>NC_136386.1:116572209-117999797 GCF_965140285.1 Lepidochelys kempii | reverse complement strand
AAGAAACTATGAAAGCTCCAAAATCTGGATCAAGATTTCAGGATCATTTTGAATCTGAGGTTTTGTTCTATTACAAAGATAGGAACCATGGGCAAACTTAAGATCCAGGTATATGCTTGTATTTCAAACAGTCCCAAAGTGTTTTTCATTATTATTTTGGGGTGTCGGTGGGGGAAAAGTTAGATCCAAGACTTTGGTGTGGGCCTGTGTTTTATGAAGCTATGTAACTGGGAAAAAATGTTGTTCTGTTTTATGTGTGCTATACCTTTAAATTTTAAGGAGTCTCCCTGCCAGCTGCAAGGACAGTTGCCATTTTGTGTTTGGTTCTGAGGCTTGATCCTGTTTCCAATTAAATCAATGGCAAGACTTCCATTAACAGCAATAGAACAGGATGAAAAATGTTAGAGTGAGTGTCTCTCTCTGGGAGACTTTACAAGACAGATCCTCAGCTGACATAAATCAGGGCAGCTCCATTAACTTCAGTAGAGCAATGCCGATTTACACCAGCTGAGGATCTAGCCCTGTATGTGTTCTTTCCTTTTTTGGATCTGTGCAAAGCAAGTACAAAGGGGGTGTAACTCCTCCCCAAAGAAAGATAGTAAAGTTTTACATCCCCTTTTCCTGAGTGTAAATGACATCATAACATGCGAAGCAGTGGAGAATCAGGACCTCACGTATAACAACCTGCATGGATCATGGAGGAAGTGGCTCAGGTTGTAGGATCCATATGCACATGAACTGAGTCCCTGGTGCCTCCTACAAACTCTTCCCTCCCACAACCTGTGCTTCTCACCCAATGTTCCATGCAGGTTACTACATAAGGTGTACATATGACAGGTATGGCCATTTCCTGCAATATACTGGACAAACCTTACTGAGTGTATGTGCGTTATTTTGGGATTTTATGTAACTTGTCTAGGAAATATGACTAATGTAAACCTGGGGAAGAGTTACGCACTTCGAAGGACTCTTTTTAACAATGGGCTAAGACAAGAATGAACTGTTAATTGTGCAGGTTTCCAAGGAAATACTTGGGAGGGGGAGAACGCAAATACCTCTGGACCCAATATCTTCTGAAGCTTTGCCTTGGGGAGGGGACCTTTGTCTGGAAATACCTAATCCCAGGATCAAAAGGGCCAAACAGCATATGGGAGTAACTCACAGATTCATGGGTGTTCTAGTTCTGAGCAAGAGGTGTCATGAACTTGTATCCACAGGAAAACCCCTGCGTGGTGTTTGAAGAACTGTTCACTGGCCAGAGCCCCAGCTGGAATCAGGGGGTGATCTCCGGTAAGCGTCTTAGCACATATGTAGGTTCTTCTGTTGTTTTTAAAGTTTTCTCTGTAATGCTTTCAGGTTGTGAAGAAATGTGCTTGCTTAGAAAGAGCTGTGTGGGGTAACTTAGAACATTGGGCAATTGCAACTGTTTATAGGCTTTGAAGACTAAGCAAAGCATAGACACAGGCCTCTTTAGGTGGTGTCTTTTGCTGGTAAATAACACAGTGTAGGCAGGGAACTGAATGCAGCCTGGAAAAACCCCAGAAAGCAGGGCATAAGAGGTGAAGGCTGGGGAGCTGGAAGCCTGAGAGTGTGGGCCCCCGCTGAACTGTTGCCCTGAACTGTAACAGTACATTCCTCCACCTTTAGGCTTCTTGAGAACCACTAACCATTGTATACCTTATACCTTATGCATCATCTCTGAATCTGGCCCAGTGTGTGAATGTGTATAAAATAATACTGACTTCAATTGAGTTATACCAAGGAACATTTTGCCCCATTGGGCCTGTACTATGTGCTGTTCAACTGCACGCCATGAAGTTGTGTAGGGACACCCGCATTGATTGGATACCACATGGACAGATTCCTCCTTTTATTAGCCCTTTTATAAAGCAGAAGAACAACTGACAAACCCCATTTAAAGTGTTATAGGCCTGGTCTACACTGGGGGGTGGAGGTGGGATCGATCTAAGATACGCAACTTCATCTACGAGAATAGTATAGCTGAAGTCGACGTATCTTAGGTCAACTTTGAATCACTTACTTCGCGTCCTCACGGCACAGGATCGACAGCCGCCACTCCCCCGTCGACTCCGCTTCCACCTCTCGCCGTGATGGAGTTCCGGAGTCGATGGCAGAGCGATCGGGGATCAATTTATCGCATCTAGACACGATAAATCGATCCCCGATAGATCGATCACTACCCGCCAATCCAGTGGGTAGTGTAGACATGGCCATAGATCTCTGTGAAGCAGCATGAACATCGTACATCTGTAATTTACAGTATATTGATAATATATGTCAACATTCATATTCATAATCATGATTTACATATTGGCTTTCGCACTGCAATGGGATCAGGGGGGTTTTGATTTACATGGTTGCACTACTACATTTCATGACTGGATGCTACAGAGAACACACTTTTAATGTGCATAATAAATTTGCATCTTCATTAATGCTGATTATTTTATCCACGCAAACCAGGTGATGCAGAAGGCACTAGATGAAATTCTAAACCAAGTCACATCTCAAAGGTTGCAGGCTCGATTTTCCTCTCACTCACCCCATGGTGTAAATCCATTGGCTTAAATGTAAGCGAGGTCAGAATCAGGACCAGAGAATTCAGTTGTGGAAGAGGCCTGTGTTTATATGGCCCTGATTCAGCAAAGTGCTGAAGCAGTGAAGTCATTGGGACTTCAGCACATGCTTAAGTGCTTTGCTGAATCACAGCATATGAAAGCATCTGCTGGAAGTTGTAGGTAGGCTTGGCAAAATTCAGTTTTTATTGTTTTGTAATTCTGATGGCTAATATCAATATTTATTATATTGGTGGTCAGACACTAATTATTTAATGACTGTAGATGTCAAGATTCAAAAAGTTAAAGCTTTATAACACAAATTGTCAACATCACAAGTCAAAATATACAAAGTAATAGAAATCCTTAAATCAAACTCTAATAAATTCTTAAGCAGCATTTTTCTTACTTTAGCTATCTGTAAATTTCAATGATTATTGATGGAAATATGTTTTTCATCATTTTGAGTGTATATGGTGAAATTGATGTTTACTGACATTTACCAATAAAAATATAATCCTTCCAAGCCTAGTTATATACCAGTGTCCATAAGACTTCGCTAACATCACTGAAATTCACATTGGTAGCATGCAAAGTACCCCAGGAAGCCCCTGTCTAATATCAACTAGGGTTGCAAGAAACTGACTGTAGGTTTCTATCGTAAGGTTTTACTCTGCTGCCCATCAGCTTTGTACCTGATCACCTTCCATGTAAAATCAATAGCAACTGTGAAATCCCTAGTGGACTTGGGTGCTGAACACAAAGCATCCAAACCTGAGATGGAGGGCACTCAGCTCCCACTGAAGTTGGCAAACCAATCCTGAGGTCGTTATTGAGGCCCCATTCAGGAAAGGATCCCACTATGATCAAAGTGTAAAATATACAGCGTCCTGTGTGCAAAACTGAGCATGTGAACTCAAACCCACAGGCATTCACATGAGCGACAGCCAAGGGTTTGAATGTTCACAGGAGGGAAAAACAAAATTCATTTTTAAATTCAAGTGAATTCCCCTAGGACAGTGGTTTTCAGACCACTGGGGTCCGCAGATTATGTCTAAAATTTCCAAAGGGGTCCGCACCTCCATTTGAAATTGTTTAGGGGTCCGCAAATGAAAAATGTTGAAAACCACTAGGAGATATGTGGCAGCATTTCCCCGGCTCTGATATTTGGGTAAGGAAACTAACTTAGTCACACAGTGTAATTGAAGTACTGAATTCAGTGATAAAAATATTTCAAATAGCTCTTTCAAGTCCCTTTTCCCCAAAACTGCCAGTTAGAATGTATTCAATAAAAGGTCTTTCTCTGTCACTTTTCTGAATTGATTTGTTTCTCCTGCTTTCTCCAGCAAAAACACCTTAATCCTCTGTAGCTGCAACTTGTGCCATGTCTCTAAACCACAGGTTACGACCTTATTAATGCAGCTCAGCAGGTGGAAAATAAAAGTGCATTGAACCAGCATGAGAAACACAGGAGATTGATTTATGGAATAATGGGGTATCTGGGAAGTTGCATTCAAAACAGGCAAGTGTATATCACAAAGCTTTAAAGTGTTCTGGTATAACATAATTCTTGTTTGTAGCAAGTATACTCCATACAGTTAAAAACAGAGAGAGGATATTTAACATCACCTATAATGAGACAACATCATGTGATCCAAAAGGGGAAGGGAAGGTGAAATTGATCATGGTCAGTTTTGGTCCTTCCTCTGCTGACTCACAAAAACAAACTGAGGAGAGAGCAAAGGGGTGATGCCTGGTGATGGTGATGACACATGCACATGCCTCTACAAACACAACATCATAGAATCATAGAATATCCCGGTTTGAAGGGACCTCAGGAGGTCATCTAGTCCAACCCCCTGCTCAAAGCAGGACCAATCCCCAACTAAATCATCCCAGACAGGGCTTTGTCAAGCCTGACCTTAAAAACCTCTAAGGAAGGAGATTCTACCACCTCCCTAGGTAACGCATTCCAGTGCTTCACCACCCTCCGAGTGAAAAAGTTTTTCCTAATATCCAACCTAAACCTCCCCCACTGCAACTTGAGACCATTACTCCTTGTTCTGTCATCTGCTACCACTGAGAACAGTCGAGATCCATCCACTTTGGAACCCCCTTTCAGGTAGTTGAAAGCAGCTATCAAATCCCCCCTCATTCTTCTCTTCCGCAGACTAAAGAATCCCAGTTCCCTCAACCTCTCCTCATCAGTCATGTGTTCCAGTCCCCTAACATTTTTGTTGCCCGCCACTGGATGTTTTCCAATTTTTCCACATCCTTCTTGTAGTGTGGGGCCCAAAACTGGACACAGTACTCCAGATGAGGCCTCACCAATGTCGAATAGAGGGGAACAATCACATCCCCCGATCTGCTGGCAATGTCCCTACTTATACATCCCAAAATGCCATTGGCCTTCTTGGCAACAAGGGCACACTGTTGATTCATATCCAGCTTCTCGTCCACTGTAACCCCTAGGTCCTTTTCTGTAGAACTGCTGCCGAGCCATTCGGTCCCTAGTCTGTAGCGGTGCATGGGATTCTTCCATCCTAAGTGCAGGACTCTGCACTGGTCCTTGTTGAACCTCATCAGATTTCTTTTGGCCCAATCCTCTAATTTGTCTAGGTCCTTCTGTATCCTATCCCTACCCTCCAGCGTATCTACCTTTCCTCCCAGTTTAGTGTCATCCGCAAACTTGCTGAGGGTGAAATCCATGCCATCCTCCAGATTACTAATGAAGATATTGAACAAAACTGGCCCCAGGACCGACCCTTGGGGCACTCCGCTTGATACTGGCTGCCAACTAGACACGGAGCCATTGATCACTACCCGTTGAGCCCGACAATCTAGCCAGTTTTCTATCCACCTTATAGTCCATTCATCCATCTCATACTTCTTTAATTTGCTGGCAAGAATACTGTGGGAGACCGTGCCAAAAGCTTTGCTAAAGTCAAGGAACAACACATCCACTGCTTTCCCCTCATCCACAGAGCCAGTTATCTCATCATAGAAGGTAATTAGATTAGTCAGGCATGACTTGCCCTTGGTGAATCCATGCTGACTGTTCCTGATCACTTTCCTCTCCTCTAAATGCTTCAGAATTCCTGGATGAGCTAAACTATAAACTGCTTTCCACTTCTACTACCTTTTATCCATGGACTCCAGGGTGCTTTGCAAACATGAATTCACTGAGACTTCTAACAAACTCTGTGAGGAAGGTAAATATTTTTTCTGTTTCACCGCTGAGTAAACTGATAGATAGAGAGGTTAAGAGACTCTTGCTCAAGATCACCCAAGAAGTTCGTGACAAATCTGGAAACAGAATCCGGGAATTCTGAAACTCTCTATATTTCTTTAACCACTGTAATAATTTTAGTTATTCCGTACATATCATTTTAGATTTTCAAACCATAGCAAACATAAATCATCTAACCCTCAAAAGATGTCTAGAAATATGGTGATTAATATCCCCATTTTACATTTGCCTGAAGCTACATGGCAAGGCAGAAGCAGAGCTGGGATTTGAATAAAGGAGTTCCCAAGTTCAATGCACAAGGCCATGCTGCTTGCATTCCTTCCTAGTTAGAAGATCAAGAGCCTGATTTCATTTACGCCCATTTTACACTGGTGTAACCCTAATGACTTCAATGACTGTATACTCTTTGTTGACCAAACATTGGTGTAGGTAAGATCTGAGATACTGAGACTTTTGCAGCCCTTGTCTTGCATGACTAATCGATTTTGGGGGGATAAGGCAGGTGGAGATGGGGGTACTATCTTGGGGACAATTTAAAGCAGTAAATGTAATTTGTCGGAGAAGTGAGTGGGATAAATTGGATGCCTGTCATGTCTGACAGCGTGCCTTAATCTTGCAACTGTTTACACGTGTGCTTCAACAGAGGCGGCACGGCCTAGTGGACAGAGCAGTGACTAGGATTCAGGATACCTGAGTTCTGATCCTAGCTGTGTCACTGGCCCACTGCATAGAATCATAGAATCAATCATAGAATCATAGAATATCAGGGTTGGAAGGGACCCCTGAAGGTCATCTAGTCCAACCCCCTGCTCGAAGCAGGACCAATTCCCAGTTAAATCATCCCAGCCAGGGCTTTGTCAAGCCTGACCTTAAAAACCTCCAAGGAAGGAGATTCTACCACCTCCCTAGGTAACGCATTCCAGTGTTTCACCACCCTTTTAGTGAAAAAGTTTTTCCTAATATCCAATCTAAACCTCCCCCACTGCAACTTGAGACCATTACTCCTCGTTCTGTCATCTGCTACCATTGAGAACAGTCTAGAGCCATCCTCTTTGGAACCCCCTTTCAGGTAGTTGAAAGCAGCTATCAAATCCCCCCTCATTCTTCTCTTCTGCAGGCTAAACAATCCCAGCTCCCTCAGCCTCTCCTCATAAGTCATGTGTTCTAGACTGCTAATCATTTTTGTTGCCCTTCGCTGGACTCTCTCCAATTTATCCACATCCTTCTTGTAGTGTGGGGCCCAAAACTGGACACAGTACTCCAGATGAGGCCTCACCAATGTCGAATAGAGGGGAACGATCACGTCCCTCGATCTGCTCGCTATGCCCCTACTTATACATCCCAAAATGCCATTGGCCTTCTTGGCAACAAGGGCACACTGCTGACTCATATCCAGCTTCTCGTCCACTGTCACCCCTAGGTCCTTTTCCGCAGAACTGCTGCCTAGCCATTCGGTCCCTAGTCTGTAGCGGTGCATTGGATTCTTCCATCCTAAGTGCAGGACCCTGCACTTATCCTTATTGAACCTCATCAGATTTCTTTTGGCCCAATCCTCCAATTTGTCTAGGTCCTTCTGTATCCTATCCCTCCCCTCCAGCGTATCTACCACTCCTCCCAGTTTAGTATCATCCGCAAATTTGCTGAGAGTGCAATCCACACCATCCTCCAGATAATTTATGAAGATATTGAACAAAACCGGCCCCAGGACCGACCCTTGGGGCACTCCACTTGATACCGCCTGCCAACTAGACATGGAGTCATTGATCACTACCCGTTGAGCCCGACAATCTAGCCAGTTTTCTACCCACCTTATAGTGCATTCATCCAGCCCATACTTCCTTAACTTGCTGACAAGAATACTGTGGGAGACCGTGTCAAAAGCTTTGCTAAAGTCAAGAAACAATACATCCACTGCTTTCCCTTCATCCACAGAACCAGTAATCTCATCATAAAAGGCGATTAGATTAGTCAGGCATGACCTTCCCTTGGTGAATCCATGCTGGCTGTTCCTGATCACTTTCCTCTCATGCAAGTGCTTCAGGATTGATTCTTTGAGGACCTGCTCCATGATTTTTCCAGGGACTGAGGTGAGGCTGACTGGCCTGTAGTTCCCTGGATCCTCCTTCTTCCCTTTTTTAAAGATTGGCACTACATTAGCCTTTTTCCAGTCATCCGGGACTTCCCCCGTTCGCCACGAGTTTTCAAAGATAATGGCCAATGGCTCTGCAATCACAGCCGCCAATTCCTTCAGCACTCTCGGATGCAACTCGTCCGGCCCCATGGACTTGTGCACGTCCAGCTTTTCTAACCACCTCTATCTCCACAGAGGGCTGGCCATCTCTTCCCCATTTTGTGATGCCCAGCGCAGCAGTCTGGGAGCTGACCTTGTTAGTGAAAACCTTGGCCAAGTCACTTTCCCTCTCTATGCCATCTGTAAAATGCGGATAATGGTACTGAGCTCCTTTGAAAAGCCCTTTGAGATCTACTGATGAAAGGCACTATACAAAAGATAGGGATTCTTATCAGAAGTCGTCCCACTGATTTCAATGGGACGGTTCAAGGGAATAAAGTAAAGCATATGCCTAAATGTTTGCGGGCTGGGGCTAATGGCATGCAGTTAGCTGTGTTTCCTCTTCAGGCCCTGAAGGAAAGGTTCAACGCAGGGCCCACCAGAACTCCGATCACAACAAAAAAAGAAAAGGGAGAAGATTATTTCCCCTCATTCCTCACAGACTCTATTTCTGTTATTCTCTATATCTGTTATTTTATTTATCTCAGACCTAAGCTTATCTTGCTCCTGTAGTAAAAATCACGATCTTCTCCCAAGTCTCAAAGTGTAATCCTCTTTGTGAGCCAAGAGATAACTGGGAGAGGAAGAAAAATAAAACCTCAAATAATTGCTCAGCATGAGATAATCTTTGCTTCTCCCTCTTTTCTCTTTCTTGACTGAATAAAATAAATAAATACAACCCAAGAATGGTGGGAAAAAAAAATCTATCGAGAGGATTAGGGTGTAGTTAATGCCAGGTCCAGCCGGCAAGAAATGTCATTCGCTTGCTTCAGACGCAGCATCTCACTTGCCACCAAGAGTCTATTGATCCACTAAGGGTATGTCTACACTACAGCCGCTAGAGTGGGACAGCTACAGCACTGCAGCTGTAGGGCCGTATTGTAGACACTTCCTACCTTGACGGAGGGGTTTTTCCATCAATGTAGCTAATCCACGTCCTTGACAGGGGGCAGATAGGTTGACAGCAAGAATTCTTCCGTCGACCTAGCTGCATCTACAACCAGGCTTTAGGCTGACTTTACTACAGCACTCAGGAAGCAAAATTTGTCACAGCCCTGAGCGACATAGCTAGGTAGATCTAATAATTAAGTGTAGACCAGGCCTGAAGCTTAACTTCCAAGATCTTCACCCTATTTCCTTGCCTCTCCCTTTTGCTGTTTTTCTCACATACACAAGTCAGCTGCCAGTAACTTTTTTACTCACTGGATTTGTGACACGCTCCATTCATTATCACTGCAGAAATAGGATGGGACTGAAGTTAAATTGGCTGAGGAATTCAAAAGAAATGCCATCCTGTCCAATATTAGTATCTTTATAAAGAAAGTAAATCTGTATGCTATGATCAGTAGGCGGTGTGTGTTATAGATTGCTATAGAGCCCAACTGGTCAATAGACTGCTCATGACCATCGATAACATCTTCGACTGCCGAGTTTATAACTAGAACTGGGCAAAATTTTTCAGCCAAAGGTTTTTTAACATCAAAACACATTTTGCAAATTCATGTTAATTTCTCTGAATTGTTTTGGTTGAAAAAAATACTTGAACAATCTGAAAAAAAACCTCAATGTTTTGTTTTGACATTTTTTAAGTTTCATTTTTTTAAATTCAAAATTCCTTTTGTTTTGAAATTTCTTTGCATCTTATTAATGAAAATCTTTCACTTCGTTTGACCCATAGCAATTTTTTGACTTTTCATTTAGCTGAATATTTAAAAAGAAAAATGGTTTCAGGTCGACCCAATCCAATTTGTGTTCAGTTTTTCAGAACTGTGAGTGAACCAAAACATCAGTAATCCACATAGCTCTACTTCTGACCAGTTATAACACAAACTACTCATAAACAGCTCTACTTATAAACAACAGCTAATCATTTTCCAGCACTTTATTAATGTACCCTTAATATGAAGTGTGTTATTTGTATGCCATGTATCACAGAGAAGACACTTTTCCTAGGTTGTGTGTAGATACAGAAAGACCTCCCTTTCTCCTCTATCTTTTGGAAACAGTCACCAATGTGTGAGAGCAAAGTAAACCAGGGATAGTGTGGTCTTTCACTGGCCAACATCAGCTCTCACGGAATCAAACAAATCAGAGAAATGAAGGATATTTTTTTCCTCCTTCTTATTTCTATTTTCCTTGATTTTTTTAAACAAGTGTGTGAGATGCTTTAAATAATAAGTGCCCTTCCATCATTTTCTCCCCTATTACACCAAAAATGGGAGACCTCCAATGGGACCATCACAAGGATCCTCACTCATGGCCGCCGGTGAAGCAAATAAAATGGATTTCACCAGGAAAGAGAGGAGAAGAAAATAGAAAAAACCCATACTTGACACTCATATGAACATTCTTCCTCTGAAGAATGTTTTTTTTGGGGGGGGTGTTGGGGGGGGGGAGAGAAAACCTGGATTTGTGCTGGAAATGGCCCACCTTGATTATCATACACATTGTAAGCAGAGTGATCACTTTACATAAGCTATTACCAGTAGGAGAGTGGGGTGGGGGGAGAGAAAACCTTTTGTAGTGATAATCACCCATTTTTTCATGGTTTGTGTGTATAAAAACGTCTTCTGTACTTTCCACAGTATGCATCCAATGAAGTGAGCTGTAGCTCACGAAAGCTTATGCTCAAATAAATTGGTTAGTCTCTAAGGTGCCACAAGTACTCCTTTTCTTTTTGCAAATACAGACTAACACGGCTGTTACTCTGAAATTCTTCCTCTGAGGCTCTCGAAGCAATTGACAAACTTGAGGGTCAAGCTGTAGCCCACTGAAGTCAATGGGAAGCATTCCCAGATAACTCAGAGGCTGAAAAATCTGACGCAGGTCCTCAATGTGCATGTGAGAGTGACAACAACAATGGAGACAGCAGGATCGCTCATGAGCTTCAAGTTAAGCACGTGCATCAGGAGCCCAAGAGAGGGCTTTAGCTGTGATCACTGCACAAAACTCATGAATTGCCCATAAGAGTTCAGCAGGTGGAAATAAGGTAGCATATGCCCTTAACTAATTAACCCTCCGAAAAGACTACACTCCTGTGAGGTAGATAAATATGCCTGTACCCTTCTTACAAAAGAGTAAACTGAGGCAGCAGCAGCTTGCTCATGCACACAGAGCATGTCAGTAACAACTTTGGGAAACAATTCAGGGGCTTACTGCTTTTCTCTTCCCTCACAGCATATGAGCAACTTCTGTTGACCTCAGCAAGAGTTACTATAATACAACCAGAGAACTGGGAACCCAGGAGTCTTGACTAACAGGCCATCTGCTCTAACCACTAAACAACACTCGCAGTCAAGCAGTAAGTGTAGGCAGACAACTTCATTTCAACCTGCATAATGTGCCTGGTCTATCATAAACCTCTACAAGAGCGTTTTGTTCAGAGTCACAAACATTTCAGAGTGACGAACAACCTCCATTCCCGAGGTGTCCCAAACTCTGTGGTTCTACTCTAGGATCACTGGGGCAGCTTTGTGGGATGGAGCTCTTGCCATTGCAAACTGAAATTCAAGGGTTACAGATCAAAACAGGAGGGTTGTTGGTTGGGTTTTGATCAATTGGTTTATTAATTCTGAACAGGATTGTGTGTAAAACAACACAAAACAAAGAAAACCCTAAGTGACATTTACATAAAATGCATTATCTAGCTAGTTGAACAAGACAATCAGACCTCAGTCCCATCATCCCCAAGAATGAGAGAACAGAGGACTAAAAGGGAGAAAGAGCGAGAGTGCAAGAAAGAGCTTAGCTGTGAACCTTCCAGCATGTAAAAAATCCAATTAAATTCAATAAAAGAACTGTACCGGAGTGTTCGTGTTTAAGTAAGACGATAATTATTCCTTCAATTTATCTACATACCTCCAAAGCGAGCTCTCGGTGATGCTCCCCAGGCTGTAGTCATACAGCTTGGTCAGAATTAGAATCACCTGGAGGCAAAAGAAGAAATCATGGTTAGTCTGAAACAATTACAATCTCCTAGAACTGAAATGACCCAAGGGAGGGTTTAGGATTCCTTTAATGGGTGCTTAACATAATTGAACGAATTGTTAAAGCATTTGGCTAAACTGACATGAGAAGTGCTTGCAGATGCTGTATACTGAGCGGACCTTTCCCTGTTCAGTGTTGCTGTAACATTTTACAGTGCCTTCTTCCACTGGGCGGCAAAGCTGGTGAGGGGGCTGATATGCCAGCCAAAATACTTTTAGATACAGGAGGATATCTGCAGTATGTGGCAGAAAGAGTGATTGCCTTCCACTGGAACAACAAGGAATCCAGTGGCACCTTAAAGACTAACAGATTTATTTGAGCATAAGCTTTCATGGGTAAAAACCCTACTTCTTTAGATGCATGGAGTGAAAATTACAGATGCAGACATAAAACGAAAAGCTTATGCTCACATAAATCTGTTAGTTTTTAAGGTGCCACTGGACTCTTTGTTGTTTTTGTGGATACAGACTAACACGGCTACCCCTGATACTTGCCTTCCACTGGGATTCCTGAGCATGGGAACCACCAGCCTGGAATGGAGCAGAGGTCCTTTTCAGCCAGAATCTTGTCTTCCATGGTGGTCAGTACCAGAAGAAGATGTAAGAACCCAGAAGAAGGCCAATGTGGGCTAATCTGCCCCCCATTAAGGCCTCATTCTAACCGCTAAAAAGTAGAGAGTGGCTTAAATTCCAAAGCATGAGGTTTGGGATACCTTCCAACATTTTGCTTAGGGATCAAAAATCTCTGTCAGGCAACCTAATCATACCTTATGGTTTGATTAACTATGCTGAGTTTTGCTTTAAATTAAGGATTTCTGGGCCAGATCCTTCACCCTTTACTGACACAAGTACAATGTACTAACACAAATGGTCCCATTGTCCTCGCATAGAAAGAGGTGTAGGCTTAGCTCCTGGGCGTCCCACGTAAACCTCCTATTATTGTGTGTGAATATGATGATGATGCCCTCTAGTGGTGGGCCCACAAAGATGAGAAAGAGACCTACGGTAGAACCTCAAAGGTACGGACCCCAGAGTTATGGACTGACCTGTCAACTGGACACCAAGTGAAACTGGAAGTAACCAGTCAGGCAGCAGCAGAGACCAAAACATTTTTTAAAAGCAAATACTGTATTGCATCTTAAAGGTGGGCACACCTGGGCTGCTTGTCCCTGTTCTCACCCCCACCCCTATGCACGGGGCAGCCACTTACAGCAAGATGCTGGGGCTGCCAGCCCAAGGCAGCTGGAGCCAGCAGAACAGGACAGCACTGGGGTCTGCACTACTTTCATCCCTTCCTTCCTGCCGGGAGGGGGACATGCTGTTTTTACCCCATCACCCAGGAGGACACACACACACACTGCAAACTCATGCAAGTGCTGAGTAGGGAGCTCAGCTGCTGCTGAAACCTGGCCTGGACGATCAGCTGCTGGATCAGGATCCCAAACTTTGTTGAGAGTTACAAACATTTCAGATTTCAGAGTAACAGCCGTGTTAGTCTGTATTCGCAAAAAGAAAAGGAGCTTCGTGAGCTCGAAAGCTCATGCTCAAATAAATTGGTTAGTCTCTAAGGTGCCACAAGTACTCCTCTTCTTTTTGCAAAACATTTCAGAGTTACGGACAACCTCCATTCCCAAGGTGTCCGTAACTCTGAGGTTCTACTGTTGTTAAGAGACATCTTGTGTAGCTCAGCTGGTAGATGCCTATATTTTTTTACAGCTCAAGGCCCAGAATCCTACTTCCAGCCCCATGAATCACAGAATAATAGACTTTTAAGGTCAGAAGGGACCATTATGATCGTCTAGTCTGACCTCCTGCACAACACAGGCCACAGAATCTCACCCACCCACTCCTGTAGCAAACCCCTAACTTATGTCTCAGCTATTGAAGTCCTCAAATCATGGTTTAAAGACTTCAAGGTGCAGAGAATCCTCCAGCAAGTGACCCATGCCCCACACTGCAGAGGAAGGCAGAAAACCTCCAGGACCTCTGCCAATCTGCCCTGGAGGAAAATTCCTTCCTGACCCCAAATATGCCGTGGGGTCAGGCAAGGAAATAGGGTGAAGATCTTGGAAGTTAAGCTTCAGGCCTGGTCTACACTTAATTATTAGATCTACCTAGCTATGTCACTCAGGGCTCTGACAAATTTTGCTTCCTGAGTGCTATAGTAAAGTCAGCCTAAAGCCTGGCTGTAGATGCAGCTAGGTCCACGGAAGAATTCTTGCTGTCAACCTATCTGCCCCCTCTCAAGGATGTGGATTAGCTACATTGATGGAAAAACCCCTCCATCAATGTAGGAAGTGTCTACAATACGGCCCTACAGCTGCAGTGCAACAAAGTTGATTATTCTGTATGTTAGTACAAGTACCTCTTAAAGAGAATGCTAGCATGTAGTAGGTGCCGGCACCCTACTGGGATGTCAGTTAGCATTCCCACAGAGGGTGCATATGCTTAACAAAGACACGTGCCAATTAAGGCTTTATAAGTGCTAAATTTCAATCACAACCCTCTCAGGAATGGTTATCATTGGCAGCAGGCAGCTGTGTGTTAAAGATACAGAATTATGTTGTCACTGTCCCTTAGCGTGTTCAGCAAAGTGACGTCCATTCTCCACCCAGCTTGAGTAGTGACCCAAAGGACAAAGTGCTCTCGTAGGGTGGGTAATGATTACAATCCCCCATTTTGCAGATGGGGAAACTGAGGTCCTGAGACTTTATGCGACCTTTGCCAAAAGCACATAGTGAGCCAGCAGTAAAGGGAAAAGAGAAGCCAGGTTTATTGCCCTCTGTATCATCTGCTCTAACCACTAGACGTGCTGCCTCTAAACCAGTTGAGTAAATCTACCAGATCTCCAAAGGGGGAAGCAGTGCAGCCCACACTCCCTGAGTTAAAACAGAGAGCTCTTCGGTTGTCTACAACTGAACAGGAGCATAACGAAAGGTTAGCATGTCTCCCTTCTTTCCCACTTGTCCTCTCAAAACAGAGAGATTACATAGATTAGTTGGAGCAGATCCTCCGTCAACACTCCAGGTGGAGGCCCTGCTCCCGCTTGGCCTCTTCCCGCAAGGCCCTGCCCTCACTCTGCTTCTTCCTGTCCCCTTCTTTCCCCCAAGTCTCCCTCTCCCTCCTCCCTGCCCCCTCCCCCAAGCTCCTCTCACCAGCCACTCGCTGACTGGCAGCCAGCCCCAGGGCAGAACCACTGTGGCTGGTGGGTGCTGAGCATGCCTATTTTTTTTCTGTGGGTGCTTGAGCCCCGGAGCACCCACAGAGTCGGTGCCTATGTTATATGCAGTTTTGTTGTAGCCATGTCGGTTCCAGGATATTAGAGAGACAAGGTGAGTAAGGTAATATTTTTTTGTTGGACTGACTTCTGTTGTGGAGAGAAAAGGAGTCCTTGTGGCACCTTAGAGACTAACCAATTTATTTGAGCATGAGCTTTCGTGAGCTACAGCTCACTTCATCGGATGCATACCGTGGAAACTGCAGAAGACATTATATACACAGAGACCATGAAACAATACCTCCTCCCACCCCACTCTCCTGCTGGTAATAGCTTATCTAAAGTGATCATCAAGTTGGGCCATTTCCAGCACAAATCCAGGTTTTCTCACCCTCTGCCCCCCACCCACCCCCACCCCACACACACACAAATCACTCTCCTGTGGAGAGAGACAAGCTTTCCAGCTACACAGAGCTCTTCTATAGGTCTGGGAAAGGTACTCACAGTGTCACTGCTAATTACCAGCAGGAGAGTGAGTTTGTGTGTGTATGGGGGTGGGGGGGATGTGAGAAAACCTTGATCTATGCAGGAAATAGCCCGACTTGATTATGTAAAGAGTTGTCACTTTGGATGGGCTAGCACCAGCAGGAGAGTGAATTTGTGTGGGGGGGTGGAGGGTGAGAAAACCTGGATTTGTGCTGGAAATGGCCCACCTGTTGATCACTTTAGATAAGCTATTACCAGCAGGACAGTGGGGTGGGAGGAGGTATTGTTTCATGATTTCTGTGTGTATATAAAGTCTGCTGCAGTTTCCACGGTAAACATCTGATGAAGTGAGCTGTAGCTCACGAAAGCTCATGCTCAAATAAATTGGTTAGTCTCTAAGGTGCCACAAGTACTCCTTTTCTTTTTGCGAATACAGACTAACATGGCTGTTCCTCTGAAAACTGCTAAATATGCTAAACTATTCGTTTGATCTCATAAGTAGTTAGCACATATTCTAAGGGATCACTGAAAGTTAAGTGGCCCATTAACACCCCTGTAGTTATAGGAAAAAGGGGGGAAGATAGCTGGTTACAGATTGTTCTAAAAAGCCATAAATCCAGTGTCTTTATTAAGACTATAATTTTTAGTGTCTAGCAAAATTATGAATTTAAGCTCCCAGGGTCGTCTCTTGGAAATGTTGTGCAGGTTTCCTTTGAGGATGAGGACTGATAGGTCAGAGTTTGGCTTGGTCTACACTACCAACTTATGTTGATATCACTGCATTGCTCAGAGGTGTGGAAAATGCTGACCTAACACCCTCCCTCCCCCGTATTGACAGCGGTTGACGGGTGAGCTTGTCCCCTTGAAAAGGCTACCGCCTCTAAGGGAGGTGGAGTACCTATGCGGAGGGGAAAAGCTGCAAGTCTAAACAATTGCTTAATGAAAAGTGTTCACCCACAGGTGATATGGTGTTTTTGTCTTTTATCTTTTTCCTGTGTGAGTCCATTCGAGTGATTTTCTAGTTTCACCCATTTAGTTGATATTGGGGCATTTAGTGCATTGGAAGAGGTACACCACATGTAGGACCCATGGATCTTGAAAGGTGTGTTGCAGGCAGTGTTGATCATTGTTACAGTGGAGATATGTGTGCCAGGTTTTGCATTTGCTGTTCTGCTTCTTTAAGATGGCCTATGAAGAGGTTGGCATATTGGGACGCCATCCCAGTAGCCAGTGCTGTTCCCGCTGTTTGGAGAAAGTATTTGTCATTGAATGTAAAATTGTTATGGGTGAGGATGAAATGGATGAGTTTGGCAATGTGTTTGGGGTGGATATCTGAGTGCCATTCATTGTCGTGTAAATACTTGTGGCAGGCAGCATCCGATGAAGTGAGCTGTAGCTCACGAAAGCTTATGCTCAAATAAATTTGTTAGTCTCTAAGGTGCCACAAGTACTCCTTTTCTTTTTGTGGATACAGACTAACACGGCTGCTACTCTGAAACTTTTCACAAAGCAATCACTCTGTATCTAACCTATCAGTCCTCATACTCAAAGGAAACCTACATAACACTTTAAAAAGATGAGCCAGAGAGCTTAAATTCATGACATGACATCAGGAAATTTCTGCTTTGTTGTAACCTTTGTTCCCTCCAAAACAAAATTTCAGCAAAACTGACACCATATCACAAAGGATTTCAGTTTCAACAGAACCGTATTTGCTGATGACAAACTGTTTTGTCAAAATTTTTCAAACCTGTTCTAGGAATTACTCTGCATTCTACAAATCTGATGAAAAGCTCAAGAGAGTAAAATCCCATTTAGGGAAGTGGTTCTTTGCTCCTTAATAATATTGTGCTGGCACACGATGGCTCCCAGTGGTGGATGGGTAATCTCAATACAAATTATATAAATTCTCTTTGTCCTACTCCCATCTATGTTAATGGGAATGTATCCACTGATTTTAATGACAGCAGGATCTGTTATTTGCAGGCTTGGCAGAATTCATTTTTTTCTTCTTTTTATTTTTATAATTTCAACAGCTAAAATCAAATGTTTATTTTATTTTTTTTTTCAATTTTTGGCAATTTAAATGTTCACAACTGTTTAAAACCCATAATTGCATGCATTTTTTTACATTTACATCTATTTAAATTTTCACAGTCACAGGAGATTGGGAGGGTCAGACAATAATTATTTAATTATAGTGGACATTCAGATTCAAAAGGTTAAAGTTTTACAATAATTAAAACACAAGTTGTCTACATACATCACATGTCAAAATATACAAAATAAATATCCTTAAATCAAACTCTAATGAGTTCTCAAGTGGAATTTTTCTGACTTTGCCTGTATGTAAATTTCTAATGTTATATATTGAATTTTTTTTTTTTTTTAGTTTGTCGGTGTATGGTGAAATCATAGACTATGAGGGTTGGAAGGGACCTCAGGAGGTCATCTAGTCCAACCCCAGCAGGACCAATCCCCATTTTTTGCCCCAGATCCCTAAATGGCCCCTCAAGGATTGAACTCACAACCCTGGCTTAAGCAGCCCAATGCTCAAACCACTGAGCTATCTCTCCCCTCTCCACAAAATCAACGTTTACCAACATTTAGCAATAAAAGTCTAATCCCTCCAAGCCTAGTTATCTGTGAAACACATTCACATCTGGATCATTATGAGGAGAGCACTTTCAGATCCTTCTTGGGAAGGGACACCATACAAATAGAAGGCATTTTTGTTATTTCATTACTTGGCGATGTCTATCTAGGTTCTTAGTCTATGCCCATCACTGTGGTATCTGGTCACCTTATACTAGTCAATCGCATCTTATTCTAGAATCATACAGACAACCCCCTCCCATCATCGTAGATGAGAGATTAAAGGACTTATCCAAGGTCACACAGTGAGTCCGTAGCAGAGCCAAGAAGTAAGACCAATGCTCCAAATTCCCAGTCCAGAGCCTTGACCACAAAACTACTTTTTCTGCCATCTCTCCGTGTAGGGATTCTGACTTCAACACACTTCTGCACCGGATGCTGCACACATAACATATCTCTTAGGTTTCATCAGAGAACATCTCCACAACAGTCTCTCTTTTCCATTCACTTTTCCTGAAGCAGCAGCAGTATGGTTACTCCAGACCAAGACACACAGGCAATGTGAACACGTGGGCAGCAAAACTGCTTATTTATGCCAAATTCCCTTATGCACTTTTTGTTAAACTGTTATTTCAATAACCTGTGCGAATCCATCTTTTTTTAAAAAGTATTATTTCTCCTTTGCTGTTTTCATTTCTTTGTTATTCAGACTGCAGAAGGTTAGTCTGTGTTTAATACTGTGGTGGGTTTTGTTGTTACTGCGGTTAGTTTTTTGCTTTGTTTTCCCGGGCTGTCGCTAGATAGCTTAGAGGAACCTAATGATCAAAGACATGCATATTATGTTGTTCTAAGTGTCAGAATATGGGCTGTGATGGAACGCAGTAATGAAATGAAACAGAATTTCTCACCCTTCACCCTTGTTTTTTTTTCCCTTTCCTGCTTCCCACATTTAACAATCAATACAAACGAACAAGTGCAAGAAGAAAAGAACAGCCAAAATAGTGATGCGTCACATACACACACACACACGAGCTGAAAATCGGGTTTTTATGCCTGCTCTGATGTGAGCTCTTTTAAAAAGTGAGATGAAAAGAGAAACTTTACTCTTTGGTTCTTTCCAGAGATATAAACTCTGTTATTAAAGGCAAAGATACAGCTTTGCTTCCACGCCCCTGAAGTAAGGTGGTTTTGAAATGGGTTCCTCACCTTTCCCTGGTTAAGGGAAGTGGCACAGGATGGGATGGCCCTTTGGCAGAGAGGGGCTTAGCTCCACCCGTGACTAATTGGCTGCATACCAGGTGGTGTTTTGAGGCCCAGATACAGGTAATGGCCTGCAGGTCATCTGGTCCTCAAATGACAGGGCAGCAAGCAGCTCAGTTAGAAAACTTCCATTTTGGTTGAAAAGTGATTGTGCCTCACAACCCAAAACATTTTCATGAACAAAAATTTCAATCAACTCTACATTATGGTGGCCAAGCTTTTGAAACTTGGGAGCCTAGAGTGAATTGCCAACACTTTCTAAAGAACCTAGTTGTTTTGGACACCTTGGATTTTGGGTCCTCAACCAGACAGACACCTTAAAAGGGCCTGGTTTTCAGAGGCTGAACGCTCAGCGCTTTCTGAAAATCAGACGTCCCCGCTTTGGGAGCACAAAATCACTAATAACTTTGGAAAATCTTGGCCTAAATCTACTCACCCAAATAACAGTGGCTGGCAGTGGTGGCTGATGACTTTTTTGAGAGGTGATGGACCTATCACAAAGTCTCATAAATTCCAGTATATGTCCATCTCCTTGCAGTCCTGGCCAGGGGAGATGTGTGTGTGGGGAGGGACTCCGCTTTGCCCTACCAGGACCACAGCTTCCCCCTGAACCTCGTGACTGCAGGGATCTAGCATCACTGGCCCTGCAGCAGCGGCTCTGCTGTCACAGCCTCTCTCACCAGTCGGGAATGTAGGAGGCATCCCTGGGCCGGAAACATTCATCCGTGGGGTGGCCTATCCCGCAGCTGGGGGCTTGTCCTTGCAGTCCTGGCCAGGGGTCTCTGTTCCACTGGGCCAGGAAGACTGCAGGCTCCCCCTTGCATTCTGGTGTCTTTGGCCCCTTGGCTGTGCTGGGAGCCCCCTCCAGGCCCGCTGTCAGAACCAGCCATAGCTATTGCAACAGTGCCGCAGCCTCACCAAGCCGCGTCTACCACGGCAATGCCCTCATACAGTGACTCCTGGATATGGGAGATTGCCATGGTAACAAGACAGCATCCCAAGGCACTATGACCTATACTGGGATTTGAGTCTCATCCACAGCAGTAGACTTTCTGGCTCTGCATTGCACTGTGGAGATGGGAGAGAGAGGGAGTAACATGACAGATTTAAAATTTGTGTCGACTTGTGTTGCTTATTAAATAGGTACACGCTTAACTGTCCTTAAAAACCTGAATATAGACAAAAAATGTCGCAAGGCCTGCCCTGAATTGCTTAAAATCCAAATGGACAAGAGATTGGCAGTCCCTTCCTGTCACATTTGTGTCTAGCATAAACTTTGTTTTATACTGTTTTGCTGCAAATTAATTTCTAATATGGGCACCTATCGCCCCGGTAGCTGACAAAGGGCTTGTCTTTCCCTGCAGGGTTACCTCCAGGTGTAACTTAAGAGTTGCCCCTAACCCAACTCCCTTCCACACTCATAAATCTCACGTTCAAGTGAAGTGGTGCTTCAAACTCAATCTAGGTAGCACGTTTAAGGTGAACGCCAGGGGAGCAAGTTGAAGCTTGAGTACAGCTAGCTACCAGCTACAACCCACCAGAGGCTAATCCAATCCCAGTTTGAGTGGTGTTGTGCAGTTGCTCTCATTCAAGGTAGGCTAGGTCGAGTGGAGCAACTTGAGCTATTTGTTGCTGTGAAGACAAGCCCAAAGATGCTTTTGTTTTTCCAAGCCACAGGCAAGGCTGGCTCCAGGCCCCAGCTTTCCAAGCAGCATTGGGGCGGCATTCCGAATGGGGTGGAATTCCGAATGGGGCGGCATTCCGAATGGGGCGGCAGTCCGTGTCTCGCAGCGGCAATTCGCCAGCAGCTCCGCCGCTCTTCCCGCCACAAAGTCAATAAAAGGGTGTTTTTACCCTAGGACAACTAATGCATGTTAATTATCGTGCTGTAAGAATATAGTGGAGACAAGGCACTGTAGGTTTACCATGCAGTAAACTACGTGAGGTCAGCTAGGAGCAGGGAGTATAGTGAAGACCCCATCTAGCTACCTCACATCAAAAACTACAAGTGCCTTGTCTCCATCTAGGATTTTACAGTGAGATAACTATTCCCTGTTATACCTTCAGATCAGCGGCACTGCTATGGGTACCCGCATGGCCCCACAGTATGCCAACATTTTTATGGCTGATTTAGAACAACGCTTCCTCAGCTCTTGTCCCCTAAAGCCCCTACTCTACTTGCGCTATATTGATGACATCTTCATCATCTGGACCCATGGAAAAGAAGCCCTTGAGGAATTCCACCATGATTTCAACAATTTCCATCCCACCACCAACCTCAGCCTGGTCCAGTCCACACAAGAGATCCACTTCCTGGACACTACAGTGCTAATAAACAATGGTCACATAAACACCACCCTATACCGGAAACCTACTGACCGCTATTCCTACCTGCATGCCTCCAGCTTTCACCCTGACCACACCACACGATCCATCGTCTACAGCCAAGCTCTGCGATACAACCGCATTTGCTCCAACCCCTCAGACAGAGACAAACACCTACAAGATCTCTATCCAGCTTTGGGGGGGGGGCTCAGGGCTGGGGCAGGGGATTGGGGCACAGGGTTGGGGCATGGACTTACCTCCAGTGGCTCCCAGTCAGCAGCGCAGCCGGGGCGCAGAGGCAGGCTTCCCACCTGCCCTGGCACCGTGGACCGCATTGCGCCCCAGAAGCAGCCAGCAGTAGGTCCGGCTCCTAGGCAGAAGCGCGCAAGCAGCTTCGCACAACTCTCGCCCGCAGGCACCAGCTCCCATTGGCCGGTTCCTGGCTAATAGGAGTGTGGACCTGGTGCTCAGGGCGGGGCCAGCGCGGGGACCCCGTGGCCCCCTGCCTAGAAGCTGGACCCGCTGGACCCCCGTGGCCACTTCCGGAGCACAGCACAGTGTCATAACAGGTAGGCACTAGCCTGCCTTAGCTGGGCAGCACTGCCGATGGGACTTTTAACGTCCCGGTCAGTGGTGCTGACCCGAGCGACCCAGTGCCTTACATGCTGCAACCCAGTACTGAGTCGCTACCCGAAGTTTGAAAAACGCTGGTCTAGTTAGTGTTGACCACACTATCATGACCAGGTATGTGGTATATTCCACTAGGGGGCAGCCAAAATCAACTTAGCTGACTTGCACATGTGTTTCTGGCTGTTCACTGTCCTGTGAATCCCGTAGTAAACTATGGAGACCAATTCTGTGCCACTCTCAGCAATAAAATGTGTCAATAACTCAGATACACCAATGAAAGCTAGTTTGAACGTAAGTTTTCAAAAGCATGCTGGCCGTCTATGATCATGCAGCTTTCAGAATGACTTGAAGTTTTCATGCATTGCATTTTAATAGCCAAAATTCTCAGTTTGGGCTGTACGGTTAGTTGCGTACGTCATCCAATCAGAGAATAGAAACAATACCACCTGACTTATGTAAGTCCCCCACACAGCATGTGTTTTGAAGTTTGAAAAAGAAAACATTCTCAATGAGTTGTTTTGGCAGTCTATTGACACGAGGATTTTCAAAGATTTTCACAAATGATTCTGAATAACTAATTCAACCGAGAATTTTCCAACCAGCACTAGTTCTGAGTGCTACCATACGACAAATAATTAACAGAGATCATCATGAGTAGGAGAAAAGCAGTTAAAAGGAAGGATCCGGAAAATTAGTTGTCATGAGGGCCAGAAGCAGAGACACTTGGATTCCCAAAGAAAAGGTACAATAGCTTTCATCTCACTGGCAGAACGTCACATCTGGGGATCAGGTTTCAGAGTAGCAGCCGTGTTAGTCTGTATCCACAAAAAGAAGAGGAGGACTTGTGGCACCTTAGAGACTAACCAATTTATCTGAGCATAAGCTTTCGTGAGCTACAGCTCACTTCATCAGATGCATTCAGTGGAAAATACAATCGGGAGATTTATATACACAGAGAACATGAAACAATGGGTGTTACCATACACACTGTAACCAGAGTGATCACTTAAGATGAGCTATTACCAGCAGGAGAGCCGGGGGGAGGGGGGAGAAAAGAAAACCTTTTGTAGTGATAATCAAGGTGGGTCATTTCCAGCAGTTGACAAGAATGTCTGAGGAACAGTGGAGGGGGGGAATAAACATGGGGAAATAGTTTTACTTTATGTAATGACCCATCCACTCCCAGTCTCTATTCAAGCCTAAGTTAATTGTATCCAGTTTGCAAATTAATTCCAATTCAGCAGTCTCTCGTTGGAGTCGTTTTTGAAGTTTTTTTGTTGAAGAATTGTCACTTTTAGGTCTCTAATCGAGTGACCAGAGAGATTGAAGTGTTCTCCGACTGGTTTTTGAATGTTATCATTCTTGACGTCTGATTTGTGTCCATTTATTCTTTTACGTATAGACTGTCCAGTTTGGCCAGTGTACATGGCAGAGGGGCATTGCTGGCACATGATGGCATATATCACATTGGTAGATGTGCAGGTGAACGAGCCTCTGATAGTGTGGCTGATGTGATTAGGTCCTGTGACGGTGTCCCCTGAATAGCTATGTGGACACAGTTGGCAACGGGCTTTGTTGCAAGGATAGGTTCCTGGGTTAGTGGTTCTGTTGTGTGGTATGTGGTTGCTGGTGAGTATTTGCTTCAGGTTGGGGGACTGTCCATAAGCAAGGACTGGCCTGTCTCCCAAGATCTGTGAGAGTGATGGGTCATCCTTCAGGATAGGTTGTAGATCCTTGATGATGCGTTGGAGAGGTTTTAGTTGGGGGCTGAAGGTGATGGCTAATGGCGTTCTGTTATTTTCTTTGTTGGGCCTGTCCTGTAGTAGGTGACTCAGTAGGTGACTGGGTACTCTTCTGGCTCTGTCAATCTTTTTCTTCACTTCAGCAGGTGAGTATTGTAGTTGTAAGAATGCTTGATAGAGATCTTGTAGGTGTTTGTCTCTGTCTGAGGGGTTGGAGCAAATGCGCTTGTATCCTAGAGCTTGGCTGTAGACAATGGATCGTGTGGTGTGATCTGGGTGAAAGCTGCAGGCATGTAGGTAGGAATAGCAGTCAGTAGGTTTCTGGTATAGGGTGGTGTTTATGTGAACATCGCTTATTAGCACCATAGTGTCCAGGAAGTGGATCTCTAGTGTGGACTGGTCCAGGATGAGGTTGATGGTGGGATGGAAATTGTTGAAATCATGGTGGAATTCCTCAAGGGCTTCTTTGCCATGGGTCCAGATGATGAAGATGTCATCAATGTAGCGCAAGTAGAGTAGGGGCATTAGGGGACGAGAGCTGAGGAAGCATTTTTCTAAGTCAGCCATAAAAATGTTGGCATACTGTGGGGCCATGCGGGTACCCATAGCAGTGCCGCTGATTTGAAGGTATACATTGTCCCCAAATGTAAAATAGTTATGGATGAGGACAAAGTCACAAAGTTCAGCCACCAGGTTTGCCATGACACAAATTGTAGACGTCTGTCTGTCTTCTTGAAGCATATTAATGCAGAAGACCTGTACAGGTGAATGCAGTGAAGAATGTAGCAGGCTGCTTTTCAAAGACCAAGTCTCAATGGGTAGGATCTATCACAAACCGTCTATTATTTTCTTGATGCTTAATGTCTGTTAGCATAAGAGTTAAATGTATGCATCAAGAGGAGAATATACCCTTCTGTTTATTCATTTCATTGTATATCAACATGGGCCTTTGGGGGATTGTTTCTGAATTAAGATCAGAGCAGGCTGAACCCGGAAAGCATTCTGAACAAGATTTCTGTGTCAATCAACAACTTTTACTGAGTGACAATTTTATATGCTGAGTAGAAATTTTTGAAGTGGAAGTAGAAAGTCTGCATCCTCATGTGAAAATACACCTGCGAGGAGCAAGTCAACCACCTAATTTATGTGCAAACCAGACTGCCCCTCTAGCCACCAGCAGCTAAAAGAAAAAGCATGCAGATCTCCAAAGAAAATGGTATAAAGAGACATTTTGAAAAGGTACACGCTGTTTGTGAGCATCATACTTCGCAAGAGGAACAGGGGGACTTGTGGCACCTTGGAGACTAACCAATTTATTTGAGCGTGAGCTTTCGTGAGCTACGGCTCGCTTCCTCGGATGCGTACTTTGCAGGGTGTATTAGTAGCTGTGCCTTGCAGTAAGACCCAGAGTATTTATTGAAGGGGTTAGTAGCACCCATAAACTCCAGACATAAATCATCTCCCCTGCTGGCCGTCAAACCTCCAACCAGGAGCTCCAGGCATAATTCATCCGATCCTTTCTGCAGAAGAAATGGAAAAATATCGCAAAGATATTGCATAGATAAAGGTTGAAGCAAAAGACCTTCCTCGGGAAAAGGACTAACAGTGAAAAATCACCCAGGATTAATGTGAGATATATCATGCCTCACAGACTACTTATTCTGAAACTTACTACAGCACATACAAGTGAAAAATTAGCATGCAATGAATAATTTATTTAGCGCTTTACTGTTGTTTAAACAAATCGCTTTCATGAAAGTGATGTGTATTCAAGCAATAAATCACTCTTTAGCACTCTGTCACAAGGCAAAGATACCACTTGACAGAATTACTGAATGGCACTGCATGGCCATGAGGCAAGTACAACCAAGATAAGGGTGATGTCCTTGAGTAATAGACTTTTGTGGGGGGGGGGAGCAAGGGGAAAGGGAATTGCATCTCTGAAGTGAGACTTTCATACTGGGACAGCCGGAGAGAGTGGTACTTACAAATGTAAGTGCCTTTCATCTGCATAGCCCAAAAGAACATTAAAAACAATAACTGATCAAGCCTAAGAACAGCTCTGTGAGGTAGGTAAGTATTATTATAGATACGGTAGAGAAGGGGCACAGAGAGTTTATGGGACTTTGCTGTGCACACAGAGCCAGGAATGAAAATCAGGATTCTGATTGATTCCTGAGCGTTAACCCCAAGATCTCATGCTTCCTCCTCCTCTGACATAGGGGCAGATGAACTGCAGAAGGTTCAGGTAAGTTCTGACTTTCAATCACCAGTTCACCCTCTTTAGCAATAAAGGGACCAGGTCAAAATCCATCTTCCCACGATGCAATTCTATTGCATATTCCGCCTTGATTACGTGAGTGACTTTAGTGGAAGTGAAGCGCATGAAACCCGCAACAAGGGAGTCTTGGTGCAGGTAAGAGGGTAGAATTTTGCCCGCAGTCCTCAGCAGTCTGGTTTCCCCAGCAAGCTAAAGATCTCAAAGGCATGTCCCAATGAGCATGAGGAAGCAAACGTATTATTCCTCACAATGGTGTGTTCCACTGTGTAGGGATAAATGTGGTCTTCTGACTAAAAATAGGTCCCTGTAACAATCTCCCTGGTTACTACACTAACACTCAACAATATAATGGACCACATGACAGATAAATGAATATATTGGATCAGGCCCACCTATAGTGTAACTCCATTGATGTTAAATCAGGTATGAACTTGGCTCAGTCATAGGATCAAGAAAGTCTTTTGTGAGCTGTATGGATGCCAGAACTGCTTTGTCTAGTATTGCCTCTCCACAGTAGTTGAGAGAAAATGAGCCAAGCTGAGCCTTCATGTACTCAGGTGCAAAAGCATTTTAGTCAATGGCGTTATATCAGGGCTGAATCTGGCTCCATATTCTTATTCTGTCTCATAAGGCATGACCTAGTATAGCACATGAATAACAACAGGACTGGAATTTAGGTCATTCATTTTTCCATAAACACCCATGACTAAAGGAGCCAATCGGCTTCCCTTGCTGATCTCCGCAAGGTTGTAAGAGGAACTGGAGGAACTTTCTGCTTTTCTGCTATTTCTACATGCACTGTTTCTGCCTGCTTTAAAACAAAACAAAACAAAAAACAAAAAAAGTGCTAAGTCTACTCACTCCAGCTAATTATTTCATGACTGCAAATCAATTACAACCCAAAACTTCTACCAGTTTCACCCCATCTCAACAGAAGCCGCATCACCCACACTCCATTAGATCTCCTAGATCTTGCAGAGATTTGCCTGAATATATAATGAAGTTCTTCAGTTACTCGCATTCCCTCATTCTCTCAATCTGCAACAAAATACACCAGTGACAGCTGTTATAACAAACTACAAGGCATCTCAAACCAATTGTGATGTAAAGGTCATATTTTCCGAGCTGTTTATAGATTGTAACCCTAAGGTTGTAATGTCACCTGTTGTCAATAATTCAAGGTGGGAAATTACAACTGTTAATAACTCATCAATTCTTCATTCTTCCTCCTTAACTTATCCCCCAAGTGATGTCATTTAAGGTTTTTCCTTGAACCTTGGATGCAAAGGTTTTATTTGTTTATGGGAAAAGATTTAGGATGGTAATCCCTTAACAAGTATCTAGGAATAATAACCAATATAAAGTGCACATTTCAGACGTGAATAAATTCCTCTTAAAGGTCTATTCTCACTGGGCCTCTATATTATGCAGAATGTGTTGATGTTTTCAATACAAAAACTACTTCATTTCAGGCAAGAGAGGAGGGCTCGGATGAAAATCCCTAGCAGTTGCTAAAAATGCATCTGATTGGTAAAGGGAGAGGAAAATAATCTCGCTTGTGACAAATGTGAGATTCCCCCTCCTTTAGAAAAAAGTTAATATCTCAAACACAAATTATTTTACGAAAGCTCTTGTCACCAGTTAGCCGAAAACCAGTTCCACTTGTTCACAGCAAGTTTGTACAGGTCAAGGGGATTTTACAGTAACGAGCACTGAAGTACAAGGGTCAGTTGGGTTACAACAATACTTTACGTTAATGCCTAGATTGTATCTATACAGGTTTCAGAGTAACAGCCGTGTTAGTCTGTATTCGCAAAAAGAAAAGGAGGACTTGTGGCATCTTAGAGACTAACCAATTTATTTGAGCATGAGCTTTCATGAGCTACAGCTCACTTCATCGGATGCAGTGAGCCCACGAAAGCTCATGCTCAAATAAACTGGTTAGTCTCTAAGGTGCCACAAGTCCTCCTTTTCTTTTTGTATCTATACAGTTCACTTTTGGAGTCCATGAATCCTCCAAGGCTTATTTCAGACTTGTACAGAAATTAATAAGGTTTTTTTTTTTTTTTTGACTGGCAGCCTCCCTGAAATAAAACAAGAAACATCCAAAGCCAAAGAGCAGTTGAACATTCACGGAGAAATTTCTGAGGGTATATGTCTCAACCTACACACTGCATGACAGGACAGCACTGGAATTTTCCTTTAACACTTCACCCCGCCTCTGCTTTGCCTGCTTTGGAGCACAGGAGGTAAAAGAATGAGTTGAAAAGACTAAAGGATTCTGGCTCTTTGACATTAAACCCTGTCCACTATTCTTGGGGGCAGGTAAATGCCACCCAGCAGTTAGAAAAGCATCCAGCTACCATTTCCAAGCCTCGGTACAAATCCTGTAATGGAAGGAATCATTCTCACCCTTGGATGGAAGCGTTTCAGTAGTTCCCATAAATGTCAGCCTTTGAGAGGCAGGTTAGGCCTTGGCTTTAGAGCGACTGAAAGTAACCAATGATGCGGGCATCACCCTTTAAACCAAAACAACTCTCCGCTATTTTTTTGCCTCGGAGGGGAATGTCCATGTTTAATGCGCCTAGTCATCCCAGGCAGGGCCCAGGTATAAAATAGGGGTGTGTGAGTGATAGGGTGTAGAGAAATTACATTGTCCTCTGGGAACATGGGATTAACTTCAGCCCAGATCCCCCCTCTCCCCACTGCCCCTCATTCTAGTATTGATGCTGAAGGGAAATACAATAAAGGCTCCACTTGGGAAGCACAGAGAATGCCTAATAGTGCTCCACACCCGGGAACATAAACTAGGGCCAGATCCAAAGCTGAGTACCTTTCATTTTCCCTAACAGCTGTTGTTACTCATCAGATGGGGAAACCGAGACACGGAGAAGTAAAGTGACTGGCCCAAGGTCACCCAGTAGGCCAGTGTCAAAGCCAGAGATAGAACCCAGGTCTCTTGAGACATAGCCCTATCCACTAGCCACTTGCAGAGGGGCTGGATGTAATCAATCCTGTAGTCAAAACACCAGGGGGCAAGAGATGAATACAGTAATAACAACAATGGGCAGCATTAGGAAGGGAAAAAGCAAGGATTTCCAATAACCGAGTTGGTTCTAAAGGGAAGCTCCATATAGTGAATAGGAGTTGAACATAAAACCCCTACCCTTGTTTTACTTAATTTTATAAATAGTGTGCACTTGTAATCACTCTGTGTGGATCATCCCTTAAAATTAAAGGGCAGGACTGTGACAAGAACTGCACGTCAATTACATCTTCTGTTTCCCCGTGTGCACTTTTCACCACCAAACCGCCTAACTCAAAGGGATCTACATGTCCAAGTGTATTGCAATGAAATGCACAATGATTCCAATCTTATCAGCCCAGTAAGATGTGTGTATAAGATCCCATTATCTGAAGGATAACAGATCAAGACTGCCTTCTGTCTATGCCTTCGAGGTTTCAGCTGAAAGCACAGCACAGACGCTATCATCCCATATGACTGGTGATCTTACCAAGCAAACGAAATCAGCTTTTGCCCTGTTGCTTCTGCTTTAAGGTCAAGTGAGGTGTGTTGCTGGGGACGTGTTCTAGGGGCCTTTTCCATCAGGATGGCCAAGCTCCTATTGCCTGCAGTGCCTTCTGCCACTGCTGGGAGAACAGAAGGAAGAGACACACTCCTGAAGATTCCTGGAAAGCATCAGTTGTGATATAGGAGTATCTGGCTCCCTAGTGCAAAGGGGTTGCCACCCTCATTTTACTGTTACAACATCTTCAGCTCGCCCTAGGGACAGCTCATCAGCTACGACCAAAATACATCACATCAGCAGGCGGGGTGCAAAGGGCAGTGAAAGCTCTCCTTTGCACTGCTCTGATCCTGGGGCCCCATGTGCCGTGCTAGAGGAGGCTGCAATGGCCACAGGAGGCTAAAAACACAGTAAGAGTTGGCATCCTGTCCAGGCCCCCTTTCTCTAACCACATCTACTCTCCCATGCTATGCTGGCAGCAGGTTAGTTATATTTCATTAGGGGATGTGGCTGGCAGAGTTGCAGGAAAGGTCTTTAACAAGGATGCTGAGGCTCCAGTGTTACATGCTGAGGTTCCACCCGCCTAAATCCCAGCGCCCCTGGTGCCACTCCAAAATATGTCCCTCCTGAAACCTGACTCCCTTTCTCCAGTTCCACTCATCACAGAACAGGGATGTGGTTTATAAGCCCCTATACTGCATCTCTGCCACTGCAGGATCACACTGTCTTTATGACAGGTTTCAGAGTAGCAGCCGTGTTAGTCTGTATCCGCAAAAAGAAAAGGAGGACTTGTGGCACCTTAGAGACTAACAAATTTATTTGAGCATAAGCTTTCGTAAGCTACAGCTCACTTCTCATGAAAGCTTATGCTCAAATAAATTTGACTGTCATTATGGTGACCCTTCCTGGGCTGGGTAGAGAGGTTTTCCAGTACTTGTGGTATAGTGCAAAACAGACAGACCACACCCAAAAAAACTGACCCTATTCTGTTTAGATGAGAAGATTCAGGCAGCTTACTTTTGGCATACACAGGTTTAATAGAAAGCAGAATTTAATAATGGGCTCTTCACTCTAGAGAAGAAAGGTATAACATGATCCCATGGTTGGAAGCTGAAGCTAGACAAATTCACACTGCCAATAAGGTGTACATTTTTAACACAGAGAAGACTTAACCAATGGATGGGTCATTACACAAAGTAAAACTATTTCCCCGTGTTTATCCCCCCACACACACACACACACACTGTTCCTCAGACATTCTTGTCAAGTGCTGGAAATGGCCCACCTTGATTATCACTACAAAAGGTTCCTCCTTCCCCCCACCCACCCTCGCTCTCCTGCTGGTATTAGCTCATCTTAAGTGATCACTTTTGTCTTCAGATCGTATAAATCTTTCGCCTTTCTCCTTACAGTGTATATAGTAACACCCATTGTTTCTTGTTCTCTGTGTATATAAATCTCCTCACTGTATTTTCCACTGAATGCTTCCGATGAAGTGAGCTGTAGCTCACAAAAGCTTATGCTCAAATAAATTTGTTAGTCTCTAATGTGCCGCAAGTACTCCTTTTCTTTTTGCCAATGAAACAATTTACCCAGGGTGGATTCTCCATCATTGACATTTTTATATCAAAATGCTTGTTTTCTTCTGAAAGATCTGCTCTAAAAATTATTTTTGGGAAGTTCTCTGGCCTTTGTTATATTGGAGGTCAGACTAGATGATCACAGTGGTCCTTTCTGCCCTTGGAATCTGTGAATCAGGTCCTCTTTCTATAGATTTGTTTGTACCTACCTAGGTATAGAAATACTGCTAATAAAACAAATAATATTAATATACCCGGCTCTTTTCATCCCAAATCTCAAAGCGCTTTGCAATGGAGGGAAGTATCATTATGCTTCCCGAGTCCCAGCTCTATTCATTCAGTCATTTTAATAGGGTGGTCTGCCTCTTTAAGGTAGGAAGACCTTTTGTCTGGTTTTATATCGGACAGTTCTCTTTTTGACTGCTTTGTCCCGCATCCAGTATTGGAACAAAACCAAGGTGGTTTTGTCCACTATCAGATGGGGGCCACCGTTTTTAACTGCATGCTGCTCCACCTCCACTGCATGGGACATCAGGCCAGTGTCCTCTTGAAAATGGCATCCCCCATGCAACATAACCTTGCATGTGCCATACACACAAGGTCGCTCTGGCAAGGGTGAGGTCACACAGGAAGGAGGAGGTCCGTGCTGTTTCTGCATGTGCTTGAGCGTCTGGTATTCTGGGAATGTGTAAGTGGCCACCCTACTTTAAGGTCCAAGGGCTTGGAGTCAGCCATCCCTGCTTAATTATCAGACCCAGGTGGGATGGGGTCAAGTGATTCTTACGAATGGCAGGAAGAGCTCAACTGAAGCAGCTGGTGGGCTCCTGTGGCTAGCCCTCAACTGGGGAGGGAAGAGACACAGTGGCAAAGGCTTCTGGGCTCCTGAAATCTTTTGGTCTGGGAGTAACTTTGCTTTGGTGTTACTTTGTGAGCTTTTTGCTTGAAGAACAAACTGCGCCCTGAAGGTAAGGCCTGAACAGACTCTGGGTGTGGTACTGAATCCTTCCTGGGTTGGGGAGTCAGGCCAGCAGCCTGTGGGCATGCTGACACCATCATGTGGCAAAGCAGTTTGCACCTGCATTCAGCTGAAATGAGCAACTAGAACCTGAGCTCTCCCAAGCTCCTCTTCTGCACCTGGTGTTACATGCTAAGGCTCCACCTACTTAAATTGCTGAGCCCCTGGTGCTACTCCAAACTTTGTCCCTCCTGAAACCTGACTCCCTTTCTCCAGTTCCACTCATCACACTGCAGGGTATGTGGTTTACAAGCTCCTATACCGCATCTCAGCCACTGCAGGATCACACTGACATTGTGGTGACCCTTCCTGAGCTAGGCATTCCTCTTCTCTGCAGCACTCCCCAGACAACATGCACATTGCAACCCTGCTGCCGTGTATTCATGTATAACAGAACAGAAGCTTCCTGAATTATTTCTAAAGGAGACTTGCAATCTTGTCACCAGTTCAGTGCCCCATGTACTACACTAATTTGACTTAGACTTATGGTCAGCCATTTGTCAAGGTGGAGGTAGGGAATGGAGCTTTATGTTCCATTCCCTTTGACTTACGTTTTACTTTTGACATGTGCGCCTCCAGGGAAACACACAGCATCCATCCCTCCCACCTCGGATACTTGTTCAGCACCTGTTGCAGGAGAGAATGGTGTTGTTTGTGTTTTTATGGCTTCAGGCTACTGGCAACAAAAAGCCCATAATGTCAATCACCATCATCATCCTCAAATTCCTGCAGAATGAATCTCAATTAGAAACCCAACTTATTATTCTTTAGCGTTTGTTCAGTACTAAGAGAGTACATGCAAATAAAGACATTATAGTCCCTAAAATGATTAGAGTCTGAGGTCCTTTCTATACTGCTCAAAGGTGTGACTGCAGCTTGTGTAGACATACCTAAGCTGGCTTTGATCTAGATAGTGTGAATATCAGTAGCCATGAAACCATGGCACCAGGGGCTAGCCTCTTGAGTACAAACCCAGGGTCCCAACTGAGGATCTGACACATAGGAGATACCGGGAAATTCTCAGAAGCACAGGTGTAGTGGAGCCAGAGCAGGGCCCTTTTGCAAGGGCAGGCTGGGCAGAGGATGCCAGCTTGCTCGACAAAATGGCGTATTCTGTGCGAGGTTACAAAATGATGTTCCTCTGCACAGCTTGATGTTATACAAACCATGCATGGAAGGTCACAACAGAGGGAACACGGCCACACCGTTCCGGTAGTACCAGAACTTGCACATTCCCTTTATTAGCAGGGGTGTTGGAAGCAAGACACGAAAAGTAATTCTTCCGCTCTACTCTGCGCTGATTGGGCCTCAGCTGGAGTATTGTGTCCAGTTCTGGGCACCACATTTCAGGAAAGATGTGGACAAATCGGAGAGAGCCCAGAGAAGAGTAATAAAAATGATTAAAGGTCTAGAAAACGTGACCTATGAGGGAAGATTGAAAAAATTGGGTTTGTTTAGTCTGGAAAAGCAAAGACTGAGAAGGGACACAATAACAGTTTTCAAGTATGTAGAAGGTTGTTACAAGGAGGAGGGAGAAAATTGTTTTTCTTAATCTCTGAGGATAGGACAAGAAGCAATGGGCTTAAATTGCAGCAAGGGCGGTTTAGGTTGGACATTAGGAAAAACTTCCTAACTGTCAGGGTGGTTAAGCACTGGAATAAATTGCCCAGGGAGGCTGTAGAATCTCTATCATTGGGGATTTTTAAGAGCTGGTTAGACAAACACCTGTCAGTAATGGTCAATACTTAGTCCTGCCATGAGAGCAGGGGACTGGACTAGATGACCTCTCAAGGTCCCTTCCAGTCCTATGATTCAGGACTGTACTGTTGCTCAGAAGTGGGGATAATTCACTTTGTGGGCCAGATTTTCAGACGGTGGAAGTCAGCATAACATCATGAACCTCAGTGGAGTAAGAACATTTATACCTGTTAGGATATAGATATTCAGGCCTGTCTGTAAAGGCCTATACTCTAAGAATTTAGGTGTATTCTTATCACTTGGCTAGTTCTAGAGAGAATCAAAGAAAGAATAAAAGAAAGAATCAAAATCACTGTCTGCCGGTGTAAGGGCCTTCTCTTACTGTGACAGTCTGAGGCCCTGTTCGTAGGCTAAGTCCTTTGGCTAAGCAACAGAGGCAGCCATAAGCTGGGAAGCGACCGGTCACATCCTCACATTCCAAACTAGTCACATTGAAATCAGGTGCTATTGGGCTGTTAGGAATACAATCGAGATTGCCTCCAGAGAAAGGGAAGTGCCTAGAAGATGTAAAAGGAAACTTAGTTTGATAGCCTCCTGTCTGGCAAGAACTCACTTATCAATAGCTGGGATGTGAAATCCTCACTTCTGTATTGTTTTGTCATTATAGTTCCCACTTTGCTATTGTTTGTGTGTATAATCTCTGTCTGGGTCTGTGATTGTTCCTGTCTGCTGTATAATTAATTTTGCTGGGTGTAAACTAATTAAGGTGGTGGGATATAATTGGTTACATAATCATGTGACAATATGTTAGGATTAGTTAGTTAAATTTCAGGAAAATGATTGGTTAAGGTATAGCTAAGCAGAACTCAAGTTTTACTACATAGTCTGCAGTCAATCAGGAAGTGGGTGGCAGAAATGGGAACAGGGAATGGGGGTGGGGAAATTGGAATCACGTTTGGCTAAGAGCAGGAATGGGAACAGGACACAGGTGTAAGGCTCTGTGGTGTCAGAGCTGGGAAGGGCAGACACTAAGGAAGGAAACTGGAATCATGCTTGCTGGAAGTTCACCCCAATAAACATCGAATTGTTTGCACCTTTGGACTTCAGGTATTGTTGCTCTCTGCTCAAGCGAGAAGGACCAGGGAAGTAAGTGGGTGAAGGAATAAGCCCCCTAACAACACCAGTTGAGGATCTGGCCCAGAAAAGATAGAGCCACACTGAGAAATCCCCAGCGGAGGGGATAATTTATACTTTGTGTCCCAGATTTGCATTTGGTGTAAATCAGCATAGCTCAATCGACTTGAATGGAGTAATGGTGATTTATATCAATTGAGATCTAGCGTGTTTGTTTTTTAATTCCTAAATAGAATACAGTTCAGGTCTTATGGGCTTCATGGAAGAACTGGCCGCTGAGGAGCAATTTCAATGAGGAGAGCACGGTGACTTGGCCAACAGAAATTTGGAGTTCATTCCATGGAAAAGGACAGCATGAAAAATGCACAGATAAGAATGGAGGTGATGAACATAGGTGTAGTTTGATTTCTATATTTGGGGGGTGGGCAGCTCCAGTCAGGCCATGCACGAAGGGGCAAATTCTGTACCTTCCAAAGGGTTCCAGTTTGGGGAGGCAATGCCCCTCCTATCCCCATAATCTACTCCCATGGTGATGAATGAGGCATTTAGGCTGTTGGTGGAGCAGAGGGTGAGGTGGAGGAAGAGGGCTATTGGGCTAAGGTAGAAGACAAGATCTAAGAAGAATTCCAGGGAGCTATTTTGTAGGGGCTTGAAGGCAAGAATGAGTTGGTACTGGAGGAAGTTCCGCTGTCTTTTGGATTTTCTCCAGTAGCGTTCAACAGCGCAGTAACAGAATCAAAAGACGTGGAGGTTGGGCATGAAGCAGGATTGGGGTGGTGGAGGTCTGATGGGAGAGAGGAGCAAAGGAGTCAAGGACAGAGTAAGGCAGGAGCCGTGGGAGTCAGCTGTGAAGTTATTTAAACTTCGGGGCATTTTTGTATATAAAAATAATAAATAAGAAGAAGTAGTGAATAGCAGCAAAACTCTCTGTTCCTCAGCAGAGCCACTAACCCCACATTTTACCTCACGTCTGTAACCAGCTTCAGTGTGCAACTTTATGAACATCTTCTATGACCTTTTTAAAGGGATATGGCCAGCTAACATTAGGATCCACATTTAGAGGGGAGGAAGGAAAGGAAAGTTCAGAAGATAAAGAGAAAGGTTTTCATGGAGTTCTTTTTTAAACTTCAGTGAAAATCTATTTGTTTTTGTTTATTTCATGTAATCATTCCATCCCTTCCCTGCAGTGATCTCAACACTACAGCTTTGGGCTAGATCAGGGGAACCTGAAAGTGACACTTATGCCGGGTCTAAAATGTAGATCAACCTAACAACATCACTCACGGATGTGAAAAATTCACACCCCTGAGCGCTATGGTTACACCGACCTCACCCTAGGTGTAGGCACAACTAGGACAACAGACAAATTCTTCTCTCATCTCAGCTGCTGCCACTCAGAGAGAGGTGGATTAACTACAGTGAGAGAAAACCCCCTTCTGTTGCTGTAGGTAACATCTACACTATGATGGGGCATCGGCACGGTAACTGCGTTGCTGTCGTGCCCCTAGTGTAGACATGGCCTTACTAGAAACTCACCAGCGTGACTGACAAACCTGAATGAAACACAAAGGGCTTGTCTTCACAGCTGTGTTAGCTCAAGGTAGAGCTCGAGCGTTGCCCCTGTTCACACATACAGATCTCTCCTGGGAGTTAACTGGGGCTTGAAACGCAAGCTAGCTAGCAAGGTTGGGGGCGTGGGTTGAAGTTTAAGTACTGCTAATACTTGAGCTACAAATTCAGTGAGGAGGGAACTACGGGGTACAGCTTGAGTTAGCACACTAATCCAATCCATCTACTAATCCAGTGAGTCTAATCAGTTCAGCCTGTGTGGCTCCAGGGGAGTAAATTTAGTGTAATGACAGGTTTCAGAGTAACAGCCGTGTTAGTCTGTATTCGAAAAAGAAAAGGAGGACTTGTGGCACCTTAGAGACTAACCAATTTATTTGAGCATAAGCTTTCGTGAGCTACAGCTCACTTCATCAGATGCATTAACTGAAAGCTCATGCTCAAATAAATTGGTTAGTCTCTAAGGTACCACTAGTACTCCTTTTCTTTTTGCTTGCTCTTGCAATTTTATTGCCAGTCTTGCAATATTTGGTGTTCTTCTTTTGCCCCAGCTTCTGGAGTTACATGATTCCATGAAAAAAAATCAACTCTCATTTTAAAAAAGCTTCTGACCTGCTGGTGGCAGAGAGAAGCAGGAAAGTATGACTCCCTAAAAACTCAGAAACCAGAAGAAAAACAAACAGGCCCAACATTTATTAGTTAAAAATCATTTATGATTTTGAAGCCTCATGACTTCTGAGTACCTGGAATTGGCAAGACTGTGACTTTCATCTTAGCAGTGCCCCACTCCCTTTAACAATCTCAGTGAAAGGCAATTCCTGTTCTGGAGACTTTACGTGGAACACCTCAAAATAAAATTCAGCTCTGAATGAGATCAGTATGATATCCTTCCAGAAGGGATTGCCCTGCATAAACTGCAGTTTATGATTAAAAACCTCTCAGCTGTTACGGCAACTGACATGTTAAACCAATAAATAGTGCCACTGAAAGATTCCTAGCCTTTTTAAACTAGCCTATTTTTTTTAAATGGCCTCAAATTTTAAACATATGATTAAAGCAATTTCATAGAATCATAGAATATCAGGGTTGGAAGGGACCCCTGAAGGTCATCTAGTCCAACCCCCTGCTCGAAGCAGGACCAATTCCCAGTTAAATCATCCCAGCCAGGGCTTTGTCAAGCCTGACCTTAAAAACCTCTAAGGAAGGAGATTCTACCACCTCCCTAGGTAACGCATTCCAGTGTTTCACCACCCTCTTAGTGAAAAAGTTTTTCCTAATATCCAATCTAAACCTCCCCCACTGCAACTTGAGACCATTACTCCTCGTTCTGTCATCTGCTACCATTGAGAACAGTCTAGAGCCATCCTCTTTGGAACCCCCTTTCAGGTAGTTGAAAGCAGCTATCAAATCCCCCCTCATTCTTCTCTTCTGCAGGCTAAACAATCCCAGCTCCCTCAGCCTCTCCTCATAAGTCATGTGTTCTAGACCCCTAATCATTTTTGTTGCCCTTCGCTGGACTCTCTCCAATTTATCCACATCCTTCTTGTAGTGTGAGGCCCAAAACTGGACACAGTACTCCAGATGAGGCCTCACCAATGTCGAATAGAGGGGAACGATCACGTCCCTCGATCTGCTCGCTATGCCCCTACTTATACATCCCAAAATGCCATTGGCCTTCTTGGCAACAAGGGCACACTGCTGACTCATATCCAGCTTCTCGTCCACTGTCACCCCTAGGTCCTTTTCCGCAGAACTGCTGCCTAGCCATTCGGTCCCTAGTCTGTAGCGGTGCATTGGATTCTTCCATCCTAAGTGCAGGACCCTGCACTTATCCTTATTGAACCTTATCAGATTTCTTTTGGCCCAATCCTCCAATTTGTCTAGGTCCTTCTGTATCCTATCCCTCCCCTCCAGCGTATTTACCACTCCTCCCGGTTTAGTATCATCCGCAAATTTGCTGAGAGTGCAATCCACACCATCCTCCAGATCATTTATGAAGTTATTGAACAAAACCGGCCCCAGGACCGACCCTTGGGGCACTCCACTTGATACCGGCTGCCAACTAGACATGGAGCCATTGATCACTAAGGGGGGACAAAAACGTCATGTATGGGGGGACAAAACGTCATGTATTTGCCCCTAAGAAGGAACACTTTTTGTAAGGAAACATAGTATTTAGTATTCACACCATATTAAAATTCCAAGCAGAACTTTGCAAAGGCAAAGAAAATATCACTCTGAAATGAACCAGAACATTTTGCTGGAGAAGAACTAGATGAAGAGCCAATAACTCTGGCTCCTTGATAGCAATCTCACTACGAAGAGACAAACACCCTGGAGTCAAGCACAGAGCTGGGGATTTTTTTTTCCCTATTCTTTTTGTCTTTCTTTCTCCCTGTGTGCATAGAAAGTAAAGGAATTGCTCACATCAAACCGGCAAGTGACAGGGGACTCCATACCTGACAGAGAGAAAGGCACAAATGAAAGAGGATGCTTGTCAGTGGCCACATACGCCATTCAGCTCAAACGACTGCATCAATGTTTGAAACACCAGATAGCAAGAAAGTTGCATTTGCATTGATCACATTAGCAATAAAACTCGGGGCCTGTCAATCAGTTCAGTCCCAGTTCAGCAGGAGGCCTTCTGCATCATTTAAGTCCACAGGATGGTACAGATGGTTTGGAGGGGGTCTGATTTGGCCCGGGAAGAGGAGAAGCTTTGGGTACAGGCCAGTACCACCATCTCTGGACCTGTAGGTACACATGGAGCTGAGCAAATAATTTGTGATTAGTTGGCTCAGCCTCTGATCCCTAACACCAAAGACTCAGATTGGTTCAGTTCCAATTGAAATTGATTTTTTTTCCTTGCCAAAATGAAAAAAAGACCCTCTGGAAACAAATTCATTTTGGGTCGAACAAAACATTTTGTTGGCCCCCAAACAAAATACGTTGAGGGTTTCATTTAGTGTCAAGTTATTTTGGGGGTGCTTTGCACCTTTTTAAAATAGTTACATTTCTAAAGAAAAATGTTGTTTTAAAGCTAAAAGCTGAAGACTTTTTATTTTGAAATGGTCAAAATGAACTGATTTTACTTCTTGGACCCCCCTCCCCCATTTTTTCAGTGAAAACTGTTCACCGAATTCAACCTGATATAAGTCAACAGCTTCAGTGTCCAGTGAAATGTGCATGTTTCGGGGAATATTTTACTAGTTCGGCTACCACCCACCAGTCCCCAAAAAATCAATCAGCTCGACTGACATGGGTCTAGTACTTAGAAAACCTGCATAGCAGATTCTTGGCCATATTCTGTGAGTTGACTGGTGTGTGGATTCAATCCCTCTACATAACCTGTGCAAAGCCTGCTGAACCAGGGAGCACTGATCCTGCAAACCAGCACACGGTGCAGAGCAGGGAGGACAAAGCTGCCGTGCTTCATGACAAGCATGAGCAGCATCTAATCACTGGGGCACTGGAACAATTTTTACAGTGGGGGTGCTGAACGGGAGTGCACTACATCACAACATCAATCAAATTTGGCCCATCCGCCAATCTGTCTTCATCTACAGGGTTGCGGATGGGCCAAACCTTAGCAACACTGCATACCTGTGTACCAGGTCGAACACATGGAGCGGGGAGCCAGGCAGGTGCACAGCACTCCTGTACTTTAAGCCAGATGTGTACTACAGCACCCCTCCTTCCTGAGCCTTTGCCTACACATTAGTAGTCTCAAACCCTAGGCAGCCCATTCCCCCAAGCTCAACTACTACTAATCAAAAGCTGGATTTTTTTCTCTGGCAGGAAATTCCAATATTTTGACATTTGTTCTTGTCTCCAATCAACATACACACAAAAAAAATCAACATTTTTCACAGAGTGAGAAGTTGAATTTGGGGGATTTTTTTGACAAAACTTTTGTTGTTGGAAAATGCCAATTCATCAAAACCAAGAACTTTTCACAACGAAGAGTCAGTTTTAACAGATTTTTCAAGTTGAAATTTGTTTGGAAAAAAAATGTGAATGGCCAAATTGTTTCGTTTTGATATTTTGAAAGGAAAGCAAATCAGTTTTTCTGGTTCAGAATGACTTTTTGCTTTGAAATTTAAGCTAGTTTTAAGCAAGAATAGAATTTCTAAAAAAAATAAAAATGGTCAACATCAAAATGAAGTGTTTCAAAATTATCAAATGTTTTCATTGACCTGAGATTAATAAAAATTCTGAGATTTTGCCTTTTCAGGAGAAGAACATTTTTCAAGATCCCTTAAATTTTCACTCAGGAAAACTGTTTTCCATCTAGCTCTAATTTAAAGTTCAAAAAAATTGATTCAGAAACATCAAAACATTTAATTTCAGTTCAATGTTAAACTCAATCTTCCTGAGTGATCAGAGTGCCTCATGGGAGTTGTAGTTTGGGAGCCTCATAACTGCATATTTCTCCTTACTGCCCAGACTCCCCATCTGGACTACATCTCCCATGATATACCAAAGGTATGGTATTATTCCCAAAAGGCACCACAGTAGCTCAAGCAGACACAGATTAATGTTGACTCAACATGAAACAAAACATTTAATTTAGACTTTCCTTGATGGAAAATTTTAAACAGTTCAACAATATCAACATTTTCCTGGGTAAAACTGGCAATTCTGCGAAAACCACACTCTCCATTGAAAAAACATTTTAATAGAAGATTCCTGACCAGCTCTACTCTCATGGGACAAGGTGAATAAGGTACATTGTGTAGGCAAGGCCTGGAAGTGCCTGAGGATACATAGGCTTGAGTATTATCCTCATATTAACGAGGTACTTAGCTATGCTACTAGAGTGAGTAATTTGGCTGCCATTCAGCCATGCTCCCATTAATGCAGGTTCACGTTCCTCTGCACATCACTTTTTACTGTGCACTTATCCAAACAATATCACACTTGCTGTGGACAACATTAAGCTTCAGATGTCTGTCGTCAACCTTCTCCAATGCAGAGAAGTTAATCAGGAACTGCACGTACAGCTAAAAGTCCCTGACTGTAAGCGGTGCCTTTAGGCATACATAATACTGTTGACCATACAGGTCTGATGTGCATAGATCATATTCTGTGTTTCCTCTGTGTGTGCACGCATACACACAGGCACACCTCCATGGAAAGTTGTCCCCAGTTGATCCTGTGAAAAGTCGGGGAGGGGATTCTCACAATCAGAGGATCCTCCCTCCCCCATCCCCCCCAGCTCCACAAACCTGCACAGAACCAGTTGCAGGATTGAGACCGTATTTTTTCACTGTCCTGTATCTCCCTAGCACATGTATTACCATACCAGAGTGTTACCTGGCCCACTGTGAGTTGATCTGTCCAGGTGCATAAATGAATATGGAATTAGTTATTAACTATTTATTATTATAATTATTATTATTTAAACTTTAGGAAACGACTGTGCATCAGTTTTGCCCATGTTAGGTAAGTATGGTCATAATTTCCACAGCCTATTACCCAATTTACATATGCAGTCATGCTAATTCCATACACAGATTAAGCATGAAATTGCATAGAATCATAGAATATAAGGGTTGGAAGGGACCTCAGGAGGTCATCTAGTCCAATCCCCTGCTCAAAGCAGGACCAATCCCCAATTTTTGCCCCATATCCCTAAATGGCCCCCTCAAGAATTGAACTTACAACCCTGGGTTTAGCAGGCCAAAGCTCAAACCACTGAGCTATCCCTCCCCCCAGATGTTGCTTCTGTATTTAGTTGCATGTCCAATTTTTTAATCTGGTCCTAAAGTTCCAGTGTTTCAGATTGGCAGGGAAGAGACTATTGTCTAACAGGTAGAGCACTGGACAGGGAGAGTTGGGAGATGTGGGTTCAATTCTTGGCTCTGCCATTGTCTTCTGGGCGACCTTGTGCAAGTCACGTGCCTTCCTATGCCTCAGTTTCCCCATCTGTAACACGGGGGCAATGATACTAAACTCCTTTGTATAGTGCTTTGAGATCTAGTGATGAAAAGTGGTCTAAAGAGCTAGGTATTATTATTATTATCTGAAACTCTCTATTGTGAACCTGATCCTGTGGTTAATGGGAGCTTTGTGTGAGTACAGAGTGTGGGATAGGACCCTATGTCCAATCTTGGGTAGATAGTGGAGGTGGTAAAAAAATCAAAATTCTTTCCTGCTAAGTAAACCAAATGAAATGTTTGTTATAAAATTTCTACTGAAAATTTTTGATTTTTCAACAAAGCCATCAGAAACAAAACATTTTTCATCTTATTTCAAATGTGCAATTTTTTTAATGGGAAAATATCAAAAGTCTTGATTATCAGGGTTTTTTTCTTCTCTTTTTCTCCACTTTTAAATTCCCACACATGCCCGTTTCCCAGTGGAGTTTTTGCAAAACTTTTCAAATTCTCATAAATTGAAAATTGATTGAAAATGATAAATGGAAAACTTTTTTTTCAGTCAAAACATTTCTCTACCACATAGCAACAAGTGCTGCTGCTTTTCTTCTCCAACTTGGCTACACTGAAGTTGTATCAATGTCCCATTGATATTCTAGATTTTTAATAGGTTTGCTTTGCAATTAGGCAAAATGTTCTATTCTATTTAGTTAATAGAACATATTTCAGTTTTCTTATCTCTCTCGCTCTCTTTTTTTTAAAGGAAGCACGCTGTACTACGATTGCAGGTTTTTAAACTGCATTTAAATGCTGATGACTTGACCTAGAATAAAAATAAGCAGCATAAACTGCCTTCAAACTATCCTTAGCAGTTAAAGCTAAACTGCAGTTCTCTCTTTTACAGTAAGAGAAAAGCTCAATGCTATTCTCTTTCATTTCTATAGTAAATCAAATTGAATTATTCATCAGCACTAAATGTCTCCCAAACTGTTTTTTCCCCATTACTTTTTTAATTTTCTTTACAAACCCCTACGCTTTCCACCCAAAAATATAAACAAACCCAAACCCATCAGTTTCAGATGCAATTCGCATATAAACAAACTATGATTCTTGGTACTTCAAAAGTTATGACTTCCATCTCAGCCTTCAAAACAGGCAAAGGACTTATCACAGCCCCGAAATCAGATATCATCAAAACAACATTTGTATTGTTCCTGTGGTCTAATCTTGCTGAGATTGAAGCTATGTGGCTGTCAACAGTAAGAGCAAAGCCCCCTATCCTTTAGTTTTAAAAAAGCAAGGTTCTGCAGAAATCAAGCCATCTTCAGACCTACAGCATCCTTCACCAGGCTCCTGGGGCTGCATAGCAATGCAATATGAAAACCCTAGCCATCTCCCCTTCCCTTTGCCTATTTAAAGTATTTAAATAAAAGCCATCGGTCCAAGGTCAACGGTCATAGAACCATAGAGTTTAAGGCCCGAAGGCACCACCAGATTTGTTAGTATGACCACCTGATAATCCCAGGCCACCAATGCCACCTAGCACCCGCACACGAAACCCAACAACGAAATTAGACCAAAGCATTACAGGAGACTAGATTATTCTGTGCCACAGGGAGAGACTAACATGGACCAAGGTGCACCAGGAGCCGAGAGCCCTGCAATGGCAAGCAAATGATTAAGTAAGCTACACCAAGAAAATCCCGGGAAGAGTCTCACATCCACACACTGCAGAAGAAGGCAAAAAAGTTCACTACCAATCTCACTGGGGGAAAAATGCCTTCCCGACTCCACGTGGTGATCAGTTAGATCCTGAGCATGTGAGCAAAAACCAGCCAGCCAAACAGCTGAGAGAAAATGTTCAGTGCCACCTCAGAGCACTGGCCCATCCCTCCCAATGTCCCATCTCCAGCCATGGCCATCCCTGATGCTTCAGATGACTGATTTAAAAAAAAGAAAGAGCCCAGAGTACATTGTTAGAGTCCCTTCCTGACCCCTGTAAATGGCCAGCTGAACCCGGAAGCATGAGCTGTAGGAACATAAGACGTAAACTAGAAGTGAACCCCAGGACTGCTGAACCCTCCCCGCTCCTCTTGTAATATATCAGTATAGGAACCATAGAATCATAGAACTGAAAGGGACCTCGGATGTCGTCTAGTCCAGTCCCCTGCACTCAAGCCAGGACTAAGTATTATCTAGACCATCCCTGACAGGTGTTTGTCTAACCTGCTCTTAAAAATCTCCAATGATGGAGATTCCACAGCCTCCCTAAGCAACTTATTCCAGTGCTTAACCTCCCTGACAGTTAGGAAGTTTTTCCTAATGTCCAACCTAAACCTCCCTTGCTGCAATTTAAGCCCACTGCTTCTTGTCCGATCCTCAGTACTTCTTCCTAGGCAGTCATTTCCTATTCTGTATGTGTGCAACTGATTGTTCCTTCCTAAGTGGAGTATTTTGCATTTGTCCTTATTGAATTTCATCCTATTTACTTCAAACCATTTCTCTAGTTTGTCCAGATCATTTTGAATTATAATCCTATCCTCCAAAGCATTTGCAACCCCTCCCCCAACCTTGAGATTGTCTGCAAACTTTATAAATGTACTCTCTATGCCATTATCTAAATCACTGATGGGAGGGAAAGTGATGTGTCCCAGAACAGGTATGGGAACCCCTGCACCGAAATTTGACCAAAGAAGCAACCATGTATGGAGCAACCAAGCCCTGGCCATAATTTTAGGAAACCACAAAAAGAATCTATTTCTGATGCATTCAAGCAAGCAGGCTACAAATTTGTAAACAAAGAGACACTACATCATCAATGTGTGAGATCACACTAGCCCAGTGAACAGCCAGGTGAAGGTCAGATATGTCACAAACACAGAAAAGGAATTCACTAAGCAAAGATGTGCAAATCCAGAAGACTATGCAGGGTGAGCCACCAGCTACAGACAATATTTTAGTGAAAGGAGCCAACCACCCAAGGACAAAAGTAACAATTATATCAGCTACAGCAGCCCAGCCAGACAAAGCTTTCATAAAGGACAGAACTTGGGGAAAATGTTCCCAGATCTCATGTCAACTGAATTCTGGTGCACATGTCAATGCAATACCCAGAAAACTGTATGAACTGCTGAAGTTCTCAGACCTCATTGTATCCATCATCCAGAAATTATTTGGTTATGGAGGTCAGCAGCTGGATGTGAAAGGTACAGGTATTGCAACATGTAAGCACACAAAGGACAAACGGTCTACATGCGTACACCGCAATCCCAGAGGCACTACCAGTGTTTGATCTCAGAACATGTCTGCATCTTAAATTTGATTGAGTTGGCCATGGCAGTAGGAGATGTTCTATTTCAGTGCCACTGGCATCTGCCAAGCCAGACATTCTAATGAAAGAATACACAGATGTTATTTCATGGAGGGTGCGGCAGTTTCTGAGGAGCTCAAAATTAAAATGGATACCACTACTGAGCCTATGGTACAGACCGCAGACAAATAAAATAATTGTTAAGGTGGATGATCCAACGGTGCTGATAAACTCATTCCGGGTACAACAAACCCACACACAGACAAGCTGAGATTATGTCTTGATCCATTATGAGATCCAAACAAGTAGGACATGCTGGGTGCCCAGCAATTTGGAAAATCAGGCTCCCTCACTTCAGTTGCTATGGGACAGATTCCAGCTTCCTTAATCATGTTGAATAGAACCTCATTCCACAAGTGGTTCTACTGAAGTCCACGGAAGCTTTCTTGGAGTAAAGTGCTACTGCACAGAAGTTAAGGGGATCTGAATCTGGCCCTACATATGGATTTAGGAGCCAAACTTTTTGCACTCAAGTTTGAAAATCTTGTTTGTAAATCAATTCAGGACCCTCTGGGAAGAAAGGTGCTGTATAAGTGGAGAGTTGTTCATTTATTTAACAATGACTCAATTGCAACCATGCAGGCTGCTATATAAAATGTTACACAGGGCACATTTTATCCTGGAGTTAGTACCTCTGACTTCTGTGTAGTTTGACTTTATGGCGTGTTGGAGGCAAACTGACTGAAACAAAGAGACGCAACTTGGCAACTTCCCTCAGCTCTGATACGGACAGGCATGGTTTGCTGCAGTTTTAGCAAGAAGGTCACATAATCAAAAGTAAATGGCATGTAAAGGTATTTGATCATCAGAAATACAATAAAGACATCACACTGGTGGAGCACTGCTCTGCCAAAAGTAATTAGTGCTGTGTGTATCTGGAAGATGTATATTTACCAGCAGTAGATCTATGATTACTTTAGCTAGACTAATGAAAGACCAGTGCTTATCCATATTCCAGTTCATTTCCGTTCTCCCCCATCCTGCCTTATCAGCTTTGGGATTAACATCTATAATAGGGCTGTGTGCGTATTTACACATTGTAATTAAGTGTTGGGTGGAGAATAAAGAGAGCTCTTTACAAATATTTATTGGAAAGGAGAAACACTTCTATGCAGGGTCTAAATTCAGGCTGCAGTTATTAAAAAGAAAAATCCACACAAAGATTAGAACACCACTAGGAACTCCCTGGCGGCCTTCCTTGTTCAAACGACTTGCAGCAATATTCACTCTATGAGCTCCAGGGGATCCCAGAGGAAAGGCTGGCCTAGCCACATTGCTGTTTTTAAGAAGTCTATTGGAAAGAGAATTTGCATAAGAAATTGTCAGATGCACTAATCCATATTATGGACCAGATATGTCCACTAAATTGTCAGATGCACTAATCTATATTGTGGATCAGCTGTTGTAAATCACCGTAACTTCAATTGAGCTATGCTGATTTACACCAGCTGCGGTTGTGGCCCAGGGTAACCTTCATTTAGCAAAACACTTAAGAACATGCTTAAGTTCATCCCTATCAGCACAGCACTTAAGCATATGCTTAACTTTAAGCACATGTTTAACTCTCATTGATATCAATGCGAGTTAAGCTGTTATGTAACTTTAAGCACCAGTAAGACGCACTATCTACTCAGAATATTGGTTGATAGGGGTCTCTTACCACCTTTTCCCTGAAACTTTTTTTTGACATTGTAAAAGCCGGTAAAATTCATATGTACAGTATATTTTGGGATTCCTTCAGTCTTTAGCATAAATTAAATGTCAAGCTAACATGCCCAAGGCTGAGTTCTATTAGGTTCCCCTGAATTCAGATAATTGCTATAAAATGGTTTGGCACTGAATGCACAAATCTAGCTACAGTACTTCTATAGCCATTAGAGTCTGTTTTACACTATGATTTGTGTGAATTATTTATTCCTTATTAACTGACTTGATTTGTAATAAATCCATCATTGTAGCAGCTGCTGTAGTGTAAATACACATTCTGGATTTCAATTACTTCCATGGAGTTACTCCAGATATGCATCACTGTAACTAAGACCACATTCACCCATCTCTGTGTACGCATGCATATGTATGAAACTCTATAGCTCTATTCTTTTCCTGCATGAGCCATATACTACCCTTGCCCTATTACATACTGATCGGTAGCTCTAAGTATCAGCATAAAAAATCGTTTTAGTCAAAATGATAAAAAACTGCTTTTAGGAAGCAATCACTGAAATAGGACACAAATAAACTGTTTCAATTTTTAAGGCAATAAAAGGAGCCAACTACATAGATTTCGGATTCTCCCGACTTAACTAATGCACCTTTAATACTGTTTTATTCTCAGTTACCTCTTCCCCTCCCCACCCCCCATTGTAAAGGATAATAAGATAATAAACAAAAAGAAAAGGAGTACTTGTGGCACCTTACAGACTAACTCATTCTGTGGCCAAATTCTTATCTCTAAGTCTCATGGGAGTGAATCTGGAGTAACAAAGACAGATAAACAGACTTTAAAGACCAAGATCCTAAAGATCTCCTGGAACTTTCGGTAAGGGTTTGATTTTTCCCCTACCACCACACAGTACTGTGCAGTCTGTGGTCAGCTTGTTTGGCTCATTACCCTCAGCCTAACAGTGGCTGCATTTCACTGTCAAAGCGATTCCTGGATGAGCTTGTGCATTGGGGTCCTTTGTGAAGAATGCCATTTACATAATTAGATTTAATCTGCCATACATAGATTTTTATTCTTCAGATTGTGTGTTGCTTCCATTTCCATTGGAGCTAACTTTTGATGCTATGGATAAATAACAATACTTGGCAGTACTTCTGCAGCTTTGTCTGGGATCTCAATATACCATACACATTAATTAATTCCAGCTACACCTCTGTGGAGTTGCAAAAAGAAAAGGAGTACTTGTGGCACTTTAGAGACTAACCGATTTATTTGAGCATAAGCTTTCGTGAGCTACAGCTCACTTCATCGGATGCATACTGTGGAAAGTTTAGAAGATCTTATTATATACACACAAAGCATGAAAAATTTACCTCCTCCCACCCCACTCTCCTGCTGGTAATAGCTTATCTAAAGTGATCACTCTCCTTACAATGTGTATGATAATCAAGTTGGGCCATTTCCAGCACAAATCCAGGTTCTCACCCCCCCCCCCCACACACACACACACAAACTCACTCTCCTGCTGGTAATAGCTTATCTAAAAAGAAAAGGAGTACTTGTGGCACCTTAGAGACTAACCAATTTATTAGAGCATAAGCTTTCGTGAGCTACAGCTCACTTCATCGGATGCATGCAGTGGAAAATACGGGGGAAGGGGGGAAGAGATTTTATATACACAGAGAACCTGCTGGTAATAGCTCACTTTACCTGATCACTCTCCTTACAGTGTGTATGGTAACACCCATTGTTTCATGTTCTCTGTGTATACAAAATCTCCCCCCTGTATTTTCCACTGCATGCATCCGATGAACTGAGCTGCAGCCCACAAACCCCACGCTCAAACAAATTTGCCAGTCTCTAAGGTGCCACAAGAACTCCTTAATATTTTAGTAGTAACCTTCCCCTCCCCCCCAGAAAAATGCAGATTTGGGTCAACCAAAACATTTCACAAATTTTGAAATGTTTTGGTTGACCCAAATCTGCATTTTTCTGGGGGGGAGGGGAAGGTTACTACTAAAATATTAAGGAGTTCTTGTGGCACCTTAGAGACTGGCAAATTTGTTTGAGCGTGGGGTTTGTGGGCTGCAGCTCAGTTCATCGGATGCATGCAGTGGAAAATACAGGGGGGAGATTTTGTATACACAGAGAACATGAAACAATGGGTGTTACCATACACACTGTAAGGAGAGTGATCAGGTAAAGTGAGCTATTACCAGCAGGTTCTCTGTGTATATAAAATCTCTCTCTCCCCCCCCCCCGTATTTTCCACTGCATGCATCCGATGAAGTGAGCTGTAGCTCACGAAAGCTTATGCTCTAATAAATTGGTTAGTCTCTAAGGTGCCACAAGTACTCCTTTTCTTTTTGTATCCAATTTGCAAATGAATTCCAATTCAGAAGTTTCTCGCTGGATTTGTGTTGGAAATGGCCCACCTTGATTATCATACACATTGTAAGGAGAGTGATCACTTTAGATAAGCTATTACCAGCAGGAGAGTGGGGTGGGAGGAGGTATTTTTTTCATGCTTTGTGTGTATATAATAAGATCTTCTAAACTTTCCACAGTATGCATCCGATGAAGTGAGCTGTAGCTCACGAAAGCTTATGCTCAAATAAATTGGTTAGTCTCTAAGGTGCCACAAGTCCTCCTTTTCTTTTTGCGACTACAGACTAACATGGCTGTTACTCTGAAATCTGTGGAGTTGGTAATTAATATCCCCACTTAGCAAAAGAGGAAAAACTAAAGGGGATTTATGCAGTGTTGCTGTAGCCCTGATGGTCCCAGGATATTAGAGAGATAAGGTGGACAAGGTAACATCTTTATTGGACCAGCTTCTGTTGTGGAGAGAGACACGCTTTCACAGAATATCAGGGTTAGAAGGGACCTCAGGAGGTCATCTAGTCCAACCCCCTGCTCAAAGCAGGACCAATCCCTAATTTTTGCCCTGATCCCTAAATGGTCCCCTCAAGGATTGAACTCACAACCCTGGATTTAGCAGGCCAATGCTCAAACCACAGAGCTATCCAAGCTTATTATAAGCTCCAAAGCTTGTCTTTCTCACCAACAGAAGTTGGTCCAATAAAAGACATTACTGCTGCCATCTTGTCTCTCTGAAGGGAATTTTGTGATTTGCCCAAGGTCACACAGACAGTATAAAACAATACCAGGCTCTAGTCTACAAAAGCACCCTTCTTTTCATGGACAGGACAATGAACCTACTTCAGTCCAGTATGCAAATAGCAGGGCAGCATCCAATGGGATGAAAGGCAGGGGATGATTTCTTCATCAAACATAAATAACTGATCCCAATTTTTGTTCAGATACTTTTAGCACTCACACGTATATTCAGATCAGAGTCCAGCTCCCACCATGCTCTGCAAAAAAAGTAAATAAAATCCAGGGACCTACCGCAGCCCTTATTCACTTTTATGTGATTATCTGCATGCGTACAGCTCAGCATGAGTACAGGTCACAGGATCAGGTCCAAAGCCAATCATCTTTGATGATAAAGAGGTACATATATTATGAAACACTATGAGCTGCATTAACAACATGCCGGGACTCATTAACAACAAAGGGACTCATTTGCATATATATATTTGGATAGTTTTTAAAAATTAAAAAGAACTCCATCTTCCTGGATCAAGGGAGAGAAACAGTTAGTTGATTTCATCAGCAATGAAAACCCAGCAGCTGATCAGGTCTCTCTTCATCCTGTGGATACAGGAACTAATTACAACTGATGGGTTGATTCAATACAGGGATAATGTGATCTTAAATAAAGTATAAACAAACATCACCCAGGCATCCACAGAGCCATTAGAGAGAAACAGCAGAGTTAGGCTCCATTGGAATCAGTCTCTGTAAGCTCTGTACATCTGTATCAAAGATGAGAGCATAATAGGATTCCGGGGGTGTGGGGCTAGGGGATCTTGATTCTATTCCCAGGTCTGCCACTGACTCACTATCTTAGGGAAGTCACCTCACCACTCTGTGCCTCAGTTTCCTCATCTGTAAAACTGGAGATGATGATTCTTACCCACCTTTGTTAACACTTTGGTCATTGATGGATGAAAAGAACTGCATGCTGTTTTAATTATAATTATCACTGGGATACAGGAGACCTGAGTTCTACTTCTGGCTCTGCCACTGATTTCCTGTGTGACCCTGAGCAAGTCACTTCACCTCTCTGTGCCTCCATTTACCCTCCCAACTTTTGGTCTACTTAGATCAAAACCTGCTCAGGACAGAGACTCTCTCTTACTATGGGCTTGTACAGCACCTTGCATGAGGGGGCCTTTTTCTCATGAGAAGCCTGTCACCGATACCATAATCCAAATAATACATATGAATAATTAGTATTGCAGATATAAAGATGATGGCCAATAGCTGCATTTTAGGAGGTCCTTCAACCCTGGGGGCTGCATTTGGGACGTGCCCCAATTTACAAAAATACGTTGTCATAATAGTGCTCTTAATACATTGGCAGACTCCACCTCAGACTGGGCAAACACCAAGGTCTGCCATCAGCTGCACGTGTGCATTTCCCACTGAAACCAATGGCGTCAACTACTGACTTAGCCCAATCTCTAAAACTATGGAACAGACACACCAATCTAACCCAAGGGGATTTCCAGGCAACTCGGTGTCTGAGTAGATAAGTGCAGGATGGTACATTACAACAACGATACTGTCAGCGACTGATTGAGGACCTTGGCTGTGTGATCCTGCTCTTCAGGTCCCTGCTAATGTCTTCATCCGTACAGCCATTTTTTATTTTCAATATCCTTGATACCACTTCTATTTACATTGAAGCAGAATTAACCAGCCAGGAGTTTGCAGCGGCAATCCATGTAACTCAGCGTGGCAGCATGACATTATCACTAGCAAAGCAATATTAGTTTTGTATGATTATCCCCTCCAGGGAGCTTGCAGTCTGATAGGTCTTCAGGTGATGGAGTCATAAACCATTATATTCATTCCTAAGCATCTGTATGACAGCCTCACTCAAGGACAGCATCAGAAAATAAAACAGTGGCTCCAACCTGATTTATTAGCAGGAACATCTAGGGCGTGAGAGTTTTTAAATCACCATCTCATCCTCCTAAAGGAAACCCTGTCCCAGGTTAACCCTTTTGTCATGCAGTTCAGGGCTCTCATTAAGAGACTGGGTTGCATTATGAGTCACCCTCATTAGTTATTCACAACTACATTTGTTACATGCCCAAGGTCAGACTCTGTATAAGGGACATTGCAAAGGTATTTTTCATAATTGTTTACATGTTTTTCTTTGAAAATGTAAAGGAAATATCACTGTTTGCTGACACATAATTTCCTTCCATATTATGCACATGCTAGCTTGTTATTGTGTGGCAAGGGTTGAGCTACATACATTGTTTTATTATGGCAGGGTTGTTTGTGAGTGAGAGGGGCAGCGGATACTAGTTTGTAATTGCAGTGTGGCTTACAAGACAGTTTGTCACTGCACAGCTGCCAATGACCCCAGGTTAGGAGGGGCCGTCCTGGATTTTGAACACCCGCCTTGGAACTTTCAAGCGCTGATCTGCATTCTGGACCCCTCTATCTCTGCAAACGCTGGCCAGGAATGCCAGTAGACAAAATCAAAACTTTTCACTTTTTTACTTAAATTGTTTCTTGGGAAAAAAAAGAAATTGCAAAAAAAATTTCGATTCTATATTTTTAAACAAAAAATAGAGCAGGAAACAGCAGCTCGGTGACCATATTCCTGGCCTAGCCATAGGCTGCTGTCCTGCAACAGTAGCTCCCCCAGCCCTTACCACTTGCTTCCCAGCTGTGAAGGGAGTGTGGGCACAATCTCCACTGTCATCTTGCTGATACCTGAAGACTCCTTCCCTTTCCTACCAGACCCTTCCCCAATGCCCAACCCAGATATTCCCCAGCTGCCTCCCCAACCCAGTCAGCCCCATTCCTTTCATCAACCCAAATTCGCTCTCTACCTAGTCCCCAAACTACCCCAGAGCCACTGGTCCCCCCACCCCTATCGTCTCTACTAACCGAGATCCACCTTCCTCCCCATAACCCCAGCCACCTGCTCCCAAACTTTGTCTGGCTCCAAAGGCCCAGGCTTCCTTCCTAAAGACCTCATTTTCCTAGCTCCCTGTCACCTAGCATCAAACCCACCACTGGCTGAATCCCCCCTTCAGTCCTCAACCCCAGACTCCTCCAAGTTCCCCTGGCCCTAACAGTCCTTGTCTGTGGCTGTCCCCACTCCTTCTTCTCCCCAATTCCCAGCTTCCCTCCCAAATCTGAGGGCCCGGATCCTGCAAACCCACTCCCAGCTATGATCCCATCTACTCCCTCAAGCATTCCCATATGTCTCGATTCAGCCTCAGCTGTCTCACTTCATCTTGGAATCTTCAAAGGGTGTGGGAGAGTGACCTTTCCCCCTGCTGTCACGCATCATCTGGGGATAGCCAACTAGTCCAACCCCCTCATCTTCCCTATGAGGGGCTAGTGCCCATCCCCAGTGGAAGAACAGAGGCACCAGTCTCTTCAGAAAAAGGGCCTACAGCTTTTCCCTCACCTTGCTTGACTCATAGCAACTGGCATGTTCATCTGGCTATTCCCTGACTCCTCTCCCTAGGTTCAATAGCAACGTCCACAACTGATTCCAGGAAGTTAAATGTTGGCAAGTTTGTTATTACAGGGTTGTTCAAAAATACACCAATGCTGCAGTTCTGTTTTAGGTTGAGGGGAAGTGCCAAAGAAAGGAAAATCCAAAGAATGACATTCACTTTGCTAAAAAAACACGAACCGAGAGGGGCAGGGCACATTTAGGGCCAACTAACCTTGATAATGCCTTCTTAATTGTACCCTTTCCTCCGCCTATGGAGCGGATTTGTGCTCATTTTGGAAAGCTACCAAGAGCACAGCGAGTAAAACAAGGCACAGAGCTAGGAAGGATGCATGGTTCTGATCTAGACCCAAGTCACTGAATCTTAGTACAAACAGTTACCCAAGGGATGAATTTGGTCCATTATGTCACATCCAACAGCAAAGCACACCACTTTGGTTACAGACAGTGACACTTTTTAAATGTGCATGGTGTATATTCACCAAGATGATAGGCATCTTACAATTAATAGTGATGGATACACAGATAAGAGTCACATGGACATCTGGTGTGTGACAGGGCAAGGCCAGATGGCTATAGAAAAGTAATGGGAGATAGATATATTAGCTCCAGGCTAAACAAATCCCTGGTACCAGGATAAGTGAAATGGCAGCTGCTCCAGGTCAATTAAGACACCTGGGGCCAATTAAGAACTTTCCAAAAGGCAGGGAGAATGCTAGGTGGATTGGGACACCTGAAGCCAATGAGGGGCTGGCTGAAACGAGTTAAAAGCCTCCCAGTTAGTCAGGTGGGGGTGCATGTCAGGAGCTGTGGGAGGAAGTTGTGCTGTTGGAGAGGCTGAGTAGTACACACCATATCAGGCACAAGGAAGGAGACCCTGGGGTAAGGGTGAAGTGGAGCTTGAGGAAGTGAGGGCTGCTGTGGGGGACGTAGCCCAGGGAATTGTACATGTCATATTTCTAAAGGTCAGCTACCATAGCTGACACTATTAGGGTCCCTGGGCTGGAGCCCGGAGTAGAGGGTGGGCCTGGGCTCCCCCCTCACCTTTGCCCCCTGATTAATCACTGAGACTGGGAGACAACAGAGACTGTACAAGGAAAGATAACTTCTCCTCATCTCTCTCACTGGCTTATGATGAAAATGGGTCAGTAGACTGTGACCCTTGTCTCTAGAGAGAGAAGGGTTACGTGGAGGGCCACAGTGAGCCTCCTAGGCTCGTGAAATCCGCCAGGAAACACGGGACCCACAGAGGCAAGGACAGAGCTTTGTCACGGGTTCTATTGTCAAAGCTCTGTGGAACACTGGACAGAAAAGGCACAGTGCCTGGATGAGAACAACCAGATAACCAGATGTTCTGTAAAGATCTGAGCATCCTGAGTAAGTAGCACAATGCTAAACCACCTCTCTCCAATGCACGTCCAAGGGCTTGTGGTGCGGGGGAATGTTAGTACCTGCTCCAGCATGAAACTCAGGAGAGATGTTTAAGGTGGCATCAAAATCCCCAGGGCACCGCTGACTACAGGTTGTACATTATAAACTAGGACAAGCTGCTTGTCTCAGCAACTGGGAGGCTGCTTTAAGGTGTGTTTATGCCCGACTGGAGAAATGTCCCTGTCACACAGTAAATAGAGCCAAACTCAGACACCCAAAGCCATTAGGCTGCAGCTTACTGACAGTTTTCCCCCTTAAGCTAAAAGACAGCCTTGGTTTTGTTTATGTTACGTGCAGTCTAGGTAGACTCAACTGGAAAGGGACAATGTCCATGGAAAATATTCATTTCTTACTGCTAATTTCAGTGTTTTCAGAAGAAACAGCACGCTTTTGACACGGTCTCCCACAGTATTCTGGTCAGCAAGTTAAAGAAGTATGGGCTGGATGAATGCACTATAAGGTGGGTAGAAAGTTGGCTAGATTGTCGGGCTCAACGGGTAGTGATCAATGGCTCCATGTCTAGTTGGCAGCCGGTGTCAAGTGGAGTGCCCCAGGGGTCAGTCCTGGGGCCAATTTTGTTCAATATCTTCATAAATGATCTGGAGGATGGTGTGGATTGCACTCTCAGCAAATTTGTGGATGATACTAAACTGGGAGGAGTGATAGATACGCTGGAGGGCAGGGATAGGATACAGAGGGACCTAGACAAATTGGAGGATTGGGCCAAAAGAAATCTGATGAGGTTCAATAAGGATAAGTGCAGGGTCCTGCACTTAGGACGGAAGAACCCAATGCACAGCTACAGACTAGGGACCGAATGGCTAGGCAGCAGTTCTGCGGAAAAGGACCTAGGGGTGACAGTGGACGAGAAGCTGGATATGAGTCAGCAGTGTGCCCTTGTTGCCAAGAAGGCCAATGGCATTTTGAGATGTATAAGTAGGGGCATAGCGAGCAGATCGAGGGACGTGATCGTCCCCTTCTATTCGACATTGGTGAGGCCTCATCTGGAGTACTGTGTCCAGTTTTGGGCCCCACACTAGTGGATAAATTGGAGAGAGTCCAGCGAAGGGCAACAAAAATGATTAGGGGTCTGGAACACATGACTTATGAGGAGAGGCTGAGGGAACTGGGATTGTTTAGTCTGCAGAAGAGAAGAATGAGGGGGGATTTGATAGCTGCTTTCAACTACCTGAGAGGTGGTTCCAGAGAGGATGGTTCTAGACTATTCTCAGTGGTAGAAGAGGACAGAACAAGGAGTAATGGTCTCAAGTTGCAGTGGGGGAGGTTTAGGTTGGATATTAGGAAAAACCTTTTCACTAGGAGGGTGGTGAAACACTGGAATGCGTTACCTAGGGAGGTGGTAGAATCTCCTTCCTTAGAAGTTTTTAAGGTCAGGCTTGACAAAGCCCTGGCTGGATGATTTAATTGGGGATTGGTCCTGCTTTGAGCAGGGGGTTGGACTAGATGACCTCCTGAGGTCCCTTCCAACCCTGATATTCTATGATTGATTCTATCTCCGGAAAACTCTTTGTGATGGATGTACAAGACCCCTGATCTGCAGAATTACTAGATACTCTGGACAGAGGTCATATTTATCGGGTGCAATTCTGAGCTTATTTACACTGGTGTAAATCAGGCATCATTCCTGTCAAGTCAATTGAAGTCACACCAGCCCAAAACAAGGGTAGCAAAAAACAGGATCTGGCCACTGGCCTGCTTAGGATGATGCCTGCTCACACAAGGGAATCAGGTCCAGCCACATTCTTGGGACTTCTCATCACATCAGGAGGCAAGTAAATGCACAGGAGTTACCCCAGACCCCCCTCCCCCCCCCCCCCCCCGTAAGGGCAGGATGCTAGATTCAGATCACTACAGATGCCTGCGTCTGCATTTGGATTTCACACTATTCAGCATTTGCTCTAGGTTTCAAATGGGAATGGGATTCATTTTCTTTTCTGTACGCCTCCTACTGATACGAGCTTGTGTTCGAGATCCAGAGTGAATGAGGTGTCCATAACTTTGATAGCCCTGGGCTGTTGTACAGTGATGTGATCTATGACGGGTTGTCTCAGAGCCTTCAGAAGCTTCAGCTGGTGCCAAAGATTGTTCTCTCGGTGAGGTGGGCTGATATGGTAATAAAACACTCTGTTCCATGTCCTGTGCTGGTGGGGGGTAATCTTTAAGAAGTTTTATTGTCTGGGACACAGCACCGCAGCCACCTGACCAAGCAGTTGCCCACTGGTTTCCAGCCTCAATCATGGGTGGAAGCTTTAACCAGTAGAACTGCTGGCCTGAGCATTTTAAGTGAACCTCTGTAACAACTTTCCATCTCTGCCCCAAAACACATTTCACAGCAGGCTGCACAGAGCTGGCTTGACGATTCTGGGGGAAGGTCAGTAAGCTTTTGGGGGGGGATACACCCCAAACTTAAACTGATTCATTGTAGATGAAAGGGGTGTGTGTTTGCATGGACATGTGGGCCCCCTGAGCCTCCTGCTGCAGAAGTGGAACCCAGCGGCTTGCTCCTTTCTGTGCTAACTTTCAATTTCCATCAGTTTATGTTTTCCAGGCTTTGTGCAGAGCAGAGAGCTGGAAACATACCTTTTTAAAAATGCAAATGAAAGATTCCCCTAAAAGCTGCTCTATTGGCAAGCGATTCATGCAAGCCCCCTCCAACACAGCACTGGTTTGGTTTGGAGTTCCTACCTTTCACTGGTTTTGAGTTATGCATCTGCAACATTGCTGAGTGGAACGCACAGGAAGGAAACCATTTCTCTTCCTCACTCAGACATAAAAAAAATTGCGCTCATGATTGCATGTTGGAACGCAGCCTAAACTCAAGCAGTCACTGTCACTCCCACTGTGAGATCAGTGCCTTCTGAGTGGCAACTATTTGGGGCAGGGACTGTCATTTACTATATGCTTGTACAGAGCCTAGCCCAGTGGAGCTCCAGCCTCTTTCCTTCCAGCCCACCTGAAACCTCTAGATGCTCCAAAAATACCAATGATGATAATAATATAGTACTTGTCATGAAAATGTGTACAATTTTGTCTTGGCAAGTGGATAACTTTATTGAGGTATTTGCAATTTTCCCTTAACTAGAAGAATCAAGGCCTTTTATCTCATTGTTTATTCCAGATCATATTCATGTGGATTTGACTGGAATACATTGTCTTATATTTTGAGTTATCTATGATGCGGGGGGTGGGGGGGGGGGGGAGAAATGTTGTTATTGGCTCCTTTTACTTGAAGATTATCTACCTAGATTTGCCATGTCCCTTTCTGCGAGCACAGAGCTCGCTGACAGTGAGCAGTGACTGAGTCAGTGGTGGGTGGGTGTGCAGACTAAGATAATGTTTTACAGAGCAAAGCATGCAAACCAAACGTAGGGCATAAATCACTCTGCTTGTCTTGCGGAACATGATACGCAATTATAAAGCCGTTAACCTACTCTTCTTTTGGTGCAGGGGAGGGAAAAAAATAATAAACCCAGTCAGTGTTGCCACTGGACAGGTGCCCAAAGAGCGCTTGGGGACCCTGAAATGTACAGCTCAGACACACTGGGGCATCTTTTAGTCCCGCCTACTAGACATGCCATCAACCATTTTTATCAATGCCTAGCATAATGGATGGTCTTTTAAAACAAACAAAAAAAAACGCCCCAGTACTTGAGCTGTGTTAATGCTTAATGGAGTTCCAGTCACAGAATCATAGAACTACAGGGCTGGAAGGGCCTGGCTTGACGAATGATTTAGTTGGGGGTTGGTCCTGCTTTGAGCAGGGGCTTGGGCTAGATGACCTCCTGAGATCCCTTCCAACCCTGATATTCTGTGATTCTAAGGGACCTCAAGAGGTCATCTAGTCCACCCCCTTGAAGCTGAGGAAGGAGTAGATATATCCAAACTATCCATGACAGGTGTTTGGATAGCCTGTTATTCAAAATCAGCCCACCTTAACATTTAAAGAACTGAAAAGGACAAGAGCCACAAACCAAGGAACAAGAGAAGTATGGAAATGTAGTGATGGAAGGGATCTTGAGAAGACATCGAGTCCAGCCCCTCCCCACTCCCACCCCCATTGGCAAGGTAATGCCAAGTACATCCAAACCATCTCTGACAGGTGTTTTTCCAACCTGTTTTTTAAAACTTCCAGTGATAGGCTTCCACAACCACTTCTGGAAGCGTATTCCAGAGCTTAACTGTCCTTAGAGTTAGAAAGCTTTTCATAATATCTAACCTAAATCTCCCCAGCTGCAGATAAAGCCCATTTCTTCTTGTCCTACCTTCAGTGGACATGGAGAACAATTGATCTCCATCCTCTTTATAACCACCATTAACATATTTGAAGAATGTCATCAGGTCCCCCTTCCGTCATCTTTTCTCAAGACTAAATAGGTCCAGTTTTTTTAAACCTTTCCTCAGAGGTCAAGTTTTCTAAAACTTCTATCATTTTTGTTGCTCTCCAGACTCTCCAGTTTGTCCTCAGCTTTCCAGTACACAGTACTGGACGCAGTACTCCAACTGTGCTCACCGGTATTCACCAATGCTCAGGACTGTGGGACAATTACCTCTGGTATCTTAAATATGACATTACTTTTAATAAAATCCAGAATTGATATTTGCCTTTTTTGCAGCCGCATTACATGCTTGACTCATATTCAATTTGTGAGCTACTATAATCCCCAGATCCTTTTCGGCAGTATTCCACCTAGCCAGCTATTCCTCATTGTAGAGTTGTGCATTTGATTTTTTCCTTCCTAAGTGAAGTACTTTGCACTTGTCTTTATTAAATTTCATCTTGTTGAATTCAGACCAATTCTCCAATTTGTCAAAGTCCTTTCGAAGCCTAATCCTATCCTCCAAAGTGCTTGCAACGTCTCCCAGCCTGGTGTCATCCGCAAATGTTATATGCATATCCTCTACTGCATTATCCAAGTCATTAATGAAAATATTGACTTGTTCTGGATCCAGGACAGCGCAGACCCCTGTAAGACCCCACTAGATGTGTCTCCCCAGTTTGCCAGCAAAGCATTGATAATGATTCTGAGTATAGTCTTTCAAACTGCAGTACACCCACTAGGACCCTAAGGGCACCCCCATGTCAACTGGAACAGTGGTGTCATGATATATACCCAAAAGGTAGCATGTAATATCTCACTGGAAAACTAGTAACTCGCAGATCATTCATATTGTTGCATGATGTCTGTATGGTAAATCCACAAAGAACTTTATAGATATGTACTGCAAATATGCTCTTAACATGTATTTGGTCTAAGCTATGCCTATTCCAGACAAAGGAAAGTGGATCCGCCTCTGTCTACCATGTAAGCAAGGTGTGACTAAAGACAAAGAAAAGCAATTTTACCTGCAAGGTAAAGAAAGCCATAAGGGGAGCAAGTGGGAAAACATGACTACTTAACCATCTTAAAGGGGGGATGCAGGTTGCACCCCCAGGAAGCCTTCCTGTCTCTTAAAGCAAGGTTAAAGAACTTTGGGAAGATATAAGGAGAGAGAAAAAGCATTCATCATGTGAGGGACTAAAGGGGCCAGAGCTCTTCAAATCACAGAAAAATGGATCCTTTATCCAAGAGGGTTGAAGTCTCTGGGAATCTGCTTAGGCAAATATTGCAACTTACTGAAATTAAGTTTTAGTCTTAGAAGTGTGTAAGTGTGTTTGCTTGTAGACCTCTCTGTCTTTATTCTTGATACTTGGCATCACTTAAATCTATGCTTTTTTGATTAATAAACTTGGTTTCACTTTTACTATAAACCAATTCAGTGCTTTGATTAAAATAGGGTTTGTTAAGCTAATGAGCTGCTGGCTGCTGTCTCTTAAGTGAGCAGCAAACTTAATAACTTCTGTAGTTGTTCAAAGAGGGTATTGGATGCTAGAGGGCAGATGGTGTTGGGGAAATTTAGGACTGGGGGATGTTAGGGTCACCCTGCCAAAAGTAGCTGGGCAGTGGAAGCCAGCATATGACCCACATGTGTGTGTAGGCTGACTGTTGGTGTCAGAGCTGTGAGCCTCAGCATCACAGCACTGACGGCACCCAGAGTTGCAGGGTAGGTTGGGTTGAACCACAAAGAGGCACACCCACTTACAGAGATTTCATTTAGACCATGTTTCCCTGGTTTGCTTATTAGAATGTCATGTGCGACTGGGTCAAAAAACTTACGAAAAATCAAGATATAGCACATCTACTAATTCCCCTCATCCGCTAGGCCGCTAACCTGGTCAAAGAGGAAAATTAGGCTGGTTCATGATTCCTATTCCTTATAACCTTATTATCCTCCGGCTCCTTACAAATTGATTGTTTAATAATTTGCTCCAGAATCTTTCCAGATATTGAAGTTAGGTAACTGGTCTATAATTCCTAGGGTCCCCTTCATTCCCCTTTTTAAAGATAGGTACCATATTTGCCCCTTTCCAGTCTTCTGGGACTTCACTTCTCAAAGATGATTGCTAATGGTTACAAGATTGCTTCAGCTAGTTCCTTAAGTACCTTAAAATGAATTTCATCAGGCCCCGCCTACTTATTTAAATAGTCTTTAGCTTGTTCCCCCCTCCCCCCTATTTTGGCTTGTGTTCCTTCCCCCTTGTTAATATTAATTATGTTGAGTATCTGGTCACCATCAACCTTTTTCATGAAAACTGAAGCACAATAGGCATTAAACACTTCAGCATCCTTGATATTATCAGTTATTAGCTCTCCTTCCCTGCTAAGTAGAGGATCTTCACTTTCCTTTGTCTTTCTCTTGCTCCAACGTATTTAAAGAACCTCTTCTTAATGCCTTTTATGTCCCCTGTTAGGTGTGACTCCTGTGCCTTAGGTTTTCTGATTTTTGTCCCTACATGCTTGTTCTACTCTTTTGTATCCCTCCTTAGCAATTTGTCCATGTTTCTACTTTCTGTAGGATTCCTTTCTGATTTTCAGGTTATTAAAGAGCTCCCGATGGAGCCACATTGGCCTCTTACTAGTCTTCCTCTTTCCTTTGCATTGGGAATGTGCAAAGAACATTCAGCTCCACCCTACTGTTTTTATTGGACACAAGCACCATAGTTGGCATTCATGAGTGAGCTTGTTAGTTGTCTCAAGGAAGACAGCAAGGACTGAATGGGTCACGGAAACTAAACGACCATGTCATTTCCCAAAAGTCAAGGTTGAAGGCACATTCTTGGAGAAGTTTCCACCTGTACTGCATATGTACTATAAGGGTGAGACTATGCAAAATCTTCCTCTCATTGATGAGCACTTACTCACAAAAGTAGACCCATTGGCTTCAATGGGATTGCTCATGTGAGTAATCACTCACCAGTGAGAGTAAGGGGATGACAGTCTGGTCCTGGGTGAATGGAAGACTTCAGTCTTCTAGTGCTGAATTTTCCATCACCATCAAATATACCAATACAAAGCATCACAAAATAAAGCCAATGCCAACAGCCCAGCACCTGGAACAATCCTACAGTAACAAACCAGCACATACAACCCAGTGTACAAGATCAACTCTGTAAGGAGGGGCGGGGGACGGACAGACGGACGGACATGTCTGCATGAGATGCAGTGAACCAGATATTGAGAAAGGAACTGATTTTAGTTTTAAGCCTCAAGAAAATTGTCCCAAACAATATAGAGTAGCCACCACTCCTCTAAATCAAATAATAAAAAATGTCTTTACTAACAATGTGATTTTAAAAAACCCTGAAACGCTGTTGCCACAGACCAACCCTGTAGGTATCTGCAAATTGACAGAGAGAGAACACCAATCTATCATCAGATTGGATTTAAACTGGAGGAGAATGGAGAAAGCCATTCACGTTTGTCATTCACACCGGGGTGGGGGCGGAGGGAATCATCAGTGGATAGCATCCTTAGGAACACGTTTCATCTGTTCTGTTTCCATTTCAAATAAAGATTAGTCCATCTGAGGCAGGATTTATGCTGGCTGATTGAAAGCATCACCTGGATTTTGAGCTCCCCCGCCCCATCCCAAAAGAAAAGGCTCAATGCTCATTAGGTATTTATTGCATAGACCAGCTTTATCAAGGGGTTGAAGTGCTGCAAAGCAGGCTAAATCATGGTGCTACATTTATATTCAGGCTTAGAGAGCTTGCAAATGAATTGATCCAGTACACAGAAATCTTTCAGTAGAGGTGCTTTGCAGTACCGTGCCCAGAGAAGTTTCAGCTCTCCTACGCTTTACCTACTTATGTATATTAAATGGGAACTTCCCCAAGGTTAGAATAAGCTGCTCGCAATTGTCCTTGACAGATGAATGAAAAGATAATGAGTTCACGGAAAGTCTCACAGTGGGCCCGGATCCTCATCCCTGCACGGCTGCTGAGCTCCAACACATTCTCAGCCACAACACGGCTTACACCCGTATTGCAGTGGTGTAAATGATCACCCAAATTGTGGGGCAATGAAAACTCAGTCCCGGACAGTCTGATGTCGGCAGCCGTACTTTGGCTGTGAATGCATCAGAGCTCAGAAGCAACACAGGGTTGCGTATTCCCAGGACTTGGTTGACAGTCCTGTAAGGAAGTCTTCCCAAGCAGCCGGCAGTGATGTTCAAGATATAATAGACAGCACTCTTCCTTCTAAGGGAATACTGAATCAATGCCCCATCCTGCTGTTAGGGAACGCTGCATGGCTGGAGTTATCTTTTCGGTGAGATATAAAGCCAGTGTCCTGACCACAGATAGTCATTAAAGATCAATCCCAAAGCACTTTTTGCAAGGGAAGGATTATACTAAGCTCAGCGTCCTGGCCACATTCCAACTCAGGTAATTATATTCGGCCTTTGAAAAATCCCTCTTAAGTTTTAACTGGGCCAAAAGGACCCAATTCATCCTCATGTAACTCCACTGAAGCTTGTGGGTTACCGTGGGGATGACTTTGGCCCCAATATTCTTCTTTGTTTCCCATCCTAAACTGTTGGGGGTGTAGCTGGGGAGTATTTAACAGCTACCAAAGTCCACCCCAGAGGTGGCTGCATTTCAACAATGGGTGATGAAGTGATTCACGTACACATACTATGCAGTATACAGCTCAAAAAAGTCTTTTGTGTTCACTTGGAATGAATATTTCCCATATATGTGGCAGGACCGAAAATTCCCAAAGTGACTTGAAACCCCAATGTCTGAAGTTATTCAATATCCTTCTGCAATTCAGAAAACGGAGGTCATACTGTAGCTCTAGCATAGAGCAGAGAAAGATTGAGTCCAGAAGGACTTTTCAGCAAATAGGTCGGGATATAAACTTTTTTTTCCCCCATTGAACAATCAAAATCAAAATATTTTTCAGGTCCAAGATGGAATTTCTGCTCAGAGAGAGAAAGACCCTGCCTGATTTGGGGAAGTTTCACCTGGTTCTCCCACTCCCAAGTAGGTGCCCTAGTCTCTGGGCTATTCTCTCTCGTGAAACATTTTGAAGGGCCTCATTTTCTTTCTACATTAGAACAAAAACAAATGTAAACCTTACATTTTTTGATTAAACCTGTTGTTTTCCAGCAAGCCCTACAGCGGACTATTGCATTGCACTGGATTGATCCCTTTCCAGGAATTCTAATCCTTGCCAGATTCCTACAGTTTTCAAAGATCTAGGCAAACTGTGACACTTACAATCCTGTTAGAGTTGCCTGAATCCAGACCAAAAAAAGGGGAAGGGATGTGAAAATTCATTCACATGCAGTCTACCCGTGCTCATGTTCCCTGTTGTTCATTATTAGTGAATATTCATGCAAACTGGATTTAGAATGCATAAATAGTTGGAGAGTGGTTGTTTCTTATACCAATATCCATACGTGCTTTCAAAAAAGAGGTATTTGTGTGAGAACAAGGGCATTTGCTATTCATTTTTCGCTATTAATTTCTCACTGTTCATTCTCTTGTTTAAAAAGTATCTGTCCTCCAACCAGGCAGTAGAAAAAAACCCCACACCATGACTTTGATGACCAATCACTTACCAGGAATAATAAATAGAAAATGAATAATTAAAGTGAGGAACTTGCAAATATTCCATAGACTGAAAATTGTTCATGCAAACTATTTGGCAAATACCAGAAAATAGCAAATCCAGATGCCGAAATCAGAATCAGTTCATGATTCACAGGGCGGGTCTACAATAACGGGCTAAGTCAACCTAAGTTACACAACTCCGGCTACGTGAATAACATAGCTCGAGTCGACGTACCTTAGGTCAACTTATTGCGGTGGCTACACTGCACTGGGTCGATGGAAGAACCTCTCCCGTCGACTTACCTTATGCTTTTCATTCTGGGAGAGCACTGGAGTCGACGGGAGAGCGATTCTTCACTAGACCCACTGAATTGACTCCTGGTGGATTGATCGCCACGTGTCGATCTCCCAGTAATTGGAGACAGGCCCACAAACAGAAAAAAAAATGCTAAATTCATTGGATATTTGATTTGCAAAAATAACTTGACCAGAGCATTTTCTATTTTCCATTATCAGTTTTTTTTTCCCCACAGCAAAACCAGGAAGGTTCAGACAAAATGAAAAATTTCTGCCAGCAATTTCCTTTGGAAAAAAAGGCCACTTTTTATGGGTGGGCTAAAAATGGCTTCAACGGTATATTTTCAACCAGCTCTGCGTGGTGGCCTCTGCAAGTTTAGATGAGCTTAGAATAAACTCCAAACATCTGAAGGCTTGAGTTAACTGGGCCTTCAGAGGCTTAGCAATTAGCCTGCTGCTGCATAAGACATTGTTGGTTGTGCTTTCTATTGTGCCAAAAAGGATCGGAAAATCAGAGTCAACTGTCCATTTGGTAGGTTTATTGTAGATGACAGATAAGGGCAAGAAGCCACATACCTGCTGGGGTGCTCTGAGAGGGACCAGAAAGGGGGCAGAGGGGAAGCTAGCCTGGGAATCATGACAGTAACTGTGTCTACTGTAAATTCAGAAATGTATAGGGGAACAGAGCTACTTTGCTTTTGTTACTTCTGCTTCAAATTGTGGATGGGGAGGCGAGCATTATTGATCAGGCCATTTAAGAGGTAAATTAAAAGGGGAAAAAGGGCCCAGTGGGAGGTACTGGGGAGTTCGTACATGGCCTTTCTACACCAGAGCAAACTTCTTCCCTATGCTTCAGGCAACACTGATAGCGTAACCCCCAAAGGTAATAAATGACAATGCTGATTTTGAACTTGCAGGCATTCTCAGTAAGCCCTTTTCAAAACCATCCACCAGGCAACAGGACACAAAATCCTCCCCAAAAGCCAGATGGGTTAGAGAATTGCAAACCATGTAGGGAGTGGCCTATGCGTTGAAGGATGGTCCAAAGGTTAGTGGGCTGGGGACACAGGGAACCCATGTTCAGTTCCTGCTCTGCTGCAGGCTTCCCGTGTGGCAAGCCACTTAGCCTCTTTGTGCCTCAGTTTCCCATCTGTATAATGGGGACATTAGCACTGCCCTGTCGCAGAGTGGTGTTGTGAGAACAGCCACATCAAAGATTGTGAGGGGCTCAGTTAGTATGGTCCTGAAGGCCACACAGAACCCAAACTGGTAAAGACCATTTGATGGCTGTTGATTCATATCCTAGGCTTACCAGTGTCTATAAAACCACTATCATAGTCAGCAGCTGGCCTTAGCAGAGAAGCTAAAGACTAAATGCAGGCAAACTGCCCTCTGGTCCGCCAAAAGTGGTGCTTCCAAATTATTGTTGTGGGAAATCCTTGCCTGCCCTGCCCACCAACCATGTTGTACCGGCTCTAGAAGGGTCAGATTTTGATCCCTTTATTCACCAGTAAGAAGCATCCATTAAGTCAATGGAGCCACGAGTGGAGCAAGCTGCTATTATGCAACATCAAGCATCAGAATCTGGCTCTACAGGACAAGATCACTCTGCTGTCAATCCTGCACTTCCCAGGATACCGGCAGAAATGTTAAAATTATTTAAAGAAGCCCTAAGTGCCCATAGCCAGCTGCAGAGAGTGCGTTGCATTAAGCAATATTCGCTCAGCTTAGAAATGCAACGTTACTGAAGCGAACAAATCAGATGTGGGCTTTTTTTTTTTTTTAATTACTGAAATGATCCCTCTCTGTTTTCCAAGCTCTCTCTTGCCATATTAATTTTTTCCAAGTGCTTGTGCTTGATCAGTCAGGACCTCAGTAGCAATTTGTTTTTATTGACTTTTTGTTTTACTCAATATTTAATTATGCCAGATGACAACTGTGGAAATACTATATGGAATCCCAAAGTCCTAGTGGAGAGTAGGGGGAAAGAACCTGCATGCACTGACCAGCTAAGAGGCGCTTGACTGATTTTCAGGCCCCACATACAAATGCACAGAGGTTGTGTTCTTTTCCGCTAGAAGCTGGAATGGTCTAAGAAACCTACATTTTCACCTTCTGTTCACCGGACTGTAAGTGCCAAAAGCTTTTCAGTTTCTGGGCCAATGGCAGTGCTGGTTTGTTTTTAATCTACACGCAGTGTACTTGAATCACTTAATGCAAAACATAACACGCTCTTTCTGCAACCTCATGTGTCAATGAAATAATGAACACAAAGTAAACAGGGTCACCGTCTAAAGAGGTGCATTGCTCGCTGTTCCCCCTACCCCCCCGCATCCAGCAAGATTCGGCACTGTTGATGTATCATCAGTTGCATTTCCCTTCACCAGGGCTTTCCTTTGCTCAATCAAGATTAAAATCTCAGTTTAGGTTCCCAATTGTAATTTGGGAACAAAGACAAAAAACAAAAGAAAACAAACAACCCACAACCCTTCAAAGCACTTGATTTCTCCTTTTATCTCCAGACAACAGCACACAAACACAAAACAAAAGAAAACGATGTTCACACGTTAGACTGAAATGATCCTAGTGTGTAACTGCCACATGCCCAATATTAAAAATGTAACAACCAAAATGAGGTATTAACAAGAGACCAAAGGACTTGATGTGCATTTACAACAGGGGTACTCAACTCTTGCCATAACATTACAGGGATGTCAGCATTTCTGGTTATTACCTGCTAGGTGGGGCGCGTTGCGGTGTCATTGTTTTGAAGGGTTAGAATCTGACAATTAACATTCCCTCTCAGCTAAAACACAAAGGTTGTATTTTCTGCATAATGCATGGGGGTGTCCAAGCCACACAACTTACATCATATCTTTTGCTCTGGAGGATCCCAAAGCACCTTACAGACTGGATAATTACAGGGATCAGCCAGGGCTCATCTATACAGAGACTCAATGCCTGGGAAGCCGGGCTGGATCTCTACAGTGTGTTAGCATGCCTCACATTAACTGGCTGTGAGGACCCTGCTACTGCCCACTAAAAATTCTGTAGTGAGCTCAAAACAGAGTCCACATGGCCAGCTAGTGTGCAGCAAGCTAGTGAACTGCAGATTCACGCCCAGCTTGGTGTGCAGACAAGCCCCCAGTTACTGGAGAAATTCAGACACGTCTCGAGTGGAAGGTGGCAGACAGAACTTTGGGAAGACAATGGGAATAAATTTCTCTAATGGGAGTTATACAGTGAATCCCCAACCCATGGTGTTTGAAACTCATGAATAATCAGAGACAAACACAATGAGCTGGAACATTTGAAAATTCACTCTTGTGAGTCGGCTGATTCCCAGGCAGGGTCCCATTGACGTCAGTGGGATTACAGTAACATCAGGAGCAAAGGCCTGAAGGAGTAAATGTGTGCACGACTGGTCTCAGAGTGTTACATGTGTCCAATAGCAGGTTTAATGTCAACCTCAGAAGAGAATGTGCAGGGAGTAAGTACAGCTCAGAGCTCAGAAGTAACAGGTTGGCACAAGCCTCTAAAATTCAGGGATATGTAAAAACCCAGGACCTGATTCTCTTCTCACATACACTGGTTTGACAAACATTGTAGGTCCAATCTCTCCCGTGAACTTAAATCCATTTTAACCTGGTCTAAGTGGGGTCAGAATCCTCCCACATGGTTTCTGGTTTTCCGTGTTTTATTGTTCCTTTCTAAACTGAAAATGCCTTTAAAAAAAAATGAGAGAGAGAGAGACTCTTCCCACCACCAACTCATCCATGTTGACCCTCGATTCAGTCTCCCCTCTTGGGAGAAAATTGAGCAAGGGGAAATTTACGTTAATTATCGAGTGAGAGTTCCCTCACCGTGAAATCCTAAGGCAGTAGTTCCCAAACTTTAACCTGTGAACCCCTTTCACTAAAATGTCAAGTGTATCAAACCCCCTCCTAAAAATAAATATTTCCAGGGATTTTCTCCTTTACCTGAGTATAAATTATAAAAGCAGTGATCTTTGAAATATAAAATTTGGTTTTTATGACATGCTTATTACACACTATTTATTATTAATTATTATTTATCATTACAGCATTTTATTACATTATGAAAAAAGCAAGACTCTTCCAAGATCTCACTTTCGTAGCTTGTATCACTTTGAATAAGCCTGTTATAAGACAAGGCTCCTAGGTTTCATCAAGGAGTATCATATGTGAAAAATCATGAAGGGATTTAAGAAGCCAACTCAAAGAGTTACTCCTGCACAAACATTCAGATGTTGAGCAGTCCAGGCAAACAACGCACGTTCCAACAAAACTTAAACTTGTTCTTCATAATAATTTTAAAAACAATACTAGCTGCCAGTTTAATTTTAAAAACAGCAAAATGTATCCACCTCCCTTTCCATTTCTTATAAGGAGTCTTGAAGTTTAAATCTCCTCAGTGTGATAGATATGCTTGCTTTGATCTGCTTAGCTCTTGGAAGTCCAGGGGCTCCGGGCTGCTGGCCCCAGCTCTGTCCACCATTAAGGAATTTTTCCCCAAGAACCCCCTGTAACATTTTGCGAATGCCCAGGGGTTCATGAATCCCAGTTTGGGAACTGCTGTCCAAAGGTGATGGAAGCTCCACCACTTAAGTCATTTAAAATTGAAGGGACAAAATGACCGAAAAAGTCTTTTCCAGCCTAGGTTGGACTGGCTGAAAACGTGACTTCTTGGACTCATGACTAAGTATCAAGTAGTTGAGACCTGCGCTCTGCATGATTCAGGTTTTATCCCATAAGGAGTTACCTGAATGTTCACAGGGAAGACGCTGCAAAATAATTGTAGGCTGAGCACAGATGGCTAATTGGATTTCTCTCTTTTTTTTTTTTTTGCTAATGTTAGCAAAATTACAGCTCCTGAAACCTTTCTTATTTTTCCCTTTAGTTCAGAAGCCAACAGCAGGGCTGCTTTAGTGATTCTGCTGCTCTGGGCATACCAGCACATAGAATCACAGAATCATAGACTATCCGGGTTGGAAGGGACCTCAGGAGGTCATCTAGTCCAACCCCCTGCTCAAAGCAGGACCAATCCCCAACTAAATTATCCCAGCCAGGGCTTTGTCAAGCCTGACCTTAAACACCTCTAAGGAAGGAGATTCCACCACCTCCCTAGGTAACCCATTCCAGTGTTTCACCACCCTCCGAGTGAAAAAGTTTTTCCTAATATCCAACCAAAACCTCCTTCACTGCAACTTGAGACCATTACTTCTCATTTTGTCATCTACTACCACTGAGAACAGTCTAGATCCATCCTCTTTGGAACCCCCTTTCAGGTAGTTGAAAGCAGCTATCAAATCCCCCCTCATTCTTTTCATCCGCAGACTAAACAATCCCAGTTCCCTCAGCCTCTCCTCATAAGTCATGTGTTCCAGACCCCTAATCATTTTTGTTGCCCTCTGCTGGACGCTTTCCAATTTTTTCACATCATTCTTGTAGTGTGGGGCCCAAAACTGGACACAGTACTCCAGATGAGGTCTCACCAATGTCGAATAGAGAGGAACGATCATGTACCTCAATCTGCTGGCAATGCCCCTACTTATACAGCCCAAAATGCCATTGGCCTTCTTGGCAACAAAGGCACACTGTTGACTCATATCCAGCTTCTCGTCCACTGTAACCCCTAGATCCTTTTCTGCAGAACTGCTGCCGAGCCATTTGGTCCCTAGTCTGTAGCTGTGCATTAGGTTCTTCCATCCTAAGTGCAGGGCTCTGCACTTGTCCTTGTTGAACCTCATCAGATTTCTTTTGGCCCAATCCTCTAATTTGTCTAGGGCCCTCTGTTTCCTATCCCTACCCACCAGCGTATCTACCACTCCTCCCAGTTTAGTGTCATCTGCAAACTTGATGAGGGTGCAATCCACGCCATCCTCCAGATCATTAATGAAGACATTGAACAAAACCGGCCCCAGGACCGACCCTTGGGGCACTCCGCTTGATACCGGCTGCCAGCTAGACATGGAGCCATTGATCACTACCCGTTGAGCCCGACAATCTAGCCAGCTTTCTATCCACCTTATAGTCCATTCATCCAGCCCATACTTCTTTAACTTGCTGGCAAGAATACTGTGGGAGACCGTGTCAAAAGCTTTGCTAAAGTCAAGGAACAACACATCCACTGCTTTCCCCTCATCCACAGAGCCAGTTATCTCATCATAGAAGGTAATTAGATTAGTCAGGCATGACTTGCCCTTGGTGAATCCATGCTGACTGTTCCTGATCACTTTCCTCTCCTCTGAGAACTTCAGAATTGATCCCTTGAGGACCTGCTCCATTATTCCACATGTCTTCCCCTTCCCAACCCAGAGCCACCCAAAAAACCAGTGTCACTGACTATGCAATTTTTTGTGTCATTAAATAATTATCTGGCTCTCTCCCTTCCCCCATAATTTCCTGCGACTGTGAACATTTAAATAGGTCAAAATGAAAAAAAAGTGCTTAAAACCCATAACTTTTCACAGCTGTGAATATTTAAAATAGATTAAAAAAATTAAAAAGCTTGAAAATAAACATCCATATTATCTGTCAAAATTACAAAAAAATCAAAATCAAATTCTGCCAAGCCTATATATATTTAATATTATGAGTATCCAGCATCCTGAACCAGATAAACAAATTCTTTGAAAGAAAATGAGCCACGTTCTTTATCTGTGGGAGGAAGTAGTGAGTGCTGTCCTGTCTGGCGTACAGCAATGGAGATAAGGCTGTATATACTCTGTATGCATGTCATTACTTGAACCAGGATTACACTGTAACTGACAAGCCTGCAGTGAGGACCTCCAGCTGCCCGTGTTTACTAAACTGCAAAAGGTCAGAGACATAAAACTGACCTTTTCTCACTGGCCTGCTCTGCAAACATGAGATGCTGCTAGGCTTAAAAATGGATAGTCAAAAAACAAAAAAGCCAGTGCAAGAGCCTCAACTGGACTGATTTGGCAATAGTGCCATAGAGGAACCTGGCTAGATCTCACCTGTCAGCCCTGTTCCTGCAGGCTCAACCCTCTGGCTTTCAATGCAGAGTCTTTTCAATGAGTGCACAGACCCTGCAAATGATATCAAGGGAGGAGCTGCTGTACTGGATTGGTATGTCTATGAAGGCCCCCATCCTTCGTGGGGTGAGACCTCTATGGAGTGGAGGGCACTCAGGACCCTGCAAGATTGGGGATCTGGATAAATGGACAAGTGGGATCCTAGCACCTTACAACCTCTGCAAATGGGCTCCCACACCCAGCTGGTCATAGTGACCAGAATTTTCAAGAGATCAGCTCTCATTTGGGCACTCAGGATCGTTTTGCATCTTTTTCTCCATACATACGAAAACCAGATGAAGAAGCCACATCGGCACAGTTGGATCCCAAATAACCATATTTACTGAGCATACACAAACATGTGAGGACTATCTCCATAGTTACAGCTGCTCTTAGTGGTGAACACAGTAAGCACCCCTAGAGGGATCACAAACTATTTAAAGGGCTACTGCCCTACACTACAATTTGGACTTTCAGCAGCACTCAGTGTTACTGTAACTGCTGCCATTGAATTCAATGGGAATTTTGCCACTGAATTCAATGAGAGCAGCCAAAGTGACCAGATTTTAAAGAGTTGAGCACGCAATGTGATGAGTTCTTTTGAAAATCTGTGTGTGTGTTTAACAGGAGCTGCTGATCGATGTACGCTTTGGGAAATCCCAACCTTAATTTGGTGCTCAAATGACACCACCTAAAATCTGGTCATCCTCTGGCTGAGCTCCTGAAGATACAGCTCCGAAGTCTTTTGAAACCCTGGCTTATTGTGTGAGAATGTCCTGTTTTTTTCTGGTCTCCAAAGAACAGCTGATGTATTGCAAAACTACAGAGAAGCATGTGTAGTAGCTACCTAAGGTTGTGTTTTACAACCATTTATTATTTTTTTTAATTGAGCTAATTGTTGACTCAAAGGTTTATTACTCACAACTGTGTCAGCCTCTCGCTTTGTTGTATTAAAGGATCACAACCCTCAATGACTTAACAGCCTGCTGATGTGGAAATGACTATCACCAAATCTAATGCACAGGAACCTCTTTGTGCAAACAAACGGCAAGAGAGAGATGGGTTTGCAAAGAACTTATTTACCTTTACAGCTCTCTCACCATTTGGGGACCACATCCTTTCAGTAATAAGAGCAACATTCTCCTTTTGTTTTGCACCGAGCGTTCAAGTTTATTTTTAATGTATTATTCAAGCACAAATAATGATTAATTAATCAGAACTCTGTTGTACTGGGAGAACAGAACTGGGCTCAGTGCAACCCCCGTCCAGATGCTCCAAGTTAAAGAGAGAGTCATAAGGGAGAATGTGTCAGCAAGTGTTGTTAATTATGCAGTAACAATTACGGGATTCCAGAGACAGCTTTCATATTGTTCTGGCAGATCCTTTCATGGTTTCTCTTTGCTGTATATAGGTTATACATTTCCTCTCGCATCCTGTCTGTTGGAATTACCGCAGTCAGAGAAGAGGTTACTCTCAAAACTCATTCAAAGGGGCTTGGATAGCAGCATGGGCACATGGACTGAAAAGCCCATTAAAAATAAAATAAAGGGGTTGTGATAAATGGCTGATGCCCCCACTGTACGAGTATTGTATATATTAAGGAGGTGGCGTTGTCTAGTGGATGGGGTACTAGACTGGGAGTCAGGGGACCTGAACTCTATTTCTCACTCTGCCACCTTTTGGGGCCTCTTTCCCCTCCCACTCATTGTCTATTTAGATTTCAAGCTCTTTGAGGAAGGGACTGTCTCCCACAATGTGTTTGTCCATGGCCATAATAGCCCATGACCATAATAGCTCAATGGAAGTCTGGCTACACACACAGTAACTAGCTGCAAAGGGCCCAGCCCTATACATTGTTGAGGGCCCATTTATTAGAGACCACTGAATTTGTGCAATGGGGACCCAACTTTGGTTGGCATCTGTAGCACTGTTGTAATACAAATACAAATATTACTACTGATATTATGCCCATGTTACTGATGGGTAAGCTGAGGCACAGAAGGATATGAAACCAGACTCCCATTAACTTCATTAGGCTTTGTATCAGGTGCTAAGTAACTTGCCCCTTGTCAGATGCAGGACTGTGAACAGAACTCGGGAATCCTTATTCTTAACGCAAGCCCCTGTTTAACCACACTCATTCACTGACATCTCAGGGGAACACTCGGAGGAGAATTTGGTCTGTTAAGAGCCATGTCCATACATCAGAAAGAGAAAAGAACACAAGTCCAGCTGAATTTCTTTGCAATGGCAATAGCGGAAGTGTAGAAGCTTCGGAAGTTGTAATCTTTCCAAAACATTCTACATACTTTGCAATCTCCATTCATGGCAGTGTCTTTACTCTGGCATGGGTAAAAAGTCAAGAAACAAGACTGAAAAGCATAATTAAAGCAAACGTGTTTCCTCTTCGTTAGGAACCTCTCACAGCCCAAGAAAGGATTTTTCTTCTATTATTTCAATGTACAGTTAATTTGACCAGACTCAAACCTTTTCATTTCAAATCAAGTATTTGTGTCAGTAAAAAAACCAAAGAAACCAAAAGCTAGTAACAGCATAGCAACTGCCAAATAGTCCTTAATTCTAGAATTCAAGTGCTATCAATCAGTTCTGAATTTCACACTCTTAGTTACGCTCATAACCTTTATTTGCAGCGCTAAAAAAATAAATAAATAACCAGAAGCCAACCTTCACACACCCCCACCTGCAAAAAACCGAACCCCCCCCCCCACTTCTAACTTGTGTTAAAACACAGTCAAACTGTGGGAAAGAAAATCTTTTTTAAGTTTTATATTTTATTAAACGCTCAGTAATTTTTTTTCTGCACATCTTTTCCCCCCACATTCTGCTGACTGTGAGTTCTAGGTGATGATGGCCTGTGATGTCAGAACAATCGGCTTGTGATGTCAGATTGCCAGAGCTCAGTAAAATCAAGGAAGAGGCTGGTAAGCAAAGGGAATTTCTGTGCATCAGAAACAGGCAGCCATAAGAACAGCAAAGGAAAATGCAAGAGTTTACTAGGATGCCGGCAAAATATTTGGCAAGAACAATATACAAGAGAAAAGGAAACAGACGGAAACCAAAAAGACTTGGAACATTAGTCCATTTTTATTTTATTTTGGATATAGAGAATACACTGTTCCAGAAAGATCTCAGCGACCTCTCCCCATGAACTGGGGTTTAGAGCTGCTGACCACTCAGATATGATGATGGTAGCAGACCAGAAGTCTCCACCTATACATTCACATTATGTTATTAAATCATTTCCATTTAGATTCATAGCTTTTGAGGTGAGAAGGGATCATTATGACCATCCAGTCTAATCTCGTGCGTAACACAGGCCAGGAGACATCACTTTGCAATTCCTGCATCGAACCCAGTAGCTTCTGGTTGAGCTACGGTCTCAGTTCCTGAGGTAACTGCACCTCTGACCCCTTAGGGCCCCCTAAACGGGCACACCACTTGGGATCCTGCCCTGAAAAAGGTGATGGGGAGCGGCCTGAGACCTATCATGTCTCTCTCCATACCAAGGACTTAGGCTGATCACCGATCACCTCAGCACACAGGAAATATCTATTGGCTCACCCAGTGAGCCAGGAATACAGTCACTAGCCAGCCTATAAGTGTTTATAATATGAATGCAATAGTCTTTGAATAGTCCATGTTTCCAAAGCATCTGTAACACAGAACATCTCCTTGAGAAAGGCATCCAATCTCGACCAAAGACTTCACATGGTGGAGAATCCAGCCCAGGTAAGTTGCACCAATGGTTAAAAAAAATATGTGCCTTACGTCTAAACTAACCACCTCTATTCAGGATGGTATCCTCTTCTGGTACATAAAAGACCATTACACTGGCCTTCTCCAACCAGCACGTACCCTATTGTGAGATGAGCAATAAAAGAAGAAAAAAACAACAACAACCAGGAGTCAGCAATATAAACAGCACTAAATATTCACGAGCTAGAAGGAAGTGCAGCCTGCGGCAGTCAGAGGCAAAATGACTACCATTAACCCTGCAGCTCAGGCTCCCTCCTAGATTTAAAGGGCCAGCAACCAGAAGAGTATGCTGGGAAAAGCTCCTACAAAAGGGTCACACCAAGGCAATCAAATGTCTAGGAAAAAGGGGGCCGACTTCCCACGTTTCTGAAGGCCTTTGGGGTGGTGAAAGACTAAGGGCTCGATCCACAAAGAAATGTAGGTGCCTAACTGCCCGTTTAGGTGCCCGTGTCCATAATTTAGATCCTCAAAACACCTGCTCATCATCTGCCCTGTCTCTCCCCTTATAACCAAGAGCTTACAGCGTAGAGCACTTGCCTGGAATGTTAGAGACCTCAGTTCAAATCCCTTCTCTGCCTGATTCAGAGTAGGGGCTTGAACCCAGCTATCCCCTTTTCTAAGTGGGGGCCCTACCTACTGGCCCATGGAGCATTCGGGGCCTCTCAGTCTCTCCTGTTGAAGCAGTTTTACTGTGTATAAACTATTTAAATAGTCATTGAGCCAGAGAGAGTCTGAATGACCCTACAGTGGTTCGGGCACACACCTGGGAGGGCCCGCTCCAACTAATATTTAAAGTATTTTATGCAAAGTGCAGCAAGAGAGGCTGGGAGCCACCTACCCTGGAATACCCATAGCCCAGAAATCAGGCACTCATCTGGGAGGTGGAAGATCTGCGTTCAAGTTTTGCTGCTCCAAAGCAAGCAGACTGGAGATTTGAACTGTCTACTTCCCAAGTGAGTGCTCTAACCACTGGGCTATTGTGTGGTGGGGGGTACGGTATGGTGGTCATCTCCTCCTCAGTTTTTCCACAAGAAAGGGCTCACCTGTTTTAGGCACCTAATTCCAGGAGAGGGCTCATGACTGCAAATCCCAAGCAGTGATAGGCACCTCCCTCTAACCCAGATTTAGGCTCCTAATTCCCTTTGAGGCATTTCCTACTGACCAGTTTAGGCAGCACCCCACTCCACATGCTGCTGTCTTTAAACCAATTCAGTGCTTCGGTTAAAACAGAGCATTTGTTAGCCCTGGTCAGGGTAATAAGCTGCGGAGTGCTGTCTCTTCAAAGAGGCAGCAAACAATAACTTCCGTAAGTGTTCAGCGAAAGGGCTGGACATTACATGGCAGGCGGTTTTTGGGAAACTTGGAAATTTGGGTAAGGTGTGGGGGTAACCCTGCAAAGAGTAACTAAAGCTGGTAGAAATCAGGGTGAGACAAGTATGCTGTGATGTCAGGGCTCTCAATGAAGGCTGCACAGCACAGAGACACCCAGGTTTTCCGGGCCGATGGTGACACGATCCCTTCCTGGTCTGGATTGGGCTCCAAAACTTCACACCTACCAGACAGCTGAATCTGAGTCTATGTCCCCTCTGCATTTCATTCCCAGCCTCACTCCAAAATCAGGGTCGCTTGTATCCCAGTACTACCTTCTCAGTTTAGACCCAGCCATGAAACAGGCCTGAACAGTCAGCCTACTTCTGAACACTTCAGAACTTTCGGAAACACCAGATCAAACCGTTTAGGTTGGGTGGTCTCTCTAATATTTAAGTCTCAGTCTCCAGGAGGTCCTGTGTGTGATTAATGGCCCCAGCCAGTGAGGATGGCTGTTGCCAGAGCATCCAAGTGTGCATCCAGCAGAATATATACCACCTAGTCCAATACCAGCATGCCCACGGTTTGCTCTGCCAACGCATTCCAGCCTTGAGCCAGTATGTTGCCTTATTCCATCAGTAACCAGGCAAGGCACATGCCTGTTCATTTAAGGAAGAGGGTTCACTCAGAATCCTCTGCTAGTACGTCTCCCCCAAGATCCCTGACTGGTATCAATAACTGCCCACTGGGTTTGCTGGCACTTCTGTTGGACTGCAGCCTGAGCTAGTCACTGCAGCTTCTGTTGTTGCATGAGTCAATTCAAGATTTTTTCTATTTCCCCATCTCCATGCAACAGGTACAAGAAATCCCACTCTCCCTCCAAATATGAAAGGGCGCGCTGTTGATCCAATATATGCTCTTACAGTTGGGTGACCAGATGTTCAGATTTTATAAGGACAGGCCCAATATTTGGGGCTTTGTCTTATATAGGCACCTATTAGCCCCTGCCCCGATTTTTCACACTTACTGTCTAGTCACCATATCTTACAGGTACACAGCGTTAGTATCCAGCACTCACTCTCCTTCCTTGGGATTTTACTTTATATGTAATTTAAGAACAGCAAACATAAACCTTATCCTGTACCAGCTGTTTTCTGAGATTACCTCCTGTCTCATTCTGTAGCCCTTCTCTTTCCCTAAAGATTTTTTTTTTAAAATCCTCCTGAGATGGAGCTAATGAGACCCACACCTGGTCTGTTTGCCAAGACGGGTCAGCAGAATAGCCCTGCATCTCCATTCAGGGTCCTAGAATCTGACTATTCTCCCTGTAGTATGTTTGGTGATTACATGGACATGGAAAAAGTAAAAATACCCTTTTTAACTCGTCTCAACATTGCACCTGTTGAACCTCACCACATCAACCTATGGCTGCAGGAGGAGATAACATGGTGCCCACAGTGGCATCATTTTTAGTACTCTGTGCTATTATCTATAGAGAAAAGGGATCGTGCCTTTACCTCTGCTATGAGGTCAGACACTAAAGGCAGACGCCATTCTATATTTTAAAGCATTTATATTGCCCTTCCATCACCAGAGGAGTATGCATGGAATTAAATGCATGCTTCTTTAACCATTTCCCGCCCCCAAAATTATCTGCCCCGTGAAACTTAATGGCAACATTTTATGCATGGCCTGTTATGGGCATGTTCTGTCCATGCACTATCCAACTAAAGGCAGGCAGAGAAAACCGGAGGCTTGGAAGCAATGTTGCTGGAGTTTTATAGTACCTTTCACTTGATCAATGGTGCATAAAGATATTGAGGAGGCTCAACCGAGTTGAAGAACGGCCTTGACTGCTAGAAGCAGCACCCAGAAAAAGTGTTTATTAAACCACCCCCATTTTGTCATTTACCCTCTTGCCCTCACTTCCAGTGTATCCGACTGCAGCATCCTTTCAGCATTTAATTATCCCATTCCCCCAGCCCCGCTGAAGGGCTGAGCCTTGACCTTGGACCTCTCTCCTGCTCCATCTCAGCTCATTTAAAACATGGTGTGAAATAAGTGTCGGGGCAGAGGAGGAGGAGGAGGAAGACAAAAATTGCCACCTAGAGCTGAACAAAAGATCAAGATGAGGTGAAGATGAAAGCCCAAGTCATGTATGTTGTTCTGGAAGCTAGTCCTTACGTGTGCACAGAAAGACAGCGGTGTTTATTTCTCACTAACCTTTCTGGCCCTTCTTTTTCTCCACTAGCTTGAGAACATGAACTCCTGAACTACGTCCAAGGAAATAATAGTATTCTGCAAGTATAGGGCATTTCATATGAGCTTTCCGCCAACCTGGCTTCAAGAGATAGCAAAGGTTTAAAGTATCCAGAAAAGGCAGAAGTTGGGAACATTTTTGAAAACCCATCAAAAACACCCTTATTTAGAGTTTCCTTCATCTTTTTTCATGCCTTTTCCAAAATGGCAGCAGGGAAGGTACTTCACAGATGCCCCTGAAAGAACCTAAAAATGTACATTCATACAGTACAGCTTGGGGGGCATACACTCATCTTTCACCCCAAAATAGGGGCACAAGAATAGGGATGGGATGAGCTCAAGAGGGTTGGATCACTAAGACTCAGATCCTGAAAGGTATTTAGGCTCCTAACTTACATTGATTTCAAGCAATTACTCAGGGTAATTTGTGCCTAAAAGTTTTTGGCTGGGAGTTTCAAAACAAACTGATGGGAGTTAGGTGCCCAAATCCCATTTAAACCTAACTCACTTAGGACATTTGAAAATCACAGCCTAATTACATATCTGCACCTTAGCGATCTGAAGAATTGGGTTGGATGTCCTGGGAAGTTTCTGGTACTTCTTGATTCGACCGAAGTATCTTGAGCTGTGTGCCCGAAATCACAAATTTTTTGAAAATATTGGCCATAGTTCTCTTTTCCCAGACAGAAAACAGGCAGCAACATTCTCCTTGTGCCCTGGTGCGGGGGTGGGGGGGTTCTAGAAAACCAGCCCACTCTGCAATCATCCCACAGTGGCGGCTCTGCCCCATGCGTCTGAGCCCAGCACCTTGCTCTGGGCATTGTTTGCTGGCATGCAGGGTCAGAGCATTGCTCAGGTTTGCCCCTCCCCTCCCTTGCCCCCGCCCCCATCATGACAAAAGGATCAGGTGGGTCAAACCTGAACAGTGCTGCAACCCGCTCCACAAGGTTGCAAAGATCAGAGCAGGGAGCTGGGCCCCACGCCATGGGACAGGAGTTGTCACTCGGAGGAAAGTCATGAGCACAGAACAGAAGTCCTGGCCAAACAGGAAAATCACAGAACCAGAGGGACCACAAGGGTCATCTACACTCACCCCTGGCCAAAGTGCAGGATTTGTTGTGTCTAAACCGTCCAAGCAGATGGCTATCCAGCCTCTTCTTGATACCTATCTATGGGTTTTTTTCCCCCTCAGAACAAACCTGCAGCCCTACCCTTAATTCAGATTTCCAATGCAAAAGCTGTGGCTCTGTGTTGCAGAAAGAATAATGTAATTACAGGCATTTTAATTTATAGCAACTCTTTCCCATTTGTTGGTCCCAGAGGAAGGATGCAAACACTTCATATTTTTATTGATTAGAGTTCAGGCTTTTCACACTCACTGTATGCAATGAAATACTTCTCACATAGTCCAAGTCATCTCTAACCTAGCAGATAAAACTTTTGTTTCCTTTCTGCCTGTCAGCTTACTGTCACATCACCAAACAGGGCTTTGGAGGGGAGCTCTGGGTTTGGAGCAGTGGCTTTACAGAAGTCTCTGCTAAAACGAGGTTGAAAACAAATCCCATTAGCAAATTATAAAGACGCCCTTTCAGCCGCAAATGACAAAGATGGGTTTCTGTTTTCAATGACACCATGAAAGAAGACAGCTACAATTTCCCAGCACGAAGCCGCGTTTTTCAAAACATTTTCCATGCATTCAAGAGAGCCTCCTAACAAAAGTAATTACTCAGGGTACTTTGTACATTGCTTAATGGTATTAGCCATGGTCAGAGGGAGGTTGGCATGGAAGCCAGTGGCAGTTCAAGTAAGAGAAAAAGACATTGATGAGTGCAATGAAAAGAGGACTGGTTTCAGAGTAATAACTCTTTGAATCCCAGTGGGGGAGGGGAAGGGATGCCGCTGATCTTCATCATGTATGTTAGAAACGATTAATCTCATCACCAGTGAAGTAAAGATTAAAAGGGAATTCTGCGGAAGGACACACGAGCCATGAGGATGAACCTGTAGGATTCAGTGGGTAATCGGTTTTGAGGACAAAGGTCACATTGAGGGGTTGGGAGTGGGCATCACAAGATGGCCCAATGGGTTCTTTCTCAAACATCTAATATTAAAGTAGAATTTGTATCGAAGATAATTTTTTTTTGCAATTAAAAAAAAGCAAATACATCCTGTGGATATAGCATGTGACTTCCCCAGCGATTAACTTCATTTGCTATGGAAGCGGAGCGTGTTTGGAATATTCACAGCAAATTACGCCTGGCATTTTGGGCAAAAGGCACCAGGCTGCTCATGATCGGTTCTCTTCTGCAGCTGCCGAGTACTCCTGTGTAGTGCTAATACCCATGAGCTCTGGAGATAAGTGCCTCGGAAAGTGCCGGAGTAGTAAGCACCTTGCAGGACTGAGCCCAGAACACCCAACTGGAGTTAACACGTTTTAGATCAATCATTTGTAACAAACTCATTGCCTGGCTTTCACCCACTGTTCTGTACACACTTTGGCCATGAGCAGATTACAGTTGTCATATATAGTTGTTCTTCAGAATTATTCACTGATTAGTGAACGGTTCTGGTCTATAACTTGTTAGCATGTGATTCATTCAGAATATTCAAATTCTTTTGATTGGGCAGATATATCATGTGCCAGTCTCTATAAGTTTGGATAAGCATAATGCTTTGGCCTGGTCGATGCACACTTTATATACTGCTATAACTCTATTGGTTTAGAAGTCAATACAGTTAAAGTATACAACTCCGAAGTGCGGATGTAGTTATACTGGTATAAAGGTATGTATGCCACTATAGCTAGATTCCCGTAAATTGATTAAAATAAGTTCTGTCACCACCTTTTTCCTGCTATAACTGCAATGAAAAGAGTTTAAATTCTGAATATGCACAATGAATCCCATCCCAACAATTTGCAGACCAAGAATTAACTACTAACTAATCCTGAACAGCCATGACACATTTAAGGAAACTCTGATCTGCTCATGAACAAAATGTCGCAGTATAAAACTTGTGTGTGGATAAGTTCTTAGAATCAGGTTTCCAGTCTGAATACTCATGACTACAAAATTGAGATTTGATCCAGCAAACACTTCTGCTCATGACTGGAGATGCTTACAAAATGGTGGAGGGGGGAGGAGAAGGTTTTGCAGGAAATTTTGAAATTTCTCAACTGTTTCCACCTCACAGGGTTCAAAATGGACTCGCTTTCCTTGAAAATTTCCAGGACATTTCTATCAATATTTTCCAAATTGAAATTACTACATACAGAGTCTTCACAAATCATTATTGAGCATTTTCCATTTACCAATAAAGAAACAAGTAAAACATGTTTTGTGGGAAGAATGATTTAAAACATGATTTTGATTAAAAAAAATCAAATTAAAAAATGATTACAAAGATGCAAAAAAAGAGGAAAATTTTGAAGGTGTCGACAGTTCTTCATGAAAAGTTCTGTTTTCTAAAAAGTGTCATTTTTTGATCAGCTCTAATCGTGAGTAGCTTGACGTATGTGAGTAGTCCCATTAGCTCAGTGCATATAAATGTTGGCTGGACTGGAACCATAAAATTCACTTTGTGAATATTTTGCAAAATTTTGTCATCTTACTGGGACCATTCCAGCCCCAAAACTTGTTTGCTAAAATATTTGCAGACACAAAAGGGATTGGGAATGAACCGATTTAAAGAGAATTTTAAGAAGTCCGAACGTATGCTCATGGATAATTCTTTGCAGTTTGCCCCTCGTTTTAGAATTCACTGTGTCTAAATGCAACATATTTAAAAAATAAACAAAAGCAAGCACATGGTTGTGTAAAAACCACTTGCAACAGACTAACTGCTGTTATTAATGTTCCGTTTTCCTAGGGGACACTGCAAAAGAAAAACAGATGATACAATGCCAAAGGAAATAATGCAAACACACCCAAGATCAGTCAGACCTAGAGGCCAACCACTGACTAGATGGTGGGACAACATTATACACAGACATTTGACTGGGCTTAAAGGAGGAACAAGCCCAAGGACAGGAATGCATGGTGATTCTGTATTGCTCCTTGTGTCTGCAAAAATACTCTGGATTGAGAGACTTTCATTGGAATTCACACAGCTTCCCTTTGAAAATTAAAAAGCACATTTTGTTTAAAATATAAACAGGCCAAAACAAAGGGAACAAGTCTCATTTCAGTAGCCTTTATTTCTGCTACTAGTGCCAGTTCAACTCATTTACAGAGCTCATCCGCTGTATCTACTTTAGAGACAAGGTGGGTGAGGCAATATCGTTTCCTGAATCAACTTCAGTTGGTGAAAGAGACAGGGTTTTGCACTTGCAAGAGAGTGCTCCTATTATACGCTCTCATTTCTGTGGGCTCACAGAAGCTAAGCAGGTCCAAGTTTGGTCAAAATTTGGCGGGGAGACTTCAAAGGAAGACCTGGTAACCTCTGGAAGTGGTGTTGGTAATTCAGGAGGCAAAACCATTTATGTTTATAATAAAATGCCAGTTTGATTCACAGGGAAGGCTCCAGCCGTAAAATAAAATAAAATGTGTATTGCTTCAAGATGTTCACACAGTTTGCTGCTGATAGTCCTTAAAACTTCTGGTTTTGCAACCAAGTTCTCTTAAAACACTAAGATTAGCATCACATTTCAGATCACCTGCTGTTCACGTTTATTGAGCAGGCATATATAAAACTGAGGAAAAGGGGGATTTATGCAGCTAAGCTATGCTTTTGTAAGTATTTGACACTTTGACAAGCTCTATGACAGCTTCTGTTTCTACACTGCAAGTCTTTTCTATTCAATACACAGGTCACCTCAGGCCCAGATTTCCAATTAAAACCAACAGTGCTGCTTATTCAGGACCAGTGGTGACACATATTTCAAATATTTACTGTTACCAGTAGCTGGATGGGCGACCTCTCAGAACAGCTGGTGGCTGCATGAAGTGATGGTTGTCCTTCTGGTTAAGAAATAAGCTAATGCCCCTTCCCAGAGGTGCTGATTACCCTCAAGTTCCATTGAGGTTAATGAGGGAGCTTGGATGTTTGCATGATTATTGCATGTATATAACTCCTGGGGTAAAATAATTTCAATAATCCAACCCAGTGATTGTTAAAGAGACCCATGTATATACAGTCTGGCAAGCACTTAGGGACCTATGGATATAGGCAGTAAGTTGGTTATCACTCATATGCAGTAAATGTCATTTGTTAATTGACGTTTTCATTTATTATATTGGTATTAAACATGAATTGGAAAGCATGTTAAAAAAATGTAAGTGGTTTAAGATCTCAGATCAGTGACCAGGTATTTATATGCAGCAGTCACACTTCAAAGGTTTTCATCTCTTTGGGGGAGATCACTGGTTCGACCGGTATTCCCCATTTCAGGGGAATCGTGCTCAAAACCAACAGGACCTGCCAAATTGGAGAATAATAGCTTGAATGAATAAATAAGCCTTGCAAACAGGCCGTGAAGATCGACAGACTCGGGCTCAGTCAGACACGCATGGACTGTGGGCTCAGCTTGAGACTGAGAGGTAGGCTCTTGACATTTGAATTCCATATCTCGGTGTAACTTTCTTTGTGGCCTTGGACAAGTCACTGAGGTCAATATTCTCAAATGTGGAAGCCTGAAGTTAAGCATCTATATAAGAAGCCTTATTCCCATTGAAGTCAAGGAGTGCTCAGCACCTCTGCAGACTGGTTACTTTTATTTTGGTTCCTAACTATGCATTGAGGTGCCAGTCTTTAGGCACCCAGGATTGGATGCTTTGGCCTTCACTTAGGCCAGGTCTACACTACAAACGTAGATTGGTATAATTACATCGCTCAGGAGCGTGAAAAATCCACCCCCCCGAGCAACGCAGTTACACCAACCTAACCCTGGTGTAGACAGCTCTACGCCGACAGGAGGGCTTTTTCCCTCGACCTAGCTATCCCCTCTTGCAGAGGTGGGTTAACTACGCCAATGGGAGAAGCTCTTCTGTCAGCATAGTAGCATTTTCACTGAAGTGATGCAGTGGTGCAGCGTGTTAAGTGTAGATCTGCCCTGGGACTCAGAAACAAAGCCTTTAAGGGAAAAAGGGACCACCACGATCATGGAGGCTGACCTCCCACCCATTGCAGGCCACGGAATATTACCCGCCCACTACTGTGTTTGATCCATAGCCTCTGACTGAGGCCATGTCTACTCTACCAAATTAAGTCGACCTAACTTATGTTGGCATACAGTCGCCGCAGTAATTAAATCGATTGTGTGGGTCTCAGGGCCGGCCCTACAGTTTTTGCCGCCCCAAGCATGGATGGCAAAAGGGAGAAGCTGCCGCCGATTTGCTGCCACGGCCGGCGCAACAGAGAAGCTGCCGCTGAATCGCCGCCACTGGGACAGAGGAGCTGCTGCCGATTTGCCGCTGCTGTGGAAACATGGCCGCCCCTTGCTAACTGCTACCCCAAGCACCTGCTTGGAACGCTGGTGCCTAGAGCCGGCCTTGGTGAGTCTACACTTTGCTCCTCACCCGGGAGTGCTTGTATCAATTGTATGGTCAGTGTGGCACGTTGCGGGAAGGCTCCTGAAAGCCGCTAACAGTCGACATAAGCAAGGTAGTGTCTACACTGACACTACATCGACCTCACGTCACTAAATCTCACTCTACGCGGCGCTTGGGGGTGGAGTTATTAAATCAGTGTAATGGGGCAGTTACTTTGGCAGTAGCAAAATTTAAATGTAGACACTTCCATAGTTAGGTAGATGGAAGCTGCCTTGCATTGACCTAACTGTGTAGTGAAGACCAGGTCTGAGTTACTGAAGTCTTTGAATGTCTATCTCAGTTTCTCTATCTTTTTAATAGGGTAAACATACTGAAAAGGGTGTTGTGAGGATTAATTAGTTACTGTTAACAATATGCTTTGAAGATTGAAATGACTACATAACTGCCAATTAGCATGATCATCCTACGTCTGGGGAGAGCCAGTAACTGATCAGACTTGACTTTAAAAAGACAACAACCCCCCATTGAGATGTGAATAATTAAAGCAGGGTGCAATGTATACAGACTTTTTCAGAGGAGCTATTCAGAAGATGAGAACACAGAGGTCCACAGAGAGAAGAAATCCAGTCTTGTTGTTAAGTCAGGGACTTTGGAGAGCTTGGTTCAATTCCCAGCTCTGCCCCAGACTTCTTTTCCTGATCTTGGCCAAGTCATTTAATGGCCTTGTGCCTCAGTCCTCCCATCTGCAAAATGGAGAGATGACAATACTGCCTTGCCTGTTTAGAATGCAATGTCGTCGGGGCAGAGACTGTGTCTGGGCTGTACAGCACCTAGTACAATGGATCCTCAATCTCGTTTGGGACCTCTATGTATGACCATAATTCAAGTTCTTTGTGTAACAGGCTTTGCCAAGTTCCTTTACACTCCATCAATATTTCATTTGAATAATCCTATTTAGTCTTGCAGTAGCTGAATGTGTAGTAAATTTAATACTAAAAAAAAATCTAGCTAAATGTTTTAATATTAAATCACAAAATTAAATTTCTCTCTTTGCCACCATCGATATTGCTGCATATCAGCCCAAGTCCTCTAGGACTGTTTCTCGTGAAACGTATGAATGTCTCTCAAGTAATTTCTTAGGGGAATAATTATTAAGGAAGTGCTATCGCCTATATTTAATTAAAGATGGAGATCTGGCCATAATTAAAGATAACTAAGACCTCACAGCAAAAAGGAACTTAATACATGTTTGTCAATGATAAGTTACAGAAAGCAACACAATGCTACCTCATCAAATATGACCTTGGCTGATGTGAGAGGTGGGAAACTGGCCTCATAGTGTGTCAAAAGCGAACCTTTGATTGAGAAACTCTTACCTTAATTAAGGCCTCATCCAATTTTCATTTGGAGTCCATGGGATTTCTTTCCATTAACTTCAATGGGCTTTGGATCAGGCTCTTAGACGAGGAATACTTTCTCACTGACCCATGTCTTCAAACTACAAGGAGTTAAATCTTGGACCAATTGAAGTCAATGGCAACAATCTCATTAACTCCAAATTTTGCCTAAGGATGTTTGTTCTCACCCAGAGTTAGGGGTAACTTCTATGGAGAGTAGAATCTTGCTAATACTCACTTCACTGTGATCCCTCCATCCTGTAATTGGCACACGTAAATATGGTCTCTTAGGCCTGGTCTGCAAAACACAGGTCATCGGAAGGCTGCTTATGTCAACCTAATTATGTCAGTGTCTACACTACAGCCTTGCTCCCACCGATGTAAATGCCCTACTACAATTACATCATAACTTCACCTCCATGAGAGGCGTAAGGCTTATGTGGGTGTACTCAGGGCAACAGAGTACCTGTGTGCACACTGTGCTCCTTATATTGGCTGTTGGCTGTCTTGTCAATTTCACGGCTCTCACCCCCTTCCAGAGAGCTGGGTGACTGGACTCCTCTCCAGGCTGGGAGCCAGAGTGAGACTGGACTGTGAACTTGACAAGGCTGAGAGCACACAGTGGGGGGCCAAGAAGCCCCAGGCAGCTTCCCCTCCAGGCTTCTGGGATGGGGAACAGGGAGGCGAGAAGCCCTGAGTGGCTTCCCCCCACTCCTGGCAGCCTAAGAATTTGTGGGCCAGCCGGGCTCCCAGGAGGGAGCTGCTCGTGGAGCAGTCTCTCAGCTCCCCACACAGCCCCTCTTAGGGCGGTGGAAGCACTCCTAGTGAGGACACGCACCACCTATCCATGGAGGGTAGTGCAGACATGCACCACAGTAGTAATTACTGCGGTGGCTGTAAGTTGACCTAATATAGGCCCTACTGGAGACAGCATAATGGAGTAGACAGGCTACTGGTCTGATCCAGTATGATAATTCCTGCATTCTTATTGTGACAATGTAAAGGGTTAAACTGGTCCCCCGGGGCGGGGGATATATAAAAGGCAGGCAAAGCGGAACTCAGAAGCATCCCAGCTGGCTGGTGCAGAGAAAGAGAGAGAGAGAGAGAGAGAGAGAGAGAGAGCGCACCTGGCCTGTGGGAATCATTATCCTGTTTGGTGACTGTTTGCAGATCACAGAACAAGGCCTGAGGAAAGGGCCTTAAAAGCAATGAGGCTTGGAGCTTTCTTTTGCTGCCCTGGCTTGTGAAGCAACCCACCTGTTTACACCTTTGTTTGCTGCATGTGGGTCATCACCAGTGAGGGGATTACTCACATGTTTAATGCTGGGCAGGTGCTCAAGTAACTTGCTGAATCAGTGTCTGGAGGAAGAGAAGGATGTAGTATCTATGTAGATGTAGGCCCAACTGGCTATTACACAGTAGTTGAACAGTGCATTCATATCTACCAGTGCAAGGGAAGTTCTGGTACCTCACCAACTTGTGGGTATAAGGAGTCCACAGAATGTCACCCATTCACTGCTATCTCCAGGCAGTATAACTTGGATGCACCCCCAACAGGACTTGCAAGGAACCACGGTGTTTTTCCATTATGATTATTTTTTCATTTCCTCGCATGGTCACAGCTTAGTTTGACACCACTTCGAGCATTCTGGGGCTGGAGGCAGCATGCGCTCAGTTTAAATCATGAAGCGGTTGCTGGAAGAAGTGGGAAGTGTCGCAGCCCAGGTACACACATCTTGAGCCTCCTCTAAGCATCTTCTGTTAGTTTGTTTTCCATACACCCCCACTACACTGAAGGTGTTACAGTTGCAGCATTAAACTAGTGTTTACAGAGCACACGGGGTTCCTTTTTATTTCTTTGAGTGATTGGCAGCGGAAGAGTCTCCGTGGAAGAAAATGATTATTTTTTAATGACTAGACCTCCCCCTGGAACACACACACACACACAAACTCAAAGAGAGAGAGAGAAAATGGAGAAGGTGGGAGAGGGAATGGGAGAGCAAGGGGAAGAAGTGTCATTCTTCTGTTTCCTCCTCCCTTTCTTCTCTGCCTCTGACACACTAGCAGCACATGTTGTAGCACCTGATGGTTGTTCAAGGATAACAGTCTTCTACTGCTGCATGATTATTAAACTACTCATTTAGCATAGGTGGTGGAGGACTGTGCCATAGTGGGGAGGATTCAGAATTCAAATTCCACTGATGACCAATGAAGGGAAACTGCTTCCTTTTCCTGTTGCTTTCTGTTTTCCATTTCCCCTTACCTGCTTTCTTATCCTTTGTCTTTCTCCTTGCTTCCGTTCCACCTTTCTTCCATGGAAGTTTTTCCCTTCTATTCTCCATTCACCTTTCTGCCCTTCTAACATTCTGCTTCTTCTTTTTTCCCCTCTTCTCCTCCCCTCTTACTTCGCCAACCCCTTCTTTTCCTCCCCTTTCCTTCCCATATCTCCAGTCTCCTCCTCTTTAGCTCTCACTCCCCTACTGTGCCTCCCCTCTCCTTCCTTGCTGCCAGCTCACTGTGAATTGTGCCAAATTGCCCCTAAGGGACAGGTTTCAGAGTAACAGCCGTGTTAGTCTGTATTCGCAAAAAGAAAAGGAGTACTTGTGGCACCTTAGAGACTAACCAATTTATTTGAGCATGAGCTTTCGTGAGCTACAGCTCACTTCATTGGATGCATACCGTGGAAACTGCAGCAGACTTTATATACACACAGAGAATATGAAACAATACCTCCTCCCACCCCACTGTCCTGCTGGTAATAGCTTATCTAAAGTGATCATCAGATTGGGCCATTTCCAGCACAAATCCAGGTTTTCTCACCCTCCACCCCCCCCACACAAATTCACTCTCCTGCTGGTGATAGCCCATCCAAAGGGACAACTCTTTACACAATGTGCATGATAATCAAGTTGGACAGTGATTCTTCTTGGTGGGTCCATGTAGGTAAGGGAGGTGGCATTTATAATCAGCATGCCGAGAGCCAGTCAGAGCCTGACCATGAGAATCTGGACTTGCTTGTGCTAAGCAGCTTGGTCGTATTTTATTGCCAACCTTAGCTTCCTTTTAAAAGGCTCCAGCAGATAACGTAGGCAAGCGAAAATGTCGTCTCAGGTGAGAAGAGCAGAGGTGCTGCAGACAGTATCTCAGGGCTTCTTGTCCATGTTCCATGGGCGATAGAGGCTAATTCTCTGTGTACTTGTTTTGTTGGTAACATTTTGTGACACAAGTTGTACTTGTTGGGGGAAAAAAAATCACTGATGCAGCTCAGCGTCTTCTTCAGATTCAGGATCCAAAAGTTGGTTTAAATGTGAACTTCCGCGGTGACACCGTTTCACCGATTCCGGCTATAACGGATCTGGTCTGTGCACACGCTCTCACGGAGAGCTAACGTCAAGCCCCATTGCACTGGAACGCAAAAGCTTCATTACGCTGGTGCAGTTTACACCAGTTGAGTTACACCACCTTTGTATTTCTGGTTTTCATTGGACGGAATTAACATTGCTGAGCAAATGAATGCTGACAGATGGAACCAAAGGATTATCAGCCCCAGAGACCTGTGTCATAGATCCACAGGACAGATACAGTGCAGGTTGGTGTACACCACCCTCCTCATGCACAGTACCTCAAGCCTGCCCTGGAAAGACCATCTCCATGGGTGAAAGTCTTCCTGGGCCATTGATTCCTTAGACTAGGAGTCTGATCATAGACCTACTGGTATAAATCCACAGGAACTGTCATTCAGTTCAATGAGAATCTGACTTTGGGTCTCCTTGCTGGGACTGCCAATTGTGATGGTGGTTTGTGTGTAAAAATACCCTGTTTGAGACCATAGATCAACAGTATAATATACACATGAACTTCAAAATATACTGTCTATGTTGTAGAAGAAAGCATTTGAAAATGATGTCATCCTTTGCTCACAAACAAAATGTGAGTTTAGAATCCTGGGGCTTCTTTGAGGGGGTTTGAATTCTGATCCAATTCCAGACCCGAAACTGCATAGTAGGAGCATTGCCAGCAGATCGGGGAACGTGATTATTCCCCTCTATTTGGCACTTGTGAGGCCACATCTGGAGTATTGAGTCCAGTTTTGGGCCCCCCCACTACAGAAAGGATGTGGACAAATTGGAGAGAGTCCAGCAGAGAGCAACAAAAATGATTAGGGGGCTGGGGCACGTGGCTTAAGAGGAGAGGCTGAGGGAATTGGACTTATTTAGTCTGCAGAAGAGAAGAGTGAGGGGGGATTTGATAGCAGCCTTCAACTACCTGAAGGGGGGTTCCAAAGTGGATGGAGCCAGGCTGTTCTCAGTGGTGGCAAATGACAGAACAAGGAGCAATAGTCTCAAGTTGCAGTGGGGGAGGTCTAAGTTGGATATTAGGAAAAACTATTTCACTAGGAGGGTGGTGAAGCACTGGAATGGGTTACTTAGGGAGGTGGTAGAATCTTCATCCTTAAAAACCTCTAAGGCCCACTTTGACAAAGCCCTGGCTGGGATGATGTAGTTGAGGTTGGTCCTGCTTTAAGCAAGGGTTTGGAGATCTTTTCCAACCCTGATAGTCTATGATTTTTCTATGATTCACAATCCCATCTCTCGGAGTGAACAAAAGTCATTACTATTTGAAGGTGCTATGTAAAATGAGATAGGTGGGTCCCAGTCTAGCTCCCAATGGACAGGTGTCCCCAACGCAGAAATCATAAGTGGCATTGTTTCTCCCAGTTGAAAAAGCCCACAGAGAATGGTAACCTTTTGATTTAATTATAAACCAACATAAAGAATTCTATAGCAGTAATATAATTCCCCTTTAAATTCTATAAGATGTCTCAGTTACATAGGGATATAATTTACTGTTCTTAAAGTAATTTCTGTAGTCTCATTATATTTTTTCCATTGAATTTATCCCTTTTAAATTCTATAGACATTTTCATAATAAATATTAATACCACCTAGCTTTTATATAGCACTTTTCATTAGTAGGTTTCCAATAACTTTACCAAGAAGGTCAGCATCATTATTCCCATTTTACACATGGGGAAAACCAAGGCATAGGGAGGTGAATTGACTTACTCAAGGTCACCCAGCAGGCCAGTGACATAGTTGGAAATAGCTGAGTCCCAATCCTAAACTCCATCCTCTAGGGAACACTTCCTGGGAGAGAAATTGTCATGAAAAATAGCATCCTGTGTCTGTCTTTTTTGCTTCCATGGCTCAGGGCAGTGGCATACAAAACATTTCCCTGAACAGTCTTGATTTGGTACCAGCTGGCTGGCATTCTTTTATCAGTGCATGGGTGAATAATTAGTGGGTTCTTTTTTCAATCTAACTAACTGGCTGGGTTTTTAATTATCCTATTCTTCATGTCTAGAATCGCCCTGTTTGTCCAAAGCGTTGTTTCCCCTCCATTTGTCAGGAAGACTTATCATTCCAACAATGAAACAGAACGCTTCACTCCTCTATCTCCCAAAAGAGAAGGATCAGGGTAACTCTTGGCTTCTCTCTCCCTCCTCCCCCATCCTCTGGATCTAGAGTAACAACGAACAGGAACTAAACGAAAATTAAGCAGATTAATGCCCTTTAATAAATTATGCTGGATACATATTGCTGGTGATTGTGCTGCTGACGATACCAAGACGTGCAGCTTACTTCATCCTGTCCCATCAGTCTTCCCCAGAAGGAGGATGAGGTCTGCTAGTGGCTTTGCATCAGGCAACCCAATGGTAATGCAAACAGCATTAGCTCCAACTAACTCCAAAGGAGTGGAGGGGAAAGGGTTTCTGCCAACATATTATGGGTTTGGCTTCACAAGCAAAACCTTCTTTTCCCCACTAGGGGGTGCAATTTGGCACTATGTGGCACAGCTGTTGGGTCCACTCAGCAGCGAGATGACAAATAGATTTAATCACGACAAGGAGGCTCCTTTTTCAAATAAGGGCTTGCCCCTTAGATAGTTCGAGACTTTTTCCTGTGCGGCTCCAATCCAGGAAATTATTCAAAACCTGCAGACAAAGAGCGATTCAACTTCCAAACGGTAATACAAATTTACATAGGCAATCCAAATAATTCTTGCTACTCTCATTCCTTGGAGATGCAACCGCATATATTACAAAAGGCTTGGATATTAAAAGTCCAGGTTTCCAAGCAATGAAATTGCTGCTGTAAACATCTCAGGTTCTTTTCCGTTTTTAGATCAATTCCAAACAGCCTGCCTCTGCCTCACTGTTTCGGCTGCCTTCAAGTACTTGAGAGCCCCTTTATCCACACTCTCCACTGATCTTGCATAGCTTACCAGTGGGAAGGAAACAACCACTCAGGAGACCTGGGTTGTATTCCCACCTCTGCCACGGACCTGCTTTGTGACTTTGAACAAGTCACTTCAACTCCCAGTACCTTTGGCAGTCTTGTCTATTTAAAAGTGTAAGCTTTTCCAAGCAGGGACTGCTTTACTGTGTGTATGCACCACACTGAGCAAAATGGGCCCTGTTTTCAGCTGCAGCGTATCCGCACTACAGTAATATAAATCGTAACACGCACAAAATCTACCCACTGTTCCTATGGCATTTCTGAAGTGCCCGTCATCATAATATCTAGCCACTAAGCAGTCAGTAGGGAAGCAGTCCTAGCCCCTTTCCATGTGTTCCTTGTCCCACCAAGAATAAATTTAGTGAGCCTCACTGAAATAAAATCTCTCCGGACCACATCTTCTCCGACAGACTGATTCAGATATTAGCGAGTCAAATTAGTACTAATTCTATCAGAATGATTTTCCAGTCGGAAAATGCCCTTTTTGCGAAAATCAAAAATTTCCAGGGAAAAATGTCAACTTTGCCCCAACAATTCAATATTATGTTGGGGAAAAAAACCAAAACCAACAGCTCCCAACCTAGAAGGCTCTTGTCAATTTCACTTTCTGTCTGAGAAACCCCAAATGTGTCATTTTGGTTTTCCTGAAATAGAATTTTCTGAAAAAATCCCTTCCTGCAAAAAATCTCAGGTTTTGACTTTGTCCTGATTTGGGATGACATTTATTTTTTAAAATGCAAATTTTTACATAGGAAAGAATTTCCATTTTCCATCCCGCTCTACTAATTCTAGGAACCCAAATACTTCCTCTGTTTGACATGATTATGAGACTTTCAACACTATGAACACACATTGACAGAGCTAGTTGCTTGATAACCATATTACAGCGTTAGTTTATACGGAGCTTTTGATGTCATAGGTTGTCAGCAATCCCATAATCAAAATATTAAAGTTTTATTACATGGTCTTCTCTTATCTCACTTGTGGGAGGCAATTTCCCCATCTCAGTGAAACACTTTCCTGCTTCTATAGTTTGAGACAGGACAATTGTAACCATGAGGGTAATTAAGCTCTGGAACAACTTACTAAGAGAGTCATAGTGGATTCGCCATCACTGACATTTTAAAATCAAGATTGGATGTTTTCTAGAAGTTCTGCGCTAGGAATTATTATGGGGAAGTTCCACGGCTTATTTTATAGAGGAGGTCAGATTAGATGATCACAAGGATCCCTTCTGGCCTTGGAATCTATGATTTAAAAAAAAAATAGAATGTAACCCAACCAAAGTACTTACCATTATTAGCAGTATCATAGATTCGTACTGTGCATTTTATCCCTGATTTAGCAGAGTACTTAAGCACATGTGCAGCTTTAATTATGATTATGTGAGTGGCTCCATTCCTGCCAAGGGCACTACACACAAGTGCAAGTGCTTTACTGAATCAGGGCCTTTATTCCAAAATTTTCAGAAAGGGCTTTACAAACTACGCTTGCCCGACCCTGCAAGCCCTCCTTCACTGGAGTATCCCCGCTCGCTTCATCCTTCTCATGAGTAATGACGATTTGGTGAGGAAGAGTTTTTGCAAAACCGTACTCTATATATGCAAGAATCAGTTCGCCCCACCACTGAATTCTGATATGGCAGTAGTTGAATAGCAACACCACAAAACAAGCTTAGGTATGGAGACATAAGAACCAGCGTTCCCTCCTAACTTGGGAATGAAATATAGGCCGGTAGAATAGAATTCCCTATGCTGGAACTGAGCCAATCAGCAAGACTAGCCTCAGGGGATTCCACTTGATCTCTGATGATGATTGGATTAGAAAGAGAGGGGATGAGCGAGGCACCATCATTAGCTGCCTTTAGGTGCTTATAAAGAACTGTTCAGGTTTAAATTAAATACCTATTTATTGTTCATTTTCTTTGACGCCATGGTTCCTAAAGCCGAATGCTGCACCTAGTTACACCAGGGTAACTCCCCTGAGGCCAAAGGAGTTCGCCTCTGGATTTACACCAAGCAATGAGCCTGGTGCCCAGCTCTAGCTGAGCCCAATGAAATCCAGCTCGAAGGAGTTTCTAGCACTCTGCTTCACCAGAATGGTGCTTGTAACAGAGCGAGAGTGTGTGAAACCCTGAATCGACCGGATATCAAGCTTAACTACATGGGAAAGGCTGCCCAGGAGGAGAGGATGTAGCGATGGGTGAAGTCCATTTTACTGAACTTCAAGAAGGAGGCTGTCACGGCGTCCCTGGGCGATGCTCTGGAACTGCTCCCCATGAAGCCAGTCAGGACTCTGGGGTAGTCGCCTTTCTGTGAGCAGCCTGTCTTCAGGACACACAGCTCACACAGCTTCCACCTTCCTGGGTCTGACCTCGGAGCATTCAGCATCCTCTGCCCCTCCGTGCGCTTCCCCCCAGCGAGTCCACTCAGGTGGGGCTCCTGGGGAAGCCAGAGGGTCCTGCACCCCAACTTCGCAGTCAGACGGGACTCTCAGCCAGCCAGTAAAACAGAAGGTTTATTAGACGACAGGAACATGGTCTAAAACAGAGCTTGCAGGTGCAGAGAACGGGACCCCTCAGCTGGGTCCATTTTGGGGGGCAGTGAGCCAGACAACCACGTCTGCACTTCACTCCATGTCCCAGCCAGCCCCAAACTGAAACTCCCTCCAGCCCTCCTCCTCTGGGCTTTGTTCCTTTCCCGGGCCAGGTGGTCACCTGATTCCTTTGTTCTCCAACCCTTTAGCTCTCACCTCGCAGGGGGGAAGGGCCCAGGCCATCAGTTGCCAGGAAACAGGGTGTCGGCCATTCTCTGTGTCCAGACTCCTGCACACACCGGCCCTCTAGGGCTCTGCAATGATCATACACCCTTACCCCACCACCTAGATACTTAAGAACTGCCTAGGGGAAACTGAGGCACCCCCATACTATTCAGAGGAAACATTAAGAAGAGTCCCACTTCGTCACATCTCTCCCCCCTTTGAGATCGAACTGAGCGGGGTCACTTTAGCCGGTGACCTGGGGAAGTTCGAAGCCACCAACGTTCCCATGGATGCCCCAGCCTTCCTTGGTAGGAGTTACACCAGGCCCTTCCAGTTTCACGCCCTCCCTTAGGTCAGGGGTGGTCGATAGCACTCGCAGGCCGCATGTGGGAAGGTTTATGCAGCCCATGCCCTTTGGCCACCCCAAGAATGTCTCCCCATTGACCATCACCTTCTGCTCCCACTGGAGAGCCGAGGGGCCTGGCCCCAGGAAACTCCACACAGACATATAGGTTGGGACCAGGAGTGGGAGCCTGTCCACATCCCCAACCATCTGGATGACGGAGTCTATGGCCTTGGGACCCAGCAAGGGAGCTAGACACCGGGGCTTTTCCGCAGGGTCCCCTTGGTTCAAATCGTCAGCCTGCTCAAAGGCAGTGAGGTGGCATCCACACACCCCCTTCCTTAACCAGGGGCAGCAATTTAGTCTCGAGGTTCCCTGCGGAACTGGCCCCCCGGGGTCTATCCCCACTCACCCCGGGGAGGTCCCCTAGGCCTCTCCACCCCACCACCGCCAGTTCATGCTGCTGCTGCTTCTGCAGCTCTTTCTCGGGCTCTCGCTGTCTCTCACAGTCCTCTTGCTCCCTCGGACTCAGCTCCAATCCCGTCCATCTCCGATCCCCCGATGGGGAACCCGATCGTGAAGACCCCCGTCTGGTCGGGGACAGGAGTCTTGGGGATGCCTGGCTACCACTCCAGCTGCTCCCAGATCCTGCTATAGCCCCATTGGGGGTCAGGAATCTGTTCCTTAGAGCGGTCATCCTCCTCCAGCTGCACGATTAACTGTGCTTTGGTGAACTTTCCAACGCTCAACCCTCTCTTTTTGCACAGGGTTACAATGTCCTTCTTAAGGAGACGGTGACAGACCATCACTCCGCTCCTCCCAAGTTGTTGTGGACTCACAGGCCCGTGTGTTCTCAGCTCCCCACGGTTTCCAGGGAGAACCCCTAGTGTGCCAGCCCTTCTCGAGGTCACCACCTCTTTGCCAGGATCGAGCTGCAGACTCCTCCGCCCCTTGGACTGCTCACTGCAATCCCCAGGGGAACCCTGTTACTGCAAAAGTCCTTCTCTCTAGTCACACACTTCCAGGGGTTAACCGCCCCCCGAAACCGCTCCTCTCTGAGCCTTCAGCATGCCTGGTCCTCGGCAATCCCCCTTCGTGTTACTGCTCCCCAGTCACTTACTGCAGGAAGTGCCATCCACGGGGTGCAGTACATCCCACCGCTGCCACCAGTTGTCACGGAGTCCCTGGGCGATGCTCTGGAACTGCTCCCCATGAAGCCAGTCAGGACTCTGGGGTAGTCGCCTTTCTGTGAGCAGCCTGTCTTCAGGACACACAGCTCACACAGCTTCCACCTTCCTGGGTCTGACCTCGGAGCATTCAGCATCCTCTGCCCCTCCGTGCGCTTCCTCCCAGCGAGTCCACTCAGGTGGGGCTCCTGGGGAAGCCAGAGGGTCCTGCACCCCAACTTCGCAGTCAGACGGGACTCTCAGCCAGCCAGTAAAACAGAAGGTTTATTAGACGACAGGAACATGGTCTAAAACAGAGCTTGCAGGTGCAGAGAACGGGACCCCTCAGCTGGGTCCATTTTGGGGGGCAGTGAGCCAGACAACCACGTCTGCACTTCACTCCATGTCCCAGCCAGCCCCAAACTGAAACTCCCTCCAGCCCTCCTCCTCTGGGCTTTGTTCCTTTCCCGGGCCAGGTGGTCACCTGATTCCTTTGTTCTCCAACCCTTTAGCTCTCACCTCGCAGGGGGGAAGGGCCCAGGCCATCAGTTGCCAGGAAACAGGGTGTCAGCCATTCTCTGTGTCCAGACTCCTGCACACACCGGCCCTCTAGGGCTCTGCAATGATCATACACCCTTACCCCACCACCTAGATACTTAAGAACTGCCTAGGGGAAACTGAGGCACCCCCATACTATTCAGAGGAAACATTAAGAAGAGTCCCACTTCGTCACAGAGGCCACCAAGTATGCTCCTCTCTGAGAACAAGATCGGACGCCACAGCCATGGCTAATTTACAGGGGGTATGCCAAGGTACAGCTGCCACCCCTGCATTACCTCCCCCCTTCTGTTCTGTTCCTAGAAGTCCCAGAGGCCAGTGCTCACAAAAGCTTGGACTGCTGAAAATCCTGCTGAGCCCTTAACAGTACAGGTGTCAACAGGCGGAAGTTATGGCCAGGGGAAGCTCAGCAGAGCCATCCGTGCAAGGGACCTGGAATGCAGATAAGTGATTCTGACAGGCTCCTCTTGACTTTAAGCATTACCAAGGCACACGTGCAGAGTGCTGCGTGTCCCCTCACTGCATCTGAGGCTGAAGGAAGACACTAAATAAAAGAAAGACACCTGACAGCATCAGGAGTGTTTCATACTGAACAGCTGCATGCAAAAAGCCCTGGGGTAAAATTTTCAAGCACATCTACTTAGCAACTGCAATCCCATTGACCTTCAGTGAGATTTAGGCTCCTAAATCCCTTCTCAAAATGGGACAGGCACATTCGAAAGCCCCCCCCCACACACACACACTCTTTTTTTTCTATGCTGCTTTGCGTTTTTCTAAAGCACCTTTCACCTGAAGGTCTCAGATATTTAATTAAGAAATAGCCCTCGGAGGAGGGCAAGTATCAGGATGCATATGTTATGGATGGCTTACACGGAAGCAATGAATGGTTATGAGGTTTACTCAAGGCCACACACCACAGCCAGGAATGGAGCCAGAAGTCCTGACTCCTTTCTCCAACAGAGAAACACTGAACCTGATTTATTGTAAAGCCCTGTGAAGCCACTCTTGCAGCATAAAAAGCTGGAAAGGGCCACTTGAGAATACTCTCTATGCAGAGGGCCCTCCTGGCCAGTGCTAAGCTCTATACTGGCTTTGCTCCCAGCTTCTGGAATAAGGGATAGATCACGGCTATGCTGGGACCATGCTCTGAGTGCACAGCATTATGGCTATTCTCTACTTCGCACTGCTCGCACAGGGCCAAGGGAAACACAGCATAAGTTAGAGCAGTCCAAAGGCTGCTCTGATTACACCAGGAGCCCAGTAGACAGTGCTCTTTCCCTATTCTGAGGCCATACAAAGGATTGCTTACTATAACTTCTGGTCCAGCCCCAAGCACTGGGACAAAATAACAAGAATTGGGCCCCCTGTCTTCTTTTCCTCCAGCCTTGCTTGAATGAATCTTTGTACTGATAAGGCAGTTTTAAAATAAATAGAATTGGTCTCATTCATTGCCATTTTTTAAAAAAAGTTTTAATTTCTGTTACAACTATTTTCTCCCTTGGCTCCAAGCAAAGATATACCTAGAGTCAGAACATTGTTTTCCAGCTATTGGAGATAGGTGTTTATCACCTTTGAGGCCACCAGTACAAATATAAAATACAAAAATACAATAGATCCTACAATTCCTAAGCTTACATCTCCCAATACTAGAACAGACATTAAATGCTAGTTACAATCTGCCTCTCCTGGCAGCTAGAAAGTTGTTTGTGTATAATTAAATAAGAAGTTGAACCTGCCCTGCATGGAATAATTTCATTCTAGAAGATCAGAGTTATAAAAAGATACACCCCAGCCATGAATCCTTCCATTCATTAAAATGTCATGTATTATAACATCATTATGACTAAATAACTGTGGGGAGGGGCCAGAATAGCTTACAAATATCCAGAAGATGCAAACACAAGTGAGAGAGAGAAAGGAATTTCTGTATGGTGGCCCAAAGTGGCCTAACAAATGACAAAGAGGAACTGAGCAACAAAACATTTAAGCAGAGCGTCTTGGAATGCCTCCTATGGTCTCTCCAAGGAAGAGGTGGAAATCCCAGAGTTTGTCATTTAAAATCTGGAGAGGGCAAAGTAGGGGAGAGCTCACAGGCCTTAGAATCATAGAATATCAGAGTTGGAAGGGACCACAGGAGGACATCTAGCCCAAACCCCTGCTCAGAGCAAGACCAATCCCCAATTTTTGCCCCAGATCCCTAAATGGTCAATCCCTCAAGGATTGAACTCACAACCCTGGGTTTAGCTGGCCAATGCTCAAACCCCTGAGCTATCCCTCCCCCATTGGTTGAGCTAAACATTCCTTATTTGCAATGACGCATCTAGCTGCATCCAACCATGAGACTTGAACTCCGTGCCTCCGGATCTAAAAGCACAAGACACCACTTGAGCTAAAGGGGCAACTCTAGCAACTGGGAGGTGGTAGCAGACTTGTAGACTTCAGTACAGGGTTCGACCACTGGAGGGGGACAAAGAGCCATATGATGTTAATGTCAGTTACTAATATTATTTGCCATGGGATGCAGGTGTTGCTAAGGTGCCTTTTTCATAACTACTCTCTGTGTGCCATGGATAATGAGACAGAATTCCCCATGGCTTTCAGTCGGCTTATTTGTGGCAAAATATAGCCACAGTGAAGCTTTGAAATTTAGTATACCGGCAGCACTAGTCGCTGCTGAGGGTAGAAGTGCAGTGTAATTCTGTCTCAGGTGGACAACTAGCTGGAAGGCAACCACAGGACAGCACATTCATCCCCCAGAGTAAGGCAAGACTGGGTGATCAGCTCACTCTTATAGCTCATTTGGGGGCCTGTTGCCTGTTTGGTTGCTCTGCTGAACAAGTGGGCAGGGGATGGCATGCGGGGAATACATTATAGGGTGTGAAAACTACCTTAGGCTACTGTAAATGTTTGCCAGAAGTTTCATCAGAGAGTCGTGGACCAAAAATTGCACAATCAAAAATTCCAATTGTTTTGCTTAGAGCACAGAATTTTCCATATGTCCCTGAGCCAGACCGTCCCCTTTTGGCTATTGAGGTCCCTAAAACTTTCTGTTCTGACATGGTGTCACAATATGGAAAGGGGAGGAATGATAAATTATGATTCCTAGGCCCACAGGGTGCTGTGTGTGACAAAGAGAGGCCCTAAGCTCTCTCAGCTCAAGCCACCAGGAGCCAGCAGGTGCATGACTAGGGGCACGAGCAGCCAGGCCTCATGGTTGAAGCAGGAGTCAAGCAGAGGGTCCATGGTGGAGTCAGAGGCAAGCAGGGCTGGAGTGAACCCAAACAAGACAGGAGTGAGGCAAGAACAAGGTTGGGGCAAGGGAGACACAGGAGTGATTGCAGCTCCAGGCCCGTGTGCTGAGCAACCAGTGAGCGGCGGCTGCTACGCTTAAAAGCAGGCCTGCTGGCTCCCTTCAGCCAATTAGGCAGTCCTGCCACAATCCAGCTGCATCCATTAATCTGCCTGGAGACTGGGCTGGCTAGTCCTCAGGCTCAGCTGAAGGAGCTCCCTCCTGCCAGCCTGGCCATATGCCACCCCCCTTGCAGCCTTGAACATTGCCAAGAGACAGCTCTCTGTGCACAGAGGGGGCGCAAGGAGAAGCAGGTTTTGGATGCCTCTTGTGTGGGTGTTCTCTGATGCTCTTGCAAACAGACAGACAACCACAAACTGGACCTAAATATCAACATTGTGCTCAGGTTTGGATGGTGTATGCTCTTATTAAAATACTAATAACAATTTAATTACAGAAGAAGAAAACCTTATCTGGACATTGCACCCATGGAGCTGTAATGCTACTAGCGTGAAATTTGCTTAGCCAATTGTTTCAATTAAGCTGAAGGAAGTTGGCTTTTCTTTAGCTCACACTTGTCCAGTTCGGTCGAACAAATGATTGTTTCTTACCCCAGAACCTAGGATTGAGTTTGAAAAGTCTTTCAGAAACCTGAAGAAACCAAAATAATGCCACTTTCAAACAGCATCTGGGTGAAACGCTGGATACAAAAGGAGTCCCTCATATTGTATTGAGTCAACTCCATTACCTCCATGGAGCAACTGTTTAATATCTATCCAATTATCAAATGTGTCTATAAAGGCGCTCTGTTCAAGAAGAGAAAGGGGTTGCATACTCGGCCGGGAAGAACTGAATTTAGAACATTTCCAGTGCAAAGATGATTTCCCCCCACACACATATTTGTTTTCACAGAGCGTCAAGTTGCTGAGTTGGAGAAGCGCTGACTAATCTGCTGTAAGCACAGCAGCTAGAGGGCCCATTGCTTTCTAGAGACGTATAATCATTTAGTGGTTCAGCAGACCACACAGCATTCACAATCCATCTCATATTCCATGAATGCCAACAGAGACCACAAACCAGGATAAGTTATGTATGCAGTGCAGGAACGTTACAGCGCAGGAGGAAAACTGGAGCAATCAGATATTCCCCGAGACCAAATTCAGACGTGGTACAAATGAGAACAACCCCATTATGCTTACCTGCATTGCATCGGATTACAGCAGGTCCCTTTGTAAGACCCAGGTCCACTAACATAATTGTTTCCCCTGAATTTGTTTTCCAATGCATCTCAGAATTCTGATTTATCGTAAAGTAAATATTTTGTTTGTTTTTAAAGCTTCATAATCAGACATGTGCCCAAACTGGAACCTAAAATCTAAAACCCTTGATCCCAACCCAATCCTATGATTTCGGTTCCAAGCTGGTTCTGAAGCTAGAAGGATTCTGATTATCCAGTTCTGGTTCAGACAAAGCAGAAATCTTAGAGGATTTCAACCTAACAGGGCAGGTATCTTGAGAGGATAACAGATCTTGTGAGATTTCAGCCACTGTATGTTAAAATCTCATGACCTCATTAATTTTTTTTTACACCTTCAAATCCAACTTCATACCTTAGGCCAGCCTACCTCTCTTTTGCTAGAACGCATTTTGAAATGAAAATTAAACATGGAAAACTTCTAGAGATGATTTTGCAATACAACCAGTTTCTCAAAAGGGAAGTTAAGATCTAAAACGTAAAAGACCGACCAGCCAGTGGAATTTGCAGTTGAGAGCACCTCATATAATTATCTCATATGACCAATTTTGCTGCAAGACAATGATAGTTCTTAGCACGTCTGTTGCACCATTCACCCTAGGATGTAACTAATGCTCTACAAACATAGCTAGTTATGCTCCCAACAATATTAATGCTCAGCGCATAACATGTTTTAAACGCTGTACAAATGTTAATCCTCTCAGTTTCCCTGGGAGGTAGGCAACAATTTATCATACCTTCATTTGTGTGTGATTGGAAGGGGGCCTGGGGCTCAAACCTGAGATAGAGACCGAGTTTACAATGCAATGTAGACATAGCCTGCATGGCCAGAATGTAATGATCCATACTGAAGTCTGGTCAGAATAGCATAGTTAGCAACCCTATTCATATGAGAAGTATTAATAACCACAAGTGGTCAGAGTCTTGGTGTTCATGTCTCATCGGAATGACAGCAGCACCATGTCCAATGGTACATGAAAGAATGCCCCCTACTAAACCACCACTTTCTTCAGCCTCAAACTCAAGTACTGACCCACTCAACCCTACCGAGCTTATGGAAGTACTTTCAGACTTTTAATGTTAACGTAAAATAGACCGAAAGCTTTCAGAGGAGTCACACTGGATACTGTTAGTCTGAGTTTATTTCATTTCAAAATGGGAGCTACAGTGTAAAAGTTGGTCAATCAAATGCAAGTGAAGGAAGCAAGGCTGGTTAAAATGGATCAGGAGATCTATCAGGTAGAGGGATCCTGTTATCTCTGGAGCGGGGCATACAAGTAACCCACCTGCTGCGGTTCCCCAGTGCTGTTCTTAACAGCTATTTAGAGGAAGTTCAAGAGTATTTGAAGGGCATTGATAACTTCAGGTCTACCTCCTCCTTCACCATCCATCTCATCATTCAGAGGTTTCTTCTATTCCACTCCCACACAAGGTTCCCGCCCCCTCATGTCTTCCACCTTCTTGTTACAAAGAGAAGATCCTACTGTGCTTTATTGCTGCTGATTCTGGCTCCAGTATTTCAACTATTGAAGGGGCGCCACAGTGTATGGAAGGAACACATGCAGCCATCTTGTTCTTCTTCTGCTACCAGACTAGGCTGTTTTCAAAGGCAGTAGTCTACCTCTGCACCTCCCGGCAGAATCACATTATCTCCTGGAGATGGGGAGAAAGCCATGAGCATCCTTCTGTGTCTCAGATGCACTGGCCTCCCATGAAGGGCTGAGTTGCTCCAGAGACTGGTAGCACATACCACTTTATGCTTATCTTGTTTTGATAGAGCTAGCCTCCCCAGAGCTTTGCAAACATTTTTATGCACCAGGGGTTGGTCATTCCAACCACCTCCAATAAATCTTATCCACCCTTCACAGTCTCAGCAGTACCAAGATGAATGATGTGCTAAGAGCTGGTATAAACATGGAGAGAAACATCTGCCATTCCTTTTAATTCCACCCTCTTTTTTTTAAAATGGCATCAGCATTCCAAATGGGGCAACCCTTTGTTTCATTTTTAATGCAGCTGTTACAAAATGGCCTGAGGAACAGCTGGGGCTAAGATGCAGCATTAATCTTCACTTGTTTCGGGGACAAACCTGGACAACTCACTCCCACCCAGGCCTCCTTAAGACATTGCCCCTACAGATCATGGATGGAATGCTATTTACAGCTATAGGATTAGTACCATGAAAGTAGCACTTACAGGCTCCCACTAACAGAGGGGCTGAACTTTTTTGGCAAAGAACAAATTTATAGTACAATGCCTGCCTCTAAGAGCTTACAAAATAAATAGACAAGAAGCAACTGCCCAAGGTCACAAAGCAGGTCAGTGGCCAACCCATTAATAGAATCCAGGTCTTCTGACACCCAGTCTGCTGTCCTATTCATTAGGCCACGCTGCCTCCTCTTGGCATAGGTAACCAGCAAAGACCAACATTTGCCCTCAGCAGGTGAGCTCTTCCCTGGAGTAGCCTGTCAGGCTCCACTTTCAGACCCCAACATACTTTTCAGCTCTTTAATGGTGGCACAGAAATCCTTACAGCCTAAAATGAAAAGCTTAGCTCTGATATCATTTTACTACCCAGAGTTCATTTTAAGAACTACCTATAAATACACAAGGTAATTTCTGGCATCCTTTCCCACATTTGATTGTGTATTTTTTTCCGCTCTGTGCATCTTGGCAGCAGAAAGATGTTGATAAATTGGAGGGAATTCAGGAAAAAAAATGTTAAGGAGCCCCAAGGACTGGCTTATGAAGAGACACCAAAGAACTAAATATTAATATTTGGCAAGCTGACTGAACTGCTACATTTCTAGCAGCACTTCAGTAGCATCTAGAGACCCCAACCAAAATTGGAACCCCATTGTGCTCAGCACCATACAGACGTCCAGTAAGAAACCATCCCTGCCAAAAAAGATTGACTTCTCCAAGGTTTCAGACAGTCCCTATGCAAAAGAATAAATGGACACAAATCTGACATCAGGAATCATAACATTCAAAAACCGGTAGGAGAACACTTCAACCTCTCTGGCCACTCAGTAAAAGATTTAAGGGGGGCAATTTTGCAACAGAAAAGCTTCAAAAACAGACGCCAATGAGAAACTGCTGAGCTTGAATTAATATGCAAACTAGATCCCATTAACTTGGGTTTGAATAGAGACTGGGAGTGGCTGGGTCATTACACACATTGACTCTATTTCCTTACATTAAGTATCCTCACACCTTCTTGTCAACTGTCTAAATGGGCCATCTTGATCATCATTACAAAAATATTTTTCTCCTGCTGATAATAGCTCATCTTAACTAATTAGCCTCTCACAGTTTGTATGGTAACTTCCAACTTATCTATATGTATATCTATATATCTTACTGTATGTTCCATTCTATGCATCTGATGAAGTGGGCTCTAGCTTATGTTCATCTCTAAGGTGCCACAAGTCCTCCTGTTCTTTTTGACTTATCCAAGTTCACCTGGGAAGGTCTGGACAGAGCAGGAATAGAACAGATGTCTCTTGTGTTCCACTCCAGTATCTTCATCACAAGATCATCCGTCCTCTCAAAAAAACAAACAAGCAACAGAGAATGGAAAATAAATGTTTAAATTGCTTCCTGCTCTGATAGTGTACTTTGTCATTAGTAATTACAGGTAGCAACAAGGGGACAGTGCCCATGCGAGAGCCAAAAAAGATAGAGTCTTGTACTCATTAGTAGGATGATTTATATTGCACCAGAGTACTATGAAGATAAGCAACAAGATTAAAATGGCGTGTATCCCCTAAAGACAGATCTGTTTACTACTCTAACAAAAATACCTTTTACTTCTTTTATCACTGAAGTGTGATGAGTTCTTTCCTGCTTCATTTACTGCTAGTAAAATGGGTACCGATTTCAGAACCTTTAGCACTGATGATGTAAGAGGCAACAGAAGGAATACACCTTGTTTTCTTACATATCAGTCAGATTTGTGAAACACCACTTATCTAAGTACCTAGGTGTTAATAATAATGACAGCTGATTAATTTTTTTTCCCAATTAAAATTTTCAAACAAAACATGGCTTCTTGACCAAAATGAAAATGTCACACCTTCCCTGCCTCTCCAGTTTTGTTTTGTTTTTGTTTTGTTTTTTCAGTGAAAACTTGGAAATCAAAATACTCAGAATTTGGAGGCATACAAATTTGGCATTCAGTAAAAATGTCTTGTTTTTGAACATACACGCACACACACTAAATGGTTTTCAAAAGATGATTTTTTTTCAGTTTGGGGATTTTGTTGAAAAACTGAAATACGACTGGCCATACTGGGTCAGACCAAAGGTCCATCTAGCCCAGTATCCTGTCTGCCGACAGTGGCCAATGCCAGGTGCTTCAAAGGGAATGAACAGAATAGGGAATCATCAAGTGATCCATTCCATTTTGCCCATTCCCAGCTTCTGGCAAACAGAGGCTAGGGACACCATCCCTGCCCATCCTGGTTAACAGCCATGGATGGACATGGGAAGTGAAAATAAAACTGAAAATAGCCATTTTGCCAAACAGCTCTATTACTGATTTCTGTAGTGACTTCCAGCCAATGTTCTCAAAAGACTTTACAAATGATAGCCTGCTTTAGTCAAACTAAAGTTATTGGGCTCAACAGAGGGATATCTATCTGGGTGAAATTTTATGGCCTGTGCTACACAGGAAGTCAGATTAGATGATATAATGGTCCCCTCTGACCTTAAACTCTATAAAGCTTCATCTTTGTTAGATTTCATAATCTGACTATGAAATATTATATTAATAAGTATTACAATGAACTGACTAGTGTGTATGTGTACTGCTGCCCTCTACTAGATAGAATCAGAAGCGTTATAGACCGTCTCCTGTAAATAGTGATCCTACTGTAGCTCGGTTGGCTAGGGGATATACTTTAAAGCCCAGAACCTCCTGTTCCAAACCACCTTTTTCACTGTTAAGATCCAAATGGCCATATTTATAGCATATATAGTGACTGTGAAGTTCTAAATGGCCAGAGATTTGTATCATCCCCACGGGTAGAGATGAGAATGAAACCTAGATAAGCACTCAGATACTGTGGTGATGAGCTCAGTGTTAAAAAAGGTAGACAGATAAATTATTATATCTCCTGACTCCCAGTCTTGTGCCTTGTCTGTGAGACCATGCCAGGTTCACTGTCTAGCACTGACAATCGGTTAAAGCATCTTTTGGCTTATAAATTGATCACATTGAGCCTCAATGAGCAAGATCAAACATGATGCCTCCGAATGCCACTTTGAGGAAAAATACTCAGAAGCCACACTCATCACCGTAGTATAAGTTCCTGGGTAGAAAGCAACTTTCTTATACTGTGTCTGTGGATGAAGCTGTTTCAACACACAGGTACCTTGCCTTATTGCTACCTGGCCAGCCCAAATGGTGGAAAGGAAAAGTGAACTAGTGTGGGGAATTGAGAGAGAGAAAGAAAGTAAATTAGTGGTTTGGTAATAATCCTCCAAAACTAGTGTAATGAGACACCAAAGCCACCGATCTCACAATCCTACTCCATGTGGGTCGAATCCAGAGTCACACTGAGTACGTACAACTCCCATCCACTTCAGTGGATGCTTGGATTTGTCCCAGTAACTGGAGAAGTCTCGGGAGCAGTACAACCCGCAACCGTTTGTTTTATTCTTCTTGGCTTCGTGTCATCTTTAAACTAAATTAACCATCAGATGGAGGGAGGAGGAGAAGTGCACAACAATTCCTTGTTGCTCTTCAAACATCTGAACATTCCCGTGGTGCTGCTCAGCAATCCCATTAGGAGATCTGAGATTAGGAGGGTTGAAATGGTATAATCCTGCAAACACAGGAAGAAGAATCTTCCTAAAAGTCAAGTGACTTGCCTAGGGTTACACTGCAAGTGAGTTGCACAGCTGGGAGTAAAACCCAAGTCGTTCCACTCTGGCTATTTTGTGCTATTCAGGGACATAGGGGGTGTGTCAATGCAGGAGGAGTTGGGTCTGAGGCATGGTGAAGTTCACCAGCATGCCACCAATTCCCTACTGGGGTTTGGTCACAGAGACCATAGCCACCTGTTGTAAATTGGAGCACGCTAAGGGAGCTTCTCTAACTTCAACCAGGCCCAGGACAGTCAGTCTATCAGGGAGGTGAACTGGTCCCCTAGTGCCCCCTTCCTGTGCTGAGTGTATCTTGGTGGGATACTGAATCTGGTCCCAATTGTCCGAGCTCATGACAGAACCCAGGTTTCCCAGCTCTTGGTTCCACGCTCTTAAGATTACTGCCGATCAAGGTGCAAGTACCACAAGGCCAGTGATGGAATCCCAGGAGGTTTAATCAATCAACCTCTCACTGAATGAGCGGTAACTATTGGCTAGGCGAGATAAAAATCCAACCGTCTGAGTGGAACAAAAAAGAGATTTTTTTAAATGGGCAGCATAAAAGATTCAGAACCTCAGTCTTTCTTGTCCATGGCCAGCTCCTGCCAGTCTCCGTAACAGTGAGGAGAAAGCACTTAAGCTGTCACCTCTGATGGCCAAAACAGGCACACACCTCCACACGGTCACATTCATAAATGCGCACACATTCAGAGCAATGGAGGAGCTAAAAGAGATTGTGCCTTGCGAAGATCCTGGCAGCTCGGAGGTCATTTCATCAAGATGCTGTGGGTTTGCTTTGGCAGCAAAAATAGGGAACTTGCAAAAAACACACCCTCGCTAAAAATAATCCTCCACTATTATACCCAAAAGTTAAATAGTTTACTAGTGCAGCTTAACACATGGTTTTAAACTATTAGCAGAAAGCTAGATGCTTTCTTAGATTATAAAAATTATACACACACATGTACATATTTAATATATATATATAAAAATAAAAGCTTTCCATTTTATGAGTGGTACAGCAGGTCTGTGGTCTAGCAGCCTGTATTATTTTATTAACTTTAAGCTTGTCCACCTGGGAATCTATAGAAATCACTGTAATTTTACCTCACTAATACTTGTTATCAATCTTCTCTCCTCAAGGAAATGGTGGCAAAATATTGCATAAGTTTCTTTCACCAAATGTATTATTTTTTCCTCTCTCTCTCCCCCTCTCTCATCTGGGCTGGTATCCAAAGTCAGAATGGGCTGAGAATAGGATGTTCAGAAAGTATTTTTTAATCCTTTAATTACCATGACTTGACACAATTTAGTAATTTATGCTGGGACATCCCGATTTAAACAGATCACAGGTAAGGACAGAATCAGGTCTGCAGTGCAATTAATCATTTCTATATTACATTTTCTACCAAACAATTCCAGAAACAAAAGAACAGAAAGATCAAGGGGTCATCATAACCTAGCCTTGATGGGCAAATAATTGGCTTGACTTGGCTTCTGTGGTCACCACGGAGAAGCACACAACTCAAGTTTATTAATACACTTACATCGCTGGCCTCTGGTCTGTAGGTAGCTCACTCTGAGCCCACTACAATTCCTACAGCTGCAGCAATTTTCAGAGTTTATTATTTCTCTTCACCACAGCTGTCTTTGCATAGATAGGGGCTTTGAGTCCTAAAATACAGAGTCTGATCCTTACACTTTTTAAATTCTGTGTGTTGCCTATGGCTTGAAAAGTACAAATTTCATGCTGTTGGTTCAATATGCTCAGAGGGAGAAATAATTTGCTGTGGGAGAGTTTGCTATTTTGGCAGAATAGAGAAATCTTCCCCCACCCTCCACCCTGACACACACAGATCTGTTACTTAAGAGGAGAACTGCAGCATCAATTTAGTTTGTTTTTTTTTATAAAAAAATCACTCCGCAATTTTGTTTATTTGTGTTGCTAAGAGTGGACTGAATGATGGTGCCTTATATAGCAGGTAGTTCAGAACAGTTTGTAAACATTCCTCAGTTAAATCTCAAATAAAAAAAACCCAACCCTTTATAAAGTAGGTAGGTATCATTACAGCCATTTTAGGATGAGTAAAGGGAGGCATACAGATGTGATTTGCAAGAGATCACATTTCAGGGGTGGGAAATGAATGCTCAGTAATGCTCAATCCCCTGGTCTAACCAGCAGACGACACTTTCTCACCAATAACAGTGTCACTTCTTGTAGATGCTCCAGAACACTCTTGCAATCTGATGGAGCACCACTCCCCATTTTCCACCACCTACAGTCCCCCCATCTTGCATCCTTCCAGACCTCCTGAGTCACTTAGGCCAGGCATTTCAAAAGCAACCTCTGGCTTTGGCTGCCTGGCTTGACACCCATTTCCACTGATTTTCAGGGGTTCTGAGCACCCACAGTTCTCATTGACATTAGACTGATAAATCAAGTCCAAGATGCACACCCAAAAGCTGAGGTGCCCAGTTCAAAAAGTTGGTTTTTAAAGTGTCATTCCTCCTGGTGGCCACACAGAGCTGCAGCCGGGATTCCTTCCCCAGCGCTCTCTTATAGCCACAGCCAGATCCAGATATTCGAGCCAGAGACCAAGAAACCAGCTTCCGTCTCTGGAGAAAGATGTTCGTGATATTACTCAGCTGGCACCAAGACAAGCAAGTTAATACAATATTTCTCAGGTGAGTTAAGAGCCAGCTATATAAAGCTACAGTGAGGCAGGAATGGCTTATGCAGATTTGAGGGGGTATAACTAGGCATGATGGGATGAAATAAGCAAAGGAAAATTTTGGCTGAATAGCAAGGAGAATTTGTTTTGCTAATGAGGAGATCAGTTAGACTGTGCACTAGTCTCCCAGGGGAAGTGTTGGAAGCCTTGTCACTAGGATCGTTTAAAACTGGACTGGGCAAAGCCCTGGAGAATGTAATTTTGTGAACAATTCTGCATTTGCATTTCTGGAGTCTTACAATTCCACATGGCCTGCAGTAATTTGTTGGCAATTAGCCCACAGATCTGTCAAACATAGACATCTACAGGAGTCTGGGTATTTGCACTGAGGCCCTGGGCCAATGCACCAGTCCCTATTCTCCGGGGCAGCATGGCTCCTGCAGTGTCCCTTCAGAACAGTGGCTCACTAGTGTAACACCCTAGCCCAGTACATCAAATCTGGTCTCCTTGTGGTGATTGGCCCCATACACTGCAGGAGGCCAGACTAGATGATCACGATGGTCCCTTGTAGCCTTAAAGTCTAGGAGACTACAACAGCATGATGCTTCCCTAAAGCTTAGAGCTCTCCTCTAGATCAAGAAACCCGTGCGTTTGCTGCTGGAAAATCCAGGTTCAATCCCTGCTCACGACCATGGTGTCACTACAGTCACAGCAATGGAGTGTTTTGTGTGGCAAATGGACAAGCCATTGCTCGCAGCAGGAACGTAAAAGCAAAGGGAAAACCTATAATGTTGAGACACTAGACACAACTGAGGAACAATGTAGGGGGGAGGGAGGATGGGTGAGAGAGACAGGGAGGATCCCATAATATTGCAGAGCAGATGATAACTAGTATAAGGGATAATTTTACACACGAGGCCTTCACACCCATGATACAGACCGTGAATTTATCTTACACAGACTTACCTCAAGACAGCTCCTGCCTAGTCCCACTTCTGTCAGGACATTTAATTGTCCTGCCATTTCACTATGGCCATTCTTACCCTGTTACTGTGTGATGTGATAGACTCCGCTATGGTTGCAGTGTAACTGACTGACTTTTGAATCATCCCATCTTCTTGCACACTTTATTTGATGGTGATTCTTTTTTATTCACCTCATTAATTCAATTTGATTTGGGAAAGGAGATAATTCCCCCAAAATACAAACTCCCGGGAACAGCCAACAAAAAGAAACTGGTATAGGAACATTTTAATTATAAGGTATACTAATTACATTTTAATTATAAGGTATACTAATTACATTTTTAAAAACAGCAAACAACAATATGTTGCATCTGCAAGTTTGTAATATCATTCAATTACTCTTTCCCCCCCTTGCATAATGATAGGTTTCGGAGTAGAAGCCATGCTAGTCTGTATCTGCAAAAAGAAAAGGAGGACTTGTGGCACCTTAGAGACTGACAAATTTATTTGAGCATGAGCTTTCGTGAGCTACAGCCCACTTCATATCCGATGAAGTGAGCTGTAGCTCACGAAAGCTGATGCTCAAATAAATTGGTTAGTCTCTAAGGTGCCACAAGTACCCCTTTTCTTTTCCCCCTGTAAATGATGCTGACAACTTCATCCTTGATGCTCATTATAAGGGGGCTTTTCTCTGGTAATGCTACAGTGAGGAACTGAGCTGTGAAATGGAACATAGCTGGGAAAGCACAGAGAATACTAGGCTACAGGATAGCCCTGAGCTGGGGAGCAGACTCCCCATAAGAGAGATGTGCCCTACATATCCTCAAAATTTCTTTCATTCAAATTTAGTTTCCTTGAAACTTCTTTCAATCTTTGCTGCATTTTCTCCTTCAAGCGACACGGTATGATGCTTTTTGTTCTTTGGGGTTCCCCTTCCCCACCCTGCAGGAAAAAAAAAGGGTGTGGAACTCATAAGGAGGAAAAAGGAGCAGGACGGATAGCTCTCATCTGCTATTAACCTCCTTGAGCCAAGTTACTGGTTGCAACTGAGTAGAACCAAAACTTAAGTATCTGGTACTTCATACCCAAGATATAATTTAAACCCAAACTTTCACAAAGAACTTTGCATGGACAGAATTGTTCCTTGATTTTTTTTTAACTTTAGTTATATAAAACCAGGTGTTTGAGTCGGGGGGATAAGATGCCAAGTGCAGCTGACTAGCCTAGCTCCATTGTATGAAATGCAATGTCACAAAACGTATAAGAAAACTGCATTTTTAAAATGCATTTCAGTGTTTGTAATCTATGCTACTAGTAATAGCTGTTATTTAAAAAAGTAGTTTTTGTCTTGACAGATTCTCAATTACATTTATCCCAGCAAACTGCCTCCCATCCCTGGCTCAAATTATTATCCAGCTACTGCTGGATGATCTGTCCCAACTTCCCTTCCCAACAGGCTGCTTTAATACCCTTTTAGTTTCTTGCTGTAGTTTCTTGACACTGAAGGAGTATTCTATTGTTTTAGATGCTGTAAGCAGGGATGAAGCAAACATGTTAAAAAAGAGTGACAGGGTCAAGTCATTCCTAAGCACAGTATAGTTTACTCTGCTGCTCTTGTTTATTCATTAGGACTAGGAAACTAATGGGAAACCCAGGCTGTCAAACACAGAGTGGGTTTTAGCAGCAGAGTTGCTAAGTCTGAACATAATGCTTTCTTTTGAGAAGGTGCTAGCATGAGTTGGACAGAAAACACTCCTAAGAAGAGCAAAGTATAATGGAGATTGTATTATTGACCATTTCCATTTCTCAGAAGTGAATCAGTGCTGATGGAGGGTAGCAGGGGGAGAACGCTGGAGACCAACACCCTTTTGTGCAGAGAATGGTTAGGGTGTGGATAGCAGTGAGAGCTACCACAAGCCACTCCCCCACTGGGCCTCAACCCTGCTCAGGAGGGATAAGTGGCCATTGGCAGTTCAGTCTTCAGGAGCAGCAGTCTCTCTGCAGAGGCTGTCCAACTGTCCACCAGCAAGTAGATGGAGATTGCCAACCCATTTCATGTGGGCCTAGGGTGACCACACGTCCCGTTTTGGCCAGGACAATCTCCTTTTAAGCCCGGCCCTGGACGTCCCGACTTTTTTGGCAAAACTGGGCATTTGTCCCATCAGCTCTTCCCAACTTGATCAGTTGGGACAAATGCCCAGTTTTGCCAAAAAAGTGGGGTGCGCCCCCCTAGCAGGGTGCAGAGGAACATTTGGGATGCAAGTGATAATGCCAGCCCTGTATGGCAGGGCTTGGGTGAGCAGCAACCTCAAGGAGCTCAGGCCTGCCCTGTATGGCGCGGAGGCATCTTGGGCAAGTGGCTCAGCCAGCGCCATGCAGGGCTAGCCCCGTGCGGGTTCAGTGAGCAGCTTGGGCCATCCCTGCATAGGGTGGGGGCTCAACAATGCCAGCCCCACATGGAGGGTGAGGGGGCTTGGGCGAGCAGTGACACCAGCCCTGCAGGGGGGGCAGGGCTCAGGTAAGACTTGAGTTGGGGAGGGGCTTGGGCGAGCAGCGACACCAGCCCCACAAAGCATTTCATTCTAGAGAGTTTGTGTACTAGACACTGACTCAAATTTGCACTGTGAAGCCCCAGCATAAATTACTAAATTGTGTCAAGTCATGGTAATTAAAGAATTAAAAAATACTTTCTGAACATCCTATTCTCAGCCTGTTCTGACTTTGGACATCAGCATAGCTGGCAAAGGCCAGACAGTTTAACTCCTCACATGACGGCATGCTAGCGAGACGTGAACCTCAAAAGGGGGAAGAGACTTGGATTGGTTGATGGATTCTCATGTAACTCCTACTGAAACAACTGGAAGACTCCCATTTACTTCTACTGGAGTTGGATCAGGGACCTAGATCTGGGCCCTGGAGCACATTCAACCTATAGTCATAGAATTTAAGGCCAGAGGGGACCACCAGATCAATTTAGATCCTACCTATCACAGGCACCAACCCCACCCAGCACCCGGACACTGAACCCAACAGAAATTAGACCAAAGTATCAGAGCTCACGGGAGACTAGACTGTTAAATGCCACAGGCAGAGACTAGGAGGGACTGAGGTGCACCAGTCCCGAGGCCCCTGCATTGGCAGGCAAATGATTAATGATAATCCTGGCACGTGACCCACATGCTGCAGAGGAAGGCAACCCCCTCCCCCCCAAGGTCACTGCCACTCTGACCTGAGGAAAAATTCCTTCCCAACCCCATATATGGCGATGGGTTAGGCCCTGAGCACGTGAGAAAGAACCAGCCAGCCAAGCGTCTGGGATAGAGAATGCTTGGTGCCATCTCACAGCACTGACCCTCACAGTCCAGCATCCCATCTCCAGCCACAGCCTCCATCCCTGATGTGTCAAAGGTAGGACTTCAGATTAGATTTGCCCTTCTTCCTGCACGTGCCCCACCTATCAGATACCACAGATGCCATGGTGTGCTGGGCACTTCCCCGACATGCAAGAAGCACAGACTCTGCTCTGAGGAGCTCACAGGTAGGCAGAGGAACAGGCAAATTATACACAAGTCAGCTCAGTTCACTGGGAGCACCACAGTAGAAGCGGGTCTTTAAGAGGGGCACAGATGTGGACAGGGACAGGGCATTGCAGATGGGCTCAGAAAGGTCTCATCATCTATCTTAGATCCTCAAATGGCTCCCATTTGCATAGCATCTGGGCACCTCACAATCTTTACCACCTTCACCACCACAGCCCTCTCTCCCCAGTGGTATTCTCCCCATTTTACAGGTGGAGAACAGAGAACAAGTGACTTGCCCAAAGTTGGACAAGACTGTGGCAGAGTAGAGAATTGAACCCAGCTCTCCTACGTACCAGGAAAATCTTCTCGCCAGCATACCATCCTTCCTCTCTTCTGCCCAGATGTAAGGGCCCCACGGAAGAGGTTACAGAGGTGATAGCTCATGCACCTGGGGATAGAATATTACCCTAAACCTTTGTTTTACATAACAGAGATGAGCAGGCCCCGTGAATTCAGCATGGGGAAAAAGCATTAAGTGCAGCTGAGCTTGAACTGGATACGAAGCCAGCTAATGTGCAGCAGACATTGCTGATTTTCACATGCCCGCATCCAAGCTGTGACCAAAGTGAAAATGGCTCTAAAATATTAACAGTAGCCATTACGGGAGGCTCGCTTTTGGCGGAATGTCTTATGGTTCATTTACTAAGAGAAAATGGAAGCAACGTTAGCCAGTGTTAAAATTAATCTGCCTTTATCAGAGAAAGAAAATTAATCCCTCCCTTCCCACCCCCGGTCCTCTGCTGGTGTTTCAATGGAGCTTCACACGGCTTTGGTGGTTTTAAATAACAGCTTTGCAGGGAATTTCAGTTTTCACAGTCTAATAAGCGAGAAATGGGAAAGCTCCTCTGATTTCTTGTTCAGATTCCTACCGAGGCAGGTGCACTCCCTACAGGGCACTTCCTAGTCGCTAGTATTTTGCCCAGTCTGATTTCCAGCGCGCCAAGCAATGGGGCTTTCAGCTCTTCCCTTTGAGATTGCTCCCCAGCCTAATCCATCCCACTCCTCTGAAATCCCTGCGCCACCCCCAGTACCCTTAATTCCACCCCATTATCCAGTCAGCCCCTTGTGCTGCCCTAAATAATTCTTCTGGGTGGGGCATTTGTGCACAGCCACAAAGCCTCCGGGGGCCCTGCAGAGCAGCTTGCACCTGCGGGAGACCAAGCCCCGGCTTGCAGGACTCCCTGGAGCAGGCCTCATTTCAGAGAAAGGCAGCTACTGCCACAGGCTGGTGTGACATGTGCGGGAGGGGATATGGTCACCTTCCTCCTCTCTCCCAGTGGGACAGTTTGCAGCCCTGGAAATGAATGGAGGACGTGCTCCTTGCTCTCTCCTGAGCTCAGGAATGGAGAATAGCTCTGGCCCTCGTATGGAGCATGCAGGGGGGCTCTGTCTCTGCCACCCCCACGGAGCTAGGAATAACTTGGTGCTTATACCTTTTAGACACTTAGAGATGGCTCCCGCCATGGCCTACCACCCCTTTAGCCAAACTAGCTATTAGCAACTCCATGGCCCTTCCTCAGGGCCAAATTCCCTCCTGCAGTAGGACCCTGGCCGGGGGCTGCTGGAAGTGGAACCTTTCCTCTTCCAGGGGGATCTGCAACAGCCTCAGTGGCCGTGGCTGGAGACAAAGCATGGGTGTGACCGGCCAGGAGGTGTATGAATCGGTGCAGCCCCCGGACAGCCTCTGCCAGCAGCACGTGCTGCCATGCTGCTTACCCTCCCCTGGGAGGCGGCAGCCCAGGCTGGTGAAGGGAGGTAGGATTTGCTCTCCTGGCACCCAACAAGAGGGATTTTGCCCAAGCAAAGGAAAAAAGGTGGCAAAGGAGCGGGGGGTGGGGTGGGCCAGAATAAGGCAATCCAGGGAGATAGGCATGCCATGCCATGCCATGCAGCCCCCTATAGCTCCATCTCTCACTTGGCATGGCAGTAACACCCCCTATCCCAGACAGATAGGAACACTGGCATTATTTATTTGTATTCTGGTGGCATCCCACCATGGGCTAGGCACTGTCTGCACACACCCCACGCCCGAGAGGGCACAGGTCCTGCTCCAAAGAGTTTGCAATTTAAGGAACAAAATCTTAGACATAGTAAGAGTTGGCTGGTTAAATTTCCTCTCCTTCTAAAGCTGTCACAGTTACTAATTTAGGCCCCAGTCCTGGGGTTGGAACCACTAACCACCCAGCACGAGGAGCAGCCCCAACTGGATGGAAATGAGGAAAGTCCATTCGGGCACACAGATTTATGCTAGCAGGACCGGATGCATATCAGTGCCCTAAAAACCTCGGGCCATATCTTCAGCTTGTGTAAGTCAATGGAGCGACACCAGTTTACGCCAACAGAGGATGTGGCCCTTAATGACTCCATGGATCCCTGTAGTCCCTTCTCCACAATCTCCACAATCCTGCGTAGCCTCTTTTTGCGTCTCGAAATTTAGAGAACTTTTCCCCGCATCTGTTGCCGTTACAATGTTGCCTTTTGGTCACACTTTAAAAGTAAAATCTAATTCTCCACAAGTTGCTAAGGTGCAAACACAGGTAAATCACGGTCAGGATGAAATATTTTGCTAATTAAGAAAGTTACACAATCTCCAGCCACTTCTCCCTAATGAACAATGCAATTGAATCATCATTAGAGCTGGAATGGAACCTTTTGATAACAATGGAACGATTTGTATTGAATTCGACTATATTTTGTTATTCCACTGAGACCCATGGTTTTGTTTCTCAGTCTCTGAAGCCATCAGCAGCTGGCCCCCAGCCCCACCCTATCTGCTGGATTTATTTCAGACTCCCCACACAGTTCCTAAACTGTAGTTACTTTTGTTTCTAACCTGACAGATTCTCTTTAAATGAAAGATGCCAGGCACTTATTATGACTCCATTCATCTACTTGTATCTAGTTACTGTATCTAGAGAGCTATTATCATGTATGCAGTTCTGGCAAAATAATAATACTAAATCTGTCCAAGAGTCTTCTGTCAGTAGCAACAATCATTGGAGAACCGAGGCACGGAAAGCTACCGATGGCATCTTTAGCGGCATTGCCAACTCCCATGATTTTACCAAAAGTCTTGGTGGTTTTCATAATGGTGGTTTTCATAATGCCTGGAGTCAGATGGTTACAAGATTCATTCATAGATTACAAGGCCACAACGGACCACTGCAATAATCTAATCGGACCTAAAAATATGGTCCAGAATCTCATCTTTCCTTTAAAAAGTTTCTAGCCTCATAGTTGTGGAGACAAACATGAAAATTTGAATCCCAGAACCTTAGATGGCAGGAGGCAAATAAAAGAGAACCCAAAGTGGATTACTTTTTATAACCATGAATGTTTGTAGGCAACTAGCTGATTTTGGGGAGACCTGACTCATGGTTTTTAAGCGCTGGGGTTGGCAATACCCAATGCATTGACTTCCATCCGAATGACATTGGGGTAAGAGGTGAGTGGTCAGATGATTGTGATGAGATCACCTGTCTACTAATAATTGGAGTGAGATTGCCTCCTCCATCACTGCAATATACTCACACTTCAACCCCTTGCAAATAGGCCGAGAACCAGATTAGACTAACAAGCATGATGAGCCAAATTCATCCCTGGTGTAGCTCCACTAAAGTCAATGGCCAACAGGATATCAATTTCTTATTGTGGGACACACACCACAGGAGGACCCATCTGGCCTTAAAATCTCTAGATGAAAATCCACAACATGGAAGTAACCAGTGATTTTGTTATCCCACCTGACTACCCAACTCTCTTGCAGGGGATAAGCAGTATGAAAATGGTAGATTTTCTTCCACGAATCTTGGCCAGGAAGATGGTGTTTGTGGCTTATGAAACACAGGGGATAAGGTTTGCCGCAGGCTTTCCTTGGAATGGAGTAGCTGGGCTTCTGGATGGCTCAAGACAATTAATCTGATAGTGTCAGAATGTTTTCCTGAGAACGTATCGCCGACTATGGGACAAGTCACGTAAGAGAGGCATCATCGGGCTGTGCTCTCAGAAAAATGATCTCCGATAAGATCCACAAGGACTCCATGAGCAATGAAGTCACTCAGTATTCCTCCATGTAATCTCTGATGCCCCTGAGCCACTGGGCTGATATCTGCCGACATGTCTCTTTTCTTACTGCTTTACTCATAAGAGCAAAGGAACAAAATCGCTTTGTGTTCTCTTCAGTCCCAGACAATATAGTCTCTGGGGTAGAGTGCTGGAGCTCTTCTGTAACAGAAAGCCATTCCCTGCCAAATTCAAGAAGGTAAACAAACTACATCTCCTCTGGCAAAGTTTCTCCAATATAATTTGCTTAATTACCTAGTTCCCTGATGAGGTGCTTGTTTACAAATTAAAGCTATGAGTCTAAGCACAGACATGCAGTTAAACCAGATGAATCAGATGGACACATCAGATGCTCTGGCTGGTTGGCTTTAGAAGCTCCATTGGTGCTGGCTAGGTGACAAGATGTCTTTGATTCTTTTCCATTTTGAGATCAAGTACAAATAGCAGGGTGTATTTGGAGGAAATTGTAGCATGAAGAATCCAATTCAGATCCACTCTTCCCTTTATGCCCTACCCCTGAGACACTTATCTGCCCACATGGTATCATCTCCCTCTTCCAATCCTGCAACTCTGCCACTCTCGGACATCTCTTCTGGGATGGCTCACCAATAACCCAAGATTAACATGGCTAAATCAGAGCTCCTTAGTTTTCCATCCAAATTTTCCCCTCTTCATTGTTTCTGCTAACAGCAGTATCTTCCCTGTTCCCCAGGGTCAAAACTACAGAAGTCCGTTTTGACTGTTACCTCTTGTTCTCTCCTCATATCCAGTTTTTTTTCCTCTGAACATTTACAAGATCAAGGCTTTCTTCTCCATCTAAGAACTAAAACTCTTGTCACCTTCCATTTCGATACATGCAACAGCTTTATGCTCTGGTCTTTCCTGTCCCCACATTGCCCCTCTACAGTCCATTCCAGATGTGGCTTCTAAAACCACCATGGACCTCTCCACTGCCTCCCCCTTCTCCATCACAACAGATTTAAACTTTTCACCCTCACTTTCAAGGTCACACATACTGTAATATGCCCCCCCATACTCTTCCCTGATCACACTGTCCCCATTGCTCCCCCGGTTTCACCAGTAACACCAGCTTCAATACCCCATTCACCAATGTCCCCCATAAGTATGATTGCACTTTCTTTCACGGTGCTGCCCTACATGCAGGGCTCTTTCCCAACTCTGGTTTGCCAAGCCACTAGCTTCTCCTCATTGGAAACCCTCAGTAGCAGGGACTTACCTTGTCTCGGTTTGGGCCCTTGTGTTGCCAAAGCTTTGCCTCAGAGTACGGCCTCAGTTTCCCCCTTCAGATGGTCAACCACCAGCTTCTAGTGCTTTTCAGTTACAAACGTCCACCCCTTCCAGAGTTAATCACAGTCCAGTGGAAGACATAAATATCAATTTCCTCTCTTCCCTCAGATTGTTGCCCGGCACAGCTCTTCCTCCACAGGCCTGTGCTGTTCTCAAGCTGTTTTAAGCTTTTCTATTGCTCCAACTTCCAGCTCTCCTATCAGTCCCTTCGTCCCCTTGTTGACAGTAAGAGGCTATACCCCCTCATGGGGGAACCCACACCCACTCTCTGCTATGAACCTCCTGCCCTGCCACAGTTGGGTTGTCTGCTCTGTCACACAAACTTTCCTTCTCAAGATCTCTCCCTATGCACCCAGTATAGGCCCCTTCCTGGCTGCTCTCCCACGATTTAACAGCACATTGTGAAGGGGAGCCCTTACCGGCAGTGTTGCCCTGTGGTCAGGTCTGGGTATGGTAGGTTGTCTTCCTCACAGGTGTTCTCTTTTCTCACTATAGATCGGCTGTGTGGGGGTCTGTCCTGTTAGCGAGTCATTCTTAGTCTCCTGCTGCCTTTGCCATGCTCTACATCCATTCCCTTCACCCGGGGAGGCAGTTAAACCTGGCACAGATGAGGCTAAGCCCCAACCCCCATAAGGTTACATCTACACAACAAGTGGCAGCCCACGGCAGTCAGCCTCTGAGCCTGGGTCGACAGACTCGGGCTTGCGCCACCATGCCACACACAGCTATGTAGATGTTGCAGCTCAGGCTGCTCTGAAGCTGAGGAAGCGGGTGGGCTTCAGAGCCCAAGCTCCATCCCAAAATGAAATGTCTACACAGCTATTTTTAGCATGGCAGAGTGAGGCGCACAAGCCAGAGTATGTCCGCCCTGGCTCAGAGGGTCGCGGGCTCTATATACTTCTGTGATTCCTACAACAAGGGAATAAGTAGTGTTCTGCATCCCATCTCTTCATTGTCCTTATTTTCAATTTAAAAAACACATTAACTAAACCACCAAGGTGTTTACCTGGCTAAACTGAGTAACCACAGGATCATAGTACTATAAGCCTCACCCATCCACTCCTTACTGCCTGTAGCAGATTCCTGAGTATGCCGAAAGGGAATCCCTGTGTCACCATCTAGTCTGACCTCCTTCTCATGGTCCTTTCCAGCCCTACATTTCTATGAGAACACTGGCCATAGAATTTCTCCCAGGAGTTCCTGCAGTGGACGGAATTACCACTACTCGTTACCTCCTGTCTAAACATAGTCTGCCAACTGTTTGAGACAGGGATTGTGTGGGGAGCTGGGCAGGAAATGTTTGACGGAACTTTTTTCCTGAAAAATGCCAAAGTTGCCAAAACTGAATCTTTCCACAGGAAGGGGTCACTTCTGATGAATTTCTCAGCTTGAAAACTTTTGAAAAAAGTTTCAAAGTTGTCAAAACTTTGAATTTTGATATTTTGTAAGCAAAAAAAAAATGATGGCTTTCTGGTTCAAAACAATTTTTCGTTTAGGAGGTGAAATACTTTTTTAAATTTTAAAAATAGTCAGGCTAGAAACAAAGTGTTTCCATTGACCTGAATCCATTTTTTCCATGTTCTGTTGGAAAAATTTTCAACAATTTCAATTTTTGTTCCAATTTGGAATGGGAACATTTTTCAAAAATCTCAATTTTTTTCACGGGCTGGAAAGACTGTGCTCTAAGTGAGTGTTTCTTTGACTTCTGAGAAATGCTTGGTATACTTTTCAGTGCTTCAAAATACTAAAGATGACTGCTTTGGAGGAGTGAATAACATTGTTAAGGTTGTTTGGGGATTTGCCGTTATAAGGGGATTAAATCCACTTATTATGTATGGAAAATACTGCACATCTAACAACTTACAATACTTATTCTTAAGGAAAAGATTTACATTCAACTTTCCAGAATATGCAATCTGCTCAGTAGTTCAGGGTTAGAAGCAGTGAATAACACCTCCCTTTTGAAAGTTAGCCTTGCAATCTAGCATTCCTCTGTGCTCTCTCTAGCTATTAAATGGCTCAATTTCAACAATTCTAACCTTCCATGTAGCGCTTGACTAAAGCTCAGATAGTTTCAAAAAAGAAACAAATAAAAATAAAGTTGTTTTTCATCTCATTATCAGAATTGCTAGGGAACCAGTGAAGAAGTGCATCTTTGTAAAGCAGCCACCTTAAAAATTGCCTAAAGGAATCTGGGATTTTCAAATAAACCTGTTTGCACACTTGTTAGAGCTGATCAGAAACAAGACTTTTGGTTCCCTGGAAAAGTACAGCAACATTTTGAAAACAAAAAGCAGAAAAGTCAGTTTCTCACAAAATAAATATTCTGAAAAATTTTGATTCTGAACTATTGAAATGTTTAATTTCATTTTGTTTTGACATTTGAACCTAGCAATATAATTAAATGATGCTAAATATAATATTTCATCCATATTTTCATGTAATATAAAAGTCAAAACAAAATCAGTTGAAATAACAGAGTGAAAATAAAACATGTTGACATTATCAAAACAAAATGAGGACAAAATGATTTTTCAACTTTTCTCCTTCAAATACTGACACAGTCCTGCAAAATCTTTCAATTCCAGTTAACCTGCATTTTCAAATGGTAAAAACTCTTCCAACAAATTTTTTTCAACCAGCTAAAATGCCTGTTTGAATATTCAAACATGCTTCCTAGGAGAGGTTTGGCTTTAATGACAGTGCATTTTCTTTGTCTGTACATGAGAGGCAAATATCTGAAAACATATTTGTCAATCTCATTGTGTCCTTATGTGAGGGATTAATTTTTCCTTTAATGCCGTTTCCTACACCTTATTGCACCATGTTTTTTCTATTAGGAAATGTTTTCATCTTCCAGCAGTAAGCAAATAAAATCCAAATTGGCTAACTATATGTGGACCATATTTTTGATCAGCTGAGTCAGTTATAGGTAAGTCTAACAAAATTACGAATGGGTCATTGTCTAATTCACATCTCATTAGCAAGTTTCACTAATGTCAGTGAGAGGGGGCTCACCTGTCATAGTATCCTAGAAATATAGGGCTGGAGGAGACCTCAGGAGGTCATCTAGTCCATCCCCTTGTGCTGAGGCTGGACCAAGAGACTATCCTTGGCATGTTTGTCTAACCTGTTCTTAAAACCATCCAATGATGGGGATTCCACAACCTCCCTTAGAAGCCTATTCCAGGCTTATGCTTGGGCCCCTTGAAACTATACACTGGCCCTTGCTCTCTTGGCTTTTCAGCTCAGCTCCCACGGCCTTCAGCTCCCCATCACATCCCTCGTAGGCTTGGTAGCCGCAGCACTCCAGCACGTCCAGCCTTTCTCTAGCTCTTGGAGAGTAAGAGAATGGAACTGCACTTAGAGTGGGAGGGTCTCCCCAGGAGTCTCACCCTAATCTTCAAATGATCTCATGTTCTTCTCCTTGAGCAGCTTCCAGCTTCCAGCCATTTGCAAACCACTCTGCCTAGTCCTCAGCCTCTCTGGCAGCCACCCCCTTCTGTTTCTTGTCCCATCTCCTGTTGGTCAACCAATTAGCTGCTGCTGGGGAGGTAGCTACTCTGATGCTTCATTGCCAGAGTTGAAGGGGATTTATACACCCTCCTCACAAACAAACAGATCTATATATTTGAACATGACCACCAAAGATGGAGATTTTGTCCTCTTTCCAAATTCCCTCCAACACAGCTCACCATCTGCTTAATCATTTCTTTAGCCTTCCTGGAGTCAAGTACCATTTACACAAGAGCTTAAAATAAATGTCCTTTGTAACATTTCATATTGAGCTGGCAAGTCCTTTAGGCCACGTTGTTTGCTGCTCGTTTATGGCGATTTCTCAATTTATGTCTCTTGCCAATTTTCTCATAAAGGTGCATTTCTTATTGAGATCTACCATTGTCAGAATCTCATCTATTTCAGAAATTATTCCTTTTAAGCCTGGTCTTTCAATAGCTAAGAGTCAAAAGGAAATAAAGAGATGGATTTACAGTGTAACTCCATTGCCTTCATAAGAATTGCTCCTGATTTACACCAGTAAAAGGAGTGGAGAATCAGGCCCAAGATTAATGCTAAACTTCTTTATTTTGAGATTTTACTGAGCATAATGAAAATATGGAAATAATTGTACCACTAAGGAAGTGCAATACTTTTCTCTCTCTGATTAGCGCACTGGTTAATTTTAAGCTATATATATAGCTAACTATATATATATATAGTTAGGTCTGATTGATCAGAACTTTTCAAAGTTATTTTCCTCTTAAAACTCATCACTGAGATACCGTGGTGATGGGCATGGCATCAGAACCTTAACAGTAGTGACAAAAAATTCACGGCTGCTATATCAGTCATAGGTCTTGGCAGCGTTTTAAAAACACCTTAGGAGAGGCCAACCACATCCATGTACTGGGCTATCACATTTTCTAGAAGTCCTGACTATAGTTGGCATTGCTGAAAAGGTCAAAGAGCCCTGAGGAAAATGTCTCCTGTTAACTCTCTGTTTCAAATGATGGGTGAAATTTACCTGTGCATCATATAGACCCCATCTTCGTGATGGATGAACACAGTGGACCTGCCATGTCAGGGGCCCTCTGCAATCCCTGAATGACAGGAAGGGGGCTGAGAGAGACCAATACACAGAGGAGATCTGAGCACATGACGGGGCCGGTGAGGGGAAGCAGTCACATATCATTCATTCTCCCCAGGAAGGAGATTTTCAAAAGCACCTTGAATTGAGTAGCCCAAGTCCCCTTGTTTTGTACCCCCTAAACCTCCACACAGAGGGTGCAGAATGCTTTGTGCATGGGAGAGGAATCCCACACTGCAGAAAGGACCTACAATGATTTGCTGTTTACTGATCGGGAGAGTCCATCTGGCTGTCCTGTGCATTTACTGCCATTCACAGGAAAAATAAGATGATAAACCAAACTAACAATTTCTTGCAAGTGACAGCATTAAAGTCCCTTGGAGCCTACCTGATATTATAGGTCCTGCATGAAATGAGTTGTTGAGAGGCTTGGCTTAATCATGAATACAGACAATGCTAACTTTGTGACAAGTGCTTTGGGGACCTCCCAGTTTAATGGCCTCCTGGTAATGGAACTGTCCTCTACGTTCTCATTTAGCAGCAGTGGGTGAAGAAGATACTCTGAAACCATCACTGGGCAGAGAAGTTTGAATGCAACACAGAACACGGGCCAATATCTTTGGGAAAACAGCAGCAAAGTGAAAAGGACACAGGATTTCCCCTCCTCACTGCTTTATAGCAAATTCCTTGAAAGTTCCAACCTGAAATATATTTCTTAGCAGATTTTTTTCCTCCTTTGCTCACATACTAGTTTGTTATTGTAGGGCTGCTGATGAATGTTGGGGTTCCCCCAAGACTACTTCCTCTGCACTCCCCAAGAACTCAGTTTCACTCTAGTCTCATCCCTCACGTTCCTTTATTTCATATACAGCAAAGCTATGCTGAGTTGATCAGACTCAAACATAAAGATTAGGTATAAGGTGTACCAGCCATCCAAAGTTTCACAGCAAACCTCTTCTTTTATATTCTTTACATTGCATCACGCGTTTTGGGATTGGCTTGGTTACTTTGCAGGAACCAATCCTTGTAGAGCATGCACTGTCCATGCATGACTCTTTAGCTCATCTTACCTTCCAGGCTTATCTTTATTCACTGTTATCTTCTCCATTGTAAATGGCTCTTGGGTGTTCCCCCTTATCTTAGCTAGCACAGATGTTCTGTTCCCAGCCTGCTCATCCATTTGCCTCCCTAATCCTATCTCCCAAGAAATGAGGCTTCACCCACATTCAATTACTCATGTCAAGCCTGGCCTACAATGAGCACACACTGGCTTGCACCTCGGCACTGGGCTTGTTATTGCAAGATTGCTCATGAATACCAATGGCTTGTCAGCAGTGGGGGTTTGTTGTATTAGGGTTGTTCATGGGTAGTAGGCAGCACATGCCTTATTGTTGTAGAGATGTTCGTGGCCACTGAGCAACACACTCTGGTTTGCCATTGCAGGGTTTCTCATGGGGGCTTGTGAATATTTCTGTGCTAACTGTAGTGTTGTTCAGAAGAACGTGCTGAATAATTATTTTAGTGTTACTGATGTGTGTGGAGAAGGGGCCTGAACCTCAATCTTCTGTATCCCAGCAGAGTGCCCTGATCACCAGGCTTATTCAGATCTCTCATTTTGCATGAAAAATTTCAAGAGGTCTCAGTTTTGTCCTGATGCAGAATGGGAAGTTTTAGTTAATCTCGGATATGTTCGCAGGATGAGCACTGCTTAGTCCTTACTACAGAGTTGGTTGTGAGCAGTGGGCACTGCAGAGTTACATATGCCTCCCTTTATATGAGAAACCAAAGCAAGATCTCTTGCCTCATTCTGGTGTTTGTTAAAATAGACATTGAATAATCCATTTGACTTTTCAAAAAAAGCAGGTAATCCCTGTATCATGGATAACCTTCTCTTTCTCACTCAATAAAATGATTTCTAAAGTCAACATTGTGTCATCTCTGGCTGAGTGAAAGCAAGCTAGTGTATCAATGGCTATTAGCCAAGATGGTCAGGGATGGTGTCCCTAGCCTCTGTTTGCCAGAAGCTGGGAATGAGTGACAGGGGATGGATCACTTGATCATTGCCTCTGGGGCACTTGGCATTGGCCACTGTCAGAAGACAGGATACAGGGCTAGATGGACCTTTGGTCCAGCCCACTATGGCCATTCTTATGTTCATCTGCCTATTCCGGTAGGTCAGATTCTCAGCCGGTATAAATCAGGGTAACACCACTGATTTTGATGAAGCCAGGCTGATTTACACCAGCTAAGCAATGGCACATACTGTAATTGTCAACATTTTGTTCAATTTGCTGCTTTGGTTGAGTTTTTTTTCTATTAAACAAAACCAGGCAAACACACACACACACACACACACACACAAAAAGTGGGGGTGGGTAGATTTGGAAAGCAGAATTCAAAAAGGGATTGACAGATTATATGGATAACAAGAATATCCAGAGTTATCATCATCAGTATCCCTTCCAAAAATTTTGTTGTTAAACCTCATGTTTCAGGGAGCTAACCTCTATTAGAGATCATCATGAGACCTCTGTCTGATTGTCCCACATCTGCCAGCTGTAGGGTTCTTATACATTCCTCAGAAGCATCTGGTTTTTGCAGCATCACCAACCTCATGCCATCAACAAAAAAAATCACAATTCAGGCTTAAAAAACCAGAGTCGTGCCCCTCAAAAATAATGAAATTGGCTTAAAAACATGATTTTTAAAATATAATAAATGTGGGGTTCATTTTATTTGTCTTCTGGTTTAAGAGTCTAAGGGTGTGCTCAGATCATGTTTTCAAACTCTTTTCTTCTCTCTTTTTCTTAAAAGGAAAGCTGAGATTCTCAGGCAGGCACCTGACTCCTGGAGGTGGGGTTTTAAAAGACAAAACATTAAATATCACAAGACTGGTGATAAAATCGTGCAAGTTTGCAACACTGGGCTTGCTCTTTATAATGCTAGGCCGTATCTGTCCCAGCTTCAGATTTCCAGTCCACCATCCTGCCTCCGAAATTTGGCAGTATTTGGATTGGAGGTTTTGGTTCAGACCCATCTCCACTCACAATTGTTATTTATTTGTTTTACTATAGCACCGAGGAGCCCTAGTCCTGGACCAGGACCCCATTGTGCCAGGCGGTGTACAAACACAAAATAAAAAAGACCCTTCTTTCCCAATCTCGGTACAGCCAACTCAATCTTAGACTTGAACAACACTTTTCACCCACATGAGTCCCAAGCAACTCACAGATTGTACAGTCTATATATATAAGAATCACTTCACCAGCCAGAGAAAGACAACCCCCTCTGGGATGTAACATGGCAGCTCATTAACAGCACACAGCAATGCTAAGGAATAGTTTAGGACAGAAAATGAAAAGCAACTTGGCTCAAATTCTCACCTGATGTATTTCCACTGACATCAGGGATAAATTTGGCCCTCACTTTTTGGTGCAATGCAAACAATGAATAATCTAACTGAAAATGACAAGAGGAGTTTCAGGTAAGCAGAATGGAACCACTATATTCAAATTTGGACTGACATTCACTGTTCCTGCAAGAATTGCCATGGGAATTTTCCTACTCACAATTGGCTCGAGTTTCATTCTACTACATCTTATCTGAAAGGCAGCAACTCCGGTAGCACAATGCCATCGCTCAGAACTAATTCAGAGTGAAGAGTGCCATCTGCTGAATAACCAGCACCATCCAGCAACTGGAGCTCCCCCTATCTAATTACTAACATGGCTCAGCCTGCTCAGCTCATGCGAGCTACAGGATCACAACCGAAGGTACATTGTTGGATTGTTTTTCAGTCTGATAATTACTAAGCTAGTTGCGTATGGAGACATTTTCTCACCCATTAGTAGAAACATGTGCCTTCTACAGCCCAGAGGTGGAGTGGGAACATGACAACTTTTACACCTACACTTACAGGTATATAGCATTAATTATTTATTTATTTTATGAGTCAAGCCCTAACTTGCTGCCTTAGCTGTTGCTGCTTGTCACATTATGGTGATGATCTCAGCTTTAAGATGACAATTCAGATTGTGTAACTCATTGTTTCTATTGCAGTCTGTCCATTTCCTAGTGGTATCCAGGGAACGGTGTCAACATTTGGTGGTTGTGGGTGGCACAGGGAGAGGGGATCAGAAGAGCAGTGAACGGAAACAAAGTATTTTGTATCAAGGGCACAGAGAAGGAAAAAGTAATATTCCACCAGGGAGGAAGAAATAGAGAACTGCCAAGTCCATCAGATGAAATTGCTGTCTTTAGCATGAAGAAAATGACTAAGGCATATAAATGCTCTCTCAGTGAAACTCTGGAGGAAGAAAGGAAACAGATAAGCGCTCGCTGGAGATTCTAAAGATCGTTTTGAATGATAAATAACACAAGTCTCCCCAGCTTTTTCAAGGGGTCTAAATTCAATGTCTGTCACTATTTAAAGTGACACCGTCAATCTAAACAAGTGATTAAACATGTGACCAGGGATATTTGGAGCCAGGTAGATATTTTCCGGGGGCGGGGGACGGAGGGGGGAGAATAAAACCAACCCAAAATGAAAAATTTGGGTTGAGGAGTTGAAATTCTTAGCTTTTGGGACCAAAAAAAAAAAAAAAAAGCCTAAAACTTCAGTTATTATAAACCAAAAATAATCATAACACAAACATTTTCCCTCAGGTTTTGGATTTTTCCATCAAAATCCGGAAAAAATTAAATTTGCTAAACTGTTAATTGTTAAAAAGGCCATTTTTCATTCAAAAAACAAAAACAAAACAAAGCCAACTCTCTCTACTTGCAACAAGGACCCAGAGCTGCATCCTAGCATCTCTTTGGCCACTCTTTTAGCTTGCGGGCTGAAATAGCGGCTGCTGCCCTCAGTGCCTCTTCTGCGGGGCTTTTAGGCCGCTGAGTCAGAGTTAAGCACAGATCCTACGTTCCCTACCCTAGCCCAGCCCGGCCCTGCCCCCCCTTCAGTGTCTTCTGAGCCAGTGTAGAGCTCTCCTTTGCCATGTATGGAAGTGAGACAAGGCCTAGTCCATCACCACCTCTTTACCACTGTGCTTACCCTATACGCGCTCTTTATATTCAAAAGCAATGTTGCATGCTCTTTGGCCGGGTGTGTCTCCAGGATGGATAAAAAACACCCCAGCACCCCATGTTCTCAGACGCTACATCAGGTCTAAGGGGCGCACCTGGCACAACTCTGATTTTTTCCAAAAATGATTTATTTTAAAATTTTATCTTTTTTCCTATAAGCCCAGTTAAATCTTCACAGTCAGCAAATCAAATTTCCAGGTCAAATCCCTGTGCAAACATCGCATGATCTTGACAATAATTATAATTTCTAGCATTAAATACCTATGTTTAAATGAGATCTGGGTAAATTCTTCTTTTAAAAATATGTCCCATGAATCTTCACTTGAGCATAAAATAGCATTAGTTTTATCTGTGTTCATGCCTCTTTTGTGTTTGTTTTCTGAGACTTTTCTGGCAAAGGAATTTACTGGCAAGATTATTGGTGGAGACAAGGACCCTTAATCCAGTGTTAGAGAATTACACTGATCCAATCAGGGAACTGAAAACTGATCTACTCACCCAATTAAAATACAGTTTTGATGACAAAAGTCTACAGAGCAAGAATTATTCATGGTGATTAGCTGGGGCCTTTCAAAGCCCACTGAAGTCATTGGGAAGCTTTTCATTGATTTCAGATGGATTTTGGATCAGGAACTTGGTGAGTAATTATGACCAAAACATCTGAGAAAACCACGGGATGATCATGGACAATTTGTCAACAGAAAAAGAGGCTAAGTTTGTTGAATAAATTATTTCCTTTGAATTATTCACTCGGCTCTAGTTTAAATGCACTTAAGGAAATACAATTTGGAAAAATCCAAGGAGATTCCTTCTTGCTCATCCTTGAAACTTAACGATTTTCTGAAATGCCTATTGCCATCATACCAAAGCATCTCAACATTACAGGTAACACTGATTGCATTGATGGTTAGAAGTTATCACTGGCCAAAATGACATTGAACTTAATGCAGATATGACGTAGACATAAAAATTCAATCAGGATTATATTGTGTAAGGTGCTAAGAGCCTCGTGAATGTTGCTGAATGCCCTGCACCTCATACTGCTGCATCAGACCCATAGCTCGCTGGAAGATGTCTGCATCCAAAAGAACGATTGTGAATTATCTTCTTCCACTCCCCTCCCCCCCACCCTTCTTTCTTGCTCTTGATTGGGCCGATCTGTGCATAGCATGAAGATACTTGCAAATGTGCGCTTAGGTTATAAGAGACAACAAAAAGTGATCAGTCAGACACTAGTTGATAAGCAATGAACTGCCTATTTCTGGCGGCAATTGGCAAATCTCCTTGATGAATGAGCTTCAGCGGCACTCTTTAAACACCAGCAGTATATTTTGGGTAGTCGAGATGCTGTGGTATTTATGCCATCCCAGACAGTCCAATAGTTTCTACTGTACCCAGCTGCTTCAGCATTCGAGAATGTAATGCTACAGAAAGCACCTTGCTTTGTCATGTGTTCTCTAATGTCTCCTAATCTCGCGTGAGATCTGCAGCTCTGCTGGGAGGAAGGAAACCTCCTCCAAATTAGCAGCAGGACACACAGCCCCGTAGCCTGAAGCAGCTTCCAGTCCCACCCAGACATTCTGTTCCCACAGGGAGAGAGGCACAAGCCTTTGTATAAGGTCCAGATTCATCAGCCAGAGTCAGAGCGAAGTAATAGTTGTGGGAAGAATTTAGAGGCCAGGGAGAAGCAGTCAGTTTGGGATTGTTTTGCATACCTAGGGCCTTTCCTGAGCTTGGCTCTCTGGGGGATTCCCCTCCTCCATCTAGCTCCCTTTCCCTCTAGAGAACCACTCCCATTTCCCTTATATTCCAGCCAGAGATAATAAGCACACTTGCCACAAAATCAGCAGAACTTCAGTAAGGTTCTAATGCCTTCTGACAGGGGGAATCAACAGAGAAGCCCCGGTTCCTTATTACAGGGGATGATGTACCTCAAAGGGTTGATGGGAGGTTTAATTGATTCTGAAGTGCTTGGAGTTCCTCAGAGGAAAGGAAGTGTAGTACCAACAAACAATAATTGTTGTGTTACAGACCCTGAGCATTATGGATTAAATGATCCTATTCCAACTATGGTTTGATTTTAGAAGAGAGACTGCAAACTATGCAGATTGGATGAAAGTAATGTTACAAAAAGAACAGGAGGACTTGTGGCACCTTAAAGACTAACAAATTTATTTGAGCATTAGCTTTCATGAACTACAGCTCACTTCATCGGATGCATGGGCCATGGGGGTCCCCCCCCCCCCCGTCCTCAGACGCCACCTCCCTTGGCTGTGGTCTTGGCTCGGCGCCAAGCCACAGGCTCGGAGGGGAAGAACTCGAAATGCTTCTTCAGCTCGGCTCTTCCCCCAGGACTCAGCCCTCCTGGATATTTCCCTTTGTCGTGCTTTAGCTCACGAAAGCTTATGCTCAAATAAATTGGTTAGTCTCTAAGGTGCCACAAGTACTCCTGTTCTTTTTGTGGATACAGACTAACACGGCTGCCACTCTGAAACCAGTAATTTTACAGTTTCAGGATTTATATATACAATTAAAGATCCCAAATAATTAAAGTCTAACACCCAAAGCTCCCACTGGGAATTGGAATCAAGGCCCATTTTCATTTAACAACATAGAAATGTAGATCCCTATTGCATGGATACCCAACCTGACCGTCATGACTTCCAGTGGGTCATGAACAAGTCTAGCCTCAAGAATGGCAGTTTGGGTGGCAAAACTTTTTTTCTTTGGGAATGTAGAACAAAGTATGAGAAACTGGAAGCCACTGGCCATGTCTATCCAATCTGGATGGGAGCTCCTCAGTTTGTCAAGGTCTCCCACAGACTTCCTCAGAGACTAGATATTCTCTAAGACAATCCTTTCTCCCAATCACGTTAAGTCTTCTTTGCTTCATAACTTTCTGTCATCAGATGGCCACTCTTGAAAAATATTCTCTGTGTGTATTATAGTTGCTGTGTATTAAAAACTTTTGTTTTATCCCACAAGGAAATATAGCTATAGATGGATGACAGTAAAGACAGAAAAATTTTTATAGCTATTTGATTTGTTTGGAAAGATGAAAATCTCATGCATTTGTTGGAGAAATAATTTCCTAATTCAAGGTTTGAGTGGAGATGTTGATGTTTTCTCCCACTGAGATCTTGATATATAGGATATTATTTAGATCTATAGTGCAAATAAAGGATTTTATGAAGTATAAAGAGTAGCAGGTGTGAGCCAAAAGAACAGAAAATGAAACAGGGATTTATATATATCTATTTTGTGTGTGGCATTAATGTTGTTGAGCTAAATCCTCTCTGTTTTCATTCAATCTTTATACAGACATTTCCATTGACATCAGTGAGAAGTTTGCCTGAGTAAATAATAACTTCAGGATCTGGCTTATTATTATTTTTGTCTGTTAATGAACATTACATTGCAGACGTTCTTGTTAAACCCTGTGGATTTGTGCTGGAAATGGCCCACCTTGATTATCATACACATTGTAAGGAGAGTGATCACTTTAGATAAGCTATTACCAACAGGAGAGTGGGGTTTTGGGGGTGAGGGGGTGGGAGAAAACCTGTATTTGTGCTGGAAATGGCCCACCTTGACTATTATACACATTGTAAGGAGAGTGATCACGTTAGATAAGCTATTACCAGCAGGAGAGTGGGGTGGGGGAAAAAAAAAAACCTTTTGTAGTGATAATCACCCATTTTTTCATGGTTTGTGTGTATAAAAACTTCTGTATTTTCCACAGTATGCATCCGATGAAGTGAGCTGTAGCTCACGAAAGCTTATGCTCAAATAAATTGGTTAGTCTCTAAGGTGCCATAAGTACTCCTTTTCTTTTTGCAAATACAGACTAACACGGCTGTTACTCTGAAACATTACATTGCAGTGTATTTTAATGCTGCCATCCGGCTTACATGAATTCACCTCTAGTTTCAGCTCTATTTCCTGTACACCAACAACCATACAAAAGACAACATGACCTGAATCAGTTAGGTAGGCACGTCCAGAGACAGAGATATCCATATAAACCTGGACATAACTGCTGTCTTGACACCATAGCTTGCTGCAGGTTCCATGGCTATAATTGTGACACATTTCATGGACAAATGCGCCACCTGAAGAATCAAATGCTCAGAAAACAAATGAAACTTTGTCAACATTTTCTCTGTTTCTCTTCTGAAGAGAGGCTCATAGGCAATTTACTGTGATTTTACCACATGACTGATGCATTACATTCTTTTATATTCATTTGTGTGTAAAATGGAATACATTACATTGTAATACCCAGAGTGTTCCAAGACAAAGGCAAAGCTTCATTCCAGTTCAAGCTATTGGCAATTTGAATCCCAACAATTCAAGTTTCTACTTATTATACTTGAGAATGTATGAAATTGCCTTTAGCATATATGTTTAAATTCCAAGGATAATTAACTAATTATAAATAATTAATGCAGAAGTTCTCTACCCAGGTCACTTATACAATAAAATCACACTATTGTTCTGCCTTTCAGTTGTTATTGGAAAGGCCAAGCTAAACATCAGGCAAAGTCTGCTGTGGAGTCTCAAAACAAACTCTTGTCTGTACACTCGCTCATAAAAAGAGACCTTGCTTTTCCCCTCCTATCTAATTGCTTCACCTGACCACTGAGATGACAATTTTCACAGGCTGCATCCTCCACAGATTCTACCTGCCTCATGGATTTTATCCAATGGATAGAATTAAGAAGTGGCCCAGACAGGCTGCTTTGTGTTTGACCTAGAGTCCACGTCCAGCAGTCTCAGAATGACTGTTCTCAATGATGACCTAAAAAAAATCCACCTCTGCCTTTCCAGCAATCTGAAGAGAAGCAGTACGGCCCAGTGGATGAAGTACTGTGCTGGGACCCACAGTATATAGGTTCTGTTCCCAACTCTGGTGCTGGTTGATTGACTATGAACAAGTCGATTTCTCATCTGTAAAGCGGGGACCAAACTTATCCTCTTTGAGGTCTACCACGAAGTGCTGGGTATTATTATCAACTCTTCACCTGTTCCAGCTGCAAGAAAGCAGTAGCAGACTCTCTCCAGTTCCGGGCAACTTACTACTGCATTACTAGGGACATGTGCTGCATTCCTTCACAGGAGGATCCTCTAGCATGATATTAAGGCTTTTCTTCCCATGGACCTCCCATGGACCTCTTCAGCTCTTCCTGTGCTTTGCTCTCTGGCTGTCTTTCCAGCAAGCAATAGATTCACTAGACTCACTCACAGCAAATCTAGGGCAGAGGCAGATTTGAGGCTTCAGCAACTCTGTGCAATCTTCTGAAGACCAGGTGGTTGGAACCACCCATAACCTAATGCTCCTGAACCCCACAGTAAAACTATCCTCAGGGTTCTCCTCTGCAAGATGACACCCTATCCTGTGAGAACAATAACCTGCAGGCTACTGTAGCTCCACCTTCAAACTTCACCCATCTTTTACAGCTGTGTGACAGCAGCCTGAGAAGAGGCTCAAGGGAGCTGTGGGGACACCAAATCTACACTGACTTGATACACCAAACTGGAAGACACTTGCAAAACTGCAAGATAATTGCAAAATAATACAAGAGGTCACACCCAGTAGCAGGTTCCAAACCGGTGGCAAAAATCCCCCGTGGGGTGGAGGACCAGCACAAAGCCTTCACCCCCACTTACACCCCATATATGGAATCTGTGTGTTTGTGGTGAGGGAGAAGCATTGATGACATGGTCATACTGAAACACTTGCACAGCCCCTAAATGCTACGGAAAGAGTCTCCGTGCCAACCATTCGTTAGCTGATTGCAGAAGGCTTCCGTAGGGATGGGTCATGTTTTGGAATGGTTGTCAAGAAATGATCCTGTGTGCCAGACCCAGGATAGGGGCATGGATTTCAGCAACCCAAACTCTCTGCACTCTGCCTGTACCGAGCATGAATTCTCCTGTGTTTTATCAATATGCATTTATATGCAGTTACTAAAGACGAGTCTCTATTTACTCTTAACTAATATTTGTTCCCATTAGGAGCATTAAAGTTTGCTATATTTCCAGGAATCGTAGATTTCCATGTGTCTGGTTCAAAATCACCTCTGATGGCAAGACAATCCCCATCTATATGGGAGTTTGACTGCAAGCTTTTGGAGTAAGAATTTTCAGAGAAACCTCATCTTACCAGGGCCCAATCCTCCAGTTCCAACTGAGGCCAATGGAAAGACACCCATTGATTTCAATTGGAGAAATGGATCATGTCCTTAGAGGACACAGTGAACAGTACAAATATGGATCAATAATGCGCCAAATTAGCCCCTGATGTAAAACTACTGACTTCAACGGAGTTACACCATGGATAAATTTGGTCATTATTATTTATTTGTATTGTGGTAGTCCCTAAAAAGAGCCCTAGTAATGGACCAGGACCCCATTGTGCTAGGTACTGGACAAACACAAAAAACAAAAAGTCAGCCTCTATCCAAAAGGGTTTACGATCTTGTGCCTTTATTCCCTTCAAATAAACAGCCCCATCTGTTCTTGAAATCAAAGCTATATTTGTGGGTACTTTATTCAGTTTGAGGCAGGAGGAAGGATTGGTTTTGTACGGGTTATACCTGGATGTAATAGTGTCCGAAGTAAAAGAGCCAACTACTGAAATACTGAAACATACTCCAAAATACTGAATTAGTCTGGGGTCAGTAGTAATGGTTGCTATTTACCAGTGCAGGGGTGGCCAACCCGTGGCTCCGGAGCCACGTGCGGCTCTTCAGAAGTGAATCTGCGGCTCCTTGTCTAGGCACCGACTCCGGGGCTGGAGCTACAGGTGCCAACTTTCCAATGTGCCGGGGGGTGCTCACTGCTCAACCCCTGGCTCTGCCGCAGGCCCTGCCCCCACTCCACCCCTTCCCGCCCCCTCCCCTGAGCCTGCCGTGCCCTTGCTTCTCCCCTTTCCCACCGCCCAGAGCGTCCTGCACATCATGAACCATGTGGGGAGGGAGGGGGACGCGCTGATCAGCGGGGCTGCCGGTGGGCGGGAGGCGCTGGGAGCGGGGTGGGGGAGCTGCTGACATATTACTGTGGCTCTTTGGCAATCTACATTGGCAAATTCTGGCTCCGTCTCAGGCTGAAGTTGGCCACCCCTGTACTAGAACAACTCTATGGCAACAAGGTTACATTTTTATTACAGCATTTTTCATCTAAAGGGATCCCAAAGCGCTTTCCCAATGTACCACAGACCTACACTACGACCAGCACTGAAGTGCAGCCATGTCTGGGTGAGGTGTGAAGGCTCTTTAACAGCAGCACTTACATAACTGTTCAGGACAAAACGTGAAGAATTATATTGCATCCCACTAAAACTGCAGTAGGAAAAATAATTACCCAGATTGGAATCTGGCCAGGACAAGAGGGTTAACAGCCACTTCTGAAAAAAAAAAATGCCAAGGGATCTTCACTGTCCACACAGAGAGGATCATATTGTACCTTTCATTCAAAAGACTGCACACCGCACAACATAATGCCCAAAGGCACCAGGGTGGGACATTGGCTCTGTGCTGCTCTAGGGAAAAAGGGTGCTACCTACTGAATTAACACAACCAATCAGGTTTGCCCTAATCATTTCCCAACCAATTACAGCTGGGGCCCAATATTGCTCTACTTATGTGAGGTTGGAGGTGATCATAGCACCGGATGGCTTGGCTTGGCATCTTCCTGGACAGCATAAGCCAGGTGTCTGCATGACCCTGACAGACAGTTGTTTGGGAAGAATGTCGCTAATTAGCCAAAGCACTTCCCCACCCCATCCCAAAATACGTCCTTCGGTTATAAAGCCGGAAGGGATGCTTGTAGTCATCTAGTCTCACCTCCTGTAAACCAAAGCTATCATACAGTAAATTGATTTGTATTATTTTACACTTCATGTTGGAGTATTGGACCAAAATATTTTTTAATGTAAAACTAAATATCTAATTCCATGTACCACATGCCCAGAATGCTTGATGGCTTTTTTTAAGTCACAAGCCCTTGCTCAACAAATGAATCCCTTTAAAAAAGGTGGCAAACTCAATCAGTTTTAGAAGACTGGAGATCAAACTAGAGGATTAATTTTAGTAGCACCTGTGAGAGATCTAACAGTTAAGGTGGGTGGAAAGGTCCTGAAAACCTGGCTGGTGAGAATTTTCTGCTTCAATGATTTGATTAAAAAGCTCCTGATAAGACTATAAAATACTGGTCCAGTCAATGAAGGCTGAATCACAGAGAAGTGCTTATGACATCTACATGAATACGAAATGGACTCATGTGATGATTTACCTTAATACCAAAAGGAATTCATAATGATCAGGCCATTATTTTTAAATGATACCAAAAGCTGAAGGGAAGCACACACATATCCCTGCAGCATAGCCAGAAATTGTATTCGAGAGCAGCGTAAGAGCTGAAAACAGCTCGGAACCTGTTAGCCTGAGTCCCTGATCTCCTCGATAAACAAGAAGAGCGTGTCCCTGCTATGACTGCATCTCACCCTGAGGTGCTCTTCTGAGCATTCTCTTTGCTCCTTTTAAGAGAACAGACACAGAACTTTGAACCTTTAATCACCCAGCGATGTCCAAACCTCCGCCTTAGCAGGACTAGATTTGACACAAGAAAGCAAAACAAGGACTGTTTCTCACGGGTATAAGATCCCAGCTCCAGGGCCCATTGAGCCAAGGCTCAGAGGGAGCAGAGCTCAAGCTAACTTGATAAAAAAAAAAAAAAAAAACTTCCGCACTGTGTGGCATGAATGCTCCTTTGGTCTTGGAAATGGAGTCACCTACTCTTTGTTGTTGCTATTCCCAGGGAAGAAATCTGGGTTCCGGGAGATAGAGGGACTGTCTCGTTTTACCACCCCGGGGACAAACTAAACAACCGCCGCTTTGTTCCTCTGCTGGAACCCTCGCTCTGCTGCGCGCACTCCCCCACCCCCCCTTCAAGTTTGGGTCTGATTCATTTCCCGCAGCATCTGTCCGCCCCTAGGGAGCGGGTGGCACACACTGGACTGCAGACCCGAGCAGTGTAGGGAAAGGGGAGGGGAGGACCGAAGGGAACTCCGACTCTGCCATGTAACTTGCATCTTCGCTCAATCGCGGTTGCTCAGGACACCCGAGAATGCATCGCACGCGAGCTGGGGAGGATTTGGGGATTTGAGGACTACCCCTGATTGCTCCATGCACAGTGAAGACACTGCCCTCTCCTCTCCAGTCATAGCCCTTCTCTCCCGCTGCCCTCTCTCCAAACCTCCCCACGGCCTCACCCTGATAAGAGCAACGAGAGTGCAACTCAGGTGGCTGGTGGAGGGGGAGAAAACTTTTCCCCCAGCAGAAAGACGCTAGAAGCACTTTTGCCCGGCTGCAAACTGCCGAGCGACACCCGATGCGAAGGGCCAGATCCCAGAGAACCGCTCGAGCCACCAGCCCGGCCCCGCTTTCTGCCCCGTGCCCACCACCCGGCGCTGCATCGCCCCCGTGGTCTGGGCATCCCGCCGCCCACCCCGGGGCTGGGGTTACTCACGCTGCTGTTGTGGCCCGACCAGTGCACCATGGCCTGGTTGTGCGCCGAGTCCCCGGCCAGGGCGAAGGTGGTGCTGGTCAATCTCAGCTCCTCCAGCCTGAAGCGGGTGGCTTTGCCCTGCGGCTGCTCGGGGGATGCTGCCGCCGCCGCCGCCTCCCTGCCCTGCCGGTCCCGCTCCGCCGGGACCCCCCTGGCTCTCCTCCGCTCCGCCTGGCTCCTTCTCAGCCTGCTGCTGCGGGGCGCACGCCCAGCCGGGCTCCGCTCTGCGCCCCGCCGGCCCGGCAGGGCGGGCGCAGTCCCCCGGAGGGGAGCCCGGGCCCGGCCGGGGCCAGCGAGGGATGCGCGGGGGTCGGGCTGGCCGCTCGGTTTCTCCTGGCTGGGAGCAGCGGGGCCGGTCGCTTTCCCCCCAGCCGCCGGGAACCGCCTCGCCTCTTCCCCGCGGCCCGGCCGCAAGGGGATGGACAAGAATCCCGGCCCAGGCGGCTTGCCCGGGGCCAGGCAGGCGCGGCAGGTTATTGCCGCCTCGCTGGTGCCGAGGAATTGGAAGAGCCAGGTCCCGGCCAGCAGAGCAAGGCGCCAGCCCGCTGGGGACCGGCCCGTAACTTTTCCCATGGCTGCGGATGCTGGCGAGGAGGGCGAGAGGCTGAGAGAGAGACACACACACCAAGGGGGGGCTGCAGATTTACCCGGAGCAGAGGGGACACGGCACCAACTCCATGCAAGTTTCAGGCAGGGCTGGATTTGCTGCAGGCAGGGCTGGATTCGCTGTCTTCTCTCTCTCTCTCTCTTTTCTTATCCCCCCTCCCCACCCAACCCCCCCAGGGCTGGCTTTGCTGATCCGGCTTTTGGATGGAAGGCAAAGCCACAGCCACCCGGGGGGAGGAGCTGGATTGAAGTCAGAGCGAGGGAGCCCCGGCTGGTGATTTCCTCCTGCTTCTCCTTGTGCAATCAGTCACAAATTGCCTCTTCTCGGCTCGCCTTCGCCCCAGCAGCTCCGCCAGGGTGCTGAGCTGGTTTGCAGCGGTGGACGATCTGTGATTCTCCAACACAGCACTAGGCACTCGCCTTAACTTTTATAGCCTCCCCCCCGACACACACATACACGATCTCTGCCTTTGCTCCCGCCCCCACGCCTGGCTTTCCCTGATCGTATGCCACCTCCCCAGACCGCGTCTTGTTGAAAGTTCCGATCCGCCCCGCAACTCCTCCGAAAAGGCTTTGCAGAGCCACAGACATGTCCCCCAGGGCATGAAGGAGCAAACACTCCCCCCCCCCGCCCCCCAGCCGCTTCAGTGGCCTCCTGGTTATTTTTTTCCTAACAGGGATTGAGCGGCTGGATGGACTCTAATTTGCAACACCTGCCTCTTCTCTACAGTGGACAAGAAGCTGGAGATGAGTCAGCAGTGCGCCCTTGTTGCCAAGAAGGTTAACCGCATTTGGGGTTGTATAAGTAGGGGCATTGCCAGCAGATCAAGGGATGTGATTCTTCCCCTCTATTCGACATTGGGGAGGCCTCATCTGGAGTACTGTGTTCAGTTTTGGGCCCCACACTACAAGAAGGATGTGGAAAAATTGGAAAGCATCCAGTGGTGGGCAACAAAAATGATTAGGGGACTGGAACACATGACTTATGAGGAGAGGCTGAGGGAACTGGGATTGTTTAGTCTGCAGAAGAGAAGAATGAGGGGGGATTTGACAGTTGCTTTCAACTACCTGAAAGGGGGTTCCAAAGAGGATGGCTCTAGACTGTTCTCAGTGGCAGTGGATGACAGAACAAGGAGTAATGGTCTCAAGTTGCAATGGGGGAGGTTTAGGTTAGATATTAGGAAAAACTTTTTCACTAGGAGGGTGGTGAAGCACTGGAATGGGTTACCTAGGGAGGTGGTGGAATCTCCTTCCTTTGAGGTTTTTAGGGTCAGGCTGGGATGATTTAGTTGAGGATTGGTCCTGCTTTGAGCAGGGGGTTGGACTAGATGACCTCCTGAGGTCCCTTCCAACCCTGATATTCTATGATTCTCAGTCTGATGGGGGAGGTGTAACTTCAGGGGAATTGGTTACTCCTGATTCACAGCAGGGTGAGTAAAGAAGCAGCCCCGCTGCCTTTAACAGACATGGATAGTTTCCACGATATGCATCTGAAGAAGTGAGCTGTAGCTCACGAAAGCTTATGCTCTAATAAATTGGTTAGTCTCTAAGGTGCCACAAGTCCTCCTTTTCTATTTGCACAGAGGGAAGTCGTGGTCCCCTCCTGCTCTGTTGGATACAGTAACTGCGGCATTGTATTAAGATAAATCACTCAGGCATTGCAAAGATTTGCTCAGACTAATACTGTCAGGAAAAGGAACATGATTTTGGAAATGAAATGACAACAGATGGGAGGGAGAGATTCCCACCAGTGATTTAGTGGAAGCCAGAGATAGCCCTGTGGGCTGAGCTAGCTGTCCCTTAGCTCTAAATAATCAAGTTCTCAGGGAGGGGACTGTTCCTTTCCCCTTGTCTTTCTCTGTATTTTTTCTGCAGTTTTCATTATCATTTGCCACAGCATTACTTATTGAGGTTATTTTTACCTTCCCTTTTAACAATTTAACAATGTTTACATTTATTCCCTACTTCAGTCATGTATTAGTAAATATATAACATATCCACATTATCCATTTAGGTATGTAAATGGGCACAGTACAGACAGGGATTCTCTAAGCTTGTTGAGAAGTGCATACATTAAGTTTACTCCAGTGAGCCATTCCTATCTGTTCAGTCTCCCTTGTTCCAGTTTCATTTTAAAGGGAGTTTGTTTATTTTTAAGTATCTCGTTCTTGTGGAGAAGGAGTGCTGCAGTGTATTTCAATAAGACATTTACAGTTACATGTGCTCATTTCAGAAATCTAACTCAAATGTTTGCTGCTTGGAAGCCTTGCAAGTGGTCGCACTAAAGTAAGACTTGGATTAATAGAGGTTTGGCATGACTCTCTGTGATACTTAAACAATGATGAATTGTCTGCAATCTAACCAGCAGACCCCAGCTAAATCTACTGTAAACCAATTAACTTTATACCAGCTTGCATTTCTCCCAAATAAATGGTTACAATTAAGCACATATGCTGTCAGTAATAATTAATACAGTGCATTTATACAGCTCCTTCCAGCTGTTGATCTCAAAGCACTTTACAAAAGTTGACTAATATTTCCCCTGTTGTACAAATGGAGAAACTGAAGCATGGAATGTTAAATCATTGCCCAAGGTCATACCTCAGGCCTGCAGCAGAGTGAGGGATGGAACCCATGCTGGTCAGTCTTTCAGATCACAGCTGTCCGGATGGTTTCCTGGTTGTGTAACAAGATCCAAGCGAAAATGTCTCCTAAGTAGTGGTGCGAGGGCTCAGTAGTTGTACAGAGAGCTGTGCAGAGGTTGATATTTCCTCTGGTAATTAGGACAGTTCAAGAGGGATTTCTCCAAAGATGACTCTAGCCTGCAGTGGCAATGTCAGTGCAACCCCCATGAGGAGGATTAGTTTATGCTAAACAGAAGAAAGAAAAAAAAAGGAAAAGCAATAAATAAGCTCCATGTATTTAGATATTTACCTTATGACTGTTGGTGAACAGTACTTGTGCAATCTAGATTCAAAGTCTTGAATACAATTTATGAGAAAAGACTGAAAACCCTAGGCTTTGTTTAGTCTGGAGAAGAGAAGACTAAGAGGGGACATGATAACAGTTTTCAAGTACCTAAAAGGGTGTTACAGGGAGGAGAGTGAAAAATTGTTCTTGTTAACCTCTGAGGATAGGACAAGAAGCAAGGGGCTTAAATTGCAGCCAGGGAGATTTAGGTTGGACATTAGGAAAAACTTCCTAACAGCCAGTGTAGTTAAGCACTGGAATAAATTGCCAAGGGAGTTGTGGAATCTCCATCATTGGAGGTTTTTTAAGAACAGGTTAGACAAACACCTGTCAAAGATAGTCCAATTGTCACCTAGTCCCTTCCAGATGGGCAGCTTTATCGCAGAGCCTGTATGATGATCCTCTGACTGGGCCATCAGTGGGCTCCGAACCCAGACTCTTCAGCATAAAAAGAACCTTCTACTGCATGAGCTAAGGAGTAGCTCTCCACATTGGTAGCTAGAGTAGGCTCTTATCCTGTTAGGCAGACCAGTCACTAGAGGGGGATAAAGATGTGCACTCAGCCCAGGTGGCTTATACTTAGGAACACCCAGATAGTGATTGTGTAGAGAAAGGATTCCCAGGCATGCTGCTCTCCAAAAGCCATGCTTTAAAAAGGGAATTAGCATCACTCATGAAAACCATCATGTCCCAGGGGCTCCCAAATGCTACCTGGTTTGACAACACACAAGGCGTACTATCGGAGTGGAGTAGATGGTACCACGTATCCAACTCCACCCCTGCTGTTGGAATGCTGTGCAGCTTCCATCAGGGGTGGCAGGATATAACTGGGTCAATAAGTTTGCTCTTTCATTTCATACAACTGTGGCCAATATTCGCAGGACTCATGGAGCTGGGCTGATCCCTTTGCTGCGACAGGCAGCAAGGGAGCTGAAGGTGGTGATTCGCACTACAAAGCATTTTACTACCAGAGTGAACACAAAACAAGTCCCCCATGGTCTCCTTGTCTCTGCTTCTGGCTAAGCACACTCAGGAGATCTGCTACTACTGCTGTACTGCCAGAGAGGAATTGGTGGTAGCGGGGGCAACCTACAGGGTGGGGTATATGCTCAAGCTGCCTGCAGCGTTCCTGGGTTCAGAAGTCCCCCCATCTGCACAACACCTCAAACTGAGAGGCCCGTTGTGAAAATGTGGGCCTAAAATGCTTGTGATGTTTGGATTATCACAATCCAACCTGCGAGGGCCGCAGTCTAAACTGAATTGCATGAGCAGAGCCTTGCTTTATTTGAATGCTGGGGTCCCACTACAGAGTTTTCAGCATGGGACCAGGGCGTAGGATTCACTAACCCAATCCATGCCCAGAGTTGTGATGCTGAGCTGTAGCAAGTTCCATTTTCAGACTTGTAAAATAACTTCCACAGAGGATCTAAGTCATAAGTTTAATATTTGCAAGTCACAGTTTAGGAAATTACATCTTCGCAATCAGGCTGGTTAACCTAGTGAGGAGGGCTTTAAACTAGGTTCACCAGGGGAAGGAGACCAAAGCCCTGAGGTAAGTGGGGACATGGGATACCAGGAGGAAGCATGAGCAGGAGAGCGCGAAACGGGAGGGGTCCTGCCTCATACTAAGAAAGCAGGACAAACAACAAGTTATCTCAAGTGCCTATACACAAATGCAAGAAGCCTGGGAAACAAGCAGGGAGAACTGGAAGTCCTGGCACAGTCAAGGAATTATGATGTGATTGGAATAACAGAGACTTGGTGGGATAACTCACATGACTGGAGTACTGTCATGGATGGATATAAACTATTCAGGAAGGACAGACAGGGCAGAAAAGGTGGGGGAGTTGCATTGTATGTAAGAAAGCAGTATGACTGCTCAGAGCTCTGGTATGAAACTGCAGAAAAACCTGAGTGTCTCTGGATTAAGTTTAGAAGCGTGAGTAACAAGGGTGATGTCGTGGTGGGAGTCTGCTATAGACCACCGGACCAGGGGGATGAGGTGGATGAGACTTTCTTCCGGCAACTCAAGGAAGTTACTAGATCGCAGGCCCCGCTACTTATGGGAGACTTCAATCACCCTGATATCTGCTGGGAGAGCAATACAGCGGTGCACAGACAACCCAGGAAGTTTTTGGAAAGGGTAGGGGACAATTTCCTGGTGCAAGTGCTGGAGGAACCAACTAGGGGCAGAGCTCTTCTCGACCTGCTGCTCACAAACCGGGAAGAATTAGTAGGGGAAGCAAACGTGGATGGGAACCTGGGAGGGAGTGAGCATGAGATGGTCAAGTTCAGAATCCTGACACAGGGAAGAAAGGAGAGCAGCAGAATACGGACCCTGGACTTCAGAAAAGCAGACTTTGACTCCCTCAGGGAACTGATGGGTAGGATCCCCTGGGAGAATAACATGAGGGGAAAAGAGGTCCAGGAGAGCTGGCTGTATTTTAAAGAATCCTTATTGAGGTTACAGGGACAAACCATCCCGATGTGTAGAAAGAAGAGTAAATATGGCAGGCGACCAGCTTGGCTTAACAGTGAAATCCTTGCTGATCTTAAACACAAAAAAGAAGCTTACAAGAAGGGGAAGATTGGACAAATGCGCAGGGAAGAGTATAAAAATATTGCTCAGGCATGCAGGAGTGAAATCAAGAAGGCCAAATCACACCTGGAGTTGCAGCTAGCAAGAGATGTTAAAAGTAACAAGAAGGGTTTCTTCAGGTATGTTAGTAACAAGAAGAAAGCCAAGGAAAGTGTGGGCCCCTTACTGAATGAGTGAGGCAACCTAGCGATAGAGGATGTGGAAAAAGCTAATGTACTCAATGCTTTTTTTGCCTCTGTCTTCACGAACAAGGTCAGCTCCCAGACTGCTGCACTGGGCAGCACAGCATGGGGAGGAGGTGACCAGCCCTCTATGAGGAAAGAAGTGGCTCGTGACTATTTAGAAAAACTGGATGAGCACAAGTCCATGGGGCCGGATGCGCTGCATCCGAGAGTGCTAAAGGAGTTGGCGGATGTGATTGCAGAGCCATTGGCCATTATCTTTGAAAACTCATGGCGATCGGGGGAAGTCCTGGACAACTGGAAAAAGGCTAATGTAGTGCCCATCTTTAAAAAAGGGAAGAAGGAGGATCCTGGGAACTACAGGCCAGTCAGCCTCACCTCAGTCCCTGGAAAAATCATGGAGCAGGTCCTGAAGGAATCAATTCTGAAGCACTTAGAGGAGAGGAAAGTGATCAGGAACAGTCAGCATGGATTCACCAAGGGCAAGTCATGACTGACTAATCTAATTGCCTTCGATGATGAGATAACTGGCTCTGTGGATAAGGAGAAAGCAGTGGATGTGTTGTTCCTTGACTTTAGCAAAGCTTTTGACATAGTCTCCCACAGTATTCTTGCCAGCAAGTTAAAGAAGTATGGGCTGGATGAATGGACTATAAGGTGGATAGAAAGCTGGCTAAATTGTCGGGCTGGCAGCCAGTATCAAGTGGAGTGCCCCAAAGGTCGGTCCTCGGGCCAGGTTTGTTCAATATCTTCATTAATGATCTGGAGGATGGTGTGGATTGCACCCTCAGCAAGTTTGCAGATGACACTAAACTGGGAGGAGAGGTAGATACGCTGGTGGGTAGGGATAGGATACAGAGGGACCAAGACAAATTAGAGATTGGGCCAAAAGAAATCTGATGAGGTTCAACAAGGACGAGTGCAGAGTCCTGCACTTAGGACGGAAGAATCCCACGCATCGCTACAGACTAGGGACTGAATGGCTAGGCAGCAGTTCTGCAGAAAAGGACCTAGGGGTTACAGTGGACAAGAAGCTGGATATGAGTCAACAGTGTGCCCTTGTTGCCAAGAAGGCCAATGGCATTTTGGGCTGTATAAGTAGAGGCATTGCCAGCAGATTGAGGGACGTGGTCGTTCCCCTCTATTCGACATTGGTGAGGCCTCATCTCGAGTACTGTATCCAGTTTTGGGCCCCACACTACAAGAAGGATGTGGAAAAATTGGAGAACGTCCAGCGGAGGACAGCAAAAATGATTAGGGGACTGGAACACATGAGTTATGAGGAGAAGCTGAGGGAACTGGGATTGTTTAGTCTGCGGAAGGGAAGAATGAGGGGAGATTTGATAGCTGCTTTCAACTACCATTCCAAAGAGGATGGATCTAGACTGTTCTCAGTGGTAGCAGATGACAGAACGAGGAGTAATGGTCTCAAGTTGCAGTGGGGGAGGTTTAGGTTGGATATTAGGAAAAACTTTTTCACTAGGAGGGTGCTGAAACACTGGAATGCGTTACCTAGGGAGGTGGTGGAATCTCCTTCCTTAGAAGTTTTTAAGATCAGGCTTGACAAAGCCCTGGCTGGGATGATTTAGTTGGGGATTGGTCCTGCTTTGAGCAGGGGGTTGGACTAGATGACCTCCTGAGGTCCCTTCCAACCCGGATAGTCTATGATTCTATGAAATAGTGATTTGGGAGTTTGTTTTGGCTTCTTTTAGTAAAAAAAAAAAAAAAAGACAGTTTTCAATTCTAGTTATGAACAGATCTTTCCATTCTCTAGATAAACCAGGCAATTATTATTATAGATCAAAACAACCATTTTCAAGAGCTTCTTATTCTATTAAGCAAAGGGAAATGTACCCAACCCAATTGTTTTTCCAGGGGATTAATATGTACACAAGTGTTATCAAGATCAGGTCTCATGACTTCAGATAGGATTAATACATTTGATACACAAGAATGTTAAATTCCCAGGACTTGTTTCAAATCAATCTACAATTGGTATCTCCTTGCCACTGGATTTAATTTACCTAAAAGGTGATTGCAGTTTTTAAACTTTAATAACTCATCCAAAATTAATTTACAAGAAAACTCCCTTGCTATTTCAAATAATCAAATCCCAAATCAGTGCCTTTCCAAAAATAATCTACATTGATTTTAACAGTGGCTTCTTCTAGCCTGAAAAAAGAACAGGAATATTTGTGGCACCTTAAAGACTAACAAATTTATTTGAGCATAAGCTTTCGTGGGCTACAGCCCACTTCATCGGATGCATAGAATGGAACATATAGTAAGAAGATATATATAGACATACAGAGAACATGAAAAGGTGGAGTAAGAGGCTAATTAATTAAGATGAGCTATTATCAGCAGGAGAAAAAAACTTTTGTAGTGATAATCAAGGTGGTCCATTTAAACAGTTGACAAGAAGGTGTGAGGATACTTAACTTAAGGAAATAGATTCAATATGTGTAATGACCCAGCCACTCCCAGTCTCTATTCAAACCCAAGTTAATGGTATCTAGTTTGCATATTAATTCAAGCTCAGTAGTTTCTCGTTGGAGTCTGGTTTTGAAGCTTTTCTGTTGCAAAATTGCCACCTTTAAGTCTGTTACTGAGTGGCTAGAGAGGTTGAAGTGTTCTTCTACCGGTTTTTGAATGTTATGATTCCTGATGTCAGATTTGTGTCCATTTATTCTTTTGCATAGAGACTGTCTGGTTTGGCCAATGTACATGGCAGAGGGGCTTTGCTGGCACGTGATGGCATATCACTTCTACATTGATTGCTTCTGTCGACATGCACGGGCTGAAATTGTGCAAAAGCAACATCACTTGCCCCATAATCTCAGCCATGCTGAACACAACACCATCCACAGCCTCAGGAACAACTCTGACAACATAATCGAAAAGGCTGACAAAGGAGGTGCTGTCGTCATCATGAATAAGTTGGAATATGAACAAGAGGCTGCTAGGCAGCTTTCTAACTCCACATTCTACAGGCCATTATCCTCTGATCCCAGTGAGGATTACCAAAAGAAACTACACCATCTGTTCAAGAAACTCCCTGAAAAAGCACAGGAACAGATCTGTGCAGACACATGCCTAGAACCCCGACCAGGAGTATTCTATTTGCTACCTGGAAATCCTGGACGCCCCATCATCTCAGGCATTGGCACCCTTACAGCAGGATTGTCTGGACTAGACTCCCTCCTCAGGCCCTATGCTACCAGCGCTCCCAGCTATCTTTGAGACACCACTGACTTTCCTGAGGAACTACAATCCATCGGTGATCTTCCAGAAAACACCATCCTGGCCACTATGGATGCAGAAGCCCTCTACACCAACATTCCACACAAAGATGGACTACAAGCTATCAGGAACAATATCTGCGATAATGTCACGACAAACCTGGTGTCTGACCTTTGTAACTTTGTGCTCACCCACAACTATTTCACATTTGGGGACAATATATACCTTCAAGTCAGTGGCACTGCTATGCGTACCTATCCCTGCAACAAAGTCCATTGCCAACTCTATCCACATATCTATTGAAGGGACACCATCATAGGACCTAATCACATCAGCCACACCATCAGGGGCTTGTTCACCTGCACATCTACTAATGTGATATATGCCATCATGTGCCAGCAAAGCCCCTCTGCCATGTACATTGGCCAAACTCAGTAACAGACTTAAAGGTGGCAATTTTGCAACAGAAAAGCTTCAAAACCAGATTCCAATGAGAAACTGCTGAGCTTGAATTAATATGCAAACTAGATACCATTAACTTGGGTTTGAATAGAGACTGGGAGTGGCTGGGTAATTACACATATTGAATCTATTTCCCCATGTTAAGTATCCTCACACCTTCTTATCAACTGTCTAAATGGACCACCTTGATTATCACTACAAAATTTTTTTTCTCCTGCTGATAATAACTCATTTTAATTAATTAGCCTCTTACTCCACCTTTTCATGTTCTCTGTATGTGTCTATATATATATATCTTCTTACTATATGTTCCATTCTATGCATCCAATGAAGTGGGCTGTAGCCCATGAAACCTTATACTCAAATAAATGTGTGAGTCTTTAAGGTGCCACAAGTACTCCTGTTCTTTTTGCGGATACAGACTAACATGGCTGCTACTCTGAAATCTAGCCTGAAAGTGTGTGAAGTAGCTTTAGTTCCTATAAATATTAACAGCATGGGCTTTCTGTGCTTTTACCACCACCACCACCACCCATCCCCGTCACAGTCTGTTGGAAAGGCTGGGGTTTAAAATAATCTCAAAACAGTGTAGAAGAGTTGACTTATAATTTAACTAGACATTTTACTTTGCTAAGACCTCAGATAGAGAGGTGAAATTTAGCATCAGCTGGCAGGTGAAGCCTGAGATTTGGGTGTTAGGTGCATTAAATAAAAGTCCTTGCTTATAGGGCCAGATAGGCGCTCCACACCCACAATTGTTGCTTGGTGTTTAAGAGCACTCAGCTTCCATTTAGGCACTTAATAGTGCCCGTCATCCAGCAGGTCTCACTGAGAATTATAGGAGGTGCTGGCCACTTTATTCAGGTGCCTAAAAGGGAATTGTTGGGTGTTGAGCTCTATTGAAATTCTAGCCCATGCTGTCCCTGCTGATTCAGCTTCACATCTGAATTCAAAGTGTTTTTTCTCACTTGTCCCTAAGAGCTCACATTTATTTCCTCTTTGATCCCGGTCCCTGCTCTCACCCTCATAACTGCTGAGTCTTCATCATACCTACATTAAAGCGCCTAGGATTCTGCCTTTACTCACACTGCCCCTTTACCGGTCACTTCTGCTCATCCATTCCACCTTGGCACATCGCTTGTCCATGGAATTTATAGTCATTGGCAATCTTGGAATCTTTGAAAACCACCTTGAACATGTGCTATTTGCGTTGCAGCAGTGCCTAGAGCACATTGTGCCAGGCATTCCAAATACACCTAGTAAGACAATCCCTGACACAAGCCACTTACAATCGAACCAAACAAGACAGATAAATGGTAGGAGGAAACAGAGGCACAGAGTGAAGAACGGATTTGCCTATGGTCATATAGCAGGCCAGTGGCAGATGTGGGACTAAGACACAGCTCCCCTTAGGGCACTGGCCCTGGACTATCTACTATAGTACTATAGTACTATACTATACTATACTATGGGTACCCGCATGGCCCCACAGTATGCCAACATTTTTATGGCTGACTTACAACAACGCTTCCTCAGCTCTCGTCCCCTAACGCCCCTACTCTACTTACGCTACACTGATGACATCTTCATCATCTGGACCCATGGAAAGGAAGCCCCTGAGGAATTTCACCATGATTTCAACAATTTCCATCCCACCATCAACCTCAGCTTGGACCAGTCCACACAAGAGATCCACTTCCTGGACACTACGGTGCTAATAAGTGATGGCCACATAAACACCACCCTATACCGGAAACCTACTGACTGCTACTTACCTACATACCTACTTACCTAAATGTCGGAGAACATTTCAACCTCCCTGGTCACTCAATTTCAGACCTAAAAGTCGCAATTCTCCAACAAAAAACCTTCAAAAACAGACTCCAACGAGAAACTGCAGAATTGGAATCAATTTGCAAACTGGACACCATTAAATTAGGCTTGAATAAAGACTGGGAGTGGATGGGTCACTACACAAAGTAAAAACTATTTCCCCATGCTATTGTTCCCCCTACTGTTACTCACATCTTCCTGTCAACTGTTTGAAATGGGTCATCCTGATTATCACTACAAAATGTTTTTTTTCTCCTGCTGATAATAGCCCACCTTAATTAATTGGTCTCGTTACAGTTGGTATGGCAACACCCATTTCTTCATGGTCTCTTCCTACTGTATTTTCCATTGCATGCATCTGATGAAGTGGATTTTAGCCCACGAAAGCTTATGCCCAAATAAATTTGTTAGTCTCTAAGGTGCCACAAGTACTCCTCATTTTTTACTGTACCATGGTATCTCCTAGTATTGGCCTTCCTGTGCAGGTGTTCAAATGGTCCCTGTTTTTCTCCCATGCTTTCTCCAAAGGTTTACTCATTGTTATGGAGTTTGTCTGCGGTAAAGCCAACTTCCCACGTAGCTTGTCTCTCTGTCGCCCGGCCCATTCACAAACTCATTCTTAGTTTTGTTGACATGGGTAAGAACTACTATTTTCAGCCAACCCAATTCCTTCAGCAGTTGCTTGGTGCTCTCCAGCAAGGTTTTGCCACTGCATTGTGTTTCTTTCCATTCTAGACCCTACTGCCTTTCCCATCTCTTAAAAGGGCAATGGAGGCTGTATCCTTATTGCCTTCAAGAAGCAGCATCAAGTTCTTCCTTTCATTACAACCTTGCAAATCTGCATTTTGAAACATGTAAGTCAAAAGTAGGCGATAGCTTTCTGTGAATACTAAATATCATTCAAGCCACTTTCAGTAGTCAGACTATTTGAGTAATGTAAATCTTCCAAAGAGCCTAAAATGCATACATTTATTTCTATTTTATTTTAACAACTCCCCCCCCCCCTTTTTTTTTAGAGATCACTGAATTTTAGTCATCCTTGAAAAAGTATCCTGATTTATCAGCTCTGGACTTATTTGTATTGTCAAGACAATAAAAATTCTTGTCTATCACTGTCACCTTTAGCTCTTCACTTGACTCTGGAAGAATTTAATAGAGGCAAGAGAATAATGATGAAGAAAAAAGATTAAAAATTTAATGGTCTGTAAATGCTATTTGCAGTTTGTCATCGTTATAGATGGTATTTTTTTCTCCCCTGTGTTTTCCATTGAAATTCTCACTGCCCGGAATGGGCACCAACTTAAAGGTCTAGGTGCAAAATAAAGTTTCTGCTAAAGAGAAAGAGCAAAAACGTTTCATTCTCGTTTGATTGAGAGCGAGGGGAAGGGAGAGGGGAAGCTAAGAGAGACACGCACCTGAGGCTGACTGAAGACATGAGCCTGCTGTTGCTGAGTGTTTTTTATTCTTGGACCAAACTAATAGATGGACAAACATTTTGCACAGTGTGAAAGATTAATCCGAAAATAATCTGCTTAACTCTGCTGTGGTATCCTAAGTAGCAAGAGATATAGCAGGATGAAAGGGGCAGGGAGGAAGGATGCTTTTGAGCCCACTCCTCCAAGCACTACTGGCATGACAGCTTTATTTTACTCCCAGTAATATTTCAGGTCCCCTTGTATTCATGATGAGATGGAAAGTTTGGGGTCATCTTGACAATCTTCATGAATCCATTTTTTAAGAAACCCACCCAATTATGTTACTCCAAAGTCTTCATTTAATGCATGAGACCTCGTAAGTGAAACCGATTAGAAACTGGTAAGATATGCAGGCAAAATGCAAACAAATAGCACAGATGGTGAAAGGAATTTAGAACTAAGGCAGTTATCCCAAATGCAAACCTTTCTATCACCCTACGCTACCATTCTTGCCCCATACACTGTATATATAGGGTGAAATCTTGGCCCCCATTGAAGTCAGTGGAAAAACTCCAATTGATTTCATTGGGGCCAGGATTTCACCAATAATCTCCATTTAAATTTATACATATTACACAGTATAATTCCAGCTACCCAAATTACCTTTATCCAAACATCCTTGTTATCCAAACCCATAGCATGCCCCCCATCCCATGTGAAATTGCAGCTCAAAATAGCACTCCATTTATCTGAATAGCTGGTCATCCAAAACTTTTGGATGTCCCGTCCCCCAGCTCAGCCAATCACGTGAACAGAATGTACTGTAAATATGCCAGATGACACTTGCAGTCTAATATATAAACTTAGGAGATCATTTGGATACAGTTTCATTACATTTAAAATAATTTGGTTTGTGCTTTTCTTCTACCCAGATTTCACTCCCCAAATTTTGTCAATATCCAAACTAACTTTCTTTAATGCTCTCCTAAAAGTTGTACAGCTACAAGACAAGTAACATTTTACCTCCTGAATTTGTAAATGCTTATTCAAATCCAAATCCAAGTGTAGGCTTTCTCTACACTTGAAAATTGAATTCTATTCAAACGTGCGTTAACTTGCAGGATGTTAAAGAAGATTTGAACTTGGGTACACTTAGTTCAAAGTCATTTTTAACATCCTACAAGTTAACACAACTCCTAAAGGTCACGTTTCAGAATTACCTGATCTTCCCAGTTTGGAGAAAAGCTTGAATTTCAGCTCATTTATGACTTATTGACTTCAATGGGCTTTGGATCAGGTCCTTCCAAAACATAATGCAGCATAATCGGCCATGAATCCCCCCAACATTGACAGTGTTATCTTGAGCTACAGCAGTTCCCCATGTCTACATACAGAGAAGAATGCAGGATCTCATATACCACAGGTAGGGAACTCACAGCAAATACTGACTTCTTTATAGCAACCACTGCATTATAACTTCTCTCCAGTGTGTCTCCTTTCATAATAGGAAGAGCCGTAGTCCAGATTCAAACTCTGAGCAGTCAGTTAGCGCATTTCAATTTATATGGCTCCTTTCTCTCCAGGAAGATTCCCTTATCAGGATTTCACATCCTCACCAGTTATTCTCCAGAAAAATATTGACACACCTGAGGCGTTCTGTCTCCCCTTAACATCTGTGCGGCTGAACTCTTAGCGCCAACAAGCTATCATATTTTCTTATCTAAATTTGTTCCTTTGCAGCTTTCAAGAGGAAGCAAAAAAATAAAATGGAGCTGAGAGATCATATCTTTTTTACCATGTAGACCTTATCTCTGCAAAACTCTTTTTGCCCTTTATTACAGTACACTCTTTACAATGGAGCAACCAGCACAGTTATTGTGATTGGTTGGTGGTCAACAAACTTAATGAGGTCTGGTGGGGATTTGAACAGGACTGTGAGATACTATGTTACTAGAAAGAATAGGAGTACTTGTGGCACCTTAGAAACTAACAAATTTATTAGAGCATAAGCTTTCGTGAGCTACAGCCCACTTCATCAGATGCATAGAATGGAACATATAGTAAGAAGATATATATATATATATATATATACAGAGAAGGTGGAAGTTGCCTTTTTTCTCCTGCTGATAATAGCTCATCTTAATTAATTAGCCTCTTACAGTTTGTATGTCAACTTCCACCTTCTCTGTATGTGTGTGTGTATATAGAGATAGATAGATAGATAGATAGATATTCTTACTATGTGTTCCATTCTATGCTTCCGATGAAGTGAGCTGTAGCCAACGAAAGCTTATGCTCTAATAAATTTGTTAGTCTCTAAGGTGCCACAAATACTCCTGGGTGTTTTTTGCGGATACAGACTAACACGGCTGCTACTCTGAAACCTATGTTACCAGAATTATTGCCTGTTTGCCATGGAGTCTTCTGTAAAAATATGACGCCATTTGCTTGTATTCCCAATTTTTGTACCATCTCTTCTTTCCTTTGCTCCCTCGTCTGGCTTCTTTGGGCTGCAGTGTCATCTGCTTCCGGAGGCATCATTGCAAAGCTGTCACTGTTGCTATACGCCTGGCAACATAGCGCCAAATTGTACTATTGATCCACCAGCCTGTGCCAATTCAAAAGCATTCAATGATGTTTATTCCTTTTCCTTTATGGGGCAGCAGCTCTCGAAGCAGCGGCTGGTCTGGAGCACTCAGCAAACGGGGAAGGGGGAAGGAATGTACCTTTTTGACACCTCGCCTACTGATTCTGAGTTTTAAGTGGGAAGGTGGAGCCACATTCATTCATGTGTCCAAAACCACCCCCATAATGGATTCCCCCTGGAAAAGGGGCCGGGGGAGGGAAAGAAGGCATATTGATTTTCTAAAAGGACGGAATGCTGTTTTTTTCCAATTAATGCTCCACATTAGAGAGCAATCCAGCTGGAAAGAAACAGCCAAGCAAGCTGAAGAGCTGCTTTCTGCACTTTTTCCTTAAGTGATTTGCTTTTCCTCAAACTTCTTTAAAAAACCCACCACAACTACGCAGGCCAGATCCTCAGCTGCCATAAATTGCTCTCGCATTGGCATCAGTGGGGCTATGCAGCCTTGTACCAGCTAGGGATCTGGCCTATCAGGCTTAAGCAAAAAGTGCAGTCTAGTGAGGACTGGTTCATTGTCAGACCAATTATGATAATACCATCCAGCTCTTATATGCACTTTTCATTCGAAGCTCTCAATGCTGTGAGATAATCACCTGCATTTTTACAGATGCGGAAACAGGCACAGAGAGAGGAGGAGACTTGGCCAAGGTCCCCCTGCAGGCTAGTGCCATAGCTGGGAATTAAACCCAGGGCTCCTGAGGTCTAGCCCTGTGGGCTATCCACTAGGCTATACTAACACACCGGTGATTATTGGCATTTATATGCTGCCTTTTATCACAGCTCTCAGAGCACTTTAGAAAGGTGAGTAAGCATTATTAACCTGAGAAGGAAACTGAGTCACAGATGTGGTGAAGGGACTTGCTGTCTAAGGTCAGTGGCAGAGTCAAATAGAACTGCCAAGGAATGTGTGGGCCCCTTACTGAATGAGGGAGGCAACCTAGTGACAGAGGATGTGGAAAAAGCTAATGTACTCAAATGCTTTTTTTGCCTCTGTTTTCACTAACAAGGTCAGCTCCCAGATTGCTGCGCTGGGCATCACAAAATGTGGAAGAGATGGCCAGCCCTCTGTGGAGATAGAGGCGGTTAGGGACTATTTAGAAAAGCTGGACGTGCACAAGTCCATGGGGCCGGACGAGTTGCATCCGAGAGTGCTGAAGGAATTGGCGGCTGTGATTGCAGAGCCACTGGCCATTGTCTTTGAAAACTCGTGGCGAACCGGGGAAGTCCCAGATGACTGGAAAAAGGCTAATGTAGTGCCAATCTTTAAAAAAGGGAAGAAGGAAGATCCTGGGAACTACAGGCCAGTCAGCCTCACCTCAGTCCCTGGAAAAATCATGGAGCAGGTCCTCAAAGAATCAATCCTGAAGCACTTGCATGAGAGGAAAGTGATCAGGAACAGCCAGCATGGATTCACCAAGGGAAGGTCATGCCTGACTAATCTAATCGCCTTTTACGATGAGATTACTGGTTCTGTGGATGAAGGGAAAGCAGTGGATGTATTGTTTCTTGACTTTAGCAAAGCTTTTGACACGGTCTCCCATAGTATTCTTGTCAGCAAGTTAAGGAAGTATGGGCTGGATGAATGCACTATAAGGTGGGTAGAAAGCTGGCTAGATTGTCGGGCTCAACGGGTAGTGATCAATGGCTCCATGTCTAGTTGGCAGCCGGTATCAAGTGGAGTGCCCCAAGGGTCGGTCCTGGGGCCGGTTTTATTCAATATCTTCATAAATGATCTGGAGGATGGTGTGGATTGCACTCTCAGCAAATTTGCGGATGATACTAAACTGGGAGGAGTGGTAAATACGCTGGAGGGGAGGGGTAGGATACAGAAGGACCTAGACCAATTGGAAGATTGGGCCAAAAGGAATCTGATGAGGTTCAATAAGGATAAGTGCAGGGTCCTGCACTTAGGACGGAAGAACCCAATGCACAGCTACAGACTAGGGACCGAATGGCTAGGCAGCAGTTCTGCGGAAAAGGACCTAGGGGTGACAGTGGACGAGAAGCTGGATATGAGTCAGCAGTGTGCCCTTGTTGCCAAGAAGGCCAATGGCATTTTGGGATGTATAAGTAGGGGCATAGCGAGCAGATCGAGGGACGTGATCGTTCCCCTCTATTCGACATTGGTGAGGCCTCATCTGGAGTACTGTGTCCAGTTTTGGGCCCCACACTTCAAGAAGGATGTGGATAAATTGGAGAGAGTCCAGCGAAGGGCAACAAAAATGATTAGGGGACTGGAACACATGAGTTATGAGGAGAGGCTGAGGGAGCTGGGATTGTTTAGCCTGCAGAAGAGAAGAATGAGGTGGGATTTGATAGCTGCTTTCAACTACCTGAAAGGGGGTTCCAAAGAGGATGGCTCTAGACTGTTCTCAATGGTAGCAGATGACAGAACGAGGAGTAATGGTCTCAAGTTGCAGTGGGGGAGGTTTAGATTGGATATTAGGAAAAACTTTTTCACTAAGAGGGTGGTGAAACACTGGAATGTGTTACCTAGGGAGGTGGTAGAATCTCCTTCCTTAGAGGTTTTTAAGGTCAGGCTTGACAAAGCCCTGGCTGGGATGATTTAACTGGGAATTGGTCCTGCTTTGAGCAGGGAGTTGGACTAGATGACCTTCTGGGGTCCCTTCCAACCCTGATATTCTATGATTCTATGATTCTATGCCAGTACTTTAGGGACTAGATGAGCAGCGAGGGTCTGGGGCCTGATGGATCCGCATCCTTGGAGCTCTAGGGAGCAGCCACCCACTAAATGGTATGTGAGGGAAGTCAAGGGAAGACATCAGCCACGGAGGATACAGCAGCCCTGACAGGCTGTGGGGTAGTGTATGGTGGAGAAATCCTTCTCTGCTGAACCCTGCAGAGCACACCTGGGCACACTCAATTTACTCCAGCTCTGGGTAGGTTCCAGGAGCTGCACCACTCTTGGATAAATCTTCATTTCTCCCTAAAACACTCCATCTTTGGGGGCTCAGGCAGGGCACCCTCAGTTGTGAAAACACAGCCCAGAGGGGTGTGTTGCTACGCAAGGTACCACCTGCGAGTCCTGCTCCATGGTAGGACCCACAGTGGAGAACAGCCAGAAGATTAACTGATTCAGGCCATGGCCTGGGCTCAGTGGCCTCGGCTGCTCTCCCTTGAAGGATCCTAGTGGAGAGTAATAGTGTACGCATAGCCTCCCCTCCTGCAGTGAAGAATCTTCCTTTGGGCACAGCAATCTCAACTTGCATGCACAGCTGGAGGGGGTGAGGAGAGAGAGAGGAAATCAAGCCCTTGATCTTTAAAGCAGCCAACAAAATAAGAGAGACAAGATTTTCTACTCAGCCTCTGCATATGGGAACAACAGACAAGCATGACCTCGGGTCATAAGTATAAAGGGAAGGGTAACCACCGTTCTGTACACAGTGGTATAAAATCCCTCCTGGCCAGAGGCAACATCCTGTTACCTGTAAAGGGTTAAGAAGCTCAGCTAACCTGGCTGGCACCTGACCCAAAGGACCAATAAGGGGACAAGATACTTTCAAATCTTTTGGGCAGGGGGAGGGGGAGCTTTTGTTTGTGCTTTTTGTTTATGTGGTGGTTCTCTCTTGGGACTGAGAGAGGCCAGACAGAAATCCTTCTTCTCGAACCCATCCTAATCTAAGTCTTCAATATTGCAACCAGTAGAGGTAAGCCAGGCAAGGCGGATTAGTTTATCTTTTGTTTTATGTGAATTTTCCCTGTGTTAAGACGGAGGTTTATTCCTGTTTTCTGTAACTTTAAGGTTTTGCCCAGAGGGGGATCCTCTGTGATTTGAATCTGAATACCCTGTAAAGCATTTTCCATCCTGATTTTACAGAGATGATTTTTACCTTTCTTTTTTTTAACAAAATCCTTCTTTTAAGAACCTGACTGATTTTTCCATTGTTCCAAGATCCAGGGGTTTGGGTCTTTGATGATTTTGTAACCAATTGGTTAGGATATTATTCTCAAGCCTCCCCAGGAAAGGGGGTGTGTAGGGCTTGGGGGGATATTTTGGGGGAAGACGTCTCCAAGTGGTCTCTTTCCCTGTTCTTTGTTTAAAACGCTTGGTGGTGGCAGCATACTGTTCAAGGACAAGGCAAAGTTTGTACCTTGGGGAAGTTTTTAACCTAAGCTGGTAAGAAGCAGCTTAGGGGGTCTTTCATGTGGGTCCCCACATCTGTACCCTAGAGTTCAGAGTGGGGAAGGAACCTTGACACCTCGGGTAGGTCCCTGTCCCTGGGCTTCCTTCCCACCCATTGTCTGCCTCCTCTATTAAGATTATAATGTCTTGGGGGAAGGGGCTGTCTCTTACTGGGTGCAGCCAGGAACTGGGCTGGGACCTCTAAGATATTCTGCAATATAAATAGATAAATATGAAGTCTCAGATCACATAATTCATACCACGAATCATGGGAGGTAGTTGTCACACGCTGCTCAGCACTGATAAGGCACCAGGTAGAATACTGTGTTCAGTTTTGCATGCCACACGTTAGGAAAGATGTGGACAAATTGGAGAGAGAATTCGGAGAGTGACAAAAAATGATAAAAGTTTTAGAAAACCTGACCTAGAAGGAAAGACTGGGTATGTTTAGTCTTGAGAAAAGACTGGTGGTGGTGGGGGGGGGACACCCAATAACAGTCTTCAAATATGTTTAGGGCTGCTATAAAGATGGGGATCAATTGTTCTCCGTGTCCACTTAAGGTTAGTCAAGAAGTAATGGGCTTAAATCTGCAGCAAGAGAGATTTAGGTTCAATAGTAGGAAAAACTTCCTAACCATAAGGAGAGTTAAGCACTGAACAGGCTTACAAGGGAGGTTGTGGTAACCCTATGGTTGGCGGTTTTGAAGAAAAAATTAGGCAAACACCTGTTGAGGATGGATTAGGTTTCTTGGTCCTGCCTCAGTGTGGGATCATGGATGAGATGACCTCTCAACATCTCTTCCAGCCCTACATTTCTATGACACTATGTATGCATGGCTTGATATACAGCTATCATAGGTAATTAGAGACCTGGGCTGGATTAGAACAGGTGATATGTGACCATGCACTGCACACTTAGAAAATGACCACCTTATGTGCCTGGGATGAGCTCTACTGTGAAAACTATTAACCAAGCTTTATTTTTCTCCCTGGGATGCTGTCTACATGTTTCTTAGAGAAGGCTGACTGGGGAAATTCCACTTTGGTATCTTCCATGTGCATTAATTTCTAGAAGTGAAGAGCACATCACCCATAGGCTTAGTCTCTGATCAATTTATGGCCTTTGTATCAGAGGCATAGAATAGTGAATTGCACATCCAGTCAGACAAACCATGGCAAAGATATGATTGGTTATCAAATTACTTAATCCGTGGCAACACCAGGGTCAAAGGCCAAAAGTCTTTGTGCTCCGACCACATAGTCGCCTAATGGAAATACATTTTAATTTTATGCAACCCAATGTAAGATTTAAGTGTAGCATTCAGTCTTAACTTCCACATCGCCTGACTTTTGAGTCTCGCCCTGCAGCATTAATGTTACAATAACTAATCTGACTGAGTTAGGTATGTAGGTAAACACTGTGGCAGAAGGGACTAACCTCCACTTAGTCTTTAATGTACAACATTCCTGTAAGGAAGAGAAGTGCTGCTAACCCCATTTCAAAGATGAGATTATGAGATGAAGGGCCAGAGATTAAGGGCCAGATACTCCCAATGGGAGTTATGTACCTCACACCTTTGAAGATCTGTGCCTAAGTGACTTGTCCCACACCACATAGCACATCTGTGGCAGAGCTAGGAATTGAAGCTGGGTTTCCCTCATCTGTGGTTACCACTCTAACCACTGGACCAACCTTCCCCAACGGACTGTTCTTCGTTTAGTAGTCTGAGCATAGGAAAACAAATCTGCAGCATAAAATAAAATAAACAACTAGGCAGAGGTAAAGAAGAGATACCAGCACCCTTTAGTGTTGTGCAATTACTGAAACTGTGCCAGCTATCTCTAAATGCTGTTTTCCATTTATTTCAATATATATGGTCTCATTTAGCAAATGTTTATTTAGCTATTGCTGCAGTTTTCCTTTAGGGGCTAGACCAAGGGCCTCGGGAGAATGGCAGAAACATGAGTTTCTGCAGAGAAATGATATGCCCTGAAGTCATTCAGCATATTTGGACTCTGGAGACAAATTTTAGGGCCTAGGTTTATTTATGGAGCCTAATAGATGCCTTGATAATTATGTGCATGGGAAGGGAAAACAAATTTTTGAGATTAAAAGCATAAAGAAGACTTATTTGGATTAACATGATCTGAACGCATCAATTTGATTCTTACTATATCTATAATTTACTGAACTGTGGAATAAACATACTGTACCATTCTGCTGCTGAGGGCTCCAGGCAGTAAATATTTCATTACTTTAAAAAAGTATTTCTATTAGGTACGTGGTTTAGTATTCAGCAGAAAAAAGTTTAAAGTAGTAAAATAAAATTGTTTTCTCCTCTAGGACCACATTATTCCATTTGAGTGAAAAAATATGCTGCCACCTACTGGACACTAGTGAACTGTACCAGGAACAACTGATTTTTGCCCCGTTAGCGAGGTGAAAATCATCCTCAACATCCATGGACTCTTAGCCAAATTCATTCATGCTGCATGTGTCTTTTGCCCCACACCTGTGCAATTAGACTGTGGAACTCATTGCCACAGGAGGTTGGTGAGGCCAAGGATAAAAAAGGGATCACATATTTCTATGCACAAAATAAAGAGTATCTGGAGTTATAATGACAGGTTTCAGAGTAGCAGCCGTGTTAGTCTGTATTCGCAAAAAGAAAAGGAGGACTTGTGGCACCTTAGAGATGAACAAATTTATTTGAGCATAAGCTTTCGTGAGCTACAGCTTACTTCGATTATTGCCAACACAAATTTTGGTAGGGATATGAGACTTCATGCCTCAACCAATCTCTAACGATTAGATATCCACATGAGGATTAATAAGGGGGGCAGATTATCCCACATCTGCTTACTGAAGTGGAGGGGAGCTCTCACTCCTTCCTCTCAGGCGTCTGGTGCTGACCACTGTTAGAGCCAGGACACTGATCCACTCTGGCAATTCCTGTTTGTGCTGATACTCAGCTGCCTCCACAGCACTGGCCAGCCTGTCCCGCAGGCTCTATGGGTCTGAGGATCGGTATGGTGGGGAGGGAGTGAGGACTAGGTGGCCCCTGAAAGGAGTGGCTGGGCTGGGAGTGAGGTTAGCAAAATGAACCACATCTCCCTCTGCCAGCTACCTGGAAAAGGTAACAGTCTAGAGAGGCAGGTATTTCAGGGTGCTATACATCTGTGAGAATATATAGATGGGCCATATACAGAGCACTATCGACTGGCACATAATATAACATTGTTCAGTTTCTAAGACTAATACAGTTAGTGTACCCTTCAAATGACTTCTGGATTACACAGCTCTTAATCGGGGTTGGGGGTCAGAGAGCAGCAAGGGAGGGTTGGTGCCTTCTTGCAGCTCCCTCAAGATTTGTGAGGCTGTGGGTGGGTTCAGTGCTGAGCAAACCGGACCCAGCCTGACAGATCTGTAGAGGGAATTGCTGTGAAGGGACTCTCATGAAGATTCTCCTCCCACTCAGTCTTGGGACAGCAGGTTTTTCTGTGGGAGGGGACAATCCAGCTGCCGAGAGATGGAGCATTCCTCCATTCTATTTTTCTTGCAGAACAGTGTTTTCCCCTGTTCCTGCCCCCCATCTGGCTTTGATAACATTTAGCAGTCAGCTGTTTGATGGCTTTAAAAACAAACACCAGTCTCCAGGCAATCTACAACAGCTGTTCATAGAATCATAGAACTGGAAGGGACCTTGAGAGGTCCTCTAGTCCAGTGGTTCTCAAACTAGGGGCACAGCTTGTTCAGAGAAAGCCCCTGGCGGGCCAGGCTGGTTTGTTTACCTGCTGCGTCCACAGGTTTGGCCGATCGCAGCTTCCACTGGCCACATTTCACCACTCTAGGCCAATGGGGGCTGCGGGAAGGGCGGCCAGCACGTCCCTCGGCCTGCGCCGCTTTCTGCAGCCCCCATTGGCCTGGAACCTACGATCGGCCAGACCTGCGGACACGGCAGGTAAACTCTCCTCAGTCAGCTCCTTGAATATTCTAGGATTCAGTTCATCAGGCCCTGGTGATTTGAAGACATCTAACTTGTCTAAGTAATTTTTGACTTGTTATTTCCTTATTTTAGACTCTGATCCTACCTCATTTTCACTGGTATTCACTATGTTAGACGTCCAATCACCACCAACCTTCTTGGTGAAAACCGAATCAAAGAAGTCATTAAGCACCTCTGTTTTTCCACATTTTCTGTTATTGTCTTTTCCCCCTCATTGAGTAACAGGCCTACTCTGTCCTTGGTTTTCCTCTTGCTTCTAATGTATTTGTAGAATGTTCATTTTGTGCCTTGGCCTTTTTAATTTTGTCCCGATATACTTGTGTTATTTGTTTATATTCATCCTTTGTAATTTGATCGAGTTTCCACTTTTTGTAGGACTCCTTTTTTTAAGTTTTATATCATTGAAGATCTCCAGGTTAAGCCAGGGTGGTCTCTTGCCAGACTTCCTATCTTTCCTATGCAGTGGGATAGTTTGCTCTTGTTCCCTTAATAATGTCTCTTTGAAAACCGGCCAACAGTCTTCAATTATTTTTCCCCTTAGACTTGCTTCCCATGGGATTTTACCTGCCAACTCCCTGAGTTTGCTAAAGTCTGCCTTCTTGAAATCCATTGTCTTTATTGTGCTGTTCTCCCTCCTACCATTCTCTAGAATCATGAACTCTACCATTTCCTGATCACTTGCACCCAAGTTGACTTCCACTTTCAAATTCTCAACCAGTTCATCCCTATTTGTCAAAATCAAACCTAGAACAGCCTCCCCCCATAGCTTTCTCCACCTTCTAAAATAAAAAATTGTCTCCAATACATTCCAAGAACTTGTTGGATAATCTGTGCCCTTCTGTGTTATTTTCCCAACAGGTGTTTGGATAGTTGAAGTCCCCCATCACCACCAAGTCCTGCGCTTTGGATGATTTTGTTAGTTGTTTAAAAAATCAACTCAAACTGTGGACCATGGAGCACTTACTGACTGGTCTCATAGTGCTGGCTGGCCTCTGTTTCCAGCCAGCACCCAGCTCCCCTGTACACTCCCTGTAGAGGGGCAGGAAAAATACACAAGCTGATCCTTGAAGTAATCCTATCAGGTGCCCTCAGCACTGGCTCCTGGACCTTTAACTCAGCTACTGCCGAGATCCCACCACAGCTCCCCAGCCTGGCTTTGACCAGTAGCAATCACATGCAACACTTAGAAAGGAATAATCAATTGCACAAATATGAAATGGGAAAAGGCTGCCTAAGAAGGAGTATTGCACAAAAGGATCTGGGGTATATAGTGGATTACAAACTACATACAAGTCAATATAACTGTTGCAAAAACAAACCTCCAAATATAATTCTGGGATGTATTAGCAGAAGTGTTTAAGCAAGACACAAAATGTAATTCTTCCGCTCTACTCAGCACCGCTCAGGCCTCAACTGGAGTACTGTGTCCAGTTCTGGACACCATGCTTCAGGAAAGTTGTGGATACATTGGAGAAAGTCCAAAGGAGAACAACCAAAATGATTAGAGGTCTAGAAAATGTGGCCAATGAGGAAAGATTGAAAAAACTGGGTTTGTTTAGGCTGAAGAAGAGAAGACTGGGGATGACATGATACTTAGTCCTGCTTTGAATGCAGGGGACTGGACTAGATGATCTCTTGAGCAGTGTTCCCTCTAATTTTTTACATCCAGGTGAGGAATGAATTTTGTTATGTGCACCAATATGGAGGTGATATGTGATACATCACATTCATATTGATGCACAAAACAAAACTCATGGGGTGGAGGTGGGACTGAGGGGTTCGGAGTGTGGGAGGGGGCTCAGGGATGGGGCAGAGGGTTGGGGTTCAGGGGAGTGAGGGCTCTGGCTGGGGCTGCGGGCTCTGGGGTGGGGCCATGGATGGGGGGTTTGGGGTGTAGGAGGGGGCTCAGGGCTGGGGCAGAGGGCTGGGGTGAGGCCGTGGATGAGGGGTTCAGGGTGCAGGCTCTGGGATGGGGATGGGGATGAGGGGTTTGGGGGTGCAGGCTGCCCTGGGGCTGAGGTGGGGAGAGAAGACTCCCCCCAGCCCTCTCTCACCACAGCTGCTAAGGGCAGGGGGAGAGGTGCCTTTCCCCAACTGCGGCAACTCCAGTGGGCCTGGGATGGGCCGAGGGAGGGGCTCCTCTCCCCTGGCCATGGAAAGTCCAGGGCAGGTCCATGTTGGGGCACCTCTCCTCAGGCTGCGACAGGTCCGCACTGGGACCAGGGGAGGGGCGCCTCTCCCCACCGCAGTAGGTCCGTTCTGGGAGAGATGCATGTCTCCCTGCCGCAGCCCTAAGCCCCTGCATGGGGCTTAACAGGCAGCTGCAAGGCCATGCGGCTTTGAGGGAACTTCACTCTTGAGATCCATTCCAGTCCTATGAGTCGATGATTCTACAACAGTCTTCCAGTATGTAAAAGGTTGTTATACAGAGGAGGGTGATCAATTGTTCACCAAGGATAGGACAAGAAGTCATGGGCTTAAATTGTAGCAAGGGAGATTTAGGTTAGGAAGTTTTTCCTAATGTCTAACTGTCAGGGTAGTTAAGCACTAGAACAAGTTACCTAGGGAGGTTGTGGAATCTTCATCATTGGAGGTTTTTAAGAGCAGATTAGACAAACACCTACCAGGGAAGGTCTAGATAATACTTAGTCCAATCCCCTGCACTGAGGCAGGACTAACCCTACTAAGGTCCCTTCCAGTCCTGAATTTCTATGATTCTATGTTAGTGCTCTGCCCTATGGAAGAACGTCCCTAAACTTAGTCAAGGGAGATACAACTAGGTACAGACACATCCCTGTATAACGAGGCATACAAATGCTTTTTATTACAGTAGTTGGGACTGTGGAGAGCATGGGGCAAACCCTTTCTGGAGCAACAGATCATACCACCACCTACATCTCAGCCACCAACCTAAGCTCCCTACTTCAAATAGCCCCCAAGGTTTGCTGGCAGTGCAAGCACCAGTTCTTTCGGTTTAATGCCTCAGCTGCTCAGACCAACTTGGCAACCATCGTTCTCCATTTCAGCCCCAGTCCCCTCTGTGGCTTACGGCTGCATCCTCTCCTCTCTCAGCCATGGCACTGAGTCACTCCGCACGCTGGCATGGGTCCAAGCTTCTGAAGGCAGGACTCTGCGAGGACGCTGTCTGATAGACAGACTCTCTTGGAATAATGAATTAGCCAGTACAGTGACTTGGTTTACGATTGAAACATTAGAGAGAACAGCTTCATGAGGGGAGGAGAAGCAACAGTCTAACGAAAGGAACAATGGAACCCAAACACCTCTGCTAAGTATATACCCAAGAACATTAATGAAGGGCTGAATAGTCTGACAATCGCTAATGGCCAAGTTCAGGGCCCTTGGATAGGAGGTCACATAAGAAGGCAGACAAATCTAGCTATGGTACTTACTTGGCCCCCTCATTTAATATTATCTGAAATCCTCACACTCTTTAATGTATTATTAGTGCTGGCTGGAGGATAACAGTTATTCATGAAGAATTTCTAAATTTGGCTTCATTTCCAGTCGGCATGAACCCCCAAAATGAAGTTCTCTGTGAAGGATTTTTTTTTTTAATTTCCATTTTGGATCAACTGAGAGATTTTCAACAACAACACAAAGAGCCAAAACATTGTTTCAATTTTCTCATTTTTAATATTCTAGGAAATTTAAAAAAAAAACCTCAAAAAGTGAGAAGTCATTTCAAAATGAAAAACCCAACAATACTGAAACAATGAAGTTTTTTTATCTCTCCCCCCCTCCCCCGCATCTTTTCCCTCCCCAAACAAATTTTGGTGAAACTGACATGATTCCAGCAACATTTTCCAGCCAGCTCCGGTATTTTGCCTGATTTAGGAGGTTAATATTATTAATTTGGATAATATGGGTTATAAAGTCACCAATTAATCTGATTAGAAGATAATAAATTTCTTGTCCCAGAATCTGGCTACACAGAGCATGCAACGGACCCTCGGGGGTATGACAAGATGCTCACACTGAGACCCATATAGTCCAAGACTTTTATTGAGATAACTGGAATTATGATCAAATAGTAATTAAATGGTAAAATAATTAGAGTTACAAATGCAATACTATTATTCTAAAGATAAATATGGTATAATATACTATAAAGTTTTTGATTAATATACTCACACCCTTCCTTGATGACCTGGTGATAAGAGACAAAGGACCAACCTCGCCTCAAGTTTCTCAACTTTTGAGTGGGAGATACAGAGCTTAGAAGAAGCTAGAGAGCTAAGAGCTATTGAAGCTAACTTAGAATTTCACTTAGCTAACTGACTTAAAACTTAAAATTAAACCAATAGACTAAGAAAGATGCTTAGAGCTTAGAAACTTAGATGCCTAGCTTTTTTTAGATGCTTTTTGGCATGGTGGGTCACCTCACTTATAGGGCAAGAGAGTTTGAGCCCTCCTTCTATGTGCAAACTTAATTTCCGTACTCAAAGTGTTGGGGTACACTTCCTCCATAGGTTGGTATGTTTGTACATATTGGTGACATATACATACATATTAATGAGATTAAATCATTCTCACATTTGTTATTTTTGTCCTCCAGGTTCTTTCGGTTCTTTCTTGTGATGTACCTGTTTACAGAGGACATGAACTTCGGAAAGTCCCCTATGCCCACCTGCTTTAATGCATCCTTTATTTATCTAAGTTAAAGGTCGCTGCCATATATGGACCTTATGCTTTAACTTATCACTATCTAGGTGAAATGTCCCAGACATATGCATGCTAATTTTGCCTTAGCTCAACATACAGGATATGGCATGTAGGTCCCTTGTGTTACAGCCAAACTACTTTAATATAAACCTATTAAAATAAAACAATCAAAACCATAAGAAAATAAGAAACCTATAAGAAAAGATATATAGGCAAGCAAGCAGGCTAGCCCTATAGGCTACACAACCACTGTTAGATGGGGATATGCTATTATCCCCATTTTACAGATGAAGGACTGAGACACAGAGCTAGACTAGTATCCAAACCATTGGACTACCTGTCCTCCCTAGATATACAGAGAAATAGAAAGCTTTTGGTTCAGGCCCATCTCTAATTACAATAATCAAATCTAATATGTCAAAGCCTAAAATGATCACGAGTCAGGGGGGTTTTTCCCTTCCCCCTCTCCCAGCTGTGTAATATCGCAAGGTTGGGTATATTTAGCAAGTGGATTTACCTCTTCCTTGGAGACGTCACCCATAGGTCCCTTTTAGAGACAGGCCACAGGATTATGGAGACTAGTGGTCTGATCCAGTCCTGAAATAGCTCCCAGAAGCCTTCGCGGAGATCAGGGCCCAATTGTACTTGGCATTGTATACACAAAAATAATCCCTGTTACTAAGAGTTTACAATCTTAGTGGTCACTGGGACTATGCAGGCTCAGCAGTCCACACACACACACACACACAAAATCCTGGCCCTACTGAAGTCAGTAGGAGTTTTGCCATTGACTTCAACGGGACCAAGATTTTACCCTATGAAGTTTCATGATTAAGGCTTTAGCTTACAATAATGCCATGTGCTTTCCAAAGAATCCCTGTCCTGAAGAGCAGTCAGTCAACCAAAACAAAGGAGAAAGGGGTTGATCTGAAAATTTACAATTTCTCCCAAAATCTTAAAAATCAAAACAAAGCTCAACAAAAATGATGCAGAAACATTCTGATCTTAAACATTAAATATCTGTGAAGGTAATGCCTTCAATGTCCCCTCCCCGATATTTCCCCCATCAGAATTTGATATTTTGCTGAAAATTTTCAAATACATACATACAGTTAGTGAAAATTTCATTTGTTCCATTAAAATTCAAAATTGAAATGATATTTCTGTTAAAATATCAAATTTGTGAAATTTCAAACCAAGTCTATTCACATGCAATATGTACTAGGGCTGTCGATTAATTGCAGTTAACTCATGTGATTATCTCAAAAAAATTAACTGATTAAAAAAATTAATCACGATTAATCACATTGTTAAACAATAGAATACCAACTGAAATTTATTAAATATTTTTGGATGTTTTCTTACATTTTCAAATATACTGATTTCCTGTTCTGTTTTACCTGCATTCTGCCATATATTTCATGTTATAGCAGTCTCCCAGCACGTTATTTGTTTTAAGAACATTTTCACAGCAGATTTGACAAAACGTAAAGAAGGTACCAATGTGAGATTTCTAAGGATAGATACAGCATTCAACCCAAGGTTTAAGAATCTGAAGTGCCTTCCAAAATCTGAGAGGGAGGAGGTGTGGAGCATGCTTTCAGATCTCTTTAAAGAGCAACACTCCGATGCAGAAACTACAGAACCAGAACCATCAAAAAAGAAAATCAACCTTCTGCTGGTGGCATCTGACTCAGATGATGAAAATGAACTTGCGTCAGTCCTCTCTGCTTTGGATCGTTATCAAGCAGAACCCATCATCAGCATGGACACATGTCTTCTGGAATGGTGGTTGAATCATGAAGGAACATATGAATCTTTAGTGCATCTGGCACATAAATATCTTGCAATGCTGGCTACAACAGTGCCATGCGAACGCCTGTTCTCACTTTCAGGTGACATTGTAAACGAGACATGGGCACCATTATCTCCTGCAAATTGTAACCAAACTTGGATGTCTGAGCAATTGGCTGAAGTAGGACTGAGTGGACTTGTAGGTTCTAAAGTTTTATATTGTTTTATTTTTGAATGCAGTTATTTTTTGTACATAATTCTATATTTGTAAGTTCAACTTTCATTATAAAGAGATTGCACTACAGTACTTGTATTAGGTGAACCGAAATATTCTATTTCTTTTGTTTTTTACAGTGCAAACATTTGTAAACAAAAATGTAAAGTGAGCACTGTACACTTTGTATTCTGTGCTGTAACTAAAATCAGTATATATGAAAATGTAGAAAGCATCCACAAATAGTTAAATAATGGTATTCTATTATTAACAGTGCGATTAATCGCTTGACAGCGCTAATATGTATAGAAAATTTGTCAGGTCGGATCACATACATATATTTTCCAGGTGCCCAAAAGTTGACATTGAAAAGTATGTGTTCAGATTAGATAAAATATTTGGAGCCCATACATTTTCAAAGTGATGCATATTAAAAGTGAGCTAGCACAGACTTTGCAGATTGTCCAATTATCTCCTCACTTTCTTGATTACTTTATCAAGCAGTTAGTGACCCTGGTGCCATCTTCCGAATAAGGGCAGAGAATTAAGCAACCCCCATTAGCCTCAGGTCCCTGATCAAATTCCAGTTTGGGGACTTACACTCTGCTGCCCCTTCCTCAGTTTCACTTTGGATGCAATGCTCATTACTTCCTGTCTTCATTTGACTATATAAAGTGTTGCAACGATCTCTACCACGGTTGCAATGTTTGATGATGCAGATTGGATGAAGAAAGCACTTCAACAGCACAAGCACTCAATTAATCACACTGCTATATCCACATTATATTTACATATATATACATACACACTATAATCTATGAATCTATCTGGGAAGTATGTGAGGTCCTTCTAGTGAAAGGCAATATGGGTAGATCTTCAGCTGATGTAAATCAGGGTCAATGGAGCTACCCTGATTTAAAGAGCCAGAGCCTGAGCTGGTGTAAATATAAGTCACTACCTTTATTATGGCCTCATTCTGGCTGTATTTCAGGGAATCCCTGTTGAGGTTACAGGGACAAACCATCCCGATGAGTCGAAAGAATAGTAAATATGGCAGGCGACCAGCTTGGCTTAATGGTGAAATCCTAGCGGATCTTAAACATAAAAAAGAAGCTTACAAGAAGTGGAAGGTTGGACATATGACCAGGGAAGAGTATAAAAATATTGCTCGGGCAGGTAGGAATGATATCAGGAGGGCCAAATCGCACCTGGAACTGCAGCTAGCCAGAGATGTTAAGAGTAACAAGAAAGGTTTCTTCAGGTATGTTGGCAACAAGAAGAAAGCCAAGGAAAGTATGGGCCCCTTACTGAATGAGGGAGGCAACCTAGTGACAGAGGATGTGGAAAAAGCTAATGTACTCAATGCTTTTTTTGCCTCTGTCTTCACTAACAAGGTCAGCTCCCAGACTGCTGCGCTGGGCATCACAAAATGGGGAAGAGATGGCCAGCCCTCTGTGGAGATAGAGGTGGTTAGGGACTATTTAGAAAAGCTGGACGTGCACAAGTCCATGGGGCCAGACGAGTTGCATCCGAGAGTGCTGAAGGAATTGGCGGCTGTGATTGCAGAGCCATTGGCCATTATCTTTGAAAACTCGTGGCGAACCGGGGAAGTCCCGGATGACTGGAAAAAGGCTAATGTAGTGCCAATCTTTAAAAAAGGGAAGAAGGAGGATCCTGGGAACTACAGGCCAGTCAGCCTCACCTCAGTCCCTGGAAAAATCATGGAGCAGGTCCTCAAAGAATCAATCCTGAAGCACTTGCATGAGAGGAAAGTGATCAGGAACAGCCAGCATGGATTCACCAAGGGAAGGTCATGCCTGACTAATCTAATCGCCTTTTATGATGAGATTACTGGTTCTGTGGATGAAGGGAAAGCAGTGGATGTATTGTTTCTTGACTTTAGCAAAGCTTTTGACACGGTCTCCCACAGTATTCTTGTCAGCAAGTTAAGGAAGTATGGGCTGGATGAATGCACTATAAGGTGGGTAGAAAGCTGGCTAGATTGTCGGGCTCAATGGGTAGTGATCAATGGCTCCATGTCTAGTTGGCAGCCGGTATCAAGTGGAGTGCCCCAAGGGTCGGTCCTGGGGCCGGTTTTGTTTAATATCTTCATAAATGATCTGGAGGATGGTGTGGATTGCACTCTCAGCAAATTTGCGGATGATACTAAACTGGGAGGAGTGGTAGATACGCTGGAGGGGAGGGATAGGATACAGAAGGACCTAGACAAATTGGAGGATTGGGCCAAAAGAAATCTGATGAGGTTCAATAAGGATAAGTGCAGGGTCCTGCACTTAGGACGGAAGAACCCAATGCACAGCTACAGACTAGGGACCGAATGGCTAGGCAGCAGTTCTGCAGAAAAGGATCTAGGGGTGACAGTGGACGAGAAGCTGGATATGAGTCAGCAGTGTGCCCTTGTTGCCAAGAAGGCCAATGGCATTTTGGGATGTATAAGTAGGGACATAGCGAGCAGATCGAGGGACGTGATCGTTCCCCTCTATTCGACATTGGTGAGGCCTCATCTGGAGTACTGTGTCCAGTTTTGGGCCCCACACTTCAAGAAGGATGTGGATAAATTGGAGAGAGTCCAGCGAAGGGCAACAAAAATGATTAGGGGACTGGAACACATGACTTATGAGGAGAGGCTGAGGGAGCTGGGATTGTTTAGTCTGCAGAAGAGAAGAATGAGGGGGGATTTGATAGCTGCTTTCAACTACCTGAAAAGGGGTTCCAAAGAGGATGGCTCTAGACTGTTCTCAATGGTAGCAGATGACAGAACGAGGAGTAATGGTCTCAAGTTGCAGTGGGGGAGGTTTAGATTGGATATTAGGAAAAACTTTTTCACTAAGAGGGTGGTGAAACACTGGAATGTGTTACCTAGGGAGGTGGTAGAATCTCCTTCCTTAGAGGTTTTTAAGGTCAGGCTTGACAAAGCCCTGGCTGGGATGATTTAACTGGGAATTGGTCTTGCTTCGAGCAGGGGGTTGGACTAGATGACCTTCTGGGGTCCCTTCCAACCCTGATATTCTATGATTCTATGATTCTATGATTCATTCAGTTTAGCATTTAAACACATGCTTTATTTTAAGCATGTGGGCAGTTCCAATGGGACTATTTACTGGCTTAAAATGAAGCACGTGCTTAAGTGCTTTGCTAGAAGAGAACCCTCCTACTACTGTGCAAACGTGACAAGTATTTATGCAAAGTATTTGCAGTTTCCTTCTGGGCCATTTCAAGAGCCAGCATGTCACATATTTTAGTGTGAAAGCCCGTCCTCTTGGAATGACATTTAATGAAAATGGATGGATTTTTACTTCAAAAACACCAATTTTGAGTGCTCTTATGTCCTGAATGTAAATACACGAGATTGTTTCATCGGCTTGCACACAAGCCTTCAGGTCTCTAGCTGACTAAGCCAAAACCCTATCCTCACCTGAATCAGGCTACTTATTTTCTTCAATGCTGAGGCTTAAAATTGATTTATTGCCCCCAAACCCTCTTCAGATGCTATGCTGTTTCATGGCCCTTTTAAAGTCTTCTGAGGAGAGTTTAAAACAGTGCTCCGATAGAAGCACTGTTCACGCCCTGATGTCTAGCAGCATTTGATTCCTCCCCTTATTCGTATTCTCGTCAGTGTCACATTTAATGCCACGGAGCGCATTTTTAAGGTAATAACAGGCCTGAAGTTTATGAAAGAAAAGATTGATATCAGCTTCATAAAACTCCGGGGAAGCAATATCTTTCCTACATCTTGCCATTCCTTTAACTGCAGGCACCTTCACACAGTGTGGATGGAGAGAAGTGTTTTCGAAAAAGGAGATATCTCCAGACAGCCACGGGGTTTGAGAACCTAGTGTGGTATTAATTTCTTTATCGCTTTAACGCAAAGAAGTTACAGTTACAGTTACTGCTTTCTGTATTTCACATATGGATTTCTTTCAAAGGCCTGGGAATACTTTATTTAAATGCCACTAGATTCTTAAATGCTTATGCTGTGTAACCAGTGGTTCATTGTCACCACCTCTTAAGAGGCCAGCCCATGAAGTCATCATCCACCACTACAGATACACAAGATAATGAGAAGCCCTATATGTCTGGGTTTTCATGAGCACACCCATCACAATGGCATCTGAGCACCTTTTGCAAAATATAAGTGATGGGAACTGCATGATCTCAGTGATCTTTCTAGATATGGGTCACATTTCCTAAATATAGAACCAGGTCCAGATATTCAGGCTCAGGGCGTGTTTTGACCCATTAATAGACCTAGATCTATCTCTAGATTTCACAACCAACTCTGAGTGCTGATTCCAAATCTCCCTCAGGATGGAGGGAGATGTTTGGATCTAGGATTTTGGGTGGGGTCCATCATTAGTCTATTCTAGTTCTACCAGATTAAGCCATAGAGATTCACCCACCAAGATTCTCAGCTGCATCCAAACTCCCCTGGGTATGGCTGAGGAGAGTGGGGGGATACAGGCATTGCTCTCCTAACCCACTTTTCTGCCCCCGAATGCTGTAGAGGTCAGGGCCCCTTTCTCACTCCTGCCAGCTGTAACAGCTCCCTAGGGAATGTGACCAGCCAAGAACTGGATCAGCGCTGAATATTCTAGCTACACTCTCACTTTGGCTGCTCTTCTTGTATACAGAGTGTGTGTGTGTGTGTGTAAAGCTTTACTGACATTACATCACCTGAGGATCCTCCCACATCAGGGAAGTCTCCAGGTGCCTTATTAGGGCATCTTTAGAGTCCCTTTGCACCACAGCAGTGCAATAAGGACTATGCTGGGGCCAAAGATCTGTCCCTAAAGACTCTTATTTCAGTCAGCCTCACCTCAGTCCCTGGAAAAATCATGGAGCAGGTCCTCAAAGAATCAATCCTGAAGCACTTGCATGAGAGGAAAGTGATCAGGAACAGCCAGCATGGATTCACCAAGGGAAGGTCATGCCTGACTAATCTAATCGCCTTTTATGATGAGATTACTGGTTCTGTGGATGAAGGGAAAGCAGTGGATGTATTGTTTCTTGACTTTAGCAAAGCTTTTGACACGGTCTCCCATAGTATTCTTGTCAGCAAGTTAAGGAAGTATGGGCTGGATGAATGCACTATAAGGTGGGTAGAAAGCTGGCTAAATTGTCGGGCTCAACGGGTAGTGATCAATGGCTCCATGTCTAGTTGGCAGCCGGTATCAAGTGGAGTGCCCCAAGGGTCGGTCCTGGGGCCGGTTTTATTCAATATCTTCATAAATGATCTGGAGGATGGTGTGGATTGCACTCTCAGCAAATTTGCGGATGATACTAAACTGGGAGGAGTGGTAGATACACTGGAGGGGAGGGATAGGATACAGAAGGACCTAGACCAATTGGAAGATTGGGCCAAAAGGAATCTGATGAGGTTCAATAAGGATAAGTGCAGGGTCCTGCACTTAGGACGGAAGAACCCAATGCACAGCTACAGACTAGGGACCGAATGGCTAGGCAGCAGTTCTGCAGAAAAGGACCTAGGGGTGACAGTGGACGAGAAGCTGGATATGAGTCAGCAGTGTGCCCTTGTTGCCAAGAAGGCCAATGGCATTTTGGGATGTATAAGTAGGGGCATAGCGAGCAGATCGAGGGACGTGATCGTTCCCCTCTATTCGACATTGGTGAGGCCTCATCTGGAGTACTGTGTCCAGTTTTGGGCCCCACACTTCAAGAAGGATGTGGATAAATTGGAGAGAGTCCAGCGAAGGGCAACAAAAATGATTAGGGGACTGGAACACATGAGTTATGAGGAGAGGCTGAGGGAGCTGGGATTGTTTAGCCTGCAGAAGAGAAGAATGAGGGGGGATTTGATAGCTGCTTTCAACTACCTGAAAGGGGGTTCCAAAGAGGATGGCTCTAGACTGTTCTCAATGGTAGCAGATGACAGAACGAGGAGTAATGGTCTCAAGTTGCAGTGGGGGAGGTTTAGATTGGATATTAGGAAAAACTTTTTCACTAAGAGGGTGGTGAAACACTGGAATGCGTTACCTAGGGAGGTGGTAGAATCTCCTTCCTTAGAGGTTTTTAAGGTCAGGCTTGACAAAGCCCTGGCTGGGATGATTTAACTGGGAATTGGTCCTGCTTTGAGCAGGGGGTTGGACTAGATGACCTTCTGGGGTCCCTTCCAACCCTGATATTCTATGATTCTATGATTCTATTTTAGCTGAACCATTTCATCCTTCCCCATGTGTCACCACACCCTCATTTTAGAAAGCTAGAGGACTGACATAGGTACATTTAAGCTTAGGGAAATCTTTTTTATAATCTTGGTTAGTTTGTGTCTTACCTTTGGTAAGAGATCTTAAATCAGACAAAAAAGCCATTGTATTTCAGCCCTCTGATTCACTGTCTGAAAATAGTGGGAGTTTTCTTATTTTTAAATGCTGGCAATTTTGGTAAAGTCGCTGAAATGAACAGACAAAGTGGGGAGCGGGGGGAGAATCCTGGGGATGGATTTTACAGTGCTAGAACATACAGGTAATTCCACCAATTTGTCAGTGTTTGAAAAAAGCAACTGGGAAGTAACAGACATTTCACAAAGAACTGGTTTATAATAAAGGCCCACATCTCTCTGCCCATATTTTCAAAACAACATGCAGTCAACTTTTGTGAGCACATCATGCCCAGTATAGGCCAAAGCCATGGCCTAATGAGTTCAGAGGGAGTTTCTCCTTAGATTTCATAGGGCTGTGGATCAGAAATGTTCACCTAACACTGAGTTTCTACACATGCATATTCAGAGTAGAGCCCATCAGGAATTTCTTGACAAAAATGTTTCTGCATTTAAAAATGCCAATCTGTTGAAGCTTCTTGCAGGAACAGGGTGGTGCTGATGAATTTTTCAACAAAATGAAGTTTTGTAGTTATTAAAACGGAACATTTCAGATACACCAACTTTTCTGAGGGAGGAGGTTTGGTTCACCGAAATTTGGTGTTTCAACTTTTCATCCCATTTGTGATGGGAATGTTTGTTGATATCTCAAAAATTTTCATGGGACAGGAAAAACGGTTCCCACCCATCCCTAATTCAGATCCTGGCACACAGATATTACAGTGGTGGGTGACAGTACAACAGCAACCTAAGATGGTAGAGAAACGTATGACTTGCACTTCAAGAGTTGAAAAGGCACAGTGCGATGAGTGCAAAAGAGCATGCTTTTGTACTTTTTGAGTTCACATACAACAGCAGGAGATTTGCCAAAGTACAAGTTCATGGCTTCATAGATATTAGAGCACATTAACCTAGTCTGAACTCTTGGCCATAGAATTGCACCCATTAATTCCTTTACTGAGCCCACTAACCTGCAGTATTTGCTACAAGTACCAAAGAACAATGAACTAACGAGAATGACTAACAAGCAGTGTGAGAAATGCCTTTCATCCCAAAGGATCCCATAACACTTTGCGAAGAAGAATCACTACATCCACCCCTGACCTGTATCCATCTCTGGGGTGTCATGATGTGGTTTACAGACCCCTGCCTAAGACTAAAGGAGTAATGCAGCAGCATTGGGCTAAGAAGGCCCCGACCCCCAGCAGCTGCAGAGCATATAGCAAACCAAGGGCCTGCTTAAAAAGGAGACTGACAGGCAAGCAGGGGGAGAGTGAAGATGAGACTGGCTGCAGGCAGCAGCTTCAGGGACAGAGGGATCTACACGGAGAGGGTCTGGCCTAGGGAGGGGGACCCAACTGGGAGGCCAAGGGCCTGACCCCCTTTTCTCTCCCCATCTTCTCCTTGACGAGGGGGAAACAAGTGGACACGGGAAAGTGAGGGAGGACCCAAGGGACTGTTTGAACTCTTGAGACTGTGGGAACAACCCTCTGCTGAGAGAGAAGCGGAGCGCACAGACCACAGCCCAACCTGGGGAGAGAACAGTGGGAGGAAGCCGAGCTGTTGAACCAGCTACAGGGGACCACCTAGGATACAGTGGAGAGGGAGGGCCCATTTCCCGCTACCCTTCACCCCTCATACAGCAGATGGGGAGAACCCAGGGAACAGTGGAGTGTAACTCGGCCACCAGGCCTTCAGGCTGCCTGGCAAGGCCATCCCAAGACTCTGACTATTGAGCCACAGCCTGCCGGCCCCAAGTGAACCCCATTACAGGTGTTAAGCAGAAGTTCTTTAGCAGCACAGGTTTCAGGACTTGGAGTATGTGATGGGGTGCTCCAGTCACCAGTGGGCTGGCATCTCCACCTGGTCCCTCTGGGGATTAGCTCTTGAAGTAGGCACCCCCTTCCCTAGGTGCTAAGTTTCTAATCTGCCGGGGGTGCCCTCCCCCAGCTCTGCCCAGGCCCTGCCCCCACTCCATCTCTTCCCCCAACGCCCCACCCCCATCCTGCTTCTTTCCACCCCCGCTCCACCCCCACCCTTCATAACGCTATCTTGCTTTTATATAGCATGTTTCAGCGGTACATCTCAAAGCACTTTACAAAGATCAGTCCCATTATCCCCAATTTACACATAGGTAAACCGAGGCCTAGAGATGACATGACTTGCCCAAGATAACCCAGCAGGCCAGGAATAGAATCCAGGGCTTCTGAATCCCATTCCTGTGCTCCGTCTCCTAGGTGGCACTGTTACTTGTCACCATGGGAAAGAGAAGAGGAACAATAATAAAAACATGGTGTGAGAGTTTACCGATTTATTTTTTGACTCTGCCCAGAGCATGTCTAGAAGACACAGTGGTGAAAATATTGGTTACCTGTCCACGGTAACTATTCCATCTTTGTTACACTGTTGGTAGTGCCTTAGCATCCAGTTTTCACAGAAATACCAATGCGGACAAGGGACACACTACTTGTATTATCTAGGACTAAGGTGGTCATCTTTAGTTCAAGGCCAGATTTTGGATATGAAGAACCAGGATTTTAGTTCTGATCCTGCAGATGTTTGTGATTAATAACAAAGATCATATTGGTTCCTTTTGGCCTGGAATCTATGAATCTACAATTGACTTAGTGATTGCATCTGCAAGCTGATTCATTGCCAAATGATGGCACAGCTGGTTGGCGAGGGTGTTTTAAGTGAAGTGCCACATGGCAGCCAGGAGACATCCATGGAAATGCTGGAAACTGGTTCCCATATGTAACTGGAGACTGGCTAATAAACAAAGACAACGTCACTTCATGCTGGTGGCCTGGTTTTATTCTACTACTGGAAGAAAGATAAAAGTTGTCTAAATCCATCGTGCTGTTGAGTTATTGATATTTATTTATTGCTGGAGGATGGCTGAAAAGACACCAGTACTGTGAGAGGATAGGAAATTGTCTCTTGGTAAAGATTAAAACGGTGATTTGGGATATTGCACCTGTTCCTGGAACTGGTCTAATTAAAAAAATTCAATTAAAGATCTACAAAAAAGATCTATGTGTCTAGTCATACATTATTAAAATAGTTCCATAGGCCATTTGCAGTACTTCTGTCCTTGTGCTGGTTACTTTAAAGAGGACAAAGTCAAGGACCTTAGGCATTTTGTAAAGGAAAGTTTGTGAAACCTAATAGCGACAGATTTGTTTTCATAACAATTTCTTTTGTTCATTAAAGATTTTTAAAAAATTGTCATAACTAGCAAGCGGACCAAACCCCGGAATCTGAACTCCTTGAATTTCAAAATTCCTGGATCCTAAAGTTTAGATTCTGTATTGCATCAAGAATTGAAAGGAGCCTAATTTTTCAGGTTCAGATATGGCAAAATCTCATTGAAGCACCACCTCTCAATAGATTTTGACTCAACGTGGCAGAAGTCACAGGAGATCAAGCTGCTCCGAAACATATCTGCCATGCTACATTTCCAGGCAAGATTTCCACTATTGTGGGGAGGGGAAGGAGAATGTTGCATCCTGAAACCTAACCTTGATTTGGCCCCAATCCTGAACCCTCTAGCCAGCCTGCACCTACTCTGGTTCTGATGCATCTTCCTCAGGTCACTTTTAGTTTAAATATTCCATGCACTGTGTCTAACCAAAATGTAAGAGGTCAAATACTATGGCGATGAGCACCACAGAAATGTATACATATAAAATAATTCCTTGAGGAACAGTGCTATAGAATGTATTCAAAAGAGATTTAAGAAAAAGAGAGAAAAGTTCCGATCATCCTATGGGTTTTAATGAACTATTTATGTCTCAGCCACAGAATTCCATCGGGTAGCATGGAAGGATTAACATGTTCGATTACATTCTTTAGGTTTTAAAAGTCATTTCTATAGAATGCCATTTGTTTCATCTCTATCAAGTTCTATAAGATTTTTCCATAAAGATTAAAAAAAAAAATCAAACGTTCTGGAGCCAGAAAGTGAAAGTAATTAAAAAGGCCAGGATGATTGACATTCAAAACGTAAAGCAGCAGCACAACTGCTGAAGTGTAAGTTAGATTTTAAAGATTCTTCCAGCTTTGCTAATCTACGGTATTATATGGAACATGACAGAATGTTTCTCTAAAAAAAAAATTGTTTTAACCTGCCAGTTCCTTTTCCTTTGATCCCACTCTCTGATCCCATCTGTTGCCTGTTTTAGGGAACTTCAGCCCTTTAAAATAATCTTCTCTTAGATTCTGAATTCAAAAAGCATCTGTTGAGTCGGGGAAGTAAGCAGGGCCAATTGGAAAATGCTAACTTTTCATGGGAAAATACTTTTAAAAAGAAATGTCTTGTGAACATTTTTCAGTTTTTTAATGGGGAAGAAGAAGAAGAAGCCAAAAGCCCAAAACAAGTTCAGATTTTGAAAACCATTTTTGCCAAAGCTTTTCAGGTTTTGGTTTCTGGAAACTGGAAACTTTCAACTAAAATTAATATTTCTGTTTTGGTTAACCAAAAAAGCTATTTTTCATAGAAAAAATATTTTAACCAAAACATTCAGACATCTGCAGACTGAAGTACATTAGAGTTCTTTGTCTCTGGACTAGAGAAATGTTTATGGACAGTCTGTTCTGATTATTTATTTAGGGTTATATTATTATTATGTTTGCACCAAAGGCCTCAGTCAGGAACAAGTCCCTTTTGCTAGTTGCTGCACATTGGGTAAGTCACAGCCTTGCTCTTTGTGGTGAGCACATCGCTCTTCACATTAATGATGGGGAGCTTGTGTGAAACAAATAGTTTCTCTTGTTTTCATCTTTACATCCACTTCACAGCACACACACTGGAGCCTTCTCTAAGTTGCAGCAGCATCTCTCTGCTCTGACTGGCATTCATAGCCCTGCTCTGCTGTGTGAGGAGTGACTCTTTCAACTCTCCAGCCACCTCCTGCATCTTAACATAAAGAAGAACCATTAGGAGAAACATCTAGACGCTAGCACACCACAGCCAGACACTGGGGATCTGGAGAACTGGAACACTATACAGTCAAAGGATTTGCAGCCCAGTGACCCTATATCCTCCCCACTCCTGATTTTCACTGGGTTGAGGAAGTAGACCACCATGCATTAGGACAGATCCAAAAGCCAGGTACTTGAAGCCAGTGAGTTCACATTTAAGGACACAAGCCCTTGCAGGATCAAAGCTGAATGGCTGCTCAGTCTAGCCCATAGAGACCATCTTTGCCCTGAAACACTTGCAATCTAGGTATGGGGTGAAATGAGTTTGGGAGAGGGAGAGAGACAAGGATGGAAGGCTCATTTCAGGATTTTGTTTCCATTATTTAGACTGTGGTGTATAAAGAAGATGACTCAAGCAAAGCTGAGATATCCTTTGGACCAGAGAAACTGGAGATATGGTGGGGAGAGGGGAGAAAGATCTGGGCCACGAACTCTAATACCATGCTTTGGTCAGTTAGAAAAACTATATAGATTAAAACAAGGATTATTTTTTTAGCAGTAAAAAGACTCACCGTTTATTACTGTCAACCGATAGAAGCCAGAAGCCATCATGCCAGATGTCTTTTCTTTTACGGTATTTAGTGAAATTAAACTGTCAGTCTTCATTTCACCGGATGACTCCACCATGTATCATGCTGCAGTTAACAGAGTTTGAATTCAAAGTAATTCTCTTGGCATTGCAGTCTCATTTTGGATTGGAATCTTTTGATGCAACCTAGGATACTGCATGTGAAACATCAGGGCAAATGACGGCTGGCAAGTGACACGGGATTATTTTTTGGCAAAGAAATACTCCCATTAGAAAGATGGAAAATCATCCAGCTCCTAAAGCTCTGCTTTCTCATTATAGAAGGAGAGAAAGCCAGACTGCTCAAAGATTAAGCCTCAGCCAGAAAGGAGAGAGAACTTTACACAGGGGCAAATTCATCCCTGGTGTCTCTCCATAAAACTCAGCAGAGTAATGCCTAAGATAACTTTGGCTCATTGTGCCTTCTTTAAAAAGGCAACAGAAAATAAGGGTTTAGATTGTCCGAGAGTATAAACTCCCTTCCCTAAATCTACCATACATTTAGCGGTACTGATGCAGTAGGGTAATAGTGACACAAAATGTTACTTAATTCTCTGAGCCAGGAACAGGATGACTCAAGCAACTGGTAACGGGATATGAATCTTACTGTCTGGAGATAGATTAGGCAAGTGCATCCCCACAGTCCAAGTTTGGGAGATCTTTAATCTGGATGGTTTGCAATTTGCTTGGGAAGAAAAAAACACTTAAGCCAAACACTGTAGGGAGAAGATCTTCTGTGTTCAACTCCCAGTTGGCACAGAACTCATCACACTTAAATGGACACTATCACTCTTAGCTCAGGACTGGCCACAGCTTCCTGCGCTACTCTCCACATTCCACACACATTACAAAAAACCCTTTGAAGGGCATTAAGAATGGTAGGTTGTTGGTTCGAATCCTGTACAGGTCAATACTGACTATTAATCATTACTGTCTAATGACTTCTTGGCAAACCACAAAATGTGTTATTAGTCAAAAACTCATTCCACATTATTCCAAGTGTAGAACAGTGGACTCACCACTGGAGTGTCCCCTTGTGGCAGTGCATGGCACAACTGGTCCTCCTCCTCCAGTACCCCTTATCAGGGATTTCTCTGGTTCTGCCTCTTCTCATTATTTGGCCCTCCAGCCAGGTCACTGACAGTCCCCCCACCACACCCTTCTGGGGTAACAAAGTCCAACAAATAACTGTCCAATGTCTGCACAAAAGGTCTTCAGACCCATGGTCTTCACACCCTTATCTGAGTCATCCTTATCCCCTTCTCATGAGCTTCACGCTAGGACCCTCCAGCAGGCCTGGGATTCTGTGGGTCCTGCAGGACCTGCTGCCATAATAGCGAGAGTGAGTAAAATCTTTGTTGCAGGAAGGATCGGGTGGCCAAAAACCCAGACTGCGGTAATTTGCGGAAAAGCACTAAATCTCTCGTCAATTTGTCATAAATAGAATTTCAGCAATGTAAAGCAAGCTTTTCTTTTTTGTAAATAAAGGGTTTTATACTTAAATTTAAGCAAGGGATAGAAAGAGATTTGATGTCTATTATAACAGGAGTTAAAAAAAATTCATGGTTTAAGCAAGATTTGTTTTCTTCTCTTAGTGGTAAAAATTGTGTCTGAATTTCATATATCTATATTTTAACTAGCTTTTTTTCAGTAGCATGGGAGAATCTGTTTCTCCTGCAGGATTTGCACCATCTACAGTTTTTGCAGATGGGAATGGGATAAAAATGCAAGAAAGAATGTGGGAGTGGGTTTTGGGGGGTGGGATGGAAGCAGGGCTAAACAGAAATAGTCCCCCCGAGGGCTCTACTTCACACCACGTTACCAGAGGCTGGTAAAGGAACCCAGGGCTGTCATCTATAGTGGATTTCAGTCCAGGGACTTTAGGACAGGCAGTCAGTGTTCACTCTGCCAGACTCCTTGCTGCTTGCTAGACTTGTTCCTGTCGGCATGCCTCTCTAAGTTCACCCTTCTCTCAGGGCCAGGACTCGCAGGGCTCCTCCCTGGAATCCCCAATAAGTTCCAAACCAAAATCAGGCTTCACTTTGCATCCCTTCTCCACTTCAGGGGTCTCTCCCTGAAAGTCCAGATGCTGCCCTATAACCAAGGCTCCTCAACAGAGCCTGCTCCAGCCACTCCATGTCTCTCCTGGCCTCTTGCCAGACTTTGCTACTCAGGAGAGGATTCCCCAACTCTCCCCCAAGGCTTCCTCCTTGACCTTGTCAGTCTCTTCACTTTCTAGCCTTAGACAATGACTGCAGAGTTTCTCCCTACTGCCCTTGTCTGCTCCACATCTCCTGCCTGTATAGCAGCCACACAGCTTCTCTTCCAGCTGGGACTCATCTTTAATCAGGGCTGGCCTATCCTCCAGATGCAGCCCAGTGGGTTAATTGGCCTCTCAAGCCCACATGAACCCCTTTGAAGCCAGAATGTACCCCATCACACCAAGATTCCTGCTCTACTAATTTTTAAAGGCCAGTGTCACACACTGGGGCCTCAGAGGATTGAGCGCTGTGCATGGGGGGAAATGTTTCTTCCCTATTCTCTGAAGCATAAGGATTGATAACCCTTGTAAATGTTCTCTTTGCTAGTGCAACTGCTGGTGCTATTCATACTCATCAAAGTGTCAAACCCTTTTCCGAGTTTTCTGCCTCCATATTATTCTCAGTTCACAGGTTAATTTTAGATGACACTCAGTGACTGCCAGCTCCATCCCTAAGCTCTCCAAGGCTCTCCAGCAGTCACCAGTCCATCGGGATTCCAGCGGGAGGCTGCCCATGCCCTGTAGAAATTCGGGTCTAACTAGTACTACTGCTTGTTCAGCCAGGAGGTAATAACACTGCTACTATGTCTGTTACTTTTGGCTTTCCCTCGGCGTCACACACACACAAAACCCTAAAACCACGGTTTTCTATGTGAGATATTTACCCAGTGGTTTTCCACTGACTTCACTGGGCTTAAGATCAGGTCTCAGGGGACCAGAGATAATACTAATGTACAGTAGAGAATCATCCTGCACTGAGAGGGGAATGGATTAAGGGGCAGATTTTCAAAGTGTCTTACAAGTTTAGGAGCACGAACCTTATAGACTTGGAATGGGACTTCTCCTCCTCCATAGACTTTAAGGCCAGAAGGGACCAGCATGATCATCTAGTCTGGCCTCCTGCACGTTGCAGGCCACAGAACCTTATCCACCCACTCTTGTAATAGGCCCATAACTTCAAGCTGGGTTACTGAAGTTCTTAAATCTTGATTTAAGGACATCTGTCAAGGTTCCTTCCCCACTCTGAACTTTAGGATACAGATGTGGGGACCTGCATGAAAGACCCCCTAAGCTTACCAGCTTACGTTAAAAACTTCCTCAAGGTACAAATTTGCCTTGTCCTTGAACCCTATGCTGCCACCACCAAGCGTGTAAAACAAAGAACAGGGAAAGAGCCCACTTGGAGACATCTTCCCCCCAAAATATCCCCCCAAGCCCTACACCCCCTTTCCTGGGGAAGGCTTGATAAAAATCCTCACCAATTTGCATAGGTGAACACAGACCCAAACCCTTGGATCTTAAGAACAATGAAAAAGTAATCAGGATCTTAAAAGAAGAATTTTAATGAAAGAAAAGTAAAAGAATCACCTCTGTAAAATCAGGATGGTAAATACCTTACAGGATAATCAGATTCAAAACATAGAGAATCCCTCTAGGCAAAACCTTAAGTTACAAAAAGACACAAAAACAGGAATATACATTCCATTCAGCACAGCTTATTTACCAGCCATTTAAACGAAAGGAAATCTAACGTATTTCTAGCTAGATTACTTGCTAACAAGTTCTAATACTCCATTCCTGTTCTTTTCCCGGCAAAAGCATCTCACAGACAGACAGACCCTTTGTTCCCCCCCGCCCCCAGCTTTGAAAGTATCTTGTCTCCTCATTGGTCATTTTGGTCAGGTGCCAGCGAGGTTATCTTAGCTTCTTAACCCTTTACAGGTGAAAGGGTTTTGCCTCTGGCCAGGAGGGATTTTATAGTTCTGTATACAGAAAGGTGGTTACCCTTCCCTTTATATTTATGACAACATCAAATTACAGAGAATCCACCGTTTACTCTAGTTCAAACTAGCAAGTGACCAGAACCCCTTGCTATAGACGACAAACACCCCTTCCCCACCAGGGTCTCTGCCAATGTAACCTGGGGTAAGATTCCCTCCTGACCCCCAATATGACAGTCAGTTAGGACCTGAGCATGTGAGTGAGAGCAGACACCCAGGAAAGAATTATGTGTTGTAACTCAGAACCCTCCCCATCTGGTGTCCCATCTCGAGCCATTGAAGATATTTGCTAATAGCTGACACAGATGGGTTGTATGCCATTGTAGGTAGTCCCTTCATAAACTTACCAAGTTCAATCTTGAAGATGGTTAGGTGTTTTGCTCCCACAACTCCTCTTGGAAGGCTGTTCCAGAACTTCACTCCTCTGATGGTTAGAATCCTTTGTCTAATTTCAAGCCTAAACTTGTTGATGGCCAGTTTATATCCATTTGTTCTTGTGCCAGCATCAGCCCTTAACTTAAACAACTTCTTTCCCTCCCTTGTGTTTATCTCTCTGGTGTATCCCTTGGGGCTTTTGACCATCTCCCCCTAAACTGGTCTTTTGCATCTCTCACATCTACAGTATCTTATTTATATTGGTCCACTTTTCTGATTGCACAGTAATACTTAACTCTGATATAGCCCCTTTCATCCAAAGCTCTTCACAAAGGAAGATAAAGTATCATCCTCGTATAGATGGGAAAATGGAGACACAGACATGCGACACACAAAGGTCACACAAAAGACCAAAGGTCACAAAAAAACCCATGAAAGAGTGAAGAAGAAAAGCCAGCTTACGTGACTTCCCATCCAGTGACCACCACATTGCCTTCCCACGCTGGTTGCTTAATATTGCATCTAACATTGGCCCTCACTATCTTCTCCTTTTGTATATCTATGCCAGTGTTATTTGCTGCATCTCATTCACATTAATGGAAATTGCACACGCATCAGGAGAAAACATTTAAACAATGTGGGTGGCACCAGATTTATTTGTATGGCTGGGAGTTCATATAAATCAGTATTGTGACAGGGAGAAGGGAGTTAACAGATGAGCCTGCACTCTGATCACTCGGACACCCATTAGTTCCCCAGGAGAAAGTTGATTGTGGTCATTAAAGGTAATTAGCTAATCAGGATACAAGGATATTGACCTTTCACGCATGACCTGAGCTCAGGTGATCATGTAAATAATCATGTATATCTTAGAAAGAGTTAAGGTACTTGCCAAATGAGTGCAAATGAAATTAAAAGCTATAATGCAAGTAGGAATAAACAAAGAAACCTAAAGATTGTTTTAAAATGAGCTTTTCAGTGAGCCTGAAGCCTAGTATTTGGCTTGAGGCCAGTGTTAGTTAGCATAAGGCCACAATAAACATAATAAAACTGAGCATTACTATGTAATCTTGCCTCAGAAGATTCACAGTATATATCTTGTGATAAACTTTCCAAATTGGAAAGGCTTTATCTGGCCAGACCCCTTTACTGCATTGTATGGAGAATCTTCTATCTATGCCAATTGTTTGAACTCCCAAATGGGTAGCAGGAATGGCAGATATGAACAAGAGGCCGAGACTTAAACAGATAGAGTCTCAGAAATAGGTGGCGATAAGGAATACAAGCATAAAAGGCAATCAAACCTGACCCACAGTGGGACTTGTGGATAGCGGGATGGTGACAACCTTAACACTCGCACCTTAAGCATGAGCTTAATATATGATGCAGATTCTGCTGTTCTTGTTTTTTCTAGTTCTGTGACTTTTGCTTATATGAAGTGTGGTATTAATAATACTCAGAGTGTGTGTGTGTGTATCTCATTAATCATCTTAATTAATCTCTAAGTAGCTAGAACGAAGCTGTTATTAGTGATAAACGCATTTTGCACCCCAAATTAACCTTAAGGCTACAAGGAGCTGGAATATTCATACAAAGCCACCAGTATCCATCCACCTCACGAGGTGCTTCTTTGCCTCCCCTGGCCGTAAGGGACATAGACACTGTCAAAACCAATTAGTATAAATATGCCAATGAATGTGTGCAATTTGCTTTCTGCAGTGTTCTAGCCAGGAGGTACCTCAGTGCATTTAACGGGAAAGCTTCTACTGCTGTTGTCTGTGGGGTCAGATTGCCAGAGCCTTGCCTCAACCTTTTACTCCCCTTCTGATTCCTGCTTAGATTGGGTGTGTCTACACAGCAATTAAACACCCACAACTGGCCCATGTCAGCTGACTCAGACTTGCGGGGTTGTAACATTGTTGTGTAGACACTCAGGCTGGAGCCTGGGCTCTGGGACCCTTCCTCCCACCCAACAGATCCCAGGGCCCAAGCACCAGCCCAAGCCTGAACATGTACATAGCAATTTTCAGCCCCATGAGCCTGAGTCAGCTGATGCAGGCCAGCCATGCCGTGGGTCTTTCATTCCATGGTAGACATACCCATGATGACTTCCGCCCAATAGGGTTGGGAGAGAGAGCCTAGTACACCCCTCTGTTGGCAAGTGGGAGGCAGTGCTTAAAGCATGTGTGTGGTGGGGAGACCCAGACCCACCTAAATCAATAAAAATCAAGCCAGGTCCCTGAGGGGTGCACTTAAACTCTCTTACGATGGACACCCTTACTTTTTTCAGACCCAGGGGAGGCGGGGAGTGGAGATGGTGGTGAGGAGTGGGAGGGGCTATGACTCCACCACAAGTTGCCATAATAAAGGGGGAAGTAATTTACTCCCCACCAGAGCAATCGGGGAATAGGGGAGTAATTGTGACTCTCAGAATCGCGGCTAATTGTCTGGTGCTGGTGCTGATGCCGGTGCAGTGTAGCTACACACCACACCTGACTCAGGGCAGACAGCAAAGCTACAGTTTGGCCCTGTATGAAGAGCAGTGCCTCTTCTGTGTACCAACAAACACCGCAGACCACTGCAGTTTGCCAGGCTGTTAATCCAGCAATATTCAGAATTAAATTTATTTTTGGTGGGGGAAAAAAAAATCCAGAAAGCTTTGTTAGAAAACAGGTCACCAAAAAAAGGAGCCCATCCTCTAATTTATCGTTTCAGATCCATCCAGCACCCGAGACTGTAAGGCGCTGGGTGCTCCCAAGAGACCAAGATTTTGCTTTTGGATATCTCAATTTTTGGTGCCCAATTTGAAACACTTTAAAGGGGGCTGATTGTCAGAGGTTAGGTGCTCAGCCCTTTCTGAAAATAATGCCGCCTTAAGGCGTCTTTATCTGGGCACCCAAAATTGGAGACAATGCAACACTTTAAAAAATCTTGGCTGATGGGAGTTAAGGACACCCAGAAGCATTGAACAGCGCATAAGATGAACCAGTGGTGAGGAGATCTGGTCAAAAAACACTGTTGCCTCTTTGGCCCAATATTTGGGACCCTGAAGTGTTGGTTCCATTGAGATAAGAAATTGGTGACATAAGTCAGATATATTCTTGGTGTCATTGTGTGTGACTTACAAAAAATGCCCACAAAGTCCTGCTTCCCTGAACATAGTAGTAACAAGCAACAGCTGGTATGCTTCTTTAGAAATCCCCAACTCTGCCACTCCAGCAAGCTCTGTGTCCGAGAAGCTATAGCCCCCTGTTTCCTCTCAGGGTTGCGCTCAACAGCTCCTTCTCCTGGCTTTCCCACAAAGCCTGAAGCCACTAGCCTCTGTCTCTGCAACCAGGGAAAGCCTTCAGTCCACACACCTCAGCTCTGACTTGCCATGCAACCAAGTGTCACAACTGGTAGCCCTCACTGTCCGCAGTGTTTGTATTACATAGAGGGACTTAATTGCTCCTGCTATTGAGCCTGACACAGAGTGCATGGCACCTCCATTGGTTTAACAATTTCTGGGACTTCCAACTTTTATTTATCCCATTAACACTGCGCTGACACTGACTTCTTACAATTACAAGAAGTGGCCTGTTTTATGCAGACTTGCTCCCCGTTCTTGTGAGTGAGAGAGTGACGTTAAGAGCGAGGGAGAGAGAAATTTGTCCAGAGAGAGGAATGAATGGGAGCTTGTGGAGAGGAGTGTTTGCATAAGAAGGGCAGGTAGCAGTGCAGCTGTTTACCAAATAAATAATAAGTAATAAACGAGTGACTGGGGAATTAAAAGAGGTTTCAGTCTGAACCAATTGCCACACTAAAATAGTTATTTATGAATTAATTTTAACTAACCCGATCTGCTCTGGCATATGTGTTTATAAATGACTCTTGGCTTGTTTTCCAAGCCAGAGCACAAACATTTTCACATGCTCCAATTAAGCATCTGCATTCGTTCGTATTTTTTCCTAACCAGATGCAGGAACAAAAAGTGGGGGAATGAAACACAAATCCTCAGCTCAGTCAATCAGTGCTGCCAGTCAACAATTGAAAAACGAAGCTGTCTCCAAGTTTGGATTGAATTAGTACCTATCAATGAAGGGCATTCGATTAACTGTGAGCCATAGTTAATATCACCATTATCATACCATTGTTGCAGTTTACTGTCACACAGGAAGTTTCCTTCTGTTCACCCTAAATCAGGCATCTCAAACTCAAATCACCATGAGGGCCACATGAGGACTAGTACATTGGCCCGAGGGCCACATTACTGAAACCCTTTCATACAATGATACAAAAGCCCCCCCCGCCCCATCCCCAGCCCCGCCCCACTCCACCTCTTCAATGAGGCCCCGCCCCTGCCCCACCTCTTCCCACCCCTTCCCCACTCCCATTCCAACCCCTTCCCCAAATCCTCGACCTGGCCCCACCTCTTCTCCATCTCCTCCCATAAGTGTGCTGCATCCTCGCTCCTTTCCCCTCCCTCCTGGAAAGTCCTAAACGCCGCCAAACAACTGTTTGGTGGCGGGAAGTGCTGGGAGGTAGGCGGAGGAGCGGGAACGCAGCGTGCTGGGACAGGGGAGAGGTGGAGGGGCAAGGGGTGAGGGGATCTTGGCTGCTGATGGAGTCAGTGCTGCATGTTTGAGACCCCTGCCCTAAATTGTCCTGTTGGCCTTCATTCTGTTGGCCAAGAGTTTTAAAAGTCACTTTAAGCTGCCCTAGGTATGTGTCAGCACTTTCCAAAAATCTGGCCCCTTTAAGGCATCTCAAGTGTGGCACCCAAAATCACTAGTCACTTTTGAAATTGTTGACCAGTACTTTCAGTTACATTCCTTCACATAATAGAAGAACCAGGGGTCACCCAATGAAATTAATAGGCATCAGGTTTAAAACAAACATAAGGAAGTACTTCACACAGTGCATACTGGAACTTGTTGCCAGTGGATGTTGTGAAGGCCAAAATCATAACTGGGTTATGATAAGTTTTAGATATTAGATAAGTTCATGGAGGATAGGTCCATCAATGTCTATTTGGCAAAATGGTCAGCAACCCCATGCTCTAGGTATCCCTAAATCTCTGACTGCCAGAAGCTGGGACTGGATGACAGGGGATGGACCACTCAATAATTGCCCTGTTCTGTTCATTCCCTCTGAAGCATCTGGCACCAGCCACTGTCAGAGACAGGAAACTGGCCTAGATGGATCATTTGTCTGACCCAGTATGATTGTTCTTATATTCCATACCACACTCCAAACTGTTCTTGCCCATTCTCTACCCTTTAGCTGATGGTGACTGCATTCAGACATATCCTATTGCTCCATGGCCAAACATCTCATTTACTCATACATGGACCATCTCTATTCAGGAATGTATTTCCTGGTGAAATGTAAACGTAAGCATTAAGACTCTTACCCCAATGGATTACACTAAATGGCTTTTCTCCACGGGGCTGAACATACAGAACAGTCTCTTGTGATCTGACTTCTCTTTGAGTAGAAAGTAAAGCTAGTGGCAGATTTAGGTTTGCTGCCAGCCTGAGGCCCTGATTCAGAAAAGCAGCTAGATTCAGGCAAACAGAATCACTTGTGTGAGTCCCATTGAATATGAATGGACAAAAGCATAAGTGCTTGCCTGCATCAGGGTTTAAGCCCTGATGGTACCTCTGTTTGAAGGGTTTGATCCTGCAAGCCACTGAAGTTGATGGCAATTTTGCCATCAACTTCAGTGGCAGCAGATTCCATTCCCAACTGCACAGTCCATACCATATCCCTCAAGTTCTTCCTGTTTTGTGATGGGCAGCCCCAGTCCTTTAACAGATGCAGAAAATTGTAGGGGCAAAGGCTCTGCAGACTTACAGGGATGATCTCCCCTAGTGTATTTCTCCTATTGTTTGAAACGTCTGTGCTCTCAGTAATTATTGCTTGACACCTTGCACATACACTCAGACATCCCAATAAACTAGCTGTTTCTAAAATGATAAACAAATGAATAAACTGCAGAGAGAATATTTGCAGTTAATTATTTACTTTTGGGTTGGGTTTTTTTTTTATAATTTGTCTTATGATTGCTAAGGCAATAGCAGCAAGCAATCACTTACTCCAGTCCAGCCTTAAGCACGGCTCGATGCTTGTGTGTAATTAGCAGAGGCCATATGTGCCCCAGATTATGCAGCTATATAATTGCATGTCTTGCCTTTTTTCTTTTCTTTTTTAGACGCACTTTGGGATTCTGTGCTAATCCTTTCTGGTCAGTGCTCCCGAACTCAGAACTTTCTTTAGTGAAAGGGGCAGGGAAGATGTTCACCTTGACTGCAGTATTTGAAATAGTCCATTTGGGATGACAGCTAAAGAAATTATAGAGGTTGTTAAATCAGACTGCAGTCCTTTCCCCCTGGAATGGAAAAAGACATAGCAACAATCCCAGGAAGGTGATATGCCCTGAATGTAAGGACACAGGCTCAGGTTGGAATGAACATTTCAGTGTGGTGTCGCTCCGGCTTCTCTTGTGACACGAGCATGCCTCAGAAAGGAAGATACAGTAGCTCCCATTCTACCTACCCAGGACACATTCTGAGTTCCTGTGAATTCACATTTTTAGAAGCTTCTGGCTGAGTTTTTATGATCTCTTAAATGGGTGGAGTTTATAACCACAGGGACAAAAAATGTCTATATTTGATGAGGCATTTGTCATGAATGAAAACAACAGCCTATGCAATCACAGAACTGATTGGTGTCCTGATATTTAAACCACAGAGCATGACTTTTGGTTGTTGTCAAACAGAGGGTGAAATTCATAGCTATGCAGAGGGCCAGCATGAGAACTATTCATTACTTCACTCCCATTTAAGCCCTGTTTTGAGGACTGGAGTGAGACCTGTCCGCACAGGCCTTGTTCTGGCCCTCTACACAGGGTGCTTTCCACCTAGAGTGAATTAAACCCAATCAAGGCAAAGACAAACTGAGCTGCCTTCAGCTCCCTGGGAAGAGTTTTTGCAGGCTGTCAAGGAGGGCAAAGATTGCCCTGCGGCTACCCATGTGTTCTGTGGATTAACAGAGGTACTCCGGTCTTCAGTGCTGTCAGTCCAACTATTTCACTAAATCTAGGGACAGCCTCGGGACTCTCCTCCTAGCATTAGCCAAAGTGGCCTTTGATTAGTCTGGAGGAGGAAGAGGCTCTTGTGACTGTAGGGAAAATCTTGCTTTGCCTCAGACATGCACACACATCCTGCCCGAGTTCCATTAGGTGGCATCCACCGCCCCCCTTGCGACATTTTTTGGAGCGGGGGCTGGGGAAAGAAACTGTGCAGGGTTCTCTGCTGGGTCTCCCCCATTGCCACGCTGCTATTATACCTTAACCCCTCCCTTCCTGCTTTCTTCCATTGCCCTCCATAATCAGGGGACTCCTGTTTTTTGGGGGGTTGCTCACTCTCCCCAGAAGGAGATCATTGTTGTTCTGTGTTATGGCCCATTCGGGGGTCCTGCCACTTTCAACTGGTGGTCAAAAAGTTCTGAGGCCACACTAGTTACAGAGATCTTCTTAGAAACCTCCAAATTGGCCTTTTGTAAATCCAGGAGGAGGAAGCTTAGTCCTGGGGAGTCTGTCTGTGACTGTGGGTCCATTTTCCTTGCACTCATCTGGGCAGAATGCCACTAGGAGGCATCTACTGACTCCCTTGATCACTTCTCAGAGCAGTGGCCACCCATGATCCAGGGCTCTCTGGTCAGCATCCCTCTCTGAGACCCTAATAGTGACTGTTTGATCTCACTACTTTCTCTGCACTTTTTGATTTTTAAGTTGAACCCAATTACTTTTCTGCCTCTCCCCCGGTCCTGGGAGTGAGCCAATGTCATCCTTTGGGTGATCCTCTCACCAATGACTGGTGGCCAAGTAGGCCAATCGCTTCCATAAGCACTACCTAGCAATTTAAATATAACACATTACATACAAGCACACATGACATACAGATAGCGTACCATTCTATAGTTATGAAGCCCAAATGATAAAGCAATAAATATCATGACAATTTTATCATTCCGAATCTTCCAAAAGTTTCACCTGTGCTCCTACTGCCATGTGTTTTTAATAGATTTAGGAAAACTTATCACAAGTCTATGCGAAAAAAAATCTGTTAATGCTCCATGGCCTTTTCTCAAATGTCCAGTGTAGCAAGATGTTAATATATCCTCTGTTGGGAGATGACATTTTTTCCTTGCCAGGGGATTAACTCAATGATCTAATAGTTCTGGTCGATCACAACATTATTTGTATTACAGATGGGCAGAGTTCCCAACTCAGTTTCAGTTCCCCCTGTGGTAGGTGCTGTAGAAACACAATGAAAGACAGCCCCTGCCCAAAACGCCTTGTAAACTAAACTGAGGAAACAGACAAAGAGCAGGTGGGGAAACAATTGTGCAGAGATTTACAGAAGGCCACACACAGAGAACAGGTCAGTGGAGGAGCTAGGAATAAAGCGCTGGTTTCCTGACTAGCCGTTCAAGGCTAACAACGCTGCCTCTCCATTTGTAAGCATCTGCAACTGCTACTATGATCCCTGACTACTAAGACGATGTCTTTTATCCTAGGTGCCCTCCTCACATGCTTGAGGTCTTATTTCCCTCCACTTACACCAATGTAAGTCTAGTGACTTCAATAGAATTATTCCTATTTTACACCAGCTTGAGATCTGAATCAGATCCTGGTGCATCTGCTCTCTACGGGAGGGGACGTGCTCACATATTATGCATCCTGAGCCCCGAATTTGTCTAACAAGGATTTTCTCCTCCTGAATGGAAATAATTTTAATGTTGTCTTGGAAAATGATCCTTTTTACAGTCCGCTGGCACATTCTTGTGAAGAGAAATGTATATCCAGCTTCATGAAAGTATAAATTAGGGACATTAACTCCCTGCCTTATGAGCCAGCCCTGCATCTAGGCAGCAAAGCATGTCAGTGCTATATAAAATACCAATGGAGAGAACAAGTTCTGCCTTAAAGTAACAGCCAGGATCTGACTTCGACAGAGAGGAGGAAATTTCATGTCTAGGCAGGACACTGTCCTGAATTCACACCCCTGCATTTTGACAGTTGGGGTCTCAGAGCAGTGTGTGGTCTTAACTATGCTATGCTGCCATGGTTAAAAAAAAATATAGGGTAAGTTAATCAGTCTGCAGCAGGGAAGCTCTTCTAGGGGCCAGACCTCCTCTTGTGCAAAGCCTAAATGAATGGCTTTTTGTTCGGGGTTTGCCTCATGGGATTAGACAGGGGATCCTCCTCTCTCCCAGCTTCATGGTACACCCTGGAAATGCTCTGCAGCTGTTAATGGGGCCCCAGGGCTGCAGGAGTAGATGCAGGCTTTGTGTTCCTGCCTCCGTGGGCTATTCGCCAGTGGATCTGTATAGCACGTAGTCAGTGACCACATCCTCCTCTGTCTCCTGGGTATCTGCCCCTGCCCCCCGCAACATTGACACAAAGACAAGCACTGCGGTGGGACAAAGCAAGATGCTGATCACCTTCTGTAAGATCACATCAGTGAACTTTTGATAGGAATTCTAGGCTAGATCCTTGCCTATGGCTGAGGATCCCACAGTACAAGCGCTCATGCGCATGCAAAGGTGGGGGGAAAGACCCTGGAGCCACTGTGTGCAAGACTCGTCTCCAGGCATAAATTAGAGCAACCTGAAGGCTGCTCTAGTTCATGACAGCCCAGAGGGCAGAAACTGCATCTGGGGAATGACGCTGCAAAGAGGGCATTCCTCTAGCCACACACTCTCTACATCAGCAACAGGGAGAGAAGTGATGCAAGAATCTCTTCCCCAGCTCTATTTCCCCTTGCACTGGATGGGGGAGTGGGAAGGGGGAATCCTACCACCCTTGAAAATCTGTCCAATCCATTGCCATGCTGGCTGCTAAGCCATTCAAAGCCCCTACCATTTCCTTTCCGCCCTCTGATGCCACGTTCAGCACCTCTAACAGCGCTGACATTTTATGAACAATTCAGTCAGTCGCTTACATCTTCACTTCCTCCTTGATTCCTCTCCACGGTCTCTCGCTGTGTCCATGAAGGTGGAAGCCACGTGGCCATCCTCCTTTGCCATTATTGTTTCCTTTTGGCTCTTGCTGCATGTATGATGTGTTAACACCTTCACTGGATGGGGTGTTTTTGTTCTTCTTTGCCTTCCTGCAAGTCTCACTGCGCACTCTTTTCAGTGTTATTGGTCTGTGTCTGGTGTGTTCAGAGTCTAATCTCTAACCCAGACATTAAAGGTGGGGGTTTCAAAGGGATTTACAAGGAGTTAAACATCCAATTGCAGTGGGGATGGAGGGGACTCCTTTGAAAATTTCCTTTGAGAAATAATCTCTAGCCTTCACATAGACCTTTTATCTAGAGATCTGAAAGCACTTTACAAAGGAGGGATCGTTATTCCCATTGTATGGTAGGGAAAACAAGTGACTTCCTCCAATCACCGATCAGAGAAGCCTCTGTCCCAATAGAACCCAGGGCTCCTGGTGTCTTCCCAGCCCTCTGACTACTAAGCAACACTGCTACCAGTCAAAAAATGATGCCCAAAGTATCCCTAACTCTGCCATAGTGGGAACCAGCCCTCTTGACTGTCTACAGTGCATTTGGTGGTAAGAGGGGGCTCCCTACTCACTCTCAAGTCTTCCCCAAGAGAAACATAACACTAAATGCTGAGATTTTCAAAGTCAAGTAGGGGCTGTGGAGGCGCAATTTCAATTAATATTAATGGGAAGCTGGTATCAAAATCTCCTATGCACTTTTGAAAATCTCAGGCAAAATGTGATGAGACTCTCCCACAGAATTGTCGGTAGGATTTCTTCCCATGTTTTAAATGATCATGCTGGATTGTTCCTTGGATTATTAAACCCTGGTCTTAAAAGTTTTTAAGTGGATTTGGTATTTGTGAAAGGTGTTGCTCTGACAATGCTGGAGACTGAGGTTAGAGGTGGGTGAGACAGACCTACTCCAGAACAGCGAATAGCCCAGTGTTTGGAGTGCTCAACTAGGAGACTCAGATTCAGGTCACTGTGTCTCCCACATCCCAAGTGAGTGCCCTAACCACAGAGCTATTGGTTATTCTGCGGTCTCTCTCTCTCCTTGATCAGAAATGCCATCCTGGGCCCAAGAAACCTTCCCTATGAATTGTTTGTTGAAACTGATCCTTTCACAGGAAAAATTGCAGTTTCAACAAAGTGGCATTTTTTGACAAAAAAATATTTTGTGGAAAGATTCTCAACCATCTCTAACTAAAGTCTTCTTTATATCACGAAAGATTCAGATCTATATTTTGCAAGTGTCTAATACCACTATAATGGGTCCTGAATCACCGCAGCAATACAAGCTTCCCCAGCTGTCCCCATCCATGCATCCCAGCTCTCAACTGGAGGGACCATCTCTACCAGTGGAAAGCCAGTTCGTCTCCCTATTCCTACAGGGCAAACTTCACCTCTGTCCCGAGATCCAGCATGAAGCCTGTACATCACTTAAATTCTATTGACTCCATCACAAATGGCTAACATGGGAGTTAAATAAAACTGGTTGAGAATTTTCCATCTGAATGATTTTTTTTTGTTTTTGAATAAAAATGCAGTTACTGAAAAATCCAAATTTTTTGTAGGGAAATTTTGATTTTGCTAAAATTTTTAAATTGTCCTTCATGAAAACTGAAACAAAATATTTAATGTTGTGTCGGTTTGACCCAAATCTATATTTTGATCCTTTGAACTGATGCAAAATGTTCAAAACATCAAACAAAATTTTCCTGTGGTGATCCTATGGGCCAGGTGCCATTCATTTTTAACCATCTGTATCTCTACTCTTGATCAGTAGAAGACTTCATTCTCTAGAACTGTAAATCTGGAACCTTTCTCTCGCACTAAAAGCCCCCTACATCTCCCAGGAAGCAGCACAATCTGCCTTCTGAATAAGCAGCATAGTGCATCATGGGAGTCACAAGGCTACAGGTGCATCATGGGAGATGTAGTCCAGCCTGGGAACCCAGCCAATAGGTAATAATGGGGGCATTGGGCATCTGAACTACAACTCCCATGGGACAATGTGGCACCATAGGTGAATACATTTTAATATTGAATTTACTCAAAACTTCACATTTCGAGTCAGTTCAACAACTGAAATTAAATGTTTTTATTCAGGAATATTTAAATTTTTTTTCAGCAAAATTTCAAACAAAATTTCACCATTACGAATCAATTTTTTTGGAGTTTTTCGTTTTATGAAAAAGTTTATAATTTTTTAAAACTTTTCGTCCTGATTTGGGATGAAAGCAAATGCTGAAATATCAGAGCTTCCTGCGGGATGGAAGTTCTGATTGTTTCTCAGCTCTAAAGGGCATAGAGGCCTTGTGTCTGATCTCTACACAGGGGTGAAGTTCAACTACAGTCATTTTTGGCCTCTTTTATGGGGCTGTCACTTAGCACCTATTGTGATGCAGGGTGATGACGTAGATAAGGCAGTGCACTGAGGATCTACCGCCAACTTTGACACCATCTTGCTGTATGATCACAGGCAAGTGAATTTATCTATCTGTGCCTCTGGCTTGCTGTCTCTTATGACACATTTACACAGGCCATAACAAATAAGGTCCTTGGGCCAGATTTTCAAAGGTATTTCAGTTCCTAAAGATGAAGATAGGTGCCTATTGTGATTCTGAAAATTGTCCAACCAGGTTAGAGGCACCTAACTCCTATTGATTTCAAAAATCTGGCCCCCCATTTCAGCTTGAGCTTCTAAAAGTTATTGTAACATGAACAATAAATAATAAAAGCAATTGTGAAAAGGAGGATTTTCAGACTTGGGCACCTCTCTAAGAACCGGACTAACACCATCAGCTTATTACAAATAGGCCACCAAACAGCTGAATATTCCATCCCTAGTAATAACATGCAGACACTTCTTTTTCAGAATGGGACTGCTTGCAAATGTCTCTTACTAGTGATTTATGTGCTACCAATCTTACTGCCACTGAAGACAATGGCAAAACTCCCATAAGAATCTTCCTTTGTGAGCACAGATGAATATTGTACATTAGAAAGAGGCTCAGAGTCGGGAACACGGGTGGTAGAAACCCACCATATACTGCTTATTGAAAATAAAGAGAAATAATTATTTGTAATTTGTAGTGCTCTGTGAGGAAAACGCTGATATACCTCAGTAAGCCATAGACTAGGGCCTACTTATTACAAATATATTAAGATCGATACAGGGATATTAAAGCATTTCCATCAAATATAGGAGACACACATAGTAATATAATTGAAATATATTTTCTGTCCATATGAGTAAGAAATAGAGAATTTCAAGCATATAAGCCACAGAATGATGTTGTTCACCATTAATTATCCAGCAAATGGGATTATAATTTTCTATTTAAGTGCTTTTTGTGTGTGTGCGTGTGCACACATGCACTAGTGAAAGGATTCAGATTTACAGCTCGGGAGGATGAAGCCCTTTATTGAGCCACAGAACTGGAAGAGACAGCTGATGGCACAGCAGGATTCTCCCACACTGCACATTTCCTTAACCCTGTTATGGATGGACCATTTTTAGGGATGAGAGGTTAGTTCCATCACACTGACCCTTTCAAATCTTTAGGCTCAGCAAGTTTAACAGTTCTATCAATGGTGATGGCTTTTCATGATGTGAGTCTGTGTCTACTAGAAACTGGACTGAACCAGTACCATTTCACATAGGCCAACAGACAGCTCTCTGGGGGTAAGGACTTGCAGTCATTACTGACGTGGGCTGGATCTGGACAGCAACCTAGAAGTTCGCTGAACCCAGAACTAGGATTATTAAAACCTGTGTCATGGGTATCACATTAATTTCATAAGTTTTTCCCCAGTGGAAGAGCCTACTGACTATCCACATACTGATCCCCTCAATGTTATTTTTTTATTATCCTTTTCCTGAACTTCATCAAGGCCCAGTTGCACCACCTTAAGATGTAGGAAGTAATGATCAAAACTGAACTCCTTTTACTCTCTATTAAGGGCTGTGCATATGACTAAAAAGATGACCTCCCTGTGTAGTGAAGGGGCTAAAGGACAACACTTGACTAACCAAAGCATCCCCAAGTTGTGGCGGTGTTTGAAATCTAAACCAAGATTCAGATTGATTGATTTTTCTCTTGGGCATGGAGTGGACTGAGATATGGCATACCATGGCATCTCAGGAGATGTCTGGCAGGGAGGTGACAACACAAGAGAACAGAGGCCACAAGTTGTATGGGCCTGTGGTGCCTGGGCTCCAGCAAATTCAGGGCCCAGGGGGCCCAGCACCACCAGTGTCCAGAGTCAGATCTCTCCTCTGGCCCTGCCTGCCGACCCGGCATGCCTCCCCGGAGCGTCTTTGCTTGCCCTGGACAGCGGGCAGCTGCCCTGCCGCTCCGCACTGTGCTCCCTTGCCAGCCACTGCTGGCTACAAGGAAGTGGTGCCGGGGGCAGGCTGAGGTGGCTGCTGCACCTGTGGAGGGAGGAGGCGCATGGCAGCCCCTCACTTCCCCAGCAGGCGACTCCGAATTGACTCCAGGGCGGGTGGGGGGTTATCCTGGCTGGATCTCCGGAGCGGCAGCCTGGGGTAGCTTGGGTGAGTGTCATGCTTGGGGGGGCTGGGGAAGGCTCCCCCCTCGTTCTCTCCTCCCCTGGAGCTCACTGCTCCCGGTGAGGAGAGGGATGGGGGGAGTCCTCCTCTCTGGCCCCCCGCCCCAGCCCTGGGGCAGACTTCCTGCTGCACCCCAAACTCCTCATCCCTGGCCCAGCCCCATGCCCCACACCCCCTCCCACACCCTAACCCTCTGTCCCAGCCCGGAGCCCACAGCCAGCACCCAAACTTCTTCCCAGAGCCCGCACCGAGCATCCAAACCTCCTCCCGCACCCAGCACCCCAAACCTCCTCCCTCACTCTCTCCTGCACCTCAACCCCCTACCCCAGCATGCAAACTCCGTCCCAGAACCTGTACCCCTCCCACACCCAAACTTCCTCCCAGAGCCCGCACCCTGCACTCCCTCCTGCACCCCAACCTCCAGCCCCAGCCCAGAGCCTGCACCCAGCACCCAAACTCCATCCCAGAGCCCACACCCTCCCACACCCAAACTTCCTCCCAGAGCCTGCACCCCAAACCCCCTCCAGCACCCAAACGCCCTCCCAGAGCCTTAGGCAGATGTGTGTGGTGGGCGGGAGCAGGACTTGGACCTGTTCTAGGCACCACCAAAAATTATACAGACCTGCCGCCCCTGCAAGAGAACAGAGGTCAACTTTAAAAGGCCGAGGTTTCAATCAGCAATCAAGTTTGCCATATTTTCTAGAACGTGAGGGGCACACCTCAAGAAGCACCTGCATTACTTTAACTCCATCGCATTTGGAAAAGTAAAAGATCTCTGCTGCAATTTTAAAATTCTCTCTCTCTCTCTCTCCCCCTTGCAGCAGTATCTGTAAGCTCTATGGAAGTTCTAGATGCAGGTGTTTTCCTGTACACCACCTTATCCAGAGTGTGGAATAGCCATTTTACAAAGAATCCAGACACCTAAACTCTGGAGAGCCAATACAAAAGTTTCATAAGGCTAAATATGAGTTTGTTTTTCAAACGGGAAAGGTAGGTTAGTGGTTAGAGTGTGGGCAGGAAACCAGGAGTCCTGGATTTTCTCAGGGCTCTTCCGCTGACTCACTGTCATATGACTTAACCTCCATGCGCCTGTTTACTCCTCTGTAAATTGGATATAATAGGCACATCCTTCAAAGAGACGGCGGGTGGGGACGAGATCAGAGACTGAGGCTGTGTCTACACTACAGTTTATGTCGGCATAACTTATGTCACAGAGGGGTGTGAATAAACCACCCTCCATAGCAACATAGGTTACACCGACATAAGCGCTCATGCGCAGAACGCTAGGTCAGCAGGAGAGCCTCTCCCACCGACACAGCGTTTGCCGTTTGCGGAGGTGGTTTTCGCTGCATTGTACAGCTGTGCCACCTCAGCACTGTATGTGTGCCCCGAAATAATTAATGCTGGAAAAGTGCAACGAGGCCTGGAGGCTTGTCTACACTTACAGTGCTTAGCGAAGAATCTACCAAAGCCAACAAGGGAGATTCTCCCATCGGTATAGGTAATCCATCTCCCGAGAGATGGCTGCTATCTCAACAGGAGAAGCCCTCCCGTTGGCATAGTGCTGTCTACACCTGGGGTTAGATCAGAATAACTACATTGCTCAGGGGTGTGTAGTTATACCAACATAGTTTGGTAGTGTAGACCACGCCTTAGTTGTATAATGCTACAGAAGAAATTAAATTATGAATGTCTTAACCACCATGTAGCCAGTGGACATCGGAGTCCTCTCAGATGTAGGGTACTAACTAAAACAAAGCCCATTTTAATCATGCTTACAGGCTCAATTAAAGAAAAAGGGGAACCGTAGGAATCAAAATTCTGTAATATTTGTCTTTGTGAGGCTGAAACTTTTGTCAACACAAACCTAGAATCAGAAAGGCAGCATAGATCCCTGGCTGAAGAAATGTACTGAAGCACATCAAAGGTACGGAAGCTACCTATAATAATGACTTTGGAAGATTACAAAGAGAGAGAGACCTGCCTGCTGCAGAGACACAAGGGGTAGATGTAGAGCATTTTGCCCTTGAAAGGCAATTGACTAAGGAACTTGTTAAGATCCTTGATGAGAGCAAAAGGGGGAAAACATTATGCACATTTTCCTCTTGAGATATGTTCAGTATTAGTCTGGTTTGTCTGTTCATTTGTAAAGCCGTGTTTTCTGGCTTGAGATTGAACCCCAGCTGGCAGCAGCATGTTGTGCAGTCAACTGTGGCATCTACTGTGCTTACGCTTAAACCACTGTGATAACGCATGCCTGCTCCATGCTTTCAGTTATATCTAATCACCAGGAAGTTACTGTTGTAGCCTCAGCCAATTATCCACAGAACTAAATACACTATAGAGCACATGCCAACACAGAGCTCGGCAAAGGCCAGGGACTGAGAATATCTGCTCCATATGCAATATCAAGACTTGACACGTAGGAGGTGGCAAAACAATAATAAGGAAAATATTCGTTGGCAATTCTTTAGTACGTTACATTCAAGCATCTCAAGCACTGGGCAAAATCCTGAAGCCCTTACTCCTGCAAATTTCCCATTTACTTCAGTGGGAGATATAGACACTCAGCACTTCTAAAATTCAAGCTGTTTATTTATGTGTGTAAACATTCTTTTATGTGACTAGTAGTCAGGTTGACTACTTTCCATCAAGCCTTTTTTTTTTCTAATGAAAAATGGCCTTTTATTCAAAAGAAAAATTTTAGACAGAAACTTTCCTCTTTTTCAAGGAAAGGACCTAAAAAAAATTATTTGGGGGTTTTGAAAACTGATTTTTTTTTTGTTTAAAAAAACTGAAAAAAATTTGCATTAAAATAATATCTGCCATTTTCCAACCACCTCTAGACACCGAGGTTTGGAATTTTTTGCCTATAGGTACACAGGGCAACTGTAGGAGAGACGTAAGTAGAACTTACGACTTCTGGCCCTTTGTCCTGTGCAAAAGATTGTTACGCTTCTCCTGGACAAGTATGAGCATGCATGACTCCCAATAGTGTCCTTAGATGTTATGAACAAATATGGGGGAGAAGTGCTTATATACCGCAGTGATGATGAGAGCTGCAATTGCCCAGACAAAGAAATATGATAGGCAGCAGTAGACAGATAGATACTATTATACAAGTAGAAGAGAGCCTTTAGTGACAACAATTATATTGAACCTGAGAAATGTGTATCTAAATTTAGCAATGAACATCTCGGTTTCACCTTCCTGGGAGACGCATCTCTGCCCCACCGAGCCATGACACATGATTAGATGTGAGCCTCTAATTGACAAGGTTTGGGGTTAAAGCAAAGCTTTAGAAGGCACTGCATTGTCTTGTTTTTTCTGCACTGTGGAATAGTTTGTTGCACAGACAGGCACAGAGTCATAGAAATCAGAGGAGAAGATTCTTTAGCTCATCTCTGTCATCCCAGTGCTTGGCTATTCCTTCCAGTATATTTTCCAGAATAATATTAAATGAGTCAGCAGGGCTCACACCACTTCTGCTCTTGGGAGATCACTGTTCAGAATCATGGATGTCATCGCTGGAAGGTTTTGCTTGATATTCAGTTCAATTTCTCTTGGCTCAATTTCATCCCACTAAGGAGTCAACAAGAAAAGAAAAGAAAAGAAAAGAAAAGAAAAGAAAAGAAAAGAAAAGAAAAGAGTGGGAGGATGAAGAGACATTGTACAAAAAGGAGAGCAGTGTGAGGTTATCACAAATCTTTGAGCAATAAGGGGACTGCCTCAGTGGTAGCCCAGAATCAATAGCAAATTTCCCTTTTAATTCTGAGTGCTATCTGTAGTGAAATGTGTCTTTTGATGCTTGTTTCATTAATCTATGGATTTGATCCATTCTTAGGTTGTTAATTTCAAATTGATATTTAATCCATTTTAAAATCAATTTCTACCCATGTTAACTTACGTGGCAACACTTCAGTTTCAAACGGGTTCCACTGAAGGAAGACACATATAAAAAAACACATACAAAAACTACTTATGCTGCCTTCTACCAAAACCGCATCCTTTCTCTTGTTGTTGTTGTTTTTGGACACTACACCGTTACTGTGTTTTCTGGTGTTGCTTCCTCTAGAGATCTGAGATTGTTGGATAGAATTTTTAAAACCACCAGTGGGTAATAGTGAATGGTGTGAAGATTTTTTTTTCCAGTGAATACATTAGCAATTTGAATATTTATATATTTATTTATATATGTATATATGTGTGTGTGTGTACCCACATGCACATGTGAATATGCACAGACACATGACTGTATTCTGTGTATATAGAAATACATGTATGTGTCAATAAATGCATATACAGATAGAGCTGGGTGATGGGTACCATCTTGGCCAAGATAGGAGAGTGAATGATTAGGTTCTTTCTGGGGGTGCCTGGCTTTGGTGGGGGAACGGTGCGTGGTAGGAGTTTTATGTGAATACAGGAGGGTGATTTTTAAAGGCCTATCATGCTTTTGGTTCACATCACTTTGCTGCTTCAATCGCATACTCTTTAACTTAATGATCTTTTCCATTGTCTGTTCCACTTACTATATATTGATTCCACACCAAGGTCCTGATTCAGCAAACTACTTAAGCACATGCTTAAGCCCATTCCTATTCAACAAAGAAATCAAGCATGCACTTAACTTTAAGTGTATGCTTAAGTCCCAGTTAAGGACATATCTAACATTAAGCACGCACTTACATATTTTGCAGAATCAGGGCCTAAGATCAGTCTTGTTGACTGGGAAAATGGCCAAAGATCTTCACAGGAAAAGATTGTAAACCAACAGAAAACCAAGACAAATTTACTATTCCCATGAAAATTATTGGAGCACTTTGATAGTGCTTTAGGACCTTGGAAATCAGTGGAAAGATCCACATTGCTACTGCTTCAGTGGGTGCTGGATTGGAGCCTTTAAATGTAAAAGGAAAGAAATAGGTTTAAAAAAGAAACCACTAAGTCTCTGGAGAATAGGTCAGGTGAAGACAGACAAGGAGCAATGAAAGATTGCCTGCACTGCCCAGCCTCGCCTTGGATGGATTCCCCATGCACATGTCCTGCTTTCTGACTTACTCTTTCAGTCTTGATCTTTCTGCTGAGACTACAAAAGATGTTAATTCGTACTGTCTGTGTTTGCGGAGATGTGGGCCTTTTGACACTGGGATCTGACAGAGACTCACCAACTCATTTCACAAAGGTTGGACAAAGGAGGGAATGACTCCTGGTCACTACAGACACACGTATTACTTCCTCCCTGTGGCTGCAAGGTGGGGAGCTCTGGGAATCTTGGCTTTGTTTTTTTCATGTTGCCTGAGATGCTTAGTGTTCCACCCATGCTGTTGTTGTTGACTGAGTGTGCTTGGTTATAATGGAACATGCAGGATCTTCCTTTCAGATGTTATTAGAAAGTACAAAAAGCCATAGTGCACAGAGGTAAGTGTGTTTCTTCAAAAGACACAAGAATACAGACTACAACACTGAATATTCATGTACCAGATTGCTTGATAGTTACCACTTACTATCACTCACTTTTACAATCAAACCCTTGCCTCCCACATGGCCTTAAAAGAAATCAGTGAAGTCATTTACTGCACATGGACGAGAGAGCAATCTGAGCTGCAAAATCCAAATTGGGGCTTCTTCAACATTTGGGAAGTTTATGGATCTGAAGGTTTTGATTCAGCCCCATTATAAAGACATGGCCCATCGATGACATTCCGATCCAAATTCTAATTTTTGCAGTAGAGGCTAGAGGCCCATTAAATGCGCAGAAACACATTATGTAGAAGACAGTCCCATCCCCAGAGAGCTTACAGTCTAAACAAAGACAGACAAAGAAGCCCCATTTTACAAAGTGGAAACTGAGGCACATAGGTTAAATGATTTGCCTAAGGTCACACAAGGAGTCTGTGGCAAAGGTAGGCATTGAATCCAGATCTCCCAGGTGCCTTACCCACAAATTCATATTTCCTCATATTGAGAGGGCAGACTGAACTCCCCACGCTCAGATTCCTACTAACTCTTCAGGCCTGTTCAGACCCCCAGGGTCTCTTTTTAACCCTTTGTTAGTCTAGTCTCTTTATCTCATTGCTAGCTTTTGTTTACATTTCACAAAAGAAGACTGTCAGCATCTGTTCAATTGCTATTATGTTTCTGCAGGTGCTTGGAATTTTAGATGAGAATTTAGGCTTTGAACCCATAGTCAGCACCGGATGAAATCTCAAGAAGGTATCACCAACTAAACAGATGTTATCCAGAAAAAGAGAAGGGATTACTCTAAGGGCCGATTGCCTCTTACAACGGAAAGTCTGCCTTTAGGGATTGCTATTATACCACATGCAGCATACCAGTAGCAGGGTGGTTTGAGCAGTTGTGGGGGAGCAGGAAGGCCAGCAGTAGCAATACGCTTCCATGGAATAATGAGATAATGTTTTAGCAGCATTTCAACCCTTTGGGCGGGGATGGGAAGAAGGCAAGCTAAGAGACAGGCAGAGGAGCTACAGAATTATTTACTGTCCAGGGAATAAGAGGCCTTTTCTTAAACAGGCGGTAGAGCAGAACAGGCTGACTAAATTACAACCTTAGCCCCCAGCAGCAATCAAAGAACAAAAGAGGAAAAAAGGAAATGGAAAAAAAACAGAGACAGAAATTTATGAAAAGCAGCTAAGAACATGGGGAAGACAGCCAGGAACTCAAGAAAATAAAATCGGAAGACAAACAAATTTAAAGAGAACCGAGAACAAGATAAAAAAGGAGAAGCCCTGGATACATACAAATGAAGGGTATTTTTATAAAAATTGTGAGAATGGGACTATGCAGCTGGAGGAAACGGAATTATGCAGGGAAATTCCCACTGATAGTTTTTGATTTAAATTCAGCTTGTATTCAAACAAAAGCATCTTCAAACCTTTCCGACCTCAGGGGACATGCCAATGCATTCCAAATCTAGGATCTGGCTGGGGATTTGCATTGTGGTGGCTAAAAAAGAAACAAGAAGTACAGACAACACATAGGATAAAACCAGCACAAAGTTCCTTTCTTAACTGAGTATCAGAGGGGTAGCCGTGTTAGTCTGTATTCAAAAATCCAACGAGGAGTCCAGTGGCACCTTAAAGATGAACCGATTTATTTGGGCATAAATGATGCCCAAATAAGTAGGCTTGTCTTTAAGGTGCCACCAGACTCTTCGCTGTTTTCTTAACTGACTAACTTCAATGTTTTCATAAAAGTTTGGTTCAACATTTAGTTAAATTGCACCTCTATTAGGTGGCCATGTGTCATTGATATATGGTCTCTTAAGAGATCTTTTGATATGATCGAATCTTGAGCACCTTACTCAATTTTTACCCAACCCTGGGTTGCGATTGTAATAATATTACTGCAGCTGCTTCTAATAATGTCTAATAATCAGCAGCTGTCCAAAGTCTTTCTAAAAGAGATGCTATAACTCAAACAGAAATTATGGGTTTGATGCAGGAATTACTGGGTACAATTGTCTGTCATGCAGGAGATGAGACTGGATGATCAGAACGGTCCCTTCTGGCCTTAGAAATCTATGGGAATTCTTTCAATGTGTGGATGCACTTGACCTTCTATTGAACAGGCTTTGAAAGTCTAGGGAGTGTGGCTGGATGGATCTGGACTCTTTGATTCCACTGCCATCACTTAGTTCCACTCCCAGAACTGAATCTATTGAGACCTGATGTCTATAGTTAGTGCCTCCAGGGGAAAAAAGGTACTAAAAATGACAGTAAACACAGAGGGCCACAAAATTGTTACCACCACCTAAGAGAATTTCCAAATACTGCTAGATTCATGGTCAACTCAGCTCCCTTCTACCTATCAACCATCTTTGTAAGAAAGAGGAAGCAACTAGATGTTACTATATTTTGTCCCGTTGGATGCCAATCCCCAACAAGAAGCCTTGAAAAGGCTCCTAGCCATTTCCAATAAAGAAAATCCTTTGAATATTTTCCATATCTTTATTTCTGTGTATTTAGAATTAGCAGAAATTGGGAATGAAAAGCACACCAGCAAAAACTAGCAGAATGTATTCCCTACAGTTGTTAGCATCTGCTTAGTTTAAAAAAGAAAGATCCCACTGCTTCCCAGACTAGAACTTTGGAACAATCAATCTCTGAAGAATCCATGCCAATTTTTACATGCAATGCCCTTCACACTGGGACTGAACACTCAGTTGGGGGTTGTTCATGTTATTTTGTTTATCTTCACATGATTCAAAATACATCCAGCACAGACCTGCTCTGGGCACATGTACAGAAATGATAAAACATGACACAAAATTGACTAAGAATCAACTCAAATAAATTCCTTCACATCTGCAAATGAAACTCAACCTTCTCAAGTGACCAGCATCCAGCAAAAGCCTGAGTGAATAGATAAGGTTTGCAACATGCCCTGAAAGTTTAAAAAACAAAACAAACAAACAAGCTTTGTCAGACAGAGAGAGAAAATTCCACCACTAAAGGCCCTCTGATTGGAATAGTTAGCATAATGAACGGAACCATTAAACAGGAAAGATGGCCTCGTGGTTCTATTCTATCCTATATAGGTTTTTATACTGAGCTCATCACCTTTTATCTGAACACCTTCCTGCTCATTAAACAACATGACTTATATCCATTATGTTTTGTTTTCTTAATAAAGTACTAGAATAGATTCTGAAATACTGCTGCAGTGTTACACAGAAGTTGTACTTTGGATGTCTAAGGGTCTCATTCTCCTTTATAGTTGAGGCTGCCTGGCTGGACTACGCCTACTATGATGCACCATGGTTTCCTCTCTTATGAGAGGAGACCATGTATCATGGCAGTCGTATGACTATGGTGCACGATGGGAGATGAAGTCAGCTGGGGAGAACAGCCTAAAGAACTGTATCTCTCGTCATTTAAGATTGTAAGCTTTTCAGGGCAGGGTCTGTCTCTCCCTTGGTCTGTGTACAGCACCCTGACCAATATGGATCAGGGCCTCTAGGAGCTACAGTAATATCAGTACTAACAGACAATCTACCACATACAAATGAATTTGAACCAGCTTTGTATGCACTCTTCCTCATAACTTTAGCCATAAATCACACGACCACGTCAGGACATTAGTATTTCCAAGTAATCTCCGAAGCTGCTAACCAAAATACCGATGTCGGGGATAAATCATGCCAGGTTACCTTTCCTAAGACCCTTCAGGTCTGGGCAAAGGCCCAGAGGCTTACTTTAACGTGTGGGACGTATTTCCTAGTGATTGATTGCTTCCTCAATAAATTAGGAAAATGCTTCTCCACTGGAACCAGTGACTTACTGAGAAGCCCTTAAAGCAGTAAATCCACTCCCCTGTCATTTTCTGGACAGTAATGGTATTGCTGTAGTCATGGAAACATACGGGGCTGCCCTTTGCATAGATAAGGAGGACTTGTGGCACCTTAGGGACTAACAAATTTATTTGCGCATAAGCTTACATCCTCCTTTAACACAGAAGTTGCAATTGCTAAAGGGGCAGTTTGTGATGTGATGGGGAAAGAGTTTCTCACTCATGATTGTCCATGATTACACCCGTCTGGGACTTGAGCGCTGCCAGAATTGCAGAGCTTGGGAAACTACAGAGGTAAAGCTGCCCGGGTTGCAGCGAGATTCATTAGGAGATTCACAACTCCTTTCAGCTCTCCTAGAAATCCGAGGTGCTTGTAACAAGCGTTTCTGAAATCCTCTGTTCTTCCCATGCAGAGATCACTAGAAACAAATTTAGCGAGGCTGATGCAGCTACTATTGCATTTGGAGAGCGAGGTACCACTTAGATTGCAGCAGGAACTGTCTTTTTGTTCTATTCACACAGCACCTGGAATAACAGGGTCCTGTTGCACGATTAGGGCTCCTAGGCACTACGGTCAAACCATTAATATATAGTAATGTAGGGCATCAGATGGATGCCAGATGCACGGTTTGAGGACACCTGAAAAATTATCATCATATCAGCAAAAGGGATGGAAAAAAAAACAAACCCAACACATTGGCAACAAAATTGCAAAGCATCAAAAAACCCAAAAACCTGATGTCCCCTCCTTGTGTTTCCTGCCAGGGCAAAACTTACTGGGCCAGATCCTCAGGTGGTGTAAATCAGTTGATACCAGTGGAGCTACACTCAGTCCCACCAGCTGAGAGATAAGGCCCATTGTCACCACTCCTACTGTGGTAATGCCTGCAGTTGCCAGTCAGGACTGGGCTCCTGTTACGTGAGATGATCTACAAGCACATAGGAAGACACTGCATCCAAGATTTTTAAATCTATGATGAGGACACTGTGTTTTCATTTTCCCAGCATGAGGAAGCTATTGTCCCTGGGAAAAAAAACAGGCCAAAATAATCTTGTATTCACTAAAAATGGAAATATACAGGGAAATGAATATAGTTTTAATCATCCTTATGTATAGGAATTAAGTCTGAATGAATCCAAGTGACTTTTAGTTTTCATGAAGGAGGCTGGCCTACCTGACAGTCCTGTCAAGTGAAACCCTTTAATTTCTCCCAGTCCCCACTCTGGAACAGGTACAGAACAGGGCCTTTCTGTGCAAGCTTCTTGACAATCCCCTGCATGACCTGAAGGGACTTCCTCTAATAACTCCATTTTTAAGATCCCTCCCAGTCCTACAATTCTATGACTTTGTATTCAGCCTAAAAGTTCCCTTTCTTAATTTCACCACACTAAATAATTCCTCTGTAAACTGTCCATGATCCAGTCCCCATAAAGATGAATATGTTCAAGAGTAGAGTTTTGAGTGTCTCAGGAGAAGATCTCTAATGCATACAATACAGGTGGCCTCAGTCATCCACTAGTTCCATGCACTAATGTGCCTTGTGCTGCTTTTGTGACTAGTGCAATAAAGGAAACAAAATACGCTGATACTGCCCGTAGTGCGATGCCACTGATATATCTCACGCCAGGGGCTTGGTTTTGTTTGGTCCTTTGAACCATTTTAATCCATTTAGTTATTTTCTGCCATCCCCTTTTTCTTTTGCCTGAGAGAATAGCCCAAATCAATACCCAGGTCTGAATCCCCCACAAAATTTGAAGGATTTCTGATCCAAACTTCAGTAGGACCTAAATCTCACATTTCATTTTTATTTTTTTATTTTTGTAAGTAAGTTCTTTGTCCCTCATGGTTGCAGGGGAGAGTTTGAAAATGTGAACTATAAGGGTTCACGAGGCAGAAGGCAAATAAAAATAACTCTAAATATACTTTTTTAACATTTCAGATTTTTAAGACAGTCTCGTTATTTTGGGGGGGGCCAGACTCCTTATTTTTGAACAGTTGGCGTGGGCAATGCTGAAACCTGTGCTTCCAAACACCCATAAACTTCAGGGAAGTTTCACCAGCTCTAGATTGTAGTGATATGTTTATGAAAGACTGTGATTTGGAGACACTCCCTCATAAGTAGGGTGACCAGATGCCACGATTTTATAGGGACAGTCCCAGTATTCAGGGCTTTGTCTTTTATAGGTGCCTATTACCTCTGACCCCCGTCCTGATTTTTCACACTTGCTATCTAGTCACCCTACTCATAAGGGACAGTGTTGTGAGTGTGGGAATTTGGAGAGGTTCCCTGGAGGCAGGGGTTGGGAACACCGCATGGCTGTGTGCAGCAGCTCACTACAGAAGCTCTCTGGTTGGTTTTATTAAAGTTTTATTCCTTTCTCATTCACTGGTTTGTTATTTAACGAACCCCCAGATCGTTTCCTGGGTCAGACGTTTGTACCTTGGGTTCATCTCTTTAATGGGCTGAGCAAAACTGTTGGATGCTAATCAGGAGTGGCAGAAGCACCCTAAAAGTAGGGGGGGCCCAGGTTCCTGAACCATTCTTCTGCCCCCTGAGGCCCCTGCCCTCACGCTGCCCATTCACCACCAAGGCCCTTCCCTTGCACCACCCCTTCCCCTGAGACTCGGCTCCCATGTCACCCTTTCCCCCCTAAACCCTGCTCCCCTGCTCACTCCTCTCCCCCCCCTCCCCCCGCTGCTCGCCCTTACAGCCAGTAAAAAGTGCGCCTTCACCCACCCCATTCCATGCCCCTGATGCAAATGATCCAGCTCCTCAGACTTTGGTCAGCTCCCACCTCCAATCAGCCCATGTTGCCAGCTTCCATTGCCCACTTGTTCAATTTTCAAACAAGCTTCTCAATGCTTTCTCCCCATCCTGCTCTTTCTTTATGCTTGGGAGGAGCTCCCTGTCAACATCCGCAAAGTCATCTCATGGTCCACCTTCAAATCCCTCCTCAAAACTCTCCTGTGCCACAATGCCTACAGAAAACTTGACAATGGCGAGGCTGCTGGTGTCCTGAGACCACGCTGACCAATTCTGTTTCATTGTGTCCTTGTGCTCCCCATCTGGCTGTATCCATCTGTTATCTCTTGTCTTATACTTAGAATGTAAGCTTTTGGGGGCAGGGACTGTCTTTTTTTCTGTATTTGTACAACATCTAGCACAAAGGAACCCCGGTCTATGACTGGGGCTCCTCGGCACTACAGTAATATCAATAAATTATTATTATTTTTATTATTTACTCCTATGATCTTTGTTGTGGAGAAGCAAAAAGATGCATGTTAGGATATAGATATTCAGGCCTGTCTGTAAAGGCCTATACTCTTAAGAATTTAGGTGTATTCTTATCACTTGGCTAGTTATAGAGAGAATCAAAGAAAAAATCAAAGTCACTGTCTGCCAGTGTAAGGTCCTTCTCTGACTGTGACAGTCTGAGGCCCTGTTCTTAGGCTAAGGCCTTTGGCTAAGCAGCAGAGGCAGCCATAAGCTGGGAAGCGAATGGTCACATCCTCACATTCCAAACTACTCCCATTGAAATAAGGTGCTATTGGGCTGTTAGGAATACAATCGAGATTGCCTCCAGAGAAAGGGAAGTGCCTAGAAGATGTAAAAGGAAACTTAGTTTGATAGCATCCTGTCTGGCAAGAACTCACTTATCAATAGCTGGGATGTGAAATCCTCACCTCTGTATTGTTTTGTCATTATAGTTCCCACTTTGCTATTGTTTGTCTGTATAATCTCTGTCTGGGTCTGTGATTGTTCCTGTCTGCTGTATAATTAATTTTGCTGGATGTAAACTAATTAAGGTGGTGGGATATAATTGGTTAAATAATCATGTTACAGTATGTTAGGATTGGTTAGTTAAATTTCAGTAAAATGATTGGTTAAGGTATAGCTAAGTAGAACTCAAGTTTTACTACATAGCCTGCAGTCAATCAGGAAGTGGGTGAGTGGGTGGGTGAAATGGGAACAGGGAATGGGGGTGGGGAAATTGGAATCATATTTAGCTGAAGGGGGAAATGGGAACAGGGACACAGGTGTAAGGCTCTGTGGTGTCAGAGCTGGGAAGGGTAGACACTAAGGAAGGAAACTGGAATCATGCTTGCTGGAAGTTCACCCCCATAAACATCAAATTGTTTGCCCCTTTGGACTTCGGGTATTGTTGCTCTCTGTTTATGCGAGAAGGACCAGGGACGTAAGTGGGTGAAGGAATAAGCCCCCTAACAATGCATGTGGAACTGACCCTAAGAAGAAACAATGGAAACGCCTTTGTTTCTGTATTGATGTGTCAATTTAACTTAGAGTTCACCTAGAAGCAAATATATTTTAAAAAGAGAGAGAGAGATAAACCTGTCCACAGTTGCCAAAGGGAACCCAGGCAAACATCAGCTCAACCAGAAGTCCAACCAAGTGTGTCCCAGTGTGATGGATTATAATGCAAGTCTATTCTGCAGAGCAAATTCATTTGCCCGTTGATTGCTTTTCACTCCCTTCTGCACACATTCTGCTTTCCCCCCTGGAACAATCACTAACAATAATAACATGCAGCAACAGAAGCAAATACATATTACTGGGGGGTGAGTGTGAGTTATAAATGCAGTTGGGATTCCTTATGTATCCATCATACACCAATATCACCACCAGGCTCCTCCAACTGCAAACAGACTGGTGCACTAGCATCTGTTGATGTTACAATCAATGCGATCTGTCGTCAATTTCATCATTGCTAAGGCTGATTTGTTTTTCCTCTAACATAAAACCAAACACCCTTTCCCTATAAACTCTTGGAGAATCTTTGGTCTCATTCAGTATGATAATTCCTATATGACTCACTGTCTACAATTCAGTGTAGTACTGATGACATACCTGCAGTAAAGAGATCCACAATGCCCTAGAACTCTGTCTGATGGCGCTGGAATACTGCCATATGCACACTAGAGCTGGTTGAAACTCAAACTTTGCATTCTGGGGAAAATAACAAAATTTTGTTCTGATTTAGGATGAAAGGAAACTTTGAGAAAGTGAAATTTTGAAATTTCCCAGAAAACAAAAATTGTGGGGGGAAAAATATGAAATTTCAAAATGCTCTTGTCAAAGAACTTCACTTTGATAAGGCTAAAATGTGTAATTTTATAGTACCCTGCAATGCTATAGTGTTGGGAACACTGGGGCATGGCCACTAGGTAACTCGAGGGGATGAAAGACCACGAGTGTCGATGAAGCCCCCTTGCACTAGGCCCAGGTGTCCTTGGCCCCCCTCCTGCCTGGAGGCACTCGCAGCAGCTCTGCGTACTAGGCCCAAGTGTCCTTGGCCCCCCGGCCTGGAGGCACTCACAGCAGTTATGCTGAGAATCTGCAACAGTATGTTGCAGAGTCAGACTGCCTGAAACTAAGCAAGGCCAAACAGGGGAGATATGGAAGAACAATGCTGAATAAAGCAGCTTTATGTAGAGTTGATCGGTTCAGCGGATGGCCAGAAGCCTTCCCATGCCGTAATTACACTGCCAGGACAGTGGCCCTCAAGTTTGTTAAGGAGATCATTCCTCGTTTTGGACTCCCTCTGTGGATGGAATCTGACAATGGGACACACTTCACGTCAAAAATCATTCAAAGCATCTCACATGCCTTACAGATCCCCTGGAAACTCTATACGCCCTGGAGACCGCAAGCCAGTGGGGTAGTGGAGCGTACCAATCAGACCCTTAAACGGCATCTCTCAAAAGTGTGCCAAAAAGCCTCACTGCGATGGCCTGATGCTTTGCCCCTCGTCCTACTCCATATCCGCGTTCTCCCAAAGGGTAGATTAGGGCTCAGTCCCTTTGAAATTATGTTTGGAAGGGCATGGCCTATGAATGGCACCCCGGTTCTGTCAGGGGAATGGGAGTTGGGTAATGTTTTTTTGTCACAATATATGTGTTCCCTGTCTGCTGTTCTCTTGTCTTTTCACAGGTATAGCAAAGATTCCCAGCCTCTCCCCTTGGACTCTCCCGTTCACTCCTTACAGCCCGGTGACTCTGTGCTTGTTCGCACCTGGAAAGACGAGCCTCTCCAGGAAAAGTGGAAAGGACCCTATACCGTCCTGCTGATCTCCCATACAGCGGCAAAGATCAAGGGACACAAGAACTGGATCCATCACTCTCATCTGAAGGCAGTACCTGCCCCCTCGTCAGCAGAACAGTGGACCGTCCAACCTGCTGACTCCTCATCTAGTAAAATCTCGGGCTAAAGCTACTGTTTAAAAAAACACAAATAGCGGGCACCTTAATGCTAAAATGGGCCCACCCAGGTACTGGAGACCCTGGGTTGGGAAAACTCTGGTAATAATTAATTGGGTAAAATTGTTATTCTCTGTATTGGTATTTCCAAACTGTGCATATCGGGAGCATAACTCCTTTGTTTTGCTTGCGCACCATGTTGCTAATTTAACAAACCAGACTGATTGCTGGGTGTGTGCTCCAACTCCACTATCCCCCAAAACGGGAATGCCCCTTGACATGCTGCCCTTGACCCTAGCAGAATTAGCCACCACCAAAGAGCAGAAAAGAACGGACTCACCGTTCTGGAACAAGACCTCTTTACAGCAAGCCACCTATCAGGACCAGGAGTATTCAGTTGCAGTACTCACTAAGGGAGTATTATGTTTTACCCAAAACCAATCTGATCACTATGGGCATCCTGTGGGAAAGAGCTCCTGTGTTATTACACAGTGGGCTGATGGGTATTAAATAAAGACCAACAGGGGAGGCCAACAGTGTGGGTGTAATGGTTCCTCCCCTTTTAGGGAAACACTTACAAATAATCTTACCACAAAAAAGGGGTTTGGAAATGTAACTTGCCGTCCAGTTAATATCTCCAATGTAGCAAGCCAATGGTGGGTTTGTAGTGGTCCCTATGGCGAGTGTAATTTGAACAGCACAATTAGAAATGCCCCCACTTGTACCCAATCAGAAGGATGGGATGCCCCCTTAGGGGCATATAAATTGTTTTAAAAAAGCAGCCAAAGCAGCCTTAAATATCCCAGAAATCCCCTTAAGAAACAGTCCTTACTGGGCCCTACAGAGTCACTATTTTGTATGTGGCCAAAAGGCTTACAAGGTGCTGCCAGCCAACTGGACAGGTAGCTGTTATATAGCTCATGGAGTTCCTCATCTTTCCATAACTGCCACACTGCCCAAAGGAAAGATTAGAAATGCCCGAGACACCTCTGTTGAGTCACGAGAAAAGACCCTGCGGCGACTGACTACGGCATTAGAGGGCAATATGAAGAATCCCCTCACAACCGAGAAGCTGGTAGGGTGCTCTGTACTGGAAATAGCGCCACTGTTTACCGGACCAGCCATGGCATGCATAGGCCGCTATACTGTAAGGCTGCAGATGGTACTTAAGAAGGTGGCCTTAAAGTTAAAAAACTCAGTTAGTGATTTAGGGTCAGCAGTAAAAACTTTAAATAAAGAGGTACAGCAGCTCAGGACGTTTTCCCTCCAAAACAGGCTGGCTTTGGACTATCTCTTGGCATCCCAAGGAGGGGTTTGTGCCCTCGTCGGGCCCCGATGTTGTGTATATGTAAATAATAGCAGTTATGAAATCTATGAAAAGGTGGTACAGGCTGAGGCCCATGCCCGAGCCGGAGCACAGGTTGCCTATACTGCCCCAGAAAACGATTGGTTGCAAACCTTGTTTTCAGGCTGGGGTTTGTCGTCTTGGCTGGGTGGTTTATTTAGCCTGCTATTGAAAATTCTCTTTCCTGTATTGCTTGTATTACTGGTATTATGCTGTGCAATCTCATGTGTCAGGGCCCTTTTGCAGAAGTTAATAAGTCCTTCTCTTCAGGCTATCACAAAGTGCTTATGCAAAGTCATATTGTAAAAAATAAGTAGCCCAAGTGAGAAAACTCAGAGCCAAGGCTGTTGAGTGTTCTCAAAGGGGGGAGTTGTTGGGAACACTGGGGCATGGCCACTAGGTAACTCGAGGGGATGGAAGACCATGAGTGTCGATGAAGCCCCCTCGCACTAGGCCCAGGTGTCCTTGGCCCCCCTCCTGCCTGGAGGCACTCGCAGCAGCTCTGCGTACTAGGCCCAAGTGTCCTTGGCCCCCCGGCCTGGAGGCATACACAGCAGTTATGCTGAGAATCTGCAACAGTATGTTGCAGAGTCAGACTGCCTGAAACTAAGCAAGGCCAAACAGGGCAGATATGGAAGAACAATGCTGAATAAAGCAGCTTTATGTAGAGTTTAACAAATGATACAGAGAATCAGGGAACTACCTGGGAACTGGATTGGCTGGCTATATGGATACTTGGGGCAGCTTGCTATTGGATAAGTATGCTGGGAAAAAGGATGTATAAAAGCCTGTGTAACTTCCTGCTCTGGGTGCAGGATTTGAGATTTTATTCTCCCTGTATCTTTTTGCAGCTGCAAATAAACTTTTCTGCTTCTCCACCCCGTTGTGATTATTGGGTGCAGCACACCGGGTAACAAACCACTCAAGCTGTTGTTCAGCCTCTCGGCACTGGGTGCCGGCAACAATAGTGATGGAATTTAAATGAAGCAGTCTGATAACTTTTCATCAAAAATTTGATGGTCAATATGTTCTTGTGAAACATTTCCACGCAGTTGGAACAGCATTTTCCAGCGGTAAATGGTTCCACTGGAAAATCTTCAACCAGCTGTCATACACACACTCTTGTAGGCCTCCAGGAATTGAATGTAGTTCTGATGAGGGATAGGTCACATACTTGGCCCAACTTCAGAGCCAGAGCCACAGTGGGATGGAAGAGGTGACATTTTTGTTCTGTCTTGGTGCTTGCAGTGGAAGTCCAAAGTTATACACTTTTATGTAAGATAGATAGATAGATAGCTTAAAAGTGTATACACACACACACACTTTTGAGAGAATAAAATGAACTCATTGTAGGGCAAAAATCTCAGATAAGTAACTGTTTCAGGCCTTAGGAGAGTCAGGAGATGAAATGGAAGAGGAATGCCTGACCAGACTCACAAGCTTTTTAGGGATTGATTTTAGGGATTGATCTTGTGTTGTACACGGCTCCAGAAAAAAAAACAGGAATCCTGACAAACGTTGCTTTCATCCCAGCATTAGCTATCACACTGAGAAGCCTGCGTGGGTAGCAACTTCGTAAGCCTATGGTAGAAGCCTTAACTCATCACTGGTGTGCGCCCTCAAGGCTGGGCATGGAGTAGCAGGCTCTTTCTGCTGATGGTCGCTCTGGTCCCTACTGTTGTTTGCTTCTCCTCATGACTCAGCCCTCTGGCCTGGTCACTTATAGTCCTCCTCCACCTTCCCGGGGTAACAGAAAGTCCAACAAATAACTGTCCAAAGTCCTCAGAAAAGATCTTCAGACCCAACACTGTGCCCCATAGTCCACACCCTTCTCTCAGGGCTTTCAGTCATAGATTCATAGATTCCAAGGCCAGAAGGGACCATTGTGATCATCTAGTTTAACCTCCTGTATAAGACAGGCTAGAGAACTTCCCCCAAAATAATTCCTAGAGAAGATCATTTAGAAAAAACATTCAATCTTGATTGGAAAATTGTCAGTGATGGAGAATCCACCACAACCCTCGTTAATTTGTTCCACTAGTTAATCACTCTTGCTGTTAAAAAATTACAGCTTATTTCCACTCTGAATTTGTCTAGCTTCAGCCCATCAGATCATGTTCTATCTTTCTTTATCTGTTAGTTTGAAGAGCCAATTATTAAATATTTGTTCCACATGTAGATACTTACAGACCCCTTAACCATCTCTTTGTTAAGGTAAATAGATTGAGCTGTTTGAGTCTATCACTATCTGGAATGTTTTCTAATCCTTTAATCATTCTCATGGCTCTTCTGTGAACCCCCTCCAATTTATCAACTCAGATCCTCAGACCCCAAACACTTGGGCTAAAAGGAGAATCTCCTCCAGTGCTGTTACAACAAAGCATCAATGACATAAAGCTGAGCATTTTTCACTTCATCCACAAAAGATAAGTAATTATCTATTATAAGCCCTCTGTGGAGATAGAGGTGGTTAGGGACTATTTAGAAAAGCTGGACGTGCACAGGTCCATGGGGCCGGACGAGTTGCATCCGAGAGTGCTGAAGGAATTGGCGGCTGTGATTGCAGAGCCACTGGCCATTATCTTTGAAAACTCGTGGCGAACCGGGGAAGTCCCGGATGACTGGAAAAAGGCTAATGTAGTGCCAATCTTTAAAAAAGGGAAGAAGGAGGATCCTGGGAACTACAGGCCAGTCAGCCTCACCTCAGTCCCTGGAAAAATCATGGAGCAGGTCCTCAAAGAATCAATCCTGAAGCACTTGCATGAGAGGAAAGTGATCAGGAACAGCCAGCATGGATTCACCAAGGGAAGGTCATGCCTGACTAATCTAATCGCCTTTTATGATGAGATTACTGGTTCTGTGGATGAAGGGAAAGCAGTGGATGTATTGTTTCTTGACTTTAGCAAAGCTTTTGACACGGTCTCCCACAGTATTCTTGTCAGCAAGTTAAGGAAGTATGGGCTGGATGAATGCACTATAAGGTGGGTAGAAAGCTGGCTAGATTGTCGGGCTCAACGGGTAGTGATCAATGGCTCCATGTCTAGTTGGCAGCCGGTATCAAGTGGAGTGCCCCAAGGGTCGGTCCTGGGGCCGGTTTTGTTCAATATTTTCATAAATGATCTGGAGGATGGTGTGGATTGCACTCTCAGCAAATTTGCGGATGATACTAAACTGGGAGGAGTGGTAGATACGCTGGAGGGGAGGGATAGGATACAGAAGGACCTAGACAAATTGGAGGATTGGGCCAAAAGAAATCTGATGAGGTTCAATAAGGATAAGTGCAGGGTCCTGCACTTAGGACGGAAGAACCCAATGCACGGCTACAGACTAGGGACCGAATGGCTAGGCAGCAGTTCTGCAGAAAAGGACCTAGGGGTGACAGTGGACGAGAAGCTGGATATGAGTCAGCAGTGTGCCCTTGTTGCCAAGAAGGCCAATGGCATTTTGGGATGTATAAGTAGGGGCATAGCGAGCAGATCGAGGGACGTGATCGTTCCCCTCTATTCGACGTTGGTGAGGCCTCATCTGGAGTACTGTGTCCAGTTTTGGGCCCCACACTAAAAGAAGGATGTGGATAAATTGGAGAGAGTCCAGCGAAGGGCAACAAAAATGATTAGGGGACTGGAACACATGAGTTATGAGGAGAGGCTGAGGGAGCTGGGATTGTTTAGCCTGCAGAAGAGAAGAATGAGGGGGGATTTGATAGCTGCTTTCAACTACCTGAAAGGGGGTTCCAAAGAGGATGGCTCTAGACTGTTCTCAATGGTAGCAGATGGCAGAACGAGGAGTAATGGTCTCAAGTTGCAGTGGGGGAGGTTTAGATTGGATATTAGGAAAAACTTTTTCACTAAGAGGGTGGTGAAACACTGGAATGCGTTACCTAGGGAGGTGGTAGAATCTCCTTCCTTAGAGGTTTTTAAAGTCAGGCTTGACAAAGCCCTGGCTGGGATGATTTAACTGGGAATTGGTCCTGCTTTGAGCAGGGGGTTGGACTAGATGACCTTCTGGGGTCCCTTCCAACCCTGATATTCTATGATTCTATGATTCTATCTCTCTCACACACACATGTACAATGGCCTGGAACCATGGTTGGTTGCTGTGTCCACACTGCCACCTCTGGCAAAGTGGGGAACAGCAGCTTATGAGTCCTGTGGGTTCAAGCACCACTGGATATCCCGCCCACAGAGGTCTTGACTGGCGGAGCCTACTGTGTTTCCTGATTGGCCCAGGCACACTATTTAAGGGCTAGGCAAAACATCTGGAGACCACCTGTGCGGCTAGGGGGATCCCTGGTTGGCTGCTGCAAACAGATTTTGCTGGGCACTCCTGATCCCTTGCTTTTCTCCTGGCCCCAGACCTACTTCTGAGATCTAGCTTCACTTCTTGTTCCTGGCCCCTGGACCACTGCTCCGCTTCTGACTCCTGACCCTGCCTCGGTTCCCGGTCCCCTGCTCCACACCGGACCTGCTTTGCCTTGCTCCTGTTCCACTTCAGCTGACTTGGCTCCAACCCAGTGCAGCTCATCAATCTTGACTCCAACCTGACAGTGTGATATTAGTACAGGCTGCTGTTTCTGGCCTCAACCCTATAGACTGAACTCAGACCACGTCCCCTTCCAATCCTGGCCTGGATCCGTGCCCTGTACCTGGCATCTTGACACACACTACAATATATTCTCTTATTATCTGCATATTTTCTCCTGTACATAGTGAGGCCAGGCAGTGGCTTGATATATATCAGAGAACATGACACCATTCCCAAGAAGGATTACGCTGAAGTGCAGGGATCACTCACATTCCGCGTTCACTTATCACATATTTCCTTGGGTAATGCCAAGTCAGTCACATCTTGCACCCTCACAAACACATAGATCACCCCGCACTCTATAGAGCACACTCGGAGGTTACTTTTCCTATGAAAAATGAGGATCGTGTGCGCCAGTCTGTTTATTAATAGCACACCCAGTGCCCCATGTGACTGAGCAATAATAAAGTGTTATTTAAAAGCGAAGTGCAAACTTTGTAATGAATTATAATGTTTTCAAAGCATGATAACAAAAATGATAAACGGATACTGCCACATTGATCTCAGGGGTGGGTTGTATGGAGCTCAGAGTGGAAGTTAGAAACACCCAGGAGCCAGGAACACCTTACAACTCTTTTTTTTTTTTTTTTGGCTGCTATCTGATGTGTGCATCAACTTCACCAGAGCAAGGGTACACTTCCTTGTAAGTTCACACTCCATGCCATTCCTAACGGTAGGTCTATTTTTCTCAAGGGCTAGTGTGTTAGCCTCAAGATCTTGGCCAACTTCTAATTTATTATAATTCCCCCATCTAATTTCTCCCTTTGTGGATATGGTATTCATTGACTCTTCTCCTAAACTAGTATACAGCATAACTACTGATTAGCTACTGTGCTCCTGCCCAGCAGTGACTGCATTTTAGAGGTGAGTGAAGTGGTAGGTGACTTGTGTGTATGGTTTTGTCTAATACTTTGGGATCCTTCTTCATGAAAATTATGGGTCCCTCCAATTATAGTCACTGGAAAAAGCCTTTTATAAATAAATGCAATATAATATTGTGAACCACAGGGACTTGCCTATAGTCAATACAAGAACACAGGACTTCTGGTTTCCAGTTCCCAACTCCAACCACTAGACCATGCTGCTTTGACAGGAAAATCTCTACATATTTTGCATGGAAACAATGTACTGCACTTTTTATATGTAAACTGCAGAGAGGATGGGCATAAATGATGCAGAAAATGTTCATTAATCAGGCCCCAAATGCCTATTCTTCAAAGAGCTTGCTGACAATGTTCTCTGAATAGCCAATCTTCCCCAAAGTCTCTCCTACTAAGGATCTTGAAAAATGTTTCTCTTATGGACAGTTTTCCCTGTAGATTTTCCTATTATTGTTGTTTTTTACATGCATTGGTATTGGTTTCTCTAACCTGTGAGCAGGTGAGAGCATAATAATCAGGTAGATAAGTTAGATTCTCAGGGAACCAGAATACGAGTGACTTTTTATCCTCTGATAATATATTGTTCTTGCAATTTTGTTTTCCTTTTCCTGGTTATTGAAAAGTTTCATCTGCTTGCTTTTCAAATGCAGGCTTATTGAAATGTATATTTATCAAGTGTGCCATCCTCTAGTGATTTCCCTGTAGACTCTTCTATATTTCTCTTATTGTACACAAAAAGCGACAATAAAAGAACATTAAGATTACTAAGTCATGCACTGAAAATATATTAGGAAATGCCAGAATTCAGGTTGCCTGTGCAACCTTAATTCAGTGCCCCAATGTGTATGCATTATGCTACATGACCCCTATTACCCTAGTATCTGATCACCTCCTAATTTTTTATGTATGTATCTTCACTACACCCCTGTGAGGTACTGCAGTGCTATTATCCCTGTTTTACAGATGGGAAACTTGAACACAGAGATGCTGCATGAATCACCCAACATTGTACAGGAAGCCTATGGTGGAGCAAGGGCTTGAACCAGGGTCTAAGCTAGTGCCCTAAATACTGGACCATCCTTCCTCTCTAATTGCCATTTCCTAATCACTAGACCCTACTCCTTTATATTTACCATGGTGACCTTATTTAGGCACTCCCTAAATGGGTAGAGGTTTTCATAAGAACAAGAGGTTTAATTTGATCTCCAGGTAGATATTTCCACAAGCTCCCATATCTCTTATGTTCTAATGTTCTTACCTCATGCTCACAATTTCCAGTTTGCAGTATTCTTCTTCTGGCTTAATTTCCTCTCTGCGTTCCCCTTAGTCCTTGAGATTTCTGATTGAATGAGATCTCCTCAGTTTTAAGATTACCTGTCAGAGTTTTATCAACAGAGACCTTTCAATTTCTAGCACTTTCTTATTTCATGGATTTTGCCCTTAGATGCGATAAGATTCAGTTTGGAATTTTTCAACAAGGGAAATAGCTGATTTTTATTACCGCAATTCATAGTCTTGCTGAATATTGCAAATATTGAAGAAGAACTAGTAAGAGACACGATAGTTGTTGGTATAAGACACACCAATTGATCAGCACAGCTTCAGTTAGGCCCAGCTCCCACACTAGCAAAAGCTATAGAAAAAGTGAGAATGCAAGAAATACCATACAGAAACAGCAATATAACTTCCATGCTAGAAGCATATGGGAGAATGCATCAGACAATATTTACACAGTAAAAAGAAAAGACCCAATAAGACCAAATTTACAACATAACAGTGTACAACTAGAGAGTGGGAGACCAAAGAACCTTAATAGAAGGAAAGCTTGGGAAAGCTGTGGAAGATGTGGCAAGATACCCTCACAGCTGGCAACAATGCCCAACTAAGGAATGTAGGAAGATATCACAAAAATGGGACCATTTCGCAGTAGCAGGCACGTCACCTAGAGTGACTGAAACAATCCAAGAGGGAGTGTTATCAGATGACAATGAGACCATGCGTCTGGGGACAGTGTCCTCAGTAGAACAGACAACACCTTGATCCACAAGCATGAAACTAAAAACAGTCAGAATCTTAAATTTAAAATTGATATGGGGTCAGCAGTCATGCAACTGCAAGAAAAGATTATAATTGATCCCAGGATGGAGATCTGCAAATACAAAATAAGATTCTACATGGGGCTAATAATATATTGGATGTTTGTGGCCAGTTCCTTGTGAAATTGGAGGAAGGATGGAATGCTCTTCAAGAAATAATATATGTAAGATATGGACTGACAATTCCTTTTCTAGGGTTGCCAGCAATACATGGATTATACCTAGCAGTGAAACTGCAATGCAGTAGTAGCAAAAAGTAAACTATACAGGAGAGGTTTCCACATATCTTCACAGGGCTATGACCCCTGTCAGGGCAGTACAAAATAAAACCGATGCCATCAGTGACTCCCTTCACTCTCACAGCTCTGCACCACATCTTTATGCCCTTGCTAGGGAAAGTCAAAGATTAATTAAAGAGAATGGAAGATCTGAGAGTTATTTTCCAGATAGAAGAACCCACTGGGTGGGTGTATGGGTAAGGTTGCAATTCCAAAGCCCAATGACAAAACTCTGGATTTGTGCTGACTTTACACACCTAAATGAAAGCACGTGCAGAGAAAGACACATGCTTCCTGCAATTGACTAGATGTTAGTACAGTTATCAGAAAGCTAAGTCTTCTCAAAGTTAGATGATACTGCAGGACACTGGCAAATCCTTCTTGCTAAAGACTCTATACCGATACCTATATTTATCACCCCACATGGAAAGTACTGTTTCAATCATCTTTCATTTGGCATATCTTCAGCACGAGAACATTTCCAACATAGAATCTCCCAGATCATGTCAGTTTTGCCTGGCATCCTTTGCCATGCAGCTGATGAGTAGGTATATGGCAGAGATAAGAAATGAACATGATAAGCGACTGCATGCCGTTTTGAGATGCTTCCAACAGGCTGACTTGACTCTGAATGAGAAATGTGAATTTGGAAAAGAGCAGATAAAATGTGTAGGACACATTATTAGCAAGCAGGGAATTCAGCCAGACTCAAATGAACTGAAGGAATACTTGCCTTACCTGAACCCAGAGATGTTTTTGCTGTAAGAAGATTCCTGAGCATGACAAATCACTTTGGGAAATTCTTACCAAATGTAGTCATTTTACAAATCCTTTAAGAGATCTCCTGAATGGTCACAAAATACGGATCTATGGGAACACACAAAACACAACACATAAACTATAAAAACGACTGACATCCCCACCTGTTTTGACACAATATTGGGTGAACTATCCCACAACAGCAGTGACGTATCTTCATATGGTTTTGGACCAGTGCTTACACAAAAGGAGCCAGAGGGAGACCAGAGACCTGTTGCGATCATATCAAGAAGACCTAGAGGTATGTTCACATGAAAAAGGAAGTTCCAGCAGTCATTTGGGCCTGTGAATGGCTCAATAGATACCTGTTTGGCAAGAATTTTAACACAGAAACAGACCACAAGCCCTTAGTCACTTTACTGGGTTCAAAACCACTAGACCAGCGGTTCTCAAACTGTGGTCCGCGGACGCATTCTGGTGGTCCGCAGATAGTTCCCTCTAAGGTGCGCGCCTGGGCAGCCGCACACGAGACAATGAAAGGCCACCCACCGAATTAGTGGAGCTGCATAGTTGTGGCTCCACTAATTAGGTGCCTGGACCCTGGAGAAGACGCACATGCAAGGTGAGGTGGTGGCCTTGGAGGGAATAAGGGGTAAGTAGGAGGGGGCACTGGGGTGAGAAGAGGGGGTGGGGGGAATTTGGGATGTGCAGGGCTGCAGCAGCCAGAGAAAGAGGTGACTTTCCCCAGCTCCAGGGCTACAGCTGCCGAGGAGAGGCGGCCCTCCTCTCCAGCCTCAGCTCTGTGGCGGGGGAGAGACCCCTCTCCTTCCCAGCCCCAGCTCAGGGGCTGCCGTGGTGGGGGAGAGAGGGAGAGACCGCCCCTCCTTGCTACCCCAGCTCGGGGGCTGCCACAGCGGGGGAGAAAGGGCACATCCTTTGCAGTAGAAAGGTAAGACTACTGATATTAAAATATGAGCTTTTATTTAACAAAGAAGTTAATTATTATTAAGTTTTTATATAGCATTTTTATCCAAAACGCTTTACAATAATTAGCTAACGGTACAAACAACATTTGGAAAGATCATTAAGTGGTCCGCTGAGACCCTCAGCAATTTTCAAGAGGTCCATGAAAAAAAGGTTTGAGAACCACTGCACTAGACGACCCTCAACTTAGGATTCTAAGTTTATGACTACAGCTAATGCAATTTCTTTCGACATTGAACACGTACCAGGGAAAGCACTCACAGCTGCAGATATTCTCCTTAGATCCCCAACTGAACAGCCACCAGCAAAAGAAAAAAGACTTTAGAGAAAAAGAGGTCACCATCCATATTGATCTTGTTTTGGCAGCAATTCCAGCATCTGCCACCAGACTTCAGCAAATTAGAGTTGAATGAGACTTGCCAGAAACTGACTCAACTTTGACAAAGAGGGTGGGATCAAAAGAGCCAACTTCCAACAGATCTACTACCCTATTGGCAGGACTGAAAACCTTCACATGGCTGATTGCCTGCTTTTGAAAGGACAACACATTCTTGTCCCTATAATGCTTCAGAAAGAGATACTTCTCCAAAATCCACAAAGAACACAAAGGTATAAACAAGTGCAGGGCATGAGCCCAACAATCCATATGGCGGCCCAGTCTCGGTGGGAAAATTTGGACCTTAGTAGAGAGCCACAAGGTATGTAGTTTTGACAAAATTCAATTTCTTTAAAAATTATTTTGACAGATAAAATGGATATTTAAGCATTTTTTCTATTTTTATCAATTTAAATTTTCAGTTGTTGGATTTTAGGAGGCAGACAATAATTAGTTAAGGATGGGCATTGAGATTCAAAATGTAAAAGTTTTAAAACCATTAAATATACAAAATAAATATCCTTAAGTCAAACTCTAATAAGTTCTCAAGCAGATATTTCTTACTTTACCTATCTAAATTTGGATTGTTATCCGTTTTCATCAGTTTGTGTGTGTACAGTGAAATTGATGTTTACTGACATGTATCAATTAAAAATCTAATCCTTCCAAGCCTAGAAATATGTAACAAAGGGTGGTGGGGAAACATTACTCGCTACAAAGCCACCTGACAGATGCTGGTGGCAAGAAGCCACAGATTTGTTTTTCTGGAAAGGACACAAATACATTATTGTAGCTGATTACTTCTCTGGATATAATGACTTGGTTATACTTACACAGACTTCACTGGAACAAATCATCCAGAAATCAAAGTCAATATTTGCAATAATGGAGTTCCTGAAGTCATTATACAGTGTGTGATAACGGGCCTCAATGTACTGCTGAAACATTCCTAGCATTTGCACAGGACCTTGATTTTGAACATTGGACTACTTTACCCCCAGCAAACAGGAAGATAGAGCAAGCAGTGCAGACTTTTAAAAAAAATCTGCAAAAATCAGCCAATTCCTGGCATATCAGTCAACACCGCTTGCATCTGGACTGTCTCCAACAGACTGTCAGATGGGAAAACAACTAAGAATGCCTTTACCTGTGACACCAATACAGCTTAAACCTAAGTGGCCTGATCCGAAGGAATTTTGAAAACAGGACACCAAAATAAAAATTCCACAACAACAAAATTTCATTGTTCAGCACAGGACAAGAGCACTCCCTGAACTGAAACTAGGGAATAACGTTTGGCTCAAAAGCGCGTAGACATTTGGAACTGTTCGAAAGGTGGCAGAAACTCCCACACCCTTGCGAGTGGAAACTCCAGAAGGACTCCACTGGAGGAATCACGTTCATCTTCAATATTTCCAACAAAAGGAAGAGAGGATCTGGGATCTGCAGGTACTCTGTCAGGAAGCAAACCCCCTTCACAGGGAATTCCATGAACAAGTTCAACAGAAGTGAGAACATGGCCTGGAAGACTGATCAGACCCCCTCGAAGATTTGGTCTTTTGAATACTGCTCAGGACTATTTAAATGAAATTGATAAGGAGACTGTGATGGGGTATACAAACACCGCATTGGAGAAGAAGGGGTTAAGGAGCCACTCTGGGCCCAGCAGCCTCATCCTTCCACACCTGAAAACCTGCACAATCCGGAGGTGGAGCTTAAAAAGTGAAGCAGACAGTGAAAGGGAGCAGACCTTTGCTCTGAGCTCTCTTGAAGGAGCACCCCAGGAGCTCTTGTTGCCGGAGGCCTGGCAATGTTGACCTAACCAAGCATGCAAAGGAGGGACTGGTGATCATTTCTGAAGGTTAAAAACCTTATTTTGTGTTCAGTTTTTTAATTTACCCTGTGGGGAAAAGAGGACTGCTCACGCTGTCTGGAGTGGCTCACGAATGTGAGTGCCTATCTCAGGGCAAACTGTTAGAAAACAGGGCACACATCTCTCACAAGCACCCCTTCTGGTCGCATGTGTCTTCAGTCTTTAAACAGTCCCAGCACTTACCCCAAGGCTTTCCCCCTGGAGGCAATGGTTTTGCCTTCTTGGTCTGTTCTGGCCCCAGCTGGGATTCTTAACAGTTCCGGGGCATTATAACTGTCCAATTCTAGGCCATTTCCCCAGTGGCCTATGGGGGGACCCAGGCCCACCCACTACTCTGGGTTCCACCCCCTGGACCCTCAGAATAGCAGCCACATGCTGCCGTGTCCCTTTAGCAAAACTGCTTTCAGTTCCCTAGGCCACTTCCCCAGAGCCCCAGCCTTCACCGATGCTTTACCCTTAGCTCAGGGCCTTTCCGTGTTCAGGCCCAGCAGCCATCCAGGATCTCTTTCCCGCTCTCCCAGTCCCTGCCAGCACTGAGCTGTCCGCAGTGCTGCACTTCCCTTTGGCCAGCCAGGGGCACCATCTGCACTCCTCTGACTCCAGCAAAGAACTGTCTCTGGTTCTGTAGTTCCTTTTTATATGGCCCTCCTGGGCTCTCATTGGCTGCTTCCTGCAGCCTCTCTGATTAGCTAGCCCTCCGCAGTCTCTCTAGGCCGCTCAAAAGATTTAGCTAGGATGGGTGTAGCACGTCCCTGATGCATACAGTCCACCCTGTCACACACCCCAAACTGGTGGTGTGTTCTGTAATTAGATTTCACCAACCCAGTAACAACTGTGAACTCCTGGATCACTATCCCATTCTTACCATGGAGTCACAGATAGTCACCTTAGACTCTCCAGTCATCTTGCCACCCAGACAAATTTGACTTTGTGATAAAAGGTCACCTAACCAAAAATCACACCACATCAGGTTGCTCCCAGTCCCAAGAAACCAGTTACTTACCTCAGATCAATTGGTACTCTAGATCTGACACCAAAGACAATGCTGGCAACTAATTCTAAAGTAAACTAACTAAAAGTTTATTAGCTAAGAAAAGGAAGTGAGTTATTGAGAGGTTAAAGCAGGTAAAATATATGCACAGGTGAGTCACAGTTTGTCATTCCAAATGGTGGCAGTGATGTAATAAACTGCCGGTTACCCAAAAGCCTTTTCAGGGTTCCCAGATTGTTTTGGGGGATCCCTACTTTGCCTGAGGTACACTTCCCTCTAAAAGTCCAAACAGTCCAGAGATGTAGGATGTTTCCTTGAATCCATACTTATAGCTTCTTCTCACAGAAAACAAACTGACAGTGTCACTACCCACATGGGCTTTTCCTTTGATGATGGTGAATGAGGAATGCATTTTGAGTCTTTGACCTCTGGTCATCTCACACAATGACCATTTGCTTTGAAATCAGCACTTTTCTGTTCATTTGCATTCCACAAGGCTTCTTTCTCATGTGATAGATTATTTAGTTACGGGGTATAACACTATGTAAATGTTTGCTACTACATTGTAACAGGATACAGATAATTGAAAACAATGCAGGTTAGAACCCATTAGTTTTCATTAAGTTTAAACACCAAATACACTCTTATACATTTAAAACTCACTTTGATCTACACTAACACACAAGTGAATTGGCCTGGGGCTTCAGTTTGAGCTGGCACCTGGTCTGCCAGTGTCACAGGGACTCTGGTGCCAAGTGATCCAGGGAGGCAGTTGCTTTGCATCCCAAGGTGCAGAACTTAGTTGCCCAGCACTGGGCCCTAGACCAGAGCCTGGTGGAGAGGGAGGGCCCAGGCTCCCCTACCAAACCCTCAAGAAGGGGCTATGACAGAAGACTATCAGTGGGGAACTCAATATGGAAAGGCCCCGAATGCACAAGGGTCCAGACCCTAAGTCCCTGACCTAAGGAGAAATACCTTGAAGCCCTTGAGGCATCTGAAGATTTCCTCATTATTGGACTTGATCTGGCTGGAAGGCTGAGTCACATAAAAGGGACAGACCACCACAGGGTGGACCTATAGAAAAAAAGGGGATGTCCAAAAGAGAGAAGTACAACCTCCTGCACCTCTGCCTGACCACTAGGTGACACTGGCAATGAGGGCTTCTCTTCATAGGGATATAATAATGCAAACCGTTTTAGGGAATTAGACATTCATTTTAAATGTTTTGTGTAAATACATTGGTTTCTCATTTAAGTTTTAATCTTTTACGATAAGGAAAGGAGATCTGGAGTGCTTATAGCATTTCTGGTCCTCAGCTACAAGAGAGCTGTTCCAGTGGGGAATCATAGAATCATAGAATATCAGGGTTGGAAGGGACCCCAGAAGGTCATCTAGTCCAACCCCCTGCTCAAAGCAGGACCAGTTTAATAAACATAGGAACTTTCCGGTTGGAGAGTTCTCTAGTTGCTTTTCAAAGCATGGCTCTTTGTGTTTATGTCCTCACAATACACCATTTACTGCACCAAGGACAAATGAGGCCAATGGCTAAGGTATCTGCTTTTGCAGGTTGGCTGTCTAATCAGCAGAGAGTAGCTATAGTCAGAACCATACCTGCTAGCCAGCTCGCAGAAAGATGGCTCTGCTCACAATCTCACCCATGGATCTGGTTACCAATAAAGAGGAATATATTGCTTGAAATCCCAATTTGAGCAATATGGAAAGAGTTAGGCACCTTTTCAAATATGTTTTTCCAACTAATACTCATGCGTGGCTTAAAATTATCCTGGCAGGAAAACAATTGCAGCTGCTTTTAAACTAATGATACAATCCCATGGATAATTTCCCCTAAATAGCTCAGAGATGTGACTGAATGAATCATATGTCATTGCAGGAAGCAATTTCCTTCCATGAGTTATACCTGCTGGATATCACAATGCATTACAGATAGAGTAAAAGCTTTCACTTGAAATAAGACTCTGAAACTGGCTTTGGAGCAAAACCTAAACCCTGAGGATGAGACAGCTATGAATATATTTTGAACTTTCCCGTGGTATTTGTGTTCCAAACGTCTCTGCCCGTGCCAGGCTACTTACTTTGAGAAGTAATCCCGTGACATAAGTGACTTTCAACAATTCTTCCCAGGCATGGTGCCCCTTAAGGTGGGGTTTGCTCTCCCTGATGCGTTGCCTAGCATCTTACAAATGCCTTAACAACGTTCCTCAAAGCTGTGGTTCTTTTTAGCTCTTCAATATGCTACAGCCTTAGTGAACTTCTGTAAAGAAAAAAAAAAGCAGTATCTATTTATAAGCCAAATCCTAACTATCAGAGAGTTGCACTGAAATAGAAAATACACCGTCCAGCTGTGTGCAAGTTTCCTATGCCTCGAAGAACGTATATGCACTGCAGCTAGTGCACAGTGCTGCAGCCTGGATAAGATTAATACCCACTACGGTTATGGCCACAGTAGGGGTCTGATCTAAAGCTCTTTACAGTCAGTGGAATGGCTCCCTTTGACTTCAATGGGCTGTGGATCAGGCCCTAGAAGAGCAATAAATACAACATGATTACTGGGAAATGTTTCCCCGCAAGAGTTGCTGACACCCATTCGCCACAGTTTACTGTCTTCTTGTACTGTCCAGCATGTATTTTTCTAGGTTTCACTTTAAAACAAGGTTTCAAATAGCATTGGAGCAATGTACCTTAGAGCCACTGAACAACTTCCTTTTGCACCGTTGGGTTTGGAACTGATGAACTTTGCAGTATTGAGAGGCTGGGAGGCAAAGCATTTGACTTTAGAATGTTCTCCCCATTCACACAAGACAAAGTCCATCAATGGCATTTTATTGTGCTTCTGGCGGATGGAGAGCTTCTTAAATCAAGGCCCTGAGACTCCACAGCAAGAGGCAAAACTTGACTTTTTTTTTTTTGATCCTGTCTGCATTGCATCAGCAGAGCACAGCATTGACTGAGTTCCCAAATGACTCTCGCATAAAGCACTGGGCTGTGGGTAAATCCTGGGCTGAATTTTCTGGGGGAAAGCTCTTCTTTGGTTGTTCCAAAATCTTCCTTGGCAGTATGGAGGGGATAGCCCATCACAGCAGCCTTTCAGAAGAGGAAGGTGTGTTTCTTTCCTCAGAGAGAGAGAGAGAGAGAGCGAGTGAGAGCGAGTGAGAGAGAAAATTTAGGTAGTAGAGTTTGTTGATTAAAACATTTAACAATAAAATGTCCTTCTAGGCCTTTCCTTCAGGGGACAGCACTGGAGACTGAAGTCCTTTGACCACACACAGAATAGATACAAGAAGGGCAGTTCAGAGTCCACAACACAGCCCTGCCAATATATTTCAGACTTGCCCCAGATTGAATAGTCCCCTCCAAAGATGAGATGGCCATTGGATCTCCTTTCCATTCAGTCCTTCTCCTTTCTGACACGATGAAGCTGATATGCCTCCTCTTAGGGAATGGTTTCAGTGGTGTGGTCTGGCAGACAGAGCATTGGATTAAGAGTGAGAAGCTAACCCCAACTTGATGCCTGTCTCGCTGTGTGACCTTGGGCATGTCACCAATCTGTGTGTCAGTTTCCCCATTCTGTAATATGGGGATAATAATAATTTGTAAGTGCTGTATGATCTGCAGATGGAAACCACTTCCTACTATAGATGCTACTTAGTATTAGAGGATGGATGGAGATCACCAAGCCCATTTGACATGGGCTACAGCCCAGTCCTGAGAGGGGAAAGACTCTTTTATCTAAACCTGGAACCCAGAGCTACAAGGCTCAGTACTTCCCATCATCAACATCCCTTGAACCAGATTTGTTCTCTTCGCAACAGTGCTACAATGGTACAGCAAACTGAGAAGCAAAGAAGAGCTGAAATATTAAGTGAGATGGCCATTTAGAACACAAATAAACAAGGCCTTCCCATTTGTGTTTCCATCTGCTGAGGCTCAAGCAAATCTCACAAGTCAATAAATAGAGATAGATAGAACTACTTTCAGGTCTCAAGAGAGATCAGATGTCTTGAGACAGCTAAGGCCTTAGGTTCTGTAAATGTACCTTTTATACTGCACATTTCACTGGCTCTGGGGAAAAACAAAAATGCACTCAGAGCAAGTCTGGGCATTCTCTGCCATGCTAGGTTCCCTTCTGGCCTGTCTGTTTGAGTCACAAATAACCAGTCATTTATGTTGTGGTATCCAGCTCCAGCAAGAAGAAACATGATAACAATTGCCCATCATTTTGTCTGTATAGATAAGATTAGCATTTATTTTAGATGACAATTTTTTTTGCCTGATGGGATATTTTTCCTGTGCTTTTTATGAAACTGATGGATGATATTGCTTTAGATTAGGCACTGCATTGCTGACCTCAGATTTCTCATTTCAGATCCAAAGTGTCGTGGATTCGCTTTCTCTTTTACTTACTTAGATGCAGATCAAGGTTGCAGTGTGGGGTAAGCCAAAGAGCAATAAGCACTTGGGCTGATGGTGGGATTAACTTGGAGTCGGCAAGTGGAATAATGCCATGTTGGGGAGTAAGTTGGAGGGGCATTCTGGGATGGTTCTATGGGGTCCATCTAGTGGGCTGAAAACCATTCCCCAAAATAAACCCATGGAATCTACTTTGCAATCCCCTTTGTGTGGCTCTTTTGCCATTAGGTGGGGATCAGGAGGCCTGGGGTCAAGTGGAGATTATAGAATCATAGAATCATAGAATATCAGGGTTGGAAGGGACCTCAGGAGGTCATCTAGTCCAACCCCCTGCTCAAAGCAGGACCAATCCCCAATTAAATCATCCCAGCCAGGGCTTTGTCAAGCCTGACCTTAAAAACTTCTAAGGAAGGAGATTCTACCACCTCCCTAGGTAACGCATTCCAGTGTTTCACCACCCTCCTAGTGAAAAAGTTTTTCCTAATATCCAACCTAAACCTCCCCCACTGCAACTTGAGACCATTACTCCTTGTCCTGTCCTCTTCTACCACTGAGAATAGTCTAGAACCATCCTCTCTGGAACCACCTCTCAGGTAGTTGAAATCAGCTATCAAATCCCCCCTCATTCTTCTCTTCTGCAGACTAAACAATCCCAGTTCCCTCAACCTCTCCTCATAAGTCATGTGTTCCAGACCCCTAATCATTTTTGTTGCCCTTCGCTGGACTCTCTCCAATTTATCCACATCCTTCTTGTAGTGTGGGGCCCAAAACTGGACACAGTACTCCAGATGAGGTCTGGTGTGTTCTAATGGCCTCTTTGGTTCTGTTGTCTTCACATGTGATTTCCTGCCACCAGAACTCCCATTAGACTGAAACAGATTGGAAACTTCACTGTCAGAAAAACGGGAGCTTGAGTCAAATGCTGAAGCTATGGCTAAAAGTAAAGGGAGTTTTGAGCTATGGGGTGATAAAGTAGCATCTGAGATGACACCCAGCTGAAGCCTGGAAATAGATGATTCAAGCTAAAATAATATTAGATCTTTCTTCTTCCCCTCCCCAACATTCAGAAAAATATTCCGGACCTGACTGTTTCCCTGCATTGTGTATGATTTAACCGGGCTAAGCTGGGTTTTTTCAGCTATTTGATCTTCATATTTCCTGCTCGCTCTTGACATTGTTTACGATGGTTGGTATGAATAGCACTTGCAGAAAACACTTTTGTGGTTCTAAATTTTAACAGAGATCTGGGAATGAGCCATATGGAAATGTTTCAAAACAATGTGTCTGCTTCCCATTGAAGCCGGCAAGACTGCCCAGCTCCTTTAGTCACACAGCCGATTTAACAAGAAGAAGGATTACACCTAGTGGAGACTTCATTAAACCCACAAATTAAAACGTTCAAACGCCTTCCCAATCCCAAAACTCTCCCCCTAAAGCATACTCGGGTCAGAATGGGCCTGATCCCACCAATAGGAGTTCTGCCATTGATTTCCAAGGGAGCAGAATCTAGCCCATAGAGCAGAGCCATGATCCCACTGCACCATGGCTAGCGTCAGACAATTATACTTCTTGTAATATATATTTCAATGAGCCTGATTCTGCCCTTACTTAAATCTGTTTTTACATAGGTGTAACTCTCTGGACTTCAGTGAAGTTACATCAGTCTAAAGGAGGGCAGAATCAGGCTCAGGGTCTTGTATATCACAACACACGTGAGCGAACGTGTACTCAAGTGCGAATAAGCCGTTGTTCTGGCTCTCCAGATGTCCAATAGGTATTTAACTCCATGGTGAGATTATTGCAGCCATTATCCATTGCTGGGCGTTCTGTACACTGTTTAATGATGAACATTTTTAGACTTGTGAAGCAAATGACTATGTGAAACAGTATACTCCCTGTTTATTTTAACTGGAAAGCACATTTCTGTCACTAACATTAAAAGACAGTTAGCATCTGGGTTTTCTTTGTTTTTTTTAAAAAAGGCTGCACATTAGTCACCCTTCTTGCAGCAAAACTATGTTTTGACCCAAAAGACCCCTATTTGCTATTTACTTGTGATCTGAAGAGACGACAAAGAGAGAGACAGCTATCTAGCAAGTTCTCATGAGCTGTGAATGTGGATTGGAATAATTTTAATGAAGATTGCTTGACTTTGTAAAGGATCATAGTAGTGGGAGAGAATCTTATTATATTCTAATGATGAGTGGGATTTGGTGCTGCTAGGACATGCCATTCCAAAACAGCATTTAGAAGTGCTTAATTGCTATGGGCCCAGATACTCAAAGGTATTTAGGAGCCTAGCTCCCATTTCAATGGTGATGAAAATTAGAGGAAGATAAAGAGATAGGGAGCAATATTGAGAGAGACACTTTGGCTTTTAAACTATTTTTGATCAAATCAGTACATAAAACACATTAAAAATAAAGAAAAAAAATAAATTCAAAAACAAATTGCCCATCCCTAGCAGTACAAAATGATTTCCAATAGCCTGCCTGTGATGGGGCAGTTGCCCCTCACTGGCAGAAAAGGGGTTAAAAGCAGCCCTTGGGAGGCTGCACAAGAGGCAGCCAATCAGAGAGGGGCTGTGAGGAGCAGCCAACCAGGGCCCAGCTGGCCCATATAAGAAGGGCTGAAGAACAGAGCTGGTTCAGATACCCTCTGGAACTCAAGGAGAGAGGACTGGCTGCCTTGCAACCAGTATGAAGCTAGCACTCTGGACAAACCAGTGCTGGCCAGGAACAGGGGAGCGAGAGAAGGCTCTTGGCTGACCACTAAGGCCAGTATGCTGAGGCCCTGAGGCCAGGGTAAAGAGGGTGCTGGGGCCACAGGGAAGTGGCCCAGGGAGATACAGAGGAGTCAGAGGGAACGCGGCAAGTGGCAGCCATCTACAAGATCCCTGAGCTGGGACCCAGAGTAATGGGTGGGCACGGGTCCTCCCCGCTTCCTCACCACTGAGGAAGTAGCCAGACAACTGGCTGCAGTTGCCACTGGAAGAAGTGGCTGGACAATGGACTGTAGGTCCCCCGTAAGCAGGGAGCACAGAGTGTGGCACAGCTGGAGAGCTGTGGCCTGAAGAGGATGCTGCAGTCCTTGGAGTGATGCGGGTCCTGGAGCAGAGGTGACAGCTGATGAGACACAACCAGAAAAGGACGCAGGGCTAATTCCTGCGACAAACAGCAGGAGGCGCTGCAGTGGTGAGTCACACTGCCACTGAATAAATTGATCTAAATTATGTATAAGAGTATATTATCAAAACCCCAAATGAAGGCATAACACCATTAAAAAATGAAGAACATCAGCAACCCCAACACCAAATAATTTACAGTGTCTAATTTTCAAAATGGCCATCTTTGCTTGACCCAAACTATATTTGACGCATACCACATTTGTGAACGTCTACTTAACAATAAAAATAAATACAGTGTGAGAAAAATCAAGGGGCAATAACCAAAAAAAAAATAGTCTAAAGTAAAACAAATAATGGCTGGAACCTGGAACAAGGAAGAAACCGGTGAAAAACAAACAGTTTCCTCTGCATCACAAAAAGGACATGACACACCACGGACAACTTTAGCATCAAATGATGTACAAACACATTCATGGCAATAGTCCTAGGAAGAATTTTCCATTGGCGATCATCCATCCCCTTTGCAGACGGAGACTTGTATATAGTTCACCCAACTGGGTGGATGGAGACCACCAACAGAAGCTGTCTTCTCTACACTGAATCAGGACTATCAACAAGCATCCAAAAATAACTATTTACAAGCATGTACAAGACTTATGTCCTAAGCCAGTGGTTCCCAAACTTGTTCCGCCACTTGTGCAGGGAAAGCCCCTGGCGGGGCGGGCCGGTTTGTTTACCTGCCGCATCTGTAGGTTCAGCTGATCGCAGCTTCCATTGGCCTGGAGCAGTGAACTGTGGCCAATGGGAGCCACGATCAACCAAACCTGCGGACACGGCAGGTAAACAAACGGGCCCGGCCTGTCAGGGGCTTTCCCTGCACAAGCAGCAGAACAAGTTTGGGAGCCACTGTTTTAAGCCATTAAAAGTAAATTCATAAGAGCCACTGAAGGTAAACCAAACTGCCAGGCCTATCAGCATCTTAATCCATGGCAGAAGCAACAGGCAAAGAAATAGAAACATTATTGGATAGTTCAGGGCGGCAACTCTCCAGACTGGCAATACCGCCCCTAGGGTGGACTGATTTCAGTTTGGATAAAAACCAAGAATCCCAGCAAATGGAGTGAAAACCAAACTTGGCACCTGCTGCAATAAGGGAAGATACTAGACTTGTAGAAACAAGCTTAGCAATCCTCATAGCAGAGTTAAAAACAAGGAGTTCAGCAAGCAGCCTTCCGAACTCCAGGCACCTAGCCTGCAGCCTTGGCTTAAAAACAATCTCCATGCATTTAAAAGACTTTGATAAAAAAAATAGGTAACACCTCAAAATGGAGGCACCCAGGATTGAGCAAACAAAGTTCCGGATCAAAACCCAAGCCCCATAACTGGTGATGAAAAGCAAAGGCCAGTTTCCTCTCAGGAATAGGCTTATCCATAGAAAACCACTGCTGTGGAACCTGAAACTGAAAGATCAATGAGACCTTGACCCCATTCCACAATAGGCAAATACATAATACTCTGCCTCAGCCAATGATGGCCATCCCATAAAAAGTCCAAAAATAACCTTCTGAATACTTTCTAAAAAGAGTGGAGCGTATTCCAAAACCATCCACTTATGCCACAACACAGAGGCAATTAAATTATTAATGACTATCACCGCTCTTGGAAAGAGAATCAAGACGAATGCCACTTCTGCCTCTGCAACCTCCTCTCCAGCTCTTCCATAACTCCCTCCCAAAATTTGACCCAAAATATCATCCAGTCCCAGTGCCTTGAAGCCAGTTCAACTCCACAATAGTCCCCTTGGCAAAGTCAGGGAAGGGCGGGGGCAGAAAGTCACCCAAGTCCCTAGCAGGAGTGTGTCATTATTCTCCCAATAAATGCAAGCTGAGGAAGCCTGCTCAAAAGAGTGCTGACATTCAAGGTACTTCTCCATTTACGGCAGCGTGTTAAGTACAGACACTGCACGCCCAGCTAACATAGGTATAAACAGCAGTGTAGATGGTGAGACAGAGCTTCAGTGAGTAGAGTGGAGTGCCCCACACACCTGAATCCCAAAGGTGTATACCCTACATGGTCTCTCTATACACCCAAATACACAGGTATAGGTACTCAAAAAGAGCCATATTTTGAATGTTCTTGCACACATTCCCATTCAGACCGCCACACGCAAAATTACTCATCAGAAAAAATAAGAAGGTAGAAATAAAACAAAACAAAAAAACTCAAACAAAAACACCAAAATGTCCTATATCCATTAATGCCCACCATTACCACTGGTCAGAGACAACCCTTTGGTCATCAGTCTTTCCAATCTACCCTGCTTCTGTTTGTCAAACTCAGACACAGAGACACAACTCATAGTGTATTGAACAGACGGCAAAAACAGATTAAGGTCAGGAATCCAGTCTGCTGTCTCTACCCCACATTTCCCTTTAGTCTCTTCCAGAAAGCTACCAGCAGTGTCCAGGGTGTATTCCCCCAACTCAGGGAGTTCAGGACCCAAAGAATCTGTGAGTTCCTTGTCCCCCACACTCAGCCTCAGTCACTACCAGCCTTGGAGATGAGGGGAAAGGAACTTTGCAGAGACAGGAGGGAGGGCGTTGCTGGGACTTAAGGGGCAAATCTAGTAGCTGAGAAGTCCCCATACCTCCAACCAAAGAACCACCACACCAGCACCCTCAAACATGTGCTCTGAATGCATAGCACCCTCAGAAATTCGAGCCCCCTCCACCGGGCACTGCTATTTTTTACTCTGTTTTTTACTCATGCCAGAATCCACAGCCAAAGCCATGGACTCCATAGCAACAGGCTCAGTCTCCATTTCACCATCAGACTCAGGCCCAGAGTCCACTGATTCCGGAACCACAGAACCATCTCCTCCTGCTTGTAAACGGACCCCACCCTGTGCTTCACTCACAGAACCGCCCACCTTTCCACACACAGGGTCACCACACTGTGAGGTAGCCTGCCTCTTAGCTTAGGGCACTGAGTGACCAAATGTGTCAGATTCCCACAACGAAAACAGACCAAGTCCTCAGTGGCCACAAACACACTGCAGTCGCACTCACTAAACCTATGCTGAGGGGAATCTTTCAGAACCTTGGAAGCATTGTTTGGTGTCAGAAAAACCTGTCTGCGAAAGGACAGGACACGCCAAACCTCAGGGGTGTTACAGCCCAACTAAATCCGCCTAGGAGGGCTAATGATCTAACCATAACTCGCCAGGCCAACTGCTCATTTCCTAAAAAGAGGAGGGACATTAGAGAGAGTGACTTTAACAGCAGGTGTTGAGCGGGGCACTACAGGGGCAAAGCCACCCTGCTCACTGGTCCCCTCCACAACCACCTGCTCAATAAGGCTAAGCATGACAACAAACACAACAGCCTTGCTCAGGAGGGAGGCATACCGCACAGTTTTAAACGCAGTCACCTTCCCCATAGCTACACCACACCCCTCCACAGAGGCAGGGTCTGGAGGCAATATCTGTAACCCATGGCCACAGGTTAAACCCTCCAAAACTGCAACAAACGGGGCCCTTAGTCCTCCCAGACTGGCCGTCCCAGCCTAGGGGGGACAGACAAAAGCCTGCCCAAAGAACCTAACCATCATAGAAACCCTGCCCAAAAAAATGGTATAGAAACCCTGAAACTAAATTCACAACAACCACAAAATGAAACAAACCCCTCAAACCCTGAACCCCTTACTGCAAAACAGAAAGAAACATCAAGTGAACAGCAAAGCACAGCCACTCTCCACCTCCCTCTCAAACACTCCCACAATCCTTAACAAGAGAAAGAGAGAAGGACAGAATGGGGAGAGGGGGGGAATCCACTATAGCAAAAGCTGACTCCATGGAAACCCTGGGAAATGAAGGACAAGGGTGAGACAAACACACACAACATTAAATATTTAAAATAGCAAAGCAAAAAACAGTTAATCTAATTTGTAACCCTGAACGATCCCACAAAAAAGAAACAAGCGAGGTGCAGAGAGGATCTCAGCCGAGTTTTGAGTGGGTTCCAAATTAAGCTCAGGAGACACCTCTCTTCCACGCACCTCTTTGAAGAATTTTCTTCTGTTGAATCTTGAAAAATGCTCAGAAACTGAAATGAAAAACAGAAAGGAGGGGCAGGGACCAGCAAAGAGTGTGGTGTAGATACATGTAGGTGGGGATTTCCCAAAGCACTCAGCATAGGCCCAACCCTGTTCCCATTGAAGTCATTTTGAATATCCCATCTGCTGTATACACTACATGGTGATGAAGCTCACACAAGTGATTTTCCCTATAAACTAACCCCAATGCTGCTGGTTGAGCTGGAGGAACTTTTCTAACACCATCAAGGGCTCTTGAGTTTTAACCCAACTGTCATAGGGAAAGTAAATCTCTCCCAAACTAGGAAGGGAGTGCAAAGACATTGATATTTTCAAGTGGAGGTGATAAACGCAAGCTCTAATAGGAAAAGTGCAAGTGACGGAACCTGTTCATGGGGGGCCCAAATCCTGTAGGGACCAGACTCTAATGAAGAAATGGGAATGCTTTGCAAGAGGCTTGAACTGGAGATATAAACTCCAGTAATAAAGCAGGCAAAACAGTGCGACTGAGGAACAGTCACCTCCATCCAGGGAGGTCAAGGTGCTTTCAAAGGTGTGGCTCACTAGCCTTAGTTGACACATGGAGAAAGTGAGGTGCAGAGAAACTAAGCAACTTGCACACGGTCACAGCACAAGTCAGTAGCAGAGCCCGTAGCAGAGCCGCCTATCCTTTGGACTGCATATTCTTTGCTGGAATGTAGAGGTTATTTAGCCTACCATCACTGCAAGAATATCAGCAGATGTTACTGTATGTGTTTGTTTCAGGTATTATTTCTAGGTCCCAAACATTATTCTTATTTTCTTTAACTGGAGAGGCACCAAAGCCACTCTCAGAATACAAAACCACACATTCCAGTTCTCCCCTTTTATTTTCTCCACTCTTCTTCTGCTTCCTTGACCTCTCACCTCCAATCTTTACTGGGCCTCTGTCATAAATATAAAGGGAAGGGTAAACCCCTTTGAAATCCCTCCTGGCCAGGGGAAAGCTCCTCTCACCTGTAAAGGGTTAAGAAGCTAAAGGTAACCTCGCTGGCACCTGACCAAAATGACCAATGAGGAGACAAGATACTTTCAAAAGCTGGGAGGAGGGAGAGAAACAAAGGGTCTGTGAGTCTGTCTATATGCTGGTCTTTACCGGGGATAGACCAGGAATGGAGTCTTAGAACTTTTAGTAAGTAATCTAGCTAGGTATGTGTTAGATTATGATTTCTTTAAATGGCTGAGAAAAGAATTGTGCTGAATAGAATAACTATTTCTGTCTGTGTATCTTTTTTGTAACTTAAGGTTTTGCCTAGAGGGGTTCTCTATGTTTTTGAATCTAATTACCCTGTAAGATATCTACCATCCTGATTTTACAGGGGGGATTTCTTTATTTCTATTTACTTCTATTTTTTATTAAAAGTCTTCTTGTAAGAAAACTGAATGCTTTTTCATTGTTCTCAGATCCAAGGGTTTGGGTCTGTGGTCACCTATGCAAATTGGTGAGGCTTTTTATCCAACATTTCCCAGGAAAGGGGGGGTGCAAGTGTTGGGAGGATTGTTCATTGTTCTTAAGATCCAAGGGTCTGGGTCTGTAGTCACCTAGGCAAATTGGTGAGGCTTTTTACCAAACCTTGTCCAGGAAGTGGGGTGCAAGGTTTTGGGAAGTATTTTGGGGGGAAGGACGCGTCCAAACAGCTCTTCCCCAGTAACCAGTATTAGTTTGGTGGTGGTAGCGGCCAGTCCAAGGACAACGGGTGGAATATTTTGTACGTTGGGGAAGTTTTGACCTAAGCTGGTAAAGATAAGCTTAGGAGGGTTTTCATGCAGGTCCCCACATCTGTACCCTAGACTTCAGAGTGGGGGAGGAACCTTGACAGCCTCACTGGACACTATCATCCACAGTAACATATGGTCTACATTCCCCAAGCAATGAACTCTCTGTACTGTTTCCTTACAATACCCATTCATCTGAAACCTGAGTTTCTCCATAATTGACTGTTGGCTGGAATGGCAAAGAACAGGCTGTGGTTATCAACATGGTCTCCTTGTTAACAAGGCTGATTGTTATCCAGTTCAGAGACTTCTGGTGCTTCCTGTATCCTCACATCTTTAATATCCTGTTACATTGTGCCAAGGGATAATAGCTGCACATGTTAACAATATTCCTGTTGTGAGTATGGAGGATTTGGTAACAATGGGTTTTGACTTGCTATTTTCTAGCTGTGATATATTAATACCAAAGCTATACACGTTATTATAAACAAACAGTGCCATTTTTAATGCGGCAAATAACCATCACACATCGTTTTACAATGATTAACTTTTAAAGTAACTTAGATTGTACCCGGAGTGGAGAAAGGCACAATCAAGGAGATGCAGTTTAGTGAGGTGGAACCCATCCTTGTGGCTATGCCATGGGAGACGTCCAAAGGGAGTAGCAGCTAGATCCTAAATTGGTGTCATTCCACTGGCATCAATGGAGCTATGCTGATTTACACCACATGGGGATCTGGCCCTGTTATCATTCATTGATGCAAACAGCCCCCTTCCCTCCCATGGCTCCCAAAGCACTTCACTAGCTATATACATTGTATAATGCCTTTGAAATGCAGCCATGCCTGGGACAGAGAGGAGGATTCAACCATTGCACAGCAAGGAGGGGGAAGGGGAAGCTTTAGCCCCTATTCATATATAAAAGTGACATGGGATTCAAAGGATCAGCTTGTCACTGGCTCTTGTGTGAATGCACCAAAGGGCAAGTGGGCAAAGGTGCCAGTTTCAACTGTGGTCCCTGCCTTTCCAGACCACAGAGACTGCTCCCTGCTGGCATTCTCAAAAGCAGAGCACAGATCATGGCCTCACCTTCTTGCTTATGGGTTGTGCAGCTGGCAGGCTCTCCCACTGTGGCCCAGCGTCTCCTGGTCCTCCTGTAGGGGTGGCCCAGCTCCACCCACATTACCTGCCACAATCTGGCCTGCAGCAGTCACAGAATATTAAAGGGGTTATCTATAAGAACCACCCCTACCCATGTCCACTAAACTCATCTCCTCCAAGGAGATGAAAGGCTGAGCTAAGCTTGTGTAGATTTGAACCTGGCACACCAGCAAGTCTAAATACAGCAAACCCCGTAACTAGACACAGGGAGCCCACTGAGGGAGTTGAACAACTGCACCTAGCTTAGAGCCGCCCTGAGGGCTGGGGAGCCACAAAATTGACACAAAAGCTCCTTCACCCCACACCAAGCGCAGCACCTGTTTCCAGCTATGTTTTTGTACCACAGCGATTGAGGATCCATTGTGCTAGGCGTTGCACAAACACTGAGTGTGAGACAGCCCCTACCCGCAAAGACCTGACAGTCAGAAGGGATAAGATAGACAGAGGGTGGCAGGAGAGATGGACAGAGACTTCTTGAAGGTCCCATGGCAGGTCAGCGGCAGAGCTATCAACACAACCCAGGTCTCCGGGCTCCTAAATGGCCCATTAGGCCATACGACCTCCCGGCACTAAACAGATCGTCTCTCAAGTGAGGAAATAGCCGCAACTCATCTGAGTGAGCAAAGGCACTTTCACATTTCAGCACCAACTGACAAGCAAAGGGTCCAGCTTTAACAAACCAGCCTTGCTGTGGTGGGGTTTTTTCCCCCTCCCTTCTTTCTCTTTTGCCTACCGGGAAGAAAAGGAAATAACATTCATGCTATTATGAGCAGGAAGTAAGTTTATAATGTTAGTCAACAGGGTTAGTCAACAGTGTTCTCTCTTGCTGTGATAAGTGAGCCCATTTGCAGTGCGGACGCAGCTCAAACGGACAGTTGTTCTGGGCTTCTACGCCCACTTAAATGGATTTCTGTTTCCTTCTCTTGATGATACTGATAACTATAACCCACATGCTACTACTATATTCTCATGCAAGCCTACCAGCCTACAGGCTGCCCCTGAGACACTAACAAGGGTCTTTCCTTCAAGCAGAGACGTCCTGTTGATTTTCAATATGAAAACCCGAATCAGGATGCAGGGGTTTTTTCGTGCTACACAGCTTCTCTCTTCCTTGTTCGTATAAATTGTGCTTTAAGGGCTGTCTGCTAGTTCTGCTACAGGCAGGTAATCAAGAATGCTATTGAGATACAATCCCCAGAAAATCATTAGCGATCCATCTATCAGGGTAATGTTGAGAAACATACTCTGCTTGCTGGTGAGCAAATTTTCATTACGCACCTTTGAGAGTCCTACTGGGATTTCAGGACAGTTTGAGGAAGCACTTTGGATAGCCACAGACATATCAGAAATATTCATCCAGCTCCATGCTACTGTAACAAGCAAATATGAATTCCTAACTTGCAGCAAATATTACAAATGTCCAACATTCACTTGCATACACTTGCAGAACAAAATCCGGCCTCCCTTAAGAAAGAAGCTTTAAGTGATTATTTCTATCAAGGTACTTACCTGGCACTCATCACTGTAGGTTCTGAGCACTTCGCAACCATCAACGGATTTTATCTGCAGAACACCCCTTTGAAATAGGGAAGTACTCTCGGCATTTTACGGAGATGGGACAGAGGCAGAGGGTAAATTAAGTGACTAGACCAATGACATACTGTATGTTTACAGCTGAGATGGAAATTGAAGCAGGTCTCCTGATGCCCAGTCCAGTGCATTAAACCATTGTTTCTATAATTCTCTTAAGGACCTAGTGTTCTCACACTGATTTTACACTGTTATAACTCCATTGACATAAGAAGAATATCTTCTGATTTACACTAGTGAGAAGAGAATCAGACCCAAAGAACCAATTCTCCACTGACTTGCTCCTGATGTTTTCATTTACACCTGCGCAATGGCCAGATGCTGCCATTTGGCCAGACTCCCGATTGGTGTAAACGGACATGGGACTATGAAGTAAGTGACACTAAATGATTTTGCACCATCTAAGGACCCATCCCTCCATCTAGCAACATATTCACCCTCACTTTACACAAATGTAAAGGACTGCATAAAGTGCTAGGCAACGGTGCATCGGGCTCTTTGTGCTTACAAGAGGTGGTGCTGGTTTGCAGTTCTATACGCAGTCAAATCCAACAGACCTATTACCTACTGAGCAAGCTTCCTGCCCTACCCAAGTGTCTCAGTATTGAGCAGGAGAGAAATCATGTCTACAGCTGATAGGGTGGTGCGAACTCCGAACTAACTTTGTCCATGGCTTCCCTAGTGAGATGGCCAGCAAGAAAGCAATCCTTGTCTCCTAGGAACCGGAGTGGGAACCAGAGCTCATTGTGCAGATGCTGCAAAAGAGCTTGGAGGTGCTTTTCCTGTACATGTCTTAAAGTTTTTTTAAAGTGCCTGTCCTGGAATTGCTCCTCATACACACTGCCCGTGGGCTCACCCAGCACATATTATGTAGAAGTGTGGTTACTTATTGCCTCTCAAGCACCCCTTTGTGGGCAGAGGCCTCACAAGACACACTGACTCTGTGGTTATCTTGTCTCTTCGGGGACCCTTTCAGAACCCCAGTTCACCAAGTTATTCCAACAACCCTCAAGAGTGATCCTGTTTATTCAGTTCTCAGGTCCCCTTAGCTCAGAGTCTCTCTCCCAGTAATCCAATACGAAGTCTTTCAAAACAAAACACAAACATATACAGTCTTTCTCTCAGTTTCCCCTGTGCACAGACCCCTCTTCCCTGAGGGTCTGCTGTCAGTCTCTCCCCTACTTCTTGGGCAGGATCTCTCCCAGGCCTTCCTGTCTGGAGAGTTTTCTCCTGCTTCTTGCAGTCTTATTCTTTCAATGTGCACTCCTCCCTGCAGCTTCCTGCTGCCTTTTACCCTGCAATCACTTGATTCCCCTCAAGTGGGGCTTATCATGTATCAAGGCCCTAGGGCAAGCCACCCTGCTACAGTTCACATCTAACGGCTGCTCCACTAGAGGATAAAAGCCTACTTCAGCTGCCTGCTAATGGAGTTAGGTTGGGATTTTCAAAAGTCCCTAAGGGGGTTAAGCACCCTACTCCCATTCAAAGTCAATTGAAATTAGGCTCCTAACTCCCCTAGGTGCTTTTGAAAATCCCATTCATAATCTTTTAGCTCAAGTGGTCGAGGTCTGTGCTATGGGTCTGAAGGTTGTAGGTCCAAAGCCAGCTGACGACCCATGTGGAGGGAAATTGCACATGGAATTCCCTAGAAAGCAAAGGAAACTCCATATGTGGCAAGCTAGCAGGAGGCTGGTCCTGGTACCAATCCCATTGAAGTCAATGGAAAGATTCCCATTGGGAGTCAATGGGTTTTAGATCAGGCCTTTGGTGCATAATGAGATGACATTAGTAAGAGAAAATTACTGGATATCCTTCAGCAGATTCTTGACGTAAGTAAATAATTGCTTGAGACAGAATTATGTATGAAGTGAAATAATTCTTTAGTAGACATATTTCACTCCAGATATGAAGTAATAATTTTTTATTGCTGTGACACAGAAAATCGTTGTGGAATTAGGAATACATTTGTCACTCTTGGGAGTAACTATTCTACTTTTAAAAGTAAAACAAATGACTTTTTAAAAGAGAGCATAAAGAAACTTTATTAAGACTTTTACCGGGTCAAATGCAAGTTTTCACTTTTATGGAAGAGAAATAAAGGGGATTTAACTGAAAATATTGATGTGCAAATGTAAACCTGCTAAAATGAGTAGTTTTTACCAGCTTTGGGAAAAAATAAGAAGTGGCCCTAAATGTCAAATTGAAACACAAAATGAGCTCACCCTTCTTTAAGGTTCAAATTGGTTTGAATAATCTGGCTCATCATCTCTACCCTTTATAGGCCTGCTGCTAAAATCTACCCTGAGATCTTAGCAGCTCTGGCCATCTCTGTTGGGGTAGGTGGTAACCTCAGTTTATTATACATGTCTGTGGATGTCCCAAGCGTATGGGAACAGAGTCTTCTAGTGAAAGGTTTGACCCAGACTGATCCTAGGATCAACAACACAACATCAACCAGTTGCAGCACAGTAGAAAGAGCATCAGACCTGAGCTCCTATGAGAGCAACAGCACCAAAGTCAGGGGATTATTGGGGGAAAACAAAAAAAGGCCGTGTAGAGATTAAGAGGAAAGTGTCAACAGTGAATGGGCCCCAGGAGCACATGGCTCTTATTTATTGGCCAGATCTTTCCTGACTCTCACACTCCAAGGATGGCCATCTGTGGAGTGAGCTCATGTGACTACCTCTCCTATTTCATGCTGCAGTTGAGGGCCTACTCCGTTCAAAGCTGCAGACTTCAGGCTGGGTTAAGCAGGCTCTGAACAAAGCGCATTCAGCAAACGAGGTTTCTTCCAAATTCTTCACCCAGCCTGATCGCCACTTAATGGCTGTGCACATTCATGTGTCTGCCTTAAGACAACATTTGCACGTGCAGAATGGAATTAAAAGGGGAAGTTCATTATTATATTAACGGGGAGGGTGAGCATCTCTGCTTGCAAAAATAACCTCCTACCAAAACTCAAATAAAGCTACAATATTTTTGAGGTCCAAAAACCAAAAAGCTGAGCTGGCCCCACAAGTCCACAGTGTCTCTGCCTGCAATCAGCACTATATACCCTAGTGTTTGCTCACTCCATCAGGTGACAAATTTTGTCCAGATCAGAGATCTGACTGGGACTCAACAGCAGATGACTCTTTATCTGGAGAGAAGAGGATAGGAGAGGAGCACTGATTGTGGAATGTTCAATATGTGAGGAACTCCCATTGAAAGAGAATAAGAACACTGAAATCAATGGGCATTAAGTACCTAACTACCTGAGCCTTAGGGCCTGAAACAAAGAGCACTGAAGTCAATGGAATTCCTTCCATTGACTTCAATGGCTTTTGGATCATGCCCTTACACTCAATAGTGAGGCACATAACTGTGAGCTTTATTGGTCATCTCTGTACTTCATGAATACTTGCACAGCACACCCAATATGCACTGGGCTCAGTGTAAAACCTGTTCATTTGGAGGTATTCCAAAGTCCTGGTCAACTTCTGCATTACAGTTACCTGAGTTGCACCCTTGCATAACTGCTATCCAGGATATCATAACATTATCCAGTCCATTTTAAAATCTCCAGCCTAAGCACTCAGTACAGCTACTGACGGAGCTGCCATATTGATAACAGAATCACAGTCACTCAAAACAGATTGATACCTGTGTTCATCTCACTGAGATCTGCCTTGTTCTCCCCATTTTGATAGAAATTTCCTTTGTGGTTCCTATGGAGTGCTATTTGCCAGGCACCATAGACAGCAATGTTTAGGCAAGTGCAGACTGTTGCCTGGCAAATATATAGGAAACTACATATGTCTCCCATTAACAGATGGAACTTTCTCTGAGAAACACTACTGAGATATGCAGCCCCCTTTGAGAACAGCAACAACAATGGCAAAGGAACAACTTTCACTTCGCTGTTCCTCCATGCCCTCAGAACTACTTGTAGGCTTCATCTTCCCTTCACTTCCCCTCCCCACTCATTCTTAAACAGGGAAGCCCAAGGCAACAGTGATAAAACAGAAACCGTCATTAGCACACATTGAGTTCTCCCCCATGAAGTTTTCAAGATAGAGCATATCCTGATCTTCACTGTACAGAATATAAGATTCATCAAATCTTTACAAAGAAGTGAGTTGGGATAAAACAAAAAACCTTGCATCTGAACAACCCCACATTTGGGAGAAGTTCAGATTTGAAGCCAGGTACAAACTTTATGTCTGGTTGTTTTTCTGCAAGTGGTTGAGTCAATACTTCTTGGGGGAAGTTTCAATCCACAGCTAGATGCTAGTCTAAAATTCATAGCACAGGAGCAAACTCTTGTTAGAATCATCTCACTTCCTGGGTTTAAATTTTGCCAAGAAAAAAAATGTCTAAAGGAGAAATAAAACCATAAATAAAACTCAGCTGTATTGGTGATTCATTACATATTAGAAATTCATTAAATTGTTGACCTGGGCTCTCTTTTGAGAAAATCTAGGCTTGGTTTAAATTGATAAATTAAATAGGAATAAGTCACCAAGACCAGCTGATATTCACCCAAGAGCTCCGAGGGAAATCACATATGAATTTGTAGAACTACTAATTGTGGTATGTAACCTGTCACTTAAATCAGCCTCTGTACCAGATGACTGGAGGACAGCGCACATAATGCTGGTTTTTTAAAAAGGCTCCAGAGGCGATCTTTGCAATTATGGGCTGCCTAACTTCTGTACCAGGCAAATTGGTTGAACTATAGCAGAGAAGAGAATTACCAGACACAGAGAAGAACACAATATATTGGGAAAGAGACAACACAGCTTTTGTAAAAGGAAATCATGCCTCAACGATCTAATAGAATTATTTGAGGGTGTCAACAAACAAGTGGACAAGGGTGACCCAATGGATATAGTGTACTTGGACTTTCAGAATGCCTTTGTCTCTCAAAGGTCTCTCACCAAAGGCTCTCAAGGAAGTAAGCAGTCACTGGATAAGAAGGAAGGTCACCTCATGGATCAGTAACTGGTTAAAAGATAGGAAACAAAGGATAGGAATAAATGGTCAGTTTTCACAATGGAGACAGGTAAATAGTGGAGTCCCCCACGGACCTGAACTGGGACCTGTGCTGTTCAATATATTCATAAATGATCTGGAAAAGGGGGTGACCACTGAGGAGACAAAGTTTGCAGACCATACAAATGTATTCAAGATAGTTAAGGCCAAAGCTGACTGTGAAGAGTTACAAAGGGATCTTACAAAATGGGGTGACTAGGCAACAAAATGGCAGATGAAATTCAATGCTGATAAATGCAAAGTCATGCACCTTGAAAATCATAATCTCAACTATTCAAAATGATGGGATCTAAATGATCTGTTAGCACTCAAGAAAGAGATCTTGGAGTCATTGTAGAGGGGTCTCTGAACACATCTGCTCAATATGCAGCAGCAGTCAAAACAGAAAGTTAGGAAACATTCAGAAAGGGGTGGATAAGACAAAATATCATAATGCCACTATATAAATCCATGGTATGCCCACACCTTGAATACTGTGTACATTTCTGGTCGCCCCATCTCAAAAAGAAATAATAGAGTTAGAAAAAGTACAGAGAAGGACAACAAAAGTATTAGGGGTATGGAACAGCTTCCGTATGAGGAGAGATTTAAAAAAACTGGGACTGTTCATCTTGGAAAAGAGATGACTAAAGGGGGATATGATAGAGGTCTATAAAATCGTGACTGGTGTGGAGAAAGTGAATAAGGAAGTGTAATTTACCTCTTCACATAACACAAGAACCGGGGTCACCTGATGAAATTAATAGGCAGCAGGTTCAAAAGAAATATAAGGAAATATTTCTTCATACAATGCACAGTCAACCTGTGGAACTTGTTGCCAGGGGATGTTGTGAAGGTCAAAAGTATAATTGGGTTTAAAAAAGAATTGGATAAGTTCCTGGAGGACAGGTCCATCAATGGCTATTAGCCAAGATGGTCAGAGATGCAACCCCATGCTCTGGGTGTCCCTAAACCTTTGACTGCCGGAGCTGGGACTGGACAACAGGGGCTGGATCATTTGATAAATTGCCCTGTGCTATTCATTCCCTGTGAAGCATCTGGCACTGGTCACTGTCAGAAGACAGGATACTGGGCTAGATGGACCATTGGTCTGACCCAGTGCGGTCATTCTTTTGCCCTTATGAAGCTGGGCTGATTTGTGGGTTGGTATTGAAACTAGAGGTGTGCCTAAAGTGGTGGTTTCTGGGTCGGGAGAATTAGACTCTGAGGTTCTGCTTTAAAACTTGTTAGAGCTCCGTTCAGATTCAACTGCCAAATCAAAATGGCCAAAATCCCTTTCCCCTTTTCTACTCCAGACACTCACCAATGGAAGGCTCCAATTTTGTTATTACTATTTATGTGTATCGTGGTAGCACCCAAAAGCTCCAGTCAGTGTCAAGGATCTATTGTTCTGTATTCTGTACAACCACAGCTCCGCAGCCCACCACCCTCTCCTTTCTGAGTTCTTGACATCTCCCTCCTTCCCGCAACACATACAGTAATACAAATGCAAACCTTTGTTCCTCCAACCACATACAGTGTTCTCACAATGTTCTCACCAACGCCTGTAAAAGCAAGGAGACAGTTTTCCTCCCTCCTCAGTTGCTATAGATCACATGCTTTACATTAAAGCAGTGTACAAACTGCATACACTTACTCACATATCTGCTACGTACCTGTTCCTTTAACAGTGTAGTCAGGAGGACGTTAAATAAAGTGCACCACTATCTGATAGTTGCTTCTGAGGAAAATACTGTGGACAAACCTGCTTCAGATAAACTAAGAATCCAGCCAGCCATTCCCAGGCCCTACTCAAGCCCAACAAGGAAAATAACAGAACACCACTGGCCATCACATACAGCCTCCAGCTAAAACCTCTCCAGCACATCATCAATGATCTACAACCTATCCTGGAAAACAATCCCTCATTCTCACAGACCTTGGGAGACAGGCCAGTCCTCGCTTACAGACAGCCCCCCAACCTGAAGCAAATACTCACCAGCAACTACACACCATACCACAGAAACACTACCCCAGGAACCAATCCCTGTAACAAACCTCGTTGCCTACTCTGTCTCCATAACTACTCTAGCGACACCATCAGAGGACCCAACCACATCAGCCACACCGTCAGGGGCTCATTCACCTGTACATCTACTAATGTGATATATGCCATCATGTGCCAGCAATGCCCCTCTGCCATGTACATTGGCCAAACCGGACAGTCTCTACGTAAAAGAATAAATGGACACAAATCGGAGATCAGGAACGGTAACATACAAAAGCCAGTAGGAGAACACTTCCATCTCCCTGGACATTCTATAACAGATTTAAAAGTAGCCATACCTGAACAAAAAAACTTCAGAAACAGACTTCAAAGAGAAACTGCAGAACTAAAATTCATTTACAAATTTAACACCATTAATTTGGGCTTGAGTAGGGCCTGGGAGTGGCTGGCATTGACACCTCCTCATCAGTTATTGGGAGTGGACTATATCCATCCTGATCGAATTCGCTCTCTCAGCACTGGTTCTCCACTTGTAAGGTAACTCCCTTCTCTTCATGTGTCAGAATTATAATGCCTGCATCTGTAATTTTCACTCCATGCATCTGAAGAAGTGGGGTTTTTACCCACGAAAGCTTATGCCCAAATAAATCTGTTAGTCTTTAAGGTGCCACCGCACTCCTTGTTATTGTCCCCAAGCTGACTCTCAAAAGCTACTGGTCTGGTCCTATTCAGAGAGGGGGGGAAAAGGAAAACAAAAAAGAAAACTAAAGGCTATGGTCACTTGCTTAGTGATTCTACAGATCCCTCTGGTTCAACAAACACAACTCGGGTAAACTGGCATCCCATGTGGACTCCTGTCTTTGTTGTTGTTGCATAAGTCATCATCACTGTGCATGCCAAGAGCAATTGTTTTACTCCCACACAAGGGTGCTGTCAAAATTTGCGCTTTTTATTAAAACGTTTGCCATAATCCGAAAGAAACAAGCACAGCATGGACAAACCCTGCTCCTGGAGACTCTTCCAAATCACAGTAGAATACTGTACATACCACGGTGCACTTTCTCTACTGACAGAACCTCTCACAGTTTGACCCTCGTCAGTGGTTAAAGGGAGCACAGCTTAGCTGAAAACCCATTTTTGTTCCAGATGTCGAACTTCCCTATAACAATACAATTTTTGTATGTGGGCTTGTCGTGGTGTCTGGGCCTGAGGATTAAATAAAAAAAGCTTAACCATTGTTACTTGTACATATGACAGGTTTCAGAGTAGCGGCCGTGTTAGTCTGTATCCGCAAAAAGAACAGGAGGACTTGTGGCACCTTAGAGACTAACACATTTATTAGAGCATAAGCTTTCATGGGCTACAGCCCACTTCATTGGATGCATGATAGTCTCTAAGGTGCTACACGTACCCTTGCTCTTTTTGTACATATGAGTAATTAGTAATTTACTTTTCATTTCAATGTGATCTGAAGAGAAAACATGCACAAAAAATGATACTGTCAAACAAAGCTCTTAGATTTTCAGCAACAAGAATAAACAATACCCCTTGCTGATCAAAGCTGTGCATGCTGCTATCAGGCTCTTTTAGTTCTGAGCTACATCCCCTAACAGCTTTTGTATTGCACTCATCCATCATCCTCTCCGTGAAGGAGAAGACACAGACTGATGGGTGTCCCAGGAATGGCTTTAAAAAGATACTGTGCACAACTCCGAATTCTACTTAATGTGCTACAATGCTTAATGTGCGGCAATCGGTGTTTAATTTGTGCCAGGGCTGAGCCCCGGCACCTCTAGGCTTGGCAGTTCGTAGCCCTGGCACCTCTGGGCTTGCTGCATAAATTATGAATGCAAAAAAATTGCTTGAAGCCCAGCACCTCTTTCATTACAAATTAAGCACTGGCTGCAGTGTGGCCGCTACAGTTTTTCATAGATTAAGGAAAAACAGACTAGAGTTACAGAGCTTTTTCCTTGAGAACCAAATAGGCTTACTTGGCAATCAAGTCCCTGAGGGAGTGAAATTAATTTCACTGGAATTTAACTAGCTGCTAGACACCTGCAGCATCTGAAACATTCAAACTCCCCTGGAAGGCATTTCTGAACTGACCCTTTATTTATTTAGTGTCCTCCTGATTTCCCACTGACTTCCCACAGGATTTGGCCCTAGGTAACATGTGCAAACATTGCACGTTGGATATTCGTTCTCCAATATTCTGATCTCAGCACTAGTCTTTTACTTCAATTGGTTCTGACCAAGGACATTTAGGAAAGAAAAGAAGCCTCTGTTTAGTCAAATATCTATATTTATGTCTCCTTGCAGCTTGTAAGGATCTCTCATTCAGGCTCCAGTCCTGTAAAAACTTATGCACCCACTTAACCTTAAAGTCATAAAGTTAAGCACATGCATAAGAGTTTGTAGAGTCAAAACTAAAAACATTGAAGGTCAGAACAGGAACCACATTTCTTGCAGAATTTATTAATTTCATTGGAAGGTTGTTTTTGTTTTTGTTTTCAAAGAAAATTTTAAAACACAATGTAACTTGCATTTTTTATTGTCAGGTTTCAGAGTAACAGCCGTGTTAGTCTGTATTCGCAAAAAAGAAAAGGAGTACTTGTGGCACCTTGCAAATTAGATACTATTAATTTAGGCTTAAATAGAGACTGGGAGTGGCTAAGTCATTATGCAAGGTAGCCTATTTCCTCTTGTTTTTTCCTACCCCCTACCCCCCCAGATGTTCTGGTTTAACTTGGATTTAAACTTGGAGAGTGGTCAGTTTGGATGAGCTATTACCAGCAGGAGAGTGAGTTTGTGTGTGTATGGGGGTGGGGGGGATGTGAGAAAACCTGGATTTGTGCTGGAAATGGCCCACCTTAATTATGCACATTGTAGGGAGAATGGTCACTTTGGATGAGCTATTACCAGCAGGATAGTGAGTTTGTGTGTGTGGTTTTTGGGAGGGGGGTGAGGGGGTGAGAGAACCTGGATTTGTGCAGGAAATGGCCCAACTTAATTATCATGCACATTGTGTAAAGAGTTGTCACTTTGGATGGGCTATCACCAGCAGGAGAGTGAATTTGTGTGGGGGGGTGGAGGGTGAGAAAACCTGGATTTGTGCTGGAAATGGCCCACCTGATGATCACTTTAGATAAGCTATTACCAGCAGGACAGTGGGGTGGGAGGAGGTATTTTTTCATATTCTCTGTGTATAAATAAAGTCTGCTGCAGTTTCCACGGCATGCATCCGATGAAGTGAGCTGTAGCTCACGAAAGCTCATGCTCAAATAAATTGGTTAGTCTCTAAGGTGCCACAAGTACTCCTTTTCTTTTTTCTTTTTTATTGTGTGACACCTGAATCAGTGTTCAACTGTAAATTCAGAGCATGGATGGAGGGACAGACAGAATCTGCTTCTTCCTAATGAGATCAGAGATACTACAATTGGGGCAGGGGAGTGGAAAGATAATGGGAATAAACTTACCATAAACCCTGGGATAAGCACAATACAACAGCACACCATCTTTCCTTCGCAACACGGACAAACTTCTGTTTGAAACCCATGTTCTTCAGGCTTGGAAGACTATCACATAAACAACAGACTCATTCCAAAGCTTAGAGGAAAGTTTTTACTCCTCTCCATATTGAATGCAATATCTGGAGATGGTATCGCGTGCATCTGTGAATTAGCCATTTTTTAATAAAAAAGTTGCTAAATTATTAACTTTTTCCAAAGTGATATTTGATGAGAAAAAGTAATATCCATATGAAGTATTAAGTGTTTCTTATGAAAAAGCGATATAAATCTGACAGAGCATAACAATTATGCTGTCAAAAATACAAGATTTCATTTTCCCGGAGCCATCCAGATCACTGGGTTTCACTTTCACAGGCTGTCATTGGGATGGGGAGATTTATTTTGTCTCTGATTGCTCTGCAAAAAGTGTTGTTACTGAAAACACACATCAAGAGTTAATTTTTTTCACAACAATCCCAAAATCTCGTGCAGTGTTCAATGAGGACTGTGGGCTAGATTAGCCTTTCTCCTTGAAAACCCACAGAAGGAAAAATCTTATCTGGTGCTTGTATAACTCTTGAACCATCATCTTGACAGTGCAAAAGGCTGCAGAAGAGACAATAGCAATGGGTATTCCATAAAGCAAGGCCCAGATATTGAAAGGTATTTAGCCAACAAACTCCCATCAATGTATATGGGAGATAAGTGCCTAAGTATCTTTGTGGATATAGGCACGTGTTTCTATTTATAGCATGCCTTCTCTTCTTTGGTTCTAAGGATCTGCTCCAAAGCCCATAAGTCTACGGGGGTCTTTCCTTTGATATTAATAGGCTTTATGCAATAACAACTGAATGTATATTTCACCTCTTCTGTGGAATTTGGATAGACACACCATCATTAAGTTTCTTCTATAAGAGCATAGCCAACTAAGGTCTCGATTTGGCAAACTTTAACTTTTCTCATGAGCAGACCCGCTGGCGTCAACAGGTTCAACTCACGTGCTTAAAGTTAAGCACACTTTAAAATGCTTTGCTTAATCATAGGCAAAACACCTGGGCAGATGAGTTACACTGGCCATAAGAAACATAGCTTTAAACTATCTTGATTTTCTGCATATTGCATTACAGAAAGGCTTGGAATGAAACATTTTAATAAGTTATGGATGTTATTAATGCCTTCATTCATGCCATTTATGTTGACATTTATATCCTTTTCCTAGAAGAGTTTTGTAAACGTCTTTAATTTGTAAATGTCTCAGAAACAACTGCTTAGTGACTTGCAAGTTTCTTGTAAACCCAAAGTAATGGGATGGAAGCACAATATTGGAATAAGGAAGAAGTCTCTTCCTTCGGAAATGAATACGTGGCATCAGTCTGAGTCAGAGGGAGCTGAAATAAGGAATCGCTTTGCCAGCCTCCCTGTGGCTCTGATTCTTGAAATTCAAAGCCCAGAGTTACTTGCATCTGCATATATAGGGATGCAGGATATGGCAAACTATGGAATTAACACTGATCTGAGACACATTCAGGCTTATGAAAAGATTAAGGCATTTCTGTAAATACCACATGCCTGATTTTTATCCCACGTACAATGGTGCAAATCAGGTGTAATGCCACTGAAGTCAATAGAGTTATGCCGGTTAATGTAAGTGACAGCAAAATCAGGCTCCAGTAGTAGGGACTAGTTTATTCTTTACCAGAAGAAATCTATCACACAGTATCTGAGTTATCACATCGGCAGTATAATGATCCTTTTTGTAATTACAGGGGCTAACAAGTGGTGGAATATCTAAGCCATCCACTGCAACCTCACCCTTTTGCTTTCCTTCATTTTAACCACCTTTCGTTGATGTACAAAATATACAATCCTCAGAGTCACCACAAAATTATAGGTACATGAAATAAAAATACATCAATCAAAATTTAATTTCCTGTTAAGATAAACTTAATAAGCCATCTCCCTTAAGTCTACCATTTATGGGACTAAAAAGAGTTTGAATTAATCCATTTTCTGCAGAGTAAAACCGCTTAAGTATACATCATGACAGCATTTATAAAAAATGTGACAAATCGATCCTGTTGAACAGCTGTGACTCAGTTCCACCAATAACTTGACTACACAATTCATCTTTCTGAAATTTGATGGTATTATTTTTGATATCTCAGATCTTGAAATTTCACATATTTGAATTTAAAATGGCAAGATAAAGGCCTAAGCCAACCTCCAGACATATTTAAAATAAAGCTCCCATCATGTTACAGTTTTCTAAATGATCACAATAATGGATATCACTTATTTCTTCATAATTCTTGTTGAAATTATCATTGCACAGTCCTCTGTTTCTATTAATAACAACAAATGCTCCGGGCAGTTTTTGTCCTCTCTGTTTTATATTACAACAGCAAGATCACCAGGAAAACTCACCAGGACATTTGGGGATCCAGACATATTTTACTGTTAAGCCCCATCTAGTCAGAAGGTCAAAAAGTTGCAGCGATGAAAATTCGAGACATGGAAAACAAACGGGAGGGTAAGTGTCCATGGATTTAGGAGAGCGAGCATCCTGGTGCTAGGTAACAGGATCTACATGGCAACTATTCTCCTTTCTTAAAGAATCAGGCTGTGTGTTGCTTTTATTTAATAACATGAAAGAAGTTATTTAGGTGGAAAAAATAAGCCATCACATGAATAGGAATATTAGATAGGAAGTTTGTACTCATTACCACCTTAGCTAGAATTTGGCTAGGATATTGTGGTAAACCCCGCAATTAGTGTGGAAAGTTCCATGGAGTCTTCAGTGATCACCAGTATTAGGGTCTCTGTTTTAAAGGCAACATTTAAGTTTATTGTCTACAGCTTTACCACCTACTGATGTGTGGTTGTCAGCTTTACAAATTAAAGAGAGTTAGGGTTTGATCCTCCTTGGATTGGAGATCGCCAAGAAGCAGCTAAATGCTACAAGAATTAATGTTAGTGACCTCTGTGACCCTATATATGCTGTCTTTACGAAAAGATGTAAAACAGAGGTCCTAACCACTCATGATTAGGGCCCTACCAAATTCAGGTCCATTATGGTCAATTTCACAGCCATAGGATTTGAAAATACGTAAATTTAAAGTTTTCAGATGTTTAAATCGGAAATTTCACAGTGTTCTAACCATGGGGGTCCCAACCCAAAAGGGGATTGTGGGCGGTCCCAAACCTGTTGTAGGAGGATGACGGGATTGCCACCCTCACTTCTGTGCTGCCTTCAGAGCTGGACTCTGAAGGCAGCAACCACGGAGCTTCCTGCAGCTGCACGAGATTCCCAGAGGCGGGTCTTAGCTCCCCCCAAGAGCGGCTGTGCAAGGGATGGACAAGTCCTATCCTTCCCCAGCCCAGCCGCAGCTAGGAGCCCACTTGGCTGGGGCACTCCGAGCAGCAGAGGGAGATTGGACCCACCTCCACAAGACTCCTCCAGTTGCAGGAACCCCTGGGGCTGCTGCCCAGTCCCAGAGAGTCCTGCAGCAAGGGGAGGCACCCGAAGATGGGTCTGATCTCCCCCCGAGAGCGGCTGTGCAGCGGCTGGACAAATCCTGTCTCTCCCCAGCCCAGCCAGAGCTAGATTCCCCCTGGGTGGGGCACTCCTAGCAGCAGGAGGAGATCAGATTTCACAGGGAAGGGCTTATTTCAGGGTCCATGACATGTTTTTCACTGCCGTGAAATTGGCAGGGCCCTACTCATGATCACTAATGATCCCATAGCGCTTTTCACCAGCCTATATGGATAGGTGCTCTGGCCAAATTCCACCTTGAGTGATTATTAGATCTGCTTGGGAAATCGTGAATGTTTTGAAATTTTGATGATAAATGAAAACTGCGTTGAAGATTAGCTGCAAAAAGCACAGCTATAACTTCTCCCCAGCTATCTCCTTTCACGCTGAAGTAACTGTTGGGAATGAATTGCACCAATGTTGGTCCAGCAGCAGTGTCCAAGCAGATCTCAGTTGTGTTTGCAAAGTTGGAGGCTTCATCCAGGATCAGATCATAAGCCACAGGAGCTTTATGCACTACTGACTTTACATTTAACAGCACAAAGCAAAGACCTGGTCAAAAGTCTGCACAAGCTGCATGATCCATGTATGCACCTCCATGCTATATATCATTGGTTTCCAAACTGCGGGGGGCATGGAGAAAATTTTTTTTATCAGTGTAAACATTTATTTTATTTATTTATTTAACAGACCAGAGGTGGGCAAACTACGGCCCACAGGCCACATCCGGCCCGCGGGACCATCCCGCCCAGCCCCTGAGCTCCTGGCTGGGGAGGCTAGCTCCCAGCCCCTTCCCTGCTGTCCCCCTCCCCCACAGCTATGCCGCTGCAAGGGCAGCTCAGCTTGCACCCACCCACCTCCCAGGTTTTCCAAGAAGCCAGTCCTGCAGCTCTAAGTGGCCTGGTAAGGGGGCAGGGAGTGGGGGGGTTGGATAAGGGGCAGGAGGTCCCGGGAGGCAGTCAGGGGACAGGGAGTGGTTGGATGGGGCTGAGGTTCTTGGGGGGGCGGTCAGGAGACAGGGAACAGGTGGGGTTGGATAGGGGGTTTGGTCCCAGGGGGAGGTCAAGGGACAAGGAGCAAGGGGTTTAAATTAAGAATTGAATTTGTTGAAAAGGGGGTTGGATGATGGTAAAGAAGAGATGGGGGTGTGTGATGCCGAAAAGTTTGGGAACCAATGCTATATATCTAGTCAATAGTGTCCTCCTCCTCAGCATCTTCTCACATGAACCCAATTTGAACAGTCCATTCACACCACCAACTATCATTATGCTGTAAAAACAACAACAACAACACAACTAAAGACACAACATAAAACAGAATCGTAAAAGATGGGGACAGAATGACCATTTTTGAAATGGAACTGTAAATAAAAAACATGAAGCAGCCAACAATAACCACTAGCTCCCTTCTGGACCAGAACCTGGACCAGTAAAGTTCATTTGAGAGCAAAGTTATACACCCCTCAAAGAAGGTTGCCATTACACACACATGCACACACTTAGGGCTGATTGACATTTTTTTAAATTTTAAAAATATCAATGAATTTTATTTACAAAACAGTGAAAAATTATCCTCTTCTTTGTTCATTTATGACTATTTTACTCGTGTTTTTTTTAATCAAAAGTATAAATAATTGGATTCATAAATATTTTTGTAAACAAAGGCAGCAGAGAGTTCTGCTTGCTGCAATACATCAGGTCGCATTATTCAGATGACAGCTGTGTTGTTTTAGAAAATCTCCATGGAGATCGAAAGTTTCACAACTGGTAGGCTCAATGGCTTATTCAGCTGAAAGTTTGTTATTCATCACTTCGATTGTTTCCACTCATCCTGTTAAGAAGCAGAAACAATAGCATGTGACTTGAGGGACCAATTACACAACAGCTAAAGCAAATAATTTAGGAATATCCCATAGGTGGAAGATTTTGTCTCAACTCTTCAGCAAATACTTAGGAGCAATGAATACTTTTGCAGACACGAGGTCAATTCATCAGCAAGTCGCTAACCATATGTGGGGCTAGAGTTGGGTTTTAGCCTAGATTAAGGGTCTGGACATCTCTAGTTTCTATAATGGTAACAGCCAATGAAGATTCTTTCTTAACAACAGTGACATGAACGGTCCACTCTAATAAGAGATTTTAGTGGGAAACTACACAGTGACTGAAAGGGTTTTTTTTACATCTGCCAATCAGCAGGAGAAACTTGAATTGAAGAAGCCGTCACCATTCAGTCCCATCCGCCACTCCTCATTCCCAATCAAAGTAATCAAGCCCTGCACTTCGAGGAGGCTAGCTGATCAAGAGAAGTTTTAATAGTAGGCTTCCTTTGTGCATTACTGTCACCGGTGACAAGGCAATTTTACAGTTAACGTAAAAAATGTATTTTGTTGCCAGAATGAAAGAGAGAGATTAAAAGTTAATCTGGTGGGAAACCTTGAAAAACATTCAGTTTAGTGACACTTCTGCTGAAATAGCATATTTCCAGGGGGCCTCTTCCTTGGTTTCTTTTCATTCTTATTTCTAGTGACTTGGGAATGAAAACAAGATCTTTGTTGCTCAAAAGTTCCTCTACGCCTGCTGTACATTACCTACCTGAAGTCAACCATCTTTGATACCATAATCATCTCCCATGAAACTAATTGTGACAACATCATGGGAGGATCAATAGTGTGTTCATTACAGCATGATGCTGGGAATCAGGATTTCTGGGCTCCTGGGGTGGTTTTGCCAGATTCACGGTATGACTGCATGCTGGCTGAGAAATTTTTGTTTTTCTCCGTGTGAAAAATTTTGCCAGCTTTGAAAAATTATTGGTTCTGTTGAAATTTTTCTTTTGAAATGTTAACTTTTCATTGAAAAACCAAAACCCCCAAACCCAGATATTTTTGGACCAGGTTCACACCCATGTGACTCTATTGCCTTCAATGAAGTACAAAAGAACAGTGTAGCAGTGTGGAGGATGAGGGGCAATTGTCTCGTTATTCTTATTTATGATATTTTTATATAGTATAGAGTGCCAAAGAGTTTAGAGACTACCATTGTGACATCAGGTGGGTGACACAGAGCAAAAGAAAGTAAACTGCTAAGTAATAAAGATCCTTGTAAAGAATTGGGGCCTACCTTACATCTCATAAGAATTGGGGTCTCCTACGGGACCAGGTTTTGCTCTTGAGGAGCCCTCACTCCCTGGGGGTAATTCTGCCTGAACTCTCTGACAGGATCCAGGGAAACAGTTTCCAGCAGGGTTAGTTGTTTTTATTTCAAGCCTTCTTAACAAAACAAAGCCTCACGGACTCTTCCCTCAAAGTCTGTGCAGACTGAGTCGTCCCTTCCCCAAGTTTGTCCCTCACACCAGTAAATTCAGCAACAGCAACGTTTCCTGGCTCTTATCTCAGAGCCTCGGTAATAAAAGGACTTCACACAGTCTCCCTTCTATTTGGTTTCTGGAGCAATTCCTCTCTGAAGTTGCTCCAGTAGCAGTCCACTGAGAGCACTGCCCCCCGGCCTCTCAGCTTTCTGGAACGCATTACCATCTCCTATCTACATTTCCTGCTGCCTTTTTTAATAAGGATTGACCAATTTAGTTCCAGCTCTTTTCCCAGGTGCAGTAGGAGGGGCTAATCAGCCAGCCAGCCACAGGCCTCTGACCTCAGGCAAATGGTATCCCCCATATCTTCACAGTCTTGTTTCTGTGCAAACTTCCTAGTAAGCTTCACTCCAGACTACAGTTTGGCATAAAGCCTGAGTGCGAGTATTTCTGTTCAAGACATAGCTGCCTCTTTTTCTTTCACAGAGGTTTGGTTGCAATTCTTTGTGCTTTCAACACTGTCAAGGTTCCTCCCCCACTCTGAACTCTAGGGTACAGATGTGGGGACCTGCATGAAAAACCTCCTAAACTTATCTTTACCAGCTTAGGTCAAAACTTCCCCAAGGTACAAAATATTCCACCCTTTGTCCTTGGATTGGCCGCTACCACCACCAAACTAATACTGGTTACTGGGGAAGAGCTGTTTGGACACGTCTTTCCCCCCAAAATACTTCCCAAAACCTTGCACCCCACTTCCTGGACAAGGTTTGGTAAAAAGCCTCACCAATTTGCCTAGGTGACTACAGACCCAGACCCTTGGATCTTAAGAACAATGAACAATCCTCCCAACACTTGCAGCCCCCCCGCCTTTCCTGGGAAATGTTGGATAAAAAGCCTCACCAATTTGCATAGGTGACCACAGACCCAAACCCTTGGATCTGAGAGCAATGAAAAAGCATTCAGTTTTCTTACAAGAAGACTTTTAATAAAAATAGAAGTAAATAGAAATAAAGAAATCCCCCCTGTAAAATCAGGATGGTAGATATCTTACAGGGTAATTAGATTCAAAAACATAGAGAACCCCTCTAGGCAAAACCTTAAGTTACAAAAAAGATACACAAACAGAAATAGTTATTCTATTCAGCACAGTTCTTTTCTCAGTCATTTAAAGAAATCATAATCTAACACGTACCTAGCTAGATTACTTACTAAAAGTTCTAAGACTCCATTCCTGGTCTATCCCTGGCAGAAACCAGCATACAGACAGGCACAGACCCTTTGTTTCTCTCCCTCCTCCCAGCTTTTGAAAGTAACTTGTCTCCTCATTGGTCATTTTGGTCAGGTGCCAGCGAGGTTACCTTTAGCTTCTTAACCCTTTACAGGTGAGAGGAGCTTTCCCCTGGCCAGGAGGGATTTCGAAGGGGTTTACCCTTCCCTTTATATTTATGACAGACACAAGGTTTCTTTCTTCCTTGGAGACTAAATTTTTTGCATCCTCATTTGAAAAAGTAAAACTATTGCCAGAAAGGCCAGGTACTTAACAGGCATGAAGACTATACTACTCATCCTTAAAAGCGGTCCCTCCAAGTCAGGGTTGGGCAGTATGGGAGAAGCTTGTACTGCAGCTGTTCATATTGTATCTGCCTCCTCAGTAAATGGAACTTTCTCTTGAAAAAAAAAAAAACAATTTGCTAAGCAGGAGAGGAAAAATAGGGAAAAAAAATTTAAGATCTACTGTATGTAAGCACAGCTCTGTCTGTGCTTGCAGTGGTGCATAGGCTGTGTGTAACTACACGCCACAGTGAAAGGCAGGCTGCTACACATGGCAGTGAAAGGCTCTGACAGGAGGGGAGGCAGTGCGGAAAGGCTCTGGCAGAGGTGAGCTGCTGGAGCCTTTCCCTATTGCCTGTTCCCTGCCAGGGCCTCTCCCCACGACTAGAGCATTTTTCACTGTGGCAGGAAAAGCTCTGGCAGCAGGATGCTACACTGCTACGTATAGCTCTGTAGATGTGGGAGGCACTGCTTGGGCATGTAGAGAGCCCTGTAGGACATATATGCTCGGGTTCTGGCATTTCTTTCTATTCTACTTGCCTAAGCAGTGTCCCACCGTCTACACTGCTATTAATACCCATGCTAAAGGGGCCGGCAGTGTCTGTAATCTATAGCCAGTAAGTGTAGAGCTAGCCTGAATGGGGAATGTTTTCAAAGTTCTCCAGTGAGGCTAAAGTGAATCTGTAAAGTTATGTGCTGCTGTTTGGGAGGATGATGGGACTAACTACCTTTCAGTTACAGACAAGGAATATGTGTTTTAAACTTTCTCTAGGGAAATTTCCAGCTGGCCAGTTACTGCAAGCACAGATCTTTCTGTAGAAAATGAAATTCCTCTAGGGTCAATTGGGTACTAAATGTATGTTTTCAAAGGCTGGAAGTGCATAATTATTGAAAAGGACTTTTGGACCTCACTTGCGGTTAGGTCCTAAAATAGATAGATACTTTTGGGTAGTGCATAAACACAAACAGATGGGCTGACTTCTAAGATCTAATTATCAGATGAGGTTCCAGTGCTTGTTATCTTTGCAGCTGACAAAAACTAAGCTTATTTATAGCTTTCTACCGTGGGCAGCATGGAGGTGCGTGGGAGGAAGGGGCCTGGAGAAGGAAAGTGTGATATTTGGAGACCCTCCTTTCTATAACACCAAGTTTTTTGACGTACCTATAAAATATTTAACCAGTTGTCTTCTTGTAATAGCCTAAGTACTCAGAGTATTTTATTTCTATTCTAGATCTAGGCCAGTGATTCTCAGACTTTTGTACTGGTGACCCCTTTCACATAGCAAGCCTCTAAGTGCAACCCTCCCTTATAAATTAAAAACACTTTTTTATACATTTAACACCATTATAAATGCTGGACGCAAAGTGGGGTTTGGGGTGGAGGCTGACAGCTCGCAACCCCCCACATAATAACCTCATGACCCCCCCGTTTGAGAACCCCTGATCTAGGCACAAGCCACCACATTCAGATATCAAAGCCTACAAGGTAGCGTACATGTTAGGGGTGTGGCCAGAGTACTACTGAACTTCTGCAACCCCTCGGTGACAGAATAGCTCCTTCAGGGCTGTTTCCAGCAGCCCGGAGGCTGCTATAAGTTGCGTCAGGGCTGAACTGGTCCTTGACCAATCCCAGAATCACCTTTGTGCCCCATCCTTGCTCTTGTGCCAAGCATAGCTTTGCCGGATCATTGCTAACCTTCATGGATAATAAATTATTATCCTCTTGTGGAGTGTAGGCTCACCTGCTTGTAGCAAGGTCCTGAAAAGCAACTAATGATTGAAAGGTTAATATAAGCTTGTAAAATCCTAGGTTTGTACTATGGCAGGCTTCTCACCAGTGCTGTTCCCTGTGAGCAGGGAGAGGAAAGGGAATTGAAAAGTGTGCCTTCCTCTGATCAAACCCTGTCATCCTTGCAGGAACAGTGGTAGAAGCTCATTTATCCAGTATATAGGGGTGACCAAGGTTTTTTGGAAGCAAAACCATTATCCTCTTCTGTCGGTTAGAAGTGTCTCTCCCATTCCTAAGCTAGTATGAATGGCTTGATACACTGTAGCTACTATGCCCCCTGCCAGCTGGCTTTTGGAGGGGCACTGAACATACCCTGGGGGTGAGTAAAGAGTCCTCGTTGCCCTCCAGCAAATAGCTGTCAGGAAGCTCGGACAAGCCTACTGCACACAGGGAGGCTGTACCTCCCAAGGGAATACTTTGGGACTAGAACCGGGGTGGGCAAAGTTTTTGGCCTGAGGGCCACACCGGGGAATAGAAATTGTATGACGGGCCATGAATGCTCACAAAATTGGGGTTGGGGTGCAGGAGGGGGTGAGGGCTCTGGTTGGGGGTGCAGGCTCTGGGGTGGGGCTGGGGATGAGGAGTTTGGGGTGCAGGAGGGCACTCTGGGCTGGGACCAAGGGGTTCGAAGGGCGGGAGGGGGATCAGTGCTGGGGCAGGGGTGCGGGAAGGGGTGCAGGTTCCGGCTGGGGGCGTGGGCTCTGGGGTGGGGCTGAGAGGTTTGGGGTTCAGGAGAGTGCTCCATGCTGGGATTGAGGGGTTTGGAGAGTGGGAGGGGGGTCAGGGCTGGGGAAGGGGTTTGGGGCATGGGGAGAAGCTCAGGGGTGCAGGCGCCGAGCAGCACTAACCTCAAGAGGCTCCTGGAAGCAGTGGCACGTCCCTTCTCCGGCCCCTAGGCGTGGAGCGGCCCCCAACCGTCGGAGCGGGGCCATGGCACGGCTTCTGTGGCCCCCGACCCAGCACCCTGGCTGGAGTGCCAGAGTGGGGCCAAGCCACGTGGTGCAGGCCCCGACCCGGTGCCCCGGCTGGAGCTCGTGGGCCAGCTTAAAACGACGCGCAGGCCGTAGTTTGCCCACCCCTGCTCTAGCTCATAGGATTCTATCATCTCCTGCTCTAATATGTAACGCATCATCCCAAAAGGACAGTGAGTATGCATTAAAAGTAAGAAGTGTTACCAACCAGGTAGTGATAAAACTCCCCGGCTCTTTATCACTCCTGAGAGCTTTCTGACTGCCGGATCATGAAGTGGGTATGGGACATGAATGACACCCCACCATCCAGTTCATGGAAAGACAATGGAGGGGCATTGAAGAGACAGTCTTGACCCCTTAAAAGTCCTCTTCTCTGCAAGTAAGACTTTTTTTTAAAGCAGGAATTCAATGCTGTTCAATGGAATTAACTCTGTAGGGCTGGAATTGAGGTGGAATTTAGAGGAGCCAGGACTAAACACTTACAGTGCTCCTTGCACTGGAAGGACCCTAACATCTGCCCCGGTGAGCTGGATTATATGGCATCAGTGAATGATGGAAGAGGCAGGGGCATATTACTTTCTTGTAAACTGGAGGTGAGACTACAAAAAAAAAAAATCAGGCACTTAGGGCCAGATTGCCAGTTCCTTACTCCTATTGGTTAGCACAAGTAATTCCACCGATATCATTGGGAGTCTGAGTGGGCCAAGATGCTATTCAACGCAAATAAGGGGATCAGAATCCAGGCCTTCCTGGGTAGAAAGTGGGGATGTAGTAACATAGGAAAGCGATCCCCAAAATAAGATTTATCACTCATGTATTCTCTTCAGCAAGATACCAAACCAGAGCCAGAGTTTAGCAATGCTTTAAAAATTGTATTAGTCAGAATTTCAGTATTTTGTTCTCCTAATCTCCTATAAATGGCAGAAAACATTAACTTGCTCCTATTGAGAGTTTCTGATGGCAATTGCACTTAACACTGCTTTAGTGAATGGTCTGTCAGCTTCTCTATCATCGTCTCACTTTATTTCTCAGCTGTAAAAATTGGCTCCAGGCTAAAACTTATCTTTCATAGTCTAAGCCCAGAAGTACTTTTATTTCTGCAGTTTAATAATAATAGAGAAATGCTTTAATGAGGGGAGAAATCAGATATTTTGGAGACTGCATTTGCTGTAGTCAAATTAGCGCTGGTGAAAGATACCAGACAGACGGCTCTACCAACTGAAATTCATTTGCTGCAGGACAGTCTGACCTGCACAAGCCAACCTTCTTGCCTCAGTGCTGGAGGAAACAGTTCTAAGAATAAATGTGGGTTCAAGTCTCCATGGCCCATTCAATCCTTTCAGCTAAGCTCACCAACAGTAGGACCATATAGTGGCCATGGAGGAATTTCTTATGGGTGCAAATGGCAGCTAAGTGTCTAACTTTAATTGAAAGTCAATGGGGGGAAGGCTCCTACATGCCCACTTATGCATCTGGAAATCTCTCCCTACTGAAATTCTGTGTTTTGTTTTGTTCAAATTGAGTCTCTATTAAGTTTTTAAAGCCCTGATCCTGATTCCACTGCAGCCAATAGCAAAATTCCTAATGCATTAATTTACACGGGAGCAGGCCCATATGCATACAGAATGCAGTCTGGTAAAACACATGCATTGGGTATTATATAGTGCACCATACATGCCCTTAAAATCCCTCCAGTCTGCAGAACAATAGAAGCTTATTTTAGAGACACTCTGAATGACTCGATAGAATTCACCCTGCAGTTCAAAAAAATGCCCAGCAGGGCAAGAAAAATTTTAAAGGGGGAGGACCATATACATTATTGCCAGGTTGTTGTTATGCATTTTGGTTCAGTTCTTAGTGAGCTGAATATCTTATGCGTAAGTCGTTTAAAACAAATGAAAAACAAATCTAAATAAGGTGAGATCTCCCCAAACAGCGTAAAAAGAATCCACAGCAGCAGCAAATATGCAAAACCTGAGCAGGAAATGGGGTGTGCAACACGTAAGAGATCAGAGGAAGAGTAAATCCCACTTTGCGCAGCACAAGCAGGGCGGAGCCAATATGTGCATGACCCCGCCCATATTAGGGGTATAATACCAGTGACAGAACTGTTTGCAAAAGCAACAGAAAGCACAGCCTTGAGGAGCAACTTAGCACAGCTAATAAAGGCAATCACAGATAAACAGCTCTCTCAGGCACGATTCTAGGGATGGATAATGGTGGAGTGGTTAGGGCACTAGCCTGGAACTTGGGATACCCGGGTTCAGTTCCCTGCTTTGCAACAGACTTCCTGTGTGACCTTGGGTCTGTTAACTAGCCTTTCTGTGCCTCAGTTTCCCTGCTGTAAACTGCAGTTAACAACACTGCACTATCTCACAGGGTGCTTTGAGGCTAAATAAATTAAAATGTGTGGGTTGCTAAGATACAATAGTGGAGGGGGGGGCGCTGTAAAACTATCAAAGATAGACAGAGGGCATCTTGCCCCAATTCCGGGCAGGACTAGAGTAGACATGGGCAAGCAATACCTTTGTTCTGGATGGCTGCAGACAGGGGATGAGGTTGGGGGCAGAAGACGCAGAAAATCTACAGTTCCTGGGCCTGGCCAACCAGCTCCGGGAGGAATTTGTATGTTCAACTTCAGTTCCCTCTTTCAGATTTACCTGTATTTTTGCACCAGGCACCCAGACCTCAGGATAAAGCAAGCAGAGCATCGAGAGCCAGCCAAGACCTTGAGCTTATTTCCTTTTGCAGGTTCAAGTGGCCTTTTAGGACAGCTGATTATCTTTTTGGCTTTGTTGCCTAACAGAGTTGAGTTACATGGTTATTCAGGATCTCAGGGGAAAACTTAAGCCATTCCTCACACTGTAAGGCCAGATCCTGAACAGCTATAAATTCGTATAAACTCTTTTGCAAGGGGCATCTCTCAGTGCAACACAAATAAATCTACTCACAGGATTCCAGGCTGGGAGCTCACTGCTTTATTTAACTGTATCACAACTGAATGGGGATGGTGGTCTCCTACAAACTAAACAGGAAGTAAGTGAGACAAAATGGCTCCAGCTCATAGTACTCTGAGTAACGCAGTTATGGCCACATAATTCAAATAACATCATAGGCTTCATGGAGGAGGAAGAAATATGGAGAGATGGGAACAATGCTGTCCATTGGCTTCAATGGAGCGACATCGACTTATACCCCTGAGGATCAGGCCCGGAATCTCTATGTGAACTTTCTTAGTTTGATGGGAAATGACTGTTTCTGTCTCCGTCTCCAGCTCCTCTCTCTCTGTCTTCCATGCTGAAGCCACAATCAGTGTTATTTCTGAAATTACAGGTCTACTGAAAAGCCTGTGCTGATAGCGGTCTTTTGAGCTAGGCTATGCTGATCAATTCTGCACTGTGAAAAGGAAGAAGCTATTTACACACAAAAGCGATGCCTGGGGCCATAATGGGTGCAAAGACACAGGGGAAATTGAGATCAATTTGCCAAGGGGTCTGTTTATTGGCACTCACACATGTTCCACTTTCTAGCACCGCCTGGCCATTGATTTTGTGCTGTAATATAGTGATCTCCCTTGCTGTCATGGTGGGGGTTTTGCTCTCGCATTGAGCATCTGCCAAGCCTGGGTGGGATAATCGCATCCATGGCTTAACACAAACATCTACAATCAAAACCTTACTTCTTTTTCCTCTGGCAAGAAGTTAACCAAAAAAAGTTAACTTATGTTCTTATGGCTTCTCCTGGTCCCCTTCTGTGCATCAGAGCTCTTTTCATTCCCTCCCTTGGCACCAGCACCATTGCCAATGCACAGTGGATGTAACATGCATGTCAATGGGCTGAACCAGGATGAAGTCTACTTTTTAGTCCCATATTTGTTTCAGAGTTAAGGGTAGGAATTAAAAATCACAACCAGTGCTACTAAGCAGAAGCTTTGGGGAAGTGAATTCTGTGCTGGTGAGGGACCTAGAGACAGAACAGGTCAGCAGATGTGCAGGCTCTTCACATATTGCATCTCATGAGCGGTAGTCCAGAGACCATCTCTAGGTTTGAAATTTGCAGCTTTTAAACTGTGCATAGACTGAGGATCCTTGGAAATCAGAGCTCAATTCCACGGATTCATGTTGATGGGCTCCTCTGCGGATGTTTGGCCAATGGAAGGATTTGAGCAAAGTGGATATGGGTGTCTGGTGACTTATGGAGAGGCAGGGAGTCCAAGCATAAAGGGCCATCATGGAGGAGTTCAGCAGAAGGATTTGAAAGAGGTACAGGGTGTAACAAAAGCAGTGGGTGATGTGGAGGTAAATGCTGTATAGCTAACTCCAACCATTCAAAAAATCACAAGTTTTTAAAAAATAATTTAAGGTTCTTTTTTTGGACACCTTCAGGTTGCTGAGCCTTTACAGTGCACTTGCTTCACCTTTTCAAATCTCTTCTCCTGTGGCCAGGGCTATCCTCCTAGGGAGTTAGTTCCAAAATCCCATCCCATGCCTTGGAGTGGAGGCCGCTCCAATGGCCATAGGCACTCACCCAGAGATCACCCCAACACCTTCAGCAATAACAGAACAAAATTCAACATTGTCAGCAACATTCACATTGGTCAGCCAGCACGCAGCCCCACTGCTCCCCACCTCCCAGCATCAGCCTCTCAGTCACCTCCTTTCCTTTGGACTCCAGCTGATACTTTGCACGCGCTGCCAGGTCATCGTGACAGACTGTTCCCTGGCCTGTATCCAGCCCCAAGCTCAAACTCTCCACCTGCTGTGTCTACAGCAGCAACCACTGTGCCACCCACAGTTTCTCCCTGAATGGAAATCCCAGCCTCCAATCAGAGAAGAGCTGGCAGCAGGAAGCAGGGGTGGGATTTCCCAGCTATCTAGGAAACCAGTGCGTGGGGAGGCCAGATTCTTCTACCTGCCCATCCCCAGCCAATCAGGACTCCAGGGGCAAAGCAGGCTGGTCTTCACAGCATTGCAGCTGATCTGTGGCATGGGATGTTCCACGCTCCCCACCCATGAGGGCAATGGAAAGCTGAAGGTCTCCTGATTGCAGTAGATGGGGCTTTAGGAACAAACACCAAATATTTGCAACACCACTGAGGATGAACTGTGCAGACCCAGGAAGGGAAGGCAAGAAGCGTGAACTTCCTGTGAAAGTGAGGGAGAAAGAAAACTTTAGCAGTTGTGTAGACTGGGGGCAGGGGCAAGCTGAGGAGAGGAATTCCCTTCGCAGATGTTGCATATTGTGCAGTGGGACATGCTCCTTTGCATGCTCAACCTCCTTTTGGTCTTCATGGTGTCCTGCATGGAGGAGAAGGGATAGAATTTGCTCTGCTAGGTTCCACCCACTAAAGTCGTGTCCAAGGAATCTGAGGTGGAGTACAGCAGCTCTGACTTCACCACAGTTGGGCTCTTGAACTTTGCTCATCAGATAGTAAATTACTACCAAAGAGAAGTGACAATTTGGTCCCTTTCAGCACCCTTAATTTTCCCTCAATAAACACACACAAAGAAACAAAAATGTCTCGTAGAGATGGGGCTTGCTGGGGTCCTTATAAGAAAATATGTCTTCCCTCATCCCTTGGTTAAATACAAAGTGGCAGGATTATGCAAGTTAATGTGTAAGAACTAGAGAGCCTCAGCTAATGAGATAGAGCACTTGGGAAAACGGAACTGTCACCACTCGATGCAAAGCATTGAAATGGGAACTTTGCTTCCAACTGCCAGTTACAATGCGTAAAAACAACCCAGGACAAATCCGACTGTCAGCTACACCTGATCTACTTGTCTGAACTCAACAGGAGGTAAAAGGGAGTAGAATTGGGCACCATGCCTTCGCACTGTTATATGATCAATCTGCTGATAAACAGACGACCCATTTAGTATCCATCACGGATCCACTCCTGTTCCCATTGCCACTGGCAAAATTTCCAAACAAAATTGGACTGTGTTTTTCCCCTTCATTTCAGTTCCATAACAAGTGGCAGCTCAACACTGTGTGTTAAATTTTTTAATATAAGCTGAAATGTTTTTGCACGGTCTGCTGCATCCAGCCCAGGTCTGTTATATTTAAAATTGAAAGATCTTCCTTCAGAAGGAGTAGGTAAAAACATAACAGCCATACTGGGTCAGACCAAAGGTCCCTCTAGCCCAGTATCCTGTCTTCTGACAGTAACCAATGCCAGATGCTATAGAACAGTTAATCATCAAGTGATCCATCCCCTGTCGCTCATTCCCAGCTTCTGGCAAACAGAGGCTAGGGATACCATCCCTGCCCATCCTGGCTAATAGCCATTGATGGACCTATGCTCCATGAATTCCATGAGCAGGTTAAAGTGCAATTGAAAGACAAAGAATTTCCAAGGTTCTCCATCAGCTGAGGTTTGGATTGTACCTTTTTGAAAACATTTCACTGAAAAGCTCCATTTTAGTTTATATTTTCAATTTTTTTTCATGAAACAACAAAGCTGAAAAATGTTCCTGTTGGAAAAGGGCAGGGTCAGAGGAGATGAGAGAAAGGAGGACAATACAAAATTGAAAATGTCTCCATTTTTATGTCATTGACAAATCAAAAGATTCCATGGAGATTGTCATCAAAAATTAGAATTTTTCATTCTGTTCAAATTTTTTCAGCCCAGCTCTAGGGCAGAATTTTAAAAAAAAAAAAAAAAAGCTCTGTGTTGGTGAGCCCACAGTTGGTCTGTGTTATGCATCCCCCTCTGCCTGCAATCCACAAACGGGGAGAATCAGTTACAGTCCTCCCTGCAGAGCCTAACTCTTGGGTTCAACCTGTGGAGACTTGTGTCTCAAGCTAGTCAAAAAAATTGACAACGTTTCCCCCCCCCCAATCAAAATATGCCATTTTGTCAAAAACAAAGCATTTCATGGAAACATATTGATTTCAATGACAGTTTTGTGGGGAAAATTTCTCAGGTGCAGGACGGAATTTAGTGGTGAACGAGAGGCTGACTCAATAGCCTGGTGGTTATAGCACTCACGTGGGATGTGGGAGATTCAGGTCTAAGTTCTACCACGTTGTTGCTCATACAGTGGTAAGTGTCTCGGATTTTTCATGAACAATTTCAAAAGGCCATGTTTTATTTTTCACTGAAATGAAAAAAAAATTCCAAAACCTCAAAATGTGGGTGTTTGTTTGTTTTTAAGGAATTGTTGTTTTTCCGGTCTGCCCAACTCATGTCTTTAGCTCTGGAGATCCCCACGTTAATCCCCACTATTGGCCACAGTCAGGATCAGATTCTCAAGAGCTCAGCACTTTGGTTGCACAGTGGGTAGTGAGCTATTTTGAAAATCTGGCCCTGATTGTGGGTGCTGAGCATGGAACTATCTGGCTCTGAGCTCTTTGGAAAATCTGTCCCATAAAACATAAGGCTAGAATCAGATAAAGCTGTTTAACAGCTACTTCCTTCCAGCCTAGAGGTGGTCGAACTTCACCAGCAGATGAAGGGACAGCCCAAATTGCTGGAAAATAGAAAGAGACAGGTAAAGGAATCTATTCAAGGTAGGTATTGATGACATCAGGAGGACTTCCAGGTGGCTGGTCCAGGACCTCAGTCTTCTTCTTTCCAGTTGTCTGCAGATTTGGGGAAGAGATATACTGAAAGAGACAGGGCATTTTATCCTATTTCAGTTGGGTGATCCACATAGGTTGCCCTCTTCTTGGAGTCTTCCAAAGATTTCAAAATGTCAAAACAAAATTAGAGTTGTCTTCTTTCACCATCCACTCAGGGAATAAGACATCAGCTTTTGAGTGCTTGCAACTGGGACTGGAATTTTCTCATTTCTTTCTGAATACATCTTGTCACACCACCTTGTGTAAAATAAGTTAGTCTGTAAATGGTGGTACAACCATTTCCGGACATACCCTGAATGCCAGCTGGTTTGCTCTGGTCAGTAATTAACCTCTGAAAAAAGAACAGGAGTACTTGTGGCACCTTAGAGACTAACAAATTTATTTGAGCATAAGCTTTCGTGGGCTACAGCCCACTTCATTGGATGCATAGAATGGAACATATAGTAAGAATATGTTTATATAGATATATAGAACATGAAAAGGTGGAAGTAGCCATACTAACTGAAAGAGGCTAATTAATTAAGATGAGCTATTATCAGCAGGAGAAAAACACTTTTGTAGTGATAACCAAGGTGGTCCATTTAGACAGTTGACAAGAAGGTGTGAGGATACTTAACATGGGGAAATAGATTCAATATGTGTAATGACCCAGCCACTCCCAGTCTCTATTCAAACCCAAGTTAATGGTATCCAGTTTGCATATTAATTCAAGCTCAGCAGTTTCTCGTTGGAGTCTGGTTTTGAACTGAGAAACTGCTGAGAATGAGAAACTGCTGAGCTTGAATTAATATTTACTTATTTACAGACAAGGGGTGGGTGAGAAAGAAATGGCAGTAGCACCAGCGGTTCACTCTTGCAAAAGGCTGCAGCAAGTCTGGATTTCCTCACACTACTGAAGAAATTAGTCATTAGACCTTAGTTTTTTATTCTTATAGCCCTCTGTTCTCTCTTTCCTAACAGGCCTCGATGCCTGCCTGGGCAATTCTCAAATAGTATTAACTCATAATTTGGGGGCATTAGTTACTCTGTTATCTGAAAAACAACGTGTCCTACCCTCTAATCACCATTCTGGTAGACTGGTTCAGAAACAACTCAGAGATCAAAATGCCACTTATTAAATCACCATCAAAACCAGCAAGGACTGATTTAAGATGTGGTCAGGTCCTTTGATGCTGTACATTATAATAGCTTCATTGTGTTCAAAGCAGGAACACTGGATCATGCCAGCGAAGGATCTGGACTATTTTTTTTTCTGTTTCATTGTCTGTTACATTTTCCCTTTTTCAGTTCAGGTCTGTTTCATGTTGCATCTCTCTATTAGTTTTCCCAATAACTGTTTTAATATTGTCCCATTGAGAGGGCAATGCTTCTTCAGGACCTACCCATCTGTATTTGGTCATCCATAATACCGTATATTTGGGTCATGTAAAATCAGGTTATCTACCCTCCAAATATTTAGTTTAGAAAAAAATATACACCCAGATATTAAGGTCCATGTCTCCTAGTGCAGCACAGTCAAAGCAAGAAATGTGGTCTACGTCTCAAGAACAGTGCAGCAGCCAGTAAATCCTTAGCAATGAACAAACCATACGTGCTGGAACTAGGGGTGCTGAATTGAAGTGGTTTCCATTATATACAGGGTTTACAATTTGGTTCAATGGCTCTCAGCATCTCCACTATAAAAGTTGTTCCAGCCCCTCTGGAAGAAACCATAAATTCTTGTCTCTATACGTATGAGAGAGGAAACTTAAATCACGGCTCTCTGGCTTGGTGGCATAATCCCCATACATCTGGATGGTGCTTTCCATGACTGTTCACTCCAGTTTCAGGAACACCTGGAAGGTCTATCTTTAAATCCATCGTTTACCAGCTCCCACCCCTCCAAGCTCAAATAATTGGATCATCTTTATAATTAGTAAATGTCAGTGTATATGGAACCGTAATCCCATTGTCTCAAAGACATTTGATGTGCACAACAATTAGCTACTGTAGCCCATCCTACTCCTCCCAAGTTCCCAGCATGCCCTGTTGTCTCCTGATGTATCTTCTTGTGACTAAAGACAGACTCTGCTCTGACATTTGTTGAAAAATGGAGAAGAACAAATGTGTGTATGTGGCTGACCCCATCTCTTCAGTTTTATGTGCTGTTGAGCATTGTGATAAATGGGTTTCCCGGGGGATTTGATTTTGCCAAGATGTCATTTGCAATTTGTCTGCTCTACAAATGATTTCCTCTGCAAATTTCCCAAGAACATAGGCCTTGTCTACACTACAAAGTTTTGTCTACAAAAGTGAGCTTTCGTCAACAAAACAGTGGAGGTGTACACACTGAAATTCTCCTCCATCCAATGTCACTCCCCTGCTACTCCGACAAAATAAACCCACCTCTTGAGAGGCACCGAGCTTTTTGCGATGTAGTTAAAACAACGCAACGTCAGTGTAGACACTGTGCTTGCTTATGTTGCCATAATTGGCCTCCAGGAGGTGTCCCACAATGTCCAACATGACTGCTCCGGTCAGCAGTTTGAACTCCGCTGCCCTGCAGGCAGAGCCGTCCCTTGGGTACGGCGAATCGGGGCGACCGCCCCAGGCCCCGCGCTTTGCGGGGGCCCCACGCATCAATAAAATCATGAGGAGGCGGGCGGGGAGGTGAGGCGTGAGGGCAAGCGGGGTGAGGAAGCGAATGGGGAGGCAAGCAGCAGGGGGGCCAGGAGGGGCCCCCCTAACAGAACCTCCCTCTCCCCCCAGCACCTCCTGCCCACTGTCGAGCCCCACCAACCAGTGCCTCCCCCTCCCTCTCAGCGCCTACCGCGGATCAGATCAGAGAGGCCCACGGGCGCAGCGCACTCGGGGGAGGGGGTGGAACTGGCCAGGGAAAAGGCAGGGTGGGGGCAGGGCGGGGGTGGGAAGAGGCAGGGTGGGTGGGATCTTGGGGTAAGGGGCGGAGTGGGGGCAGGAGCTGGGGGGAGCACTCCCTGGCAATTTAGAAACTCGGCGCCTTTGTCCCGGGCCCCGCACCCTCCTTGGGATGGCCCTGCCTGCGGGTTCACAGGCATGTGCCCCTCCCCCATTGAAAGGCCTGGGAATTATCGAAATTCCTCTTCCTGTTTGCTTGGCATGGGCTGTTCACACAGCATCTTCACAGCTGGCCACGCTGGCTTTTCGCAGCTGACGCGCTCCGGCCCGGAGTACCCCGGAGCTGTTGGGTCTGCTGGGTCTGTGGGGAGCAGAGGTTGTGCAGTTACAGGTTCACTCAAGCTTCACTCAAGCACTTACAGCTTCACTTAAGCCCTAGGAACTTTGATATCTATGGGCAGATTGCTTGGGGCATGCAGGAGAAGGGGCACGAAAGGGACCCCCAGCAGCACCATGCTAAGATCAAAGGAGCCGAGGCAGGTGTACCAGAAGACAAGGCTGGCCAACCATCACTCTGGTCCAGCGCCGAAGATATGCCGTTTCTAGGAGGAGCTGCACATCATCCTCAATGGCGATCTCACCACCACCTCCAAGAGCCCCACGGATACTTCAGGGGGACTGCAGGCCAGTGAAGAGGACGAATGGATGGATGAGGAAATGAAGTTGGAGGAGGATTTGGGACATGTGACAGGGTCGTCTGGTGATGTGGCAAGCCAGGGCCTATTTTTGACTCTGGCTCAGGCACGCACAAAACAGGAGAGGTGTAAGGGGACTGTTGCCCCCTTACTAACAGTCAGTGGGGGTGTTTTGGTTGGCTAGCTCCCAGTACTAAAAGGGGAAGGGTCTGTGGGAAATCAGGACCCTGAGACTGACAGTCCCCAGGAACAATGGGGAGAGGCCAATGCTCCTGGTCAACCTGAATGACAAGGCAGGCAGGCTAATCAGAGAGTCAGGAGGCCAGGTAGGTCCCGTCCTCTGTGTCAGCTGGAATTGCCTGGGTCAGACAGAGTGGGGCTGAGCTAAGGGGAAAGCAGGGGCCCAAGCTGAGCTGGGGAGCAGAGCTGGGCCAGATCTAGAGGGACCAGAAAAGCAGCTCAGAGAGAGCAGACCCTGTCCTGGGAGCAGAGCTGCAGCCCCCAAGCCAGAGGCACAGCCCAGAGAGAGCAGACCTGTCCTGGGAGCACAGCTGCAGCAACCAGAGCCAGAGGGGCCAGAGAAGCAGCCCAGGGAGCTGGAGGCAGAGCAGCAGCAGCAGTGCTGAGACAGAGTGGTGGAGCTGGGGCTGGAGCAGTCTGGAGCTGGGTGCGGTGAGCAGCTGGGGGCACCGAGAGGGACCCTGGGCAGCAGGCCCAGCACAGGGAGACGCCTCAGCCAAGAGGCTCTGCAGGCCGGGCTTGGATCGTAACCCCGACAGGGCGGGGACAACACTGGGACGAAGGGTCCTACCACTTAGAGCCTGAGAGCGTGCGGCCACCACCAGAGCAAGTGTCCAACCCGCAGCATCCCTGCAGCCCAGCCAGGGCTTGAGCAGGAGTCCTGGGACTTACAAGGAACAGACTGTGAACTGCCCTGACGTTCCAGAGACACTGTTTGTGATGTTCCCTGCCACAGAGCGGGGTGATGTGTTTCCTTTAACCTTTCCCATTATTCCTTATTTTTTTTTAAATTAATTGTTGATTAAATAACTTGCATTTGCTTTAACTTGTATGTAATGGTCAGTGGGTCAGAGAATTGCTCATTGCAGAGAGAGTACCCCGGAGTGGGGACACCCTTGCCCCTGTCCTAGGTGACCACAGCAGGATTGGGGGTCGAGTCCCCCAGGAATCCTGGGCCCAGCCTTGTTGGGGTTATGAGGACTCTGCCAGACAGGAGAGTGGAAGGGGAGTCCTCAAGGGCAGGGAGGCCACTGGGTAAAGGAAGTGGGAGCGAGGACTCAGATCCTTTTGCTAGCCCACTTCACCAGGGTAGTGCAGAAGCCAGGAAAGTTCCCCACAAGAGCGGGACTATTCCCCTGCTTACAGAGGCAAGCTCTGGTGAGCACGCATTGTGCTTTGATACTGCACAGTGATAGGAGATTGAACTCTCATTCATTTTGTTATATGGTAGAGGAGGGATAAGGGACAGAAACTAACAGAGCATGTGCATCTACGCAGTGGGGAACCGATGGAAAAGTTTGTTAATGTACAGCGGGATGTCCCAGGAATCCTCCATAGAGATCTCTAGGAAACTTTTATGTAGGTACTCTGCAATCCTCTGCCCAAGATTCCTGGACAGAGCTGCTACGTTCCTCCCCCGGCTATAGGAAACTTTGCTGCACCAACTGGCAATTATTTCTGCAGGGACCAAAGCAGCACACAGCATACAGACTGAAGCCGCACACATATAGGATACGTACCCTTGGGTCCCGGGTTACCCTCAGGAGTAAGATATCAGGTTCAATTACCCCAGAATGTAGAAAAGGTTGCCAATATTCAGAATAGTCTCCCTAGGCTTGTGGAGTGACCCTCTTACCAAACCACCCAGACCCTTTGTCCCTTCTAGCCCAGTCCCCCTTCCCAACCTCCCACCCCCCATCCCCCCATGCTGAACTCACCATATTTAGGACTCTCCCAGAGCAGTGTGCTAGCCAAGGGACAGTGAGAAAGAGGTGTATGTAACTTTGACGATTCATGGCTGTCAGTGCGTTCACAATACTGTCACTGTTTATTTGTCTTCTGCCAATGTGCCCTTGAGGACCTATTCCTCCACACCAGTAGAGTGTCTCCATCAGATAAGGAGACGAACCAGGTGGAGTAAGGCGGATATGTTTCGCGAAGTGCTGCAGGCCACAGATTCTGCAGACAGCGAAACAAAAGGGTGGAGGGAGACAGTTAACGAAAAACTCAGGGTGGATAGCCTGGAAAGGAGACAGGGGCAGGAGTAGATGATAGATGGACAGGAGCAGATGATAAAGCTACTGGAGGTCCAGACAGAGATGCTGAAGTTCCTCATAGCCCTGCAGTCTGAGCAAATCCATGCATGACTCTCACGGGCTTCGAGGAGAGCTGTGTTTGCTTAGCATCTCCCAAAAGATATATAGCACCTCAAAAGCTGGGACTTCTGTTGGCTTCAGTGAGCATTTGGTCAGCCCCATGCAGAGCTACTTTCCCTAATTACTTATCCTTAATTACTTATGCAAGCCTACCTCCCTTACCATAAGGTACCTGATAACAAATTATCCTCTTGCCCTCCTTAGTTTAGAAATGCAGTGTACAAATTTGATCTATATTTGTACATTTGTTCGCAGAATTTTGTCACCAAGCTGCCAGTTATATTCACAGCATACAGAGAAGTTTTAAATAAAAAACATAAAATACTCTTAAGATTGCAATGTAACACTGTTTTATCTCTTCAATCCAGAACTTTAACACATAAGAAACAAAAATCAGAGAGAGACAAAGCAGGCTGCTCCCCAAGGCAGAAAGGTGCAATTCACCCCACCTTGTTCTAGGCTGGTTCTTTCCATGCTGACTGCTACTAGGTCTCACACTTCACTACAGAGCCCTTTAGCCTGCAAGCAGGAGCAGGAACCCCCTGCCATGCACACTCTTTAATGGCTTGCAAATCCAACACAGTCCTCGATACATCACCCTTCTTCCCTTTATATTCCTTATTTAACAAACAGGATATTATTTTTTTTTAAAATCACTGGGTTAGCCTTATGGGAGATCTGCAATTTCATGGGGGCTAGTGGTACCTGCCAGGGAGAGAAAGGGACACACAGTCTTTCTCCAGCTCCTTATTAGATCACCCCACCAGGAGCACTCTTGCTTTCCCTCTCTCAGCCTCCATCTTTTGATGCCGCCTCCTCCTCCTCTGGCCAAAGGGATACCCATCTTTACTAACTTTCGGGGCCACATCCTGTAACTGAACTGAGCTTTGATCACCTATTACCAGATAAATGTGCCTCTTCATTATCTCCCCTGTTACCTCTACCTTATGTGTCCCTGGTCCCAGTATCTGCTTTATCACAACTTTTCCCCACTTCATCTCTCCCATGTAAGTTTGTAGCAACACTGTCTATCTTAGGCAGAAACACCTGGGAGGTTTACATTGTGGGTTTTCCACTATTTGCTTTTCCACAGATTCTCACAGGACACAGGCTGCCTAGCCTTCAGGAGTGGCCTCGTCAGACACAACCAGCCTCGCTGTCATGGCTTTTACCAAACCCATGTCTGTACTAGATACAGCTTTGTATTTCTCTTTCAATTCCGCCACTCTGGCTGGCATATAGGGTACCTCGCTCCAATCCAATTTAAGCTTGTATAGCCATTTTCTGCCCATTAGTGGGGGGCAAGGCATTTCCCTCAGTTATAAGTAACTCCAACCTTTAGAAGTTACAGTGACAGGGAGACTACCTAATACTCTGCTGCCCGTGACAGGGCCCACCTCCATGGTGCACCCTTGTGGCCCAACAGGGCACTATTCTCCCAGTCACAGGGTCTCCAATGGTCAGTTGCTGCCTCTCATGGGTTTCATGCTATAGCCCTTCAGCTATGGTACACTTGAGTCCCACTCCTTCCAGGGTGGGAAAGTGCAAAAATAAAAGAATATTACAAACTCACAACCAAGTAGTCTTTGGCAGGACCCTGCCCTTCAACTCAGAACTTCATAGAGTCTCCCCGGCCAGGCTACTCTCACCAACAGATAAACAGAGCTCTGTTTTCCTTCCTGGTCAGCCCCAAACTGAGCTGGGCCTTCTCCTTTTAACACCCCTCTCCACACCTGAGCTCTGCTGCAGGTGTAGTGGGGCAGGGCCAATTGGATCCATAGGCCCTCATTAACCCCTCCTTGCCAGGGTGGGGCCCCACCACGCTGCCTTTCATTGTAATTCTGTAAAGGTATATTAGCGTCTTTTAATCTTACCCCAGACAATCATTTTTGGTATGCCCCTGGTGACGGGGTGCTCTGCGCACCACGGGAGGGCGCCGCCTCCTGGCGGTTCAGGGGATTAGCTCAGCCAGGCTGATGCCCCTTCCAAGAGTTGAACTCTGTCACTTTCTTTCTCTGCAGCCAGGCCGCCGACAACAATTCCAGGCCCCAGGGCAGAACAGTCAATGGGCCCCCAGCCCACGCGGACGCGGCCCGCCTGACATTTGGGTGGTGATGTGCCTGTGCTGGCTGGTGCCCAGCGAGCTGCTGCCGGCTGTGCTGCTGGGTGTGCTCTTCCGGCACGGCCAGGGCTTCCACATGCCCGCCCCACAGCCTTTGCCGGTACCACTCCGCACGCGCCTAGGAGCCCTGCCAGAGGCGACGACTGGGAGGGACACAAAGGAGGGCACCAGCTAAGGGGGTGTGTGGCATGTGACACTCCCACATGACCCTTCCCGCGTAACCTCCCACGTGACTCCTCCCTGCCCTGCCCCCAGCCCGGGGCCCCTGCGCTCTCCCCATCCCATGTTACCTGGGCGGGGGGCTCTGTCCTCCTGCTGCGCCGGCCCGGCTCCCCCTGGCTGTTTGGCTGCTCTTCTGGCAGCCAGGCTCCGGAGTCACTCCTGGCTGCTGCCCGGTGCAGCACAGCAGCTGCCTGGGAGAGCGCCTGCCTGCAGCAGCAGCAGGCCACCCCCCCAGGCTCAGCTTCTGGTGACAATGGCCGAGCGAGCTACAGCGGCTGGGAGCCCCCAGGCCCTTTTAAATCAGCCGGGCCCCTAGGCAATCGCCCCCTTTCACCCCGTCCCCCGTCGTCAGGCCTGTCTGTGGCCCCTCTCTCATTTCTGGAACTGCAGTCTCCTCTTTGTGACTCAGCCCTCAGGCCAGGTCACTAAGTGGTTTCCCCTTCAGGGGATGTATCAAAAAGTCTTTTCTCCTCAGCTGCCACAGGAAGTCTTCCCATTCTCTGCCCCAGGTACCACTCCTTCAGTGGCTGGTAGGGGAACCCAGGCTCACCCTCTGCTCAGTGTTCTGGTTCAAGGACCCTCTAATGATGGCTCATAGAGGCGAATACAAACACTCACAAGGATTACCCCAGGAACTGTGTACAATGGAAACCTCTCTGAGATAGCACGGACCCAATGGAGACTGTTTGACTCATGTCATAGCAAAAGATCATTCCAACAAGCTGGAAGAAGATATAAAGGGAGAAGTGACATCATCACTTGATCTACTCCCCCTACAACACAGCACCTGAAAACACCTAAGGAACAAAGACTAAACTGGGGAAGGAGGGGTCCCAGGCGGGAAAGAGGAAAGCCTGCCTGTGTATGGAAGCTTGGTGGACTGTTTGTACTATCTAACAGGGTGAGACACTGTTTGATTCAAATCCTATCCAGTTTAGAGAATTTAGGTTGTGTTTTTGTTTATTTCTTATAGTAATCTACTTTGATCTTTACACTATTACTTATAATCACTTAAAATCTATCTTTCTCTAGTTAATACATTGGGTTTATATTTTTACCTTTAAAACAGTGGGTTTTGCTTGGAGTGCTTGGGGAAGCTACTTAGGAACATAAACATGTGCATTGTCTTCTCCACACTGAGGGAGGGGCGGACAGGAAAATAAACTTAGTGGTCAGGCTTTTGACCAGGGCAAGATGGTATAGCTCTGGGGTCCTAAGCTGTGGAGCTGGGGCGTGAGCTGGCTAAAATCTCTCTATTGTTAGTTCATGAGTGGCTCAGGGGAAGCCTTCATGTAACTGCAGCTGGGTGTGTCCCTGGCTGTGTAAAGGTTTGTGTAAGTGTAGGACCAGGAGTGGTCTGCAGCTTGCCACAGCAGCACAGTGAGTAAGGGAGCCCAGGCTGGTATGCCAGACGGTTCAGCAGTACCCCAGTTCCAAGTTGCATCCTGGGGGACAGGGCGTCACAGAGACATTTTTCAAGTGCATTTAAGTGTTGGTGAACAGTGTCAGTTTGAAAGTGTTGGAGACTTCTAGGGCATGATCCTCAGATCTAAATCAGCATTGCTCTAATGGCTTCAATGGAGCTACACATTTACAACCACTGAAAATTTGACCCACGTACTCAGCATGAGCAGTGGCCATACAAGCTTCCCAGTCAATGCACCTCAACCCTGTCTTGGATGGATCCTTCTCTGGAGGGGCTCAGTCTTCATGACCCATTTAGCCATTGGCCTCTGTGCTGGGACTATGAATATGGGTGCCAATTAGTACCAACTGTGTTAGAGAAAAGAGGACAGTAAACAGCCCTTTTCAAGCTTTTATGAAATTAAATACTTCCCCATGGGTTTTTCCTTCTCCTTGAGTTAATTAGAAAATACAGGAACATAAGAATTGCTTTCCCAGACCATTGGCCCATCGGGTCTGATATTCTACTTGTAGCAGTGGCCTCTACCAGATGGTTTGCAGGAAAGTGAAAAATTTTGGGCTGTGGAAGGAAGGGATTATACTGGGGATTTCCATCCTTTCTAAACAAAGGAAATAGTCAATAAGGATTCTACTCCCATCTTGTTATCTTTCTGCTCCCTGACATAAGGGTAGTTTTCTGATACTGAAGGAAACCCAGAGTGAACAAATACAGGTTCAGTGCCTACAGTTGTAACCACTATTTATAAATTCTCTCAGCTCTGCATTGAACTATATAACTATCTGCTCTGTGAGTGTTTGAGTTGATTGAACAGCCACATCTCTACCCCCTTTGGGTTACCAAATTCAGCCTACAAGATATTCAAGCATATTATATTCTTTCTTTGGGCAGGTCTACACTACGGGATTAAGTCGTCCTAATTACGCAACTCCAATAATGTAGCTGGAGTCGACGTAGCTTAGGTTGACTTATTGCAATGTCTACACTGCACTGGGTCAATGGGAGAAACTCTCCTGTCGACTTACCTTGTGCTCATTCCGGTGGAGTACTGGAGTCGATGGAAGAGTGATTGGTAGTCAATTTAGTGGGTCTTCACTAGACCCGCTAAATTGACCCCCCCGGTGAATCGATCTCCGCAGCATCAATCCACGGTAAGTGTAGACAAGCCCTTTCTGTCCTTTGCTTGTAACAAAACCAGTCTTCTTCTCCCCTAATCTCAGTTTCTCTGTCTTTCCATTTCTCTGTCACAGCAATCACCCAGTTCCAGCTCCTTGACTTTGGCCTCATCATCAGAACATTGCTGACTTAGAAGCAGAAAAATGGTAAGATGTCTCAGGTGGTAAGATAAAAACAATTTGGAATTCCATCTGGTTTCTAGTTGCTATCATCCTCTTTCCTGTCTTTCCTGTCTTTTTACCTTTTGATGTCAGCTCAGTTAGGCAGACATTTGTTGATGAATAAATGATTACCCCATTTATAAAAGGAGTTCTATGGTAATTTCAATAACCTCCCATTACATCTGTTTTATGTGTTGGGATTATGGTTGATACCTTTCCACATAATGACCTGGTGTGTTGCACTGCACTATAATTGCTCATTAAAAATCTATTTTAAAAAGTAAGACATGGGGGTGATTTACAGCAAATCTCTGTGTCAGTCCATCAGATGGTAACACTGCCTAAAAAACAAAACAAAACTGCCAAACTGTTTCTGAACTGGATTGTTGGGAGAGAAGGTAATGAACTAGTGCCTCAAGCGTGACACCGATTTACAGCAGCTGAGGATCTAATACTTTGAATGCAAGATTCACACAAATCAGGCGATCAAACAAAACAAGACTCTGTATCCTGAAAATCTATGGAGTCTACTAGGGACTTTACTGGAGCTCAGATGCTGTGATGATGGGTGGCAGTATGAAACCCTACAATAGTCAGACAGGGTGTATCTTTTGCCCACATAACACAATCTAAACATCGCTGGGCCCTAGAAATGCAATGTCACTTGGCAGATTGTTGGCAACAGGGAGTGAACAGGAGATCTCTGGATCTTAAAACATGAGTGTCTATTACCTGAGCTAAAAGACCCTGCTCTATTAACCAAGGCTGAAGCAAGCTCTATGTGACCTGCCACCACTAGCTGGAGACAGAGCACCACATTGTGTGGGTATCAAATTGTGCATAACATAACCTCACCAGGCTGATCCTTAGTCCTGTAGTATGAATTGGACCGAGCATTCACTTGTGGGATAGGCAGGCAGAATCTCAATGCAGAGTAAACAAGATCTACTCAAAGATTGTTTTACAAGTCTTCAGACATTAGGTTCTCAGACACTGGGGCAAAGCAGGTATAAGTTACACTTTCCTGTCCCCTACACCTGATGGGGTATGCATAGGAAAGTATTTATCACTGTCTTCCCTCATTGGGGTTTTCTGCTATGGGAGGAGTAGCTTTAGGTCATAGTGGGGACTCCATCAAAGGAAGCTGATCAGCACAAATGCTAAATCACCACATTGCCCTACAACCCACTTTCAGAGCTATGCAGGACTCCCACGAGAGAGAGAGGAGGTGATGCCCTCCTCTCTCTTTCATGGGAGTCCTGCATAGCTCTGAAACTCTCCACTACTGGAGTTTCCCCTGGAGTTTGACTTCCCATCCTTCAGGACCTTCTGGCAAAGAGCTGGTGTTGAGTCAGGGCTGGTTCTAGCACCGTATAACCTTCGTGGAAACGCAATGACTAGCTCATGAGGACAGCCTGCCCAGCAACATCATTTCCCCCATGGCACACTACACCATTTGTTAACACCTCTGATATTATCCCCTAAAGCTCCAGCACGACTAGAGCAGGGAGTTTGAAGAGTCTCTAGGCCAAATTCTGTTCTCCCTGGCACCAGGGTTACCCCGTTATCTTCAAGGGGTCCCTCTGAATTTACACCACCATCACAGACTTTTCCCCCTAGTGTTTACAAATAAAGATCAAACGCTCAGCTGACTGGTTGGTGTAGGATTTCTTTGTCCTTCCTAGGAGGTTTGTATCGAGCAGCCGTGCCCCCCTGTTGCTTCACCTCGAGCACAGCTGGGGCGGGGAGTACATGGCATTTTGTTGGATGCCTTGCTAAGTTCTGAGTGAGTTTAGTTCTCCTGGAAGGGGATCAGACTCACTGGCCTGGAAAAAAAGAGATTTCTCTGTTTACCCTCCGATTCCCATGCACAAAACAGGAAGTGGCAACACAAGCTTCCCTCATACCACCCTGTTCCTCAGTGCCTGCCCGGAGGCTCTGCCTCTAGGACCGCAGCAGCCATGACAGCCCAGAATCCTTGGCCTCCCCGCTGAGACTCGCAACAGGGATCCAATTAGCATCGACTGTTCGGGTGGTTAGTGCTGGGGGGATACTTGTCACCGCCCCTTTCACTCAGGCAGGTAAACAGCTGTTATATGATAATGACAGCTGACCATTAGCAATGAAAAGATCTGTATCCCTGCAGACTACCAATCCCAGGGAAGGGTAGGCTTTTAAAAAGCAGAATTTGACATACTACAGCCTGACATTCTTCCACCTCACATGACTGGATTATGAGGGACAAGCTATAATCATCCAGGAAGGGTAAGAGTTCCACAACAACTCAAAAGTCTTAGCAGGGGGATCAACTCATTGGATCACGTACATCTGAGCCTGATAATTCAAATACTAACTGGGCTACACTTTTACAGGTACTTTACTGTCCTGACAGAAATCAAACACAAATATCCCCCTACATTCAGTGGTCATGTGATGATTTAAATACTAATGGTTACACAAGAGCATACCTACTGCAGGTTAGCAGCATTTGTCTCCCTGAGACAGCAGTTACACATCAGCGTGTATTTTTTAGTGATCAGCTGACATGTTTCATGTACAGTAACAGGCCTATTAAACTGAAAATAACTTTGTAGTTCAACAGGCAGCACTTAAGATTTATTTTATTCCACTTAGAAAATCGAGTTAAGGTCCAAACCCACAATCTCTCCAATGGCAACACTACCTTCTGAAGCCAAGAAAATAGAGCACAAGTACCTAGCACATTTTTAGATGCAATACAAATAAATCCTCACTATCATTAAGGGGCAGGCCCAAAATGTAACCTCCCTTGACGGTGATCTGCAAAGGGAATAAAAAATGATCCACACATAAATGCATGTGCAGAATGCCCCCAGTAAGCAAGATTTGTGGAGGTCATTTGGCAGCTAGATAAGTATAAATTAACCTTTAAACAACTGTTTATAGTCCTTGCAAAGTCTGCCAGATAGTTCCTGATTTACTACTGTCCCTCAGGGATGCACCAGAGCGGCCAAGGGAAGTTGTGTTTTATTCCAAAGTGGGGAGGTTTTCAAAGTTTCTGATTTAAAAGAAAATTTTGAAAATGATGCCATACTACTAACCCGAGACCCTGTGGTCTGAATCCTTGTCACAGTGGAATTTCCCAGTTCTCTCTGTATTATTAGTGCATTTGTGCGGGAGAGGGGGTTATACTCAGATTGTAAGCTCTTTGGGACCGGGATAACCCTTTTGTTATATGTGTGTACAGTGCTTAAAGCAATGGGCCTGAGGTCCCTGTCTAGAGATTCTAGGCACTACCTCAATGCAAAGGACTAATAATATTCATATTGAACATGGGTGGTCTGAGTGGAATATATATGCCATGCCAGTATAAGACTGACTGTAGAGGTCAAACTTCTATAATATAAGATTCAGAGATTCCAAGGCTAGAACAGACCATTGTGATCATCTTGTCTGACCTTCTCTAGAGCGCAGGCCACAGAATTTCCCTGAAATGATTCCTGTGTGAACAGGAGCGTATCTTTTAGAAAAACACCCAACCTTGATTTAGAAGGAAATAACTCATTGGGAGTTTTGCCTGAGTAAGGACTGCACGTCTGGAACCATTAATAATTTTAACCTTGTCTGTGCTCTCCGTGTAACGCCAAGTACTTTTCATTCTCTCTAGTCTGGAGAATTAAATGCACTGAAAATCGAAGCGAAAAAGGCCCCCATTGCAATTCAAACAGGTACTTTTGAAATAGAAAAAAGTGCTTGAGAAATTCTGTGCACCTGAAGCTTCCATGTTCCTCTGTGGAATAAATATCGTCTAATTAGCAAGACAACTGACAACATCTATTATTTATTATTATTACCATAGCACACAGGAACCCCAGTCATGGACCAGAACCCCATTTTGTTAGGTGTTTTACAAACACAGAACCAAAAGATTGTCCCTGCCCCATGGGGCTTACAATCTAAGTAAATGCTAAGATACCAGGCTGGTGGCCACTTTAAAAGCATTTAGAAAGATAGGCTGACAGATTGATAGTTGGATAGAATATATAAATTAGGGTCATATTCTCTCCTTGAATACATGCAACAGCTCCCACGGGCCTCAATGGGAGCTGTGTGCTCATACAATGGCAGAATTTTACCCTTAGAGTGGTTTGCAGACTGGCTAGTCTAGTCAGTTACCATGCTTAAATATGGGGACCTCAAAGAAATGTATTATTTCATAATATGATAGTCCCCTCATTCAGTCCAGGAAGATCATTAGGTCTAGAGATAATAATAAAATAATTAACCCAGTGGAATGTATTTAGAGTTGCTATTAAACAACAATATTGAACTAAGCAATAACCAGCTCTCGTCTCCGCTATTTATGGTTCCATAGCATATTATATGCATCGCTGGCTTCCTCATATGGCATCTGTAAACTGTTCTGACAGGCTAAATGCTCCAGCATTGATACTGGAAGTAACAATCGCTAGCTGTTGATTTGATACTAATGAAGAAAACAGAACCAAGATCTAGGTGACCTTCCTTTATCCACAAGGCATTCTAATTTCTTTAAAATAAGGTTTGCGGGAGAAAAAACACAGTTGATTTCATTGTGCCTCTCTAAAGGGAAGAGGAAGGAGGGAAAAGATAAACAGATAATCACTGTCTATATTCAATTTGCAGGAGACCACTCGTAGCAGCTATGTCCACAAAAACATGGAGAATTGAAATTTACATTACAGAGCATCAGTGACCCTTCATCCTGAATCAGGTCACTCTCTGTGTGTGTGTGTGTATTAGATTATAAACATTAGTTTTGCAGGCCAAATGGTCTTGGTTTTTAAACCCTTCAAAGAATGGTAAAAAATGCTGGATGTGGAGAGCTGTAATCAGATAAATACCATTCAGTAAGGAAGAGGGTGTTTTCATCTTTTCTGCTTCCTTTCTCCCCTTTGTACTAGTTACCTGTAGAAAGAGCCACAAGAGATGGCAGCTATGTGCTCGCAGTAGCATTCACTGTAAATCGATCAGCACTGGACAGCTCCACAGTGCAAGCTGTTTGTTAATGCAATTTATGCATATTTTTCCCCATTGAAGGCAGGGTTTCTTTCATGGAAACTGGAGAATGAAAATCTTAAAGCACGTGGTTTCATTTCTAAAACTTCAGGTTTGCATTTAAAGAAACGAAACACACAAACAAAGCACATTAGGCCATATGTGATCACAAAAGCCATATATATCCCATCTAACACCTTTTCAGCTGAGGCATTGACCACTTATGGGCATTACAGATCCTGGAGCACTTTCAGGATAGGGCCTGACCTTATTGTCCTGGCTGGCCAATTTCGAGCTCTGTCTACTTATTTTCCCCATGCAGTTTCAACTGGATTCCATAGTCTTCCACTCTCCCTGTCCTGAACTGTTGTGTAATATTGCTGGAGATAACTGCCGTTAAGGTGGGCTGATTCCTGGACACAGCATGTGCAGTACTTTTTAATCAAAAGGTACCATGCGTAAAAGTAAGTTATTTGTTATTATGTATGTGAATGAAAAAAGATGTCAGAGGCATCTATGAATAAGGACATTGTCAGCCAAATTGTAGGCACTGCAGGTATTTGTCTAGTTCTTCCCCTTTCCCCGCTATGCCAGAAGTGAACCCAAGACCCACTCACAATGCAACATAGTTTTAAGTATTCAATGCTTCAATGCATTAAGTTAAGCAGACGGGCCTTCCTCTGGAACATCGACTGCTGCAGGCAGGATAGCAGACATTATGGCCAATGGTTTGTCAAGTCCCATGTTCCTGCTGTAACAAGGTGAAGAGGCAACCAGGATGTATGGAGGCAAGATCATTGTGAAAATTAGTCTATTACTGATGCCAGGAAAGAGCGGATCTCTTGCTTTCTTTAGTCTCTGTCTAACTGCTTGTTGCCACCCAGCCAGCCAGTTGCATTGACTGTCCTTTGCAACACAGCGACAGACCTCTTTCAAAAGTCAGTCACCAACTGAAAAAAAGGACTGCTTCTGTGGGTGCATAATTTAAACCTGCACTGGGCAAGCACCAGCAAGATGATCCAACAAAGCTAGAAAAAGGGTAATTGGAAAAAAAATGTGTGTGTGAATTTAGTGCTGGTGGGAGGCCTGAAAGCCTGGGAAATTGGTGTTTTCTTTCTCCACAGAGGAGGCAGAGCATAGGCATTGTACGGCTTAGTGAGAGTAATTCAAGACACACAGAAGTATGGGTTAATGCTCTTTTAGTCGAAGTAATATCATAGCACCTAGGAGCCATGGACCAGGACCCCATTGTTGTAAAACACAGAACAAAAAGACAATTCCTGCCCCAAAGAGTTTACAATCTAAGTATCAGGCAAGAGACAACAGATAGATGCAGACAGATGGGGGAGTACAAACAAACAATGAGACTATATTGGTTAGTATGACAGGCAGTAGTCTCAATACACCAGCGACTTAACTATCATCAAGATTTTTAAAGGAGTCATGGCAAAGGAGGGTTTTGAAGTCTGCTGTACACGCCAGGAATCACTGTGCTGGTGGGGGATGGTGGCTTCAGTTATAATTAGGACTGGTCCAAACCACAAGCAAACAATGAAATTGATTTTATTTATCTATGTTTTTGTTTTTTTGTTAGTTTTTTTTTTTTGAGGAAAATGTGGAAATTTTTTGGAGAAAACATTTACTCAAAATGCCATAAAATTTTAGGCAACTGTAGTTGCACTAAAGTGGCCTTAAAAGGATACATTATTCATAGATTTCAAGGCCAGAAGGGACTCCTTGTGATCCTATAGTCCGATCTCCTGAATAACATAGGCCATAGATTTTTCACCCAATAATTCCAACGTCGAGCCCAGTAACTTGTGGTGTAGCTAAAGCATATGTCTTAGAAAGACATCTGATCTTGATTTAAAGATGTCAAATGAGGTGCAAAATCAACCTCTTGCTTTGGGAATCTGTTCTAGTTGCTAATTAGCTTCACTGTTAAAAATGTACACCTTATTTCCAGTTTGAATCTATCCAACTCCAACTCCCAGTCATTGGATCTTGTTGTGCTTCTGACTGCAAGATTAAGGATTCCCTTAGTGTCGCATATGTACTCCCCGAGGAGGTATTCATAGCATGTGAACAAACCACCTCTTGACCTTCATTTCTACACTGCCTCTGCATTCACCTTATCCCTGACCTGGAGGGAATGCTTCCTCAGATGTGAGAGCAATTAATTCTCCAGGCCCATTCAGGCCACAGCCTCTCCTTGACAATTCTGCAATTAATGCGTAATATGATGGGAGTTAGTGAGACAGGCAGACTCATGTATTTGGAAGAGCACTGAAAACACCAGCTTGTTTTTATGTAGCTCAGCAACCATCCCATGGAGACATCTTTTCCATCACTGACGTCCCAGGTTGGACCAGAACTCTCAGCCTGGAAAAAATAAGGCTCCAATCTTAGTTCCCGCAGACAGACATTCCCTGGAGCCACAGGCCCTTGTAAAGCAAGAGAAAAAATAAACTTAGAAAGAGAGTGAGAGGGAGTGGAAAGAAGGAAAGACAAGGAGGTTCACCTGCCTCCTATCTTTACACACTTGACTCCTGGGCTTTCTTCCCCTGCTTTCAGAACCCAAGTGACACCTCAGCCAAGATCCCACATGTGTGCAGGATCAACTTACAAAGCTTATCCACATAAAATATTGTTACAGAAATGGAAACTGGCAGTCTCATTCATTTTAAATAAATCTAAAACAGAGAATCACATTCTTTGTCTGCGGTCCAGATTCCATTTAATAATTCTTATACTAAAGCCTCTATCCGTAGGAAAAACCAGCTAAGATTACATGTATATTTTTTACATTTTCCCCCCTAATAAACAGCAATAAATTTTCACTCTGATTGGAAAAAAAACAATCAGGTGGGTGTTATTCCATTTACATCATGGCTGAGTTTCATAAAGGGCTCACAAGATACAGATGGAAAGAGACATTGAAAGGGTCTTGGGGGAATGATTCCCTAAGGCATTGTTTGCCTTTCCATTTGGATTTTTTTTAAGCGCTATCCAAATGCTGTGTGCACACAAAACACTTTTCAGTCATTGTTCAGCAGTGCAGTATGTATAGCTGGCTGACCATCTTCTTTTTTTCTTTCCAAAAAGGGGGAGATTTTCATAGATTCTAAAATCAGAAGAGCCCACTGTGATCATCTCTTGTATAATACAGGCCAGAAAACTTCCCAGAAATAATTCCTGTTTGAACTAGAGCAGGGGTTCCCAAACTTGGTTCACGGCTTGTTCCGGGTAAGCCCCTGGTGGGCCGCGAGATGCTTTGTTTACCTGGAGCATTCCCGGAGCTCCCATTGGCCAGGAATGGCAAACCGCAGCCATGCCTGCGGACACTCAGATAAACAAAGCGTCTCCCAGCCTGCCAGGGGCTTACCCTGAACGAGCCGTGAACCAAGTTTGGGAACCCCTGAACTGGAGCAAATCTGTGAGACAAATACTCAATCTTGATTTTAAAATTGCCAGTGATGGAGAATCCACTTTGGTAAATTATCCCAGTGATTAATTACCCTCACTTTCAAAGGCATAAATGGGAGCTATGTGCCTATCACCTGTCAGCGAATGGGAATTGGGCACTTAGCTGCCTTTTTGTGCATTTCAAAACATCTGCCAAATTCTCCACTGTTATGAAGAAGGAAAACTCTGCTGAAGTTGCATCCACTTACACCAGCAGAGAATTTGGCCCTTATCCTGAAGCATGTTACTGAACAAGAGGTCACTTTACGTCATGTGCGTATGCTGATTGGTGCACACCTCAAAGCAATTTAGAGACTTGCAATCCAGGATCCCAGTTGGGTAACTGACTTCAGTAGGGGTCTATGAGTGCAAGAGTCTGCCCGCCTGGATCTGATTGCAAGATCAGCACCTAAATATGTGCTTATAAGGATCAATTCTCCCATGACTGTCCCGCAGCCACCTCTAGAGTAGAACACACCAGCATTCCAGTAGTACAAGAATAACTATCCAGTAGTTTAGGACAGGAAGTGAAGATGACTGGATCTTTTTGAAATTGCAGCAGAATTCAGATATTAAGGATTCAATTACCCAAACTGGAGTCTGGCCAGGACACCATGACTTACACCCCTAACTCTTGCAAGAGGTGCCAGGGGATCTTTAACGACCACCCGTGCACCGGGCTGCAGGTTTTACATCTCACCCCAATCCCAAAAAGCAGCACTTGCAGCAGCATCGTAGGTTATAACACCATGCTGAAGCATTGGGCTGAGAAGGCATCAGAGGGAAGCGTGCCACTTGGTGAATCGCCAGCACCAATAACAACAGCAACAGCGAGGAAAACTGGACAAATAAGCTTTTCCCCCAGATTGTGGGAATTGACTCATTGTATCAGCTCCAAGAGTCATCTCACGTCGCCACTATTTAAATGCTAATAAACTACAGAAATAAGGAGGACTCTGCATTTTTCCAGCTCTTATTCTCAGTGACTCATGCGGAGAGTCCCAAATCGAGCACTGCAGAGACATACTGTTTCCTTTCCACTTTACTTAAAAAGCTGCTTGCATATATATATATATATTTCCCAGATTATTAATAAAATTCTTATTGAACACCCTGGGTGGGAAGCCCTTAATCATTGCGCTGATCTTAACTGGGATTGATTTCTTGTCCAGCTGATAGTTCTACCCCTTCCACAGGAGATGCCTTTTTTCAGGGGAGGGGGAATGACATAAACCCAAAAAGAAAAGGAGGCTAAAATTAGGCTTTTGTTGTGCTTACTGCAGGAGGATTGGAGTATTTATTGCTGGGGGGAGCATGAGTCATAATTAAAGCCTCTAAACCCAGAAGCCAGTCTCCTAGGAGCAATTAATCTAAAAAAATGCACATTTTCCCTTTCATTCTATCTTTCAGGCAGAAAGAGTAAATGGAGCTTCCTAAATATGTTCTCAGCAAAGTGGTCACTCCTCGGATAAATTGTTGTCATATGGCAATCCTATTGGGCACCTTCCTCTGGCAGACTGCGGTGCAACAGGGATGTCTGCCTCAGTTTCCCCGTTCTTACACCCATGAAAGCAACATATTCTCTCAGTATCTGACACAAAGACTGCCTCTGTACATAGTTTATTTGTATATGCTAGTGCAGTAATTCTCCAAGAACCTTCACAGGAAAAAAAAATCTAACTCCCACAGTAAACAAAAAGGTACTATGGGTTTTCCATTCCCCCCTCTCCAGGGAAGTCACTTCCAAGTCACCCAGCTGAGAGTCAATATCAGCACTGTGTTCCCAGAGAAATCCCCACCATTTTCAACTCCCCAGGCCTCTCTCCCTGGGAGTCTTACCCCTCCTCAGGGCACATCCCTCCTGGGTCCGCCCTCTTGTGTCCAGGTTCTGCTTTCTCTGACCCAGCCAGATCTTCCCGTTTTGCTTAGGGGCCACAGCCTGGGCCTTCCATTCATCAGACACCCCTGGTTTGGGCCGTTTTCACTAACAGTTCCATTTCTGCTGTCCTCAGGACTCAGCTTGCTCTACTGGATCTCCTGTCACTCTCTCCCAAGCATCTCTTGCCAGCTCTCTCCTGCTGCTTCCGGTCTCTGACTCCTTCCAGCATCAGGCACCTCTCACCTACCAATCTCCTCAACCTAGGGCTCAGCTCTCTCAAGCTTAACTGAGGGTCAACTGACCACTCACAGGGGCACCGGCCTCCTCCCTCTTAAAAAGCCAGTATCACCCCATGACATTTATCTGCTTGGAAAGGCAATCTGTGTCCCCAGTCCTGCAAATGACACTGCATGGGCTGATTAAGAGCCGATAAAGGGATCTTCTTCTGGGCAGCTAATTTCATTTTCTATTTGAAGGTGACTAAATAACCATAGGAGGCCAGGAAACATTGGCAGACATCACCACGCAAATACAGAGAGAGCACTATCTTTAAAGCAGATGCAATGGGTTGTGGATACTGACCTCATAGCCAGCACTAGAGGGGAGACTTCATGATGCTAACTCCAGGCACTGGCCACTCTTAAAATTCTTTACACTCAGGACCTGATCCAAAGCCTGCTGAAGCCAATGCAAAGACTCCTGTTGAGTTCAGCACACTTTGGATGAAGCCCCCAAAGCACACAGCCATTACACTATGCATTCATTTAATGCCTCCATAATGACGCTGAACCTAATCCAAACCTCACTGAAATCCATGGAAAAACTGCTGTTGACTTCAGTGTGCTTTGAATCAGGCCCACTGTGATTGGAAAGGCTGGAAAAACACTGGTCTGGCCCAACTATTTGGCTGATGGTTTGTTTGCAGCTCGCACTCCATTGCCTCAGTGAATAAGTCAATGAACTAGTGACCCCTGAGTAGATAAGCCAAGCATTTCAATTCATCTGGAAATCAGAAAGATTAGCAGTCTCCAGACTCCTGTACATGGACTGTGATTCGATGTGTGGATGCATGGAGCACATTTCAGTATGTGGGAGTCTATAATCCTCACAAACACTCATTAAAAGAAAAAAATATATAATCCAGGGAGATCATCACATGCTTCCAGACAGGAGGCCAATAAATGTAGGCCTAATCAATTGCTCTATCTACTGTCCACTGTAATTATTCTCTCTGCTTTATGGCAAACAGCACGACTGGAGCTTGACCTCCAGTTAGTTATTTTATTTAGATCCGTCCCTTCTAACTTATCGGGTAATATTTAGAAAGCTTTTTTGGGTTCCTCAGATTAAGAAGAAAGCCAATGAACACTGAACTTTGCATACACACTGCCTAAAGATTTACCTCTGTTTAGAAAACATGTCTGAAATTTCAGGTGAACCCCCGCCCCCCCCAGCTCTTTTGGAGGGAGTCAAATTCAGGCTTATAATACAAAAGGCTTTTAATATACATAGGGCCTAATTTTGCTGAGCACCCGTGACTCCTATTGTGACAAGGCCTGATCCAGAGCCCACTGAGGTCTATTGGCTTTAATGAGCTTCGGATCAGGCCCATGGTGCTCAGCATTTCTCAGGATCAAGACTTTATCCGTGGAGTTGTGCCCGGAGGTAAGGCAGTTGTATATGTTCTGTCCTCGCTTACAAACAAGATCTAGGAGCCCCTGGTGACCTCCTCGATCAGCTCTCTTACTATTCCTTTCCCCATATCCCTGCATCTGCAAACGGCTTTGGAGCACGTGGGCAAGTCTCTGGTAACGCTGCGTCTCAGGGCTAACACAGTCCACCCTTCAGCTGTGTTGACCGTCAGTTATGCCCGACCGCATCGGACATCTCGGCTCTGTCTATATGACGGGCGAGGGGTGCGATTCTCAGCTCGCGTACGCACACTCACGCTAGTGCTCATCAAGCTAGTGTGAGTATAAATAGTGCAGCCACGGCAGCAGCTCCACAGCTTAGCCCTGTACAGTCCTGCCTGAACCCCATGACTGCCGCCCGTGCTACCACCACTGCATTATTTATGCTTGTGCTGGGGCTCACGGACCGAGCGTGAACATGCATGCACAACCTGGGAATCACACCCCTAGCCCGTAGCGTAGACGTCGCGTGAATGAGAGGAGGAGGGAGTAGGGCTTGATCTAAAGCTCACTGGTCAACTGGGAATCTATCCTTTAATTTCAATGGGCTTTGGATCAGGCCCAGGCTGCCCACTATGCACTAGATTGCAATCAAGAGCTGTAATGAATCTTAGGTGGCAAAGGGGCTATAAAGGGGAGAAATGGAAAAATCGGTTTAAGTTTAAATCCCGCCAAGAACATTTGCTTCTTTCTTGGATCTCGTGCTGAATAATTTCAAAATCCCAGAGCTGGTAGCATATGATTTGTGGGTTCAGAATTGTCTGACTTAATGGGAGAAATAATTTAAACTTTCTGCATTAAATATTTATTTACATTCTGTAATAACTCTCTCTTTTTTTTTTCAGACCATGAGTCATCCCATCCCAAGGAGCTGCAATTATCATTTCCACATAGAAAACGATATTTATCCTAGGCACTAGTTTCTTTGCAGAGTTCCTATTGCCCTTCTGAAGACAGGTGTGAGGTCCAACTCTGAAGCAGGCTCATAGAATCATAGAATCATAGAATATCAGGGTTGGAAGGGACCCCAGAAGGTCATCTAGTCCAACCCCCTGCTCAAAGCAGGACCAATTCCCAGTTAAATCATCCCAGCCAGGGCTTTGTCAAGCCTGACCTTAAAAACCTCTAAGGAAGGAGATTCTACCACCTCCCTAGGTAACGCATTCCAGTGTTTCACCACCCTCTTAGTGAAAAAGTTTTTCCTAATATCCAATCTAAACCTCCCCCACTGCAACTTGAGACCATTACTCCTCGTTCTGTCATCTGCTACCATTGAGAACAGTCTAGAGCCATCCTCTTTGGAACCCCCTTTCAGGTAGTTGAAAGCAGCTATCAAATCCCCCCTCATTCTTCTCTCCTGCAGGCTAAACAATCCCAGCTCCCTCAGCCTCTCCTCATAACTCATGTGTTCCAGTCCCCTAATCATTTTTGTTGCCCTTCGCTGGACTCTCTCCAATTTATCCACATCCTTCTTGAAGTGTGGGGCCCAAAACTGGACACAGTACTCCAGATGAGGCCTCACCAATGTCGAATAGAGGGGAACGATCACGTCCCTCGATCTGCTCGCTATGCCCCTACTTATACATCCCAAAATGCCATTGGCCTTCTTGGCAACAAGGGCACACTGCTGACTCATATCCAGCTTCTCGTCCACTGTCACCCCTAGGTCCTTTTCTGCAGAACTGCTGCCTAGCCATTCGGTCCCTAGTCTGTAGCTGTGCATTGGGTTCTTCCGTCCTAAGTGCAGGACCCTGCACTTATCCTTATTGAACCTCATCAGATTCCTTTTGGCCCAATCTTCCAATTGGTCTAGGTCCTTCTGTATCCTATCCCTCCCCTCCAGCATATCTACCACTCCTCCCAGTTTAGTATCATCCGCAAATTTGCTGAGAGTGCAATCCACACCATCTTCCAGATCATTTATGAAGATATTGAATAAAACCGGCCCCAGGACCGACCCTTGGGGCACTCCACTTGATACCGGCTGCCAACTAGACATGGAGCCATTGATCACTACCCGTTGAGCCCGACAATTTAGCCAGCTTTCTACCCACCTTATAGTGCATTCATCCAGCCCATACTTCCTTAACTTGCTGACAAGAATACTATGGGAGACCGTGTCAAAAGCTTTGCTAAAGTCAAGAAACAATACATCCACTGCTTTCCCTTCATCCACAGAACCAGTAATCTCATCATAAAAGGCGATTAGATTAGTCAGGCATGACCTTCCCTTGGTGAATCCATGCTGGCTGTTCCTGATCACTTTCCTCTCATGCAAGTGCTTCAGGATTGATTCTTTGAGGACCTGCTCCATGATTTTTCCAGGGACTGAGGTGAGGCTGACTGGCCTGTAGTTCCCAGGATCTTCCTTCTTCCCTTTTTTAAAGATTGGCACTACATTAGCCTTTTTCCAGTCATCCGGGACTTCCCCGGTTCGCCACGAGTTTTCAAAGATAATGGCCAGTGGCTCTGCAATCACAGCCGCCAATTCCTTCAGCACTCTCGGATGCAACTCGTCCGGCCCCATGGACTTGTGCACGTCCAGCTTTTCTAAATAGTCCCTAACCGCCTCTATCTCCACAGAGGGCTGGCCATCTCTTCCGCATTTTGTGATGCCCAGCGCAGCAGTCTGGGAGCTGACCTTGTTAGTGAAAACAGAGGCAAAAAAAGCATTGAGTACATTAGCTTTTTCCACATCCTCTGTCACTAGGTTGCCTCCCTCATTCAGTAAGGGGCCCACACATTCCTTGGCTTTCTTCTTGTTGCCAACATACCTGAAGAAACCCTTCTTGTTACTCTTGACATCTCTGGCTAGCTGCAGCTCCAGGTGCGATTTGGCCCTCCTGATAACATTCCTACATGCCCGAGCAATATTTTTATACTCTTCCCTGGTCATATGTCCAACCTTCCACTTCTTGTAAGCTTCTTTTTTATGTTTAAGATCCGCTAGGATTTCACCATTAAGCCAAGTTGGTCGCCTGCCATATTTACTATTCTTTCGACTCATCGGGATGGTTTGTCCCTGTAACCTCAACAGGGATTCCTTGAAATACAGCCAGCTCTCCTGGACTCCTTTCCCCTTCAAGTTAGTCCCCCAGGGGATCCTGGCCATCCGTTCCCTGAGGGAGTCGAAGTCTGCTTTCCTGAAGTCCAGGGTCCGTATCCTGCTGCTTACCTTTGTTCCCTGCGTCAGGATCCTGAACTCAACCAACTCATGGTCACTGCCTCCCAGATTCCCATCCACTTTTGCTTCCCCCACTAATTCTACCCGGTTTGTGAGCAGCAGGTCAAGAAAAGCACCCCCCCTAGTTGGCTCCTCTAGCACTTGCGCCAGGAAATTGTCCCCTACGCTTTCCAAAAACTTCCTGGATTGTCTATGCACCGCTGTATTGCTCTCCCAGCAGATATCAGGAAAATTAAAGTCACCCATGAGAATCAGGGCATGCGATCTAGTAGCTTCCGTGAGCTGCCGGAAGAAAGCCTCATCCACCTCATCCCCCTGGTCCGGTGGTCTATAGCAGACTCCCACCACTACATCACTCTTGTTGCACACACTTCTAAACTTAATCCAGAGACACTCAGGTTTTTCTGCAGTTTCGTACCAGAGCTCTGAGCAGTCATACTGCTCCCTTACATACAGTGCTACTCCCCCACCTTTTCTGCCCTGCCTGTCCTTCCTGAACAGTTTATAACCATCCATGACAGTACTCCAGTCATATGAGTTATCCCACCAAGTCTCTGTTATTCCGATCACGTCATAGTTCCTTGACATCACCAGGACCTCCAGTTCTCCCTGCTTGTTTCCAAGGCTTTGTGCATTTGTATATAAGCACTTGAGATAACCTGTTGATCGCCCCTCATTGCCAGTATGAGGCAGGAGCCCTCCCCTCACAGACATTCCTGCCTGTGCTTCCTCCCGGTATCCCGCTTTCCCACTTACCTCAGGGCTTTGGTCTCCTTCCCCCGGTGAACCTAGTTTAAAGCCCTCCTCACTAGGTTAGCCAGCCTGCTGGCAAAGATGCTCTTCCCTCTCTTCGTAAGATGGAGCCCGTCTCTACCCAGCACTCCTCCTTCATGGAACACCATCCCATGGTCAAAGAAACCAAAGCCTTCTCTCCGACACCATCTGCGTAGCCATTCGTTGACTTCCACGATTCGACGCTCCCTACCTAGGCCTTTTCCTTCCACGGGGAGGATGGACGAGAACACCACTTGCGCCTCCAACTCCTTTATTCTTCTTCCTAGAGCCACATAGTCCGCAGTGATCCGCTCAAGGTCATTCTTGGCAGTATCATTGGTGCCCACGTGGAGAAGCAGGAAGGGGTAGCGATCCGAGGGCTTGATGAGTCTCGGCAGTCTCTCCGTCACATCACGAATCTTAGCCCCTGGCAAGCAGCAGACTTCTCGGTTTTCCCGGTCAGGGCGGCAGATAGATGACTCAGTCCCCCGGAGGAGAGAGTCCCCGACCACCACCACCCGCCTTCTCCTCTTGGGGGTGGTGGTCGTGGAACCCCCAACCTCAGGACAGCGCATCTCATGCCTTCCAACCAGCGGAGTCTCCTTCTGCTTTCTCGCCCCAGACATATCATCTGGTCCACTCTCCGCAACGATACCTGTGGAGAGAACATGAAAGCGGTTAGTTACCTGTGTCTGTGTTACTGGAACCCGGACATTCCGCTTACCTCTTCTGGAGGTCACATGTTGCCAAGCTTCTTCACTGGTCTCTTGGCTCCTCTGTGCAACCTGCTCTATATCTGTAGAGCTTTGTGCCCCTAGAAGCCTATCCTGAGTTTTGTCCAGAAAATCCTCAGTTTCCCGTATGCAACGCAGGGTTGTTATCTGTTGCTCCAGACCTTCAATCTTCTCTTCCAATATGGAGACCAGCTTGCACTTTGTACAGACAAAGTCGCTTCTGTCCTGTGGAAGAAAGACAAACATGGCACATTCAGTGCAGGTCACAACAGCTGAACCCCCCCCCTTCCTGGTGTTTGCACGATGATGTGGCACAGGAAGAGGGCATTGTGATTTAAGGAAAGTACAACTGGATATTTAGGGTCTGACAGCATGTTTGATCCAGGCTGGGGCAAATCCAAACAACATCAACAGAAGAGCTACCTCAAAGGGGGTATATTCCCATTGTAGATTCATAGATTCATAGATTCATAGATATTTAGGTCAGAAGGGACCATTATGATCATCTAGTCTGACCTCCTGCACAATGCAGGCCACAGAATTTCACCCACCACTCCTAAAAAAAACCTCACACCTATATCTGTGCTATTGAAGTCCTCAAATTGTAGTTTGAAGACCTCAAGGAGCAGAGAATCCTCCAGCAAGTGACCCGTGCCCCATGCTACAGAGGAAGGCGAAAAACCTCCAGGGCCTTCCAATCTGCCCTGGAGGAAAATTCCTTCCCGACCCCAAATATGGCGATCAGCTAAACCCTGAGCATATGGGCAAGATTCATCAGCCAGATACTACAGAAAATTCTTTCCCGGGTAACTTGGATCTTACCCCATCTAAAAACCCATCACAGGCCATTAGGCCTATTTACCATGAATATTTAATTACCAAAACCATGTTATCCCATCATACCATCTCCTCCATAAACTTATCGAGTTTAATCTTAAAGCAAGATAGATCTTTTGCCCCCACTACTTCCCTCGGAAGGCTATTCCAAAACTTCACTCCTCTGATGGTTAGAAACCTTCGTCTAATTTCTAATCTAAATTTCCTAGTGGCCAGTTTATATCCATTTGTTCTTGTGTCCACATTGGTACTGAGTTTAAATAATTCCTCTCCCTCTCTGGTATTTATCCCTCTGATATATTTATAGAGAGCAATCATATCTCCCCTCAACCTTCTTTTAGTTAGGCTAAACAAGCCAAGCTCCCTGAGTCTCCTTTCATAAGACAAGTTTTCCATTCCTCGGATCATCCTAGTAGCCCTTCTCTGTACCTCTTCCAGTTTGAATTCATCCTTCTTAAACATGGGAGACCAGAACTGCACACAGTATTCCAGGTGAGGTCTCACCAGTGCCTTATATAACGGTACTAAAACCTCCTTATCCCTACTGGAAATACCTCTCCTGATGCATCCCAAGACGACATTAGCTTTTTTCACAGCCATATCACATTGGCAGCTCATAGTCATCCTATGATCAACCAATACTCCAAGGTCCTTTTCCTCCTCCGTTACTTCTAGTTGATGCGTCCCTAGCTTATAACTAAAATTCTTGTTATTAATCCCTAAATGCATGACCTTACACTTCTCACTATTAAATTTCATCCTATTCCTATTACTCCAGTTTACAAGGTCATCCAGATCCTCCTGTAGGGTATCCCTGTCCTTCTCTAAATTAGCAATACCTCCCAGCTTTGTATCATCTGCAAACTTTATTAGCACACTCCCACTTTTTGTGCCCAGGTCAGTAATAAAAAGATTAAATAAGATTGGTCCCAAAACTGATCCTTGAGGAACTCCACTGGTAACCTCCCTCCAACTTGACAGTTCACCTTTCAGTAGGACCCGTTGTAGTCTCCCCTTTAACCAATTCCCTATCCACCTTTCAATTTTCCTATTGATGCCCATCTTATCCAATTTAACTAATAATTCCCCATGTGGCACAGTATCAAACGCCTTACTAAAATCTAAGTAAATCAGATCCACTGCGTTTCCTTTATCTAAAAAATCTGTTACTCTCTCAAAGAAGGAGATCAGGTTGGTTTGGCACGATCTACCTTTTGTAAAACCATGTTGTATTTTGTCCCATTTACCATTGACTTCAATGTCCTTAACTACCTTCTCCTTCAAAATTTTTTCCAAGACCTTGCATACTACAGATGTCAAACTAACAGGCCTATAATTACTTGGATCACTTTTTTTCCCTTTCTTAAAAATAGGAACTATGTTAGCAATTCTCCAATCATACGGTACAACCCCTGAGTTTACAGATTCATTAAAAATTCTTGCTAATGGGCTTGCAATTTCTTGTGCCAATTCTTTTAATATTCTTGGATGAAGATTATCTGGGCCCCCCGATTTAGTCCCATTAAGCTGTTTGAGTTTCGCTTCTACCTCAGATATGGTGATGTCTACCTCCATATCCTCATTCCCATTTATCATGCTACCATTATCCCTAAGATCCTCTTTAGTCTTATTAAAGACTGTAAGGCTGAACAATATCAACTCAGAACTCAATTTGAGGGGAGAGGAAATTAATTACTCTAATTGACAGTCACCTGTTTTTAACCCGTATATCGATAGTACACAGCAGAAATGTTTGCATTGTGAGGTACAGCATGGAATTTGGGTGTCCGTACCTTACAATACATGCTGACACAATGTCATCTTGTTTCTGTAGTGTGGTCCTTCAGCTGATGTAAAACATTGCCCTTACATCGACTGAAATGGAGCTACACTGATCTACATGAGTTGAGGATCTTGCCCAGCAATTTTTATTATAGACAGACAGTAACTGGAAACCCTTAATCTGAACACTCTCAGATCTCTGGAGTGAGAAATCCAGGCCCACCATCTCTGATTTTCATGGCATTTTAGTGGTAGACTGACACCACTAAGGGCTGAAGACCACTATCAATCCAAAAAAGTGCACCTTATCAACCTGTACCTCCATGGTCCATTCAGTCCTGAGGCTCTCTGCTGAGACTGCTGAAAAAGCAGCAATTTGTGTCCATTGTGGTGGGTTTTGTTGTGATGTGGACACCAGTCCAGGTAGAAATGGACTGAGACCACCAACACATTTTGCTTAGATAAATGAACAGCCATGGTGACAGCTTTTGGTCAATGCCAACAAGGCTGGATCTGAATTGATAACCAACTTTAGGAGGTGAAAGGCTTCATTCTCTAAACCTGGGCCATTCCAACTTTATTATACTTGCTCTAAAATCCACAGGACCTTTAATGAGTGGTCAGTCATGACTTCAGCTTTACATCCCTTTAGAAAAACAGAAACTGTGTAGCACAGTACCTCCTAACGCCATTTTTTAGCATTCATTCAGTACTAAACAAAATACATACTACTTACTGTCCCACTCCCTCAAACTTTCTTCCTGATGCCTCTTGGATTTTCCTTGGAGGTCTCTCATCCAAGTACTCATGAGGCCCAGCTTTGATTAGTTTATGGGATATGACAAAAATCACAGGCTAAGCTGATCTGGCTAGTTGAGCAAAGTTAACAGTCATCAACTTGACCTGCTGCTCGAAAACCGGGAAGAATTAGTAGGGGAAGCAAAAGTGGATGGGAACCTGGGAGGCAGTGACCATGAGATGGTCGAGTTCAGGATCCTGACACAAGGAAGAAAGAAGAGCAGCAGAATACAGATCCTGGACTTCAGAAAAGCAGACTTTGACTCCCTCAGGGAACTGATGGGCAGGATCCCCTGGGAGAATAACATGAGGGGGAAAGGAGTCCAGGAGAGCTGGCTGTATTTTAAAGAATCCTTATTGAGGTACAGGGACAAACCATCCCGATGTGTAGAAAGAATAGTAAATATGGCAGGCGACCAGCTTGGCTTAACAGTGAAATCCTTGCTGATCTTAAACACAAAAAAGAAGCTTACAAGAAGGGGAAGATTGGACAGATGACCAGGGAGGAGTATAAAAATATTGCTCAGGCATGCAGGAGTGAAATCAGGAGGGCCAAATCACACTTGGAGTTGCAGCTAGCAAGAGATGTTAAAAGTAACAAGAAGGGTTTCTTCAGGTATGTTAGCAACAAGAAGAAAGCCAAGGAAAGTGTGGGCCCCTTACTGAATGAGGGAGGCAACCTAGTGACAGAGGATGTGGAAAAAGCTAATGTACTCAATGCTTTTTTTGCCTCTGTCTTCACGAACAAGGTCAGCTCCCAGACTGCTGCACTGGGCAGCACAGCATGGGGAGGAGGTGACCCTTTCTCTGTGGAGAAAGAACTGGTTCGGGACTATTTAGAAAAGCTGGACGAGCACAAGTCCGTGGGGCCGGATGCGCTGCATCCGAGAGTGCTAAGGAGTTGGCGGATGTGATTGCAGAGCCATTGGCCATTATCTTTGAAAACTCATGGTGATTGGGGGAGGTCCCGGATGACTGGAAAAAGGCTAACGTAGTGCCCATCTTTAAAAAAGGGAAGGAGGAGAATCCGGGGAACTACAGACCAGTCAGCCTCACCTCAGACCCTGGAAAAATCATGGAGCAGGTCCTGAAGGAATCAATTCTGAAGCACTTAGAGGAGAGGAAAGTGATCAGGAACAGTCATCTTGGATTCACCAAGGGCAAGTCATGCCTGACTAATCTAATTGCCTTCTATGACAAGATAACTGGCTCTGTGGATGAGGGGAAAGCAGTGGACATGTTATTCCTTGACTTTAGCAAAGCTTTTGACACGGTCTCCTACAGTATTCTTGCCAGCAAGTTAAAGAAGTATGGGCTGGATGAATGCACTATAAGATGGGTAGAAAGTTGGCTAGATTGTCGGGCTCAACGGGTAGTGATCAATGGCTCCATGTCTAGTTGGCACCCGGTATCAAGCGGAGTGCCCCAAGGGTCGGTCCTCGGGCCGGTTTTGTTCAAAATCTTCATAAATGATCTGGAGGATGGTGTGGATTGCACCCTCAGCAAGTTTGCAGATGACACTAAACTGGGAGGAGAGGTAGATACGCTGGAGGGTAGGAATAGGATACAGAGGAACCTAGACAAATTAGAGGATTGGGCCAATTTTTTTATCATTCCCCTCTATTCGACATTGGTGAGGCCTCATCTGGAGTACTGTGTCCAGTTTTGGGCCCCACACTACAAGAAGGATGTGAAAAAATTGGAAAGTGTCCAATGGAGGGCAACAAAAATGATTAGGGGACTGGAACACATAACTTATGAGGAGAGGCTGAGGAAAGTGGGATTGTTTAGTCTGCAGAAGAGAAGAATGAGGGGGGGATTTGGTAGCTGCTTTCAACTACCTGAAAGGGGGTACCAAAGAGGATGGATCTAGACTGTTCTCAGTGGTAGTAGATGACAGAACAAGGATTAATGGTCTCAAGTTGCAGTGGGGGAGGTTTAGGTTGGATATTAGGAAAAACTTTTTTACTAGGAAGATAGCGAAGCACTGGAACGCGTTACCTAGGGCGGTGGTGGAATCTCCTTCCTTCGAAGTTTTTAAGATCAGGCTTGACAAAGCCCTGGCTGGGATGATTTAGTTGGGGATCGGTCCTGCTTTGAGCAGGGGGTTGGACTAGATGACCTCCTGAGGTCCCTGATATTCTATGATTCTATGATTCTCACTGATTGTTTTATCAACATAAAGGTAGTTTCCTCATTTTCAGTTATACATTGAAAACATCTGGGTAAATTCTATGTCAGGAAGAATTCTATATGTTGTCTCTCTCACCACGAGAAGTTGGTCTAATAAAAGTTATTACTTCACCCACCTTGTCTGTCAAAAAGAATTCTGTGTTGAGGAAACACACTGCAATAGACCAGTCAAAGTCAAAACAGAGTAATTCTACTACAGTTTCATAATAACAATTTGCTCTTCTATAGCACCCTTTATGCAAGGATCTTGGTACTCTTTACCAACATTAATTCATTCTCATATCACAACAGGAATTTCCACTAAAGGTGTAATTTCAGGAAATCCACTGGGTAAGACATGCCCTGGAGGAAAACAGGTAAGGATCAACCATTGATCTAGGTAAAGCCTTCCAACTTCTCAGGATCCTTTCCAATATGCCATACGAGAAATTCCCTCCACATGTGTGCTGTATCTGGCAGTCAGCTCAGAACAAGGCATAACAAGATCCAGTGGTTGGAAGTTAAAGCTAGACAAATTCAGACTCAAAATAGGCTGTATATTTTACCAATGAGGGTTACTAGCCAATGGAACAATCTACTAAAGATTGTGGTGGTTTGCTGGCAATTTTTATATGATGTCAGGATTTTGTTGTTTCTGTTCACACATGCTCTAGTTCAAACAGGAATTATTTTATGGAAGTTGTATGGCCTCTGTCATACAGGAGGTTAGACTAGATGATTACAAGGGTCCCTTCTGGCCTTAGGATCTATGAATCCTGGTGCATGTGATTAAGAATAATCATGATGAAGCATCTTATCCCCATTTATACACTGAAATCAAAACATTTGTCCAATTTTTTTTATTGACTCCAAGTAAGGAGTTCACCAGCCTTGCAAATGTTGAAAGGAAGGCTGGGCAATTAAGGTTATAAATTCTTCAGGACAGGGAAGATCTCATCCCATGTATAGCTGCTAGCTCAATGGGGCCCTGACTGAGTCCTCTGGGTGCTACTGTAATAGAAACAAGTAAATAATCATCATCAACATGAAGGAGGTATAATACCTGGAGCTCTTGCTTTTTGTCCCATGTCTGCCATGGACTTCCCATGTGACGGTGGCAAGTCATATAGTCACTGTATGCCTCAGTTTCCTCCCATCTGGAAAATGGGGATAATACTTATGGACCTAACAGAGCTGTTGCAAAAGTTAATACAGCAATGTGCTTTGAGATCCTCAGATGGAAGGCATGGGCAAAAGTGAAAATGTTACACAGAAAGCTTGTGCCTGACTGGAGCATTTCATATTTTTAATGCTGCCTTTTTCTGTTGCAACTTTTCCATTCTCTCCCTGTTGCTACTTGGTTCAACTAGATCTACCCGTAGATCAATGAGAGTCCCTTTGAGGGATTTGGAGCCTGCATGAAGATAGATTCCCAGCACTCTGTACTTTGCAGCTCTCTCTTTTCTGGAGTCATTGAGAATACATGTTTTATGCTGCCCACGGCATGTACAAACAGAGATCGTTCTGCTAAGGAAGGGGCAATGGAGAGGACAGCAGGAAAAATCCAATGTGACTGCACAGACCAAAGGAAGCTTCTGTTTCTGTGATTTCCCTTCTTGCTTTACAAAGAGCCCACGCATTTTAATGGGCCACCGATCCTTTGGGTGCAACTTGAGAACTTTGCACAGACACCAGTTAGGAGTGGCTGCAGTGACATGGGCAAGCTGGACCTCAGCCTTTAATTATATAACTGCAATTTCATGCACACAGAGAGTGTGTTGATTGGATCGTCATCACAAGGGCAATTTGTATCTTTTTTTCCCCTCTCCTCAACACTGTCTGCATCCTCGTCACCTTTCAGAAGTGCAGCATCCACCACTTGCAGACTGTTGAGACTCCGCAGACAGTATTGCCAAGGACATCAGCCCAGCTGGCTGCTATCATCTGACCCCACCCCCAAGGTCACTGTTAGTCTGACCTGGGGAAAAGTTCTTTCCCAATCCCATGTATGGCGATGAGTATACCCTGAGCATGTGAGCAAAACCAGCCAGCAAGCACGCGAGACAGAATACTCCCTGTCACTGCAGAGCCCTGTCCCTCCCCACCTGTCTCTCTCCAGCTGTAGCCATCCCTAATGCTTCAGAGAAAGGAGCTCAAAAGGGCACTATCAAGGCCCACTTCCACCATGAATATCAGCTTGTGTCCAGTTCAAGTACACATTTTCATCCAAAAGTACATTGCACTTACTTCCCTATCCATTTTCAGTAGGACAGATGGTCTTCACTTCCTGTCCTAAACTGTGTAGTGCTGCTATGCACTCTTAAACTGCCATCATGTTCCATACCAGAAGTGGCTGCACTTCCCTAGGAAGGTGAAGTGATTCTTGTTCATGGAGTAAAAAAAAGTCTGATCCTTCAACCCTTTCTCACATGAGTAGTCCTTACTCATACTAGCTCAGTGGAACTGCTCCTTTGAGTAAGGGTTGGCTGTGTAGAAGTGGTAGTTTGGGGCCATTGGGTCTATCTGGGTTTCCTTCAGAATGAAAGGTACTATGAGAAATGCAAAATAACAGGACTGAGTCACTGTGCCCATCAGAAGACAAAATCATTGACACACTCAGCCAAATACTTCATCAAAAGAGGCGGAAGCCTGAAGAAGAATGACTACGAACGAATCCAAAGTGACGGAGTGAATAAGTGAGCCAGGGACGGTGAGTTCTTTTATTACCTATGACTAGTGTTTCCTTTTACGTGCTACATACTTGCTTTTTATTATGTACATTCTATAGCGTGTATACTTGATAAGACCAATAAAAGGGAAAGGGCAGAATTCGGACACAGATCTGGGTATAAAAATTACTTTTTTTTACAAACCTATCTGAGATGAAGGGAAAACAGAATATATACACCCACACCCACATATGTGAATGTAAAACAGAATTTTAATCTACCTATCTATACCTATCTCAATATAGGTATACAAAATACCAGGTAATGCAATTTGTTTTTATATCTTAAATTGGACTGGGTCTGAAGGCTAGCAATAACAGTAAGCTATTTCTCAAAGGACTTGGCTTTATTACTAAGATAGTCTGTAATAATAATGCCTGAATCCTTAGGTTTATTTTCATGGTCTGTTGCCTGCTTGCATGAACTATTGACCATCTGTGTGTGAGTTTCCTGAGCAATGGATTGAACTCAAACATGTGATGATCCCACACTGGCAATAATAAAAAAAACAAAAAAAGGTTTTTTGTTTTTCTTTTCCCAAATCAAAGGCTTACTAAAAGTAACTCAACTTGAACTATATGCTGTTGCCAGTAGCTACTGAGCGACACAGCACACAGGGAAAGATTAATAAATTCACAGATTTTTCCAAGGATTTTTTTATTGATAAAAATACACAAAAAATGGAGAAGAGAGAAGAACAAAATAAGAACAGGATCATAATGAATCATAGGTACATATGATTCACATAAACAATAAAGTCATAATCGCCAAGGACCTGCCTGGTTTGCAGAAATACCCCCCACTTTATGGCCACTCTTAGTGTTGGTGCAATTTTGCAAATGCAAATATTTGTGTGTGTGTTTCATTACGTACCTGACTTAGCCCACAAACCAGGCACTTAGGCCTTGTCTACACACAAACAAGTACCAGTTTAACTAAACCATTTTAGAAGAGAGAAGAACCATTTTAGATAAACTGGTTTAGTTAAATTAGTGCACACACCTTTGGCCTTGTCTAAATGAGAAAATTGCACCAGTTAAACCAAAGTTTAACAGGAGGGATTCTGCCATCGACATCGGTACCACCGCTCGGGGAGGTGGAGTACCTATGCTGATGGGAGAAGCTCTGCTCTCAGTGTAGGTAGCATCTTCACTAAGTGCTAGAGAGGCAGAGCTGACCCGATGCAGCTGCAGCACCGTAAGTGTAGACAAGCCCTAAGATATGGAGAAGCGTGCACCAATTTGAGGAAGCAGATAAGGACCAGAATGATACACAGTAAGCATAACCAGGGCATCATTGCCCCTAAATCACAGGAGAAGTAAGACCAGAGGCAGAATGGACACAGGCTGTCAGAAACTACAGGGAAGGTCTTCCACACCTATTGGTAATTGTAAGTCTCTCAGTGTATGAGCTGTCTTTAGTATTTGACTAATTCATCCAACCACAGCTGGCGAGAACACCGCTCACTAAACATATCCCAGTTAAAATTCCTACTAAATTATTGGCTACTGATTAACTGGTTATCGATTATTGACAAATTATTGACTGGTGATTATCAACAGCCCTGAAACACAAGGTTTAATATTCCTACAGAAATGTTTATCACTGTTAATTATGATACTTCTGGATATTCATGTCATCCGTAGAAATACCCAATTTCCTTTTTTTAAATCTTGCTAAAATTCTTGGCCTCAACAACATCCTGTGGCAGTGAGTCTGCTGTTTAATTGCACATTGTGTGAAAAAAAGAATTTCCTTGTATCAGGTTTGAATCTGACAGCTTTGAATTTCATTGCATGTCCCCTTGTTCTCATGTTATGAGGTAGGGAGAATAGAAGCTCCTGGACCACTTTCCCTTGGACCATTCATTATTCTATACACATTTATCATTGGTCCTTCTTATTCATCTCCTTTCTAAGGTAAACAATCTCAGTCTTTTTAATCTCTGTTCATATGAGAGTTTTTCCAGGCCCTTGATAATTCTCATCGCCATTCTCTGAACCCCCTCTAATTCTGCAATATCCTTTCTGAATACGGTGGCTAGCACTGCACACCGCCTTCCAGATGAGGCCACACCATTGATTTATATAATGGCATTGTAATATAATAATATAATAGAAGGTAGTCTTTCAAGAATGTAAAATTAACTCATTTGAGACATTTTTCTTCACAACTCTCCCTATAATCTAATATTCCTGTGCATACAGCTCCAACTGTAAAAATTACAGTAGAATTTATCCATTTCATTGTAGGATTAAGGAGAGGATAACATCAGCAGCTGGCAACCTTCCACAAAGTTGGAAGGGGGAAAAATGTATTTTCTCTTTTGTTACCTAGATCTAGTTTTGATCCACAGATTCCAAAATTAGAAATATTGTGGAAAGAGTCAAACCTTGGTGATGTGGTGATAATACAAATAATTATTGTATTATAAATATAAATCTAGTGATAACAAAAAAACCTTTTTGATTTTATTCATTATTGCTATTATTATTGTAGTATCACCTAGATGCCCGACCTAGATCAAGGCCCCATTGTGCTAGTACATATAAGAAACTGCCTTGAAGAACTTCCTGGCTAAATGTACAGGACAGACAAGCGGTAGGTGGGACAACAGAGACACAGAGAGGGGGGTGTGATTTGTTCAAGGTCACATAGCAGGTTGGTTGGGTCCACAGTGTATTTTATTGACGGAGTGCAGCACATTCCCACAATGGTCCCTTCCCACCCCTGACACACCATCTATGCCTGGAGCTGTGAGTCAGTGGCATAGGAACCAGCAGTATCAGCTTTAGAACAGATGGGGGTTCCCCATGTCAGAGGAACCCCAAATTGGAGAGACACTGATGCTTTCTGCTCCTTTGGCGCCATGGTACTGGGACAAAGAGAGCAAAGCGGGACCTAAGATCAAGCCCTGGATTTACATGGGTGCAAGAAGAGAATCAATCCAAGCTGGTTGGAAAGCAGAGTGCATCGTAGCCAGTGAGGTGATGAGAAGGACAGCCCAGGCTCTGGGGTAGGATCTGGTGCCGCTGTCCACTCAAAAGGTGGCAGGGGAGAGAGTACTGGGGTGACACTGTACCTCCAGCTTGTATGCTACAATTATTCAAGTACCCAAGATGCCAGTGTCCCTAGATACCTGCATGGCAGCTTCAGAGTGGGTTTGAAGTCAAGGAAACTGATTCATTTTTGTTGACATCCTCTAGAACACACCTGCCTGTGATTACTTTAATCAACTCAAGCAATGACTGCTGCGAGTGTTCTTTAGACAGCAAGTCAGCAGGAAGAGTTTACAGGCACACTTCTTCCTGGCTAATCGAGCTTCCTGATCTTGCAGGAGCTAGGAAGATCAGAAGGGGTAGGGTACTGGGGATGGACCTTGGAACAAGCAGCATCTAATTCAGAAAACCCTGAAAAAAGCCTCCTCAAGATGAGTTTCTATGGATCGATTCTAGGGAGACAGCAATCCTGCATGCAATGTACACAAATCCCTGGTATCCAAGCAATAGGCCGTGTTAATAACCCATTTCTCAGCTTGAAGTATGGCCCATACAAATAGGCATTTAAAAATCATAGTGGTGAAGTAAATTAGAAACAGCCACAAAATTCAGATTTCCATCCTCAACTGGCACAGAGTTATTGAAGTCAGTGGAGTTACACCAATTTACACCAGCAGAGGGCCGGGCCCTCAGATTTCTAAATCCACAATGTTCCTTGGTGTTCAGCTCTGGGGTGCATTGCTACAGTCCACACCAAGAACAGATGGATCTGAACTAACTATTTCGAGAGGTGTAGCTGATTTTGGTAATCTCACACATTTCACAAAAGAGCTGGAAGGTCAACTCTTTGTGTCTGAACAGGACACCTGGGTTCAGTTTCCAACTCTGCCAGTCTGCTAGAAGTCTTAGGCAAGAACTGTGATCCTTCTATGCCTTAGCTTCCCTATCTGTAAAATGGGGATAATTATCAACCTCACAGAGATGCTGTGAAGATTGATTCATGTTTGTCAAGTCCTTTGAGATTCCCAAATAAAAAATGCACAGTTCTGGACAATTCATTTTCTGTGGACTTTGTGTTTGTTGTTTTTTTTTTCCACTTAACACCACGTTCTGGTTAGCGATTTTTTTTTAAAAAAAAGATTGCCCTATAGTTATTACTGTTTCAATCACCTTGAAATGGGAGCTGCAAGAACTCTATTTAATCAATGGGTTGAGAAGTTGTCTCAGTTCACTGCACACAGTCTACAAGAACTGATCAGAACTACAGCTCCAACCACCGCAATGCTGCTGAGCATCTCATGAGAGCTGCACCAATTTCCCCTGCCATTTCAACAGGAGGTCACACTGAGCTTAACCCATGCAACCCTGTTCCTTCTCAGCAGTCAGGTCAATAGTGTATGTGACCACCTCAGCACAGCCTTTGTAACTTTCCAAAGAAGTGCTCTTCAATAAATATCCTTCTGCCTTTTAGCATGGGACTGCATTGCAAGGATAGCAATGGAAGAGCACAGATATAGCACACACTTCCACAATGCATGGCGCATTGGCCAAAAGGTCATAATTCTGTCCTCTGATCTAACATGCGACTCTTCCTTCATGGGGAGGGGGGCTCTCACAATAACAGTGGGACTATATGTGATGTTATCTGATTAAAATATGACCATGTAGGTCATTGTTGCTACCACTGTTATATAAGTGCAGCAAATCTTGTACAAAGTATGTCAAGTAAGGTGTCTATGGAAAGGTTATGATTTGCTCAATATGATTCCATATGATTCCATATGCTAGTTGACTGCATTTATCATTGTTGTATTTGAAGTTGAGTATTGGCTTTATATCTGTATTTCAAATGTTTGCTCATGTAGTAACACCAACAAGGCACTTAGCCTGCACATCTTGAAGGGACTATTCAAGTCAAATAGCTTATTAAGGAATATTTAACTCACAGTGGACCATGGATGATGCCTATCTACACTGAATGGATTTTCCTGTGATGGCCTCTCCTATGACTAAGCGAAATCATGCATGGACATGTGACTTGCCCATGTGACTCCAAACACCACCTTGTTACTGTTACCTGTAATTTTCCCACAGTGAAAAGAATGGGTTTCCCTTCAGTTGGAAGAAGCTATAAAAGGCCCTGGAAACACTTCCATTTTGCCTCTTTCCTGCTCAAACCTCTGGACTATGAACTTATACTAAAGGGAGCATTCTAACCAAGGGACTGAGGTCCTTCCAATGATTTGGAAACAACCAGAGACTTATCAAGCCAGCAGTTTATTCCATCACTGCTACAAGCCTGAACCAAGAACTTTGCAATTATTGTATGTATTTGATTCCTTTAGCCAAGTTTAACTCTCATCTTTCTTTCTTTCTATAAATAAAACTTTAGATTTTAGATACTAAAGGATTGGCAACAGCATGATTATTGGGTAAAATCTAAGTTGTACATTGACCTGGGTACATGGCTGGTCCTTTGAGATCAGAAGAATCCTTTTGTTTGATTAAATTGGTTTTAAATAACCACCCATCTTTAAGTCTAGTGTCTGGGTGTTGAATTCAGGACTGGAATGCCCAAGGAAACTGCTTTTCTGACTTCTTGTTAGCCAGTGTGGTGAAACAGAAGTTTACTTTTGTTGCTGGTTCGGTATATCTTATGGGAGAATAATCACCAGTTTGGGGGTGTGTCTGCCATATTTCTCAGCAGTTTGTCCTGAAATTGGTATTCTCAGTTGTGACCCACGGAGGCACGATGACACTATAATAAATAATAATAATAAAGTGTTTTCCACTTACATAGCACCTTCCATGCAAAGTTCTCCAAGGGCTTGATCCAAAGTCCACTGAAGTCAATGGAAAGACTCCCATATATTTTACAAACTTTAATGAATCTTCCAAAGAAAACTCGGGGAAGCAAATGCTTTAGGGAAATCAGACTTTCAGAACTGAAATATGCTATGTGAGTTGAAGAGCCAAAATGTGCACTCGGGAGCCCAATTAAACAAAGCACATGCTTAAGTTTAAGCACCAGCGTACGTGCTCTTAAAATCACAAATCTAAAGCCAAGATTTTTTTAAAAGATACCAGTGATTTTTGGCACCTGAGTTTCTGGGTGCCCAACATGAGACACCTTAAAGAGCCCTGATTTCCAGACATTGCTGAGCACCCACCCTCTGAAAACAAGCTCTCTGCAAACAAGCAAGCTCTCTGGGCAAACAAAAATGGAGGTCTGCAAAATCACTAGATGCTTTTGAAAACCTTGGCCCTAGTTACTGAGAGCAGAGCCCATGACATGACCCAGTTGTCACTGCTGCAACCTTTGCACAAAACATACTTTTAAAAATTGGATCCCTCCAGTCCCATAATGTGCTGCTGAACCCCCGCAATCTCTGGAAGAGCCTGCCACCAGATCTTAATTCTGCCCCGGGAAGCAATTACTGTGGCCTCAATTAAAAACATGTCAGAGCAGCTTGCATCTCAGCATGGTGCCTGATTTTACTGTTACAAGTTCGGCGGGTGGTCCAGCTGACAATGAGCACCACACCCTGTCACACCAATCAATCTTTCAACCAGCACTAAAAGGTTGAGATGTGGGTTTGGAGTGGGAGTTTCCATCAGGAATGATTGCTGTTTCATTATGAGACTGACGGTAGGTCTTAGACACATTTCCATATGCCGAACTTCTTTATAAAAAGCAATTACAAACTAAGAGAGGTAGCAAGTAACCTCAACTTCTATTGAAGCCCGATTACACTTAATACCTACCAAGAGGTGTTCAGCACCCTGAGCCAGAGGAACCAGGCACCTTGCGGGATTTTACCTCAAACCATTACCTCAATCGTGAACCCCAGATTTAGTGACAGAGGAACTTTTATTTTTAACGGATGCCCACCTTTTGCAATGTCCGCATCTCCAGGACATGTACTGTGATTTCATTCTCCAGGGTTAAAAAAACAAAATAGCTTCACTTCACACTGTATTAAATACATTCAAATAATTAGCAGCAGCAACTGCCATCTTTATCTCAAGTCTGCAAAGGTATCTCCACGTTATCGTATCAGACTGTTGGTCCATTTATTCCACTATCCTGCCTATGGCAATGGACAAGGCCTGAGGCTTCCAAGAAAATCCAGTAATGCACCTGGCTATTTCAGCAAGGCTATACATGGTGGTATCATCCAGCCTATGATCTGAGACAGGGTGTTTGATTATCCAGCTCTTTATTAAATTCACCCATATTAGTTGGCTCTAAGGTTTCTGTATGAATTTTAGTGGGATTATAGAGTGTAGCAGGTCGGGCACTCACTGCCGCGCCGCCTCCTGCTGGCCATCCGGGAATTAGCTGAATTCCAGCACTCAGAGCACCCCCTGCTGGCCAGTGTCTCACCTGCCACAGGCCCCGTGTCCCTCCCAGATCCCGGTGCCCCTTTCCTTGGGGTTCTGCCCACAGCTGTACCCCCACACTCTGGGTCTCCCCTCCCAGGGGAATCCCCTCCCCCTATGCCCACCTTGCCCTAGTGGCTACTGCCAGTCATCGTCTAGCCCCCTCTCACTGGGGCAAATTGCAGTCTGTAATGACTCAGTTTCATAATTGGCAAGGGGGTTGGACCTGCTGCCTTTCCCTGCAGCCCCAGTACCTCCCCTGGCCTTTGGCAAGACCTCAGCTCCCCAGCTCAGCCTGCCCTTCCCCAGCACGGCTCTGTTTCAGGTACCCTGAGCTCCCAGGCAGCTAGGCCCTTCTCACTCCAAGGCTGACCCAGTTCCTCCCCTAGCCCTTATATCAGGGCCAGCTGTGGCCGCCATCCTTGGGACTGCAGCCAGGGACCTCCAGAGCTAAAAGTGTGAGCTGCTACAGCTTAAGCTAAAGTTCTTTAGCTGGGACTATAGCAGACTCATGTCCTCGGTGAGAGGAGCACAGAGACGGGCCTGTGAGATACACCTGCAGAGTGCTTTCTCTTTACTAATTCTCCCCTGACAGGTTGTGCCACCAATTCATCCCCTTTTCACCATGGGGTTGGCATATAGGGGCCAGAGCAGGAGGGTAGAATCTCTCCCAAAGTCTGTCAAAAAGACTTCTTCCTCCACTCTGAAAGCTCAGAGGTGAGCCTTCTTCACATTAGAGATTCCAAGTCATCCTTCTTAGAGCACTAATTGTGCAAGGCTGATGAGTCAACTGAAATCACTGGGGGAATAATATATAAAAAAAAAGAAAAAGCCCAGCAGAATTCCAGATTGAATACCAATACTTTGGCAATCACTTCCTGGGAGTAATTACATACATCAGCATGGGTGACTAAGTGACCTGTCAAAGTGTCAAAGGAACCAGTGATGCAACAAAATCCCTTGCTCATTACAACAGGCCATGTCAGTCCCTGCATCTCCACTGTTTTTATCTGTGTGATGCAGGAACTGGCAGGCTAGTGACTCAGCAGGGTCTATTGTATGCTGCCCGGTGCTTGGGAACACAGCACTAGGGTTATGCACGTGAAGCCTTATTTTGAGGATTTAAGTGACATTATAGAGATTTTCATAGGCCTTTTATGGGCCCTCTGCGCAGGGATGAACTTTACCGACTGTGCCCAAACAAGCAGAAGGCATGCTGACATGCTAAAGCAAGGTGAAAAGAACAAATGATTTACATTAGGGCAAAGCCATGATTATTGTGCTGGTGGCAATCGTTTTTCTGCACAGAGCGATTCATAATGGTCAAGAGCTATAAACTGCAAATTAACTTAATTTCACAAAAAGAAAAGGAGTACTTGTGGCACCTAATTTCACAAGTTAACCTCAATAAGTGAAGAGGCATGTTTTCACAAGTTAACCTCAATAAGTGAAGAGGCATGTCTTCTACCTCATGACACTAGTGTATGTCTCCCAAGCTAATTACCACTGACCTATGACAGTCATCAGTGAATCCCAGACTGGAATTTTTTCACTTCCCCAACAGGAACCCTAGGAATAAATGACCATTAGGAAGACAGAACAGAAATAACACTGGATTGCTAAACGTTAGACTGTAATAACCCTGAGAACTAGAGGCGGGTTTGAACCAAACCCCTCTGATCCAAGTACCTCTAAATGGCAGTGAAGTTTGGCCCTCAGTTCTGAGTCAAGGTAACCAGCAGGTATTTGTCTCAGTTTCAGATCCTGACATGCAATGTGCTGTTGGTACCATCTCTAGTAAGAGATGAGACTGTGATCTGCCAGCAGGATGAGCATTTCCTGAGAGACATTCAGCACCTTCAGCTCCTGTTGACTTCCATGGGAGGGCATTCAGAGCCTAAAATTTTGTCTATTGACTGTGGACCTGATTCAAAGCCCATTCAATTCAGTGAGAGTCTTTCCATTGACTTAAGTGGGTTTTGGAGCAGGCCTAATATGACATTGTATACATGGGCCATGGAGACTACAAAGCCCATCATGCCATGGCCTACAGCTTCCCTTATGGTATGTGGTCCATGCTTGTATTCTTCCAGTCATATCAAGATGGGGCACTGCACTCTGGGAACAGTAGTCTGGCTTTTACCTGGAGCAGTGCACTCTGGTGAGACTGGCTTTTACCTGCCCCCACTTATCCATACTATGTGCAGACTCCAGGCACCTGGCAACTTGTCAACATGGCCCTCGGTTGAGCCAAATGTGGATGTCACTATCACAAAATAAATTGACTCAGAAGAAACTGGCTTAGCCTTATAAACTATTTTATCTTTGTCTTAGAGTAGCACATATAAAAGTTCATTATCAGTCCCAAGCAAATTACGGACAGATTACACATATATATACTGCAGACTCTATTCTGGAAGAGAGGAGGTGCTGCTATAAACTCATGACAGATTACTGTAGTCCAAAGTGGAGAGCTAAGGGAAAAATTACTGACCAAAGTACAGTAAAGCGCATCTACATAAAGTGTGGCTGAATAGGATTGAACACATGGAGTTATATAATGGGCCATAAAATTGTTTGCTGCATGAATAAGGAGACTATTGATTCCTGTCTGACTTGGATAGGCCATCAAGTAATGTTGTGAGGTCTGGAACAGGATTGCCTGCCACTCCCAGGAGAGCACGGATTGTTGTGACACTTAAAATGTTTCCCCACTCCTCCCTACTATAATATCTGTGAGAAGCAAGTTTCTTCTACTCCAAAGGACCTGGCCTGACATGAAATAATATATCTTATTCCTTTATTCCCTGCTTCAACTGCATTAGTAATATGCTAAAATAATGTGAAGTGAGAGGGTTGCCTGACTCAGACTAAGGTGACAGAACTTTTAAACATTATGTGCTTTGATCAAGTCCTTGTGTGATTGTTTTTACCCTAATTTTGGGAGCAGTTCCTTTCACCACAGTTAGGCTATTGATGGACCTATCCTATCCTCCATGAACTTATCTAGTTATATTTTGAACCCAGTTAAAGTCTTGGCCTTCACAACATCCTCTGGTAAAGAGTTCCACAGGTTGACTGTGTGTTGTGTGAAGAAATACTCCCTTTTATTTGTTTTAAACCTGCTGCCTATTAATTTCATTTGGTGATATAGCAGGTGCTGCCACTCCACATCCTCTATGCAGGTTGAGCACTCAATCTGCAGAGTCATGGATATGGCTGCTCAAAAAATTTCCAGCAAAACTGTTCAATGGAATATTGGGGGGTTGACTTAATGAATTTTTTTGTGAAAAGTGTCTGCTTTTGATTTCAGTGTTTAATCAGAAAGACAAATGCCCCAAAACTGCAATATTTTGATTCAGCAACAGTGTTGTGGTATCTTATGGTGCTGATAGTTTGGGTGCCTCAGGCTTCCATTCTCCTCTATGGGCCAGGCTGTCTGGCCAGCCTACAACTCCCATGATGCACCATGGCCAGGGACTCAAATGACATACCCCTTCTTTCACTAAAAGGATAGAAAGTGGTGTATTGTAATGGAAAATAAGAGCATAAATCACTCTAACTACAACTCCCATGAAGCACTGCGGCAATATTTTGGGTTTCGGGCATTCAGTTTTTCCACAAATCAAAAGCAGACAATTTTCAATAATAGAAATATTTCAGTTTTTGGCCAAAATATTTTAGTTTTTCTGCAGTTCTGTTTATCTCAAAATTTTCCATGGAAAAAACTATTTTTCAACCACCTCTAGTCACAGATACCATGCTCCCTTATCCATACACACTGGCCGGTCCAAGCCTGGTGCACAGATGTCTGCAGACAACTGACCCATTTGCCACTCCACCTCCCTGCAATGCTACATAGTCTGGATGACCTGACTCAGTGGTAAAGTCAGACTGTTGCAGTTGTCCAAATACTACTCCCACTAAGTTAATTGTGTAAGTCCATTTCTGTCATATATAATTTACAAATATTTAAAAATTACCAAAAAAATCATATGAACCACTTAAAAAGTATCTTTTTTAATTCTAAACTACAGCACAAGCATCAATTGGACCAGCAAGAAAACGGTGTTTCACATCAATTGCTGACTGGCCTTTATTATGCATTCCATCAACTCCATTGTGATTTTTTAAGAAGGGATTTGTCTCTGAAATGATGGAGGTGGATGTACCAGGGTGAGTGGGGATGGAGCCGGAGTCTGTTTACCGTGTGATAGACAAGCCAGCCATAGCTACTCTGTTTTTCTGTCTATTATTAAGATTGCACAACACACAAATAATACCACACTGGGATTTTGCTGGACCTCAGTAGGTCTGCCTTTGTGCTTGAGCACTCTTGTGGTGCTGAGAGATATTAATGAAATAAATGCCTACCCAAAAGCAGCTGCCATAGGGGAGCACTCAATATATCCATGTGGAGCATTATGAAGTGTCAATAGAGCTTGGCAAAGACCTTCAAATGTATTGGAGCAGTGATGGGAACATCATAGCGAGCAAGTCTTTGTAGAACAAATGTTGCCTGGAGAGTGTTGGGTGGGGAATGAGGTTATATGCCAGTTAATAGACAGTGTTCGCCATTACTGCTGAGATGACATCTGAACTATGACATCCCATCATTGCTGGGTGAATGGTTTGAAGAGTATATGAATCAGTTCAAACCCACTGTGTTTGAGTTTGCTCAACTAAAATTCAAACATTTTGGGTTTCATGGACCTGAGTATCACAATTTCATCATATTATGTTGCTGGGGCGGACACCTCATCATCAGGATGATTTTGCATTGCTACATCATGACAACTGATGGAATCAAACTGCAAAGTCAGTTTCAAGATCCAAATGTTAGGAAAGTCTGGGGGACTGTTATGCTTATAAGAAGCACATGGAATCTTTTTAAAGGGGATAAGGCAATACACCGTGTTTATTGAGAGTACAATTTAAGCATTGAAATCAGCATATACTTCCATTCACACACACACACACACACACACACCAAAAGATTCTGCAGCTGGATCTTATAGTTACCAGTCCCTAGTGTTGCTCAGTCAGTTCCAGTGGCCAGCTGAAACTGCACAAGAGGGAAGGGAGCTGCACCTCTGTAGAATGTGTTCGAAGCTCCGATGTTGATGCAGAACGAACCCAAAGTCCCATGGCAATACATCCTTCTTTTATAGTGATAACTTCCCATACAAGTCTATGGACCTTGCTGTGTTACACCAGAGCTGTCAATTACGATGTATTCAAGATTGCTCTTAATTAGTATTATTTTGAGTTGTTACCGGGAGGATCCACAGCTGTTTTTTATCTTGTTCCTTTGGCTCAACTCCTTATCTCATCCTTGGGGCATATGCCTTTGCTTTAGGGTCGTCAATCTGCCATCCGGGTGATTGATAATAAAGTTGGTGCCTCTTGACTTCTCCACTCCCTTTTTGACCATCCAGCCCAGTTGTTCTTTCTCAGTCAATTACCATACATTCTTCACTCGCACCAAACAGTAAATAAGGAAATTACTGACATAAAACTTCAATCCTTCTAAGAACAAATGTTAACACAATCAGCAAAAAATAAACTCAGAACAATTTCTTCTTACTAATTCAAAGCTAGCAAAATGGAGTATAAAGGCAAAATAAGCAAAATGTAGTACAATTTTACTTGAGACAATTTCTTCCAATTAGGCTTTTGGCCTATAGGATGGGGGTTGGTTTAGGCCCAGCTCTAGTCAGGATAACGATCTAGAAAAGCTCTGCACCCTGGAGACTATGTCTGGCTTTTGAGGAGATGGTGAATTGCATGGTAAAACAGGTGGCCAATAGCAGCACCATGATTGAAAAACCCATCTCCACATACTGGGAAGGGAAAGCTGCGTGCCTACCTCCCACCCAGTACCCAGAAGTGCCTCTAGAGGTGAAAACAAAAGTATATGGAGGGGAAGAAGTAAATCAAACTTTTTTTGTGATCAGACCATTGCCTGTGTATGGCAGAGCTCTCTGGGGCAAGAGGACATTTAATCATCAGGTGTTAAATAAGAGCTCTTGGATAAATAGCATCATCTATTCCTTTGACCAAAAGTCTTCCTGTGTGGAAAAAGATCCGGGATCTGATTTTACTTGAATTTTATGATGCAGGCTTCTACCAGACACTCACATGCACAAAGAAACATTCTGACACAAAAATACATAAAACTATGCACAAATAAACAAACCTTCACCACACAAAGAAACAGGCCATCACATGGACAGACATATTCATACACAGATGCATACAAATTAGTCTACAAATACACAGATATGGACACATTCATGCAGAAACAAACACACACACCCCTTCACGCACAGACAAGCACACCCTCATATGGACATGGACACACACTCATGTGAAAGCACGTACTCATTCACAAATAATACAAACTACACACATCCACACCCTCCTATGAACACACATGCACAAACACAGCTCGACACTCACACAAACCATCACCATATCACTCTGTCTTGCACCTAACTCTAACCAATTTATTTCAGTTCCAGCTTCAATCTCTGAACGTAGTAAATAATGCTTTTTGAGTCTGGGAGACACAAGCAATAAAGACAACAATGTAAGTGACATAAAATTAACAGTGCAAAATCCTAACAAAATAGGAAAATCCTAACACTCCCCATAAAAGCATATTAGCCTGATCATATTTACTCTTGTTTTCTGGGGAAATTAGTGCATTTCTCAAAGCTTATGGGAAACACTAACAGAAATGAACCAGAAAAAATGATGAATGTTTAAAAAAATTAAGGTGATCCATAAGTGGTTATAAACTTGCCCCTCTTTGTTGCCCATTCACTTTTGATGAGCTTGCAAAGTTTTAAATCTCTGTAATTTAAGACGGAGAGGTTTTATTTCTTTCAAGCTACAGTGGAAATAATTTAGAATGGTTTAATACTTTCATTAATCCACACATCATAAAGCAGAAAGTGATTTTTATACCTATTCCAATCACTCATTGTGCCTGCCTGCAAATGGAAAACGGCTGTTTTCTGCTGATTCCAAAGTTAAACTTAAAGCCAGTATCTTTACAAGTCAGAGTAATTATGAAGGCAAAGATTTAAAGGCAGATAGAGCAGATGCTCTCTCTCCGTGCCATTACTGGGCTTATTGCTAGTATTTGGCATCAAATCAGGAAAATTTGACCCCATAGAAGGAAGCAGCTCCCTCATCCGCTTGATGGGATGTAGAGAAGTCATTGTAGGCTTTGGCCAGGGTAAGAACTGCTTGATTAGCCACAGGTTCACTAATCAGCCAGGCAGAGTCTCCTGCTTTCCCCTTTCACCCTCTTCACCTCTAAGGGGCCCCCTCTTGTTGATTCACTGCAAGTCTGCCATGTCATTTCCCAGACTAATTGGCAGCACTGGGATTCGGGTAACAGGGCCAACTGGAGGAGATCAGCTGCCTTATGCCCTGGAGAAGGTTGACAGACTTTACTCTTATGCAGTGTTGGTGTGGTTGTGTCTGTCCCAGGATATTAGAGAGACGGGGTGAGTGAGGCAATAGTTTTTATTGGACCAGTTTGTGTTGGGGACAGAGAGACAAGCTTTCGAGTTTATATAGTCTCAACTATGTGGGTGAAACCAGATAATCACCACACTCTCGAATGAACGCACACAGGAAAATGATAAAAGAGAAACATACCACATCACCCGTGGGTGACCACTTTTCACAAAGGATCACTCTAAATCTGACCTATGAGTCCTCATCCTCAAAGGGAACCTGCACAACACTTCCACAACATGAGCCCGAGAGCTTAAATTCATAACTTTACTATACACTAACAAATCGTGGGCTGAATAGAGACACTGGATTTACGGCTTATTACAGCAATCTATAACACACTGTCAACTGCACCTCCAACTGCTTCCCTCACCCCATGCCCACCCTTTCCTCCCTATGACAAGAGGGGTGTTAACAGGCCACTTCACCTTGAATGGTTCCTTGAAATATGTGTTAACTACTTATGCTAAACAATCTGTTCCGCCTTGTCTTTAGCAGTGATACCCTGAGGGCAAGTCTACACTACAAAATTAAGTCAACCATTACATCGTCGTACAGCCATCGCAGTAATTAAATCGCTTTTGCAAGTCCACACTACACTCCTTGTGTCGGCAGCGCGCGTCCTCATCAAGAGCGCTTGCACCGATTGTACGGTCAGTGTGGGCCATTGTAGGACAGCTTCTGAAAGGCAGCAACAGTTGATGTAAGCAACACAGTGTCTACACTGTGTCGACCTAACTACATCAACCTCAGCACTATGCATCTCGCGGAGGTCGAGTTATTAAGTCGATGTAGTGGGTGAGTTACATAGGTGGGAGCTACAGTTTAGTGTAGATGCTTACAGAGTTAGGTCAACGTAAGCTGTCTTGAGTTGACCTAACTCTGTAGTGTAGACCAGGCCTGAGTAAGTTTCCCAGACCTGAAGAACTCTGTGTAAACTCAAAAGCTTGTCGCTCTCGCCGACAGAAGTTGGTCCAATAAGAGATTTTTCCTCACCCACCTTGTGTCAGGCTTTAGTAACAGTCCCAGTTGTCCGCAGACTAGTTAATAATATTTTATTAATAATAAAAATGTTTCTGTCTGAGGTTTGATGGTTTGGACCATGATGGTCTTTTTGACCATTCTCAGGTTTTGCATTTTTTTAGTATCCAATCTTCACATGAATCTTCAGGCGAAAGGGGTGTTGCAGATTTTAGTCAAACTGTTTCCTCAGCTGCTTGTCCTTAATCAAAGCAAATCTTTGTTTCTCAAGTAGGTTCCATTCAGCCTGTCAGTCAGCACAAAAGGGCCTAATGATTTCATCTGAGATTCTTAAGAGACATTGAGCTCCTTGACTTAGACTCCTTTGGCTTTGGCATTTGTCAGACAGCAATTTGCCCATTCCAAGGGCTTTGACAGTTGCTGAGGTCAATAATGATTTCCAAAGGCAGAATTTTATGATTAATGTCTCAGAGTTACATCAATTTAAGCCATGTATATATGTATATGTGTGTATATGCGATTCTCTTCACACTTTACATCACTGCAAATTAGACAGTCACTTCACTGAAGTTAATGGGGTTGCAATAGTATATGAGGAGTGCCAGAGGATAATCAGGTTTACAGGCCCACATCCTCAAAGGTACTGAGGCACCTAATTCCCATTTATTTCAACAGGAGCTAGGCACCTTTGAGGGTCTGGGCCATAGTTCTTACTGTCAAAGTATAGTTCTCTATATTTTGTTTTATTTTTCCAAATTCTGAGGTCCTTATTGAGTTTTCACTCAGTCAAAACTCCCACTGTTTTAATGGGAACTTTGCCTAAGTAAAGACGTTAGTATCTGGGTTCAATATTACTAGATCTGGAACTGGAGCACGACTTATGTATGACTAGAGCGTCGTTGCTAGGAAATTACTGGAACGGGAGTAGTACATGGAGAAACAGAATAATAAACCAGAGCAGCTAATTACCATGAAGCTGGGAAAGAGTTTAACAGCCATAAATATGTATTATTAATAATAATATTTGGCACCCTCTGATAATCTCAGTGCATTTTACATGCATTAATTAGCCATCCCCACTCTCCATGGTGGAGCTGAATATTATTATGCTCCATGTACAGATGACTAAATCGAGACACAGAGAGGTCAAAGAGGTGACTCTTCCCCACAACCACTCATCACTGTGCCTGGGCACTGTTTTGAAGGAACAGTTAGGGGATGAGAGGGCAATTCAGTCTATTTGGCATCACATCAAGGGGTATGCAGATACCATAGCGATTGCCTCACCTGCCAGGAGAGCCTATAGTCCTGGAGCCTGAAAATTCCCTCAGGAAAGAATTGTCTTTTTTACAGGAACAAAATGTTATTTAGTGTGCTGGTGGGTTCTGTGCTGGGGACACCTGATCACCGGGAACTGGAATAAGATCCAGTAATTCATTTCTGATCCTGTTAGGTGGGTTGTTTTTTTTAATTTTCAATATTTTGTGTGTTTCTTAATGATTAAGGGTCAAATTCTCAGATACAGAGAGAGAGAGAGAGAGAGAGAATGAGAGAGAACTCCACAAACATATGAAAAAAGAGATGAAGGATGGCGTAGTGGTTAGAGCACTAACCTAGAACTTGGGTTCAGTTGCCTGCTCTGCTACGGACTCCCCATGTAATCTGGGGCAAGTCATTTAAACTCTTCATTCCTCCATTAACACTAGAAATTAGGATGATCATAAGACCTAATGTGCAGGGCAAATTACTGAACATCGACCTACTGTGGGGTTCTTATGCCTACCTCAGAAGCATTTGGTGAATAATGAGCTAGATGGACCTTGGGTCTGATCCAATCTGACAATTCCTAGGTTTCTCGCTTCCCCATCTGTATAATGGGATAATAATACTTAGCTTGCCATATTAGCTGACCCCATTTAGATGGGACTAGGGCTAGAAGAAGCTTCTGTTATGAGGACGGGTACAATAAAGGGCCTGAGATGGTCAGATACTAATGGAGTGATGTAAGTACCTTAGATAAAGATTTTATGTGGATCTGGCAGGATTATTTTTTCTTCCATTTTGACATTTGCAAAGCGATAAAAATTGGAGATGGGCCAAGGAGACTATGGAAGGAACTTGGATTTGAGGTCAAATCAGCATTTGGATTCAGGGTCAAATTTGATGGTGCCAAAAGTCTCATGAGCTGTTCTTGCAAAATCTCGCTAAATGGCAGAAATCCTGTGGGATCTCAACTATCTTGAAGCAATATCTTCTGAAAACAGCTGAGATTTCTGGTGATTCGGAACCAGGACCTGCTAAGTTTTGGATCTACCCTCAGAACCAAAAGTGTAAAGATCAGCATCCTGTTGTTTTAGGGGACCTCCCAGACAAGTACTGAGCAGGTCTCATTCTGTTCACTTTCAGAGATTTGATGAGATCTCAAGCCAAGGTAGTATGGTTCATGTAATTTTAATGTGAAGCTAGAAAGTTATTCAGTCCATTCCCCATTTCTCTTATAAATAACAAGCTAGATGCTCTTATCAGTGGGTACAATATTTATTCTAAAGTTATTCCATTTACAAAACTCTAAGTCTGTCTTTTGGCTGGATAATTAGTAAGCCAAGTCTGACAAGCAGTTCAGACACATGTTATTATTACCCTAAGGTAGGTCTCTCATTTTGTATTCCAATATATATATTTCTCCCCCCCCCTTTTTTTTTTTTTGAACTAGCAAAGGTCTCATTCACTTTCAATGAATAATGGGCTTTTTTGTAAAGCTCAGCCATGCTACAGTAATATGGAGAAGAGTTTTGAAATGAAAAATTATTTCTTTCCTACGAAATACTGGAGGGAATAACTACCATTACAAATTGTTCATGAAAAATTAGCTTTTCTATCTCCCATACTAATATGTAGGCTACCTCAGTTAAAGTCATAAACATAAGAGATAATTTTTTGCACTTTACCTTGTGTTGAAATGCTGCAGGAAACAAAAATAGAAGCCACATCCATTTTAGGAAGCATGTTGCCAATTTGGTGCTTCTGTATAATTTGCTCACCTAATTGTTCAGTCCCAGTGTCAAGGACTTTTCTCTCCCAGTCACTTCAACTCTCCATCCATTCTGTGTTCACCCTAATGACTTTGAAAATGATAATGGACAGTTACAACATGAAGGTTATGCCACAGGGCAAACTCATTGGCTTGTCAAACTTGAAGCAAGAGGATCTCTTAGGTGCTGGGTCTGCAGTTCAAACACTCTCCAGTTTGTCCCAGCTAAGGAGCGGCAAACAGATCAACGCGTAACAAGCAGCCTTGCTTTGGACATACTTTTTGGACTCCCCTGGGAAGACTTCCTGTAAAAATGCAATCAAAGAAGATTGTAACTATACCCTCGCTTTACACTACTCTACTGTATGTAGAAAGCCAAACAGCCCAGAGCATGTATGAAAATAAAATGCATTATATAGAAAAATCCATTGCTGAAAACTAGTGAAAAGGCTTTAGTAATATGTAGAGCAGTTCAGAGGGTGACAATTCCACTTTATAGCAACTTTTGAGATTTCAAAAACAAAACCAAAACTTGTGGGATGTTTTTTTGTGAAGCAGAGTTGTGTTAAAGCATTCATTTTTGGATCAAAATCTGAGTTTTTCCATTCTCGTTCGCTCATCAAAACTGATCATAGAGCCCTTGACCAAAAAACTCTTCCTGCCAAAATACTTACATTAAACATATGTCTCCATGAAACATTTCAACTTCAGCAAAATGGCTTAGTTAGAGAAGGAAAGTTACAGATGCTTATTAACACTCAGAATTCCTTCTCTTGAAGATCTCATCTAGTTCTCGGTGTCTAGAATTTACTCATGTCTCAAGTCTATATCCAGACAGATGATCGGAGCCATGCATCCTGCTGAACTGCATTCAACACAGAGAACGAGGTTGGTTGGGAGGAAAAATATAGCTCGCCTTTCTTCTCCAGTGATCCTAGGCCAGACATGGGCCAAACCAGTCCCTGGTGGTCCCTAAAGGGTCCCTAAAGGCTGGTCTAAAGTTTCCCAGCAAAACAGTCTTCTAAAGACTACTCTGCTGGCTGCGGAGTCAATGGGGCAAAGTGCCACAGACACTTTCATGCCCAGGGAGAGAGATAGTGTTAGGCCTGCTTGACACCACCCAGGAATTCCTTCCAGGAGGGGAAACCTCAGCTGCACCACCCCATCCCCTCTGTGCCACCAAAGCAATTTAAAGACGATGAAGCCAGGAGCTAGGTTGGAGACCATTTGAAAAGGATGTTCTGGCTAGAGACATTTCATCCTTGGAAGGATGATTGTACTTGGCCACCTTGGCAAACCCAGAAGAATGATCATGCCTGGAGACTTTTCTGCCTGATCCAAAGCTCAGAGAAGTCAACAGAAAGTCTCCCATTGACACCCAAGAGCTTTGACTCAATTACTTTTCCATCTCCAGCAGTGTGCCATAATGAGAAACTGTTTTTTCCTGTCTGGTTTGCTTTCTTTTGGTTTACGTTTCATTTCAGTCTATCATTAAAAAAAGATCAACTCTACCTCAGAAGCTTCTTGAGATCTTGAAAGTGTAACACACTGATCAATGTGTTATCAGTCCCAAAACTGTGTCAGAGGGCTGGTCTACACTAATGCTGTAAGTCGATCTAAGTTACGCTAGTTCAGTTGCGTAAGTTACGTAACTGAAGTCAAGGTAACTTAGGTCAACTTACAGCGGTGTCTACTCCCGCTATGTTGATGGGAGACACTCTCGCGTTGATATAGCTTCCACCTCTCGGAGTGGTGGAGTACAGACATCGATGGGAGAGTGCTCTCCCATCAGCTTACTATGTCTTCACCAGACTCACTAAATCAACGCCGCTGCATCGATCGCAGCAGTGCCAATTTAGCCGGTAGTGTATACATGGCCAGATTCACAGGGGTTATAAACCCATTGCAGCTCCCAGCTGAAGGATTTACTCACTGTTGTACCTGAGCACCTCACAATCTTTGATGTATTTAGCCTCACAACACACTTGTGAAGTAGGGCAATGCTATTATACCTGTTCTACAGATCGGGGGACTGAGGGACAGAAAAACTAAGTGACTTGCCCAACGAGTCACACAGGAAGTCTGTAGTGGAGCAGGGAATCGAACCTGAACCCTAGAGCCCTAACTACTTCCTCCCCATTTGCATTTTAGCTCACGCTGTGTAACCTCATGCTTTCAATCCTGAAAGTCCCAGGTTCAATCCCTGGGGATGCTCAAGGTGATGATTGTTACCTGAGCTCATTACTGTTCTGTTTAGATTCACATCTTGCTCACCCTTGCACCTTCCTGTAGTCTGTGCTCATCTCCTCACAAAAGCAGGGTTGATGGCTGCATTTTGCTTTGCAACTGTGATGGATTTTCCCAACTCTTACATTTTAAAACATTGATGATTTAAATCTATTTAGAATGTAAAACAAAATCAATAATAATTCTCATTTGGCCTCAGCACCCAAGAGCATGTAACTATTTAATGTGCATTTAGACATGGTTTATGGCCTCATGCGATGTCCTTCCAGCATGATAAAGTTGCAACACAACAATCGCGTTGAGGCAGGAGAGGAGACTGGGCTGCAATTAGATTTAAGAGTATTTTCATTGATCCACCAGCTCATCACAGGGCATTTACTAATGAGCAAGGTTCTCTTCTGACTTTTCAAATAACTTTTGCTCCTGAATTACTTTTGCTCCAATGTATCTTTGCTTCGGCAGGGTGGGTGTACTAGGCACAATGCATTTTATCCAAAGAATATCCAAAATATATATCCATGGACTGGCAACTAGTCAGGGGTCTGCTGAAGATCTGTCACAATACACATTTTAAATCCAGACATGTAATATTATTATTGATAGTAGCAGATATTTTAGCACACCCAACAGTATGCTAGGAGAACTCACATTGCAAATAAGAAAATACAGCTGAGATTTTCAAAAGCATCTAATGATTCTGTGTGACGTAATCTTTGGGTATCTAGCTCACAGGACCCTGCTTTTCAGAGGGCATTTCCTGAAAATCAGGCCTCTTTAAGATAACTTAGGCCATGTCTACACTACCAGATAAATTGGCACTGTTTCAATCGATGCAGCGGTATCAATTTAGTGGGTCTGGTGAAGATACACTAAGTCGATGGAAGAGGGCTCTCCCATCAACGTCTGCACTACACCTCCCCGAGAGGCAGAAGCTATGTCAATGGGAAAGCATTTCCCATTGACATAGTGCGGTGAAGTCGACCTAAGTTAGGTCAACTTCAGTTAGGTAACTTACGTAACTGAAGTAGCATAACTTCGATTGACTTACAGTGTTAGTGTCAACCAGCCCTTAAATTGGGCAGCAAATGATTAAGACACCCAAAAATCACTAGTCACTTTTGAAAATCTTAGTGAAGCTCCTCATCTCAAAGAGCTTAAAACCCAGGCCCTGCTCCTGCAATCAGCACGACATGAGTGCAGCCCCAGTGACTTTAATACGGCTGAAGAAAGACTGTTATGTAAGTGGCTTTGTTGGCTCGCCTCTGATAGGCTTTGTGGCAGAAATAGATCTTGAGGAGAGAAATGAATGAGGAGAGGGTAGTGGCCTGAAATACTAGCTTTGGAAGAGTGTTTTGCGCATGGGGCAACGGGAAGATTCCAAGAAGTGGACAAATGGGGCATTGAGGCAGACATCACTGAAGGAGTAAAGGGGGGCAGGGAACAGTGAGAAAAGAGATAAGGGCACCTAAGTGGTGGTGGAGACAGCAGGCAATTGTGCATAGGCAAGGTCAAGGAGCATGAGTCTTCTGTGATGGCAGCCAGTGGAGGGAATTGAAAGAGAAAGGTGCAGTGGTCAGAGCAATGGGCTAAGAAGAAAAGTAGTTGCAGTTTTGGGAGCAAAAAACCTCAGAAGAAGTACTAAGTGAGCAATGTGGATGCACTGCGCACCTAAGTGGAGAGGATTCCAAACCTTCCAAATCTCTGAGGAGGGGCAAATAAAATCTTGTGACCACTTTTTAAAAAAAAAAAAAAAGAGCCAGAAGCAATAGACCCCTTAAGCAAAACCAGTGGCTACATGTATTTCTGATGTGCTGAGTTTCATGCTGAATAAAAGGATTGAATTACTTGATAGGATCTCCATCAATGTTCCAGTAATGCAGTAATTATGAAGTGACTATAATTAAATCCCCACAATGAACATGGACAGAAGGGAAAAACTGAGGCAAAAAAAAATAAAAGTTGCATAATTCAGGAGTGAAACATTTTGGCAGTGGAAAAATTAATTGAAAAAATGACAAACGGATGGTTTTAGTAAGTCTTCAAGCAGCGGTGTTTCAGCAGAGTGAAAGTTCAAAGAGACGGCACTCTATTCTGCTGTCACTTAGGCAAGGTGATTTCACACATTGTTTCAGACTGTACATGGGCCCTTTATGAAAGTTAAACAAAAGTGCCAGTCAAAAGTCATGCACGTGAAAAGGGCTGCGGGAGGGGGTGTTGTAAATGGGGCAACGTAGGGGGCCAGAACCACTGCTGGTGTAAATGGGCATCACTCCATTGACTTCAATGAAGCTATGCTGGTTTACACTTGCTGGAGACACATTATAGTCCATACTGTTATTTCAACCAAGTGAATTGCTGGAGAGACAGAGAGCCCTGGGGAGTTGTACTTTATGTATGTTTGACTGATGCCTTATGGACTAGATTGTTACTAGCCCTGGGCAGGAAACCAAAGGCTGTGAGAGATCACAAGAAACTCTGATCCCATAGGTTCTTGGATAGGGGCTAGTTACATTCACAATCATGGTCCTTGCACTGGTGGGAGGTTAGAGCCACTGAAGGGTCAGGGATGGGATGTGAGGGTGGGACTGTAACCCCCACTTGCACTGGCTGTTGGAATTCAGCTGGTGCTAGTGGGTGCATATGAGGCTGTGTCTTTATAGTCACAAGCTAGTCCTATGATGCCAGAGGAAATTATATCAGTCGATCCCTCTTGATTTGCCACCTCTCTGAATGGGTTCTGCCCACAACCATAGTAAAATTCACAGTAAAATTCACTATATTAATTTCGTTTTGGCATTGCAGTCTCAGGCATGGGCTAATGCCCTGTGTTTATTTTCCTTGACAATAAGCAACTTATGAGATGAATAAATAGTAAGAAACCTCTTTCTTTGAGGGTATAAAGTTATTTGTGGTGATGAAAGACTCTGAATCCACCACTCTGCAGAGAGACCTACTCTGTCCACAGCGCAAGTACAAAATGGGCCGTCACAGTACAATCTTTCCAGTGCAGTCCATTGTCTCAGCATGCCTCTTACATTCCTTGGCATCACTACCTTTCCGGGTGAGAGGGTAATTAAGTCTCCGCATCCATTTGATCTCTTCACTGAGGCTGTCAATAGGGGTTAGCCCCAGCTATGATGTGGAGTTTTGTGAGACAGATATTAAGAATAACATTCATCTGCCAGAGGCTCCCCAAAGGCCAACAGAAAGTAAAGACTTTTTCCCTAGCAACTTGAACCAGGTTCAATACTCATGACCTACAGCTGAAAGGTTTCAAGTATCATTGCTAATCTCTAGAGCTATTCTGTCTCTCAGATAGAGAGAATATTGAATGGTAAAAAAGGATAACTCTTCATCAGTATCTGTGAGGGATAAACATGAGTCAACTAAGTCCACTGTAGCAGACCAGAATTATAGAAATGCTAGTCATGGTTCCATAATTAAAGTTGAACTGAGTTTTGCACTTAAAGCAGGGATTCAGTCCCTTTGTTGTATCCTGCCTGAAAATTACAGCACTTCTTTAAGCAGAGAATGAATTTTCTAAGATTTTACAAGTAATTTGGTTCCTTTGTTTAGGGGTTAAAGTTCATATTACAATGAGTCCTTTGAGAAATTTGGCACTCCATGGGTATGTCTACACTACCCGCCGGATTGGCAGGCAGCGATCAATCCAGCAGGGATCGATTTATCACATCTAGTCTAGATGTGATAAATCAACCCCTGAGCGCTCTCCCATCAACTCTTGTACTCCACCGCCATGAGAGGCGCAGGCAGAGTTGATGGGGGAGCGGCAGCAGTCGACTCACCACGGTGAAGACACCACGGTAAGTCAATCTAAGTACATCGACTTCAGCTATGCTATTCACGTAGCTGAAGTTGCGTAATTTAGATCGATTCCTCCCCGCTAGTGTAGACCAGGGCTATGTTAGATATGTTTTTTCTCCTAAATAATCTAAACAGTGAAGCACAGACTTTTCAAACATCCCAGTGTTAACATTAACTGAAATCTCATGTGTTGACTACATTTTTTAGGTTTAATGGTTAAACTTAAAATAAATCCAAACATTTTAAGATGTGAAAATTCAACCTTAACTCAGCCCTGCTGTGACATTGAGAGAATAAAAAATGGGGAAAAAAATTGAATGTGTCTTTAAAAATCAATCGTTTTCATTTAATTTGGGACTACAAACACTGTTATACATTATGACAGGTTTCAGAGTAACAGCCATGTTAGTCTGTATTTGCAAAAAGAAAAGGAGTACTTGTGGCACCTTAGAGACTAACCAATTTATTTGAGCATAAGCTTTCGTGAGCTACAGCATCCGATGAAGTGAGCTGTAGCTCACGAAAGCTCATGTTCAAATAAATTGGTTAGTCTCTAAGGTGCCACAAGTACTCCTTTTCTTTTTATTATACATTAATCATACTTGTGTGGTTATTGCATGGCATGACTACAGAACAGAGTTAAGATTATTCTCTTAACCGCATATTTCCACACCTTAACAGGTTTGAAATTTTTTTAAGTCTAACTTGAACTCTGAATTTCCTAGGGTGGAATGCTTGCTTTTGGGGTAATTACAATAATTCCTGTAATGTTTTTACCCTTAAATTACTAATATGTACCCAACCTTAACTCCAGTTTAATGATGTTTCTGGGAATCCGTACAAGATTTTTGCAAGTGATTTCACATCTGTTGTGATATTGATGAATTTTGGCTTCCACATGAGAAATGGACATCCTAACCTTTTGCTGGCGCCAATGCTATCGGACATATTTTATTTACCTTCATGAGGGATCACTGGTGAAAGCAGAAACTTTTTCCATATTGTTCTTTGCCCCTGTTCCATGAATAATATGTATTTGATCCAACCCCAGGAATGTCACCTGCTTTGTAGCTTTAAGATTTAACAAAGGATGAACGTGTAAGCCATGCTTACTTGGTGTCTCATTCTGTTGCCTCTGCTGATGGCAAGGCCCCCTAAAGATTGATAAGCATGGTACAGTCTTAGCTAATAGGGGTGGATCTCTCAGCTCTGGCAACAGAGACTCATGCATTAACATCCAAGGCTCGGTCCCCATTGTCAACAACCCACGCAGGGCATCATACATATCTCCTCCCATTTCAACCAACAAAAAGGTGGAGAGGAAAAAGGGCAGCTGAAATGTTGGGAAAGAAGCTGGGATAAGTGGAAGGAAGCCCCAAAGATCATCAAGTAATTCTTTGTGAACACTCTGGCTTACCTTGGTGATTCCCAAAGCAGTTGTCTTATATACATCTCTCCTGACCTGGGTCAAATCCATTATTGCCTTGTTTCCTTGTGTTCCCCCTCCTACCTTAGGTCCTTATGTGGCCTCCATTACCACAGTATCTGAGCACCTTACTGTCTTTACTGTATTTATCCTCACAACATCCCCGTGAGGTAGGGAAGTGCTATTACCCCCATTGTACAGAGAGGGAATTGAGGTGCAGAGAAACTAAGTGGCTTGCTCAAGATCATACAGGAAGACAGTATTCATCTGCTGTTTCCTGTCTTATACTTTGACTGTAAGTTCTTTGGGGCTGGGACTGCCTTTTTGTTCTGTGTTTGTACAGCACCTAGCACAATAGTGCCCTGGCCAATGACTGAGTCTCCTGAGCACTAAATTATGCAGTGCAATTATTCCCTTGTAACTCATACACATGTACGTAAATTAAAAGTTTTCCTGAAAACATTAAAAATTTCAAAGCTATTTTCATTCCACACATTTCAGAAAGGAATGCTTTTTTTGTTTTATGTGAATTTTTTTTGACAATTCAGTGTTGAAAATTTTGGTTTGTAAAATTTCTCAAGGTTGATTTTATGTTTCCTTTCCGTCTTCCCTTTGTTAATCCCCTTTCACACTCCTTTCTCCTTTCACCATCTGTCCCTGACAAAGGTGGGAGAAAGGAAGAAAGAAATCTGAAAACAGAGCAGTAAAAGGGTGCTAAAGTTCTCTTTTTTCTGATCTTGAAAAATGGAACACTTTGAAAAAGAAAAGAAAATACCCACCCACCAGAACTTTGTGAAAGGGTCACTGCCTCCAGAGTACCCCCTCATGGCGTGGGGTGGCAGTGCAACATCCCTGCCTCAGTTCCCCCACTTCAGGGCTCCTCAATAATCTCATGAATTTTCTCATAGCCAACAACATCCTTATTTAAGCTGGCTTATTCCCATAAACAGTTCCAAAATAGAGTCCTCAAAGACTAAACCAAAAGAAGTTTATATATTCATCCTTCCCCACGCTTCATCAAGCCACTCCTAGGCTTCCCTGCCTTGGCAGGCCACTCCTAGCCCTACCTATGTGGAATTATGTCTTTGGTGTTTCAGGGTCCACTTCTAACTCTCTGCAGAACTCTCTATCTTCCCCCTCGTCTGTCACTACCCAGGCCTTTCTTTCCCTTACTATCCCAGAGGACTGAGAGAGTCAAATGATCTTCTTCATTTTCCCCACCTGAGGAGGAGTTGGCTGTGCCTCAGGTGGGTTGAGATCCATCTCCCTTTAAAGGGCCAGCCACCTTGTGACACTTTTAATTTAGGACAAAGGCCATTTTTTAACTAAAATATTTTGCATATGAAAAATTGTGACTAGCTTTAACATACAGTAAGTACAAATCATTGTATAGAAATAGGGACACATGAGGCAGAAGCCACCCTTCTAAGGAAAGCTCCCCCCCACAACCAAAGCTTCCTCAATCGTATTGAGTATAAAACTGCCTGTTGTGGGGAGGGATATGGGGAATGCCCCAAAGCCAGCAGTACCACCTAATGCAGTGGTGGGCAAACTTTTTGGCCCAAGGGCCACATCGGCATTGCAAAATGATATGGAGGGCCAGGCAGGGAAGGCTGTGCCTCCCCAAACAGCCTGGCCCCCGCCCCCATGCATCCCCTCCCACTTCCCACCCCCTGGCTGCCCCCTCAGAACCCCCGACCCAGCCAACCCCCCCTGCTCCTTGTCCCCTGACCACCCCCTCCCGTGACCCTCTGCCCCTAACCACCCCCCAGCACACCATCCCCTATCCAACCCCCCCTGCTCCCTGTCCCCTGACTGCCCCGACCCCTATCCACACACCCCAACCCCTAAGAGCCCCCCAGGACTCTCACACCTTTCCAACCCACCCTGTTCCACGGCCCCTGACTGCCCCCCCCAGAATTTCCACCCCATCCAATCGCCCTCTGTCCCCTGACTGCACCCAGAACCCCTTGCCCCTTAACCAACCCCCGCCCCCTTACCATGCTGTTCAGAGCAGCAGGAGCTCACAGCCCCGCTGCCCATCCGGAGCCAGCCACGCCGCCCTCACTGCCTGGCAGGAGCGGCGGGCCAGTGTGCTGGCAGCATGGTGTGCTGAGGCTGCGGGGAAGAGGGGACAGCAGGGGCGGGGCTGGGGGCTAGCCTCGCCGGCCAGGTGTTCAGGGGCCGGGCAGGATGTCCCTGCGGGCCGGATGTGGCCCGTGGGTCATAGTTTGCCCACCTCTGACCTAATGGCAATAGTCTTGGGCCATCTCGCCTAGTGGCTGTAGGTCAGGGAAGTGTGATGGGGCGGGGAGGGGAGCAGGGAAGGGGAACCTGGGTCCATGCTGCTTCACCAGGTTGGAAACCTTATCTATGGCCTAGGATCTGGTATCCTTACATGCTCCCTAGGTCACTCCCTAACCTTCTTCCTGTCCCTCCATCGACACCATAGGCTGAGCTCTCCCGTGCCCCTCTCTGGTCCGTCTCCAGAGTCCCTTACAGTGGCGGTAGCAGTCACCCTCGCTGCCCACAGTCAACAGCGTTCCAGCAGCTTGGCTGAGTGGTCCCAGTGTCTCCTCCTCCTCCACTAGAAAGCAATTCCTGGATGCCCAGTTCTTGGTCCTGTCTTAAGGCATCAGTCTCCAAATTTCTCTGAGGAACTGTGCACATGGCACTCTTTCGTGGCACCCTAATGAGGGTGCAGCATGTGTTATTATGTACCAGTCTGAGGGAAGGACTCAGTTACAACACTTATTGTGGTCAATGATCAGTTAGCACTGATAAGCCAGTAAGAGGGTTAACTCAACATACATTAAAATGCAGACCCTGCCATCATCTGCCTTCCTGAAAAGACCATGGGACTTGAATGATTTTGTAGTCACCACCATACAGGTTCTAAACTAACCATATTCATCACCAATCAGCATGTACTCATGAGTCAGTGACAGCAGTCCTATCTTCCTATACTTACCTAGGATGGTAATTTAAGTGATGAGCTGGTAGCCATGTAAGCCAGAAGGCTGCTGGGAGAAAGCCCTGGCAGTATAATTCAGGTGTCAAAGGCTATGTCAAGGTCACCCATTGGGGTCAAGGAGGCACCTCGCTTCCTCATACACCATTCTCTGGGAAACAACTGTCCTGTGGTCCAGTCCTGGGGAATGGGGGGTAGCCCTCCAGCTGTACCTCATAACAAGTTCACCCTCTTCCAAGGGAAGGTATAAAACAGTCCCCACCAAAAAAGAAAAAGGCTTCCACAGCCAGCAAATGGCTGGGCTCCCTCCCTCACACAAGGCAGGGAAGCAGGTTTTCAGCCTCCACAACAAGCCTCAGCTGCTGTTGGTCAGCATTTTGACCAAAGATGCAAACTGGTCCATCTACTTATGCCAAAGGGCTCAGTCTGGCAGAACTCTCAAGCTGTTCTTCAGCAAGTCTAGGCACACACAGGGCTGAATTCCCCCCTTTTAAGGGTCTGCTCCCAGGACTGACAGCCCCACAGGTGCAGCAGGGTGGTGCTGATTGTGACCATAGGAGTTCTTTAATTCCTTCTTGACTGCGCGGGAAGAGGGCTGGCAGCATGCCCCACCACCTCAGGGTAAGTGGTAGAGAATTAATGTGCTTTATGGCACAATTACAGACAGACCCATAGACAGAGAGGGACCTGGGATTACAACCCTGGTCCTTCATTTCTAAAAACACAGGCCTCTCATCCTTGAGCAGATCCTCTTTAGCTGGTATCAGTAGCAAGTCTTTTATCCTCTCTTGTGTGCAGGCCACTGGAGGCCAACATCCTTGCTCACCCCTACACACATATGTCATAACCATACACCTAAGGGTAGCCTAGAATTCCTCCTTACCTGTAAGGGGTTAAGAAGCTCAAATAACCTGGTTGGCACCTGACCAAAAGGACCAATGGGGAAAGAAGATATTTTCAAATCTGGGGAGGGGGAGGCTTTGTTTGTGCTTTTTCTTGGGGGCTCTCTCTCCTGGGACTGAGAGAGGCCAGGCCAAAATCCATCTCCTCCAACCAATCCTGAACCAGTTTCTAATATTAAAAAATAGTAAGTAAAGCCATGCAAGGCATGTTAGATTATCTTTTGTTTTAGCTTGTGAATTTTCCCTTTGCTAGAGGGAGGTTTATTCCTGTTTTTTGTAACTTTGAACTAAGCGTAGAGGGAGTTCCTCTGTGGTTGTGAATCTTTTGTTACCCTGTAAAGTTATCTTCCATCCTGATTTTACAGAGGTGATTCTTTTACCTTTTCTTTAAATAAAATTCTTCTTTTAAGAACTTGATTGATTTTCAGTGTCCTAAGACCCAGGGGGGGGGTGTTGATCTGTGCTCACTTTGTAACCAATTGGTTAAGATATTATTCTCAGGCCTCCCCAGGAAAGGGGGTGTAAGGGCTTGGGGGGATATTTTGGGGAAGATAGGGCTTCAAGTGGCCCTCCCTGAATGTTTGTTTAAATCACTTGGTGGTGGCAGCATACCGTTCAAGGACAAAAGGGATTTGTGCCTTGGGGAATTTTTAACCTAAGCTGGTAGAAATAAGCGTAGGCGGTCATTTATGCGGGTACCCACATCTGTACCCTAGAGCTCAGAGTGGGGAGGGAACCCTGACAACATACAAAGCCAATATTTTACACAGGCCAACTGCTTAATAGTACAGCAAGAAGAGCAACCTTCACCTGCCCCAGGAGACTCAAGAAACATTGACTTCACAGTCTGGCAAACAGTGCATTGGCTGGGAGATGGCTCACACCACCCTGCAAATTTAAATATTTATATATACCCCACCCTACATTTTACAATGCTCTTTCTCTGAGCGCAACTGTCAGCCTTGCCACCTTCTTATGCACATGCTACCCGTGTTCATTTTTTCACATAGTTTAAGCTACTTTCCAACAGGAATTGCAAGGGTTTGTATCCTTCCGCCCCAGCTCACTTTGCACAGCACTTGGGACAAGAAGGACCCCAGAGAGCAGAATCCTAACCTAGTTCTTGAGCCACAGTAGGGAGCTGCAGCCCATGTCAGTCCCATCCCAGAGAGATATGCACCTGTTTGCTGCGAGAGGGTGTGGGGGGGTCTATTCTCTTCTTGTCACAGGCTATATAACTCCTGTTGACTTTAATAGACTAGACCCCAGTCTCTTTCTAATCAACTGAAAAGAAAACTGATGGTTTTGGATGGTGCCAGACAAAGGGAGATTATGACATATTTCACACTACAGGCTCAGGTTGGAAATGTGAAATAAATTTTATTTTTTCAACATAAACAGCCTACTAATAAAAACCACATTTGTTCCAAGGCTAGATGATTTCCTACCAAGAGTAGGCTGCTAACTAGAACCCTCATTCTTTGATCTTTTTCTTTTATGCCACAGACATTAAGAAATATGGTAAAAAAATAGATTAATAATTTATCTGAGATGAGCTGAATATTTTCCCCCTTCCTTTGTGTATAAGCAGCTTGGCAACAATGCTTCAGAATCAATCTTAACCTTATTTTCTATTATGTATTTCCTGTTGTTCCAAAACAAGATTAATTTTATTTTATGCAAGTCACCGGGCCATCTCTACTCAACTAAGATTGATTTTGAATTTCTTTTTTTCTCTCTCTCTCTTTCGGTTTTTTTATTTTATTTTATCAGTGTTAATAAAACCACAGTGTCTTGTAAAATTCATTTTTGGATTATTTTCCACCTGGGGAGGTTTAGGCACTTTCCTTTAACTGCAGAATCATTCCTTGTACATGCGGGTTAGAAAGTAGATCTTTTAAGCAACAGTTTTCTAAAATAAATATTCTGAAAGGATCCAAGGAAAAAGAAGCACCATGCTATTCTGACATAAATCCTCTTGGTGCACCAAACAGTAATTGGTATTGTTGAATTCTTCTTCTTTTTTTCATTCATGAACTTAATTCAAAATGAAAGAGACATCATGAGCAATTTCTGGACTGTTGGCAAAAAATGAGTTTGTCAAAGAAAACTGAGGATTTTTCTCATGTAAAGTTATTAAAGGGCTCTTATAGATTGGGGGAGGGAACTCTTTTTCCTTCCCTGGGATAACACCTGAGATTATAGAAATTGAAGAAATTTTTAAAATCTAATTTAGAGTTCACCATTGAGGCTGTTCATAGGGGTTGCCAACTTTCTAATCGCACAAAACCTAACACCCTCGCCCCACCCCCTGCTCTGCCCCGTCCCCCAATCACTCCATCCCCACTCCCTCCATCACTCGTTCTCCCCACACCCTCACTCACTTTCACTCTGCGGGGAGGGATAGCTCAGTGGTTTGAGCTTTGGCCTGCTAAACCCAGGGTTGTGAGTTCAATCCTTGAGGGGGCCATTTAGGGTTATGAGGCAAAAATTGGGGATTGGCCCTGCTTTGAGCAGAGGGTTGGACTAGATGACCTCCTGAGGTCCCTTCCAACCCTGATAATCTATGATTCTATGATCTATGATTCACTGGGCTGGGGCACGGGGTGAGGGCTCCGGCTGAGGGTGTGGGCTCTGGAGTGGGGCCAGAAATGAGAGGTTCAGGTTGCAGGAGGGGGCTCCAGGCTGGGGGAGGGGGTGTTGGTTGGGGTGTTGAAAGGGCTGAGGGCTCTGGCTGTGGGTGCGGGCTCCACAGCCAAAGGAAGCTGCAAAGCCGGAGCATGAACAACACACGGAGATTCCCTGATCACCCCTGTGCCTTGGGATTACGGAGACATGCCAACTGTTTCCAGGAGCACGTGGAGCCAGGGCAAGCAGGAAGCCTCCCTTAGCCCCGCTGTGCTGCCAACTGGACTTTTAACAGCCCGGTCAGTGGTGCTGACCGGAGCTGCTACGGTCCCTTTTCGACCAGGCATTCTTGTTGAAAACTGGATGCCTGGCAATCCTAGTTGTTCATCTTATTTTTCCATTACATTTAGTGGGGATGATGAAACTAGTGTGATCAGTTTCGTTTATGGATGTGCTGAGTTCCTCAAGTTCAGGGCATTTACATTTGTGGTTTTGGTTTGGGCCCCTATGCCATTTCAATTTCTGTTTCTAGTCAATTTCTCTTCCTGGTTCTCAGAGGGTAGCAACAACATTGCTGTATATATCTGTGCAACAATTCTTGGGGCATTTTTTTTTAAAGTAAGACTTTTTAAAAACAATCATGATAATATTATTATTCAGATTTAAATTCTGGGCCTAAACTACAATAAAATGAGACTGTCTCTGCAACGTATTTACAAAGAGAAATGGTACATGTTTGAACTGCTAAACCCCAAATGTTCATTTATCTAATTCTCATAAAATCCAAATATGCCTCTGAATGGGAGATAAATGTTGAATAAAGTGCAGTATTGCAAAGTGCAAAAAATATTAAATGAAGGAAATGTGGGTGCGCACAGGCTAGAATATTGCACACAGTGTTGTATATTTACACCAAGGGACACAAGAATACAAAGTGAAGAGTGCTCATTGGTTAGAATGCATTAATTCCATAGAGCCTAGTCTGCAGAATGTCATCTCTAGTGGACCAAAATATTACACTGCTACAGATTGCTTTTGGTCCTAAACAGGTAATAGCAGACCATAACAGGTAAGAACATAAGAACAGCCATACTGGGTCAGATCAAAGGTCCATCCAGCCCAGTATCTGGTCTGCCGACAGTGGCCAATGCCAGGTGCTCCAGAGGGAGTGAACCTAACAGGTAATGATCAAGTGATCTCTCTCCAGCCATTCATCTCCACCCTCTGACAAAGAGAGACTAGGGACACCATTCCTTACCCATCCTGGCCAATAGCCATTAATGGACATTAATGGGTGAATCTCAATAAGATCTGTCTGTCTGTCCATCTATCTATCTAACCATATGGCCCATATTTATCACCACAGTATCGGAGTGCCTAGGCTATTGATATAGCCTGTCAAGAAGAGGTTGGCATATTGGGGAACCCTCCTAATATCCATGGCTGTTCCCATAGTTTGGACAAAGTATTTGTCACTGAATGTAAAACTTTACTGTTAGCCACATCAGAGTTCACTGTAAGGAGGTTTCACTGTGTTTAGAATGGAGAGTCGTGCTGAATACAGATCACATGCTGGTCCCCACTTACCTTTACTTTACAGACAATGTATTTTCTTTGTTAAAGTGGGGAAATAACCTATTTTTTTCCACTTCACTGAATCTGAACTTCACTTAACTGAAGTTACACTGAAGGAAATTGCCTTTTTATTTCCAAAAATCTTTGGATCTAGAAAAATCCTATAAGCTGGTAGAGCTGTCAGCCACATGTGGTTTTGAGCAAGGAAAGAGCCTATTTATGAACATGTGAGGCTGAGACAAATCTCTTTTATCAAGGTAAAACATGCAAATTAAATATCCTTACAGTATGGCAACTAGGTTCAAACGAAAAAGGCTTATGAGATGCACAAGGAATCGGCATCCTGGGGCTGGTACAAGATGAGATGGCAAGCTGGTGACTCAGGATTAGTCACAGGGCTGCCTGCTTCCAAAGTGTTGTTTCTCCCAGTTCATAGTAGTGCCTCGAAGAGGAAGGATGGGTCTTGTGGTTAACAAAGAGGACTAGGGCTCAGGAGATTGGGTTTAACTAATATTTGTTTTGTGGTAATCCCTAGGAGCCTCAATCCTGGACCAGGATCCCATTGTGCTAGGTGCTGTACCAACACAGACCAAAAAGACTGTCTCTGCCCCCCAAAGAGTTTGCAAACTAAGTAATGCAAGGTCTGTGCTCTGCACCTTTGCATAAATTACATAATATCCCTGTGCCTCGGTTCCATCTGTAAAATAGTGATGAGTACATCCTTTGTCTGTCTTGACTATGTAAATTGTAAACTCTTAAAAAGTACCTAGCCTTCACACCCCTTTTCATCAGTAGACCTCCAAGGCTTTCTATAGGAGGTCAGTATCATTATCATTATCCCTTTTTACAGATGGAGACACAGAGAGGCAAAGTGTCTTGTCCAAGGTTACCCAGCAGGCCAGTGTCAGAGCTGGGAATAGAACCCAGGACTATTCTTGTTGGCCATGATGGACATTGTCTGTTTCCTCCTTTGTATGCAGTTAGCACAATGGGGCTGTGATCTCAGCTGGGGCCTCTAGCTGTGACTGTAACACAAATTGACAACAATAGTAAAGAATGCCCTACACACTGGAATGAGTCAGATTCTAAAATGAATTATTGAGCATTATGAATTCACTTTGGAAACCAAGAATTTGCAAAGGAGATTTACCTTCCTTTCATATATGGCAGCACGAATTCATAGAATCAACACTTTGTTATGATGATAATATCAGCATGAAACAGGCCAAGGATGTATGCACGTTGTTTACTTTGGTTACTAGAGTCCCAATCTGTGTTCAGGTGAATGAGATGATTGTGAAAACCACTCCCACCTTTAGGGAGCAGGGCAACCTTCAGAATCCAACCCTACAGTAATATGAGCTTTAGACACCAGCACATAATTAGAAAAAAGAAGGAAAACTATCCCCTAGAACACATCTGAGTTTGGAAACAATGACAAGGTCATATGTCATGAATGCCTTCGTTTATTGTGTTGCATTCTGGTTTCAAATGGGGAAAACTGACAATGCAGTTGCAGTTCTGTATTCACTGGAGATAGCCTAGATCCAAGAGGCTTAATTAAGAGGGCTAGCCAAGAATTTCAGAAATGCCTAATGGTTTGGGGTACCCAAACTAAGACACCTTAAATGGGCCTGATTGTCAGAAAGTATTGTGGCCCCTTCTGAAAATGTGGCCCCTTTCGGGTGTCTCAGATTGGGCACCCAACATTATTTGTCTCTATGGAAAGCATCAGGCTTGTCATGTAAACTGAGTTTATAGACCCAATAGTAGGAAAGACCCACCTTCTATTACTGCATAATCAACAGTTACATATGGATTCCCTACCCAGACTGATTCTCATGGCACTACAGATATAAGTTACATTTGTCAGTCTCATCCCACATACTTCCTAAGTGGCCTCTGGACTCTGCTTGTGATGTGACAAAAATATCTTTAAATAAGTCTTTTGCTATGTTTCCTGGTATGTGACCACAGTGTGTTTCCCTTTCTTCTCTTTCCTCTGAGAGCCAGACTACATTCACCCTTGATTTTATTCCTCTAATATGTTGTGTGCCTTATACTTTCATCATGTAGCTTTAAGTCAAGTGAGCATGGCCAAATGAGCTCAGGCCCTTCTCCTGCTGAGCAAGGAGAGTCAAAATAAAAGCCTGGTTGACTGCCTGGAGAGTCTTGTGTAAGATAGAGCCTTGTATTTCAAACACAAAATAGTGATTTACATGAGAGATGAGGAAATCTGCTAAGAGGCAGAAAAAGAAACAGGAACTTGAAAGTCAATAGTTCAAACAACACCAATAACATAGGAAAGGGTTTGGTTCCATTCCAACCCAACCCAATCTTCCCCCATACTTACTCTCCATCTTTCCTCTGGCTGTCAAGCTGCCAATTTATAGACCTTCTCCTCAGCAAGGTGGGGATGTAGCTGAGCTAATGTTAACCCCTTGCTTACCGGGACCCCGATAGCTGCTCTGCATCATGTCATGACGTGTTGCTGTATTTCTGGACTCCAGCTCTTCTCACAGCATTTCTTGCAGGAAATTCCAGGAACCTTTTCATGGTTTTATAAGACCACCAAATCTCAGATGGTTCAGAAAAGCATGCAAAGTTTTAGCCACTAGCTTGAACAGAACTAGCTTGTGTATATCTACCTGAGGTGAGAATCACAACTCCCAGCTGCTGTATACACATATACCCGATCTCCTTCATCAGTTAGAAGAGGACAATCTTCTTTATCTCACCCATCTTTTTCTGCCTTGTCTATGTAGTAGTATATGTTTGTACAGAGCCTAGTATAATGGTGTCTCGGTCTTTCTTGAGGCGTTTATGCATGACTGTAATAAGAATATATTGATATAGCTATAGAAGACACAACCTGATTCACAAGAGAAGAACTAAGCCATATAATGTTACCTATCCATTTGGGGTGCTTATATGGCCTTCATTACTAGAGTACCTGAGCACCTCACAAACCTTAATGTAGTTATTCCACCAGTATCTTTGTGAAGTAGGGAAGTGCGGTTCTCCGTGTTTTATAGGTGGAGAACTGAGCCACAGAGGGACTGATGTGCATAGGCACTAAAGATGCACCTAGGCACCTACTGGGATTTTCAAAAGTGCTTAGGCCTTGAAATCGATAGGAATTAAACACCTAGTTGCTTTTGAAAATCCCACTGGGTGGCTAACTGCACCTTCAGTGTCAAAAGACCTTTAAAAATCTGGTCCTAAGTGACTTGCCCGAGCTCACACAGGAAGTCTGTGGAAGAGCAGTTAACCAAACCACATCGCCCAAGTCCCAGGCTAACTACGCCATTAATACATATGCCAGAATGCACTAACATAGACAGAGCATTTAGCTCACTGCTGTGAGGTCTCCTTTTTATACCCACCTTTTGAAAATTCCACAGCCCTTTGCTTTTTTGACTCCTATAACACAATTGCCTTGAAGGAGGCTTTCAAAGGTACAAAGGGCAAATATGACAGGTTTCAGAGTAGCAGCCGTGTTAGTCTGTATTCGCAAAAAGAAAAGGAGTACTTGTGGCACCTTAGAGACTAACCTTTCGTAAGGGCAAATAGTCTCCCAACCATTGCCAAGGAAAGGCAATGGGAACGGGCGCCTAAATCCTATTTGTGCCTCTGAGTACTTCCCCAATTCCTTTTCTCTCTCTGGTGCAAGCTATGTATAGCACTGGACCTTATAGAACAGTCTAGCCAGACATTTGCATGCAAATTGCACACTGGTGTTGCCACAACGATGTTGAAGTAGACTTTATTTTTTTCCTAGGGCATTAAAAATAAAATAGGGGTCAAATTCAGGGCCCAGTAATCAGGATTTGAGAATAATTTGGGTTTTGTATTTTTAATGAAAACACAGACATCCTCACAATGATTCCCTTTTCCTGGCAGCGCTTGGCAAATCTAATCTCCTAAACCTTCCCCTCCAGCTCAGAATTCGCATGTTTCTTTTTAATTTGACCACTGTGACATTTTGCTCTTTCATTTACAAAATGCATCATCTGTTTTTTAGTTGTAAATTACCTTAGGATTTTTATTTTCCCTCGCAAAGAAAAGAAAAGATGATTTTCGCCTCCTGGAGGACTATCGCCCTTGGCAAACATCATCATCATCACCGTCAGTGCTGAAAAAGAACAAATATTTGCTTTAAAGAGCTGCCACTGCTTGGTGGAAAACTTTAAATAAAAAAAATCTGTTCCAAAACTAGTTGGAAAATACTGCAGAAGGTTTTCCATTTTCCTGCCCTCAATCCTTATTGCAATTGATATTTGTTTCTTAGAGAGCTACGGGTGCCTCATGGAAATACTTGAACAACACGCTGTTCAGAGACAGTTCTGCTGATATGGCATATATATATATATTTTCCCTTCCCCCCCCCAACTTTTTTTTTAATAAGTGAAAATAATTCATTCAAACAGGATTGCTATTGCCTGGGAGTTCATTGGCTCCTGCTGTTTATTCTTCACCTGAAGTCATAACAATCTTCCCTTTTTTTTTTTAAATTTGGCAGTTCATCTTTTGGTTTTAATAAAATCAGAGGAATGCAGAGCACATGCGGCACTAGCCTCTAAACTAACGCAATAAGCAATTCCTAAACCTACTGTGGCTTGACGCTCAGACTTTACATATTCAGCAAGTTGAAATCCCTGCTTTGCATAGGGAGTGTTGAACCTGAACTGAAAATACTGCTGGCTGAGAACACTTGCTGAAATGCTCTCACTGTACATACAAGTGGCATGTCACCGATTATGCTCATACAACAAAGATGAGAACACGGGGGAACTTTGAGGGCCCAGACCCAGCCACACCATGAAATAAAAGCCATGCATTGTACACTTCACATCAAGATTTGGGGGTGTTTCATTAAACCCTTTGAGACAGGTGTCAACATGTTAGCATATTTCACTGTACATTGCCAATCTGCCCTTTATGAACATCAAAAATGTACAGCCCCACGTCTAATGCCATAAGGTGACCAGACAGCAAATGTGAAAAATTGGGGGGTACTAGGAGCCTATATAAGAAAAAGACCCAAAAATCGGGACTGTCCCTATAAAATTGGGACATCTGGTCACCCTATATGCCAGGATTGCTTAACTTAACAAAAGAAACAAGCAGAAGTTTTTAGTGGATGTAAAAGGATCTTGTCATTACAACACTGGATTGGGACTCAGGAAATTTAGGTTCAATTCCTGACTCTGCCATAGTCTTCCTGCATATCACTTAGGCCTGGGCCCTAGACTCCCACTGAAATCAATAGGAGTGAGGAATCTAAACACCTCTGAGGATCTGGGCCTTAACCCCGAGCTGGCAATGGGTTCCATTTGGGCACCAGGGGTCCGCTACTAGTCATCAATTTGCAAGAGACCAGCAAAGTGCTTTCTGCATCAAAAGTCAGGTGCTAGCCAAAAAAAGAAAACAGCAGGACTCTGATAGGATCTAGCTGTGTGTATTTCATTCACTTGGCAGGGAGAGGGTTAACACTCCCATTGAGTGGTGGAGTTACTTCAGGTGTCTATGCTTACCCTAGAGACTGCCAGAGAGCAATCTTGGTTAGCTGCAGTGAGTTCATGTAGATCAGACTATAAATAAGAGAGCATTTGGGTAGTTTTCTCTTTAGAATGGATTGCTGTAAGGGAAGTCTTGTCACAGAGTCAGGGGTGAGTCTGACAAGGAAGTCCTTGTGCTTTAATTGAGGAAAAAGCCTGACCTTAAAAAATCCTTGTGACTTCTGAGAAAGAAAGTGTGGTTGTGAAAAGCACTTGGGGTTTTATTTATTTGAGCCTCAGATGTAGGGGCTTTTCTTGTCCTTGTGCTGCAAAACGTAGACCTGGATCAGGATTTTGAATGCTCCAGGGCAATGGTCTATGCAGATTATATTCTTCTTCTGAGCCTTGTGCAAACTTTGGATCCAAGTTCATATTAGGTGAAGGTGAATATGTAGGTTCATATTTTGCATGCCTTGCAGAAGTTTGGATTTGAGTTCAGGCCCTTCTTCTTTTATTTTTTTTCCCCCCTCTGGCCTCAGGTTGCATGCCATATATTAACACAGGGACTTTTACAATCCAGACCAAAATGCAAACAATAGAAAGCAATTTCTTACTATGGTGCTCTGGGGGAGGGGAAAGGGAGAAAAATTCCTCCTCTAAGAAAAGCACTTTGGCCAAAATCTCAGTTTAGGCTTTTTTTTTTAATCCTGAATATGGTAGACCACTCCGTTAAGCAGAATGCTTGGTGTAACAAAAATTAATTGCGTCTTCTACTCACAGTGTGTCCAAAACGCTGCATCTCAGATTTTAATTATACTTCAGAGAATAGGGGTCATACAGTATCAGTCTTAAAATGCTGTTATCTGAAGAGGCTTCTGAGACAGCAAAGCATTTTTTCTTTTCAAACTTTTATTTTTTGCGTGAAATAGGGAAAAGATGATTCCCCCATGAAAACAGCAATGTTTTGACTGCTGACAGCAAGATATTGCCCATTTCATCATTAGCACAGCAAGAAAACTTCCCTTAATCCCTGGTGGGCAACATTAGGGTATTTTCAGCATGAACAATGGGGTGAACACTACTGGAAAATGGCAAACATTTCACCCCAAATTAATGAATAAGACCAACAAGACAGCGGTTATAGAGTGCCCTTCACAAGGAATTGCAGGGCATTTTTCAGTAAAACATTTAAAACAATCAGAATATTAGAGGTGATAGCAATCAAATATTTTAGCTGGAAATGTAGAGGCAGACTAGCAGCTGCGAGCGGAAGTAGGAATTGAGTTATCCTACAATTAAAGGATTAGAAAACATGCCTTCTAGCGATAGACTTAAAATCAGTCTATTTAGCATAACAAAGGAAAAGTGTAATCAAGTCAGCCCTTAAATCTACAAATATCTACATGGGGAACTAATCTTAAATAATGGACTCTTCAATCTAGCAGAGAAAGGTCTAATATGATCTAATGTCTGGGAGTTGATATTAGACAAATCCAGGCTGGAAATAAGGTGTAAATTTTGCACATTGAAGGTAATTAATCTTTGGAACAATTTACCAAGGGTTTTGGTGGATTCTCCATCATTGACAACTTTTAAATTAAGATTGGATGTTTTTCTAAAACAGTTCTAGGAATTACTTTGGGGAAGTCCTATGGCCTGAGCTATACAGGAGGTCAGACCAGATTATCACAATGGTCCCTTCTGGCCTTGGAGTCTATGAACAATCAAAGTTCCATTAAGTGCAGTAGAAAAGGTGCATGGTCATAAAGTGGTTTGCAGATGAAATTTGTGAAGTTAGTCTAGAAGTATTTTGGGAACCAGCAAGGGGATTTTAAACTAGGGCAATGTATAAAGACAATGTCTGGTGAGCACTCATGAAAAAGATCTGGTACTGCCTGAAAAGCATTAAATGCTATCTAAGACAATCCCATCAAAAGATACCAGTACACCTGACTGTGTTTGGATGGGAGGAGGAAACCTTAGATCTATTAGATTCATTTGGCGCAGGTGACTGAAAACAAATACGAAGCATGCGTACACATGGCTAAAGCAAACTGGAATGAAACAATGTAGAAAATGCCTTCTAGAAACTAAATCCATGGTGGGTAACTTCACTTTAAGAAAGAGAGAACTGAGACTGAAATAGTCCAGAGAAGGACAACAAAGGTGATCAGAGGTTGCAACAGGACTTCTTTTCACTAGAGCTATCTAGCCTAGAAAGAGTTATGATTTACATTGTACATTCTCCCCTGCTCATAACACTGAGAACAAGGGGACATTCAGTTAACATGAAGGGTAGCAAATTCAAAGCTGATGAAAAGAAACTTTATTTCTACCCAAAGCACAATTCGTCTGTGGAACTCCATTGCCACAAAATACCATTCAGGCCAAGAGCTTAGCAGAAAAGGATAAGACATTTCTATGTATAATGAGAATATCCAGAGTTGTCATAATAAACATTTAAACCAAAAAAGAATAGCTTCAGGGTATCATAGAATATGTCAACAATGAACTTATGGGTTAGGAGGAAAGCTTCCCTGCAAATAGGTTATCCTTTCATTACATACTGTCAGGTTTCCTGTACCTCCTTTGGAAGCAGTTGGTGCTGGCCATGATTGGAGTATGTCTACGCTGCACAGTTAACCTGGGTTATTGGCACCTGGGTTAGCCTCGCCTAGGTGTGAGTGTGCCCACCGCAAAGCCCTACCTGTGTTACAGTGTCCTCACTGTTTCTCCACTCAACCATGGGTGTCAGGGGGCATATCCCATGGTTCTTTGTGCTGAGATGCTCTAGAATTCTTTTCCCAGTCATTGTGGAAGAACTTGTCTGTTCTTCAGGGGGCATTGTGGGAACGGCTTTGGAGGATTGTCTGCACTCGAGTGACCTAGGCTGCATCCTCACTGCAAAGTACGTGGATTCTAGCCTGAGTGAAAGCAACACTCAGACTCTAACCTGTACTGCCAGTGGTACTCAAACTGTGGGTCAGGACCCCAAAGTGGGTTGTGACCCCGTTTTAATGGGGTCACCAGGGCTGGCTTAGGCTTGCTGGGGCCCAGGGCCAAAGCCGAAGCCCGAGCCCCACTGCCCAGGGCTCAGGTTACAGACCCCCTGCCTGGGGCTGAAGCCCTTGGGCTTCAGCGTTGGGCCACTCGCCTGGGATTGTGGGGTTTGGCTTTGGGCCCCCCACCTAGGGTGCAGGGGCTCGGGTGAGGTCAGGCTTCAATCCCCCACTCTTGGGGTCATGTACTAATTTTTGTTGTCAGAAGGGGGGCACAGTGCAGTGAAGAACCTCCAAATCAGAGTCAGATCTTTCTGTGTATGGTTTCTAGCAGGGTTTGGGCTAAGACCCTGCGTTAACTGTGCAGTAAAGACAAGGTACTGATTCAGGAGGACCTTTAGATTTTCTCAGTGTATTCCATCTCTCTTTTAGAATATAAACTCTTCTGGACACTGACTGCCTGTTTTGTATGTATCGAGAGTGTTAGTTCTGAACAAAAATGTGGTCATTCACTCCTGGTAGTTAATATTAGAACAGATAACACTAAGTAGTTCTTCACATGTCTGGTCATCTGTGGAATTCACTCCTGCAGGAGGTTAGCGAGTCCAATGGCAAGCTTGATAATTTTATGATCAGCAAATGACATTTGTATCTGTGCAAGATAAGATAGTGAAAGAGTAATTTCACGTGATGCAAACTAGTCCCCAGTGGGCACAGGGGAGCAAGAGCAGCAGAAGGTGGTAAGCCTCGGAAAACAAGTATCCAAAAGTGTAGTTCTAGGCAGTCTGGCGTGTGGGCAAAGCACGGTGTTGCATCTCAGGGTTCAAGTCCCAGTCGTAGTGCAGACTTCCTGCATTACTCCCAGCCAAGCCACTTAATCAACCTGTGCTTCTGTTCTGTAAAACAGAGATACTTTCCTGCCTCGCTCTGGTGTACGTTTGTGTTTTAGGGCACTCGGCGACTGAGGTGATGGAAGCCACGTACATACCTAGATAGAAAATTCAGGAAGTGGAGAGTTAAAGATGCACATAGCTGAAAATGTACAAGAGGGCCTGATTCTTCTCACTGATGTGATTTCACTGAGTTCAGCTGAGTTGTTCTGTATACACGCTGGGGTGAATGAGAGCTTGAACAGGCCCATCGTCTTCGTTGATAACGTTTTATTTGTCAAATAATGGAAAACATAATACACAGACCTTTTCCCCCAGCATCCTGGCCTCCTGACTGCAATTTGCAATCTGCCTGACTGTAACCCACGAAACTCTCATGCTCTGAAGAGTCTTGTGGTAGCACAGAATTCTCATCAATTTTAACCCCCTAAAGGCTGGCAGCAACTGAGCCTGCCAACAGACGGAGGGACTAGGGCGGGCAACTCCACTAAGTCGGTGGAGCTGCACCCTCTTTATACTCAGAACAAAGCATATTTCTCAACGGTAGGTGGCTTTTTTTATTGCATCTAGGAAAAACAACAAAGAGAGGGAAAAACACATATAACGTCTCCGTCATAGAGCTTCGTTGTGTGAGAGCAGGCATCAGAAATGAAATACAAAATGGAGGGAGCAGGGAAGAGGGCCTCTTTACATATAAAGGTGCAGTGTGATAGAAACCAGATTGACAGCACCTTTCTATTTCCTAGCTATTTACACTGCAGTATCTGCTCTAAATCTAGTCCTCCCTTTGGACAATGATGAGCAAGGCAGCCTTAGCTCATGCACGGTGATTTTCTTTTTACCAATCTAACATTGTCGTATTCATTTTGATGGTGTGGGTAACAGCATCCTCTCCTATTCACTGATATTTTAGGGCAACACAGATAACTGCTGCAGCGTGTCATTCTCAAAATGCAGCTGACGAGAGGGAATGAGTTGAAATTGATAACAACTAGGTTGGCACTTCCACAATAAGCCAAGCTTCACTAGCTATATTATAACCACATAGTTAACAGGATGAAGAAGCTAGACAAGAGCCAGGTTGTTGGCTAGGCTACGCCTCTGGAAATCTTCCGCAGCTCCTTTCCAAGATGAAATTGGTTGTCTTGGCAGAAAGAATCAGCAGCTCTTTGCAAATGGCAGATCCCAGGGCCCCTCCAGACATTGGTGTCAGTTGGTATGTCCCTCGCCCTTTTGTCACACATTAGCAAATTTGAAGTTCATGCTCTAAGATGTTACATTTTTCCGTGTAAAGCCTATTCATTTCAGTCACATACAACTATCGATGAGCCCAAAATGGAAATTCTAGATCCGGTTTTAGGACACCACATATTTTAGTGGAATTGATTTGTATAGTGGTTCTCGTACCACGCCCATCACCAGGGTACCTCTTTGGACCCGGGAATTTGGTGGGACATCTGTTAGAGACACAGGAGTCATCTATGAAATTTGGTTCAGATTCTTTCAAAGCTCATAAGTGGTTTAGAACACCAGCCACGAAAGACAATGGTTACTGATCCCTATCATGTGCTGGCGGTATTTGCCTTTGGAACACTGACCTAAGGTCATGTGACTAAAGTGAGGACGTGGTTGCATGTTGCCCCAGCTCTCCTGTGTGTCAGCCCATTTTTACGGGGTTCGGATCTGGAATAGGCTTGGGTCCGTCTCTGCACAGAGCATAACCAGTGGCTGTTACCTGCAATAACCCTAACGCACATTCTTGACGGCTGGAGAATTTTACTGTGGATGTAGAGCAGAGCTGCCTTTTTTGCTTATGTCTGTACATTGCTGACCCTGTCCTCTCTCTGAGCAGGAAAATAAACATCTGAACTGTAGCAACAGCCCACTGTTGCCTCCCCACACATCAGTGGAGACATCAGCATTGTCCAGAGCCTGCAATTCTCTAAAAGCCTGTGGAAGCAGATAAACATATCGATTCAAAGAACCACCAAATCCTCACCCACGTCTTTTCAAGTAAACAGGGGGAGGCGTGTTGCTATAATTGGCTACTTTTATAGTACAGAAGCTCAGTGCCAGCAGCAACCACTAAAAATAAGGGGCAGAGGGAAGAGCTATATGGAGAAATGCTATGTACTGATTTGCAACAAAATCAATCGAGATGAATTAAAGGCTGTGCACAGAATAATACCCAGGAAGTAGGATTTAGGGGATGGTCCAGTACGTTTAGGCACCACACTTTGATGGAGTGATGTAAGTTCATGTCTGGCTTTGGTCACATATGAAATGTCCTTGTTGTTCTCCGTCCATCCGCCGTCATATTTATATTATGCAATCTGATGGGCAGCATGCAATCAGAACAAGCTCAGAGTGGGCACAGCAGGAGTGCTGATTTGTACAGGTCTGGATGGAGCTGTATCTCCTCTGGGGAGAATCTAGCTTTGTGGTTGCCCCCATAGGCAAGATTCTGGTCTTTAGTCATTCAGAATAACTGGCCTAAAATTTGACCTGTGTCCTCTTCTTCACCCAGTTCCACGTGCCTAGAGACCCTGCTGATTGCACCTTGGAAATGTATATTATGCAAAATTTTCCAATCGTTTTTTTTCATCAACTTCCAAACTGAGGCCTGCACTAGTTGTAGCCAGCCAGCTGAGGAGGTGGAAGCAAAACAACAGGAAACCTAAGGGTTGCGATTGTGGATTCAACAAGCAAGTGCACAATTTGAGCATGCTCAGACATGCTCTTCCTTCCACTAATTGACCAGCTCCATTCTTGTGACATTTCAGGGTATCAAACTGGTGAGCCTTTTACCCGACTAAGGATGGGGTTTGGCCTAGTACAGTGTTTCTCAGCCTTTTCCAGTGGGCAGCCTCTTATTCAAAGTTACATTTTCATGACCTCTTTACATTTACTCTAAAGGTAAGAGTAAGAAGTGTATCAATGGTGCGTGTGTGTGTTTCAGAGGTTGACAGAGAACATTTGACCTTGAAGGGTAAGTCTGTGCAGGGAGTGAGATTTCCTTTGCCTTAGATTGTAATACAGTTTTTAACACCTTGTGATTCTCCCAGGTTGCCTTTCATGACCCTCCCTGGGAGTCACAACTCACTGGCTAAGAAACATGGGGCCTGGATTGGGAGTCAGGAGACATGGGTTCCATTTCCATCTCTACTGACCTGCTGCGTGATCTCGGGCAAGTCAGTTCACTTCTGTTTCCCCTCCCACCCTTTCTGTCTCCTGTTTATTTAAATAGTATGCTCTTTGGGGCAGGGACTGTGGGGCTGTGCATGTGCAATATTAGCACAATGGGGTCCTGGTCTTGGTTGGGTCTGGCATTAGAAAAGGTTCAGAAAAGGGCAACTAAAATGATGAGGGGTTTGGAACGGGTCCCATATGAGGAGAGATTGAAGAGGCTAGGACTTTTCAGCTTGGAAAAGAGGAGACTATGAGGGGATATGACAGAGGTCTATAAAATCGTGAGTGGTGTGGAGAAAGTGAATAAGGAAAAGTCATTTATTTGTTCCCATAATATAAGAACGAAGGGCCACCAAATGAAATTAATGGGCAGCAGGTTTAAAACAAATAAAAGGAAGTTCTTCTTCACTCAGCGCACAGTCAACCTACGGAACTCCTTGCCTGAGGAGGTTGTGAAGGCTAGGACTATAACAGGGTTTAAAAGAGAACTGGATAAATTAATGGATGTTAAGTCCATTCATAGAATCATAGAATATCAGGGTTGGAAGGGACCCCAGAAGGTCATCTAGTCCAACCCCCTGCTCAAAGCAGGACCAATTCCCAGTTAAATCATCCCAGCCAGGGCTTTGTTATTAGCCAGGATGGTTAAGGAATGGTGTCCTTAGCCTCTGTTTGTCAGAGGGTGGAGATGGATGGCAGGAGAGAGGTGTCTAGGCACTACTATAATACAAATATAGCCCTCTTCTGGGCACCCCTGGTCCCTAAGTGTGATAGAACCCCTTATTTCTCCTTTCTTGGGGCTTGCTGACCAACCTTGGGACCACTGGGCCTGGGTTCTTTGTGTTCAGGGCCTGCCCCAGTCGCCTGGAGCATAAACTAATATACAATCGCTATGAATTCTACGGCATTACAAATTCTAATTGCAGAGAATCAAAGACAGATGATAAAGTTAAACGGAAGTTTTTATTCCAGGAAATGACAATGGTAAAATAAAAGGAGGAAAGGGCGGGATCCAGGGATGACAAAAAAAGGCCAGGGAATCTGGGTTAGCAATTACGCAAACTGTTAACCAATCAATTGGCAATAATTTAAATGCCAAATAAAGGCTATTGCCCCCTACTGGGGAGCTGATAGCTCTTCCTTTCGAGTGGGGTGAGTCCCTGGTGGTCTGAATCCGTGGCTGCCTCTGTCTCCTAGGGGAGGTGGGATCTAGCAGGATCAGCCATCAGGCAGTTCTCACAAGCACATTAGAGTCTTGGGACTCAGTCACACCTTTGTGCAGCTGGGTGGTCCTGGTTAATCTCAAGCCCTCTGACCAAGACAGGCAAAATGGCATCTCCCCTTCTACTCCAAGGAACAATTCCTGGGCTGCTGCTCATCCAGCTGCTGCAACCCGACTCCCGGCAGCCAAGTCTCTCCCACACAACTGTCTCTGCCTGGGCCCAGCACACACCTCTGGGAAGTCCCATCCGTGTGCAGCCCATCCAGGGCCTGCCTCTGATAGCTCTGGTTGTCAGTTGCACTCCTGGCCCCACAGACTGTATTAGTCTCTTTCAAGCACAGAGGTGGCAGACAGCGAGGGTGACCGTATTTCCCTCTGCTGAATACGGAACACCTGGTAAAATTATTCATATTCAAGCGAGTTCAACAGCAATCCATCAGAAGGATGCAGTCCAAACATTCAGATTAACATCAGTTGGCTGCGCCCCTGTTAAGAAGCAGCACTGTGTAGTTGGATTCTTTTTATTTACCTTCTTATCTTTAAGGCTTTAGGGTTCACAAGGAGAGGAGTGACACACCCACCCACACACACACACACAGGGAGAGGTGACACACCCCCCCACACTCCCATACACCGCTCTCAAACAAGGCGGCTGACTGACCTGACCCTCCCTGCCTGGCACTCTCCACCCTCCATGCCTGTCTGGGCCCCCAGGATGGACCCGCCTCTCCTGGTACCTGGCATCGTGTCTTCCCTAGGCAACCCGTTGGGTGGCATGCAGGGTCTCATGGCCCCCTCCCCAGATTTCTGCCAAGGTTCACACCAGAAAGTGGCCAGTAGCAGCTTTTGGGCACGGGGTGGGAGGGAAAGGGTGGTAGCTGCTTCCAGCCATGGGGATCCAGGGGGGGATGACCTGGCCGTGTCTTTGCAGAGCTCTTCTCTTCCCCCGCACTGCTCTCCTGTGGTTGAAAACATCTTGTCCCTTCCTGTCCTGTGTTGAAAGGCAACTAAGACCTCCAGGCTGCTGCTGGCCACTGACATAACCCGGCCGCAGACATAACCTAGCCGCCTCCGGCTGCAGCGTGGGCAGGAAGGAGTTAAGCCCTAAGGATGCATTGTGCACTAGGGTCCAGGGAACCTGATTGCAGGGGCTTCAGCAAACCTGGCCAGAGAGATGGCTCAGCTGGGGAGGTTGCCTAGGGGTTGGAGCAGCCCCATGCTCCCTGGGGGCAGGACCCAGGGCAGGAGGAGGGGGAAGAGGGTGCTAAGTCCCTGCCCCAGGGGGCTGCTGTGGAGCCTGCAGGTTTGGGGCATGAACAGGCTAGAAATAGCTCCCCCTCCCCAGCCACTCCAGAGCTTAGCTGAGGGGCAGAGAGGCTGCCCTGTGCCAATGCTGTGCCGGGCTTTGGCAAATGCAAGGCTTGGCTCCTCCTGGCCAGAGCCCTGGGCTGGAGGGTCTTGGGCTTTCCCAGGGCGCCAGCCCAGCCAGAGGCAGTGGGGGAAGGAAGGAGCCTGCCGGCCAGGCTATTGGTGAGCTGAGCACTCCGACCAGGGGCTGGTTCTCCACACAGCGCTGGGAATGGGACACATCCTGCTAGGGGAGCTACGGAGGAGCTGCGGGGCAAAGCAGGGCGAGGACAGCGAGAGGGGGAGCACATAAAGGAACAGTGGGTGGGCAGCAGAGGTAACACGTAACCGGCCGCTCCCTGGCATCTGTCTGCGCACTCCAGCCTCCGCAGCTCGCAGCAGGGGGAGCGGCCGGCCCCATGCGCTGCATCTTCTTCCTGTCACCAGCCTTGCACACCGACCCCTGTCATCGGCCGTTGGACCCCCTCCCTCACTGCTGGTGGGTGGGCGGCTGGCAAGCCGGGATCTGACCGGACGCAGGACCTGCCAGTAGTGATGGGGGGGGGGGGGCAGGGACAGAAATACAGGACAATTTGCCCATTTTAAAGAAAAAGTCAGGACCCCTGCAGGAGGGCTTAAATACGGGACTGTCCCTTTAAAAATGGGACATCTGGTCACCCTACAGACAGCCTCAGTGCAAGGGGCTCAGAGCTGCTTTTCTCAAGTCCCCAAACTGTCAAGGGAGCTACTATAATAATAATCGTAATAATAGTCATACCTCAAGGGCTTCAAAGCACAGAATTTTCATCCATTTCATTTCAAAATGGCGGGACAATTATTGTGTGTGAGTTGGTATTATATGTTGTAATATCTGCCCAAATAACATTATGTATAAACGAAAACTGGAAAGCGTAGTCATGAAAGGTGCAGAGTTCAACCTTCCTTCTCTGCTTCTAGTCTTTCAAGTAGTTTCTTTCTCAGTTTTAACACTGAATTTCCCCTCTGTTTTTTTTTTCCCAAATGGAATTTATTTGCTTGTAAAACAACTGCTTTTGCATCCAGCGAGTGTGTAGTGTATGGAAATCCATGTGATTTGGGCATCTTCTGGTGTACTTAAGTTTAAACAGAAAGGAAGAGTGCGATTGGGTAGCATGGGACAAAGGGGATGGTCAGCTAAGGCAAACAGAAGAAAGGAACATTTAGGTTGAATGTCAGAATTGCTTTTCTAGCAGCAAGATTCTATAGTAAGAGACTGAAATAACTTCCTGGAGGAAGTGGTGGAAGCCCCAACACTTCAGGGTTTTTTTTTTTCAAACTGAACTGGACAAAGCACTGGAGGATGTACTACGACTAACAAGCTAGCATTGCCAGTGAGGCATGAAGCAAACCGCCTCCACCTTTTCCCCCCCATAACTTAAGTTCGACCCCTTTGGGATGCCAGTGGGTTGTCAAAATATGATTGGTGGGTTTGGATCAGCAGTGTGAACGTTGGGCATTTTTAGTTGGGCTCACTGGGGTTCATTTGCTCTGAATTGGAGCAGGTCAGTTCACACTGCTGAGACCTCTTGGTTCAGGCTCAGGCAGCTGTCTCTGCAGCTGTTTATCCTATGGTCACAGTTTGAAGGTTTTCTTTGCAATCCCAAAGATTGTGGGGCCAGATCTTGAGTTAGTGCAAATCACCATACCTCCATCTATCTAGCCTACATTTTTGGAGTGCAAGACAAAAGCCACCAAGGAAAAGTGACCATTCACTGAGGCTGCACCAATCCAAATCTCCTGTCATTGGGTTCTCTTCCCACCTCTAATTATGTGATTCCAAACCACTCCTAGTATAGAGAAGGAGCAGATTGTTTAAATGAGAATGCAACTAATCTACCTGTCCATGCATGTAAATATACCTTTTGAACTGAAGTGCAGTATCAGTTGGTTGTCGTCTCCTCCCATCAAATTGCTAAATATGGGACAGCTTGGTACTTAAAACACAATGAACTTTGCTGCCTGATGTGTATCCCTTGGTATATGTTTGTAATATATATTTATTGCAGAGAGAAACCGTCACATTTTCCCAGGGATACTGTAGAACTGGAGGCTACAGAAGAATAGGCCTGCAAGTTACCCTGGCTGGAAAATAACATATTTACCCCACCGGGACTGCATATTGTCATACCTACTGGACATCTCCAGGCTTTTATATTCCAAACAGATCTCCCTTGTCCTCAGTGAGCATTAAAAAGAAAGAAAGCTCCCTTTGTTGTCACATGCAGTGGTGGTGGCGGGCAGGGAATCTACAGTGTTTGTTACTTATAAGGCTTTTGCAATACCAGCCTAATGAGAGAATGTATTTATTTATTATAATAATAAACACAGCTGTAAAACGGACCATGAAAAATAATAGATGACTTGCAGATTTCCATACCCAATGTGTCAGCTGTAATTGGCAAATAAATTAAATGATCCATATGCTTGCCATCATCTACTCTACTTTCCTTAGTACCCTCAATATTTAAATACAGTCAGCGTTATTTATTCTAATTACTCACTAACAAAAAAAAACCAAAAACTCGGCACCAAAATTGAGTGGCTGTGTAATATAATTTCCCAAACCACAGCAACACATACTGTGCTCTTTCTCATGCACTTGAATGTAACGAGTATGATGGTCTCACTTTTCTTATTAACAGTTTTCACTTTATCATGCCAATACTATTGAGTTTTCTCTTTATTAGTGTCTTGGAGGCATTGCGTGCAATGATATATAATAGGTTGAGGGAGAAAGTCCAATCCATTCAGCTAGTGGTGATTCCCAAGTGGGGAAAGAATGATTCCTTTCCTTCCCAGCAGTCCCAGTCTCGAATGTACAAAATCTGTTGTTGCGTATTATGGTATGTCTACACTGCAAAGAAAAACTCATGGTGCTGAGTCTCAGAGCCTGGGTCAGTTGGCTTGGGCTCATCGGGCTGGGTGGGCTAAAAAGAGCTCGGGTTTGGGCTGGAGCCAGGGCTCTGAAACCCAGAGTGTGAGGAACAGTCTCTACCCTTTTATTTTTAGCCCCACAGCCTGAGCCTGAATCAGCTGTCCTGGCTTCTGAGGGCATGTCTACGCTGCAGTTAAAAACCCATGGCTGGCCTGTGCCAGCTGCCTCAGCCTCATGGGGCTGTTTAAGTGCAGTGTAGATGCTTGGGCTGGAGCCCGGGCTCTAGGACCCTGCAAGCTGGGAGGGTCCCAGAGCTCAGGCTGCCGCCCAAGCTCAAATGTCTACACCCCAAATTAAATAGTCCCTTAGCCAGAGCCCCACAAGCCAGCCACAGGTTTTTAATTGGAGGGTAGATATACCCGAAGAGTCACATTGCCCAGACAGCTCTCTTATTTGCATAGGAAACATAGGGTCTGAAGCTGCACCACGGAAGTGAATTTTGTTTTTGGCTTCTCTGTGGGGACCCAAGTCTTATTATTACTCTTATTATTGGTGGTAGCATCGAGGAACCCCAGTCATGAACCAGAACTCCATTGTTCTAGGCTCTGCAGAAATAAAAAACCGAAAGACAGTCCCTTCCCCCAAAGAGTTTACAAAGGAAATCATCCTTAAAAGTAGTCTTTTCCCCCATTCATCTTCATAATATTCAACAGCCTTGGCACCGAAGGTCTAAAGAAGCTTGATTTGTTTAGCCTAGCAAAACAAGGGCTAAGAGGGGATATGATTGTTCTCCATAAATACATCTGTGCGTTTAACACCAGGGATGGAGAAGAGCTGTTACGCCAAAAGGCAATGTTGGCACGAGAACAAATGGATATACGTTAGCCATGAGTACATCTAGGATTTAGACATTAGGAAACATATGGATAAAACTGACAAACAGGAAGGAGGAGAAGGTGATAATAAAGGCAAACGTCATTCTTATCTAGCCTACCTAAAATGAGTTGTTTATCTAAGTCTACATCATAAAAATCACCATGGTTTTGCAGGGTTTTCAGATTTCTATTGCATTAATAGCCCAACGTCACTTAAAACTAGCCCCAAAGTAGCCCAAAGGTTTTTTTTTTATTAACACATTGGTCTATACATCGAATAACAAAAGAAAACTTTTGTTAGATACCTAATACAGATTTGATTTTTTTTAAAAAGCTACAAGTCCAATCAGGATTTTGTCACATTCCCATCTCATAGCTTTGTTGCTAATCACATGCAAAATGAAAACCCCAGCGCTGGTACTTGTATCCCAGTTGAGGGTTGGCAGATGTTTCAAACAAAAAATGGTGAATGACGGCAATAAATAGCCCAAAACATATGTAGCACAAAAACAACAATAACATTATTATATTATTTATTTATAATTGCATTCAATTATAGTAGTCAATGTCCATATTTTGTGTTGAATTAGTTTGTTACTGTTAGTCTCTAAAAGGCAACATTTCATCCTCGCAGTCTTCATCGGAAGTAGAATGTTTCTGCTGCTGGTCATACAAATCAGCAGTGATCAGTGCAATCATTTCTTTCATTGGTGCAAACTGTTCACCACAGATTTTGTGTCGTTGCGTTTACACCCACACTCAAAGATTGTTTTCTGTAAGTTCCTTTTGCAGCTTGTTGCGCAATTTTGTTTTTATCAGGTTCATCTGAGAAAACCATCTTGCAACTGCAGCGTTGCTAAAAGGTAGTGACAGCAATGAAAGAGCAAACAAGCCAAGTTCACTAAAGTCTTTGTCCCCAGCAATATCCTTGGGTTAGAGAACTTGAACCCAAAACTGCTCTACTTAATTGTCCTGAGTATGGTGCCAGTGAACCATAGGCAAAACTCTCCCCTGCTGCTCCAAGGTCTCCACAAAACAATGGCAAAAATGAGATATCAGACAATCTAGGTTATTGCAGGGCTGAGCACGAGTACTTAGTACTGCAAGTGATTCAATCACCTGGACGCTTTGTGGCAATCTCTGTTTCATAAACTCCAACACGAAATCTCGATACCTACTTTAGACGACTTTGAGAACTGGGACAGTTAGTGTGCGTTTTGAAAGGTCCAACTGAAAAGTGACTCCAAAATTGGCTGTGCAAAGCAGTAAGGAATTTGACTCAAAGGTGATGTCTTAGTTTAACACAGCAGTCCATCTCTCAAAAACACATGGTTTCACAACTCTCACCAACAGGTTCTGGTAGAACGTCAACAATTCCTGCAGCAGCTTTCTTATATTAGAACATTCCAGCTGAAACATTTGGTTTATCCTCCAGGCTTCCTGAAGGATTCGACGTAGAAAAATCAGGTAAATGTTGTTCACCCGATCACTATATATATGATAAAGAAGTTCGGCATTTCTTTCTTTGTCTTTGGCTATCTGAAAGTTTAGCTTCAGTTTGTCGAGCTGATCAAGAACCCTGTTCACACACAGACTAATGGAGAGCTGGCTTGTGTCCGAATATGCTGCAGTGTCTTCCGTGGCGCTTCAACGTTAATAATAGCGTAGAGTTCACAGTACAATTTCTGATGCAGAGTGCTGCGAGAAAACCAATTGTATGTTTGTGAAATCATAAAATCGATATTTCGAGGAAGCAATGTAATCGCTTTTGATGAACAAAGTTGCAAAGATGACACGTACTTGATAAATATTATGTTTGGATGAAGATCACAAAGCCTGGGTACCAGAGTTATTTTTGCCACACATTGTGTTGCAGCCGTCTGTAGCTAGATCAATACAATTACAAATCTGCTATTGTTCTCTTTAAGAAATGTCAGCAAATGTTGTGTGATGCATCTCCACCCAGCAAAGTGATCATGCACCAAATGTTGGCAAAATTCACTTCTGTCTTACTATAGTACCTCAGCTACTATAAGTCCAAGATGGTCAAAGTTGAGACTACTCGAGTGACAAGCAATGTAAGTGGCTAGTTTAAGCTCACCAATTTTCACTGAATAATCAACATGTATTGGCTTGATTCTGGAGCCAAACAGTATTCTTGAGTTTGAAAACAGAGTAGTATTTTTAATGTGCTTATCCATTCTACTGTGCACAACCAGATCTCTGTGATGTGCTTGTAATTCCCATTTGCACTACTTGCACACAGCTTTTGATTCATCCCCAGGTACACTCCTTATCCATTTTTAAGATGTTACCTCATTCCCAGGTTTGTGGTATTTCTTTCCATAATTCACCCACTTGCCACGATGCATGACTGACTAGGTGGATAATAATAATAATACTTATATTGTCACCATTTTGACATGCCCACCTAACAAACTCCTTGGGATGTTAGCCAATGTAACGCTACATACAAATCTCATGGGGAGTTAACAGAAGAAAATGACACAATATTTTGGTACGTAGTGCATTTTTAATTCACCCATTGTCTGGCGTCTCCCCCAAGACCTTCATGTATGTGGGGGTCAGTTTTTTGAATTACAACTATTTATATTTATTTTTTCATCCAATTAAATGTAATCAGCCCAACATGTAGAGGACTACAAGCCAACTAACCAAAATACCATAACCCATGATTGCTCAAAGAATACCCCTACTGGCATTCACAAGTAGTTCAGTTCCATGGAGAAATCATGGACTTGGCAACATTGATGGCTAGTGAGAATAGGTTTCCCACTGTGGGCAGACTAAGCAGAGAGGCAAAGGACTGAGTGGGGTTATTGGGTCTGACCTCCTCTTTCACACCTGCAGATGGTCCTTCAAGAACAAGGCTGAGGCATATTGATTGTATTGTCACTGTCTGTGGCTGGAGGATTTCAATCTTTAGGGCTGACCATCCAGCACCTCTCACCGTCATTTCGAAGAAAAAGAAGAAACTCTCTTTTGGTTCACATCAGAGGTTTTTTCATCATTTATTTCTTGCCCTATAAATGGAACCTTAGAGCAGTAGTGGCTAAAGTTAACATCAGACAGGGAGTCACTTCAACCTCTCTTCACAAGAAGCCAAGATGACATTTTTGTTCCAATTTTCTTACCACTTAAAACTTCCATTTGAGAAAATTCTCTTTTGGGAGGAGGGAAAATGACCCACTGAACAAATCGTGTCTGCTTCTTTCTGGTGTTCATTTTGTAGACACGATTCTCTAATTTTGGCTTCAGCATTTTCTATTGTTTTAAAATCTCTTTCAACTAAAAGCTGAATCTCCTGTTGTGGCCGTGCCAAGCGGACGTTCAGAGAGGGCCAAACACTAGCATGTAGCATTTCCTCCATAGCCTATCAGCACCCCATTTCAGTTTGGGTGCTCAGGTAGGATGGTGTAAAAAATCAAAACAAATTGACGAATTCAGCCCAAACAGCTCTCCTTTGGGAATGGACAATGGACAGAGCCTTTTCAGAAGCTGGAAATAGGCTTGTCCCTGGCCACTTCTTTATTCAAAGCCTCAGAGTTCAGTTCTGGCTAATGATTTAAGCCTCCCCAACAACACGACCATAGCATCCAGAGTTAGTGATGTTCCGATCCGGGATTATATTGGGGCCCAGTAATGCTTTGTTACAAAAGTGTGCAATCCTCCTTCCAGATACCAGCTCTGTAATTAAATAGGAAAATAATCCCTCAGGATCTGCACTGCAGGGGGACCCTCTATGCAAAGGTAGCCTCCCTCCCATGCAAAGCTTCCACTGAACTGGCCCTTACTGCCCCAGATAATCCCCCATGGCTCTGGGATGTGCCCATGTGGGATGGGTGGGCTAGGAGCTGGGTTAGGCAGGATTTGTCTTTCCCAGCACCTGCATTAGTTAGCCTGAAAGCGTCTATATGATTGTCCCTCCAGGTTGGGGCCCTTTCCTCACAGGGAAATGTGGTTCCATCACATCTAAGCTTCAAGAGAGATGAAGGGGAGCAGGGGGTCAGAAGGAACAAACAGCCTTTGTGCAGGTGGCTCTATGCTTTCCTCAGAGCCCCCGAAATCTGCCGTTTGGGAGGTGCATGACTCCTCGCTGTATGGGGCCAGAGTGGCAAAATCTGCTGCACGTTGACAGGATGACTGAGGGGAAAACTCCATGACGTTCACCTCTCTGGATTTTCCTCCCCACAAAGTGCCTCCCACACAGGGCTCCCTGCAGTAATTCACACTAATAAATGCTAAGCAATTACAGTAATTTGCATTCCAGGAGATATATATATATATATAAAGAGCTGAATTCCAGCCTGCTAACTTGAATAAGCTGCATCTGCTTACAGGGATGCTATAATTATCTACTGAGAAGAGAGGCCAATTGGCCCACTTAGAAGAAAACTGCAGAGATCTGCTATACTCCTTGAGATACATTTTTATTAGGGCCCTACATTGTGATCGGCTTTCTCACGCCAAGTAGGACCTTATTCCATTAATGATTTTTATTGTTTTCAATGAGTCCACTCCAAGATTAAAGTATTACACTGGATGAGTAAGGGTGGCAAAGTCTATCCCTAGATAATCGTGCATGTGCATAGATATTGCCATAGATATCGTTGCCAGAAGCTGGGAATGGGCGACTGGATGGATAGGTTGATGATGACCTGTTCTATTCATCCCTCTGAAGCACCTGGCATTGGCCACTGTTGGAAGACAGGATACTGGGCTAGATGGACCTTTGGTCTGACCCAGTACCACCGTTCTTATCTTCTTATATAACTAGATAGCTTCCAAACCATTTTAGTGCTACTTCTCAGGGTTTCAGTACCAGTATCTCCATAACTGCCGGCAAGATGGGTGTTTCTCTCCAGAGAGAGCTGTTCTATTGATTTTTCCCAGCAGGAGCTCCAACTTGATACTATAGATGAGAACCCCTAGAGTATAGAGAACCTCCCATGGTATCCTGCTGTTAATTGATTTATCTCGTTAGACTGATCTCACACTTGGTAAAGCAACTCCCCATCCTTTCATGTATTTATACCTGCTCCTGTATTTTCACTCCATGCATCCGATGATGTGGGTTCTAGCTCACGAAAGCTTATGCCCAAATAAATTTGTTAGTCTCTAAGTTGTCACAAGGACTCCTCGTTGTTTTAACCCCTCGAGAGTGCAGCTGCTGCCTTTTTCTTGAGCTGACCTGTGTGTACTAATCTGCATCATCAGTGGGGCAAGAGAGAGGAAGGTGCGGCCTATTAGATATTTATTCTTTCCGTATTGTTATCGAAGGCGGTTAAAAAATTATGATTGTCTCCACTGCAGTTAGGTTAAGAATCCCTTCCACTTAAAGTGCAGTTTTCACTTTAATGACCTACTAAACAAGAGAGAGCTCGGTAAGCTGCGGGATCTGTTAACATGAGGACAGCCTGCCTTGTACAGCATTAATAAATCTTTCATCCGTACATTTCAGATGCATTGCAGTTACGAGGGAACTTGTTTGAACTCATGTTTCTTCGTCTGCTATATCTCCTTCTTCATCTCTGCTCATGACATCAACTCCTAAAGAACTGAATTTGGGGAGGCTCTTCAGCCAGTATAGACTGCTGTAAGCTTATGATTGACAGAGCCAGAAGAGTACCCAGAAGAGACAGGCCTTGGGAGACAGGCCAGTTCTTGCTTACAGACAGCCCCCCAACCTGAAGCAAATACTCACCAGCAACCACATACCACACAACATTATCTTTGTTTAATTAAAAAGGGTCTTGTTGGGTTTCTCTTCAATGATCTGCGGTGGTTCCTAGAATTTAAATGATCTTTTCTATTCATTATGTCATAGTCTTGGAACGCCTGGGATCATGGCTAAAAGCTGGCATGGCTATAGACACTGCAGTATGTCCATGAGAAAATCGGCATTTACCACACACTTTTCCACTTGCCCTGGGATTTCTACTGTAATAGCCATCAGCTCCACTTCAGAAGCCCACATTTGCTAAGAGGTATCAGTCACCTCCTTCTTTTCCTACCCTGAAAATAGAAAAAAAAATTAAAACATGACGTTTTCTCAGCCACTGCTTGGTGTAACTGTTGGGGAATTCTGCCTTTTTCATGACACCCGGATAGGAGGAGATAGAGCAGTAAGGTGAACTTCTGCAGACTGTGTGATATCTTTAATGCCATCATCACTGTGCAAGAAACGAGATGTCTACTGTCGAGATGTCCCTGACTCGTAGGTTTGCTGTCTTCAGTTAACCACAGGTGTTCGCTCAGAGGTTGATCCAAAAAATACTGAATTTAATGGGAGTTTTTACATTTTAAATGGACTTTGGACTGGGATTATAGTCTTTCATTTAGTCATTTAACTTTTATATTCCCAAACCTGCCGCTCCCGTTATGCAGAATTTAGCTATCGCTCAGGTTACCATAAGGAAAGGAAACAGGACCCTAGCATTCTCTTCCTCGAAACAATAATTCTCTAAGGCTCATGCTTTGGAGTCGACCAATCTAATGTCATTACAGCTGCAGACACGCTATTGTCTGAGGCCTGGGAATGTCAGTGATTACGGGCAGTCTTTTGTTTTTATGGCATTTTGATTGTTAGCTGTTGCCTTCAGCTTAAGTGCGTAGCATTTGTTTAACTTTGTCATATGCTGGGAGAGAATTAATACCACCCTAACTCTGCTCCCCATTAAAGTTAAGCCCTCAAAACCAGCCAGCTATCAATCTTGCTCATAAAACAAAACTACTTGATCACAATGGATGTGCTTCTCGCATAAAGTCGTTAACTTTTCCTCTAAATACAGGCCCCCTTTCTTCAGATTAAAACCAAACAGCTTACAGTCCATATGGCAAGAAGCAGCCTACTATTAAAACCCGGTTGTAGCCAGTTGCCTGCAGCTGGTCAACTGCAAATACAAAGAGGTTTGGTTGCTGTCATTCACATTAAGATCTATTAATGCATTGAATCTGCGCCACCGTTGGCTGGTCATCCTGGGACCATGACAGGGTCCAGAGCTGTAACGAACCTGCCTTTCACCCCTTGTTTCAAAAATCTTTTGGCATGAACAGAGCTTTTTGTGTGTGTGGATGCACAAGAAATGACTATTTCCTGAGTGGCTTCTGCTTTCACACGTGCCCTTGCACTTACAACAACATGATTTCTCCAACATATACTTTTGCAGGGTTTCCTGCACTGGAGAAGATGGGGCATATCCTGGAACCTAAGCAGGGGAATTGCTATTGGTATTGGTACAGCACTATGTGATAAGTATGCAGAATGCTTTACACGGGTGACAGGACAAAGCTCTTGTCCTGAGTCTTGAAGCTAGACAGAGAACACATGAGTGAGACGTGTTGGTACAAGGGTGGGATAAACTGCAGATGGAGGGGATGACTGAACAAGGAAAAAGGGATAAATGAATACAAGGAGCATCTTTCCCTTCTCTAATGTGTTGCAATCACAGAAATGTCTTGCTTCATTTTTAATGTGTAGAAACAAATCTATGGCAACAAATCCAGGAGTTTCTCAGTTGTTTCTGTGCTAAACACTGTGGCTATTTGGAACTTCACATTGACAACAGGGATAAGACTTGGGTTTGCCTGCGCCAAACACACAGGTCCTGCCATCAGCTGAGCTACAGATGAAATCCCTTTTGCTAGAGCAATATGGGGCTCTGACATACAGTTCAGCAGTTCTGGTTCCAGCCAGTAGAGGGCAGCAGGGCAACTACACACTAGCCCTTAAAAGCAATAGCTTCAACAGACGCGCCTTGGAAAGGTAATGGGGAATTCCTGCCTGGTGGTAGGAATAAAGCTAAAAAGTATGTTTTGAAGAGGGAATAAAAAAGCAGACTGAGATCACCTGTGGAATATATATTATATAATTGTAGTCATTTATGATTGTGGAAGGTAAATGCAAACTGGCTATGAGATGCTACCACTGGTGTAAATGAGTGGAGAAATCTGACCTCATGCGGTCCTATACCTATTTTGGACTCATGTTGTCATTTATAGTCATGCAAATAAAGGTGCAAGACCAGAAGAGAACTGAGACCAATACAGTTAGGCTAGGGTTTTAAAAAGTGATCCTAGCTGCCCCAACTCTGTTCCCAGGGATTTTTCCCTAATGTTTTTAGCATCCTTTATCAATTTTCTGCTCTTCAGAACTTCAAATTTATAAGGACTGCTACATATTTGCCTCCTTTCCCATATGTTATATATTGCTTTTTTATTTCTAACTGCTGCCTTCACTTTGCCACTGAACCAGGAGAGGCTTTTAGTCAGTTGTTCACTCTCGATTGTAGAATTACGATTTTTTGGCCATCTAATAAACTTGTTAAATAATTCCCAATTTTCATTCACACCTCTCTGTCTACATTTTTCATCCCAATCAATTTCACTTATAATTTTCCTCAGCTTTGGAAAATTAGCCCTTTCAAAGCACCAAGTATATACATGACTGGTTGGGATCGTCTTCTGCCCATACTAAATGTAATTGGGTCTTGATCACTGGTCCATAGGCAACGCCACCCACTTCCACTTCAGTGATGAATTCATCTTTATTCCTCATAATGAGGTCCAAAATAATTACATCCTCCTGGGTTCAATACCTTTTCAGTTAGAAGATTATCATCTCTAAATTTTAGAAGCTGTAATGATTGACTACTGGCTACATGAGACCTCCAGCATATGTCTCCTGAACTGAAGACAGTTTTTCTTTTCACACATTGCAGACAGGTGTTTAAGGAGTCATTCATCCTTGTGAATGGACAAGGAGCCTTTTGTCCTTTAAAATTCATGAATGTGGATGTGTAGACATAGAAATCTGCTGCAGGAGGCATGTTGTAACTCCTTCATACAGTGCAAAAAAGGCTCAACAAAGATGCTGTTTAAAAACATACCTTGTACAACAAATTTTGGGAGCATCGAGAACTATGTACTATGTACTGGCTTTCCACTCTTCATTGCACACAGGAACTTTTGGGATTGACTTTTCATTGTCCTTTTCAGTTGCCAGAAAAAAGCATTCAGCATCTTATCTCCTGAGTTTCTCTTATTTGAGTTGACTTTCTTTTACCCTGTTAATTGAGATTCCTTTGATCATATCCCAGCATAATTAAACTCCTTTAAGTGAGAACTACATGTTTTGTTGGTGTGTGCGCATGGGGAGGGGGGGCTGCTTTTTGTTTTGTCTAATCCGATCTCATTAGATTTTTATTTCATACATAAAGAAAGAAAATGATTCAATACATTAGACCCAGTGAACTCAGTGCAGCTGTGGATTGACCTGTATGTGCTGCTGTCAACAACTTAACCATGAACAATGTGGGTGAAATTTGGCTCCAATGGGTGTTTTGCCATTGACTTCAGTAACATCAAGATTTTACCCTGCATGTTTTAGTACAAAGAGATGGAAAATAGAGATGGGTAAATAACCTATAAACAAATTAATTCAACAATTTTTTGCCTCTCGTATTCTCAATTTTTGTGTGAACACATTATGAATGTCTTGAATTCATTATTCGAAACCATTTCCCAGATGCATCTGTAGCATTGGTTAGGAAGAGTTGTATTCATCATTCTACATTTCTTGCTTGGTTATGAAGAGCCTGGGTTAAGTTCTCTTTCCTCAAGTCCTTACTAAGACAACAATTCCACTGACTTCAGCTGTTTTCCAGCTGGGATGGCTTCTTTTTTGCTCTTATCTGGAAGACGATTACAGTGTAATATTGTGATTTCTACACAGAGACCAGCCTCTGTTATAGGAGCACTTTAAATTAACCTAGTTAACCAATGTTCATTAACCCTCCATCCATTCAGTGCAACCAGAAACATTTTTGCAGCCAGCCCTACATTCTTTAATAGAATGTGCTGATATCAAATACAGACATTATTGCTGTTTGTTCTTACTTGAGCTTCAGTGGGTTTCTCTATTTTTGGTTTTCAGTACAATTTCCTTTGCGACCTTTAATTAAAAATCATCTCTACTATGTGACTAAATTTTGCAAATCTCTTCCCTTGAGACATATGAGAGATTTCACTGTTTAATCAGTGGGCCAGATTCTGATCCTAGATTCTGATCTGGAATATCTCCTTTGAAGTCAACTGACTTGCACCAGGTTGATCAGAATTCACCCAGGTGGCTTTACTTGGGAAGTTTTTGATGTATCTATTGACCTATTTGCAGATTTGTTGGTATTCTCTACTCACCGCTTTCCTGAAATTGATTATTTCTATGTTTTTTCTAAAAATCCAGTCGGACATTTTAAATTTAAAAAATTAATGAAAAAAGAGTAAATATTGCATTTCCACATCACAATGTGTGGGTGAAATTTAAATGAACAGCAGATGGTTGCAAAACATGAAACACAATAAACAATTATTTCAACCCAGACGAAGAATATTCCAAATATGCTCCTTGAAAAGAGTTGGGGCTAGACTCATGTCTCCTGTGACTCTGTTGAACGAGTCAGTGTAATTTATAATAGGGACATATTGGGACCTCATACTATTTTGGGGAGCAGATGAACACAAAATTCCAGATGCTGGGGTGCGGCTGATCTCCACACAACATAGGCCAAGGAGGTGTACAGAAAAATGGTTTAAAGCTGCTCTTGCAATCCCCCAGTCCTGATGGTGCCTCTGTGCAATCCCTTTGCCCTGCACGTATCCAAGAGCAGCCAGGCTCTAATTTTATGCCATCCACAAATTGCCTTAAGAGTTCAGGACTATAGCCAAGCATTGACATGGCACAAGGCATCCTGGCTGGTTACCCTTTCCCTGCTATGTTGACAGCTGGGAAGGGAAGTGGCCATAACAGGCATTATATATCACCTACAATCTGTCACAGGATTCCACCCTTCCATTAGGATGACCTTCCCTGGGCAGAATATATATGTTTTATTGCCAGGCACCACTAGTGGTATGTTGCAAACACAAAGAGGCTTCTACACAGCTTGAGTTCAAGCTTTGTCTCCCTTGTTTACCAAGGACTGCACACAACCATACAAAACTGTATATGAGTCTTAATCACAAGACTCAGCTTTTCAAAGAAAACATTGTTTATTCTGCTTCTTGGAGACAAAGATCTTTAGGTGTTTCTTGCAGACAAAGATCTCCTCAGTGCCCAGCTATAGGCCAGCTTCCTACACTAGTCCCTGAAGAAGCTTGTTCAGTGTCCCACAGCCTATTCTTAATGGGCAGCTCCCATTTCTCTTACTATAGAGTTTATATCACCATTAACAAAATTATATAGAATAATAAATATTCAAAATTATTACTAAATATAAACAATGCACATATTTCTAACAGATCTGTTCCAGGGACCTCTGTCAGGCACTGCCTCCAGTAATGAGGCCTAGAGGTTGGAGCATGGGTCACAGCTAGGTATAGGATTGGGCCTGTGCCAAGGGTAGTCCTGGAATGAAGATCCGGGGGGCAGGCCAGAGTCAAAACCAGGAGCAGAGTCCGTAGACAAACCAGGATCAGAACCATAGACAGAATCCAGGTGGAGACCAGAGGTCAAAGCCAGGTGGTGAGAGTCCAAAGACAAGACAAGTCCAAAGCCGGAGTCCAGATATGCACTGAAGGTCGAAACCAGATAGTCAAGTCTTATGGTCTGGGGAGAATCAGAAGGGGGAGGTGACTTCTGGGAACTCTTCTGGCTCTACCAATCTGTTTCTTCACTTCCGCGGGTAGGTATTGTAGTTGTAAGAATGCTTGATAGAGATCTTGTAGGTGTTTGTCTCTGTCTGAGGGGTTGGAGCAAATGCAGTTGTATCGCAGAGCTTGGCTGTAGACAATGGATCATGTGGTGTGGTCAGGGTGAAAGCTGGAGGCATGTAGGTAGGAATAGCAGTCACCAGAAGAATTCCCAGAAGTCACCTACTACAGGACAGGCCTAACAAAGAAAATAACAGAACGCCACTAGCTGTCACCTTCAGCCCCCAACTAAAACCCCTCCAACGCATTATTAAGGATCTACAACCTATCCTGAAGGATGACCCAACACTCTCACAAATCCTGGGAGACAGGCCAGTCCTTGCCTACAGACAGCCCCGCAACCTGAAGCGAATACTCACCAGCAACCACATACCACACAACAGAACCACTAACCCAGGAACCTATCCTTGCAACAAAGCCCGTTGCCAACTGTGTCCACATATCTATTCAGGGGACACCATCACAGGGCCTAATAACATCAGCCACATTATCAGAGGCTCGTTCACCTGCACATCCACCAATGTGATATATGCCATCATGTGCCAGCAATGCCCCTCTGCCATATACATTGGTCAAACTGGACAGTCTCTACGTAAAAGAATAAATGGACACAAATCAGATGTCAAGAATTATAACATTCATAAACCGGTCGGAGAACACTTCAATCTCTCTGGTCACGCGATTACAGACATGAAAGTTGCGATATTACAACAGAAAAACTTCAAATCCAGACTTCAGCGAGAGACTGTTGAATTGGAATTCATTTGCAAATTGGATACAATTAACTTAGGCTTGAATAGAGACTGGGAGTGGCTAAGTCATTATGCAAGTTAACCTATTTCCCCTTGTTTTTTCCTACCCCTTCCCCCCACCACCCGATGTTCTTGTTAAACCCTGGATTTGTGCAGGAAATGGCCCACCTTGATTATCATACACATTGTAAGGAGAGTGATCACTTTAGATAAGCTATTACCAGCGGGAGTGTGTGGTGGGGGGAGAGAAAACCTTTTGTAGTGGTAAACTCCCATTTTTTCATGGTTTGTGTGTATAAAAAGATCTTCCGTACTTTCCACAGTATGCATCTGATGAAGTGAGCTGTAGCTCACGAAAGCTTATGCTCAAATAAATTGGTTAGTCTCTAAGGTGTCTTTTTCTGTTTGAAGCCAGTGTCTTTGGGATTGGAAAGGAGTTCGGACAGAGGTTTTGCAACCCTCAAAGTACTTTATAAATCCCCTGTCGGGATTCCAAACCATTTTTTTTTTACTTCCCTCACTGTAAAAGGAGTCCTGTCTTTCAAAGCCTCTGCAGCAGCTATGTCTTTCAGGTCCATTTTGTATCCCCCAGTTAAAACCATGCTTCCACAATAGCACACCTCCTCCTTGAATAAATCACATTTACTTGGTCACAGTTTGAAATCACTTTTCTGCTGACTTCTGAGAACTTTCCTGATGTCTTCCACATAGTCCCTGAAATCTTTGCTGTAAATGAGCCCAGCAGCAATGTAGGGGATATATATTTCACCTCTCAAATCTTCCAGGTATTCTTCCATGCCGTGCTGGAATGCTGCTGCATTTGTGAGTCCAAAAGGAATGCAAACCCATTCATATAATCTCCAAGGTTTGATTAGTGTAGTCAGGTGTGCACTTCCCTCACTTATAAATCCCTGATAAGGTTTACCATAATCAAGGACAGAGAGCAATGGATTTCCACCTAAGCTATCAAGGATCAGTATAGTATGTCTATCTGGAACAGTTGTTTTTGTTTTGTTTTGTTTTTTGGTTAACTCTCTCAAGTCTATGCATAGTCATAATGTGTCATCTTTTCTTCTGATGCAAACCACAGGTGAGGAACATGGTGAATTAATTTTTTTATCCACCCACTGGCAAAAAGCTCTTTTATATAGTTCTTCACTTCATTATACAATAGTCTGGGAGTGGCATTAAATATTTTCTGGACAGGAGTCTTGTCAGCCAGTTTAATATCCATTTTCAAAGTTTCAGTACATCCTACATCTGAATCATCCCTTGCAAAGGTGTTGCATTCTTAGTGCAATGTATCTCTGACCACTTCCTCCTGTTCTGTCTCTGTGAGGGACTATAAACTGACAGAGGGTCCTATATTTCACTAACAGTTTGTGACATGTCTTTATGCCCAGCTAGCACTGTTGACTGATTATTGCAATGTTTGTTTCCTTTCTGGCTTCTGTGGTAATTGCATAGAATAGATAGCATCAACTAGCTGTACCTGTCCTATTGTGAGTCTCCCTTTTCAGGTAATATATTTAGTGACATTCTTGACTTTACTCCAGTCTTTACTCCAGGGATTTGTAAGCCAAGCCTTCAGGCCATTGGTGGTCTTTCATCTGGAATAAATAGTACCAAGGTGTCTCCCAATGTGCAATTGGTTCTTGCTATTCACTTCACTTCAACAGCCTGTCCCCTCGGAACAGCGATATCCTTTGTTCCTTTCTTGACTGTGCGCATCTCCTATGCCCCTTTGCCCTTCTGTTCTACTAAAATAACTAGTTTTTTGCTTGATTTCACCTTTATATGAAGTGCTGAGGTTAAGAGTTGCACACATTTTCAGAAATGGACATCCGCTTTTTCTGGAGTCACCCTAATCTCATCCAGGACACTGAAGCCAATTACAAGTTGTTCCTTCTCTTAGCTCACCAGCACAAGGACATATATCTTAGTGGCATGACTGGTAGTAGGTGGTGACAAGCAGAATTTTATTTCAACCCAACCTTCAAAAGGATCTTCAGGGCCATTCACTGCTTCTATGTTCAGTCTTCCTTCAAAATCTAACAATTCTTTGGTGGGTCTTATGTCCAGCTCTGGGAGATGTTCCTCTTCCATTTTTTTTCAGTCAACCATTGATACCTGGTCATCTGTGTCCCATTGTGCTGTTACTTTCCTATCATTGAAATAACACCACACTAAACACTTTTTTTCCAAATAACTTGGCAACTTTTCATGGCCAGGTGATAGGAGGCCAGACCTAATAGTCAGAGCCAGAGTCTGTGGTCACAAGATGGGAGTCAGCTGGGTCAGGATACCAGGAGGTCAGAAACAGGAGACAAACTGGAGATCAGGACCACAAATCAGATGTTACAGCGGATCAGGATGCCAGAAAATCAAGCAAGGGGAATAAGGGCACACAGTCCAGAACAGGGTGGAGCCCAGTTGTTCAGACAGCTGCCTGTGCCTGCTTTTGGCTTAAGTAGGGCCAGTAGGGCAATTAGATGCTTCAAGGCTCCACCAACAGGAATGCAGGGGTGGAGCCTCAAACTAGGGCTGGGCTTCACGAGTCCCCAGCAGAAACATCAGCATGCTGCCAGAAGGGGGTCGGAGCATCGCTGCTCCCATGAACCCTGCAGACACAGATTCGAGACCCGGGGTCATGATGACACAATTTTTCCTTTGTGTCTTGGATTGGGTAAGTTATTACTGTTCTCCATGGAGCCTTGCTGGCTTTGGCAGATCGTTCTCCAGTGCTACATTTGACAATCTCTTGAACAGTACATTTCCTGAAGACACCTTGAACACTGCATAAACTGTCATTCATTTCCTTTTTGTTGGCAAAAGAAGCAAGTGTACTTGAACTTCCGCTGTGGATTGATCACTCCCTGCCCCACTTATTGTGACCCTTTCATTTCCCAATTGCTGGTATTGACCTCAAACCTGACATCCTCTTGCACAGTTTGCCCGGCTACCACACACATAGCAGAGATCGCATCTGTCAGCTTAGTTTCCCCACTGACAGTTTTGACAGCGTTTCTGGTAACTTTGGTATTTGTCCTTTCTGGTTTGCATAATTTGCGGAATTGCTATAGGTCTTCCCTGAACCCATGCCCTTTTGAAAGCAGTCATTTCAATTACCAGTAGTCAGATTGCTTCATTGTTCTGTTCCACATGAGTTGCAATTGCAGTTTGTTCTTTGACAGTAGCGAGATCATTAGTTTCTCCTTTTTCAAAACTGACTGCATAGCATTTACTTGGAATGGCTTCAGTTGCCCTGATGCTCTTAATTTTTGCTGGTGCTCCATTTCAATGCTACAGACACTGCTCAATTTTTTCCAACCAAAGTTCATCAGCTAAGTACGGTTTTAGGTCAGTTCTATTATTCTCTTTGAGCTACCCAGTCAAAAAAGACTGTAGAAACTGACTTTTGCCCAAGTCAGGCTGATATTAGTTGGTGTTGATCCTGCTTTGAGCAGGGGATTGGACTAGATGACCTCCTGAGGTCTCTTCCAACCCTGCTTGGTCCTAACCAAGTCAGGATGATTTAGTTGGCGCTGGTCCTGCTTTGAGCAAGGGATTGGACTAGATGACCTCCTGAGGTCTCTTCCAGCCCTGCTTGGTCCTGACCAAGTCAGGCTGATTTAGTTGGTGCTGGTCCTGCTTTGAGGAGGGGATTGGACTAGATGGCCTCCTGAGGTCTCTTCCAACCCTAATATTCTATGATTCTATATTTTAGTGTCAACGCGGCGTTCTCTGATGCAAAGATAATTGTTAGATGAAGACCCGTTGCACACACCAGGAAATCCAATAGAATCTCTTTGTGTTCTTGAGCAGCCTTAAGTAATTGCTGATAGAAATTAGCAGCATTTTCTTTGGAATAATATGTTTGCAGGATTTGCCTTAGTTTGGGCAGATAGGATCGTTCTTACCGTCCAGGTAACTTTGGAGTTTTAATCCAGGGCTGGCTGCCTACATGTCACCATATATAATTTCTGACTCAGAATAACCGTTCTTTAATCCAGTTTCAGTTTGATAGTCCAGACTACTAAAACTTAACTTATTCTTTTGTGTGAAGAGAAAAGGAGTACTTGTGGCACCTTAGAGACTAACCAATTTATTTGAGCATGAGCTTTCGTGAGCTACAGCTCACTTCATCGGATGCATCCGATGAAGTGAGCTGTAGCTCACGAAAGCTCATGCTCATATAAATTGGTTAGTCTCTAAGGTGCCACAAGTACTCCTTTTCTTTTTGCGAATACAGACTAACACGGCTGTTACTCTGAAACCTATCTTTTGTGTGAAATCATCAATTTGCCCGTAATTCCTGAAATTTTTCCTAAGTATTGATAGCAGGTTTTGATGGATCTGAGGTCGTGTTCCCGTGTTACTTTCATTTTCAATAGGCTGCACTGAATCAGTACTCGTCACCTTAGCTCTAAATTGCTCCACTGTCTTTTGTTGCTGCAGCGCTACCTGGTCCATCTTCTGACAGACTAGCAAAACTTGTGTCCGCTCCTGAATGGGGTTTTCCTGGTTAGCCTCTTCGGGATCTCATCTGCCCTTCCTTGTTGAATCAGATCCTGAATGTGGTCGTTCATATGGAGTAATAGGGTCATACCCTCATCCTCCACGGTTAGGGTTACCAGATAGCAACTGTGAAAAAAACAGGGTAGGGGGTGGGGAGTAATAGACACCTATATAAGAAAAAGTCCCAAAAAACGGAACTGTCCCTTTAAAAATGGGACATCTGGTCACCCTATCCACGGTGCTAACAGGTTCACTCTCTAAATGCTGTAGAATATATTTGATCAAACCTTTGTAGCTTTTGCCCCTTACACCCTTAATCACCTGACTCAGTTTTCAAAGAGAACGTTGTTTGTTCTGGGAATTCAGATCTTTTAATTTAGGAGCTTCTTGCAGACAGACACCTCCTCAGTGGCCATTGAGAGGCCCGCCTCTTCTTCCAGCAGCAGCAGCTTGCCTGAACAATGAACGCTACACTATGCTAGTCTCTGCAGAAGCTCACTCCCACCCTAATCTTAAAGAGGCAGGTCTGATATCTCTTATTACATAATTTATATCACAATTAAAAGTATATACAATAATATGTAACACAGGCGGGCGGGATCGAACCTCGGACCTTTGGAGCTAAATGCATGAGGCTCTGATGCATGAGCTAAAAGGCACATGGCCCTTCACTAAAGAGAGCAGACTCATTAATCTCTCAGTGGTCTCAGTGCCACTACAGGGGACAGAGCACCACACCCAGGAGGTGTGTGGATTACAAATAAATAAAGACTCATAATTATTAGTGAATATAAACAATATAGTCTGTTTCTAAAACAGCTATTCCAGGGACTCTCAGTCACAGCACACAAAGTCCTTTAGGGGCAGAATAATGTAACCCTTCTGCCAGTTGTAGTCAGTTCAGTATCTAGGGGTTCCTTTTCAACAATACAACACAAAACCAGCTCGAGCCCCCACCCAATGACCTGGGACAATTACACACCACACTCTGGGCACCTCTAAGAGGCAATACTTCCCCTCTCACAGGCACAGAGCCAGAGTGTTTAAAGGAAACTTTTAATAAAAGGAGGGAAGTCACCGGGCATTAATTTAGGAAATGCCGCAAGAAGGATTCATAAACATAAAACTGTGAGCAAAAGACAGAGCAATGTGCGCAGAGCACATTGGGCAGTGTCCTTTTGCCTCAGGTTCTTAAGTCCAGCAACCAAAAGTTCCTTTTAAATGCCCTGACATCCCCCTCACAGTTGTTTTTCTTGGTCAGTGCAGACCCAGAGTTTCATCTACACAGCTTACCTCCCACCCTGACTGGGCGAGGAGGATACAAAAAGGCACCTTGCTCACTCCTCTGTGTGGGGCTCACTTACCTTTTTGCCAGCCGCCCTGCCGGCCACTCACTGTTCTGCTCCACCGGCTGCTCACTGCTCTGGGATGTCTTGAGTTCCCACCACTTGACATGGCTCTCAGTGGTTTCAGCTCTGTAATTTCAGCACTCAGTAATTTCAGCTGTTAGTGGGGGAGCCTCACTGCTAACGCATGCTGGACAGTCTCTTGCATCAGAGACACCGTCCCAAAGCAGGTCTAAAGCTTAGACCTGGTTATCTGTGATTTCAGCTCTGTTGGTGTGTAACAAGACTCTCAATTGAGTCTTAAACAGCTCTGTTTTTACGTAGTGGAGAGAGGAAGGGTCAAATGGTGTCTAGGACCCTTAAACAGGGCCCATACCACCAAGTACACATATCTGTCCCCACCCTCTCTCAACTCCACTGGCCTGTGGCACCCATATCTCCTGCCTAGCGAGTGCAGTTTAGTTGAGGGTGAGTCCCTCAATCAGGGTATGCCAAGCCTAGTTCTGCTGCCCTTGATTCACACAATAAGGATAACAACCTTTAGTACCCCGGCCCCAATAACAAAGTGACCTGTGATACAACACCAGCCAAAATTGGTCATTTGGGCAAATCAGTCCCATCATGCTGAGCATTGAGGCAGGGTAGGTGTGCTCTTCCCCAGGTCATCACTAGATGGCAGGGGAGAGCTCATTCGTACCCTGCTTGTACAAGTGATCATTACAGCCCTCGCTTCTTGGAAACTCCTTCAAAGATTCCTTCCTTTCCCTCATTGCCTTTGACCTCTGGGCTCACTCTGAGGGTCAAACCTTAAGAATGGCATACTGGGTTAGACCAACGGTCCATCTAGCCCAATAGCCTGTCTTCTGACAGTGGCCAATGCCTGGTGCTACAGAGGGAATGAACAGAAGAGGTAATCAACAAGTGATCCGTCCACTGTTGACTATTCCCAGCTTCTGGCCAACAGAGACTAGGGACGCCCAGAGCATGGGGTTGCATCCCTGCTTATCTTGGCTTATAACCATTGAGGGACCTATTCTCCAGGAACTTATCTAGTTCTTTTTTTAACCCTATTATAGTTTTGGCCTTCACAACATCCCCTAGTAACAAGCTCCACAGGTTGACTGTGCATTGTGTGAAGTACTTCCTTTTGTTTGTTTTAAACCTGCTGCCTATTAATTTCATTGGGTGACCCCTAATTCTTGTGTTATGTGAAGGAGTAAATAACATTTCCTTATTCACTTTCTCCATAAACTTCATAATTTTGTAGATCTCTATCATATCCCTCCTTAATCATCTCTTTTCTAAGCTGAAAAGGCCCAGTCTTTTTAATCTCTCCTCATAGAGCAGCTGCTCCAAACCCCTAATCATTTTTGTTGCTCTTCTCTGTACCTTTTCCAGTTCCAGTATATCTTTTTTGAGATGAGGTGACCAGATCTGTATGCAGTATTCAAGATGTGGGTATACCATGGATTTATATATAGGCAATATGTTTTTTTCTGTCTTATTATCTATCCCTTTCCTAAAGGTTTCTAACATAGTTAGCTTTTTTGACTGCCTCTGCACATTGAGCAGTACAATACTCATGAGAGTAAGTAGTCCCAATAACCTTGACTCTGATCTCACTTGCACTGGTTTTACCCCAGTGTAACTCCATTGACTTCAGTGTGAGTGAGGTTAGAATCAGGCCCATTGACTTCAAAAGGCTTATTTGTAAGAGTAAAATTGAGCAAGATTTGCTCTTTCTCTGCTTTCCCTATGGTTGTCCTTGCTTGCCCTTCCAGGTCCATGGGTAGGACTCCAACAGTTTGAATGAGGTACTTTTAAGTCTTCCAAATTTCAGGGGCTTATCGCAGTCTTTCAGAAGCTTTTGAAGTTTGTCCGTCACTGATTTTCATATCAAGAGACCACAAGAAGCTCTGTTCATGCAAATTCGGCTGAAATCAAATAATTTAAATAAAGGAAAAGTTTTTAATAAAATAAAAAAGCAAGTTGCAAAGTAAAATTCAATCCCAAACTGCAGATGTTTAAGAGGAATGGATCAGATCAGGCAAATTAAACAACTCTGAATTAAATACGAATTAGATTTTTTTAAAGAAATAACTTAGCAATATTTTACATTTTTCCTCCCTTCGATTCCCTGAATGTGAAATAAATTTGAAGTTTAAACAGGCAATGGAAGGGGGAAAATATTTTATGAAGGTTTATATCAATCAAATAGGTTGGAAAGGCAGTTCTCTGCTTTATTCTTTTTCTTTTCTAACTCTTCCCAATCATTTTAATAATACTTTTAATAATACTCTTCATAACCTTGAATTTATTCCATAAGAAATGAGAAACCTAGAAAATTACCTAAACAAATTAAATGCAACCTATTCTTTGACATACAAAATGGATTTTAGTTTTGCCCTACTGAGGCGTTATGTTTCATTATTATTAAAAATGTCAGTAATATTTTGCCTTCTCTTTTTCAATTTTACTCAAAGCCCTTTATTACAGAGTTTACAACTCACATCAGCAGAGACTAATAGTTGTTGGCTTATTTTTAAAAAAATCTCAAGCTCACGGTAGCATTTTGCAAATGGTTTTGTACATGTTAAAATTGCAGAGCACTTGTAAAGACATGAAGTGATACATTACATGAAATGGTCTTTGCATTAGTCCCTTTGTGTGACCTTCACTTCAGAGGGGGAAAACCCAAATGATCCTATCATGTGAACTGCTTCAACTTCTCCCAATGGTGAACCTGAATAATACACAGATTGGTGGTAAGAAAGTCTTTGGATAAGATCCAGAAACGTTTTAAGATTACAATTAATTCAGTGTTTCAGAGTAACAGCCGTGTTAGTCTGTATTCGCAAAAAGAAAAGAAGTACTTGTGGCACCTTAGAGACTAACCAATTTATTTGAGCATGAGCTTTCGTGAGCTACAGCACACTTCATTGGATGTCGAGCAATGCTCAGATTGAGGAACTACCAGGGTTTCCCTTATGACCCTGATTCAGCAAAGTACTTAGCATGTATCCAAGGCTTGGTGACCTAAAGTATTCATGTGCTTTAAGTTAGACTGATGCTTAAGTACTTTATCCAACCAGATCTCCTGGCATGGAGTATGTCAGACTCCTGGATTCGATTCCCACTTCTACCACTGACAAATTGTCTGACCTGGGCAAATCACTTCACCTCTTTGTACCTCAGCTTATCCATCTATAAAGTGGGATATTAATTCTTAATTCACAGCGTGTTGCAAGGCTACATTAATCAATAGTAGAATAATGCTACAAGATAATCAAAAGAAAAGGTTCTATCAGTGTGCACATTATTATAAAATATTGTCATAACCTAATCCAGAATTAATGAGGGAGAAATGTGAATATGTCTAAGGTCTATTAACTAGGGTAACTTTGAGTAAAAGGATTATCTTTTAAACCTGGTCCACTTATAGGTAGTACTGGAGAATTTATGTGTAATGATTGCTTAACATGCACTGGGATTCAGTGTAGATATGAATGGCCACACTGGGTCAGACCAACAGTCTATCCCATCCAGTATACTGTCTCCCGTGGTGGCTGGTGCCAGATGCTTCAGAGGGAATGAACAGAACAGGGCAATCATCGAGTAATCCATCCCCTATTGTCCAATCCCAGCTTCTAGCAGTCAGAGGTTTAGGGACACCTAGACCATGGGGTTGCATCCCTGGCCACCTTGGCTAATAGCCACTGAAGGATCTATACTCCATGAATTCTTTTTTAACCCAATTTTACTTCTGACTTTCACAACTTCCCCTGGCAACAAGTTCCACATGTTGACTATGCATTGTGTTAAGAAGTACTTCCTTATGTTTGTTTTAAACCTGCTGCCTATTCATTTAATTGAGTAACCCCTCGTTCTTATGTTAAGTGAAGGGGTAAATAACACTTCCTTGTTAACTTTCTCCATTCCATTCATGATTTTATAGAGCTCTATCATATCTCCCCCTGGCCTTAGTCTTCTCTTTTCTAAGATGAACAGTCCCAGTCTGTTTAGTCTCTCCTTATATGGAAGCTATTCCATACCCCTAATCATTTTTGTTGCCCTTTTCTGCATCTTTTCCAGTTCTAATATATCTTTTAGAGATGGGGTGACCAGAACTACACATCCAGTATTCAAGCTGTGGGTGTACCATGGATTTATATAGTGGTATTATGATATTTTCTGTCTTATTATCTATCCCTTTCCTAATGTTCCTAACATTCTGTTAGCTTTTTTGGCTGCTGCTGCACATTGAGTAGATGTTTTCAGAGAACTTTCCACAATGACTCCCAATAGCTCTTTCTTGAGTTGTAACAGCTAATTTAGACCCCATCATTTTGTATGTATAGCTGGGATTATGTTTTCCAATGTGTATTATTTTCAGTTTATCAACATTGAATTTCATGTGCCATTTTGTTGCCCGGTCACCTAGTTTTGTGAGATCCCTTTGTAACTCTTCATGGTGAACTTTGGACTTACGTATCTCAAGTAATTTTATATCATCTGCAAATTTTGCAACTTCACTATTTGCCCCTTTTTCCAGATCATTTACAAATATGTTGAACATCATAGGTTACAGTACAGATCCTGGGGAGACCCCACTATTTACCTCTCTCCATTGTGAAAACTGATCATTTATTACTATCCTTTGTTTCCTATCTTTTAACCAGTTATTCATCCACGAGGGAACGTTCCCTGTTACCCCACGACCACTTACTTTGCTTAAGAGCCTTTGGTGAGGGACATTGTCAAAGGCTTTCTGAAAACCCAGGTACGCTATATCAACTGGGTCATCCTTGTCCACGTGCTTGTTGATGCCTTCAAAGAAGTCTACTAGATTTGGGAGGCATGATTTCCCTTTACAAAAGGCATGTTGACTCTTCAGCATATCATGTTCATCGATGTGTGTGATAATTTTGTTCTTTACTATAGTTTAAATCAATTTCCCTACTATAGAAGTTGGGTTTAACAGCCTGTAACTGCCAGGATCGCCCCTGGAGATTTTTTTTCAAAAATAGGTTACATTAGTTACCTTCCAGTCATCTGGTACAGAGGCTGATTTAAGCGATGGGTTACATATCACACAATTGAGTGTAAACAGGATACCATATTACATTGAGCGGTATGTGAGTTTTTGAGCACCTTATCTCTAGCCACATTGATTTCTTTTGAAAAATAATCAAATAAAAGATATAATAGATATAATCATAACCCCCAAAAATCTATATCTTGCTGATTCTGAAAAGACCCAATCCCAACCCCCTTTGAAATCAGTTGGACTTTCTCCATTGAGTTAAACAAAAGCTGGATCAGGGCCTCATTCACCAAATTAATCCAGACAAACATGCTGGTAGTATGATATTTGTTGGTGATCCTCATATAAAGTTTTGTGTAATGCAGAGCTGTGTGAATAACAGGTTTTTCATTTTGCTGGCAATTCAGAAAAATTGGGAGCAGGGAGGCAAATTCTTTTTGGTGCTACAAAACCCTGTATTTTTTTAAAAATCAGCAAATTGAAGAGTAAAAAAATTGTTTCTGGTTAAACAAAATATTTTGTCCAACCCTAAATGAAAAGTTTGGTTTTGATTTTGAGCATTTAAAAAAATTAAGGAAAATTCATAATGAAAAAGTTCTTTTGAACTGTTTCTAAATGAACAATTTGTCAAAATAGACACAAATTCAGGAAATGTTTTGGTGTCCCCAAATCTGTTTCTTTTCTCCAAAAAAAGGTTTTGGTCAAAAAATTTCACCTAGTACAAGGAAACACAAATTAATCCAAAACTTGAACTGAACCCTAAACAGACCTTGTTTTAAAAATTCCTATAAGCTTGATTAATTTTCTTAACATTCTTTTTAAAATTTTTGCTACTGCTTCAAGATAGAAGGTAATACTTTAACATCAAGAATGGTTGTGTTTGTGGAATTTCTGACTGGAATGGTAGCAGAGAAGCCTGTTGTAGGGAGATTTCCAGCCCAATGTTGTGATTCCTGCAGAAAATTTTGCGTAAGCATCATAATTTTTGAGTACTTAATCAAATTAGGGGGGAGGGATAGCTCAATGGTTTGAGCATTAGCCTGCTAAACCCAGGGTTGTGAGTTCAATCCTTGAGGGGGCCATTTAGGGATTGGGGTAAAAATTGGTGATTGGTCCTGTCAAGGTTCCTCCCCCACTCTGAACTCTAGGGTACAGATGTGGGGACCTGCATGAAAAACCTCCTAAGCTTATCTTTACCAGCTTAGGTCAAAACTTCCCCAAGGTACAAAATATTCCACCCGTTGTCCTTGGACTGGCCGCTACCACCACCAAACTAATACTGGTTACGGGGGAAGAGCTGTTTGGACGCGTCCTTCCCCCCCAAATACTTCCCAAAACCTTGCACCCCACTTCCTGGACAAGGTTTGGTAAAAAGCCTCACCAATTTGCCTAGGTGACTACAGACCCAGATCCTTGGATCTTAAGAACAATGAACAATCCTCCCAACACTTGCACCCCCCCCTTCCTGGGAAATGTTGGATAAAAAGCCTCACCAATTTGCATAGGTGACCACAGACCCAAACCCTTGGATCTGAGAACAATGAAAAAGCATTCAGTTTTTTACAAGAAGACTTTTAATAAAAAATAGAAGTAAATAGAAATAAAGAAATCCCCCCTGTAAAATCAGGATGGTAGATATCTTACAGGGTAATTAGATTCAAAAACATAGAGAACCCCTCTAGGCAAAACCTTAAGTTACAAAAAAGATACACAGACAGAAATAGTTATTCTATTCAGCACAATTCTTTTCTCAGCCATTTAAAGAAATCATAATCTAACACATACCTAGCTAGATTACTTACTAAAAGTTCTAAGACTCCATTCCTAGTCTATCCCCGGCAAAGACCCAGCATACAGACAGACACAGACCCTTTGTTTCTCTCCCTCCTCCCAGCTTTTGAAAGTATCTTGTCTTCTCATTGGTCATTTTGGTCAGGTGCCAGCGAGGTTACCTTTAGCTTCTTAACCCTTTACAGGTGAGAGGAGCTTTCCCCTGGCCAGGAGGGATTTCAAAGGGGTTTACCCTTCCCTTTATATTTATGACAGTCCTGCTTTGAGCAGGGGGTTTGACTAGATGACCTCCTGAGGTCCCTTCCAACCCTGATATTCTATGACAAACCTCAAAATTATTTCAGATTCACTACAGCTGAATGAATAACATATAGAAAGTCCTATTTCTGATTACTTTAATCTATTTCTCTGTTTGCAACTAATTCACAAGCAGCCAGCAGTTTTCTTAACTGTTTTTATTTTCTTCAAAATGATGTACTAAATAATTTTCCTAAATAATTCTTGGTCTACAGAATGTTCACGAGTTTTAAACGTTGAGCTATGCTAATTCGTTCTAATTGGATACAAAGGTCACATAGTACTGTTCCTGTTCCCTGACAGAGATAAAATTACTTTGACTCAGGCTTCTTGTGCTTACAAATTCAAAGTTTGCATTCTATATATATTCTTTAATTTATTCTTAAAATTCATCAATTCTGCAAATGTCGCTGCCTGTAAAATTGTCCAATAGAAAGTTCATGTAAAGCAAATACAACTGAGTGTAAACCGGGTACCATTTTTCATTCAAGAAAACGTTTCAAGCAACATGTCTGAGATAAAAAGAAAAGGAGGACTTGTGGCACCTTAGAGACTAACAAATTTATTTGAGCATGAGCTTTCATGAGAAGTGACTGTAGTTCACGAAAGCTTATGTTCAAATAAATTGGTTAGTCTCTAAGGTGCCACAAGTCCTCCTTTTCTTTTTTGCGGATACAGACTAACACGGCTGCTACTCTGAAACATGTCTGAGATAGTTACATATGTCAAAGATTTACCCATTACTAGCCAGAAATCTGCTATTCTAGAGGTCAGGGGAATATCTATCATAATCAAAATGACCTTTGGCTGTCTCACAGGGTTAAGTTTTCTGATCCAGCCCCGTATTGTACCAGCTGCAAACCTAACACATCACATACAAATACTTACTTTGCCACTGAGAGGCTCCTGTTATTACATTAACGTGGGTACCGTTCATTATAATGCAATGAATATCCAGAGTTAGAATTTAATGTAGTCCATTGCCTCAGGGTATCATAGTGTACATATCCCTGGAATCTCATAAACACATAGACTTTAAGTTCAGAAGGGACCATTATGATCATCTAGTCTGACCTCCTGAACAATGCAGGCCACAGAATCTCACCCACCCACTCCTGCAATAAACCTCTCATCTATGTCTGAGCTATTGAAGTCCTCAAATCATGGTTTAAACACTTCAAGGTGCAGAGAATCCCCCAGCAAGTGACCCATGCCCCATGCTGCAGAGGAAGGTGAAAACCCCTTAGGGCCTCTTCCAATCTGCCCAGGAGGAAAATTCCTTCCCGACCCCAAATATGGTGATCAGCTAAACCCTGAGCATGTGGGCAAGATTCACCAGCCAGATACTCAGGAAAGAATTCTCTGTAGTAACTCAGATCCCTTCCCATCTAACATCCCATCACAGGCCATTGCGCCTATTTACCATGAATAGTCAACTATCAACTAATTGCCAAAATCATGTTATCCCATCATAACATCTCCTCCATAAACTTATCGAGCTTAATCTTGAAGCCAGATAGGTCTTTTGCTCCCACTGCTTCCCTTGGAAGGCTATTCCAGAACTTCACTCCTCTGATGGTTAGAAACCTTTGTCTAATTTCAAGTCTAAACTTCCTGATGGCCAGTTTATACCCATTTGTTCTTGTGCCCACATCGGTACTGAGCTTAAATAATTCCTCTCCCTCCCTGGTATTTATCCCTCTGATATATTTATAGAGAGCAATCATATCTCCTCTCAGCCTTCTTTTGGTTAGGCTAAATAAGCCAAGCTCCTTGAGTCTCCTTTCATAAGACAGGTTTTCCATTCCTCGGATCATCCTAGTTGCCCTTCTCTGTACCTGTTCCAGTCTGAATTCATCCTTCTTAAACATCCTTCCTTCTTAAATGGAAGACCAGAACTGCACACAGTATTCCAGATGAGGTCTCACCAGTGCCTTGTATAATGGTACTAACACCTCCTTATCTCTACTGGAAATTCCTTACCTGATGCATCCCCAGATTGCATTAGCTTTTTTCACAGCCATATCACATTGACAGCTCATAGTTATCCTGTGGTCAACCAATACTCCAAGGTCCTTCTCCTTCGTTACTTCTAATTGATGCGTCCTCAGCTTCTAACTAAAAATCTGGTCATTAATCCCTAAATGCATGACCTTACACTTCTCATTATTAAATTTCATCCTATTACTATTACTCCAGTTTACAAGGTCATCCAGATCCTGTATGATATCCCAGTCCTTCTCTGAATTGGCAATACCTCCCAGCTTTGTGTCATCCGCAAACTTTATTAGCATACTCCTACTTTTTGTGCTGAGGTCAGTAATAAAAAGATTAAATAAGACTGGTCCCAAAATCGATCCCTGAGGAACTCCACTGCTAACCTCCAATTCCTTATCCACCTTTCAATTTTCATATTGATCCCCATCTTTTCCAATTTAACTAATAATTCCCCATGTGGCACGGTATCTAATGCCTTACTGAAATCTAGGTAAATTAGATCCACTGCGTTTCCTTTGTCTAAAAAATCTGTTACTTTCTCAAAGAAGGAGATCAGGTTGGTTTGGCACGACCTACCTTTTGTAAAACCAGGTTGTATTTTGTCCCATTTACCATTGAGCTCAATGTCCTTAACTACTTTCTCCTTCAAAATTTTTTCCAAGACCTTGCATATTACAGATGTCAAACTAACAGGCCTGTAGTTACCCGGATCACTTTTTTTTTTCCTTTCTTAAAAATAGGAACAATGTTAGCAATTCTCCAGTCATACGATACAACCCCTGAGTTTACAGATTCATTAAAAATTCTTGCTAATGGGATTGCAATTTCATGTGCCAGTTCCTTTAATATTCTTGGATGAAGATTATCTCGGCCCCCTGATTTAGTCCCATTAAGCTGTTCGAGTTTCGCTTCTACCTTGTATATGGTAATATCTACCTCCATATCCCCATTCCCATTTGTCATGCTACCATTATCCCTAAGCTCCTCATTAGCCTCATTAAAGATTGAGGCAAAGTATTTGTTTAGACATTGGGTCATGTCTAGATTATCCTTCACCTCCACTCCATCCTCAGTGTTTAGGGGTCCCAGTTCTTCTTTCTTTGTTTTCTTCTTATTTATATGGCTATAGAACCTTTTACTATTGGTTTTAATTCCCTTTGCAAGGTCCAACTCTACTTGACTTTTGGCCTTTCTCACTCTATCCCTACATGTTCTGACTTCAATAAGGTAGCTTTCCTTGCTGATCCCTCCCATCTTCCACTCCCTGTATGCTTTCTGCTTTTTCTTTATCACCTCTCTGAGATCTTGCTCATCCAGCTTGGTCTACAACTCCTGTCTATGAATTTTTTCCCCCTTTCTTGGGATGCAGGCTTTCGATAGTTTCTGCAGCTTTGACTTGAAGTAATCCCAGGCCTCCTCTGCCTTTAGATCCATAAATTCTTCAATCCAATCCACTTCCCTAAATAATTTCCTCAAATTTTGAAAGTCAGCCTTTTTGAAATCAAAAACCCTAGTTAAAGATTTATTTTTGTTTATCCTTCCGTTCAGTTTGAACTGAATTAGCTCATGATCACTCGAACCAAGGTTGTCCCCTACAACCATTTCTTCTATGAGGTCCTCACTACTCACCAAAACCAAATCTAAAATGGCATCCCCTCCTGTTGGTTCAGCAACTACTTGATGAAGGAATCCATCAGCTACCGTATCCAGGAAAATCTGAACCCTATTATTATTACTAGCACTTGCCCTCCAGTCTATATCTGGGAAGTTAAAGTCTCCCATGATCATGCAGTTCCCATTAGTATTTACTTCATTAAAAACATTAAAGAGGGCTCTATCCATATCCAAGTTAGATCCCGGCGGTCTATAGCACACCCCAAGCACTATCACAGGGAAGGCTCTAGTTTTTTTCTTCCCCAATGTGATTTTTGCCCAGACGGACTCTGTCTTATCCATTCCATTGCTTCTTATTTCTTTACAGTCTACCTCATCATTGATAGACAATGCTACTCCACCACCTTTACCTTTATTTCTGTCCTTCCTAAACAGCACGTACCCTTCAACACCCGTAGCCCAGTCACGACGACTATTCCACCAGGTCTCTGTATCCCTAGAATAGCTGGTTTCACTTCCTGCACCAGTAGCTCTAGTTCCTCCATTTTGTTACCCAGGCTCCTCGCATTGGTGAACAAACATCTTAATTTTTGCTGTTTGGCCTCGCTCACATTCTGTACCCGATTAGGCCCGGTCATTCTACAGCCAGTATGACCTATTAGACTGGTATCCACACTGCCCTTCCTCCTTATTCCATTCTCCTACCTACAGCTGTATCCTTTCTTATTTTGTTTTCTTCCCCTCTCAATGTTAAAATCTGGAGTGGGGATTACCTGGACATCCCCCAACCATCTCCCTCAAATTCCTAGTTTAAAGGTCTCTTTGTCAGTTGTGAGAGCCTCAATCCTAGAAGTCTATTTCCTTCCCTACTCAGATGAAGTCCATCCCCAGAGAACAGTCCTCTGTCCATGAATGCCTCCCATACATCTCAAAGCCCTCCTTATAGCACCACTGCCTGAGCCATCTGTTGATAGTCATAATCTTGTCACATCTTTGTTGCCCTTCTCTAGGAACAGGCAGAATCCCACTGAAGATCACCTGAGCCTCGATTTCCTTAAGCGTCTTCCCCATCCTGGCATAGTCTCCCTTGATATGTTCCAGCAAGAATCTAGCCGTATCATTTGTTCCCACATGAAGAACGATCAGTGGATTCTTTCCCGCTCCCTTTAGGATCCTCTTCAACCTCAGGTCCACATCCCGTATCTTAGCACCCAGCAGACAGCACACCCTTCTATTCTCTGGATCAGCTCTGGCTACAGGCCTGTCCATTCTTCTCAGTAGGGAGTCCCCAATCACGTAGACCTGCCTTTTCCAGGTGATGGTGCGATTCTCTGGTCTATCCCCAGTTCCCTCTGGCTGCAAGTCCTTTCCATTCCTATTCTCCCTTATAATCCTCTTCAACCCGTCCTGTATCCTCCTGGGGCTCATATTTGGTGTTGTTTCCATTGACTCTTCCCCTTTTCCTATAGGACTGGTTGCTCTTCTCTTCTTCCTTGCCCTTCCACCTTCAGTGCCCACCTGCTGTGCCCCTTCTTCGTTTTCCAACTCTGCATACCTGTTCCTGAGCTTTATTTCTCCTTCACTAGCCCGTCTTTTCCTCTGCCTGGTTCTTTTAGTCATATGCTTCCACTGTCCATTTTCTTCACTCAGCAGTCTCCCCTCAGAGTTCTTCGGTCCTGCTTCCATCTGCAAGTCTGAGCTCTTCCCTTCAGCCACCTCGTGTCTTTGCTCCATAATCTGCTCAAACCCCCTTCTAAACTCAACCAGACTTTCCACCTGTATCTCCAGTCCTCGGATCTTTTCTTCCATCAGCTCTATCAGGCGGCACTTCATGCAGACGAAACTCTTTCCAGGTCCCCCCTCCAGGATCATGTACATACCGCAGCTTCCACATCCCGTCATCTTCATTGTGTCTTCCACTGCTTGGGTCACTCCCACTGCTGCTTCTGTGTCTGTCATTGCCTTCTCACCTAAGCCCTGTTAGTCTGGGAAACAAACCACATCAAAACATCACCCCCCACAGCAAAAACAGACCCCAAATGAGCACCGCAGTACAAACTCCCCTGTTTACAGCTCTGTTTGCTGGCTCCTGTGCAGCTGCAGCTGTCTGCATTGTATTGCATTGCAAACTCCAGAAGGCAGTGTATGTGTGTTGTGGAGCTATAGCAGTGAATACATTAATGGAATCCAACAACATTAGCAGTGCTGAAAGCACTATAAACCATTGAGGACTTGTTTAGCCAGTCACAGCCCTTCATTGGCCACATATTCTCGAACTTCCCATTTTCAAGAGGAAATGCACTTTGCTGTTGAAGTAGTTTGTTTAAGACGCTTGCTGCCCAGTTGCTTCTCCAGGAACATGGGAGGAAGGCACTAGACTATAACTCAGAAAAGCTGGGTTCTGTTCCTGGGTCTTCCATAGACTCCCTGTGTGACCTTGGCCTCTTGGTGCCTCATCTGTAAAATGGGGATAATACTACCCTACCCCCCAAGGAGGACTGTCGAGAGGAGGGAATCATTGTGAGGTGCTCAGATATTACAGTGGGGAAGGCTGCATAATAAATGAATAAGCTGTCAGCCAGATTCATCCTTATGGGTACAAGAGGGTGTGGCTAGTACCACCGGCCTTTGTGTGCAGCTGTGCCTGAAGGGCATGCACCTCTGGGGGAAGTGTGGCTACTGCAGGATTTCTTTAGGCATTGGGCATGGGAAGGACCAGTTTAAATTCAGTCATGGGATCCAGAGGAACCTCCTGGGTGGGTGATGCTGAGGAGAGGCACTTAGTCCATACATCTCCAGGCTGGCATGTTCCTGCCAACTTTAGGGGCTGTGCCTTCTGCTGCTGCTGCCCTGCAGAGCATGTATAGTGGGCAAATTTTACTGCTGCCCTCTGCCACAGACAGACTTACCGTACGCTGGCCTATGATGCTGGTGCAATCCAGGGAGTGAACCAAGCCCAGAGAAATGTAACAAGCTTTTTAAAATTCCTTTAGTGTTGGTAGAAGGTTTCTGGAGTGAAATCCAGTTTATCGGTGGAGTTGGTACAGCATAGATAATGGCCATACAAGCTTCTCCCAACCCACCCCCTGATGTATCTCTACCTAACTCTGGACAGGGCTACCTCTAAGCTGCAAGGACAGCCAAAAAGGGGAACAAACATGGTTTGTGTGTCATGATATGAGGCTGGTCCAAAGCACCTTAAAGTCAATTGGAAGTCTCCCATTGGATCAGGCACGTAGAAACAGGTCCACTGGCAACTGAGATGATCAAACCCATTTCACGTCAGCCACCAATCATCAGAAAAGTGGGAGTTCTTAAATTTCGGTTCAAATAAAGGCGTTTTTTGAAGCTGTGCTCTCACTTCATTGGTGAGTTTGCTTGCATAACACAGCACTTCTGGGATCCCCCTGCACTGAAATTACAGGGTTCCCCATTCATTCACAGTCAAAACACTGGGTCAGAATTATTCATCTTCACTTAACAGGCCCTGTGTCAGAATTGCTTCTTAGCCTCTCTCGAATGCTAGCACAGGAACGCTCAGAGGTACTGATAAACTTACTGAACTGACTAGTGGCCCCTATGACAATGATCTCAGTACTTTGTCTTTCCATCTCCATCTGTTTCCTACCTTAATTATGTTACCTATGAATTCCCTTGCTACTAGGTCTGAGTTACAGCAAAGTTCACATTCATGCAGAGCAAACGAGGGATGGATTGGTTTTGTTTTTCTGTTTGCCATGTCTATAGAAATAACAGAAGCTCTTTTGTGCCATTGGGAACTTGGGGTCACATTAGGGATAAAATGTGAACTCCAGTAGTTGTGGGTTGAATGCAGCACTGTGCTGGGAGAAATCTTTCTCACGAAGGGCCGTTGTGACTCAGGGTTAAGAATTTGCCTTATCTGAGAAATGCCTTTGGAAACTGTACACTTTCGCTGCACGCACTCAGCACAGAAGACTGGATGGTTAGACACATACATTCCAGTATATAAAGTCACACTTGCACATATCCTACCTCTTAGTTTATCATCATCCAAAAGTGAGACATAATGATAAGGAACTAAAAACCCAAAACGAGAGAGACAAAAGAACCAATTTATGCAATAAACTGAAACTGCTGCGGGAGTTCTCTCATGGTGTGAAAATAACACTTTCTATAACCTCAGGGTCATGGTTCAACATATCTGATCATCATTTTTCAACAGTAAAAGTGAAATCAAATTTGTGTGGCATGTAGGCCATTTTGTGGGTAAGAGGCCTAGTTAGTAGGCTACTGGCTGGGTACTCATCCACCATCTCTCTGTCTTGTCTATTTAGATTGTAAGCTCTTTAGTGCAGGGACTTGTGTGTTTGTACAGCTCCTAGCACAATGTGTTCTTAGACTTGGTTGGGCCTTGAGGTGCTATTGTATAATAAGTAATTACAATGATGAGTGACACTGGATACGTCTTCCTAGCTTGACAGTGAACCATAGATAACTAAATTTGGGGCAGGTAGGGGGTCATTTCAGGATGATCAAAAAGTTTTGTTTGGATAAATTCAAACCTTTCATTCTGATTTCAAGCTTTCAAAACTTCTTTTTAAAAAGTTGTATAAAAAAAACAATGTTTTGAAAAGTTGTTTTGAAATGAAAAAAACCGAAATGCTCCATTGCAGAGTGTGTAGAAATAGGATGTCTGGACATGATTGATGTCAAAATGCTTCACTTTGTTTTTGCAAAACAAACTTTTGTCAAAATCAAAACATTTTTGTTTTATATAAAAACAGCATTTTCTATGTTGATGAAAAAATTCCTGCCAATTCTAATCCTGGCCATTTGCGCTCTTTAAAAAAATCCAGGCTGCTTCCCTACGTTAGTCTGGCATTCTGACCAAATTCCAGTTAGGAGGAATTACGCCACGCACCTAAGTTCCTTCTACATTTTCATTTGGCTTCTTCACATCCTATTAGTAACTGTTCTGTAGTGTGGCTGAGCACTGTCTCATTTTATCTCAATAGTGAGTGAAGAGAGAGACCAAAATTCTAGGTATAGGGTTTGGAGAGTGTTAGCTTTCCTCAACATTGGGGAACATTGTTCACCTGAAGATCCTTCAGAAACAGATGGTATTATATGTTCTCTTCTTCCATGTGTTAGAGCAGGTCAACACTACAGCTTAAATCGATCTAACTTGTGTCGCTCAGGGGTGTGAAAAAGCTTCCTGCTGAGATAGCTTCTGCCTCTCACGGAGGTGGAGTAATTAACAAAGAAAGTAATTGTGCAAAGAATGAATGACTGTAAAGCTGGGTGGGCATAGGGAGGCCTTTCCATTGTTCACTGCTGATCAAAACCTGCCGATGTAGCACTTCTAGTGTAGACCTGCCCTTAGTCTTCCCTGCTGATGTTCACTTTAAGGTGTGCTTCTTCTCTGAAAGGGACAGTGAGAAAAGCAAATCTATCCCGTGTGCATTCAGAGCCGGAGCTGCTGACTTCGGCGGCAAAAAGGTTTATTTTACTATACCTTTTTCTTCCTATTGGCCTGCAAAGCCCACATAGCTAAGATGGGGTGAGCTATACACTCTGCACTGCTTCCTGCATCAGCCACACAATTGTTTACTACATTTAAATCTGTTGCATCTGTGCAAGAGCAGTATGAGGTTGCAGAGATGAGGTTGCACAGCTGTCACTGAGGGCTGTGTTTGGCCTGCAGACCCCTCATTATGGTTGATGATACATTAGCTAGAAAGACAGGAGGTTTGAAACTCTGCCCAGGCTGATTTACAGAGCTGAGAAGAAACAGCTTTATACTTGTAGCACGTTTGATACGGAGTATCTCTGACAGTCCATAAACACGGAATCCCACTCTGGCATTTTTAGTGTGCGGAATGGCACCGTGCTTTTAAAGTCTCTAAATGTATACAACAACTGAAGGGTCATTTCTTTGTAGCTTGGCGGCTGATGGTATTGCATTGCACGGCATGCTCTGCCCATTATTTTGTGCCATGGGTAGCCAGCATCTCTACACCTGAGGTGTGTGATCATTAAAGATGACTGTGACTGGACCCTAGGTTCTTGTTCCTGTAGCTTAACTCACGAAATGCAATGCACTACAGTTCAGTACCTTTAATTGTCCCTGCCATACTACGTACAGATTTCAACCCCGCCAGCTGTTCGTTATATTACCTTGATAGATAATACATCAGATGAGGTTCATTTAGGGTGGGTCTATTGTGAGACTAGTCAATCCCAAAGCACAACTGCTCTAACAAAGGAAATTAAGGGTCTCCTACAATCTTGTTCACTTGTATCATTGTTAAAGTGAAAGGATGGATTGCAACAACCCAACAGTGATTTCTGTCAGAAGTTACATTGGTACTTGTCAACATGGTGATATGGGGAGATAAAAGATGGGCACTGCCGTAAGAAAAATATGGTTGGAAGGAGAGAAAAATAGCAGATATACAGGAGTGATTTGTTGGCTGCAAAAATCAAAATGACTTTTCAAGGAATTTATGCCCACTCGAACAAGAAGCTAGTAAGAGATTGGAACCTAGCCCAGCATACAAATTCAATAACCGAACAAAACCCCATAGGGTTTCCAGAGTGTCTGTAACCTCTGGAAAGCCCAGTGTCGTGCATTGTACATTTGAAGAGCCTGATCCAACGTTCCCTATTCACACTGAATTTCCCCTGACATGATTAGGATTTGTGGGTACTCTTATTAAAACAAGGGCTCTTTAAAATGATACATTTACATATCACCCCTCTCCAAAGGGATAACAACATCCCATTGATAGTGTTGTCTTCTATCCTGATGCACTTGAGAAGCTTAGCACACTAAGCTACAGACCCCGGGCTCAATCTTGTGAGGTGCTGACTGAGCATCTCCTAGAAGATACTGAGTACCCTCAACTCCTCTTAGAGTGTGTCTATACTACAAGTAGACACCTGCTACAGCGACAGAAGGGGTTTTTCCATCACTGTAGAAAATCAGCCCCCTCCAGAGGCAGTCACTAGGCCGAGGGAAGAATTCTTAGCTCAGCTTAAGTACATCTCTTAGGGGCATGTGAATTTTTCACACCCCTGAGTGACATAGCTAGGTCCACCTAAATTTTAGATGTAGAACAGGCCTTAGAGGAGTTAATAAGGGTTAAGGATGCTGAAAGTCTCCCTGTGCCTTGCAGAACTGAGTCCTTCTGATGCACCTGGCTTTGGCCACTGTCGGAAGACAGGATACTGGCCTAGTTGGATCATTGGTTTGACCTAGCATGGCCGTTCTTATGTCCCTTGTGCCTAATCCTGAGACACAGTGGACAGCTGCTTCTCCCACTGAAGATGACTTACGAGTGCTCAGCGCATCACGGCAGCTGAGTCGTTAATGTCAGTGGAAGTTGGTGACTAAGCACTTCTTTGAATCAGGCCCTGCCCCAGAATCACTGTATCTCTCCCTGAAAGAATGGCATGGATCGGAGGACATGTGGTAAGGGCTTGGCAGCAGCAATTCATAATGATCTAGGAGAGGAACTGAAGAACAACCATCTCCAGCTAACACTTCAGGCGGATTTAGGTAGGTAGGATGCAATTGCTCATGATGGAATATGGCCAGGTCTTTAGGGTGGTCCCAGCTATCCCTTCAGGTCCTGTCTTGACAGGTTCCCCACTAGGTTACAACAGAGCCAGCTCACGCAGCATCAGCTGAGTTAGCCTGCATCTAAATGGGCCTTTTCAGTCATGTGACGGTAATTCAGTTGTGCTCCCATGGTGGATAAACACACCTTTTCTGCAAGTGAAGACCTATCCTCAGGGTCATGGGAGGGTCAGAACTTTGGCTGGTGTAAACTGCAGGCTCACTGAAGTCAGAGAGTCTGCGACCCTGGCCAAGAACCTTGAATGACCCTGGGTATTATGTGCCCTCCGAAAGCTGGGTTTCAGACTGTGTCCTGGGCACGTTACAGGGCAGGGGTGGCCGAACTGCCGCTCATGAGCCACGTGCGGCTCTCTTACAGTTAAAGTGCAGTTTGCAGAGTCCCCAACCCCATTCTCCAGTTACCAGATGGGGGGAAGGAGGTGGCCTTGGGGCTTCTGCCAGAGATGACTGGTGCATGCTGGGGGGGCATAATTTAAATATAAAGCCCCCCCAAAGCTTGAGTCGTGCCCCCCTTACCCTCAGTGGCCCCTCGCTGCAACTCCCAGGTGTTTGGAAGGCATGAGATGCGCTGTCCTGAGATGGGGGGTTCCACGACTACCACTCCCAAGAGAAGGAGGCGGGTGGTGGTGGTCGGGGACTCTCTACTCCGGGGGACTGAGTCATCTATCTGCCGCCCTGACCGGAAAAACCAAGAAGTCTGCTGCTTGCCAGGGGCTAAGATTCGCAATGTGATGGAGAGACTGCCAAGACTCATCAAGCCCTCGGATCGCTACCCCTTCCTGCTTCTCCACGTGGGTACCAATGATACTGCCAAGAATGACCTTGAGCGGATCACTGCGGACTACGTGGCTCTGGGAAGAAGGATAAAGGAGTTTGAGGCGCAAGTGGTGTTCTCGTCCATCCTCCCCGTGGAAGGAAAAGGCCTGGGTAGGGACCGTCGAATCGTGGAAGTCAACGAATGGCTACGCAGGTGGTGTCGGAGAGAAGGCTTTGGATTCTTTGACCATGGGATGGTGTTCCATGAAGGAGGAGTGCTGGGCAGAGACAGGCTCCACCTTACGAAGAGAGGGAAGAGCATCTTTGCAAGCAGGCTGGCTAACCTAGTGAGGAGGGCTTTAAACTAGGTTCACCGGGGGAAGGAGACCAAAGCCCTGAGGTAAGTGGGAAAACGGGATACCGGGTGGAAGCACAGGCAGGAACGTATGGGAGGGGAGGGCTCCTGCCTCATACTGAGAATGAGGGGTGATCAGCAGGTTATCTCAAGTGCTTATATACGAATGCACAAAGCCTTGGAAACAAGAACTGGAGGTCCCTGGTGATGTCAAGGAATTATGACGTGATTGGAATAACAGAGACTTGGTGGGATAACTCACATGACTGGAGTACTGTCATGGATGGTTATAAACTGTTCAGGAAGGACAAGCAGGGCAGAAAAGGTGGGGGAGTAGCACTGTATGTAAGGGAGCAGTATGACTGCTCAGAGCTCCGGTACGAAACTGCAGAAAAACCTGAGTGTCTCTGGATTAAGTTTAGAAGTGTGAGCAACAGGAGTGATGTAGTGGTGGGAGTCTGCTATAGACCACTGGACCAGGGGGATGAGGTGGATGAGGCTTTCTTCCGGCAGCTCGCGGAAGCTACTATATCGCATGCCCTGGTTCTCATGGGTGACTTTAATTTTCCTGATATCTGCTGGGAGAGTAATACAGCGGTGCATAGACAATCCAGGAAGTTTTTGGAAAGCGTAGGGGACAATTTCCTGGTGCAAGTGCTAGAGGAGCCAACTGGAGGGGAGCTTTTCTTGGCCTGCTGCTTACAAACCGGGAAGAATTAGTAGGGGAAGCAAAAGTGGATGGGAATCTGGGAGGCAGTGACCATGAGTTGGTTGAGTTCAGGATCCTGACACAGGGAAGAAAGGTAAACAGCAGGATACGTACCCTGGACTTCAGGAAAGCAGACTTCGACTCCCTCAGGGAACGGATGTGTAGGATCCCCTGGGGGACTAACATGAAGGGGAAAGGAGTCCAGGAGAGCTGGCTGTATTTCAAGGAATCCCTGTTGAGGTTACAGGGACAAACCATCCCGATGTGTCGAAAGAATAGTAAATATGGCAGGTGACCAGCTTGGCTTAACAGTGAAATCCTAGCGGATCTTAAGCATAAAAAAGAAGCTTACAAGAAGTGGAAGGTTGGACATATGACCAGGGAAGAGTATAAAAATATTGCTCGGGCATGTAGAAGTGAAATTAGGAGGGCCAAATCGCACCTGGAGCTGCAGCTAGCAAGAGATGTCAAGAGTAACAAGAAGGGTTTCTTCAGGTATGTTGGCAACAAGAAGAAAGTCAAGGAAAGTGTGGGCCCCTTAATGAATGAGGGAGGCAACCTAGTGACAGAGCATGTGGAAAAAGCTAATGTACTCGATGCTTTTTTTGCCTCTGTCTTCACGAACAAGGTCAGCTCCCAGACTGCTGCGCTGGACATCACAACATGGGGAATAGATGGCCAGCCCTCTGTGGAGAAAGAGGTGGTTAGGGACTATTTAGAAAAGCTGGACGTGCACAAGTCCATGGGGCCGGACGAGTTGCATCCGAGAGTGCTGAAGGAATTGGCGGCTGTGATTGCAGAGCCATTGGCCATTATCTTTGAAAACTCATGGCGAACGGAGGAAGTCCCAGATGACTGGAAAAAGGCTAATGTAGTGCCAATCTTTAAAAAAGGGAAGAAGGAGGATCCTGGGAACTACAGGCCAGTCAGCCTCACTTCAGTCCCTGGAAAAATCATGGAGCAGGTCCTCAAAGAATCAATCCTGAAGCACTTACATGAGAGGAAAGTGATCAGGAACAGTCAGCATGGATTCACCAAGGGAAGGTCATGCCTGACTAATCTAATCGCCTTCTATGATGAGATTACTGGTTCTGTGGATGAAGGGAAAGCAATGGATGTATTGTATCTTGACTTTAGCAAAGCTTTTGACACAGTCTCCCACAGTATTCTTGTCAGCAAGTTAAAGAAGTATGGGCTGGATGAATGCACTATAAGGTGGGTAGAAAGTTGGCTAGATTGTCGAGCTCAACGGGTAGTGATCAATGGCTCCATGTCTAGTTGGCAGCCGGTATCAAGTGGAGTGCCCCAAGGGTCGGTCCTGGGGCCGGTTTTGTTCAATATCTTCATAAATGATCTGGAAGATGGTGTGGATTGCACTCTCAGCAAATTTGCGGATGATACTAAACTGGGAGGAGTGGTAGATACGCTGGAGGGCAGGGCTAGGATACAGAGGGACCTAGACAAATTGGAGGATTGGGCCAAAAGAAATCTGATGAGGTTCAATAAGGAAAAGTGCAGGGTCCTGCACTTAGGATGGAAGAACCCAATGCACCGCTACAGACTAGGGACCGAATGGCTAGGCAGCAGTTCTGCGGAAAAGGACCTAGAGGTGACAGTGGACATTTGCTGGATATGAGTCAGCAGTGTGCCCTTGTTGCCAAGAAGGCCAATGGCATTTTGGGATGTATAAGTAGGGGCATAGCGAGCAGATCGAGGGACGTGATCGTCCCCCTCTATTCGACGTTGGTGAGGCCTCACCTAGAGTACTGTGTCCAGTTTTGGGCCCCACACTACAAGAAGCATGTGGATAAATTGGAAAGAGTCCAGCGAAGGGCAACCAAAATTATTAGGTTTCAGAGTAACAGCTGTGTTAGTCTGTATTCGCAAAAAGAAAAGGAGTACTTGTGGCACCTTAGAGACTAACCAATTTATTTGAGCATGAGCTTTCGTGAGCTACAGCTCACTTCATCGGATGCATACCGTGGAAACTGCAGCAGACTTTATATATACACAGAGAATATGAAACAATACCTCTTCCCACCCCACTGTCCTGCTGGTAATAGCTTATCTAAAGTGATCATCAGGTGGGCCATTTCCAGCACAAATCCAGGTTTTCTCACCCTCCACCCCCCCACACAAATTCACTCTCCTGCTGGTGATAGCCCATCCAAAGTGACAACTCTTTACACAATGTGCATGATAAACAAGTTGGGCTATTTCCTGCACAAATCCAGGTTTTCTCACATCCCCCCCACCCCCATACACATACAAACTCACTCTCCTGCTGGTAATAGCTCATCCAAACTGACCACTCTCCAAGTTTAAATCCAAGTTAAACCAGAACATCTGGGGGGGGTAGGAAAAAACAAGAGGAAACAGGCTACCTTGCATAATGACTTAGCCACTCCCAGTCTCTATTTAAGCCTAAAGTAATAGTATCCAATTTGCAAATGAATTCCAATTCAGCAGTTTCTCGCTGGAGTCTGGATTTGAAGGTTTTTTGTTGTAATATCGCAACTTTCATGTCTGTAATCGCGTGACCAGAGAGATTGAAGTGTTCTCCGAATGGTAGTGAATTTGTGGGGGGGGGGGGGTGGAGGGTGAGAAAACCTGGATTTGTGCTGGAAATGGCCCACCTGATGATCACTTTAGATAAGCTATTACCAGCAGGACAGTGGGGTGGGAAGAGGTATTGTTTCATATTCTCTGTGTATATATAAAGTCTGCTGCAGTTTCCACGGTATGCATCCGATGAAGTGAGCTGTAGCTCACGAAAGCTCATGCTCAAATAAATTGGTTAGTCTCTAAGGTGCCACAAGTACTCCTTTTCTTTTTGCAAAATGATTAGGGGTCTGGAACACATGATTTATGAGGAGAGGCTGAGAGAACTGGGATTGTTTAGTCTGCAGAAGAGAAGAATGAGGGGGGATTTGATAGCTGCTTTCAACTACCTGAGAGGTGGTTCCAGAGAGGATGGTTCTAGACTATTCTCAGTGGTGGAAGAGGACAGGACAAGGAGTAATGGTCTCAAGTTGCAGTGGGGGAGGTTTAGGTTGGATATTAGGAAAAACTTTTTCACTAGGAGAGTGGTGAAACACTGGAATGCGTTGCCTAGGGAGGTGGTGGAATCTCCTTCCTTAGAAGTTTTTAAGGTCAGGCTTGACAAACCCCTGGCTGGGATGATTTAATTGGGGATGGGTCCTGCTTTTGAGCAGGTGGTTGGACTAGATGACCTCCTGAGGTCCCTTCCAACCCTGATATTCTATGATTCTATGATTCTCTTCTCCCCCCTCCTGGCCCCTGATTTGAAAGTATCTTCTTTCTCCATTGGTCCTTTTGGTCAGGTGCCTACCAGGTCATTTGAGCTTCTTAACCCCTTACAGGTAAGGAGGAATTCTAGGCTACCCTTAGCTGTATGGTTATGACAGGACTGAAGCCCTGAGGCCCTCCTTCCTGAAAGGCTAAAGCCCCAAGCCCCAGCAGGCACCTCCTATGGGACTGAAGCCCCAAGCCCCAGCAGGTGCCCCTCAGCTCTAGAACTTCTGAAGATTGTCGTATATGGCTCGGAGGGCCAGTAAGTTTGGCCACCCCTGATCTAGTGAAACAAATACAAACTAAAAGGTTTTTTTTAAAACATTCTGGGTTAAAATGTCTCTCTTTTTTTTCTTTTAATGGGCACAGCATTTTCAGACCACAGACAGGGTCCCCCTGGTTTGGGGTGAAGTTTCACAGGGAAAGAGGCATTGCCAGACTGGATCAGACCTGGCGTCCATCTACTCTAGTAGATGTCTGTCTGTCTCTCACAGTGGCCAGTATCAGATGCCTCAGAGGAAGGTGCAAGAAATGGCAGAGGAAGCAGAATGGAAAAATCTGCCTCCTCTGTAAATCTTTCTTATTCTAACCATCAGTGGTTAGAGATTGTTTTAAAATCTGAAGCACAAAGTTTTATCACCATTCCGACCCCCTTCTAAGCATTATGATGTCTCTGGATGTCTTTATTGTTCATACAAACGTCCAATCGTTCTTTGAATCTTGCTGAGTTCTTGGCTTCCTGCACAATCCTGGTTGGTTCTGTTATCAGAACCAATGTATTCATTATCCAAAGATAACTAACTGCATAAGGGACGAGATTCTCAGATGGTGTAAATCAGGATAGCTTCACTTAAGTCAGCGGACCTGCATCTTGTGTAATCATTTACACCATGTAAAATGCTAACATATCAGAATGGATGCAAAGTGCAGACCAAAGACTCTCCTATTTCTCTTGCATTATCTCCCAATAATTGGTGACTAGTCTGAGTCCTGTAAGAATGCTAAGAATTGGGCAGAGCCAAAGGATTTGTTTCCTACTAGTTTTTAATTGAATCAAATATGTTTTTCCAAATATTTTGCAGTATGTTATTTTGGGGGTGGGATTATTGTTGGAGGGCAGGGTTGTTTAGTTTAGTTTAGTTTGGGAATTGAAAGGACAGCTTGAATGATTCATGAGGGGACAAATAAGGTATTTTTGTTGCTGGAGGCTTAGTAATAGAAATAACAAAGAATGTGCAATGATTTTTCTTACTGGATATTTTCTGTCAAAACAGAACGCATTTCTGGGGAGAAATGCAATCATGTCATTTTACAAATCTGGCTCATTGAAGTACAGAGCTAGAGTGCTGACACCGTGAATGGGATAAAGGACAGTGATGGGTGGATGTCAAAAGGCAGTAGAGTCTAGCCAGAATAAGCGCACAGAAGCTTGTATAATTATTCAAAGCAGCATCCAAACTCTCTTAAGCTCTTGGGTCAGGAGACTTGGGCTGCAAATCTTATTAATAGAACAGGCTCTCTTCCAAAATTTTGAGCAGAGCTGGTCAGAAGATGTGGGGGAGGGTTTAATTATTTTCTATGAAAAGTTTAGAAGAAAATACAAATATTATATTTTCATCAAAATGTTTTGGGTTTTCATCAAAAGCCCTTTCCCTTTCCTATACTGACTCCTAAGAAGTCCCAATAATTTCATGTTTGGGAGTCTGAGGTACAAGTTTATAGCCTTTGTTCTTAACAAACATATAGCACTCAAAGACTTTTCCGAGCATTCATTTGGCTGACTGCATGGAGAAGCCCATTCTTAAGGATTAATTAAATACATTTCATTTGAACAACTTATTTGTAGTAGGAAGAAGAACCCTTACCCTGGCTTTTTTTAATTGTTGAAGTGTCCACAAAGTTCACTGCCACCCCTACAGAATCATTGGCTGACTTCCCTCCTTTGGCCTCCCCGCCCCCCGTCTCTCTCATCTTTCTGGAATATTACACCAGGTGTCATTTATCCCCATTTTTAATGTGAGAGCCACAGACTTCAGACCACGACGTTACTTTCACTGCAGGTTCTATTGCATGTTGGCAGCTTGCTGGCATTCTTTCAAACTGTTTAGCATGGAAAAATCCCCAGAGTGGGGAAGTGCAGTGAGCGACGTTCAATAATTGCGCCATAATTGTCACCCATGTTCTCCCCCCACTTAACAGTCAGCGCTACCACTGACAAGCATCGACACACAAATCAACTTCTAGGCCATTAGTGGTGCGTGATGTACAGCGGTGACAGTCTGGGCTGCATTATCCCCTCTCTTAAACACCAATGCTAAATCAGTCACTGGGCTCCCAGGTCTCAGTCCACCCAGTAGTTGAAGGCAGAGAACCTCTGGATTAAATCCTTTTAATAAAAAATATTCAAGTATCCATTCACACACAGCACTTGATTGATTGTCTGACTTATAAAACACTCCCCACCACTGTACGTGGACAAAATGTTAACCTCGCCCAACACTTTTTGCTAATGAGAGACTAGGACCAACATTTTGAAACCTTGATACCTAATGTTAGGCTTCCAAATCAGTATTTAGGATCGCTAATATAAATGGCCTGATTTTCAGAAGCACCGAGCATCCAAAATCCCACTGAAGTTAATGGGAGCTGCAAGAGCTCTGCCTTAAGCCAATAAATATATTTCATACCGAGGCTCCAAAGCATTATACTAGTCATTTTTATTTTATTATGCCACAGAGCATTCATCTATCTTTGTCCCCAGCCATGGAACATTCCACCTGTAAGTCAGTACAAGACTAGCTTTCCTGCCTGCCCCTGTATTTATGGAAGGATGGAGCCATTTCTAGTGGAGTGAATTAATTTAGGGTGGGTTGGAGAAAAATCCTACAATGGCAGATATCAGTGGGGCGGGGGGGAGGGGTGAAGGCAGTCAACAGTGTAGTGTTTAAGGGGTTAATCGTTCTTAATAGTCTACAAGTAGGATGCTGCTGTCATCTAGTGACTATTGATCTGTTATTTGATGGAGATAGCAGAGAAGAGCCCAAAGCAGGATAAGGAAAGGCAGACAAGGAAGGAAAGAGGAGACAATAAAGAGAGATCTGTGACTCTCTGGAAAATTTATATTGTCCCCTTAAAAAAACAAAGTAAGGGAGTTACATTTTGTTTGAACATAGGGCAAATTGCCCAAAGCAGAACAGCAGCTTGAGTTTTCTCATATGTCTTCATAAGTGTGTTGCTTGACTGGCCTTTTCAACAAGTAACATGCAACAGAATTTTTATGTGTTCTCTTGCTCTCTATGAGTATAATATCCAAAGGGATTAGTCACTGGAGTTTCCATATGGTTTCATCAGTGCATTGTCTCTTTTGGTGTCAGCCTCTTTGTCAGTTCTCTCTATTGCTGTTGTTTTAAACATTTTTGTGTAGACTTGTTTGATGTCTTGGTAAGCAAAGGGGCCAATCAGTGTTCATCTGCTTTCTTTGTACGCCTTCATCCAGAGCCTCAGATCAATCTCTTGTTCATTGGCATTGTCTGCGGTATTCTCAGAGAGCAGGATGTCTTATCTGCCTTCATTATCGTATCACAGCGGCAGAACGGCTGAGGGGAACTGGAGAAGAATTTAATTCCCTTCTTCACACACACACAGGCTATGTCTACACTGGCAATTGAGTGACAAAACTTTGGTCATTCAGAGGTGCTAACCCACTCCCGCAATTGTCAGTGTGAACACCACGTTGTCGGGAGGAGCGCTCTCCTGTCAACAACGCAAACACCACTCATTGGGGGTGGAAGTATTTTGTCACCAAAAGGGCCTACAAACGGTGGCTACACTGCCCAACTTTTAGCGACACGGCTATGTCGACACGACTGTGTCGCTAAAAGCTGTGTAGTGTAGATATAGCCATAGTCTCTCTCACACACACACACAGAGCCATCATCAGGTGGCACGCTGGTGATTTGGGCTTGTATATGGTACGTGCCTCTGTCACGCTGTGTCACCAAATACAGCTCTCTAGAATGAAGAGCTCATGCTCTTTGATCTTACAGAGCCAGGTTTTCCAAAGAATGCAGGGCCTGCATTTCAAGGGATCTGAACCCACAACGGAGACAGATTTGCAAACAAGCAGCTTCCAGCAGCTTGCCATAGTGACACACTGATGGCCCAAGTTGCAAAAGAGCCCAGTAAAAATGTGGGCTCTTCTTTTGGTGCCTAAAGGGGAGCTTCGTTTTGAAGACAAGGCCATGGAGACAAAGCAAAATATTTCCAAACTCCAAGGAGAGAGCGCTAATCTAGAGGAAGCGGTGAGGGTGAATCCAATCAGAGATGCTCCTCACAGCAATACATAACTCCACTTTCTCGCATTTGAACTTTATGAATGCAAATCATGTTTTTTTTTTAAAAAAGGAAACAGCATGTAAAACTGCCCTTGTTCTTTCTCCTCCTTTCCCTTCACTTTATCCTGTCAGCACTGCATATATCAAACTAGAGCTCTGAGTTTTAACTAGGCTTTACTGTTTCATTCTGCTTCATGAATTTTTCAGTGTTTACACTTATGCTTAATATAATAAGATTGATAGTGCAGCTGCCTGATAGATTCTCATCCAGGCTCCTCAGCTACAGAGATGTTTGTTCCTTCTCCCTAATTTTCTGTGGTATCCAAAAGTTCATTTTTACCTTTCACACACTTTACGCTGGTCTCATCTTTCAAATACCCATCTTCTGAAATAATATAGCCAAGATAACAACATTTACCCACTGGATTTTTTTGGTTAGTGCTCAGCCTGATGTCTAAACTATTGCAGCCTGTTGGCTTTATTTCTGGATACCAGCTATGTGAATCAAGTTGACTTGGCTAGCCATGAGCTGCTGCTTGGGAGAGCCCTGAAAATCATTGGTACCAATGAGGTGTGAGTACCACATTCCTCCAATAGGGGAAGTTGGTGCCACCCATATTCTCAAAGTCCTTGTAACTTTTCACTCTCTAGAGCAACAGAGATTAAGAGGAGGTCGAAAAGAGGTGTGCCAAATGAAGGATTTATTACCCAATGTATTGGATGCACTTCTTCAACCAGCCCCACCATGCCACAACGAGGGTCAATTAAACTGACCAGCAGATAAATTAAAATAATAGATAAAAGAGAATAACTCTTTTATGCAGCCTGCGTTGACTTTGCTGCCATGGGAAATCAATGAGACAAATAGTTGAGTGGGATTAAAGAGAGGAGCAGGATGTTCACATAATCAAAATCCAGAATAAGCAGTAGGCAGGATATTAGGAGCGGAGTTTCAGAAAATAGTGGCCCTCAAGCTTTAAGGAACATTGTATAGGTTGTAACTAAAAAGGCAATGGGATGAAACTGACTGAGCAAAAGTAAATAGATGCTGAACATCAATTAGATTTGTTAGAATGTGGACTATCTCAGATGGAAATGCTACAAGCCTTATTGCCTGAATTATTTAAAACCAGATAAAATGCTGGACAAAATATCATTGGGTACAATCTTGCATTGTGATGGAGGTGGGTCTTCTCCAATATGATGTAGCGCGGTCTCTTCCCTCTCTCACTTCTATGATCTCAAGCCAATCAGAAATTTTAATGCTCTGTATTCCCACTGTAATGGCAACAAAATCAACACACATCATAACCACCACTGAAACATCCATGCGGACCCAGCCCTGGAGTCAGCAAGGTTACTTAAGCATGTACCTAACACTAAGGATGTTGGGAATCTCATTTACATCAATGGGACTACCCATTTTGCTTAACATGAGGCACATCCTTAAGTAAAATCTAGAATCGGGGCCCTACTGCTTGCAAGTTTTGGGTGGCTACTTTTTGAAAGATGCTTACAATTTTTGCATAGTCGGTCTCTACTGCGAGTTATATTAAAGAGGCACAGATGCAGTCTTTGGGCTTGGGAGCTATTCAGTCATTTGTGCATCAAACGAAACTCACCTTCTTGCCAGCAACACACCTGCTCCACTCTATCTATCTGTTTCTTGGAGCCTGTAGTATTAATTTTGCTGCTATTTGCCTGATCTAGCAGTTTTCACCTATTTTATCCATCCTCTGGTTTAAATGAAAAAGCATTTTACTTATAAAAAAAAACCCCTAATTTAGTAGTTTTGTTTGTTTTAATGCCATAGGAGCCTCAAAAACCTTCCAAGGGAGGAAGGGTGGGCTTCACTGCTTGAATGAGAGCAAAAAGCAAATGGAAAATCCAGGCTAAATACACAGGACCATTGTTTGTTCACCAGAGCAGACATTTGCACATGCAAATAGGGTCAGATGCAAATAGCTGTGCAAGCAATTTTTGAAGCTGCAAAATCAGCACTAGACTGTCACTGGCCCATTTATAGGTCTGAGGAAGGAGTGCAACGAGTCTTCCTCTTGCATATCCCCATATAATTTGGGTCCCTTCAGTTAAGTGGCCTTGCTCATGGTCACCCAGCAGGTCTCCTGAATGCTAGTCTGATGCCCAATCCATTAGAGAGTACTGCCTCTCCAGTGCGTAGCTCACATGAGTGCTACCAGGGCACATAATGAATGCGAATAAAGTGCATTGCAATCTTCTGATAAATTTCATCATGCACTTGCACCTTTTATGAATATGCAGCTTTAAAAAATAAACTACCAGATTGAAACAGTGGAAAGGGTTTAATTGCATTTTGCATGCAAGCATTTATTCCTGCCATGGGGCAATGTAAAAGCAGCTAAGATGTTACTTCTTAAAGGCTGTATCTGAGTGATATTTTCTAGTACGTCTGAGGATAACTGAGTCTGTCACCTGTTATTAATCAGACCACCGGGTAAATATTTTGACAACATGTCATGCAGGAGCAATGAAAAAATAAAAGGTTACTATCCTGACTCCTTCTTGTTACCGCTGTTAATGATGGCATCCTAGGGCCTCATCTGGTACTTTAGATCTCCAAATATTTACTTTGTTCGCTGGAGACTGTGGCAGAAGAAGGCTCAGCTATAACAATGGAAGGCATGCAGACGAGAAATGCTGGAAAGAAGCTGAGTGGAAGTTTTCAAACTGATTGCTGCTTTAGAAGATCTGCACTTACTTGAGCCTTTTCATTTTTCCCGCCCCCCAGGGTGAATTCAATTGAATAACAGAGGGATCTTGTGGAAGAAAAAGGGACTCCTTTCTTGAAGCATAGATGGAATTGGAAGGTTTGGAAGGTGTTTGTTAGGCCCCTGTCCTGCTATGCCAGGCAGGGACTATGTTTACCTGTACGTAGAGCTGAAAGGGAAAGGATTTTCCTGCTCTTGGAAAAACTTCGAGATTCTGGGGGGGAGAAATCCCCTCCCAAACCAAGATAAAAAGTTGAAGTTGGGACAATTTTTGCAAATCAATAATCCAGAAAAAAACAATTTGGGCTGATCAATGTTTGAATTCCTATAGCTAGCTTCAATTTTAATCCAAAAGTCATTTCAAACATACTGAACTTTTCATGTTGACAATTTAGAAAACGTGTTGCAGAAACATTTCCAAAGGACAAATTCATCAAAATTGACGCTTTACTGCAAACAGTTTTGGTTTCACTGAATCAGCATTTTCCAAGGACAAAAATGGTTTTCTTGAAAAATGCCTGATCTGCTCTATCTGTATGTTTGTGCAGTGCTTAACACAATGGAGTCCTAATGAGGGTCTCTGAGCGCTAGCCTGAGATAAATATGAAATAATGATAATAACCGGTCCTTGTAGTACTGTCTGCCAAGTGTATCCGTGGGGTACTAGGACATTATAGAGTATAAAGTTCAAATATGTAGCAGGGTTTGGTGTTGCAGTTTCATCGCCTGTTAAAGAGCCGCTTCATCCCTGCTGCTGTTAGATCACATCTCAGCTCGGAGCATCTTTGTCAGCCCACTGCACAGAGAACTCTAGTGCATCACAGCTGAGTAAACAGTAATCTAACTCTGCCGCACCTGAGTGAACAGATTATATCCAGCTAATGTTCTAGCTAATTCCTCAAATCTCCAATTACAAACAGTCACAAACCCCTTCCCTCCTGCACCCGGAGAGAAAGGATGGGGCACAAAACACAGGCATATGGAAATATGGTACTGATGGGGGGGCAGCTTCCAGCTATTTTCTGTAAGAGCCCCACCTTGTAGCAGAGGATGCTCCATCCCATGCCCCCCCATACCATATCTCATTAGAATTGCCACCATGTTTTTTTTCCTTTCCATTTTCTCACTTCTCCTCCTTTCTGTCTGTTCTTTTTCCCTTCTCAGCTTTTCCTTTTCTGTCTAAATTTTTCCTTTTTCTCACTTGTTTTGTGGCTCCCCCACCTGTTCCCCACTCAGCAGAAGGCTCTGTACCTCGATAGGATGTCCATTGGCTACTCCAAGAAGTCACATGCATATGCTCTTCCTGCCTAGCAGAGTAACAAAGCAGAGCCGCCTGGGTCCGTGGACCGTGAACCTGAGCCTGCAACCTTGTATGCGCAAGGTAATCCTGCAGCTGGCTGCGTTAGGGGAGCAGAGACGGAAGAGGAAGTGGCTTGCTAGCTGCCACCCACTGTTTTCCCCAAGGTGCCCTGGGCATGTTTGTATTGTGAAGGGGCAGAACTGGAGTCATGCAGCTTTTCTCCACCCTCACTCTTCTCCTCTGCTCAGCAACCCCAACCTGGACTTGTCTCAGGCCCTATTTGAAACCAAATTAAGCTAAATCCATATACGAGGGGGACTCTTAACCCCACTTAAGGGAGTTGCACTGATTGAGCCGAGGTCAAAGTCTGGGTCCTTATCTTCAAGGCCCGCAATGCCTGGGACCAGCATGATTAAAAGTTCGCCTTTGATGAGGATGAGGGTCATGATCAACAACTTGACTGCTCAGGCACAATGGAACTCCCCACCACAAGGGAGATGGAGCTTTCTCATGGGCTCATCTGAGACTGTGGAACGAGATCCCAGAGGAACTAAGACCCATCAGAAACCTCCCCACCTTCCAGTCCACAGAGCAGCGGGTATATTAAAAAACCCTATCAAACCTAAACACTACACTAGACACGCAATTCTCTATCTAGGGCAAGGATGAGAGGAAGAGCAGATGTTAGTCACGTCACATACTGTACTGGAAGATGCTCAGATACTACGGGGATGCAGGCAGTATAAGAACCTGTACAGAGTAGAATTGATTTAACAAAATCAATTTAGAAACCAGTTCAGTTAAATCAGCCCAATTTCTAGGGGTGGACCAGACTTTGCCCATCCACATCTCAGAAACAATCTCTTTTGTCAGCTTTTTCCAATGTAGTTCTTTCAGCTGGAAAGTCTTTTCCCCCAATCCCTCCCACATAACACTCTGTTGATAGAACACAGCATGTGAGAATCCAGAGCTTTCACTGGAAATGCTCTTTTCCTCACTAGGAAAAGGCTTGGTAGGTTACCAAGCCAACTTCCCTCTGTCAACTCTGCTTTCCGAGCTTTCATCTCCTTTTTCAAAAGAGGAAGGACCAGGGTGTTTTCTTTGTTGCAAATTGTGACTAAAAGTTATAGCGGCCGTTAGTGTTTCCCAGAGAAAGTCTCCACTGTCCTCTGGGTTTGTTTCTTTTTCAGTGATGCGTATGCGTTACTTGTAGCGTGATCAGACCTGCCCAAGCGTAACTTCCCCTGCTGTTATCATTCTGTTTGCATTATGACTTAATTTACTTGTGGAATACAGTGTGTGTATATCCGTTTGTGATTTCACTGGGAATATTAGCAGATGCCAAAATGTCAGTACTACTATAAAAAGCACCAACAACTCAGAACTCTCTTAAAACTCCTTTTCTTCTCCTAATCAATAACTTCCTCTCCCAGAATCCTCCTGGTCCCAAGTCACATTGGGCCTCATCCTAAATCCACTGATGGACTCCCATTTCCTTCAGTGGCTTTTGTGTCAGGCCCATTATTTCTCATCCACACCATGCCAAGTATGTATTGCTACTACAATACAGGGTGAAGGCTACACATCCCCATCAGGATTCGGGCCCCGTTATGCTAGGGGCTGCATAGCACCAAGACTGAAAGACATATTCTGTGCTGAAGAGTTTACAGTCTCATTAAGACAAGCCATAACGAGTGGGTGTAACAAACAACCAGCAGGAGCTAGGATGAGGAAAACAGTAACAGTTCTTGTTGCTACATTGCCACACAAGCAGGAGGATAATGAAGTGTCAGGCAAGTGTCAGTTAAGGCAATCCCTAACTATTAGAGACCTATGTGAGGGGGCAGATTATTCCACATACCTTTGGGGTTCTGACACTTTCTTCTGAGGCATCTGGCACCAGCTGCTGTCACAGACAGGTTCCTAGACTAGATGGACAATGGATCTTGCCTAGTCTGGCAGGCCCCTATGTTTCTATGGCACTAAGCTTGTGATATGAGAAGGGTGATTCAAGGAACTGAAATGAGATTTGAGGCCTCTCAGCTCTCCACCACTGGGTCCCATTGGTTCTAGAGACAAGATGGTATTTTGGGGGCTTTTTGGTGATATCATAGAAGTGAGCACACAAGCACGCTGGCTGGTTCCCCAGCGATAAGCATCTTCCATCACAAAAACCACCTGTCACTGGTATCAGCTAAGAAACTGAAGTTGGGGGTTGGAATGAATATGACTCCTCCCCTCAATCTAGAGGAGATCTCTACAAGTAAAGCTGGAAGCTCAAGACCCAGGGGCACAGTGGAGAAACTTGCACGGCCACTGCTTATGCAGAAACAATTCTGTGGCTAAGCAGAGGACTTGAATCTCTGGGGGCATCACACTGGACTGGACTGAAATGGGTCTGCTGAGTCTTGTGTCTCAGAAACTGGAAGTTCTGGCAAAGAGAATACTGATTCTCAGTTCTGTTTAAAGGCTTGGAATCTTTTCACTTTGTGGCCCATGAACTGCCAATCCTCCGTTTAAAGACATTAATGATGTTTTCTGTCCCAACTATCTAGAGAGAACAGATAATTGGAACAGAATTGATCTTTTGAAGTAACACCACCAGGGTGGCCGCCTCCTCCTTTTCCCTCCTCAACCCCTACTCTGGCAGAAGGAAGGTTTATGAAGGAAATTAGAATCACCATTTGCATACACCAATACATTTAGCTGGTGGCTATATGGGTCTAATTAACTCAACTAACAATATGGGTGATATGAGGTTATTAGATTATACTTGTAGCCAATTAGAGTTGCCATGGTTGAATTACTCTCTTTTTTTAACCTTGTTTATAGTTAAGAAAACAAGTGGCTGGTAAAGCTAGAGGCTTTCACTCTCCACACCCCATGAAAAAAATGTTTCCATTGCTTTCTACAAAAAGGCTAGGGCAGGGATAAGGGGGAGGGAGAAAGAGAGAGTGCCCACATATTTGGGCACTTGGCAAGGTACAGTGTTCTTTCTCTAGCAGGAAGCATGGGGATCTTGCAAAATGCTCTTGTCCCCTGCAATGTGACTTTCCTAGTGACACTTTACGTGTCAGGAGCTTTATGAATTATAACTAAATGTGTGAAGTCCTGGGCAAGTCCCCTCCAGATTCTTGACCAGTGTTAGTATCAAAGCATAGAAGCAGAGAAGTTAAATCAAAACAGAAAATGCTCTTCCTGGAAGTTTGCAAGGTAACACTGCTTTATTTCTTAAAATCCAGAACTGTAACACACAAGAACCAGATACAGAGAGAGACAAAGCAGGCTGCTCTCTATGGCAGGGAGGCACAACTCACCCCACCTGGCTTCAAATTGACTAGTCTTTGCAGACTGCCTGCTGTTATACCCAGACTGTATGCTTCCCTACAGATCCCCCTAGCCTGCAAGCAAGACCAGAAAAAAAACCAGAAAATTTAAAGTGATAGCTTACAATTTTAACAGTTTTCAATATATCACAATCAGGACTTTGAAGCCACCAAAAAGAAGACCATCCACAAAGAACTCATGCTAGGCTTTTCACTGAGCCATGTGCCAGCTGGGAAAGTACTTTGAAGCAATTGGTGGCAGGTGTACAAGGAGGTTTGGAGCCTGCAGAAGATCTGGCGACAAGCAGAGAAGGTGACTGTTTACCATCAGCTAATAGCCCCTCCCTGCCAGCCATGGAAGGGAGCCCAAGATGCAGCAGGTACACACACCCCATGCACATGTGGAAAGAATTGTTCCTCTCAGTGCTGTTGTGTGTATGGTGTGGCTCTGCACTGCACCCAATGAAGGGCTACTCCTAACAGAGATGAATGAACTCTCAGAGAGTGCTGTGTGGATACTTAGAGTGCCGACATGATCACTGAAGCTCACAGTCAGCTACCTTGCTCTTGAGTCTCAGTGACTTGATTTAAGGAGCTCCTAGTATCCTGGAATGCCTGCAAAATAGTTGAGAATTGTTGCCCCCATTTCACAGACGAGGAAACTGAGGCACGGACAAGTTACGTGTCTTGACCAAGGTCACATTTAAGGTGGCAGAACCAGGAAGGCAACCCAGAAGTCCTGGCTCCAGTCCTGCATTCTTAACCACCGGGCACAGTTTTACCCATAACCGTCTCTGAGGACAGAAGGCTTTTGGAATTCAGCCTGCAGAGAGAATTCATCTTGTTTATTACTCAAGTGTCTTATAGACAAATGTTTCCTTTTTTGCAGTCCCACAGGGGGCAAACGTTGGGAAGACGCTCAGTAAACCAAGGTCAGTTATATACTTGATAACCTCTATCAGCAACGCTAAAGCTGCAACAAATCATTGCATGTGCCCGTCTTTGTGGATGGGGAAGAGCCAGTTCTGCATTAATTGGGCCATTCAGCAGCTGTCTGATGCTTGGAATGCCATTCCTCCCCGTGATGGACGGGGGCACCGCCAAGGCCATGCTCTCCTTCTTGCATCCACGCACTGCCATTGTTCCTCGCAGATGCTAATGGACTGGGACGTTTCCTGTGCTACAAGCCCACTCATTGTCCCAGGGAAGCAGTTAGCCTGTCTTTCTCGTTCAGCTGGAGCCAGCAACACGGCATTCATTTCCCCAGCACAATGCCACCCTTTGTGGCCGTTCCCGACGCTGTTTGGAAAATGATGTAAGTGGGACCAGCCCTTAGCTAGAAAGGAGACGATCCATAGCCAAGTGCCCAGCTTTCTGAGGGGGCCAGAGGGCTGAGAAGGCCTAAGACCTTAACCAACCACATTGATCTTTCCTAGTTTCCTTGTGCTTGACTGTTAGATGGAGTCTCTCCTCCCCGACCCCATAAACACAGCCTGAGAAGCTGACTTGGTGCAGGTAAGATCCATGCTGCTGAAGGGTGGGGGGGAAAGGGAATCTCCCCACTCCTAAGTAACATGGCTACTAGCACCCCTAAGGCTGTGGTAGTCTCTATGCATGGCGAAAACACATAGCCGCTGATCTGGCCCCTGCCTCCCCAGGAGCTTGCTCCCATGGTACATTCAAGTCTCACAGTGGAGCCACACGTGTTCTGCTGAATCTAGGGCCCTCCGTGGGTGAGAAGGGGGTCAGGATTTGACCCAATGTCATTTCATCGGCAGCAAATCCACTCTCCTTATTACAGGAAATGCCTCCAACCAAGAAAGGCAGCACAAACACTGGGAGAACAGAGTGTAATAAACCATAGTGCCATCTACGAATGAAACTGACACATAATATATTAGCTGGCTAAACCCTAGCCACACATTCCAAAATGCGACATGAAGGAAATGGCCTATTCACGGTCACCAAAGATCTGTCTTTAGTTGTAAAGTTTATTAATCATTCACTGCAATAGCTATCATATGAGGATAATGCACTGGAAAATCATCTGACTTGTCCTAAAACTCCTCTAACATCCTTATAACTAAATATACTTGACCTGGAGCCAGCCTGGTGTGATGGCACTTGGCACTACTATGTATCCAAGTTCAGGTAGATTTCACAATGGGGATCTGTTACAAAGACTTGCAGTATGGATCCTCATGTGTCAGAGCGTAAGCTGATCACACAGCGTGGTGAGAAATGATTTTCTCCCTCTAGGGTAGCAACGTGTGCATGAGTAAGGATTGTGTCTTCCTCAGAAGATTCCAGCACTGGGCAATGTAATAGAGTACCAGACTGCCCACTTGTCTGTCACTACCCTTTTCTGGTGTATTGAAAATACAGTTAAAATTACAAGCTCTCTCTTTAAGGAATTGCCTGGTCCTACTTGCGTGCTCGGAGGCTCTATAGGAAAGTGTGTGGGCTGGGTCTTGGGCATTCAGTCTGGAAGGATCCAGCCTACCTCAATGTGGATTGAGTTGTGGCGTGCTGCCTTGGGAAGCAGCCTGCTTTGTCTCCCTCTGATTTTGGTTCTTGTGTGTTAGGGTTCTGGATTCTAAGAAATAAAGAAGTGTTTTGCCTTCCAGAAAGAGATAAAGGAAGGAAATACTCTAAACTCCTCTGTTTGTATGCTGAGAACACAACATCTAGGAGATCAAATACTCTTGTTAAAGAGGCAATGTGATTTAGTGGATAGACTACTGGACTGGGTGTTAGGAGACCTGGATTCTATTACTAGGATTATCCCAGATCTGTTGTGTGATCTTGGTTATGTCATTTAACTTCTCAGGGCCTGCTTCCCCTCTCACCCTTTGTCTCAGGAGAGGTGGTCAGAAAACAAACTTTTCCAGCAAGAAGTTTCAGATGACAAATCTTCCCTGAGAATTTTCAGTGGAAAAAAAAGTGGCCATTCTCAAAGAAAATTTCAAAATGATTTGAAAAATTCTTTTCATTTTGACTTAAAATATCATTTTGTTTCAAATTTTCAGTTATAGACTCATAGACTTGAAGGCCAGAAGGGACCATCATAATCATCTAGTCTGACCTCTGCACATTGCAGGCCACAGAACCTCTCCCACCCACTCCTGTAATAGTCCCCTAACCTCTGGCTGAATTACTAAAGTCCTCAAATGATTTAAAGACTTCAAGTTACAGAGAATCCACCTTTTACACTAGTTTAAACCTGCAAGTGACCTGTACCCCGGGCTGCAGGGGAAAGCAAAAAAAAAAAAAAAAAAACACCAGGGCCTCTGCCAATCTGACCTGAGGGAAAATTCCTTCCCAAACCCAAATATGATGATCAGTTAGATCCTCAGCATTTGGGCAAGACACCCCAGCCAGACACCTGGGAAAGAATTCTCTATAGTAATTTAGAGCCCTGCCCAGCTAGTGTCCAATCACCAGGTGTTGGAGATACTTGCTGCTAGCAGTCGCAAATCAGCTACATGCCATTGTAGACAATCTCGTCATACCATCCCCTCCATAAACTTATCAAGCTCTGTCTTGAAGCCAGTTAGGTTTATTGCCCCCACTGCTCCCCTTGGAAAGCTGTTCCAGAACTTCACTCCTCTGGTGGTTAGAAACCTTCATCTAATTTCAAGACTATACATGTTGATGACGAGTTTATATCCACTTGTTCTTGTGTCCACATTGGTGCTTAATTTCAATAACTCTTCTCCCTCCCTGGTTTTTATCCCTCTGGTGTATTTATAGAGAACAATCATAGGTCCCCTCAGCCTTCTTTTGATTAGGCTAAACAAGCCACGCTCTTTGAGTCTCCTCTCATAATCCTTCCTCTGATAATCCTAGTAGCCCTTCTCTGCACCTTTTCCAGTTTGAATTTGTCTTTCTTAAATATGAGAGACCAGAATTGCACACAGTATTCCAGCTGAGGTCTCACCAGTGCTTTGTATAAAGGGACTAACATGTCCCTGTCTCTACTGGAAATGCATCCTAGGACTGCCTTAGCCTTTTCCACAGCTGCATCATATTAGCATCTCATAGCCATCTTGTGATCAGTGCATGCAGGTCTTTCTCCTTCTCTGTCACTTCCAATTAATACATTCCCAGCTTATAGCAAAAATTCTTGTTGTTAGTCCCTATGTGCATGACCTTGCACTCTGTACTATTAAATTTCATCCTATTTCTATTACTCCAGTTTACAATGTCATCCAGATCTTGTATTATATTCTCCGTATTGGCAGTACCTCCCAACTTTGTGTCATCTGCAAATTTTATTAGCACACTCCCACTTTTTGTGCCAAGGTCAGCAATAAAAATGTTAAATAAGATTGGTCCCAAGACCAATCCCTGAGGAACTTCACTAGTAACCTCCCTCAAGCCTGACAGTTCACCTTTCAGTATTACCCGTTGCAGTCTCCCCTTTAATCAGTTCCTTATCCACTTTCAATTCTCATATTAATCTCCATTTTCTTCAATGTAACTAATAATTTCTCATGTGGAACTGTATTAAACGCCTTACTTCAGTCCAGATAGATTAGTTCTATTGCATTTCCTTTGACTTAAAAAATAAGTTACCTTCTCAGAGAAGGAGATTGGGTTGGTTTGGCAAAATGTCCCTTTTGTAAAACTATGTTGTATTTTATCGCAGTTACTGTTAACCTCTGTATCCTTAACTACTTTCTCTTTCAAAATTTGTTCCAAGACCTTGCATACAACTGAGGTCAAACTAACAGGCCTGTAATTTTCTGAATCACTTTTTTCCCCTTCCTTAAAAATAGGGCCTATATTACCAAGTCTCCAGTCACAGGGTACAACTCCCAGGTTTACAGATTCATTAAAAATTCTTGCTACTGGGCTTGAAATTTCATGTGCCAGTTCCTTTAATATTCTTGGATTGATTTTATCTGGGACCCCCAATATAGTCCCATTAAGCTGTTTGAGTTTGACTTCCACCTCGGGTGTGGTCATTTCTACCTCCATATCCTCCCCTGAATTAGCCACCCTGCCATTACCCTTACGCTCCTCCTTACCCTTATTAAAAACCAAGGCAAAGTATTTGTTTAGGTGTTGGTACCTAGATTATCTTTAATCTCTATCCAATCCTCAGTGTTTAGCCATCCCACTTCTTCTTTCCTTGTTTTCTTTTTATTTATATGGCTATAGAACCTTTTGCTATTGATCCATCAGTTTAAGATCTGACCTTAAAATATCATTTTTAAAATTTTTCAGGTAAAAAAATGCAGCACAAGTCGAAATACAATTTTGTTTCATTTTGCGATGGCAATTTGAAATGAAATTTTTTCTTTTAAATTTCCCCTCGAGAAATAACAAAAATAGAAAGAGTAACATCTTGAATGAGTTTTACAGCAATGTAACTTCACTGACACAGTGGGTTTTCTCCTGGGTTACACTGGTAAGAACGTAAGTAAATAAGATGAAAATCAGGAATCAGTTCTTAATTGCTGGTTCAACGGGCCAAATTCAGCTCTCCATCAGTGTAAATCTGTGTTAATTTCAGTGTAAATATGAAGTAAGTTCATCTATTTTAATGCATAGTCACCAGACTTGCACTGGTCTAACTAGAGCAGGATTTGACCTAGTGTTTGTGAGTACAGCTGGATGGGAACTGGATTTTCCATTTTGTGGGAAATTTAGTGAGTTCAAAAACATTTTCCATTCCAGGGAAAACAAAAAAACTTTAAATTTCCTCAAAGTGAAATTTCAAAAACAGATAATTTGGAGTTGACTGAAACATTTCATTTCAATAAAATCAAAATGTTTTGTTTTGATTTTGACATTTATAACATAAGATAAAAGAACTTCCTAAAGAAAGTCATTTTGAAATGAAAAATCGAAATGTTCCATTCCAGAAAATATTGAAACAGAATGTTACAACATCATCAAAGGGCTTCATGTCCTTTTTCCTAAATTTCAGCAAACTTGACCTGTTTCCATGAAATATCGCACTTTTGATGAATTCGTATTTTCTGACAGAAAAATGTTTCATCCGAAAATGCCCAACCAGCTCTAATTGTCAGGATTTTTCATCTAACAGCCATTTGATGTGAAATGTGAAATGAAATTGTGTCCCAGCTCAGTTGCCACTGGACAGTCATCCAGTTAAAACCACACATACCCCTCAACAGAGGTGGCATCAAGAGCAGGGCTGAGGTAGATTGTTGGGATGGGGTGGAGGGGCTAGAATAGCTGTTCTCTGTGCTGCATGAATTTTTTTGTGATCTTAAGTTCATCCCATCTCCAAGGCTGTCAACCTGGCATGTTTCCCCAGCACTGAAGTCACAGGAAATTTCTTTTCCCATTTGTGATGGTCAAAAACCAGCATAGCAAACTGCCAGTCACTCTCTCTCTTTTTTAAGTTCCTTAAATCTGAATCTTCGCTCTTCCCTTTCCTTCCGGCACAGATACTTCTGAATGATTGATTGCGCTGGGAGACCCTACCCAGGCATGCTGCATAACGAGGTGATTTGACGTGGCTTTTAATGCTCTCCCCACTGTGAGCCATGTTGCCGGTATTAACATCTCCCCACTAGGCCTAAGCAGCTCTCACAGGCAGTTGCTTTCCTAACTCCAAGTCCGTCAGTTTAGCATTGATCCGTTTACTTAATGCCAATGTAACCTAGTGCCACGTCCTTCTGTACTACAAATCCCGCAGCCCCCTTGGTTTTCCTTTAAGTTGCTTAGCTTAATGAGCCAAGTGGGCTAATCCTCCCTATAAGGAAGATTACGAGGACGTCCAGGGATACCAAAATATGAATGTTAGAAAAACACCAGCCTAATGTTTTGTTTTTCCTGTTCGAGTATAAAGTGACCTGTCAGGAGGACAAGTCTCCACTATGCAATAGAGACATTAAAACCCCCTAAATAATTGTCCAACACTAGGGAAGGGACCTCACAATGCCGCTTGAATATGTACGGTACAAATGCATAGTCTTTTGTACGCCCCAGCAGCAGCTTCTCATCTGCTCTTTAAAGTCTGCAGCTATTAAGATGTTTATTTTATACAGTAGAACTGTGGAGGAGGTAAAGGGGATTTGATTCCTCTCCTTTGGCCCTGCCCACCTTTCAAGCACATTGGGAAGAAGTTAGAAGCAGGCACAATATGCTACTGAGTGGTTAGGTTGTTCCAAGTGACTTGAGGGTTTTTCTTTAACAAAGCTTGGAGGGCATCTTCCTTTCTTCTCTCAACCTCTGGAACTCCTTGCTAAAGGATGTTGTGAAGGCCAATACTATAACAGGGTTGAAAAGGGAGCTAGATAGATTCATGGAAGATAGGTCCATCGAAGGCTATTAGCCAGGATGGGCAGGAATGGTGTCCCTAGCCTCTGTTTGCCAGAACCTGGGATTGGGTGACAGGGCATGGATCACTTGATGATTACCGGTTCTGTTCATTCCCTCTGAGGCACCTGCCATTGGCCACTGTCAGAGGACAGGATACTGGGCTTAATGGACCTTTGGTCTGACCCAGTATGGCTGCTCTTATGTTCTTAATGCTCTGCAGAAACAATGCCTGTTCAGAGCATTTCTCGTTGCAAAGAGGGAAATCAGCATCTGGTTTAAGTATTGCTGAGGGGCGCCTACCATTATGAGTGCACTAGCAGGATTTAGAGAGGATCGCCAACTGACTGCAGGATAACAGGGTGCGTGGGAGGGTGTTTGTGTGGAGATTTGACTGATGTCTGTCAGAAGTTGATACAAGCCAGACCTACACTGCCTAACACACATGACTGTGCTTCCAATTAAAATAGCGCACACATCCACTGGCTAGGTAAGAGTGTCTTGGAATCGAAAGGTGTCGCTGTGTTCACTTCCCCTTGTTTTGTCACTAGCTTAACAAATAACTGGCATGAACATGAGGAGGGATGAATATCCCTAGCTAGAGCTGGGCAGGAGGAAGCTGTGCGAGTTTTCCTATACATCACCCTCTGTTAGAAAGCCCTGATCTTGTCCTGAGCTGTGACAGACTCTTATGCTAAACTATGCAATGATTGTATGATGTGGGCTAATGGGAAGTGAGGCCATCAAGATAAATGTGTATTTACAACCTAAGAAGGGTTCTGTTTATTGTCTGACGTGGTTTATGATACTATCACGTGTGTCTGACAGCTCTTGGATACATTACAGGTAAAAACGTAGTAACTCTTACTAATAACGTATGGTTCATATGCAAAGCACTCAAATGGCAGAAAATTAAGGTCAGCATAAAAATACCCAGTATTCAGATCAATTTCCAAGTATGTATGTCTGGATACTATTGTGGGTACATCATTAGCAGCGGGGGAAAAGACAAATTCAAGGAAATGATGAAACTAAGGGAAGAGCCACAAAATAATTAAGAGCACGTCTACAGAACAAAACAAAACAAAACAAAATCCCCCGGCAGCGAGGCTCAGAGCCCGCGACAGCTGACTCAGGTTCATGGGGTACGCGCTGTGGGGCTAAAAAGAGCAGGGTAGACATTTGAGCTCAGGATGGAGCCCAGGATCTGGAACCCAGTATGTGGGGAGGATCTCAGAGCCTGAGTGTCTACACTGCTATTTTTAGCCCTGCAGTGCTAGTCCGTGTCAGTTGACCTGAATTCTGAGACTCGCTGCTGTGGGCTTTTTTTTGCTGTGTAGATGTACCCCTAAGGGGCTGGAGTGACTGACATATAGGGGCGGATTAGAAGAACTTGAGTGAACAGCAGCTGGGGGGTATATGATAACCACAGACAGGTATTTTAATGTGAAGAGGTATTTATAAATACCAAGGGTGGACAGGGATTGTTCAGGGTGATGTAAGTGGGAATCACTAGGAGAAAACTGGATGAAAATCAGAGCAGGAAAATGTAGGCTGAATATCCGGGGATGTTTCCCAGGCATCATAGTGTACTAGGCTGTGCAGGTTTCCAAAGCAGTGTGATTGGGAGGCCCAATGTATGAGTAATTTAGAAATGCATTGAGCTAAGAACCAGAGGATATACAGGTAGGGGAACAATCTTGCATGGACAGCGGGATGGATAAAATGATCTAATATATCTTTTGTGCCAGATTCTGCAGCCATCCTTTACTCCATGGATTATCCCAGTCATTTCAATGGGACAATTTACAGAATAAAGTGCTAAATGTGAGTAAGGGTGTCACAATCTGGCCCTGTTGTATTAAGCATGAATATATTAATGCTGCACTGGAATATGAGAGAGATGGAACTAGACTCATAAGGGTCCTCTAAGAATTCCCTTGCAGCAGTATCCAGTTGGAGATGAGATTGAAGTTCACCATACTAGGGCATGGAAAGTAAATGCTCTGAATTGTCTGTTGATAAATGATTGTGCTTCCAAAATGTTAATACAAATGCACTGAATCGTGAAATGTGGCTAATATAATTAATCTTGCAATATTGTAAATCTGCTGCAGACAGATAATGTGAGAATTTAGCTCTACAGTTTTGTATTAAGGAAAAAGCCAATAAAGTGGTGTTTAGAAGGAAGCCCAGAGCTTAAATATCTGCAAGTGACTTAGGTGGTTATTTTTCAAAAATCTGTTTTATTACCTTCCACAAAACGTATACATGATATATTTACATCAGAGTGGTCAGATGTTGGAGAACTGATTCAGACACTATCAACAGGATAAAGATATACACATATATCCTCTGGGCCACACAAACAAACAAAGAGATTAAAACAAACTCTTAGACTTGTTACCTCGCTTTTAGTCACAGCTGTCACAAGATTCCTAAAAGCCACCGTTTTCCAGTTATGGTCGTATTATTCCATGGCTCACAGGCACTGACTTCTCTTTTTGCCAGTGGGTGCTTTTGAAGAGAGTTGTGTATGTTGGGGAGGAGGCTATTTTCAGGATATTTATACACTTTTCATATTCTAGCTGTTGAATAGGTGTCTATCGTTGGTATCTTAACAATTTATAATCATTATTAAAATTGTAATGAACTACATCATTACATTATCATGAATTACAGTAGATTAAAATCATTGCCCTCACCTACAAACAGTCTTCACTAGCAACCCAGTTTAAAGACATCATGGTAGCTTTCTGAATGAGACTGTTATTTATCCATCTTTCAACCTGGCCCTACTCACATCCATTACCTACCTGTGAATCATGGCATACTAGTTTAATAATTCCACCTGCCGATTTAACAGTGCGCCATGTATATGCTCCTGCCACCTACTGGTGCTGTTGTAAAATGTTAGCTTAAGGCAAAGTAACTTCCAGCGGACATCTTTAACACCATTTATCTCGTTAAAAACTCCACTGTGGCTCATGGGTGCTGAGCATCACCTATTTTTTTCACTGGGTGCTTGAGCCCCAGAGCACCCCCGGAATCAGCGCCTATGCCATGGCTGACCATTGTCTGAACTGACTTGGTGATATCTCATTCCATTTCATAGGAGAGAGATGTCTACATCACAATCAGCACTAACTGGTACCTTTGCTAGCATTCTTTAGACCTCCCCTTGCTGACGGGCAGTCTGAGTGTATCTTTACAGGATGGGCATGGAGAGTGGGCACCCCTTCTCAGCCTTCAATGTGGTTCACCCATCTCGGAGACAGGGCAGTATGGAGGAACCTGGCATGGGCACTGCGCTGTGATAAACAAGGGGTCCTCAGTTAATGGTGCTTCTCACAGCTAACATTAACGACGTAAAGTGCTAAAATAGAAAACAGGAGGTGTGGTACCATATTAAGAAGCATGGAATGTTGTCACTTTGAAATTTCAGGACCTGTTTTATAAGGAGTCAATCTGTAAATGCACCCATAAAAACCCACTGGATACAACTGTGATAACGGCACGGGCACAGCTAGAGGCATAATTGGTCATTTGCATATGCAATTGTGATTGTGTGCAAACTTGGTATTGACATGGGCAAATTAGACTTGGATTTGAGCACCTGAACATTTGAAAATCAGGCTCCAAAGAGCAATTATGATTTATTATTTGAATTACAACGATCAGGCTCCATCATGATAGGTGCTATACAAACTCAGAGGAAGGAGTCCCTACCTCCAAAAACTTACAATCTGAATAGACAAGACAGGCAAAGGATGGGAAGGGAAACAGATTAACAGAGTCACCCAGTGGGTCAGTGGCAAAGCCAGGAATAGAATCCACATTTTCCCTATCCATTGGATCGCACTGCCTGTGAAGAGAAAACAGTTTCAAGCCAGCTCTCTGCTTTCCACATCTTTTCATACAAAGTCTCCTCTAAACAGCTACTTTTTATATGCATTTTGCGAAAAAGGACTAGAAATAGTAGTACAAATCCTTGAGACAAGAAGTCTGACAGAATGATGAAGAGAGCTAAGAAGGTAGGCCACCATAACTGTATAGAAAACCAGCAGCTGAAACATAACTGTTGGGTTCAACTTTTATTTACAAATGTTCTTACTTGAAAAGCATGTCAATTTTTCTAATCAAGAACCATTCATAGAATCATAGAATCATAGAATATCAGGGTTGGAAGGGACCCCAGAAGGTCATCTAGTCCAACCCCCTGCTCAAAGCAGGACCAATTCCCAGTTAAATCATCCCAGCCAGGGCTTTGTCAAGCCTGACCTTAAAAACCTCTAAGGAAGGAGATTCTACCACCTCCCTAGGTAACGCATTCCAGTGTTTCACCACCCTCTTAGTGAAAAAGTTTTTCCTAATATCCAATCTAAACCTTCCCCACTGCAACTTGAGACCATTACTCCTCGTTCTGTCATCTGCTACCATTGAGAACAGTCTAGAGCCATCCTCTTTGGAACCCCCTTTCAGGTAGTTGAAAGCAGATATCAAATCCCCCCTCATTCTTCTCTTCTGCAGGCTAAACAATCCCAGCTCCCTCAGCCTCTCCTCATAACTCATGTGTTCCAGTCCCCTAATCATTCACATAACCTGGCACAAAATGAGAGAGATTTAAGACCACCACAGTAATTGGACTGAGAAAACAATAACATTAGTGATAGGCTAAGGAGTCTTTTACCTCTAAGTCAATCCCACTCTGAATCAATCCCAGATCCAAAGCAACCAAAGATCACTACTACATGACAGCAGTTTGGTGGCCTATGTAAAATGGGCTGGTAGTCTCAGTCCAATTCCTTGTATCCCAGCCATCGCCACCTCTCCCAAAACCATCACTATCCTTGTTGGCACCTCATCAGAGAGGACAAAGATTAAATAAGCATGAAGATTGTAGTACCCCTTGGCCCTTTTGGACAGTCTTTCTAAGCAAAGCTACAGAGGGTGATAGAAGGAATCTTGCACTGCCGTTGCTCCTTCTGGACCTGTTATTCAGTTGTCCAGCATGTTTCATCAACAAAGCCCCTATTTAAAAAGGGGTGAGGGATATAAAGGGTTTTGGGGTTCTGTTCCATGACTGACGCTCCCAGGTGCTCATCATCATCATTATCAAGGCAAATTGCAAAGGGACATAGCCTCCTTGCAGGTCGAGTGCCGCCTGGATCTATTTCTATATAGGTCCTTAAGACGGTCTGGCTAGATGTTCAGTCTATGTCTGTCATTGGCAATATTATCACGCCACCAAAGTTTTTGGTGTCCTTGTGATCTCAGGCCATGTAGCAGCATTCCTTGATAAATGAGCTTTGTAACTTGTTGGTCTTCCATCCTAATAACATGCCTGGCCCAAGAAAGTGCTGAAACTGAACTATTCCTGAAGGAGGTAGTTGGTGGGTTCAGCTACAAATAACCGAATTGCTGATCTCATCCTGCCACCTAATATGGAGTAGCTCCCAAAGACGTCGAAAATCCAAATGGCCAATCTGCTGCTCTTCAGCCTTTCTCAGCACCCATGTTTCACTGCCGGACAATAGAGTTGGAATAACCGTAGTTTTGGTAGTAAGCTCCACGTGCCAACATTTCCATGGAGGCTGTTGAAGGACCCAGAATGGTGCAATAATAGCATCCACATTTTTCAAGCGGCTGAGGTCCTACCACAATGCAAATAATAAATAATGTAATAAAACAACAAATAAATGAAAAGTTTAATATATACCGGCTAGATCCACCAACACCCTGCAGCCATGCTTGCATTGCACCACTGTCATCATCTGGGCCTACAGCAGGCTTTACCCATCCAGGACACATCACCTCAGTGCAGAGATGATTCTGCAGTGGTATGAAGCCGGTGTAGGCAGTGATGAGCTGCCAAAATCTTAACAACCGGTTCCCTCCTCACCCCACGAGTGGGTCGTGGCCCCCCCACGCCCCACCCCCCCCCGGGGACTCCTGCCCCATCCAACCCCCCACGTTCCTTGATGTCCCCCCGACCCCTGCCCCATCCACCCCCCTCCCCTGTCCCCTGACTGCCCCCCGAACTGGGCAGGAGGGTCTCATGGGCCACCGTAGTGGGTGCCCACCCCGCCCCTAAGAGCCAGAGGGACCTGCCGGGGGTAAGGTGGGGAGTCCCGGCAGTGCTTACCTGGGGCAGCTCCCAGGAAGCATCCGGCAGATCCCTCTGGCTCCTAGGGGCGGGGGAGCGTAGCTGGGGGGGGAGCAGGAGGAGCAGCCGCTCCTCCCACTGATCACATCAAAAGTGGCGCCTTAGGCGCCGACTCCATGAGTGCTCCGGGGCTGGAGCCCCCACGGGGAGAATTTGGTGGGTGCAGAGCCCCCACCGGCAGCTCCCCGCCTCATGCCCGGCCCCAGCTCACCTCTGCTCCGCCTCCACCTCTGAATGCACCGCCCCGCTCTGCTTCTCCGCCCCCCACCCCGGCTTCCCACGAATCAGCTGTTCACGCGGGAAGTACGGGGGGGCTGAGAAGTAGGCGACGGCTTCACACTCAGGCCGAGGGAGGCGGAGGTGAGATGGGGCGGGGAGCGATTCCCATGCCCCCCTGTGCGTTACCTGCTGCGGTGCGGGCGGCCATCCTCTTGCCCCCTTGCCCCAGCTCCCCCCACTCCGCCTCCGCCTCCCTGGGCCTGAGCACAAAGCCGACGCTTGCTTCTCAGTCCCCCGGCTTCCCGCGAGAACAGCTGATTCACAGGAAGTGGGGGGGGAGAAGCAGAGCAGGGGGGCGCGTTCAGAGGAGGAGGCGGAGCGGAGGTGAGCTGGGGCAGGGCGGGGAGCTGCCTGTGGGTGCTCTGCACCCATCAAATTTTCCCCATGGGTGCTCCGGCCCCGGAGCACCCACGGAGTTGGCACCTAAGGCGCCACTTTTGGCTGGTTGTTAAATTTAGAAGTCCCTCGCTGGACAACCAGTTCTAAAAGGGCTTCTAACTTTAACAACCAGTTCTAGCGAACTGGTGCGAACCGGCTCCAGCTCACCACTGGGTGTAGGGGGTCTTATGTCACGCACCCTACCCCTGCTACCAGCACGGCAGGTAAAAGTGGGCATCAGCAGATAGGAGGTCAGGACTGCTCTGCACCATCCCATTTCATGACTCTGTTTTCAGCCCTTTTATGGCCACTGTAGCCTTCAGTATGGACAAACACCAGGCTCCAGGGAAGTGCAATGCTGAGCTTCAGTGTCACCTTAACACACATGTACCCTTGCCCTGTGCTCTGAGCAGTCTAGGAGTGGCCTGCTGTATTGGGGGCTTTTGTCAGCCACTTCGCTCAGCATTCATCAGGAGATGCGTCAGAAGGCGAACCATTTTGGAAGGTCCGCAGGGAAATCACTCTGCCTTTCAAACAATAGCATCAACCTGCATTTCCCCTCCCTTTTATAGGATCTTTAATGGGACACCTTTCTAGAGGGCAATTGTTCACTCATCAGCAATTTCCCATATTGGGTTTTAAAAAACCCAACTGCCTTAAGGTAACTTTAAAGCTATAACTGAAACCCACCAAAGAAAGGAAACGCAAAGCTAACAGTAGACAGAATTTATTTCTTACAGTTGGGTGCATCTTCAACCTGAAGGCTCACATCACGCCCTGTAGAAATGCAGCCATCCCTTGGCTGCAGCCACAGCAATGAGAAAGAGGGAACACTGAGAGCATCTCAGAGGTCATAAAGAGGGTTGGAGGTGGGGGACATGGAGCAGCAGGGACCCTTTTGGCAGGTGCTTCACCCAAAGCTTTCCTAATGTCCGGAGAGGTAGTTTGAGACACTCATCGAACTGTTAGGAGCCTAACCTATTTCCAGCCTCAAAACAAGGTGAGGCTGGTTTGACCAGCATGGTTTAAATTTTGTAGAGCTGTATAAGCCCATCTCATCCAAGCAAGGAAAAGGTTCTTCTTATTAATGAAAAGGTCAAGGAAGAGCAACAAGTAAGCCTCTGTTGTTATTCTTACAACAGGGCTCAGCAGAGAATTGGGGCACAACTGTGCTAAGCCTCACAATTACACATAGAAAGAGACAATTGTGACCCTGAAGAGATTATTATCTAAATAGACACATCAGGCAAGGAGTGGGAGAAAGGAAATATTTTACCTTTTTACGGATGGGAAACAGCTACTTTAGGGTTCAAATAGTAGCTGAACTCATCCCTTAATTTGTCTCTGGTTTAAACTAGTGTAAATGGGGGATTCTCTGGAACCTGAAGTCTTTACACCATGATTTGAGGGCTGAGCCCCGGCACCTCTGGGCTTGGCAGTTCACAGCCCCGGCACCTCTGGGCTTGGCAGTTCATCACCCCGGCACCAGTGTCATTACTAATTAACTACTGACAGGAGGTCAGACTAGATAATCATGATCATAGAATCATAGAAGATCAGGGTTGGAAGAGACCTCAGGAGGTCACCTAGTCCAACCCCCTGCTCAAAGCAGGACCAACCCCAATTTTAAAACACCTCAGCCAGGGCTTTGTCAAGCCGGACCTTAAAAACTTCTAAGGCTGGAGATTCTACCACCTCCCTAGGTACCCATTCCAGTGCTTCACCACCCTCCTAGTGAAATAGTTTTTCCTAATATCCAACCTAGACCTCCCCCACTGCAACTTAAGACCATTGCTCCTTGTTCTGTCATCTGCCACCACTGAGAAAGCTGAGCTCCATCCTCTTTGGACCCCCCCTTCAGGTAGTTGAAAGCTGCTATCAAATCCCCCTTCACTCTTCTCTTCTGCAGACTAAATAACCCCAGTTCCCTCAGCCTATCCTCATAAGTCCATGTGCCCCAGCCCCCTGATCATTTTTGTTGCCCTCCACTGGACTCTCTCCAATTTGTCCACATCCTTTCTGTAGTGGGGGGCCCAAAACTGGTGGCCTCACCAGTGCCAAATAGAGGGGAATAATCACTTTCCTCAATCTGTCGGCAATGCTCCTACTAATGCAGCCCAATATGCCGTTAGCCTTTTTGGCAACAAGGGCACACTGTTGACTCATAACCATCTTCTCATCCACTGTAATTCCCAGGTACTTTTCTGCAGAACGGCCACTTAGCCAGTCAGTCCCCAGCCCGTAGCAGTGCCTGGGATTCTTCTGTCCTAAGTGCAGGACTCTGCACTTCTCCTTGTTGAACGTCATCAGATTTCTTTTGGCCTTATCCTCCAATTTGTCTAGGTCACTCTGGACCCTATCCCTACCCTCCAGAGTATCTACCTCTCCCCCCAGCTTAGTGTCATCCGCGAACTTGCTGAGGGTGCAATTCATCCCATCATCCAGATCATTAATGAAGATGTTGAAGAAAACCGGCCCCAGGACAGATCCCTGGGCAACTCTGCTTGATACCGGCTGCCAACTAGACATTGAGCCATTGATCACTACCCATTGAGCCCAAAGATCTAGCCAGCTTTCTACCCACCTCATAGTCCATTCATCCAATCCATACTTTTTTAACTTGCTGGCAAGAATACGGTGAGAGACCATATCAAAAGCTTTGCTAAAATCAAGATATATCACATCCACCGCTTTCCCCATATCCACAGAGCCAGTTATCTCATCATAGAAGGCAATCAGGTTGGTCAGGCATGACTTGCGCTTGGTGAATCCATGTTGACTGTTCCTGATCACCTTCCTCTCCTCCAAGTACTTCAAAATGGATTCCTTGAAGACCTGCTCCATGATTTTTCCAGGGACTGAGGTGAGGCTGACCCGTCTGTAGTTCCTCAGATTCTCCTTCTTCCCTTTTTTAAAGATGGGACTTGTGCATGTCCAGTGTTTCTAAATAGTCCTTAACCTGTTCTTTCATCACTGAGGGCTGCTCACCTCCTCCCCATACTGCGCTGCTCAGTGCAGCAGTCTGGGAGCTGACCTTGTCTGTAAAGATCGAGGCAAAAAAAACATTGAGTACTTCAGCTTTTTCCACATCATCTGTCACTAGGTTGCCTCCCCCATTCAGTAAGGGTCCCAAACTTCCCTGACCTTCTTCTTGTTGCTAAAATACCTGTAGAAACCCTTTTTGTTACCCTTCACATCCCTTGCTAGCTGCAACTCCAATTGTGCTTTGGCCTTCCTGATTACACCCCTGCATGCTCGAGCAATATTTTTATACTCCTCCCTAGTCATCTGTCCAAGTTTCCACTTCTTGTAAGCTTCCTTTTTGCATTTAAGCTCACCAAAGATTTCTCTGTTAAGCCAAGCTGGTCGCCTGCCATATTTGCCATTCTCTCTACACATCAGGATGGTTTGTTCCTGTGCCCTCAATAAGGTCCCTTCAGACCTGAAAGTCTATGAGTTTCTGTAAGTGGCACCCTCTGTACTGAGTTCTTTTGAAAATCTGTCCTGTAACTGGGTGCCTAGATGAGAGGTGAGGACTTTTGAAAATCTGACCCCAACTGTGTGTGCTGTGTTCTTGAAAATCGAGCCCCAAAGGACTTGTCCTAGATCACACAGGGACATCTGCAGTAGAGCCAGGAATTGAACCCACATCCTCCGCTGTGCAGGCCTTATATAGCTGAACCAGTTTGTGTGCCCATGAAAGAAAATGTCAGTAGGTCTTTCCTTTCTGAGATTACCTTTTATTCCAGCCCCATCCTGGGTTGAGTGACTGAGTGTGACTATCCGTCAGCAATGACATTATCAATGGTGTTAGGCCCGGCAACAGCAACAGAACTATAGCGTGTGTTATTGTACCTCTTGCTTGGATGCCATGCAAAGCACACTCCTAGTTACCATTTTTCTTCCCTTTCAATCTGATAGCTTTGAGGACAGAAATGCAGCTTGAAAAGTGACAGTTCCAGAAATGAACATCGTGGTGAACAGGTGCCTTTTGCGCTAAGCTTCAGATTCGTAAAGAGGAAGCATTAAGTGTGACTTGTTTTGGGAAATAAAAACCAGAAGGCATGCTTTGGTCCCTGAGTCTTCCCTTCCACCCTCCACTTACTCATGTGGTGCTGTACCATGGCCCACAGGCAGTCCACAAGTTACCTTTTCTTTGTTCTTGTGGTACAAAAGAACAGCAATAATGTCGTGGAATAAAGTTACTTCTCCACACAATCAAGGATAGCAGAATCTGATACTCAGATTTGGGTTGGTCTTTAGACAGTAGCATAAACTGCAGGCTTCCTCAGCAGACTGTGGAATTATCAGCCATGCCCATGTCAGTCTTTAGTTTTGCCTCCAGGTTCCATTTACTGTCCAAACCACAAACATACTCGCAAAAGTAAAGCAACATTTCCATCTGGGGCTTTCTACCCAGCCACAGGTCCCAGGGCTTCCCATCAGGGGTCCCTTGACTCAGGGACTACTGCAGGAGACTGTCCTTTCTTGCAGCTATTTAGAGAAACACCAAACCCCTCCTCATCTGCATCTGATTAGGGGATGGCCAGCTCAAGGTCTGTGGCTCTTAAAGGGGCAGGCCGCCCTAGTACAAGTAGCTTCAACTGAGTTAAGAAATTCAGGATATGGCTAACAATAAACTGAGATCAGTCTAAGCCAAACTTTTATACACAAATGCCTCTGAACATGGAGTCTAAATTTCACAGCCAGTTCCAGTGAGGTCTCAATTTTTATACCCGTACATCAGCATAGCTCTACTAGCTTCAAGCTGAGGATCTGGCCCGTATATACTATTCAGCTTTAAAAAATATTATTTCTTCAGTAACGTATATGACCAATCCCTCCATCTCAGTCCCACCCTAGCTGCTGTAGCACAGTGACATGACCTATATAGCTTCATATTACCAGAGGAGTCTGTTTGTGGCTTCAGAGCCACCCTGTTTCTTTCAGAAGCAGAGGTAAAGGTAAGGTACATACAGGAAACTGGTGGTTTAATTTGATATGTTAAATATTATTGTGGCAGCGATCACCCAGTGGAGATTTTTATACACATTCCTTTTCTTAGCATGAGAGCAGTGTGGGTTCTTTGAAGAAAAGCTGTACTGTTTTGTGAGACAGTTGCTTTGGGGGGATGCTGTTGCAAACAGCAAGAAAGTTTTCTCTCTCGCTTCCTCTAACTGGAGTTGATTCTTGGGGCACAGTTGTTTCCTGAAAACCAGACACTGGTGTTTGAACTAAGATTTCTGAAAGAAGGTTTTACCTGGATACCATCTGTGACCACCTCTGTTCAGGGACTGCTGTATATGTATAAATAAAACAAATCACGTGAAGAATACACCCAGATTACATGGCATTTAAATAGCCTCCAATGGGAAGCCAACCTGCCGGCCAACCCTGATATCTCCTACTGCTTAGCACAGGGACAGATATTTTTACAGAGAAAAGGTTAACTCATTTAAGTGCTGGTGAACAATGTCCCTTACTTCCTCCTCTCATTAGGGATGTTGACAATCAAATTATTTCATTTAGTATATCAGTTAAATCTGATTTCTTCAAAATGTGGCCATTTACCTAAGAGAAATAGTTGGGATCTTTGGGAAACCTGTAGCAGCTTGCAAGAACCCTGCTTTACAGATACATTTTCAGTTAATGGCAGCAGGAATTGTTTCATAGGGGAGCTCATCTAGGAATGGAAAGTAAAAACCCCATAATGAGTCCATAGTATCCACAGAGCAATCATACTGAAAGCCAAAGCTGCAGTTTAATGTATGCAAAAGATGGGTTTTATTATTCACTCTGAAAAGGAAATGGAAGTCAAAGGGGTAAAAAAGCGCCTTTTAATGCACTGCTTATCATGTAGGACATGCTCTTATCTCCATTTAACCCCCCCTCCACTTAAGGAAGCCTGCAGTTCTTAGAATCATAGAATCATAGAATATCAGGGTTGGAAGGGACCTCAGGAGGTCATCTAGTCCAACCCCCTGCTCAAAGCAGGACCAATCCCCAACTAAATTATCCCAGCCAGGGCTTTGTCAAGCTGGACCTTCCCCACATTCTCCACTCTGACCTGCAAGTGCTTCAGAATGGCATGTTCTTTGGAGCTACAAATGACATGAAAGCATTCAGCAGGGAACCCCTAGCAGATACAGGTTCCTGTTTTCACCTTTGCTGCTTTTAAAACAGCTTCCCAAGAAACATAATGTGGGTGATGTCTTGTAGTCGCTTTGTCCTATCCTCTGTGGAACATTATTGGGAAACGGGCTTGGTATTGAGTTGAACAAGTTATAATTGTATTATGAAATTGGCTGCCCTCTTAGAAATCCTTGAAGAAATAAAGGGATCTCATATTATCAATTGCTTTCAAATCTATTAGAAATTGTTGGAATGATTTATTATTACTAAGAGAGGGACCGTGCTACAGAGGCTGGGGTACTAGCCTGGAGGTAGGGAGACCAGGGGTCTACCGCAGACTTCCAGTGTGACCCTGGGCAATTCACTTAGACTATCCGTGCCTCAGTTCCTCCTTAGTATAATGGAGATAATAATCCCTAACTCATACATTGAGAGAGTGAGGTGCTCAGCTACTATGGGATGTGGGCCAGATAAGTACCTAAAATAAATAGATTAGTTACTGTTCTCTATTTTCAACAGAGGCCAGGGGATTATTGGGCCAGGTGTTGTATGCTGAACCCAGCTCTCTGGAATCTCATACCCTTACTTACAATACCATCCTTTCTCCCACTGTGGATTTTAATTGTTAAAAAATATTCATGCCATAGGACCACCTTATACTCCTACTAGGAAGCAAGAATGGTGGTTTGAAGTGGGGGGAGAGGGAGGGAAGCTTGTGCAAAATGTTAGCTACTTTCTGGTGCTTTTGCAGTTTTCATCCATGTTTCTGTTGCTGTGTCACTTTTTTCTCACAAAATGAGAGAATGATCTTCCACTCCAAGTGTATTTAGCTTTGAACTGGATCATAAGAGCCATATATTTCTGCCACTACAACGTGCAATGTAGAAACATAATGCAAAAGTCCCTAGGTGCATATGCAGTCCATAAATGGAAAGAAGAATGGGAAGGCATGTCTGCTAGAGGGCGGGGGAGGGAAAAGACTGCTGCCATCAAAATATCCCCTGGAAATAATTGCCTGATGATAAGTGCTTTAAGGCAATCTTCAAAATTGCCATCATGGTACTGAACAGAGAATGTGGGAGCAGAGAAAGAAATGTCTAGGGGGAAATAAATAGATTTGGATCACTTTGCTTCTATACTTACAGCTGGACTTATTAATGTTTCATACATCTTTTAAGCAATCTTCACGCTCAGAAGCCAGAGGAATTTGCTTAGTCTGACAAAAATGTATCCAGGAAACACTACAGAGCCACAGTGTTCACCAGAGTTGTGACCACCAGCATAGACTGAACAAGAAAGACCCTCCAGAGTTCTTCAGCTCAGAGGACTTTCCTTTGGTCAGTCATGCTTGGAGCACAACTGTCAAAACTAGGCAAAATTTAAATTCCTAACCAAGATGCCTAGTTTTAAGAGGTGCTGAGCAACTACAGCTTCCCTTGATCCCAGTAGCCACTGTGGGTCCTCATCACTTTGCAAAATCAGGCTGGTTCTGGTGTCCAAATGTGGATTTAGTGACTCTGATTAGGTAAGTGAGTTTGATAATGCTGGCCTTTAGTCTCTTCCTGAACGAGCCCATTGGGAATTTGATGAAGCTATACCTAACCTACTGTGATAACCCAGCAAGAAATGATTCCTAGCACAGAGAGAGACAACTCAACTGTATAAACTGAGTGAAATGTTCAGAATCAAATCTCACCATTATAATCATTTGCCCATCAATTAGGATTTGCATGCATGTCCATGAAGGCCCAAGATAAAGATTTTATTCTGTGCCCTGCGGCCCAACACTTCTGAGCTAGACCTGTCTTCAGGTCACATGATTGCATCACCTCCATCGTCTGATGTCGTATTGTCACATTGGCCTGCTTTCACTGTCTGTTCCAGGTGGGCTTGAGGCTATGCCCACACAAGTCACACTGCAGGATCAGTGATGTCACTTCAATGACATCATGTCCCATCCATATAATATCACATTGTGGTAACAGAAAAAAATATGGGCCTTATTAATTATCATGGAAGGTACGCCTGTGTAAAGCAAGAGAATGAGCTATTGCCAGACTGGGTTCGATGGAACCATCCAATAAGTCAGTGGAAAAAAGAGACATGCAAACACATTATTATTAATTATTAGTTAATTTACTTATACTGTGTTAGCGTCTATATAAGCCAGCCCCATTTTGCTAGGAACAAATATATATAACATAATGAGCTTGCAAATTCCCTAAAGAGCTGACTGGTCACATATTGTTTTCTTATAAAAGTAGGATTTATCTGGAAATTTCAACTGGCCCTAAGAGACCTTAACAAGTTAGCAAGTGCCTCTGGTTTCACCAGTCAACTCTGTGCCAATATACTTCTATACATATACAAAAGCAGTAATTAATTATTGAACCTTCTTCCTTATTTATAAAAAGAAAAATGCTTACAAACCTAAAAGAGACACAATCAGGAGAAAAAGCACCTTAAAAGCAGTCTTTGTATATGTTAAAAACCTGTAACTACAATTTTCTTTGCACTGCACATGCTATTTGTTTATGTAATCAGCTGGGATTTATTGCATTTCACTCATCTTTATCAGTTTTCTTTTTGGTTTTATAGTCCTCTCTGCAAGGATTTGCATTTGTAACACATTAGCAAACTGGACATCACATCATCCGCTAGTGGCTGGTCCACTGGAGGATAACACCCTACTAACTGCTACCAGCTAATGGAGATGCTCTTCTACCTCAGTGGCTAAAGGGTTTTACTGCAGTGCTGAAAGTATCAAGTTCAAACCCTGATAATAACTCATGCTGGTGGAGGAACCATTACACTTTTATGTCCTGATTCAACTAAACACATGAATAGCCTCAATCCTGATCAGTACAACATTTAGACACCTGAATAGTCAAACTGAAGCCAATGGGACTTAAACACATGTTCACGTACCTTTCAGCCTGCAAATTCCACCTGTGGGATGCAATATGTGACAAAGATACAAAATAAGGACGCATGTGAAAAAGTTACTCATGCAGGACACTTTAAATGGTGTGGGATTCCTCCCCTCAGTTAAATGGCTCTTTTCACAACCTCTGTTTCATGATTCTTGATTTCTGATTGAAACAATTGTCACCAATAAAAAATGAGAGGACACCAATTCTATGTGGAACATAGGGAGTTTCAAGACTGAAATAAAAGACATCCCTTGAAATAAGCAATCATTGTGAGGCATGCCTGCTGAAGTGTTTTACTGAATCGAGATGGAACCCCTTGTGCTTAAGTGCTCTGCTGAATCTGGGCCCTACAGCTGTTGTGTTTTGGGGGTTCTGAACACAGTAAGCAAATGTTTAAATTGCACCAAAAATAAAATAAAAACACCCTTGTCTTTTCAATGTAAAGAGCAGTGAGGTCATTAAGAGCAGGCAAGAGCGTTTAGCTTCTCTTTCCAAGGCCGTCTCATGATTCTTTAATGGTAAGCTTGAAGGCTGTTCTCAAAATGTGCAAGAAAGGGTCATTTTTTTAAAAAAAATCATCTTTGAGACAAGGTTTTCTATGCAATCAACACGGTTGTGGTGCTGAGTCTTTAGCAATCAGCATAATCCAATGTCATGTTTTGCGGCGTGTGTGTACAAGATAATCTTTTGTAACGAATATGCTCATCTGTTTCCCCAGATTTCTTGGATCAGGGGCAAAATATGTTTAAAAGAAGAACTGGGTAAGTGACCGAAATGAGAGACTTGGAAGCTGCCATGCGCTGTTGTCTATGGCATGAAGTGGTTCTGATTACACACAGACAGGCTTTGCAGGCTTGAAGCGTTGCTTTAGCTGGATCAATAGCGTCAGAGTAGAAAATGTGCTGAAAGTTAAACCACAAGCAGGAAAGCAATCCTCAGCTTTCACCTATGTGATATGATCAGAAGAAACAACAGTGTCTGAAAACACAGATGGGCAATATATTATTTATTATTGTTGTTGTTCATTATGTTCTTCCTCTCTAAGCTCCTATATTTCACCCATCACTGTGATGTCTGATTACCAAATAATAATGATCATAATAATTATTTGTGTGTGTTTATATAATGCTATAGAGATTAGTGTTATGCTGTTAATAAAATGCTGGTTTATGTATTTGTAAATTATGGTCCATTCACTCCATCCTGGCAATATATATATTAAGTGCTAGATAGCATCTTGGACTGTGAGCCCATACAGCGTCACAGATTATTGGAAGCCTCCATTTACCACATGTAAGCTACCCAGTGGTATCTACCTGCCGCTCCCTCTCCCCCAGAACAAGCTGGTGGGGTGAGACAGAGGAATGGCCATTGGGAAACATTTCCTGATTTCAACTTAAATGTTCCTTTTTGTAGTATAATTCCATTGCTGTGAGTTCTATTGATGCCTGCATCTCACCACAAAGAATTACACTCGCTTCTTGGTGCTTATACTTTTCAGAGACAGGTAGCCAATCATCAGAACACTCGTAGATGTAGATTAAGGACCAATTCAGAAGGGAGATGCTATGGATGGTCTTTGCCTTCTTTGTTTCCACATCCCCTCCTAGGTGACATTTTACCAAGCTACGGGTATTTAATTTTCATCTTCCCTCATCAGTCTGTCCTGTCACTCACTTTCATCATACAGGGTGAAACTCACTTCTGTGCTAAGGGCCAGCATGAGGCCTTGCACCCCTTCAGTCCTATTTAAGGGCCATCTTGAAGGAACGCATGACCATAGCCTTTCTCCTGGTGAATTTCAACCCTGTGCATTGCAAGATGCTGCTTAATGTCCTTGCTAGTCACCGATAAACATTCTCCCAACATGGCTGATCACTGTAATTACCTTCTAAATTAAGAGTTGCTGACTCTTGTCATTTGATCATGAGTTCTCACAGTACTTGGTATTTTATTTAAAGCATCAGTTCCTGGAGTCATGTGATTACCTAAAAGTCTCAGCTTTCTTTTAGGTGGGGGAAAAACGAAGCTTCTAGCCTTATGGTTGTGGAGAAAAGGTTATAAACATGACCCAGTGGTAACCCTAAAGGCTTCAAAATCAGAAGCCAATCGAAAGAAGCAAAAATTCACTACTTCTTTTTAAAAATAAGCTTGTGATTTTTAAGCCATCGCATGGTTTTGCGTGGGCCGGACTCATAATTTTTGAACATTTGGATTTAGCAATACCACACGTTTCCTTGTGGCTTTCACAATAGGAGTACAGCCCCAGATCATCAAAGAAATCAATGGCCATTAGGTGCCTAAATACCTTTGAGGATCTGGGCCATAGAAACCATTGAAAATGTAAGGACAGACCATGTCTAAAATTTCACTGATAAATAGTCCCGGGCCAGTTCTTAGCTGCAACATAGAAGAAAGATGAGATAGTAGATAAATTACCCCAAAAGCACTTTAAGACATCAGTGCCTCCCAGTGAAGAAACCGAGTGCAATCTAATGGCATGATCTCAAGTAGCATTGTGGGTTAATTATCTTATACTTTACTACTTAATGGGGCACACATATTACCAGGGTTGGAGTAAATGGATTATAGAATATAACTGCATATACTGGCATCTTATAAATAAATTATTATAACCCTAATTGGGCCTAAATTGCCTTGTTTTAATGTTGTCTGGTAATTAAACCTTTTAGTGGCTTGCTGCCTAGTTCTTTCCTGCTGCGGGAAAAATATTTTCCCTGATTAGAGCAGTTGCAAAACAATACTAACGTGACTTCTGCCTGTCTATTTTGATCCCAAAAATAAAGTCACTGAAAACCCCATTACCTGGATTGTCTTCTGATGTAAACCTATGGATGACACATTAAGGAGGCCAATACCAGCCCTCTATGTCATTGCATGGAAAGGTTAGTAACTTTAATTTCATATAATGGTGAATTCTTTAGGATAAAGTTATGGTGGCCCTCTTGACCCATCATCACTGTGTTCTTTGTGAAAATCTTCCCCGGTGATGCTCATGGAGTTGGAAGCATCTGGCACAATTTGGGCAAATGTGATGCAAGAATCTCATACAGAACTCTGCCGATGCAACTCTCAGGCCTGCAATCTCTCGGCTACTCACAGCTTTATTTTGGCACACACTACCTACCCATCGGGCTTTTACAGGGATCTCTTAGGTGCTCCACAGAGTCAGCTTTGATCCTGCAGATTCAAGCTGTATTCTGTCTCAGCCTCTATCTCTTTAGCTCAGAAGGTTGCCAGGTAATCCTGCATTTATACATCCAGCTTCCTTTATTCCAGTGAAAATCCAAATAGATCTGGATCTGGTTCTACACTTCCCCAAAATCCCTGTGGTCCAGGATTTTGATTTGCACCAGCACAGACATAATCAAGGGCCAGTTGCAAAGTTCAGATTTAAACTTCCCCCGAGTCCTGAGACTTTAGACCACTCAGGGGGACAGGTCCAGTTCAACCTGCCCTTTACTCTTCTGCACTTAGAGAAAGAGGCTGCTCTAGCAAGAAACGTAGTGGGGCTAGAAGGGGGCGTGAAGGTGCTTTCCAGCTGCCCAGCCAGTGCTTAATTTGTGCATTTGAGGGCAGCTGTAGAGGAAGGCAGCTGCTTCTGCAGAGTAAGTCAGTCTGGCTTCCCTCTCTGACTGACCTGGTACGGCAATGAAGTCAGGAGAGGTTTCCTAAATTGCCGGGCTGCTTAAACTGCGGTGATAGGAGTATGGGAGATTTTGCTGTCTGTCTTGACCTATCACCTCCCCTGTCTCTGTATGGGTTGGAGGAGAGGGAATATAGGCTCTGGAACGCGGGCAAGCAGCCTCATAGGCTATGAGCTACAGACAACTGCTTCCCTGCCTTTGAGATTCTATATTTAGAGCCCTGCACGGGTACAAAATTTGTATCCACCTCCAAGCCGCCATCCATAAAAATGGTCCATGGATATCCGCAGATTGGCAGGGCTCTACTTATGAGCAGCCCGTGCCTCCCGCTTTTCTTCCACTTGTAACAGAGGTGCTTTACCATGCTCCTCATACGTAGTATGGGAAAGGAAGGAGATGGATGAGTCAAATTCTGTTCCTGTTGAGTTAGTAGCAGAGCTCCATTGATGTCAATGGAAACCGGATTTCCCGATTTAGCCCTAAAATGCCCATGCTCATGTTCAATGGAATATAGAATAATTACACTTATTTATAGAGGTGTGCCTGGTGCTTCACTGGAAAACCCCAGGTCCCCGCATTAAGGATCTAAAAGCCTGCTCTTGCAAGGAGCTGAATTCCATTGCTCAGGTCCATGGATTTTAACAGCAGCTGAGAGTGCAGTGCTGGGCCTAAATTTTGTAAAGCAAAGGGTGCTGACAAACAAAGGGAGAGCTGATTGGAGTGTGGGAGGCTGAGGTTTACAAGGAGATAAAAGATAAAAATCCCCTTGCTAATATATTTAATGTATTAAAGTATGGAGGTAGGCTGGAAAATAAGAGGAAAGAAAAAAGGGAAAGTGAGAAGGGCAAAGAGAATAAGCAGGAGGAGAAACAATGGAAGAACTGGCCTTCACTCCAGTATCCCGTCTTTCATTCTGTCCTGCTGTATGGTCCTTTATCCCCACCCAGGGTCGGCAGCTTAGCGTTACAGCCTGTGTGTACACGTTTACAGAGTTCCCATGTGTTCTGTACAGGGACGCTCAGACTTGTTGTAGAGTTAAATACCTCGAGAGTGCAGATAGCACGTTGTATAAATTATAGAAAACAAGGGTCTGAGGCAGTTCTGTGGTGAATAAATTCAAGCATTCAGCCGTCAGGCCACTCACAGCAAGAGAGTAAGAGATAAGGGTGGCTGGAGATTTGAAAAGAGATGGACAGCCAATGAAGCAGGGAGATTCAAGAAAGGAGAGAGCGAGAGAGAAAAGAGTATTAATCATCTCTCCAAAGGCAACTGACAACACTTGGAAATGGGTCTCTGACGGCAAATATCCTCTAAGCTGGCTAAATCCCCAATTCAGGTGTCAGAGAGAATTGCATGGTGCATGCAATATGCACAGTGATGTTGCTAATGTCATTGTTTTGCAGTAAACTTCATTTCCATGCATTTAGAGGCCTGCTCCAGCTGCACTGAATCTAATGGGAGTCTTTTGATGGGGATTGGATCCAGCCTTAGAATGAGATTCATGGTGAGATACTCTTGTGGCTATCAAATTGAACTGACAGGTGAGCTGCCTGCTGTGTTTCCTTTCTCTCTAAGAGGAAGGCTAAGTCTCAGCCTCTGTATAGTATGTGAAACTACTTGACTGAATCATACAGGAGCTGAAAGTAGCTCTAAAGGCATTGGGATTTTGTTGGGGATCAGCTGGTACGATCTTCAGCGAAATCTTTGGCAAAATTAGTTTGATTAATAAGGTATGTATCTTCCACAGCTTCTGTAGCAATAAAAGATACCATATGAAAGGCTCTGCACTGCACTCCATTGTAGTAAGAGTTCTGTCTGCGCCATTTCTGTTTAAAGGTGTCTGTTATACATTGGCAAATGAGAATAATTCTAAGTAATTTGCTCCTAAATTTAGTTTTAGGAGATAAAGTCAGTTCCCAGCTGTCTTAGTCTAACCTATCTCAATTTATAAGTTAAAGCTAACATAAGAAGGCATATGTTATTTATTATCATTTGTATTAATAGGGTCTGGAGACCCCAACTGAGAGTGAGGCCTCATTGTGCAAGGTGCTGTACAAACACATAGTAAGAGAGAAGTTCCTGTGCTGAGTAGCTTACGATATAACACCTGTCAGGGGTTGTCCAGGTGTTACATAGTCTTGTCTTGAGTGCAGGGGACTGGATTAAATGACCTATTGAGGTCCCTTCCAGTCCTACACTTCTATGATTCTCGATGACAAACAAAGGAAGTATGATTATCCCCATTTAACAGATGAGAAAGTGAGGCATGGAGAGATTAGTCCAAGGTCATAAAGGAAGTCTGTAGGAATGGAAAGAATTGAACCCACATCTCTTGAGACTTAACCCAGTTCCTTAATGACAAGACCAGCCTTCTTCTGAGCTACACTAGCTCCCTCTAAATTTATTTAGAGTTGATTGGTTTTTTTCTTGATCCCCCTCTGAATTTGTTCCTGTCAATCAATTTTTTTAAAGCTTGAGTTCTTTCTTGTTGCTGGAATTCCCTTAGTTATAGTTATTTTTACTCCAATAATAGTGCTGACATGCTGAAGCTCATGTCATTGTGTATGCCTTGATTTGCAATTAGGTTCAATGGCCAGCAAATCAACCAGTAATAGATGGGCAAATAAGAACATATAACCCATAAAACAAAAGATGTTCCTTGGCTCGGCAGGTCAAACTCTGTGTTTAGCCTAAATGGCCTAACACTAGACTTAAACGAGCTTTTTCTTCTTGATTCATTGTCGTACATTCTCAATCCTGAAACAGTCATGTGTAAACCTCAAATCTAGAAGTTTTTTAGCAACTCAGGAAAGCATCAAATACCTTAAACTTTTTTGGCAAGTGTTTTCAGTGTCTGATGACTAGCTACGTGCAAACCTCAGACGCATCAGAGGTTTCATTTGGGAAAAGCAGGCAGAAGTTTGGAGCCTTATCTGAACTTCTTGAGTATGCAAAATTGGATTAGAAGTCTCATGACAATAATCTCTTGTGAGATTTCATAATCCTTCAGTTGACAACTCCATCCAGAACGTAGCAATGCAAATGAAAACAGAGTGGAAAAAAAATTCTCCAAACCTGATTAAGTTTTGAGTGAAAGTTTTAATGAGCCTTATTTAATCCCAACTCATTTGGCTGCCTGTCTCTGCTTATAACTTCCAACTGTGGTCATTAAAGATTCCTTGGCACTGATGGCAAGAATATGGCTGTTAGGAAAACCATTCCCTCTGCAGCATCTGTTGGCTATAGAATTCAATTTCACTTTCCTGTTCTAAATGCTGTGTAGCACTGAGTAACTGCTGTCTTCCACCAGAAGTGGCTGCATTTTGGTTGTGATTCAAGTCACTCCTGAATGACTGTAATTGTTCTGAGCTCCTTCAGCATGAGGGGCACCTATAATATCTATTTATTAGTAGTTGAAACTATTTGGTAGTGGATAGTTGAAAAAAAATCTCCAACTGCAGGGATCTAATGTGACTCTTTCCAGTTAATTAGTCAATGGAAACTCTACAAAGAGCTGTAATATCAATAAGACAGGCATGCTTTTCTCCTCCAACATTCTTCTGCCAGCTTTGCCTTTAATTTTTAGGCACACACATATCACTGCCTAGGACATTTTGAGTAGCAGACCACACTGTGCACAGAGAAAGAAGGGAAATGTTTTGCACGTTCATCTTATTTTTTGTCTGTCGAGTTCCCTGTTCAGGGGAAATTGCCTGGTCCCTGGATGAAAAGCTTGCAAATCAATAGCCATCTCAGAGACTGTTGTTTTAGTTAAAAGTATTTTATTAAATTAGGAAGGCTAGCTTTCTTTGTTTGATAAATCATGGAAGTGTTTGGTTTTTTAATTTAAAATAGAGCACTGCCTTTCTCCCCAGAGAGAAAATACCAGCTTTCACTCTGTTGCTTCTGCCTCTATTGAGCAGTTCTGATGTCTCAGCAGATAAGAGTATCAGAGAGCTGTTAGTCCATCTTTTTGCTCCAGCTCCTCAGGAACTGGTAAATGACTGTAAAGGCTTTTACCGCTGGGTCATAGGTTCAAATCCAGCCTAGATCTGAAGTGGCCCTGTGCAGCTGTTTGGGTGACTTGTATTAAAGGAGTTGGTGGTTTCAGTCTAGCCCGATAGTTTTACAAATAGGAGCCTGTGCAAGAAGCAGAACTGCATCCTGGATAGGGATTCACCTGGGAGACGGGGGTCCTGGGTTCTATTATTGTAGCCACCCCTTGGGTAAATCTCTGTGCCTGTCTCTCTGCCCACCCATTATTCCCCTCAGAACAGCTCCACTGGTCACTGAAGCTGCTAGGCATTGCAAGTGGTGCCTTCTCTCCTTTGTCTGCAGGTATCTGTGTATGTGAAGAGGTACATAGAATTTTCTCCTGATCTCTCCACTGCTCTGAAAACCTAGGTGAGAGCTAACTTGCTAGAAATCACGCACTGCCCCTCTGCACCTTTCGTGGCCTTCAGGTCTAGGTAACATTTATTCATGCTTCAGTGCAGGGCACCAGACTATATGACCTGTTGAGGTCCTTTCTAGTCCTACATTTCTATGATTCTAAGTCTCTTTCTTGATTAAATGTTCTCTGCACTCTGAACACTTTTGAAAACCCCTGTCATTATTTGGGCCAAGAGAATCCTAAGACTCTAGGCACCTTTTGCTTACTGGATGCGTTAATCTTGCATCTCTGGCCTTACTGGACAGTACGTACCTGATCTCAGAAATTTTAAATAGAGTGGGATGGTCATATTTGAGCAGCAGATGGTGGGACGCTTAGGAACAAACTGGACATTTCGGGGGCGGGGACATTTTTCTCCCCACACTGGAGTCAAGTATCCAAAAATGTGTAAATATTTTTCTCTGATCAGCCATGTTGTCTCTCTCTATCTTTTCCCACCAGAACCCCATGCATGGAGTTCCTCCCAATTCTAATCCATCACATCATCTCTATCTTCTAAATCCTGAAAGTAAACCTTCACTTCCTCTGTACTGCCTCTAAGAAGTGAGTCAATAATTTCAATAGCTGTTTCAAAAATATAACTGGTGAGTTCCCCTCCTGGGCTTCCTCTAGTCGACTCTCTACTCGGTGTCAATCTTGTTTAGATTGTGTAAACTGTGTGGGGCTTACTGAGCATACTATTGATGCTTAAAAATAAGACCAACGATAATAATAAGGCAGTGTAGGGGGCTGTCTGGGAACTCAAGAGATCTGGGTTCTAGTCCCAGCTTTGTCTCTGGCCTTCTGTGTAATCTTGTGGAATTAATTTAATCTATCCATGTGCCTCTGTTTTTCCCTTCCAGTCTTTGACCTGTCTAGATTGTATGCTTTTTGTGGGAGCGTATGTCTTTTACTATGCAGTCGTGTGGTGTGTAGCGCACTGGGGGCCTGACCTCATTTGCATGTGTAGATGTTGCTGTAATAAAAATAATAGTAATAACGATCAGAAAAACTGGTTGAGACGTTACTCTGTCGACCAGGTCTATCTCCTGCTCTTTCCTGTCGTAAGGAAGAGGAGAGTAGCTAAGTTCGTCTGAACTGCGGAGCTCAAGACATTTTATAAACACACTTCAGAACTACCATCCACAAACCAGGCTCATCCTTAACCATTTTATATCATTTTTAAGCATACTTCTTGCAGTTCTTTCTCTGAAAGAAGGTTTGTCTGTCATTGTCATAAATATAAAGGGAACGGTAACCACCTTTCAATCCCTCCTGGCCAGAGGCAAAACCCTTTCACCTGTAAAGGGTTAAGAAGCTAAGATAACCTCGCTGGCACCTGACCACAATGACCACTTTCAAAGCTGGGCGTGGGGGGGACAAAGGGTCTGGCTGTCTGTGTGTGTGTGTGTGTGTGTGTGTGTGTGCGTGTGTGTGTGATGGAGAGCTGGCTGTATTTCAAGGAATCCCTGTTGAGGTTACAGGGACAAACCATCCCGATGAGTCGAAAGAATAGTAAATATGGCAGGCGACCAGCTTGGCTTAATGGTGAAATCCTAGCAGATCTTAAACATAAAAAAGAAGCTTACAAGAAGTGTAAGGTTGGACATATGACCAGGGAAGAGTATAAAAATATTGCTCGGGCATGTAGGAATGATATCAGGAGGGCCAAATCGCACCTGGAGCTGCAGCTAGCAAGAGATGTCAAGAGTAACAAGAAGGGTTTCTTCAGGTATGTTGGCAACAAGAAGAAAGCCAAGGAAAGTGTGGGTCCCTTACTGAATGAGGGAGGCAACCTAGTGACAGAGGATGTGGAAAAAGCTAATGTACTCAATGCTTTTTTTGCCTCTGTCTTCACTAACAAGGTCAGCTCCCAGACTGCTGCGCTGGGCATCACAAAATGGGGAAGAGATGGCCAGCCCTCTGTGGAGATAGAGGTAGTTAGGGACTATTTAGAAAAGCTGGATGTGCACAAGTCCATGGGGCCAGACGAGTTGCATCTGAGAGTGCTGAAGGAATTGGCGGCTGTGATTGCAGAGCCATTGGCCATTATCTTTGAAAACTCGTGGCGAACGGAGGAAGTCCCGGATGACTGGAAAAAGGCTAATGTAGTGCCAATCTTTAAAAAAGGGAAGAAGGAGGATCCTGGGAACTACAGGCCAGTCAGCCTCACCTCAGTCCCTGGAAAAATCATGGAGCAGGTCCTCAAAGAATCAATCCTGAAGCACTTACATGAGAGGAAAGTGATCAGGAACAGCCAGCATGGATTCACCAAGGGAAGGTCATGCCTGACTAATCTAATCGCCTTTTATGATGAGATTACTGGTTCTGTGGATGAAGGGAAAGCAGTGGATGTATTGTTTCTAGACTTTAGCAAAGCTTTTGACACGGTCTCCCACAGTATTCTTGTCAGCAAGTTAAGGAAGTATGGGCTGGATGAATGCACTATAAGGTGGGTAGAAAGCTGGCTAGATTGTCGGGCTCAACGGGTAGTGATCAATGGCTCCATGTCTAGTTGGCAGCCGGTATCAAGTGGAGTGCCCCAAGAGTCGGTCCTGGGGCCGGTTTTGTTCAATATTTTCATAAATGATCTGGAGGATGGTGTGGATTGCACTCTCAGCAAATTTGCGGATGATACTAAACTGGGAGGAGTGGTAGATATGCTGGAGGGGAGGGATAGGATACAGAAGGACCTAGACAAATTGGAGGATTGGGCCAAAAGAAATCTGATGAGGTTCAATAAGGATAAGTGCAGGGTCCTGCACTTAGGATGGAAGAATCCAATGCACCGCTACAGACTAGGGACCGAATGGCTAGGCAGCAGTTCTGCGGAAAAGGACCTAGGGGTGACAGTGGACGAGAAGCTGGATATGAGTCAGCAGTGTGCCCTTGTTGCCAAGAAGACCAATGGCATTTTGGGATGTATAAGTAGGGGTATAGCGAGCAGATCGAGGGACGTGATCGTTCCCCTCTATTCGACATTGGTGAGGCCTCATCTGGAGTACTCTGTCCAGTTTTGGGCCCCACACTACAAGAAGGATGTGAATAAATTGGAGAGAGTCCAGCGAAGGGCAACAAAAATGATTAGGGGTCTAGAACACATGACTTATGAGGAGAGGCTGAGGGAGCTGGGATTGTTTAGCCTGCAGAAGAGAAGAATGAGGGGGGATTTGATAGCTGCTTTCAACTACCTGAAAGGGGGTTCCAAAGAGGATGGCTCTAGACTGTTCTCAATGGTAGCAGATGACAGAACGAGGAGTAATGGTCTCAAGTTGCAGTGGGGGAGGTTTAGATTGGATATTAGGAAAAACTTTTTCACTAGGAGGGTGGTGAAACACTGGAATGCGTTACCTAGGGAGGTGGTAGAATCTCCTTCCTTAGAGGTTTTTAAGGTCAGGCTTGACAAAGCCCTGGCTGGGATGATTTAACTGGGAATTGGTCCTGCTTCGAGCAGGGGGTTGGACTAGATGACCTTCTGGGGTCCCTTCCAACCCTGATATTCTATGATTCTATAATTCTATGATTCTATGATGCTTTTGCCAGGAACAGATCAGGAATGCAGCTCAGAACTCCTGTAAAAAGTTAGTAAGTAATCTAGCTAGAAATGTGTTAGATTTCTTTTGTTTAATGGCTGGTAAAATACACTGTGCTTCTGGTTCAAAAATGATCTCAAAAAAATCTCAAAATGATCCCACCGCTCTGCCACCATGTCAAGGTTCCTTCCCCACTCTGAACTCTAGGGTACAGATGTGGGACCTGCATGAAAGACCCCCTAAGCTTATTCTTACCAGCTTAGGTTAAAAACTTCTTTGAGGTACAAACTTTGCCTTGTCCTTGAACCCTATGCTGCCACCACCAAGCGTGTTAAACAAAGAACAGGGAAAGAGCCCACTTGGAAACGTCTTCCTCCCAAAATATCCCCCCAAGCCCTATACCCCCTTTCTTGGGGAAGGCTTGATAAAAATCCTCACCAATTTGTACGGGTGAACACAGACCCAAACTCTTGGATCTTAAGAACAATGAAAAAACAATCAGGTTCTTAAAAGAAGAGTTTTAATTAAAGAAAAGTAAAAGAATCACCTCTGTAAAATCAGGATGGTAAATACCTTACAGGGTAATCAGATTCAAAACATAGAGAATCCCTCTAGGCAAAACCTTAAGTTACAAAAAGATACAAAAACAGGAATATCCATTCCATTCAGCACAACTTATTTTATCAGCCATTTAAACAAAACAGAATCTAATGCATATCTAACTAGATTGCTTACAGACTTCTTACAGGAGTTCTGACCTGCATTCCTGCTCTGGTCCTGGCAAAAGCATCGCACAGACAGACAAGACCTTTGTTTCCACACACACACACACACCCAGCTTTGAAAGTATCTTGTCTCCTCATTGGTCATTTTGGTCAGGTGCCAGCGAGGTTATCTTAGCTTCTTAACCCTCTGGCCAGGAGGTATTGAAACCCTTCCCTTTATATTTATGACAGTCATTGTATCCTCTTTGTGTACTTTTGGGAGCAAAGCATTTTAAATGTTTAATGCCAGTAAAGTTCTCTCTTTAAAAAAAGAAAGAAAGAAAAAGGAAGCCATTGTACCATTGAACTCTAGCTTCTATAATGGACTGACAAACCATTTGCAGCAAAAAGCTATTTTTTACATGGTTAGAGAATCAAACTATAGTAGCCAGATGTTCAGGGTTTATTCTAAGCTCACTTCAGTTATAACTGGGGGGAAAAGATGCCCTGACCACCTGCCAAAGTGACAGCTCCATAAATAGAATCAATTGTTTCATATTCTCTGTGTATATATAAAGCCTGCTGCAGTTTCCACGATATGCATCTGAGGAAGTGAGCTGTAGCTCACGAAAGCTTATGCTCTAATAAATTGGTTAGTCTCTAAGGTGCCACAAGTACTCCTTTTCTTTTTGAGTTATGGGTCGTAGCATGGAACCTCATTTGATAGGTTCTCCTCATCAGATTTAAAGTTCTAGTGAATCTTAAGAAAAGATCATCCAAGGGACCTATAGAAGATGAACTGATTGCCTGGCACCGAAAGATGACAAATGAAAGATTGATACATCACAGCCTCCCAGGGGCCCCTTTTGTTCAAATCTGTCACCAAACACAGATTCATATCTACCTAAAATTAGGCTGGTTTAAAGAAATAGTGTTTCTTAGAATTATGCTCTAAATATCACAGCTAACATCCCCAGTAATGCAGCTGGGATAATGCATTTGTTCATGACAGTATCCAATCATTTATCAGCTCCCTTGTGAATCAGGGCCTGATAACATATGACAAGTCATCAGATGGAAATTATTGCTAATAGATAACTGCCACTCACTTTCCATTATGCCCAGTGAAATGTGAGTGGATCTCTCTCTCTTTTTTTTTTTTTTAAGAGTGGGTTTTCCTGTCATTTCAAAACCTCTGTAGGACATTTCTTTTGAGCTGGTCATGTGCATTGCTATAAGGAAACATGTTTATTTCTAATTGGTTTAAAGGTTATTTATTTGCTTCTCCCACTAATCTTAAACACATTTGCAAAGGGCACCAATTTGTTATATAAAGGTAAGTAAAGTACCAAAGGAAGAATTGTAATGGTGAGACAGATTCCAGCATCAGTTTAGTTTAGAAACAACTTAGGGTGAAGTCTTGACTTTCCACTAACTCTGGAACTCTCTTCCATGAGAGCTAGGAATATCAATAAAACTGATTACAGTCAGGGCAGTGATGGAGTGAAGCTCTTGTAGAGCCAGAAGTGAGGGAAAGAGAACTGATGGGCTGGATGGGCTAGCAATCATCCAGAGAGACAGAGGAGGAACTTCCCTTCCCTGAAAATGGTTCTGGGTAGGGAAGCATTCTATAAAACTCTCCGGTTCCAGCTGGGAGCCAGAGTTGCAGAAGGAAAGGTCATCTAGAGGAACTGGAGAAACTTGGGCTTGTTGGAGATGTTACGGAAGATAATCTTTAGGTGTGTGTGTGTGTGTGAGTGAGTGAGTGTGTGTGTGTGTGAGAGAGAGAGATTTAAAATAATTCTGGGTATCTTTTTAACTCCCTCTGAACTGGGTCTTGCTGTTCCATTGGACAACCTTGCCACTGCCTTCTGCCACAAGGGCAAAGCACTATGTGGAATTATTCTGCCTGGTTTTGGAATGTGGCAGGAGAACAGAGTAAAATAAGAGAAGGACGAGAATTGTGAAGTGAGGCTCTTTACAGCCCTGCCTGATCCTGGAAAGAAGGAGATGAATGAAACATCGGTCTATAAGTGACCACTCAGAAATTTGAGTCGTTTTATATGGGGCTCAGATACCAGAGTGATGGGCATGATATAAATAGATAGATAAAGTGCTGTCATTAAGGACTGCACCGGGGAAGAAAGAGAGATCAGTGGTTTGAGCATTGGCCTGCTAAACCCAGGGTTATGAGTTCAATCCTTGAGGGGGCCATTTAGGGATCTGGGGCAAAAATTGGGGATTGGTCCTGCTTTGAGCAGGGGGTTGGACTGGATGACCTCCTGAGGTCCCTTCCAACCCTGATATTCTATTATTCTATTTGTAATTACAGTAGGCAATGTTCCCTCTAATTTTTGACAGGCCATGTGCCCAAAAAATTTCTTCTGTGCAAATTTTTGTGCGCGTGGTGTTTTGCCATGTGCGCGGGATTTAGGATTTGTGTGCGTGCGCACACACGCCCAGTTTAGACGGAACAGTGCAGTAAAATCTGGGCTCCATTTTGCTAGATAATGCGCATGTATACACACAGTGGAAGATACCACCCCTGTCCTGAACATCTTGCAATCTAAATAGACAAGGGAGGAAAATGATGGCACAAAGAGATGGCCCAGGTCACGCAGCAGGTCCGTAGTAGATCTGGGACAAAAACCCAGGTCTCCTGAGTCCTGGTCCACTGTCCTACCCACTGGAGCACTGCCTCTCCTGGAATCACAAAGCATTTCTGCCACTGGAAGAAGGTCTTCTGCCTCACAATGCCTTGAAGAGTGTATAAATCCTCCCAAATGCAGAGCCCCAAGTATGTTCTGATATAACAAATGCTTTAGAGGCATATTGGGTCAGATCATTCATAGATAGGGTGCAATCCTGGCCCTATTGAAGTCCATGGCAATACTCCCAGTGTATGTCATTAATAGGGCCAGGATTTCACCAGCAGATCAGTATCACACTTCCAGGAGCATCCAACACCAAATGCTTCTGGTGAGTGGGAGGGAAGAGAGAATCCTTTAATGTACTTTGCTATAAAAGAAAAATTCCTTCATAACCTCAGCTGTGATCAGCAAGAGATTTGACTACCATCCTTTCAATATACATAATCACAAGTGTTATTAACAGGCATAATATTATCTCTTGCCCTTTTAAAATCTAGCTACAGTATTTGACTTCATGACCCTCCTAGAAACGGAAATTCCACAGCATGATTACCTTTTATTTCTTCTAAACGTGCAAGCCATTAATTTAATTGAATGAACCATTATTCTCAGGTTATGGGTCATTGTGAAAAGGAAAGTGTCAAGCTGTCCTGCACTGACTCAAGAGCATGAGTACCAACCTTAGGGCAGACTGTTAAGAACCAAGGCACAACCCCCAAATTGGCTGTGAGTTCTATATTTAGATTTCACCAACCAATTATAAAGTGTAAATTCCTCAGGCATTATAACAGCCTAAACATGGAGTCAGAGACTGTCGCCTTGGGTACGCCTCTGGCTTGCCACCCAGGTAAGCCTACCTTTGTGGTAGACGGTACTTACACCAAATATCACAGCAATATTCTCGTTACTGCCAGTCCCAAAGGACCACTCACATACCCCAGGTAAATTGCACCTTAGATCTCACACCAAAGATAATGCTTGTAGACAATCCTATAATAAACTATCTAAAGAATTGTTATATAGGAAATGGAAATAAGAGAGTCATTCACAAGGTTAAAGCAGGTAAACATATATAAACACAAATGAGTTACCATCTTAAGTTTCAAAAAATAATAGAAACTTCTATGATAAGCAAGTCATTTAAGGATAACTCAGATCAAGCACTGGGGATCTTTTGCTTATGCTTAGTAATCCTTGCCCCTCAGAGTCCAAGCAGCATGAAGATACAGTTCCTCCTCATTAGGCGTGTTTATCCCTTCCCCATTCAAATTAAAAATTCACCGGGTGGGAGGAATTCACTTTCACGTCTCCTCTTCATAGCGGGGGTAGAGCAATCAAAAAAGACTTTTGTCCTCTTTGATGTTCCACAGTAGTTCATCTGGGGTTGATGGGCCTTCCTTGTGGGGTAGGACATAACACCTTCTGTTGGAGGCCAGCATTTCACACACATTAATCTCTCTCTCTTGTCTGGTGATTTACACAACTACAGAGGCTTACAATGCAACCGTTCAAATCTGACCTTACAATGGGGCATACTGATGTTATAAACAGGATTAAGGCAGCCAACAACTCACACGAGTTCAATAAAGTTTAAACATTCGGCACATTTTTATAACTCTCCTACCTATTTTCACAATACGAATGCCGAGGTACACCAGACTGATAGGTATTGGTCAGTAGTCAAGTGAGGCATGGGGATCTTGGCATGAGCTGGCATCTGGTTTGTCAGTGTCACAGAAGGGCCAAACTGGTTTTCCCCATGTCCCGCAATCTTGCACTGAAATGTACTGTAGGACTTCAATGGGTGGTAGCTACCTCACTTGGGACATTTAAAACGAGACTGGGCAAAGCACCAGAAAATACATTGTAGGCAGTGACCCTACACTGGCTGAGGGGACAGAGCAGAAAGGATTGAAGCCACTGGGAGCAAGACTGAGTGACTGAACGAGACTTTTCCTTCTCTGATTTGTACTATGCTCTTTTATTTTCTTAATTAAATAAAGATAATTAAATAAAGATTTCCATTCTTAAGGGAAATCTACCAAGCAAAAGGCATTACTTCCAAAATGGTAATGTTGAACCAAAGTCTGAAAAGCATCTAAAGAACAACAAAACTGGGATGACAGGAGAGGACATTTTTTTAAAAAAGAAGATCGTCTATATGAGGCAGTGAAATAAACTGGTGGAGCACCTGAAGGAAGTAAAGAAACAGTGTCATGCAATCTGCACTTTTCTAGTGCCATTTGTACACTATATCTCTACAGTCATGAGTACATACCAGACCTCCTGCTGTAAACAGTGGACCAGGATACAGAGATGATTACACACTAATAATGCAGAAAAAATGTATTGGATACCAAACATTGCAGCGGCTCAACTTCAACTACGCAACTGCAGGAGCTCGGCATTGTACCATATTCCTCTTATTGGCTTGCGTCCGTGTGGGCAATGGATGTGCATTCTTTGAGCCAGCTGATATTCCCTGTAGGGTCTGACTCATATGATACTGTTGCTTGAGGGAACTGTGGAACCTGTAATGAATTCTCCTGTGTTGTGGGGCATCACAGAAAACAAACATCAGTTTATCAGGTTTCTCCCAGTGTTTATGGTGACTGAACCCCACAGGGTTATGGATCCATTGTGATTATTCCGTGGCTGCTTGTCTTGATTTCCGAAGGTTGTATCAGGATACTGCTTAGCTTGATCATGCACGTGCAGCTTACTACCAGTATTTGGAGGCCCGTTCATGTCGCCTCTTTGCTCCACAGCAGACTAGCTACAAGAGATCGTAAACAACCCTTCCGAACAAAGAGCTCCAGATCCAGCCGGCATCACAGATAGATGTTCAAGACCTAGAATTTTGGAATTGATGTTTTCAGCCTGAGTTCTCAGAAGGCCTGTAAAGAAAATAAGGAATTATGTTAAAAAACGAAATGTTCCTTTCCACTCTAATAAGTTTATTTTCTGGCAGTAGAAATCCTAGAGATGCTGCAGGAAGGAAGATTGTGATGGAAGAAAATTGGAAATGAAGTTACTGGGGAGGACCGTAAAGCAGTTGAAGTATTAAGTGAAGGTTTCATTAATGTGCTTGCAAGGGGAGACACTGAAAAAATAGCCTCTGCATTAATGCTGGCTCTGCCTCTGCTAACCTAAATAAATCTAGGACCTGCACGGCAGGTACTCACGTTAGAAAGCAACTCCAGAAAACCCCAAGTCTCTAGGAAGAGATGAGGATTATATAAAAGCATTAAAGAAAACTAGTAGGGAAAAAAATGGTCAGGTCGGTATCATCATCCTCATCGGAAATGGGGTCAACTGGAAGTATTCAAAAGAACAGGAACAAGGACTGGTTCCTGTTCTTGGTTATATGACCACTGGGTCAATGTTCTCTGAATGTGATTTGTGTGATTGAGTTTCATGAGAAGCGAATATTATGGTCATATGGTCTCATCCGTCTCGACCTGCCAAGGCCCAAGCATGAGGTGCGATGTATGACAAAGGCTTACGTCAATTCATGAAGCAAACAGAAATGCAGTGGGGTTAGTTCCTTCACTGTTGAACTCTTCCTTTAGTCTTCGTTTCCTGGCTCTTCATTTCTAATGCAGTTTTCAACAACAGCAACAAAAGTGGGGACACATCAAATTCGCATGGAATGTAGGTATCCTTGGGACTAAAATGAGTGGGGTTCCTTGAAATGCGGTTCCCTAGACAGTCATGCAACCTGTAGCATTCATTGCGCACATGGTATATTATGCAGAATGGGACACTGCTTGACACAGAAAAGGGCAGGTTTCCCTACACTCCTTTTTAAAAAGTTGCCCAGTTTGCCAATGCAAAAAAATGCAACTCTGGGTCTGACATATGTAGTTGCACGCAGTTGGCTATTGTCTAAATTGCACTTCCGTGCTCAATTAATTACTGGCTCTGCCTGTTCAACTGAATATTTTGCATGCACAAATAAAGCTCTTTAAAAGAAATAGCATGTGCAGAAGTATTTGGAAGGTTATTGTGTGCTACGTGTCTTAAAAGATCAAGCAGATATTTGCAATGCTTTGCTGAGTTTGTGACATATCTCTTTAATAGATTTGGAAAGAGCGCTCCGTCCTGATTTTAGGCAACACGGTGACAATATATAACAGACGCACAAGTGCACCTTGGGATGACAGCCTCTGTCATGACACCCTTCACAATTCACCTGCTCATGTGATGGAGTATATTGGCTTATTGGCAGCAGGGCTGGCTCTAGGTTTTTTGCCACCCCAGGCAAAAAAAATTTTGGCTGCTCCCCACCGCAGTCCTGGGCTCCCACCCTCTCCTCTGCTGCCCCAGCCCTGGGCTCTTCCCCCGCCCTGGCACCCCCTGCCACCCCAGCTCTGGGTTCCCCCCCCCTTCACTCCCACTACTGCCCTCACCTGCACCCCCCTACCTCCCCAGCCTTGGGCTCTCACACACCCACCCCGTCCCACACCCCTTGCCACCCCAGCCCTGGGTCACTGGTAACTCGCTCCCAGGGCGGGTCATCAGCATCCCATTCATGACACTAGCAGGGGCAGGCTGCATCCACCCAACTCCTTCCCGGAGGCTTGATTGAAGGCAAACCAATAGTTGCTATTGCAACACACTAGCGAGAGAGCAGGAAGTTGTTGACCATGCTTAGTAGCTGTTTTGGAGTCAGCGTGGAAGTTCCCATTAAGGGCAGACATTCCTGCATGTGGACACACACACTATTAGGGGAGGTCTACACTTTAAAAGCTGGGCTGGTACAGATGCATCACTGTAACGCTTTAGTGAGGACACTACTGCACCAACAGGAGAGCTGCTGCCGGTGGCATAGTTAATTCACCTCCACAAGAGGTGGTAGATATGTTGATGGGAGAAGTCCTCCTGTCACCATAGCAGTGTCTACACCAGGAGTTAGGTCAGTATAACTGTGTCACTCACGGGTGTGAATTTTTCACACCCGTGAGCAATGTAGTTATACCAAGGTAAGTTTGTAGCGTAGACCTGGCCTTAGTCAGAAGCTGGAAACTCCTGACAAATTAGTAATGAGCTCTAGCAGGAGTACAAACCTGGCAGCGATTCTGACACCAGTCAGATTCCTCAGTCCAGCCCTGTATGGAAAAGCTAGAGCTGCCAAGGGTAACCCAGACTAAACCTGTGGGTTGGATCTCAGTACGGTTTCCTGTAATGTTACAATCAGTGGGATTGAGGCTGGGAATCACAGACTGGAGGCTAAATGTCAGCATGAACTCTATTGCATCATTGAACCAAAGACACCAGGTGGGCCCAATAGCTAAAGTAATTGTCAGCTTCTCTTATTAAAAGTTGTACAGCTGCTTAATATGGTGGATGCTGAAATAGTTGGTGATGTGGTACAACAACAGGTTTTACCTGATTGCCAATATAATACCCATGGTGCGCTTATGTGAAAATAGAAGATCTACAGTTGTCAGAAGGCCCAGCCCCTGTACTTATTTGGTGAGGTTTAATATATATATATATTAGGGTGTAGGCCCTGTGTTATCTTTTTTATTTTAAAGGAAAATAACAAACCTCTAGTTAGTGATGAGATGAGCTGTACCTGCTGGGCTGTAGTGGTTTATCTTTGGAGGGTCATTCAGTGAAAAGAAATTCAAAACTGCTAATTGTGTGTGCGTAACTGTCTTATGGTAAAGACTGGTACTGGATTCCTAGAAGAAGAGAAAGAAAGTGAATCCTATTCCAGTGTCCACTTTTGGTATTTAGGGTGTTCCTTTTGAAAATCCAGCTGTAGTCTCTTGCAAGGACATGATGATCATTAATGATCTGGAGGATGGTGTGGATTGCACCCTCGGCAAGTTTGCAGAGGACACTAAACTGGGAGGAGAGGTAGATACGCTGGAGGGCAGGGATAGGATACAGAGGGCCCTAGACAAATTAGAGGATTGGGCCAAAAGAAATCTGATGAGGTTCAACAAGGACAAGTGCAGAGTCCTGCACTTAGCACGGAAGAATCCCAGGCACTGCTACAGACTGGGGACCGAATGGCTAGGCAGCAGTTCTGCAGAAAAGGACCTGGGGGTTACAGTGGACGAGAAGCTGGATATGAGTCAGCAGTGTGCCCTTGTTGCCAAGAAGGCCAATGGCATTTTGGGATGTATAAGTAGGGGCATAGCGAGCAGATCGAGGGACGTGATCGTTCCCCTCTATTCGACATTGGTGAGGCCTCATCTGGAGTACTGTGTCCAGTTTTGGGCCCCACACTTCAAGAAGGAGATGGAAAAATTGGAAAGGGTCCAGCTGAGGGCAACAAAAATTATTAGGGGGCTGGAAAACATGACTTATGAGGAGAGGCTCAGGGAACTGGGATTATTTAGTCTACAGAAGAGAAAAATGAGGGGGGATTTGATAGCTGCTTTCAACTACCTGAAAGGAGGTTCCAAAGAGGATGGATCTAGACTGTTCTCAGTGGTAGCGGATGACAGAAGGAGGAGTAATGGTCTCAAATTGCAGTGGGGGAGGTTTAGGTTGGATATTAGGAAAAACTTTTTCACTAGGAGAGTGGTGAAGCACTGGAATGGGTTACCTCGGGAGGTGGTGGAGTCTCCTTCCTTAGAGGTTTTTAAGGTCAGGCTTGACAAAGCCCTGGCTGGGATGTTTTAAAGTTGGGGATTGGTCCTGCTTTGAGCAGGGGGTGAGACTAGATGACCTCCTGAGGTCCCTTCCAACCCTGATAGTCTATGATTCTATGACATGAATTCATTGTCCGTGCAGATACTTTAAATCCGAGGAATTCTATAGGACAGAATTGGTAAGTAAATCAATTTAGTCCTCTCTATGCAGGTTATGCTAGGGGCCCTGGTATAAATTAGTCAGCTCTTAAGGCCTCTCTAAGTTAACAGCAGCCTCCCAGGGCTGCCCGATGAGCCAAAACATGCTGCCAAGTATCTCCATAGCATGCCCTGACATCCTCTTCAATTCCACTCATGCTCCCTATGCCAGGGCTTGCAGAGAGCACCAACTCAGGGGAAATCTTCCCGCAGCAAGAATCAGAGCTTTTACAGGCTCTTGTCTGCCATTCCAATTCTTTTACAGGGGATCAGAGCAGGGGTGAGAACATTATGCTTTGTGTATTCCCTTGTACCTGTGCAAAGTGAATACTAGCATGTCAGAACAGTAGCATCTGACATCCCCGGGACTCTCTCTGGATGATATGAGATTCAAGGCAGTGCAGAAGCAGGCCTAATATTTGCTTCTGCTTTGTTTCGCCGTACCCACAAAGAGCAGAACTTAAACCTGTGTGTGGGGTGGCAGTACGTTTCAGGTTAAAGAAAGCCACAAACAATAAACCAATACAGATCTCCATTAGTGAGAGAGAGCACAGTCACTCGCATTCACTTTCTGCACCTGGCAGGAAACCGACCTGGTAGTTGTTTCACAGCTCCTGTGTGTTAGGCACTCAGAGGAGCGCAGCATCCATCCATAGAGTGAGAGATCCTGTGTGTTTTATGTGTGTCACTGTTGGCCTGATCTTGATTTTAAACTAAACACACATCCACGGGCAGTGAGAGAAAAACAAAGCTGTTTTGGCCTTGAATTCCTGAAGCAATGTATCCCTAAAAATATACTCCACATGAGTCTATTAATACATTCCTCCGTCTCCGATAAGGCTCACCCAGTAATTTATGCTAATCTTAGAGATGTCTTAAATGCACTAATATGCCAGAGATTCAAAAGTGATGCTTTTAATCTTCCATATTAACAAGTAATTTTTGGCCTCACTCTGCAGGTATTTATTTTACAGACAAGGAGCTGACCAAAGATAAGAGACAAGCTGTGCTCCACTCCCCAGCCTGCTGGGGGGGCTCCCTAAATTCATTAGCGGGCAGCACAGCTGGCTACCAGTTCTGAGAGATTTTTCACTTCAGCTCATATGGGCAACTGACAGCACTGGGGGCAACTTGAAGATCTTGAAACTGGTGCAGAGGATACTGAGGTGGATCCTGGAGGGGCGCCATGCTCTCTCTCTGCAGAGCAAAGTTGCCCCGCGGAGTGGACTAAAGTGCCGTGATGGTGGTGCTCTGGGCTCTCTGTTTGCCCCAGGAGGAACTGCCACCTACAAGATAGGCCAGGAGGTAGCAACAGGGGGGAGAGGGCATCGCTGCGTCTGCATGTAAATCCATCAGGAGCCCTGAACCCTCTCCTAGCCACACCAAGAGCCTAGAAAGGCATCTATTGCTGTTCCACCCAGTAGGCTGGAAGGGCAGCCTTCTGCCTTCAAGCCCCGCAGCCTTCACATTGCATCCCATCACCACTAGTCCCCTCTGCCTGTTTGCTCTGGCTTTGTGCCGGGTGGGGCAAAACATAGCCAAAGCAGATTAGCAATCACTCCTGTCAAAGGGTTAAAATAGTGAGCAATGGAAGAGAAGAGGCTCCCCCCACCTGTCAAGTGTGGATAATGGTATTCCTCTTCCCCATCGTTTGTCTGTCTTCTCTAGTTATACTTTGGGTCAGGGACAGTCTCTTACTATAGGCCTGATCTCCGCTGGTATAAATCAAGCTCGCTCCATTAAGTCTATACAGCCACATTACTCTACACCATTAATTATTATTTATAACGTTAGCAGCCCCATTGTGCTCAGCACTGTACAAACACAAAACAGAAAGAAAATCTCTGCCCCCAAAGAGTTTACAGTCTCAGTACACACCAGCTGATGTGCTGGGCCAGGGCAATGGGGCCCAGATCTGTGTTGGGGCCTTTAAGTGCTACGTAATAATAATCCCTTGAATGAAGAAACTGTGTCCATGGCCATCTATGGTACCAGACTTGCTGATCTGCGGCAAACTCTGGAGTAGGTGGCGACAATCTACTGCTAAGTGACTGAACATGAGTCAGGTTCCATGGCAGGGACAAGGCAACTCGGGGACAAAAACTCAGCCCTCTATGTTCTTGAAAAAGGTGCCTTTTGCTTATGGGTTGTTGACTTGTGGACAAGCAGAGGGGCTGTGTGCAGTCTGGAATCCTTTTGACACAACTCTCTGGTCAAGCTAGTCCTATGGAAGATCTTAGCTCTGTAGTGAAGATTCTACCCTTTGTTGAGAGCTTTGTTGTCAGCGCCATGTTGTTTGTGCTGTGCCCTTTTTAAAGCAGATCACTTGGATCAACAACAAAGGATGAAGGGCCCACAAATATTATAGCTATTTGTGGACCTCATTAACCCTAACCCTCGTTCAAAAGGCTACTGAATAGATCGCAGTACAGATTCTCCGCTCTCAGACTGTTTGCTAGCCTTTCTCCTTCCCCTGTACAGTCATAGATGTATCTGAGTGCCATTTAAAGCAAAGACTCAGCACTTCCCAGAAGGGGATGGGGTCTCTTCTCAGTTCTGACACTGACTTCCTCTGTGACTTTGAGCAAATCACATTTTCTCTGTGTGGCTCAGTTTCCCCATCTGTAAAATGGGGGCGATGACACCTCCCGTCCCTGCATGAGACACAGCTCTGAGGGTAAATTTATTAATATTTGTGAGGTGCTCAGCCACTGTATCAATGGGGCCCAAAGAAACACCTAGACAGATAGAAAACCACCTTATCAACCTCATCTTATATGTTTATAATGTGACTTTGCTATATAAATAAAATCTCTCCCTTTCCACAAAAGCCTTATAAGAAAAATCAAGTGGGAGCAGATCAAATGTCCTGTCCTGCTCACAAGAAACAAATTGCACAATAATATTAAAACAATGATTACTAAATTAAACGGTCCCTTGTTAATTGTTTTGGTTTGCTTAAAATGACTGCATGTTTTTGGAATGCAGAAAGCACATTATCTTTTATTAATTAGCACAATAAAGAATTCCTTCAGACCCTGTTAATCCAAGCCATGGTTAAGTGAGCAGTTGATCATCTGAAAGACAGTTAAATATCCCTTCAAATTCATGTGTCATGCATTTATCTGAAATCCCATTTTTCTAAAGGCCCTTGACTCTTCAAATAAGTGGCATAAATTAGGCTCTGATCCTGCAAAGTTATACATGTGCTTAGCTTCACGCGCATGAATAATCCCACAGAATTCAATGGGACCACTCGCAAGTTTAATGTGAGTCACATGTGTCGCTGTAGAATCAGAGCCACAGATGGTAAGCTCTTTGGGGCAGTGACCATGCCTTAGTGTATGTTTGTACAGCACCTAGCACAATGCAGGCCTGGTCCCGTTTGGAGCCCCTAGGTCTTACCACCATACAAATAACTCTTCATCATCATGAGTCCTTTATAAGTAAAAAGAAAATGCATAAATGCAATAAATAAATTACTCAGGGAAGTGTCCAGTCCTGCAAAGTATGCTGCGTGCCATCCTATCCCACATGAGTTCACTTGAAAGCTGAAGTTGCTTGCAAGATTGAATGCTAAATAAATTATTTTATTAGTATTTACTAGAAATAAATAATACATAGTTTCCGTGTAGTACTTTTCATCAACATAGGACTTTACAAACATTAACTAGTTAATTCCCCCCACACCCTTCTGAAGCATAAAAGCATTATCTCCATTTTACAGATGGAGAAACTGAGGCAAAGAAGTGAGTTGCCCAGAGCCCCAGAAGGAGTCAGTGTCAGGGATAGGATCAGAACTTGGGAATTCTTTCCTCCAAGATCACACCTCTCCATAATTTCTGTCAGTTGCTAAACTTCACTATAAATGATTTATAGAATGGATGCATTCTCAAATTCCCATTAACCATTGCCATAACTAATTTCAAGTCTCATCATAAGTGAATTCCTCCTCTCTGATTCATAATCCTCCCGGGTAGAAGAAATTCCTTTTCCTCTCTTTCTATCATAAATACTCCACATTGGTTCTGGTGGATGCCTTCCGACCTTGAACATGCAGCTTCCTGCATTCCTGATGAGCAAAGCAATGCAAACTGTGACTGAAGCGCAGCCTTAGAAATTAAAGGCTCTTGTTGTTATCCATAGGCGGCCAAAGAAGAATGAGGGAGGGGGAGCGTTTCCTCCCTGCAGCGCCTCACCCCACCATACTCTGTATCTTACTTCGTTCCCTGATGGCTTAATTTTGTTGTACTTACTTTCCCAATAGATTTCTCACTCCTCTTTTCCCCCAGCGCACCACAATAAATCAATGCCAACCATGCCAAATTGCTTGCCATGATATACTACACCTGAAATACCCCTTCTCCACACCATACACTTTATACCTTTTATTTTACTTTTGCAAATAACGGGGCTTGTTCATCGGTTCAAGACCATTAATAGAACAATGATCAAATAAAAAGACCCCAGGCATAAACATGACATGAGCAAGAAAATGGATGGCTGCTCATACTCCTTTCTAATATCATATTATTCCAGTGGTACTGTAAGTTTTTTGACCTTAAGCAAAGGAAGGTTGATGACTTTAATAGAGTTTCTTCATAAACCTTTGTCTAGCATTTTCCTCGAAAAAACAAACAACAAACCCTACTGGGGTTTTCTCTCTCTTTTTTTTAATGCAAGATATTCTTGTTTTATACATCTGAGTTATCAAATCTTTGATTCACTTCACTGACTCCAAGGTACCAGCCTAGCCACCAGACAGCACTTAAAGGAAATTAATCAGAATTGTGCTTCATATAAAGGGTAAATTTACACTTTGTTTTTTAATTTAAAGGATGAGAAGTACAAGGATGAAAACAGCTGGTAAAAGGGAAATAAACTGCGGTATGATTTGGCCGGGATGTGATCGCTTCATGTTGCAAATGCTTCAGAGCTCAGGTTTTGCATTTGTTTTGTTTTGTGTTCATGGTGAATAATCTGGCAAGCAATAAGAAATTCATAAATCCTGATGGGTGTTTTTTTTTATATTAACAGACATAGGGTTTGCTTCACATCTCTCTGTACATGCACATTATATTTGATAAAAACAACGAGGAATCCCTGTGGCACCTTAGAGACTAACAGATTTATTTGGGCCTATTATATTTGATAGTACAACTTAGATATTTGAATTAGGTTTGGACTATACTATTTATTTGTGCTAGGGTAGCACCTAGAGATTGAGAGTCTATGGCCTGTGTTATATGGGAAGTTGGTCTGATTGTCCCTTCTGACCTTAAAATCTTTTAATCTCTGACTCTAGTAGTTGTAATCAGGATCAGGGTTCCATCATATCAGATACTGAACAAGCATGTCATTATTATTTGTATTGCAGTAGCACTTAGAGATCCTATTGTGCTAGGTAATGTACAAACATATAGCAAAGAAACAGTCTCTGACTCAAAGAGCTTACAAACTAAGAGTCTAGACGACAAAGAGATCCAACAAACAGACTGGGGGACGTGCAAGAAAACACTCAGATGATACTGGTCAGGATGGGAAGCAGTGGCCACAGCTTATCCTAACAGTTGTTCCTCTGAAGAGCTAACCACTTCCAGGCACTAACCGGCTCACTACTATATTGATAAGATTGGGCAAACTGGTTTGGATAAAAATAAGACTCTCTTCTCCCCAGCGACTTGGTATCAGATTTAATTTGAGGGTTGAAAGTTCTGGTTAGCAATGTTTTTATTTCTTCTTGTGTTGAGTTTGGTGCACTTAGGCACAGAAGATATGTGTCCCAGAGACAGGCACTCATCCAGATAGGGGTGATATCTGTATTTGCACTGCTTGCCAGCTATCTTAGAATCATAGAATCATAGAATATCAGGGTTGAAAGGGACCTCAGGAGGTCATCTAGTCCAACCCCCTGCTCAAAGCAGGACCAATCCCCAACTAAATCATCCCAGACAGGGCTATGTCAAGCCTGACCTTAAAAATATCTAAGGAAGGAGATTCCACCACCTCCCTAGGTAACGCATTCCAGTGTTTCACCACCCTCCTAGTGAAAAAGTTTTTCCTAATATCCAACCTAAACCTCCCCCACTGTTATCATCCAGCTATCATGAGTGAAAACTGGACACTGACAAAAGTTCTTCAGGAAGCTGTGACCAATAGAACCAGACTTCTCGGAACAAGTGAGGGATAAGCTTTAAGCAACAGCTCTCTCCCTGAACCTTAAAAAATGCAGCGCAGAAAATGAAGTACCCTTTATTTAGCTCTTTGCTGCATGTTATCCTTTCTTTTATAATAAACTAGCTCTGTTGTTGAATGACTGATTGTTTTCTGTGGGTCTCCCTGCAAGTCTGTTCAGTGCAGTGAAGGGCTTGAGTCAAATCCCCAGATCCAAATACTGCCAAATTTTGATGGATTTGGAATTGGGATCCCGATTCATATTTTGTAGCTGTTCTCCCATTTAGGCACAGAACTGGGGGGTGGTCAGGACCCCCGGTCTCTGTTCTTAGCTCTGCCACTGACTTTCACCGAGCCCTTTAACCTGGGTGCATTTCAGCTTCCACATCTGTGAAAACCATATTGCCAAGATCAGACCCGATTGTGGTAAGTGCTGCGTCTACACAAAGACAGAGACTTGCGTAAGTAGAGCTGCCCGGAAGAGCTAAACAGACAGGATAAACAAAGGGTGGGAGAAAAAATATAGTAGCCCCATGTGTATTATTTTTTGAATAGGGATACATTTGCTCCTCCAAAAAGTGCTTTGTAACCTGTAAAGGAAATACCCTACCAAAATGCTAGGTTCTGAACATCTTGTGAGGAAGTTGGAATCCAAACGGGGATCCAAGCTTTGTGGCTGCCCCCTATCTCTGTAGTGGAATGAACCACAGTTCCAGATCCCAAGGCACCCATACTTTGGACTCTGCCTCTGATTTCTTTGGTTTAGATCCATTCTCTTTGGATTAATGATCCAAAGGTTGAACACCTCCGGTTTATTTCTTCCTCTGTTGCTGCTCACCAAGTGGTACCTCCAAAGATTTTGTGCAGCTTTAAGTCCAGAACCTGTCCAAAATATTGTTTCCTGTCCCGAGCTGAATGCAAGCTAATTTTTATTTATTTATTTTTGCAATTATACTCCCCATAGAAAAGTCCTAGTGTTTTATGTTGACAAAAACATCCTGAAAATTTAATAGCAGAGAATTCAGAATTTAAATAGTACTGTGCATTCATTTCCTCTCTGTGTGTTCATAAATTCTTACAGTAATGAAAGCTTCTAAGTTAAATATCTTTAAATCACCTTCCTCCCCACTCTTAATTTATTTATTTTGCTGCGAGCCTGGAAGTGTCCTTTTTTTTTTTTTTTAATGCTCTTCATCTGTACATTGCAAAAGCCAAGGGCTTGCTTTATGTGGCAGGACAGGGCAAAATATGCAATGCTATTCCCTTCCCTGTTCTCATTTGTGTAAAACCAGGAGGGTGCTACATTATCCGAAAGGCAGACAAGACTTATCTGTCACTTGCAGAGCTTAGCTAATGTATGTCGCAGTCCTCTAAGGAATGGTGTTTCAGTGATATAAATGTAATGGAAGTAATATGAATGTGTGGGCATTAAATTAAATGTCAACTCTGACCTTTAGAGGTCAAAGCATCAAAGGCTGGTGTGACAGATGTTCTTTCTAAATCTCCCTTAGTGATGCCATATATTTGAAATGTACAGCAGGGTAACAACCTGGTAACAACTTGAGCCAAGATATACTGTGTCTGGCATGTGCAACTAATCCGTCGTTGCATGCTGTAGAAAAGCAACTGAGTCAGAAAGTACAATAGACCCCAGATCTTCCTCCTGGCAACAAGGTCTGTCACCCACAATGGGAGAGCTGGCTGGCATCAAGCAGTGGATGTGCCTGAGTAACAGTGAGATGAGAAGAGTTCTCATGGCAGTTCACTGATGTTGTAAGGGGCGGGGGGAGTCCAGTTGCCATGTTTAAGTGATACAAGACTATCAGTCATACTCGGCACTAGCTGTACATAGTGCGGGTCTCAGGGTGCTTTGCAAATATTAATTACGCTTCACAAAACACCTGTGAGGTAGATAGATATTATGGGGAACTGATGATGTGCAAAGGGGCAAAGTGATTTGCCCAGAGTGAGCCAAGAATAGAAACTCAGGACCTTGGACTCCCAATCTCCTGCTCTGACCCCATTGCCTCCTAAATAGATATTCTGTGGGGGAGGCAGGCGGTTAGAGGAGTAAATGTGGTGTGCACTAAGTCAGGAGCTTGCTTCTTTTTGTTTTCTTTCACAGTGGGGTAACGGGAGAGAATCAAGAAATACCAGGCCTATTCATCATTATGTTATGCCTCCATTATGCCAGCAAGACCGGCAAAAAGGGCAGACCAGGATGCCCAAGGAATTCTCAGTGTGCGAGACCTTGCACCATATCTGCAGCATCCCCAGGCACATGGGCTTTTTGGGGTGGGTTGAATGAGGATGGGGCAAGGTGGGGACATTCTTGTGTCCTGGTTATTTTGTATCCATACAAAGCCCCATCCAGGGTGCTGAAGCAGGGGTCTCAGGGCTGTCCTAGCCTGCACCAGAGGCTCCTGAACAGGAAAGATACAGACTGTCTCCCTATCTATCCTAGCACCATGCTATTCTCCGGGGATATTGGATGATGACAAGGTCACACTGCCCCAGGAGCAGCCAATTGTGACTTGGAGTTACAATCAGCCTCCAGCTACCCTGCACCAGCCCTATAACACTGATTGGTGTAGCATACCTGTGTCGGCTCAAAGCAGTGGTTCTCACCCTGTTTACCATCATGGGCAGCTTATGTAGAGCCCTGTGTGGATACAAATTCATGTCTGCAGATAGAAATTGGTATCCGCTGAACCGCAGGGCTCTTCCGGGAACCACAGCAGTGAAAGGAGCAGGACGTGGGGCTGCCGCTCCCAGAAGCCAGCACCCCATGCCAGCAGGTCCCCCTGCGTGGCTGTATCACCCCCCAGCCCCACCCCATCCCTTCCAGGCAGCTGTCTGCGTGACTGCATCTCCTGTCTGGAGCCTGTACAGCCGTGCTGGAGGACAGGGCTGAGGGCGGGGCGGGGGGTGGTACAGTCGTGCCGGAGGAGCTGCTGGTGTGGGGTGCAGCCACACAATCTATATACTACCTGAGGATGTCACGTGGGCCGTAGCTGCGCACTGATTGGGCCACAAGCAGCCCCCGGATTGAGAACCACCGCCTCAGAGAAGGGGTCCGTCTGCTCCGCATCCACCTGTGTGAGTGGAGCAGCAGGGGTTCTGTAGAGGCTGCTTCCCCCACCCAGTCAAGTGGGTGGCCAGCTCTGCTGTGTCTTATTTCCTCATGTGGCCGCACGGCATAGACAGTGCTCTGGTCCCAGACGATTTGGCCCAGTGCTGCGTGTGACCCCATGAAACTCCGAGGGCAGAACTGGACCTTTTGTAGTTCATATACAAGACAGAGGGGCCTAATCTGAAAGGTCAGGAACTCAACAGGACAAAGAAATGAAAGTGTTTTCCATCCTGAACAGAACAAAGGCGTCGATATTAGGAGTGGTGTATAAATGACCAGATGTATAAATACACCAGAGAGGGTATGACTGCCAGTCTATAAATAAAGAGTCTATAGATGTTGATCAGAGAATGATGTAATTAAATTGCCTTCAAATGCTCAGTTCCTGGTAGCTGAAAGCCCCTTTTCGGTTGTTGCTGTTGTTTTTGTTTTTCATTTCAAACAAATTGGGACTTGATAAATGATTTAGTGCGAACTAACCTAGCAGCCACCCCCTGCACACAAAAGTGAATCTGATTCAAGTAAATGTGTTTTTTGACAAATGGCTTCTGCCTGCATGATTTATCAATTTAATGTGGACTGGGTACTGCAACAGCATGGTACTGGTTATGGTTTTTCGTATTTCTGGCTTTACATTCCCAACTGCTTGTATGGAGGCAGAGGGAATTAAACATTCTAGAGATTACTGGGGGGTGGGGGGGACGTGATTTGCATTCGTTTGGGAATATGTGTCTCAACCACCAAAAATAAATAAACCAATATAAATAAACCAATAAAAGACACATATGACTTCACTTGAATCCTCAGCAAAGGAAGCCATCCAAAGACTCTGAAGCAGGAAAATCAGGAATATCATCAGAGTTAAGTGAGACTGGTAAATTACAAACCACAGAATAACTTCTCTTGTCATAAATCCACCCCATAGAGTTCCACGTTTCACACGCACTCTAACAGGCCACTATAATAATATGGAACCCTTCTGCCAGGTGGAGCCGGCAGCAACCGGGGCCGGGTTCAAGATGTAAGGGTTCCTTTTCAACAATACAACACAAAGCCGGCTCGAGCCCCCACCCAGTAACCTGGGGAAATTGCACACCAGCCCTGGGTGCCTCTGAGAGGCGATACTTCCCCACTCGCAAGCACAGAGTCTGACAGTAGAAAAGAAACTTTTAATGAAAGGCGGGACATTACCCAGCATTAATTAGGAAAAATGCCATAAGCAGGATTCATAATTATAAAACTGTGAGCACGACACCCACCCCAGAGTGCGTGGGGCACTGCCTTCCGCCTCACGTTCTTGAGTCCTGCAAGCAAAAGTTCCTTTACTGTGCCCCCATCTGTTCCCTCACTCACAGGACCCAGGGCTCAGAGGTGCATCTGTATGAGTTCACCACCCACCCGGGGAAGAAGGCACCTTGCTTGCTCCGCCATCTGAGCACTTGCTCTGGCTGGGAGGACCACCAGCTGCAGTTCCTCTGCACTGGCCACCCTGCCAGATGCTCCTTCCACTCCCTGTGACCTCTGCAGGTCAGTCGCTTAGTGATTGTCAGTTCTTAGTGATTTTCAGCTTTTAGCAGGCTGGGCAGAAATGCTGTCCCACCACAAGTGATTTCAGCTCTCATTTCAGCATTTAAAATAACACAGGCTCCTAATAGAGCCTATTTAGCTCTATCTTTGAGCAGTGGGGAGGAACAGGTTAAACCAGACTGTAACCTTAGGGAGACGCCACACCTTCTGGCTGGAACACCTGTCCCCACACCCCTCTTGCTCTCACAGAGCTCTGGCATTTGAGTCCCTGGTTTAACAAGGTCCTTGTAGCTGAGGGCAACCCTCTCGTTCAGGACAGGTTAAGCACAGTTCTGCTCCCCTTTATTCATACAATAAAGACAACAACATTGATAACAGCATTTCACTACCCCTGCATTCAATACTAAAGTGATTTGTAACCCAACACCAGCCAAAGTTGAGCACTTTGAGCAGCACTGCTCTAGCTACTGGGTATCTAAGCAGAGTAGGTGTGTTCAAGTAAATACAGTTTGCTCCTGAAATCTCTCCCCCATCCCAGCTAGCTGTCATGGGAGAGTTCATTCAGACTCTGCTTACACAGAAAAAAAGGTGAAATTCAGATCTTGGGCCAAAACTTCAGCTGGCCTAAATCCAGGTTGCTCCAGTGAAGTGAGTGGAGTGATGCCAATTTACACAGCCGAGGATCTGGCCCACTGTGTCTAGTTCAGAGGTGGGCAAACTATGGCCCGTGGGACCCTCCGGCCTGGCCCCTGAGCTCCTGCCCTGGGAGGCTCACCCCGGCCCCTCCCCAGCTGTTTCTCCTTCCCCATAGCCTCACCTCGCCATGCCGCCAGTGAGTTCCTGGGGCAGCGCAGCTGCAGAGCCCGGCCTGACCCGGTGCTCTGTGCTACGCAGTGCGTGGCTGGCTCCAGTGCTCCAGGCAGGGGTAAGGGGCAGGGAGCTGGGGTGTGTGGATAGAGGGCGGGGGAGTTTGCAAGCAGGGGTGTGGATAGGGGGTCAGGGTGGTCAGAGGGTGGAGAATGGGGGGGTTGAATGGGGGCAGAGGTCTGGGGGGGCAGTCAGGAAGGATGAGGGGGTTGGATGGGGTGGCAGGGAGCAGGCAGGGGCAGGGGTTGTGGGGGCAGTCAGGGAGAAGGGGTGGTTGATTGGGCAGGGGTCTAGGGGGGAAGTCAGGAAGGAGAGGAGGGGTTGGATGGGGCAGTCAGGGGCGGGGGGTCCAGGGGCGGTCAGGGGATAGGGAGGGATGGATGGGGCAGGGGTCCCAGGGGGGCCATCAGGGGGCGAGAAGCAAGGGTGGGTCAGATAGGGGGTGGGGGCCAGCCCACACCTGGCTGTTTGGGATGGCACAGCCTCCCCTAACCGACCCTCCATACATTTTTGGAAACCTGATGTGGCCCTCAGGGCCAAAAAGTTTGCCCGCCCCTGGTCTAGTTGCTAGTTTATAAAATACTATGGATTAGATTTTCCAACCTCACTGATGGGTAAGCACTCACTGCTGTGAGTAAAAGTCGCATGATCCAGCCCTATAGCGATGGATGTAACTTATAAACCTTGCCTGTCCCTCTGCAACCAAGCGGGAAGAGCTAGAAAATGGTTTGCTGTGTGTCGTTGTATAAAGACATGGGGTGTGGCTGCAGAGAGCAAAGGTCATCTTCCATTTTGGAAGGCGGGTCTCTGGACTGCAGGGGGCAGAATAGTTGTAGCTGTCTCTGGCTTACAATAGCCTCTCATTGCTGTGTTATGTTACATTGAGATGAAAATAACATACATGTTATTTATGCATCAATGAAGTGAGCTGTAGCTCATGAAAGCTGATGCTCAAATAAATTGGTTAGTCTCTAAGGTGCCACAAGTCCTCCTCATTCTTTTTGCGAATACAGACTAACACGGCTGCTACTCTGAAACCTGATAAATGTTAATTTAAGTCCTACATGCCACAAAAACCTTTCTGGAAGGAATGGTCATGTTGCTAAAGGAGAGAGGTCGATAATGTGTTTGCGGCTGCAGTTCATGCAGGACAAACACTTGCATTGTCACACATCGAGGAACAAATTTGTATATGGCCTCAAACTACCCAATTTGAGAACAAATGCTATTTGCATGTGCAAATGCTCTAAGAGACTAAACCTGAACATAAGGTGCACTCTCTCACTAAGACAGCCTGTAAGACGAGTTGATTATCTCATTCCACTTTCTCGTGGGTAAGTGTGCCAATGGTAACTTCATAGCTCTTTCTGTTAAAGCAAATACCACCTCTTGGCTGAAAAGGATGTTAAACTCTCTGGAGTCAGGAAGACTGGGTTCTATCGCCCACCCTGCCACTGAGTTGCTATATGCCCTTGGGCAAGTCACTTTACTTCTCCTTGCCCCTGTTTTCCCTTGCCTCAGTTCTAAACGCTGCAGGACAGGGATTGTCTCTTTTGCTATGTCTATGGATAATGTTGGCACAATGGACCCCCTTCCCCCCCGCCCCCCCGCACAAATCTCTAGCCACTGCTGTTATCCTACTGATCATAACAACAACAGTCTTCAGCGACGGTGTCCAACATTTCAAAGCCGTGCTCTTTCTCTTGGGTTAGATCCATAAATTTTAACGCCAGAAGGACACCATCCTTATCAATTAGTCTGAGCCTATAAGCTCTGGTCACATGTCAGTTTGGGGAAAATGGGTCAAACTAGGCTGGATGAGTTAGGCCAGCAAGTGGAAATGGCAGAATGGAAAGGAGAAATGGGCAGGAATACCACACACATGTATTTCTACGGCCTCTCTTGAGTAGTTGTCGTTAGCTCTTCATATGCCACTGCATCACTTCGCCAGAGGCTAAAGTCTTTCACTGGTCAGTTTATCATACTGGCAATGGCAAGACAAGCACAGCTGGTTGCATGCCTGTCTCTCACAGGAATGCTGAGAGGGAGTAGTGGAAGAGCACATAATCCTCCCTTCTTTTGCTAAATAAGTCTGAGTCCTTGCACTTCGGCTAAGAATCCGTCTTTCCCTTGTCTCAGATCGTGCCTTCCCAGTGTCAGATATATTCTACTGGTCACAAAATAAATGTCCGGTGGCAGAAAGCATTGTACAGGTTTTCCTTTTTCTTCATCATAACTCACTGGAGCCCTTTCACTCCACCTGAGCCAGCAGATCAGATTTCAAATAAAATAAAATTTAAAACATGCATTGATTTTCCAGAAAAGAAAAGGTTTAAAAGTTCTGTCACTCTGCGCAGCAATGTCTCTGAGTTTCTATTCTCTCGGCCCCATCTGGGCTGTCAGACTATATCATAAAATTAACGTGCAAGGAGAAGAAGGCTTTCTTGATCTCTCAGAGCAAACCCTAGTATTGTGAGGGGACTTGCCTCTATTCTTGGCTGAGAGCACAAATGTCTTACAAGAATCAATGTCCACATTTACACTGGGGTGACAAGCACAAGTGAAAATGTAGGAATTAATTCATATCCATGTTGGGAATGATATCATACTCCATACATACGTAACACACATTTGTGACCCAGACAGGGGTGTCGGCAGCGGGGATCAAACCTGGGACCTCTGGAGCTAAATGCACGAGCTGCTTCTGCATAAACTAAAAGATGCATATCTCTTAGACAAGGTTGTAGCAGGCTTATCAATCTCTAGGGGGCCTAGCCACCACTAGATGGGGAAAGAATTCCACTCCGAGCAAGCAGAGGGTTACCCATAAAATCTTGCATTAACATGGCATTACAATTGCTGACCTTCATTTTGTAACACTGATAGGCCCCAGCTAAGATCAGAGCTCCATTGTTCCGGTACTGTACAAACACATGGTAAGAGACAATCTCTGCCCTAAAGAGCTTGCACTCTAGATAAGACAGACTAAGGGTTGGAGAAATGAAGTATCATTATTATTTTATAGATACTTTTAACTGATGGGAAATTGAGGCACCGAGAGATGAAGTGACTTGCCCAAACTCACAGAGGGAGGCTGTGACAGAGCTTCAGATTGAACCCCGAGCTCCTAACCACCTATCCAGTGCCATAATCACAAGACCATCCTCCCTCTGTTATGCACGCACTTGAAGTTCAGGAAATCCTGGGTTAAGATCTCAGCCTTTTCACATAGGCGGAGCTGTTTGGTCCCAATTCTACAGCTGGCACTTACAGATGAATGTAGGAATTGTCCAAACAGATCAGACTAATGGGCCATGTAGAGTAGGATCCTGATTCCAGCAATGGCTGGCACCAGATGCTCCAGAGAAAGGTGTAAGAAGTTTTCTAAGGGGACAATTATAGAATAGGCTGTCTATATGGGAAGTTTCTTCTTAGTCTGTATCAGTTAGAGGTTGGCTTGTGCTCTGATCCATTAGGCAGTGTTTCCTAGTAGATAGAGCAATGCCCTGGGACTCCCTGCTGGGGGACTTTGGATGAGTGACTTCCCCCCTCTGGGCCTCAGTTTCCCCATCTCTAAAATGGGGTAATGATACTGACTGCATTTGTTAAAGTGCTGTGAGATTGCTTAATGATGATATGGAGCTAGGTATTATTAAAAATATGTATTTTAAAACATTTTCTATCATTCAATCTCAACGCCTATTAGAAAGATGTGTCAGTGGTGTTATTCCTGTTCTACAGATGGGGAAATCTTTCCCAAGCTCATGTCAACCGGTCATTGGCAGAGCTAAGAACAAAGTCCTGGTGTCCTGTTCCCTTCATGTACCACATGAAATGCCTCAACCGGCTATAAAGGAGATAGGACTGGTCACTGCACTGAGAGGGTGTTTGGATTCTTTATTAATAGAGCTGATTTGCTTCCTCTGTAATAAGGCAGTCTTAAATTTTACCAAGAGATCAGCACAGACCTTCCTATGCAAACGTACTCTGGAAAACAAACATGCTATAAACAAACTCTGGTTCCGTATCATTTATACTGAAGATATGCATTCTGTTAGGCTGACACACAGACTGTAAACAAGCACAAAATTTACTGCTTGTTCTGAGATGTGTACTGCCATCTTTCTTAGTTATTCCTGAAGTTTCAAACATTATCCTTTGAATGTCCCCAGAGTATAGAAACAAGAAGCAAATCTACTTTACAAAAGAAGAAAAGGGTGAGTTCTTCCTGGCCTTTCATCTGCCTGTACTATCAGCATCCCTGCGAGATGATTCCTTCTAGCTATGATATCCTCTGGGGTTGCTAGTGTCATGGCACAGACATGAATATGTTAACACGACAAATGCAGTGTTTGGTAGGAAACAACACAATTCCCTTGAAAACAACCCATACTTTTAAATAGAGATATGCAGGTACCAAAATATTTTCCATTGTGTTTACCCTGAAGTACCCTCTCTGCTAGCATCTGTCTACACTATAGGTGGGAACAATGGTCCAGGATGTAGTAGGCATATTTAATTCTGCCTTGGCATGAGGGGCTAGACTACATGACCTCTTGAGGTCCCTTTTGGCCCTACATTTCTATGGTTTTCTGTTGCATTTCTAGTGTAGCTGGGCCCTTTGTGCTTTCCCTCATGCCTGGGAAGAGCTCCCCGTAAACATCTGCAAAGCTACCTCATTATACTCCTTACAACTCTCCTTTGCTGTGATGCCTACAAAAAACTTAACAGCAGCTAGACCACTGGTTTGCTGAGACCACAGTCTATTATGCTGATCAATATTATTTCATTGTTTCCTTGTCCACTTCCATCTGACTGTTCCCATCTATTATCTCTTGTCTTACAGTTAGACTGTAAGCTTTTGGGGGCAGGAACCTTTTTTTGTTCTGTGTTTGTACAGCACCTAGCACAATGGGCTCCCAGTCCATGACTAGGGCTCGTAGGAGTTATAACAATACAAATAATGAATGAAAATGATAATACAGGTGCAGTTCCAAAGACGTCGTAGTAATCTTGTGACCATTCAAGCACCTCTGCCTTCAAGCACCACCAGTGCCCTGTTGGTTCTCTGCCATACCTTTGCTTACCTACAGAGGGCGATATTGTAGCTCTCACTACAGTGCCAGACGTAGAGTGTCATCCTCAGAAGGGATGTTTCATCATGAGAGAATCAGCATTTCTGGGACTGAAATGGCATTTGTGAAAGTCCCACTTTAGGGATACAGGAATTAGCATGCTGGAAAAGGCCAACAGACCATGTAGCCTGGAGTCCTGTCTACATCACTGGATGCCGCCAAGCAAGACATACGAACTTCCAGTATATTCCTTGGTATGCAGGGCTACAACATGGGGGAATTCCCCTGATCCCCATGGTGGGATTCCTCCCTGAACTCTATTTGGTCATCAGTTAAAATCCTGATGCATAAGAATTGATTGCTCCTGTAATTTTATCCCTCACTGATGAAGCTACAGATGCTCCTTCTTATTTATATATAGTAGAACATCACTAAATTTGTTTTAATCGCCTTGGAGACTCCATTGCAAATTACTGGATTAACAGCAAAGAGACTCCATTGCAAATTCCTGAATTAGCAGCAAAGTGAGCAAATGCATTTATTTTAAAAAGCAAGGTCCATGCAGCATATGATGTGCTTTGTTCATTTCTTTGACACATCTAGTTTATTTTTAATTATTCATAATACTTCACATTGCACTAATAAATTCTCTTGAATACATTTAGTGTAAGTAAAGAAATCTTAGTAATATAAGACTTTGCTAAAAGCTGCTAATGTTAAACGCTTGTTGACAAATGGGGAGAGACCATTAGGGTTTTTTTGCATTCAAATAATAGGTTGTGAAAATTAGCAACATGGAAATTAGGAGGGTCTAATGTAACTGTCTAATCTTCTTTAATTTTACCACATTAACGTCCTGAAGCAGGCAGTTCCACAGGTTAATTACAGTGGCTTAAAAAATGTTTTTCCAGTACCCGCTCTGAGCTCGCTGTCTTTTAATTTTACCACTTATTGTCTTGTACTTATATCTTCTTTGACAGCATAGTACTTTGTACGTGCATAGCAGTTTTCACCCTCGATCAGAGGGGGTGCCTAGCCAGCACCCCGCCCTCCCCCCGCAGTTCCCATTGGCCGTGGTTCCTGGCCAATGGGAGCTGTGGGGCCAGCACTTGGGGCGGGGGCAGCGCGCAGAGCCCCCCTGGCTGCCCCAAAACTTAGGGGCTGCAGGGGCATGCCGGCCCTTCTGGGAGCCGCGTGGAGCCAGATAGGCAGCCTGCCAGCCGTGCCAACTGCACTTTTAACATGCTGGTCAGCGATGCTGGCCAGAGCTGCTACACTCTCTTGTCAACCGGGTGTTCCTCACCCTCTGCAATGCCCCAGCCCAGAGCCTCCTCCTGCACCCTGAGCCCCTCATTTCTGGCCCCACGCTGGAGCCCTCACCCACTCCCGCACCCCAACCTCCTGCCCCAGCTCGGTGAAAATAAGTGAGTGAGTGAGGGTGGCGGGCAGCAAGCGACAGAAGGAGGGGGGATGGAGTGAACAGGGTGCAGGGCCTTGGGGAAGGGGTAGGGCAGGCCACAGGCGAGGGTGTTCAGATTTGTGCAATTAGAAAGCTGGCTACCCTACATTCAACACACAGCTGTCCACCTCCCTAACTAGCCTCAGGCAGGCAGGGAGCACATCTGTGATGTTCATTAACTCCCGCAGGGCCAGTCCTGCCAGGGGAGTCACTGAGTCCACCATTTGGATGCAGAATCACGGCCCCCTGATGTCTGGCATTTATTTAAACAACCTCAGTTCCTGCTGAGTATAAACAGCATCCATTGTTAATTGCGGTTTATCACGGATGCAGAGAGAGCGCGATCACTGAGACATAAACTCCAAGGGGAGGCCTCTCCATGTATCACGGCTTCCAAAGTGGGAGAAAAGGGCATGTTTTTTAAAAAAAAGTCCTAACTACAGGATGGTTGAGAGGAATTATATTAGAAAATCATTTTCCTTGGCTGGCAGCCGCCAATTTTCTACCAATCCGAAGGTAGGAAGTGCAGAATTAGCTCCATAATGTCAGCTATTAAATTATTTCAGTCCAATATTTCTCACCCCAACAGGGAAGGCTGCTCCTTCTGCAATTTATTTTGCCGAGACACTGACCTGACTAATGTCTCTAGCATGTTTTATGGAATAAAATAGATTGCAGTTTGGGGAGGGGTGTGGAGACGGGGGTGGGGGAAGAAGAGAAGGGAGGTGATCCTTGCCTTCGGCTTTGGAGTGAAAATAAAGGCCTGCAGCTGGCAAATTACGTATTGCACTTGGCTGTGCAAGATTCCATATCTAATTCCAACTTTTAATGTGATTTACATGACCTGCAACACGTTTATAGGCGACAGCAGGCTTTTTCATGCCTTTGATTTTGGGGTAATTATTTTTAGAGCTGAAAGATTTTTACTGTCCTTTATAGAACTTTGGACAATAAACACATCACGTTTTTTAAAAAGCCTACAAGAAAGATCAGGAAAAAGTTCAATAAAGAACAGGTGAAACTACTGTTGCCTAGTGAAAGGGACAGGTGGCCAGGTGCAGAGATGACATATAGGTGACCTTATGGGCCAGGTCCCTAGTAGGTCCTGTTTGTGCCTTAGGGAAGGAGGTGACGATTCCCCTGTCATCGAGGGCAACCTACAACAGCCCCACTCTTCCCCTGGAGGGGGAGTGTCAGGAAGAAGGGGCTGAAACAGGTATGAGGCTGTTCAATGCTGTAGGGCAGTAAGGGCAGCACTGTGCATTAATGATTCTCCCAACCAAAACAGGTCATGACTTGGGTGGCAGAACATCTTGACAGTGCTGGTGTTTCATTAAGGAGCCCTCTCCCTTCTGTTTAAAGTATTTATATAGAATCATAGACTATTAGGGTTGGAAGAGACCTCAGGAGGTCATCTACTCCAAGCCCCTGATCAAAGCAGGACCAACCCAACTAAATCATCCCAGCCAGGGCTTTGTCAAGCCAGCCTTAAAAGCTTCTAAGGAAGGAGATTCCACCACCTCCCTAGGTAACCCATTCCAGAGCTTCACCACCCTCCTAGTGAAATAGTGTTTCCTAATATCCAACCTAAACCTCCCCCCACAGCAACTTGAAACCATTGCTTCTTGTTCTGTCATCTGCCATCACTGAGAACAGCCGAGCTCCATCCTCTTTGGAACCCCCCTTTAGGTAGCTGAAGACTGCTATCAAATCCCCCCTCACTCTTCTCTTCTGCAGACTAAATAACCCCAGTTCCCCCTGCCTGAATGGCTGCCATTCACGGAGTATTTGAACACCTCACATTCTTTATATACATTTAGCCTCCCAACACCACTGGGAGGTAGGGATGTATTGTTTACAGGTCAGGAACTGAAGTACATGGGGGATGTCTACACTGCACTAAAACACCCACGGCTAGCCCAGGTCAGCTGACTTGGCCTGCATGGTTATAAAACTGAGGTGTAGACTTTTCAGCTCAGGTTGGGGGCTGGGCTCTGGAATCCCACAAGGGGATGTTATGGACCAGGATGTGGGCAGTCTGACCTAGTAGTCTGAGCAGGAGTCAGGTCTAGTGGGAAAAGCAGGCATCGAGGTTGAGGAACAAAGCCAAGGGTCAGCACCAGAATCAACTGCCAAGTACCAGAGCCAAGGGTTGAGCCAGAGTCAGAACCAGGAATTGAAGCTGAGGGTCGGAGCTGAGGTCAGATACCAAATGTCAGAGCCAAGGGTCAAGCCGGAGTCAAGGTCAGAAATTGGAGGCCAGGTTTAAAACCCGGAATGGTCACTGAGGATTGGAGGCAAGGCATAACGGCAGGCGGAGAGGCACGGGTCAAGCACAGAGCGGGGGCATGGTGGGAACAGGCGTAAAGGTGGGAGTAAGGCAAGAGCAAAGCAGGAACAGGACTGAGTGAAGGAGGCAGGCACAATTAGGATCCAATGCTCCCACAACAGGAAACCATCTTGTTGCTCAGACAAACTTCCTGTTCCTCCTCCTGGCTTAAATGGCATAGTTGGACCAATCGGTGGAACTGGGCAATCCTCCAATCAGAGCTCCCGTGAATGGTGTCTTGGCTGGGGCAATAGCCCTAGCAATTTCCCAGCCTACCTGGTTTCAGTAGCCTTTGGGTGGAGCCCAGGGTGAAGCAGCAGTCGGGGGACTCCCAGGGCTGGGTTCAGGACATCGTAAGAGGGGAGGGTTTCTTTTACACCGCTGACCTTCCTCATCGGCGTAGATATGGGTCCAAGCTGTGACAGTGCTGTTTGAGTAAGATTCACTGAATCATTTACCCTTTGAAATTTGGAGACTGGAGGTGAGATGGTTCACCGTGGGCTGGTGATGCCACAAATACAGTCACAAACTGTGTATTCAACACCCTTTGATGAGTCTCTTTATTCAAAAATATCACAAATACATTTTTAATATTAGTCACCCAGCTCTAGTTCAGTTCCAGATCCAAATCAGAACTTGCACAATGTGAGAGTTTTCAGAGCTGGGGCTTTGGTTTGGTGAAGGGCCAGTAGACCTAAGAGAGAGATCACACACAGGCCTCTATGGTTAAGGTTTGTAAACCACAGAGAGAACCTCAGATGAGTGCTGTAGCAGGGTAGAAAATTATTATTAGATAGGTACAGTTCTTACTGGCTATTTGATTCATGAAAACCTGAGAGCCTTCTTTGTCACTAGCACAGGCTATTAGTCACCCATTTTTCAACCAAAGTCAAACAGCCAACGCCAACACAAGTTACTTGTCAGACGTATCAGACTTATTGAGCAATTGCATCATTCTTAGCTCTACCATAAATGAGTTGTGCAGTCACCTACAATTGTCCTAGTATTAAATTTATACCTGGCAGATAATTTTCTTATTCCTCACTCTGGGAACAAAAGAAAACCAGGTATGAGCAATCCTGACATTCCATGGTATTAGAAACGTGCTGTGGATTCATGAGTCGAGGTACCCCTGATAAGAAGCTTCCAAAGATGTCTGCTTTCTCTCACCTTTGAGCAACAAGTATAACATTCTGTGTATACTTGTAATCATATTTCATCTGATGAGGGAATCGTTGGGTAAATAGTATGAATTTGAATGGTTCTGACAATGGATGTGAGAATGACACACCATCAGATAAGAGGTTCTCAGGTCAAACCTGCTATTTATAAAGCTGTTGTAAATCACATTTAGCTGGTGGAAAATGCAGGCTCTGTACAAATAGATTATGCCACTTTTCACAGCATGAGTTGGCAGCTGCGTTCTGGAAAAGGAATGAGTCTCGTGGTCGTTGCAGGGGAGCCAAGAGTCAGGACTCCTGGGTTCTGTTCTGAGGGAGAGTGCACCTAGTGATTTGTGCATTGAACTATGTAGATCTCAGGACTCCAACTTTCTATCCCTGCCACTGCCTCTGACTCATTTTACCCACCTGTGAAATGGACAGTGATGTTTCCCTACCTCGAAAAGATGTTGTCACTTAATGAATGCATGCGAATGTGAGGCACTTGGAAATCCTTGAACTAAAGGTTCTCTGCAAGCACTAAGCCTTAATGCATGTCACTGGAAGCAGTGATGCACAATAAGGTGAGCATGTCACTCAGTCAGCGCTTTCACGACAGACAGCTGGTCATGGTGAGATGCTCTGTAGAGCTCAGCATGGGCACATCAACCTCATCTGGTCATAGAGACGGGGCCTGGACTTTGCAGTGTTTAACTCCAGATCCACAGATGCTGCTGGACATGAGGTTTCTTCGACTGGATGTGTCAGTGAAAAGAGAGATGTATCATATAGGTCTGATTTTAACGAGACTGCTGGTTTTGCCCTCACAAATAATGCAGGTGCAATTTGGAGCCCCTGATGTGTGGGCACAGTCAGGTGCTTAGATATCAAAATCACTTAACTGGAATCAAATGGGTAAATTCCCCCAGTTCAAAATGCAGCTTGTTGTACTTTGTTAAGAGCCAATACGATTGGAGGCTGGACACAAAATTCCAGCTTCCCTGGTTGTCAGGATACCTAACTGACAACTCTGTCATTGTCACTTAGACTTGTCTTATCCTTGCCACTCACATTCACCAGCACCGGAGTCATTTTCTTTCTCTTCACCGCACGTACGAAACATCTTTAGTGTTTATTGCCTCTTTCAAACGAGCGGCATGTACAGTCCTAGACCCTGAAAATCCCACTGATCCTGCAGGATCTAAATGGGTTTTCTACAGGACCTCACTGGTATTCAACCAGCAGGGCAGATGGAAATTAAAGGCCCCAGAACTGTATGTAACAAGGCCACTTTGCACATCTAAAGTATCCTCCTTCCAGGGAACAATTATTGATCATTGATGATAGATTATTATTGATTATTGAACAATTCTTGATTAACTTTAACATACAGTCCTCAATCCACCTGCTAAGGGAGGCAGCTAAGTAGAATGATTTCCATTGTACAGATGTGGAAACTGAGGCACAGAAACTGACATACCCAGGAAGTCTGTGGCAGAAGTTCATATTAAACCTAGATTATTTGACTCCTAGCCCTTTGCTTAAACACAAGAACCAAATGCTTTTAAGGATGAAATAGTGCAAGAAATGGAGGCTACCAGTATATGGCTGAATAAAGCAGTCATGTACAGATAATGATGTTTATGTGAAATGTATTAAAGCCTTGGTCACAAGACAAATAGTAAAAGGCAAGGGAGAAAAGGAGATTTTTCACTGAAGTTGAAAATAATCTGGAGAATCAATGAGGCATAGAGATTCAAGGATGATGCTCCATGAGGGATCTGCACTTGCCCCAACAGTCAGATTATAAGAGGTGAGGGCAGCATTAGCTGAACCATGAGGAGAATTGGGGAACAGAGCCCATGAATGAGGCTGAAGCAAGGTCTCAGGGAGTGTTAGTCTTTCCTGCAGAGGATGAAGGAGTACACCAACCTTCACCACCAGGAACGCAGCTCTCGTTTGATCTCATCCATGCCACTGGGGCAGCTGTTTTAATGCCAGCTTTGAATGATGGGGAGCAAAGGGCTGAACTCAGTGGGGTTTGCATGTAGATGCGGTCTGTTAACAGCACGCTGCACTTCTCTAGCACCTACCGTCCAAGAATAACAGTGTATTCTCATGTAATTGGCCTCGCAACACTCCAGCGAGGTGAGTCGGTCACTGGCTCCCATTTTACAGACTCGGAAACTGGAGGCAGAGAAAGGTTAAATGACTTCGCTTGGGTCAAACTACAAATCTGTGGCACAACCTAGATGCTCCTGCCTCCTAATCCTCTGTTTTAGCCACAAGACCAACCTTCCCCACCTCATTTTCCCTGAGCCTTAACTTCAAAGTATTGGCTTCCAGAAATGACGACTAGATTATCCATCTAGCATCTGCTTTCCCTCTGCCCTACCCACAGCTTTATATGATCATCCATCTTACATTACGCCCCCATCTACAATAACTTGCTCCTGAATATCTCCAAACCCAAGGAGAGGGGGACACAGGAAGAACCATGCCAGCACTGGGGGAAGGAGGAGTGATTCTGCAGGCGGATTGTGTCAGCTAACCGCAGTACAGAATTAATGAGCAATGTTGGGCTGCCAAGAGCTCCAGCCAACCGGTTGCACAATCAGTTACTCCCTCCAGGATGAGAGCTCTGGAAGAGAGTGGAGCTTGGGAGCGCATTGAGATGGGCCTGGGTCTTGGCTGAATGCTTTAGAGATGTAGTGATACTAGACTCTGATCTGCTGCCATGGCAAGAGTCTCCAGATGTTGGAATGAAGCCTGCAGCCTATTTGTCTCTTCTTTCTTTCTGTGCACAGAGCACTTCCTACTCACAGCGCCAGCCTCAAACCCAGTGAGCACCTGCGGTGCCTCGAGCCTCTGTCGTTTTTATCTTCCTTGCAGCTTAACAATTGCCATTGCAGAGTGAGGGGGAGGGGCTCCTCAAATGTTCTGCAGCATGTTCCAACTTCCCCAGGTTTTGATGGCGATCTCTCTTGTTCTGGTGTCAGTTTTTATTTTGCACCTACAGTGTCCCTAAGCAGTTCAACCTGCTACTGGAATCATTTCACCAACCACCAAAATGCAGACACCTCTGTGGTGGGAGACAGCAGTGGCCCATTTGTTCTCTCCCATTAGGCTGCTCGTAGGAGAGGGGAAAATAAGCATGTGATTGGGGGAGGTGAGAGAGTTCTGGGTAAGCTGGGACCTGCTGGATACACTAGATGCCAAATTACAGGCATCAGGATGCAGTGTGGTCTAGCAGATAGGGCACAGCACTGATACCCCGGAGACCTTGATTCTATTCCTGATCTGCTGTAGTGTTTAGGACAAGCCATTTCACCTCTCTGCGCCTATTTTCCCACTCACCCTTTGTCTGCCTTGTCTCCTTAGAGTCTCTTAGTATGTGTATGTACAGCACCTTGCATAATATGCTGCGATCTTGGTTGGGGCCTTTAGGCACTAGCATCGTACCAAAAATAATAATAATAATAACGTTCCATCAGCATACGTGCAACAGTGCCTTATAAGGAGTGGCTAATGATCATTTACATATAAATGACTGCACCCAGTGACACTGCACCATCGTACAACAGCTTATTGTAGGAAGATGGTGATTCTAAAAGGGACCGGTCGGGGTCCCTAGATATCGTGACAGGACAAGAAAGATTACTACAAGTCTCCTAGTGTTTTTGATAGGCTGCTGGGAGAGATTAGTAATGATGTGTTTTGACACTAGGGGAAGCCAGTAGAAAAGGGGACCTCAAGGTGGTCTTTCTAACTGGACTCTAAGGGCCAGATCCTGAACATCTTCTCAGATGTTACTTCGTCTTAAGTCTCCTAGTCTTCAAGGGGTAAATCAAGACAGAGGGTTTCACCATGAAATAACCGGCTATGAAACCTGTGCCTGCTGTTTCCTTATGGATCTTCCATGTAAGTTATTCATCTCTTCAAGCAGACATAGAAACAAGAAAGACAAGATGGAGAAGACCAAAGCCCATAGCTGTCTGTCAACTGAAGTCCTGGGAAATGATCGTATGTGGGAATATGCACCCATAATCATGCACACAGGTGACCACACACACATGAGCCCGCTAACAGCTGACCTCTGCTGAGTGCTCCAGAGTTCAGCAAATAACCTTGATGCTCATCAGAAGAGCTGGGTTGATGATATTTTTTGTGCTTGTACTAGTCATAAATTGCTTCTTAGAAAGGAATGTCTTGGTTAGACACACACTTGTTGCACTATGGCAAATCCATGTGAAAAAGACAGTAGAACAGAAAACACCACGCTGATGCTCTGAGTCCCTGTTCATTGCCAGACTGAAGTCAAAGTCCTCCTAGTCCCACAGTACAAGTGTCTTGATGGGGTAGAAGTTGACTATTTTGTTCACCTCTCCACCTATGTCCCATCAAGACAACTACTCTCCAGGAAGTTGCTACACCTACCAGAGAATGCTTTTTGAGCTTTAGGGGCAGAGTTCTTCAGCTGTGAAGCCCAAGCCCGAGAGTGACTTTGTTTGGATCAAAACTCAGGGCCAATATTTTCCCATTGTCATGGCTTAGCTCTCATGGTCAGTTTTTGAAGGGGAAAGGGAGCATGAGAATAAGAAGGAGAAGATGTGGAAAAGAAAGGAAAGAAGAACAAGATTTAATAAAATTGAATAGGCAGGAAGCTGAGCTCTTTTTGGACACTTAATGCTACCTAACACTATAGGATCAATGGAAATAAAATAAAGTAAAACAGTGGTTCTCAAACTTTTTTTTTCGCGGACCACTTGAAAATTGCTGAGAGTCTCAGCAGAGCACTTAACGATCTTTCCAAATGTTGTTTGTACCGTTAGCTAACTATTGTAAAGCGCTGTGGATAAAAGCGCTACATCAAAAAAACTTAATAATAATTAACTTTTTTTGTTCTACAAATAAAAGCACACAACTCATATTTTAATATCAGTAGTCTTACCTTTCTAATGCGATGGATGTGCCCTTTCTCCTGCGCCACGGCAGCCCCCAAGCTGGGGCTGGGAAGGAGGGGGGTCTCTCCCCCGCCACAGCAGCTACAGAGCTGAGGGTGGGAAGGAGGGGGGTCTCTCCCTGGCAGCCACAGCCCGGAGCTGGGGAAAGTCGCCTCTTTCTCTTTCTCTGCACATCCCAAATTCCCCCCACCCCTCTTCTCACCCCACTGCCCCCTCTCACCTCCACTGTATTCCCCCCAAGGCCACCACCTCTCCTTACATGTGTGTCTTCTCCCGGGTCCAGGGTGGGTGGCCCTTCATTCTCTCATGTGCGGCTGCCCAGGCACGCACCTTAGAGGGAACTATCCGCAGACCACTGGTGGTCCATGGACCACAGTTTGAGAACCTCTGGAGTAAAACATGATACCACAGCTATTCACTTGTAAGATAAAGCAGTGACCCAGATTCTCAGCTGGTGTCAATCTACTGAGCTCATTGCAGCTATGTTGATTTATACTAGCTGATAGCGTGACCACTCAGTATCACTAAATAGCAAAGAGTTAAAGACAATCCTTTGGAATGCAAAGTGGGCATGTCTCCTCAATATTAAAAGACTTCCTGTCATAGCCACATACACAGGACAACAAACCCATGAGTCTATTACAACAGGGCCTGAATAATGTATTAAGGAATGAAATATTCAGAAGAATATGGGTTAATAATACGGATACAAATGGGGACGGACAGCTTTGCATTCATCATCTGCTAATGTGCAGCCTTGAGCCAAACCAGAGTGGGACACAAGAAGATAAATGACATAGCCCTGGACAGGTTCATAGTTAAAAACATAACTTACCATGCAGTTCCGTTGGCACTGCGCTGAGTGTGGGAGAAGATTTATAGACTTTATCTTGGTTTATTTTTGTTTAAAAGCTTGGAGATGAAAAGTGAAATGATGTTGCAATAGACAGTGCAGGACACTGTTAAGGCATTTTGACATATGCTTCCTTAAAAGCGACTCAGCAAACACCTTCCTCCAAGCCTCTTTTGTTTACAGGTGTGTTTACACGACAGGGTGCTGGAGGGGCAGGGGTGAAAAACATGCTTTTATTGATGCTCACGCCTTATTGGAGTATTTAAAGAAATATAGGGAGCTGGTGAAATGTGGCATGGACTGCATGGGCACTAGTAGTGCCATCTTCCCACAATGCCCCACCAATGGGCTCAACTTTGACCTGGAGAGGCCACGTAGCGGTATCCATGACCCATCCGGTCTTTGGCACCTCTGCATGGAAAGATAAGAATTCCATACTGCAGCAGATGCGACTGAGATGGGGCTGGGCCTAGTGCTTATGTCCCTGGGTCACAACTCTCCCCCATATCTAGTGTCCCCTTCCATTGGTTGCTCCAGCACAGCAGTGGTCTCCTATCTGGTAGATAGCAATTCAGCTATCTGGCCAGGTGATCAATGAAGACCACTCCTTTCCAGTATAACAGAGTCCCATGATGCTAAGGAAGCACTCAAGGAAGACAAGGCCATTGTGGAGAAGCTAAATGAATTCTTTGCATTGGTCTTTACTGCAGAGGATGTGAGGGAGATTGCCACACCTGAGACATTCTTTTTAGGTGAGGCATCAATGTCTGGGAACAAAGTGATACATTAAACAGTCAATCGCGATAAGGCTGCCAATCCTCCTGCAGCCAAACCGGGAGACTGGCCGCTACCAGTCCGGTGGCACGGTGGGGCTAAGGCGCACCGCTCCTGGAAGCAGCCAGCATGTCTGGCAGCAGCTCCTGGGGGGGAGAAAGAAGGGGAGGACGGTCTCCTCACTCTGCCTTTGCCTGCAGGTACCGCCTCCACAGCTCCCATAGGCCGGGAATGGGGAACCGCAGCCAATGGGAGCTGCGAGGGCGGTGCTCCTCTTGCCGCAGGAACCACTGCTGGACATGCCGGTGATGCCGGTCGCTTCCAGGAGCTGCGTAGAGCCAGGGAGTCTGCCTTAGCCCTGCTGCACCACCATCCAGGGGCCCCCTGAGGTAAGTGGTGCCTGGTTGGAGCCCCCACCCCAAACCCCTCCTGCACCCCAGCCCTGAGCCCCCTCATGCACCGTCCTGCACCACAACCCCCTCCCAGAGCCCACACCCCCTCCTGCACCCCACCCCCAGCCCTGAGCCCCCTCCCACACACCCTCCTGCACCCCAACCCCCTCCCAGAACCTGCGCCCCACACCCTCTCCTACACCCAACACCCTGCCCCAGACTCAGCCCAGAGCCGCTCCCACACTCCAAACCCCTCTGCCCCAGCCCAGAGACCACACCCCAACCCCTGTCCCAGCCCAGTGAAAGTGAGCGAGGGTGGGGGAGAGAAAGTGACAGAGGAAGGGGAGATGGAGTGAGCGGAGCAGGGCCTCAGAGAAGGGGTGGGGCAGGGGCGTGCCTGCAAGGGTGTTCAGGTTTGTGTGATTACTGTTAGTTCTTTGAGGTAATCCTGGGTTGTACTTAAATTCAAAAACTGATCTTGTGCTTAAAAAAGTTGGAGTCCACTGCTCTATACCAAATGACTGGCGGATAGTATGTGTAATGCTGATATTTAAGAGAGGCTCAAGAGGCGATCCTGGCAATTACAGACCAATAAGATTAATTTCAGTACCAGGCAAATTTTTTTAACTATAGTAAAGAACAAAATGATCAGACCCATAGATGAACACAATATGTTGAGGAAGTGTCAACGTGGCTTTTGTAGAGGGAAATCAGGCCTCACCAATCTATTAGAGAGAGTCAACGAACATGTGGACAAGGGCAGTCCAGTGGATATAGTGTACTTGGACTTTTTAGGGGCTCTTAAGCAAAGTAGGAAGTCATGGAATAAGAGGGATCCTCTCATGGACCAGTAACTGGTCAGAAGATAGAAAACAAAGGGAAGATATAAATGGTCATTTTTCCCAGTAGGGAGAGGTAAATAGCAGGGTCCCCCAAGAATCTGTACTGGGAACAGTGCTGTTCAATATATTCATAAATGATCTGGAAAAAGGGGTAAATAGTGGGTTGGCAAAGTTTGCAGGCTACATAGAATTGCTCAAGATAGTTAAGTGCAAAGCTGGCTGCAAAGAGTTACAAAGGGATCTGACAAAACTGGACGACTGGCCAACAAAATGGCAGATGAAAATCAATGTTGATAAAAAACAAAATAATGTGCATTTGAAAACATAATCCCAACTATACGTACAAAATGATGGGGTATAAATTAACTGCTACCACTCAAGAAAAAAGATCTTGGCATCATCATGGATAATTATCTGAAAACACGGGCTTAAAGTGTAGTGGCAGTCAAAAAACGAACAGAATGTTAGGCACCAGTCGGAAACGGATCGCTAATAAGTCAGAAAATATCATAATACCACTATATAAATCCATGGTACACCCACACCTTGAATACCATGTGCAGTTCTGGTTACCCCTGTTTCAAAAAATAAATATATTAGAACTGGAAAAGGTCAACAAAAAAATGATGAGGGGCAGGGAACAGCGTCCATATGGAGAGAGATTGAAAAGGCTGGGACTGCATAGTTTAGAAAAAAGACCACTCAGGATAATATGATCGAGGGCTATAAAATTATGAATGTTGTGGAGAAAGTGAAAACAGAAAAGTTATTTACCCCTTCACATAACACAAGAACCAAGGGTCACTCAATGACACTAATAATCGGTGGGTTTTAAACAAACATAAGGAAGTACTTCTTCACACAATGCAGTCAACCTGTGGAACTCCTTGCCAAGGGATGTTGTGAAGGCCAAAAGTATAACTGGGTTTTAAAAAGAATTAGATAAAGTTCATGGAAGATAGGCCCATCAAAGGGTATTAGCCAAGATGGTCAGGGATGCAACCCCATGCTCTGGGTGTCCCTAACCCTCTGACTGGCAGAATCTGGGACTGGATGACGGGAGATGCATCCCTCAATAATTGCTCTGGTCTGTTCATTCCCTCTGAAGCACCTGGTATCAACCACTGCAGAAAACAAGATACTGGGCTAGATGGACAATTGGTCTGACACAATATGGCCATTCTTATGTTCTTAATAGAGTATAGAAGGCTAATATCGCCTAAAAGCTCAGTGCCAGGTCCCTGAAGGCCTCATAGCCTTACTTCAGGGCTTACAATGTCTTTATCCTCCTTATCTCAAGGGGGTTGGGTTTTTGTCGGGCTGGAAGGAGAGCCCAGCCCCTCCTTGTCTGCCAGATTCTGACCCATGGCCCTACCAATGGCTGTAATATCAAGCACCCAGGAGAGCTTTGAAGCTGCCTCCATAGACCAGTGCCTGAGACTTACTTTACCAGTCCAGGGCATGGTCACCATCTCACAGACAATGCAAGAAAAGATAAAGTGAAGAGTTTCTTAATCCTTAAAGACAAATTAGTCTCACCTCCAGGGCCTGGGATAGCTGAAGCTTGCAGACCCCTGCCCCTTCCCCCCCACACACACACACTTCCTTGCAGCAACCTGCTGTTCCGTTACTCAGGGGCTCGCAGAATAGGTCTGTCCCTCTATCCTATCTGCTTTTCTCACCGCTTCTGAGCTTTCTGTCTCTCTTTCAAACCTCTCCTCCAGCAGCAGCAGGGTCTGCAGATGGGACGGGGCACTGCCAATTCCATCCAGAACTGCTCCTTAACCCTTCTATTCTAGCATGGGTTTGTATACCCCATCACACCTGGGTCCATCTAGTCCAGTATCCTGTGTCTGACAGTGGCCAGCACCCGATACTTCAAAATAGATCATCTGCACCCACACCTAGGTCTCACCATAGCCTCTTACAGTTAGAAATTGGCATCAGCCCCGAAGCACAAGCTTTAATATCCCTTCCACAAGTTTTGTTATCATTAATTAGAACTCTGGATATTCTTGTCTGCAATGTGGTTGTAGACCTGTCGGTCCCAGGATCTTAGAGAGACAAGGAGAGTGAGGTAATATCTTTTATTGGACCAACTGCTGTTGGTGAAAGAGACACGCTTTCGAGTTTACACCTGACCTGAAGAAGAGTGTAAGCTTGAAAGCTCGTCTCTCTCACTTACAGAAGGTGGTCTGATAAAAGATATTACCTCACTCACTTGGTCCCTCTGGATATTCTTGATATCCAAATAAATATTCAGTACCAACTGTCAGGATGAGTTTTGTGTCCAATAGGAAATGGATTTAACCATTCATTCATTTTTGATAGGTTCCAGAATGGGCATGGCAGGAGACCAAAGTATGCTCAGCATCAGGCAGGCTGGACCTGACCTATCGGTGGAAGGCTCCACAGCCTAGTTCTACTCCCCTGAGCCAACCAGAACCCACTTGATTTTATTAAACAATGACCAATAGGTGCTTAAGGTCACATAGTCCCTTCTTACCAAGGATCTCAAAGCACTTTACAATATTAATAAATTAAGCCTCTCAACCCCCACTGTGAAGCAGGGATGTATAATTAGCCCCATTTACAGGTAATGGAACTGAAGCACAGCCAAGTTCAGTGATTTGCCCAGGGTCATACAGCAAACCTGTAGCAGAGCTAGGGATAAATTCCCCTCTCCTGGCCTTAACCACATTCTTTTGCGTTGGGGTCACAATGCAGGAAGACAGGGCATGGAATCCGAAGAGATCTGTGGTGTAATGGAGGGAAGAGGATGACATTTTTCTTAAAGCCACAACTCAAGCTGATATGAAGTGTCACAAAGGCACATTTTCTGCAGTTGAAGCCCTGGGCTAGTTTCTTTCCTTTTTTTTCCCCAGGGCAGGAAAAAAAATCTGTAAATTAAGACTCCTCAATTTATCTTGTTCTGTTCAAATACTACCAGGCTTGGAGTAAATTCCTCATTTTCTCTAGTGCTGTCACCTGGCTTTGTTCTTTATTAAATATTAATACATTTGTCTAGGAGAAAAAATTAAATTCCTTCCTTGGCAAATCCTCCGGAAGTGAAAAGTTAAACTGCAGGAATTAGGGCTGGTATTGTCTTCTGGGGAATCTCATCAATGTTAATCCTCTTCCTAGGCCAAATTTCATTACAGAAAATCTTTGCTGGGCCTTCCAGAGCCACCATCAGGAACACAGATAGCAAATATAGTGAGAGTGAGCACCGCCTCTGGTACCGGATCAGCTGGCTAGTCCTTGTCTACATTGGGGTTTGGAGGATGTAAGCTGGAAGATGTTTTAGTCAGTCATCTTGTATTTCAATTTTCGAGTTCTCCTGCAACTTTTGCTTTGAGTGCTGTGAAAAATGTGGAATCCTACGTTTATTGCTAGCATAGTTTGGATTTCCTTTTTTATTTTCTTCCCAAAGTCTCAACATCTCAAGATTAACAGCAACCAGAGGGTAGGCAGCCCAATCTGTTTCCTTGGGATTTGCCTCTCTCTCTGCAGCCACCTCTTGTCTCCAATCACATACTTAGACTGTAAGCTTTTGGGGGCAGGGACCCACTTTTGTTATGTGTATTGTCAGAGGTCATTTTCAATATTCGGTGCCCTCTTGTGGTAAAACCAGGTAACACAGCAAGGCTGCCTCAGTTTCCCTCCTTCTTTGATGGACCAATCACCATCTAGCCTGTTTGTCGGTTCTTTGTTTGACCTTTTCCCTCCACCCTGGATGCTGTGAGTCCTTCATCTCTCAGGGTGGTAAGGAAGCCAATACATCAGGATGCCAGACACCCTAGATGAAGGATGTTCGATACCTGGCCTCTTTGAGTATCAGTCGTTTGTTCAAGGCCTTAATAACCTCCTGGTTTGGTTTGGTTTGGTAGAGGAACTCAGGCCCACCCACTGCTCGGGGCTCCAGGCCAGGGACCCCACCGGAAGTGGTTGGCACCAATTTTTTCCAACCCCTTTCTGTTTCCCTGACCTGCATCCTACCATGCTTTTCTTGCAAGTTGTTCCTCAGAGTCAGTCACACATTGTGGTCTGTCATTCTGAGCGCCTGAAGGATCCTGCTCTCAGTCGCTCCTCAGCCTGTCTGGCAATTGCCCTGCCCTTCCAACTGGCAGCTTTTGTGAGGCCTCTGATGAGCCGCAGCTGAGAAGGCAGTTAGTGTCCCCATTAACCCTTTCATAGCTGGAGTAGCGTGGGGTCTGCACACACACCCCATGACAGCGTATATGACCCTTAGCACAATGGGGCTTCAATTCCGCTTGGGACCTCTGGACACACCCATCATCCAAGTAACATCCAAAGACGGTTGCTCTTTGTTGAGTGAACATTTTCAGCTTATTGGTTTTTAACCTGTTTTAAATTCCGAAAGAAATGTTGTGAAAGAAAATGTCAAAACAGTTTAAAAAATGTTAAAATGAAACGTTTTGGTATTTTTTGAACAAAAAAGCATCCATTCTTTTTTCAGCCGAAACAATTGGCCATATTTAACCCAAATTCTCAGATAGTTTTGGTCGACATGAAACTACATTTTTTGGCAAATAAACTACTTGAAAATTTCATCTAGGCTTTCCTGGGGCATTGTGGTCAAGAACGGTGAGGGCCGGAAAGGGGATTTGGAGGGGAATTGGTACATTGCAAATATAGAGGGGGATACTGGATCCTCCTCTGAAGTGCTTTTTATGACCGTGTATTGTCCTTCTAGCTCTCAGAGCGTAAACAGAGCACCTGTTACAGAGAGCCCTGCCCAGTGGAGCCAGGGCTGGGCTGAGACCAGCATGAAAATCAGCCCATTCACAGGGAGTGTGTTACTGGAGTAAATGGTGGGCACTGAGGCCTTGTCCGAACTGGGGCCCTCAGTCAATGGTGCCTCCATTTCCTTTGCCCCAGCTGAAACCCCCACCATTCCCACTTTGGCTATACCCACTGAGCCAGTACCCCTCACTTGCCCAGTTTGTTCCCCACTGGTCTTGATACCCTACATACCTCCTACCCGTAGACAAGGCACTCCTCCTGGCTCTGCTGCACCACCACTCGCAATCGATCTGAGGATTGCTGACCGGGACTGAAGTCTTCCTGCCCCCACTCTCCATCTTGTCCCCTGCACAGTATCACTCTGGCTATAATCCCCCATTTCTTGCTCCCACACACACTTAAGTGATGGCCCCCTTCTCCCACTCCCCAGCTCTACTATCCCATAGCCAGTGACCTTCGTGCAGATCACCTGGGCTAAGTCCCTCTTTCTGTGGTTCATCAGGGTGCCTGGGGCTTCAGCAGCAGCAGCAGCCATGTGGCTGGGACCTGCCCCCTTCGCATCTCCTCGTACACCAATGCCCCACCTACTTCAGACCCCTCCGCTGCTCCCTTTCAATTTAGGACTCACCTAGCACAGAGAAGCCTCAGAGTCAAGGGAGGGCAGGTTATAAGCCATGTTTACACATACAAAGAGGATCTGGCCCAAAATTTCCATTCTGCATCGGACCAAGCTTCTCAAAAATTAGTAGTTGAAAGCAGGGCTTTTTCCTTGGAAAAACGCAGTTTCCTCAAAAATAGAGTTCAAAACAAAAATGTTGCAGTTGTTGTTTGCCAGAAGCTTAATGTTTTGCCTGGAAATTTTTTGCAAAAATGAAATTATTTTTGTTCTGTGGAAATTTTTTGCAGGAAAAAAAGAAATAATTTCCCAAACAGCTCCAGCATCTGAACTGAACCACAAAACTGAAGCTGTCCTTTGCAGCAGGCAGGTAATTTCCTGTATATTTAAAGGCTTAATACATAGAAAAATACCATCTCCCTTCAGCTACATAGTTCTCTGTGCCATACCGTTTTTTCTTACCCTCCCTAACCTTCTCCTCAGACTCTCAAACATTGTTATCTCATTATATTGCCATTTTCTTTCCTTTTTTTGTCAAGTTCTTTCAGTTTCTTCCACCCTCCTCTTTTCATCCCCTATTGCATACTACTGGACCCATGATTAATTTCTGTGTCATTCTGTTATGGGTGATTTTCCAGTTCTTCTCAGTTACGCATCTCTGCAAAGGTGCCTCCCTCACCAAAATAATCTCCACATCTCATGCCTGACCTTTCTCTTTTTGTTATACGTAGAGGGGGAAAAAAAATCAAAGGGTAATAAAGGATATATATATCCACACTCTTATCTACCATCAGGTGTCTTCATTTCTATTCTTGAATCCTCCCTACATTAGAAATTCTTTATTGTGGTGAATGACAACCAAATATCCATTTTCAGCTGCTGTGATATGGCTCTATTTCAGTCTCTCTTCCTTTTCAGCTGACACACTTTGTCCCCGTTTCTCACACCCCTTTTGCAACAAAAGGAACTTTCTGCATTATATCAAAGCTGCATCTTCCCAGGGAGCAATTCATTTGGCTTCTTTAAAACCTGCCATTGTGAATTGGTTTATCTAAATATACTGGAGCTCTGATCTTTCAAAGAGTTCCCGGCTCCATTCACTCACACTGGTGCCTGCCAGCTAAACCCAGCTATTAAAGAACTTTAACACCTTCTTTTTGCAAGGGCTACCTGCATTTAAAAAAGAACAGATTAATAGGGTGTAGGGTTTAGGAAAGCGTAGCTTAAGGAGGTAAAGAGATGGTGCCAAACCAAAATGCTGGCTCCAAATATTGCCAATATTTGGGGAAGTTTGCACCAAGAGCTAGCTATAGTGGGTGTCTGATTTTGCAGTCAAAGTAAGGAAATACATTTTGCAGCTGTATTTATAAATCATCCATAGGGGGGTCTGTCTTTGGTTCGTTTTGATAAGTACTTCCCCCAGCACCATAATACAACACTTGACCACAAGAGAATGTGGTTCACAAGAATTAGGAGAAATAGGGAAATACTTAACTGTCTATGGAACCGATCGTGCAAGCTGATCCATTTAGATGGACCCATGCACCTTAACAAAACCCCACTGTCTTCAGGAGAGGCTGTGATCCTGGCTTTTGTCAGTAAAACAGTGGACTCAAAGATATACACAGGGAGCAATCATGTTGATTAAGATGCTGCCATTTCACATAGACTTTTCCCCAAATATCAGCACATTTGTTTTGGGTGGGATAGAGGCTTTCGAATAAGGCTGCTTCTCTGATGGAACTTAGAAGTTGCTGAATTCAATTTTTTTTATGTAAAAAGAAATGAAACTAATGATGTGAAATGAATATGAGAATTTGCCACAGAATAATTTGATTGTTCTGGGAAAACACATCTTCCCTTTTTTTTTTTTTTTAAATCACAGCTATTAATGTCAAAGGTGAAGAGACTAAAGAAAACATTAAGAACAAAGACAGGATATGCTTTTCCCTGGGTGTTTGGGGTTGGAGGAGGTGGGAGGGGAGAGTTTCATTTTAATTTTAAAAGCACACATGATGAAGATATAAAACAATACTTAATTTTTACATACTGTAGTGCTTTAAATCTTCAAAGCACTTTGCAAACATAAACTTCTATACAGAAGACCTGTAAATTATTTAGTTTTTCTTTGTACAAAAAAGAATCTTTACCTTTGGGTTCAAGTTACTCGTGAACAGTAAGGCAGAAACAGATACAATTCAAGGAGAGTTACAGTATAAAAAGACATTTCAACGTATGGAAAGGGAAGGGAGATAAATATGCAGATATCCTTGCTGTTGAGAAAGGGTGGCATTCACCCCCCTGTGCTCAAGGATTTAAGGGGGATGTAACTGGGTGGAGAGCTTGTCTGGCCTTCTGCACAGAAGGCATTTCACCTAGTGTCTCTTAAATAAATGCATGTGTCAAACATCACAAAGCTCATTACAAAACTAAACCTTGATTCCTCCTGATGTAGCCCAGCCTAGTCACAAGTCAATATACCTTAAATCTTATACCTCCTACTCTACATTGTGTATATAGGCTACAAACCCACTACCCTTGCATCATGCAGACTTCCGCAGCCCAAACTGTAGCCGGGCCTCCAATGCACCCACCCAGTATTTGCTAGGAACAATGGGCCTGCTTCACCATTCTGTTACACTAGTGTAATAACACTGTGTTACATGGATGCATGGAGAGTCATGCCCCTCCCACTGTAACTTGCACATTCTTTCAGCTGTTTGGTGTTTAAGTTACAGCAGCTTAGACTCCTTTATACATCAATAGAATAGGTGTAGGCAGGTCGAAGAGAACGGATTGAAATGGAGCTTTCCTTGAGTATCCAAGTTAGCATCACCTTATGTATCATCTCTGAATTTGGTTAATGGGTTGCAGACCTCGGAGTGCCCTATTAATCAAAGCAGACTAATACATAGGACTGAGTGAAGCCAGTCATTTTATCCTCTCTTGTTCTGTTCGCCTTGTGGAAATCATTGCCATTCAGCTTGAAATAATATGTTTACTCCTTGTGAATGGAGAAATATTACAAGGAACACCACGTCCTGTAACGACAAGGTATCCTTTGGCGTATTTCCATCCATGCACTGCCCAGGCCCCAACCTTGCTTAGCTACTGAGATCTGTCAGAATATCACAACTCAAGGTGCCACAGTTTGGACTGCACTTGGTTTTTACAAGTTTTCAGTTTGCAAAGAAAGCCTTGCAGAAACCATTGTGAAAAGGCCAGTTTGTAAATTTTACAATCCAGTAGCTTGAATAAAAGTGTGACTGTATCTTTCACACACGTAACTTTACATCCCATTTGTTTCATTGCTTAAAACTCAAGAAAAAGGTTGCTCTGAGCTGCTTCGTTGTGCATCTAACAACATTTCGACTCACCTCATTTGTTAGTCAGTACTTTGTAAGTATTTCCTTATGAAGAACTCTAGCAAAATTAGCGCTGGACAGCTCTGGTCTGTGTTTAATGTTAAGAAGGGCTCATCGAGAAACTATTTCAGCAAGACAGCCATGACATCAGTCAGCTTACATATAAGTGTATAAGGAGAAGCATGTCTTTAACAGGCTTGAATAATTGTGGTGGGTTGTTTCTTGATCATTAAATCTTTCTTTAGCAAGATTATTTTGCTTTGATCATTACAATAAGCGTTGGGCATTAAGAAGAAACTGTTTGCATCATAGGTATGACTGCCTGTCTAGATGGTAGGAAAAGTTAGTAGCCAGTAGATGGATGAAAACAGACCAACGTTGTCCCCTCCCCCGACTCAAAGTGTTGCATCCAACAAGAGGAAATTCTAAATTACACCTCATCTTGACAGATAAGGAAGAATTGATCACAGAACTAAAAATTAGTGGTTGCTTAGGTGCAAGTGATCATGACTTGATTACATTTGTTATGTGTAACAGAATAGAATAAACAGAATAATGCAGAATAAAATACAAACCAGTAAAATCATTACTAATAAACCACAGTCAATACATAGATGGGGAAGTGGTAAACAGTAAAAAGGATGTGTCACTGATACAAAGCAATCTGGATCACCTGGTAATCTAGGCACAAGTAAACAATATGTTTCATTATGGCCAGTCATAAAGTCATATATGTAGGAGCAAATAATACAGGCTATATTTACAGGATGGGGGACTTTAAATTGGGGGCTTTATCCTGAAAGACTCAGGGGTCATGGTGGATAATCAATTGAACATTAGTTCCCAGTATGACGCTGTTTCCAATACAGCTAATGAGATCCCTGGATGTATGAAGAGGGGAGTCTCGAGTAATAGTACAGAGATTATATTGCCTCTGTACTGGGCACTGGTACAACCACTGCTGGAATACTGTGTCCAGTTCTGGTGTCCACAATTCCAGAAGGATGTCGGAAAAACCTGTAGCCTGTTTCACAGAAGAGCCATGAGAATGATTAAAGGATTGGAAAACATGTACAGTGATAGATGCAATGAGTGCAATGTATTTGATTATCAAAAAGAAGATGAAGGGTTGAGTTGATCAGAGTCTTCAGCGGGGTTTCTAAACCCATAGGTTGCAACCCAGAATTGATTACCAGAACATTTCAAAGGACTGCATAGCAGCTCCTGCGGCTTTGGTCCCATATGGCGGGCTGGGCTTGGCTCCCCACTCCAGGCACTGTGGCCTCCAGATCACAGTGCTGTTCAGATTTGGTCCAGACACCCCTCTGTCATGATGATGGAGGGGGCTGGCCAGGTCAAATTTCAGTCATGTGCGAGTCACAAATCCACTCACTCAAGTTTGGCCCAGTCAACCCCCCCCCCCCCCCCGTCAGGGGACTGTGGCCAAATCTGAGTGGTACTGCAACCTAGGAGGTCACCACGCAGAAGGGGAAGCCGAACCCAACCAGCTCTGGAGGACCAGAGCCATAGAAGCTGCTGCTGTAGGTTGAGTGCAGGGTAGGCCCTAGCCCATTGTCTTGGCCAGTGCAGGGTTGTTCTCTCTAGTGATCTTCCAGTACACAGCTTGAAATGACTCAAGCAATGAGGCTTCCACCACTTCACTTGATAGACTATGGGGCAAATCCCGTTTGCCTCACTCATGAAAATAGATTCATTTAACCATAACCCTAACATGTTGATTTCAGTGTGACTGCTCACATGATGAAGGCAGACGAGGGCAAGTGACAGCTACTCAAAGTCAAAGCCTTATAGGCTACCTAAAAAAAAAAATTCCCCTGAAGTTCAGGCAAAATTTTCTAATTGCTTGAATCCCAGCAGTTAAGAATTCCTTTCTCTCATAGTGATTACACCCTTTAAATTCTAGCACATGCAAAAAGACAAAATACTTTTGTGATAGTAATATTGCAAATTGAATTATTTTGGGGGAAGGGAGAAAGCATCACTAGTAATAATACTGAGTACAGTTTGTCAAAAAATTTCAATCAGAAAATTGAGTTTAATCAAAATTGAAATTTTCTGCAGAAAAAGGATAGCTCTTGATGGAAATCAAAGCAAAACATTCTGTTTTGGATCATGTCAACATCAACCTTTGCATCTGCCTCATGGGAGTCCAGGGTCTCTCATGCCATGTTCTCCTCTATAGGTGATTCTCTCCAGCCAGACCGCAATTCCCTTGATGCAGCTCACTCTGCGGCTGAACTGCTGTGGTGTATCACAGGTTTCATGAACTACCGTGGTGGCTCAGATGGATACAAATATCAATTTTGTCCTGACCCAAAAGGAAATGCTTCAGGTCAACAAACTGAAATGGTTTTGAGAATGTCAAAACATTTTGTTACAATAGCAAATGTTGCAGCAATGCATTTCAACATTTCTAAATCGATATTTTTGGAAACTTTCTGTCCCAGAAAAAGTTACAATCATTTGAATTTTCATCCCAATCCATGGTGCATTTCTCATGGGGTGGAAATTCAATTTTTCAATTGGCTCTAACACTAAGGTCAAATTCTGCTTTCTTAGATCAATGAAAGTTGCATTAATATAAATGAGAGTAGAATTTGGTTCCCAATACTTAGACCTGTAGGTCTGGAGACTTCACTACAGTCATTGATGATTTCTTGGTTCTTTAACCTATTGCTGGCTAACAAAATCCCATTTAACTCAAGCCGTCAGCTATAGCTTGAACCCAATCACAGTTAAAAATTGATCTAAAAGGCAGGAGAAGCAAAAGTCAAGAGAAACTTCTAAATTCTTGAATTCTTATCTGTTCCAGATCCAAACCCTGAATCAGAGGACCATCTGACTTGGCGAGGGTTTTTCACATCCACAGTTCAGTCTATATGGTCCCCAAAAAATCCAGCTACCAACAGAATCAGTTATTTTTCTCTTTGTCGCCAGCCTTGTTTCTTAAGCAGACTCCTGGTGTTAGAGGAAGTCCTTTTATTTTAAAATTAGATTAGTTCTGCTTTATTGAACAACCAAAACTTATATTTTGTTTAATGTTCTGAAATCTTTATTACCTTTAACCATCTTATTATATGAACCTGAGGTTTCAGCAAAACTGAGGAGAATCACTGTTTATTCTAATAAATGCTTGAGTTGGCTATCCAATAAACTCTCTAATAAGTTGCAAGTTTAAGTCATCATTGGACTACAACCAATGTAGCCTGATGTACATCTCAGCTCTTAATCACAGCATAACAACTCCATGAAGTGCAACCGTATAAACCATGACTTTAGCCATTCAGAGGACTGCAACGTGTGCTGAGTTCAAACCCTCAAAGTCTTGATCCTGAGCATCATCAGTTCCTGTTATTTCAGGGGTTAGTGACCCCCAGTGTGCTCTTTATTATTAATGATTCTTATTATTATTGTTTGTATTTCAGTAACACCTAGAGCCCAGAGCCCCATTGCACTAGGCACTGTGCAGAACAGAACAAGAAACTGTTCCTTCCCTAAGAACTTATAACATAAATAAATAAGACAAACATAGGATGTGAAAGGAAACAGCAGCACAGAGAAATGCTGTGACTTGTCCAGGGTCACCCATCAGGTTCGTGGTGGAGCTAGGAACAGAGCCCAGGTGTTTTGGCTCAGAGCACTACTCAACACTAGACCATACTCCTTTCTGCTGCATAGGCGGGCTCTTCCCTGGTAAATATGGAGTGAATGCTGTGATTCATTTTTCTCGGTTTTTATGCAGCTATAGACCAAAGCGCTTGTAATGCAGAGACGTGCATTACATCCATATTCATCATCAGTCATAGAGGATAAAGTGACATAATTTAAGTGGTGGTTTTACTGGCTAGCATGTTGTAACTTTCAACTGACTCATGTTAACGCACTGAGAAGATCAGAGAATTCAACTGCATCATTTTGCTTTATTTTACTTTTTCTTTCTAAGGCAGAACCACAGTGGCCTTGATGGGAAAGTAAGGTTGGAATCAGTGTGGTGATAAGGAGAATGACTAGTCCCATGGCAATTTATCAGTGCCAGGTAATAGACGTAAACAGGTTAATTGCTTTTGAATCTCTAAAACCTTGCTGAAATAGTGTTTGGGGTAACATATGTGCAACATAAGTAGAATGAGTGTGAATGTAAGATAATAGAAAGGTTTCATCAAGGATTACTTGGTATCACCTGCAAAACCAACCGAAAGCTTTGCCACTCGTATGTAATGCAGCCATCCCAAAGTCATGCCTATAAAACCTTAATACCACATATGTACATCTGTATATGTGTATTTATAATGGGCCTGTTCCTCCTCTTGTTTACGCCAGATTTAATTCTATTGACTTCAGTGAAGTTACTGCTGATTTATACCTGTGTAAGGGAGTAGAGAATCAGACCGTATAGACATATAACTACAAATGCTGGATTTTTGTTTGGGTTCATTTTTAGTGTGAAAATGACAATGGGGGAGTGGGTCAATCCTACAGGTAAAGCTTCCCTTGGGAAATCTTCTGCATATGGACTAAACAGTAGGGCCTAGTTCTCCTTGTTTGTTAGCAAAAAGCAAGCCTGCAAATATTCTACATTGTTACTGATCTGTATTTCAGCTAACACATTAAATCTTGCACTAAGGCTGTGAAAAAACCTTTTCATAATCACACCAGCTGCTTCTTTCTTGCATTAGAACAGCAAAAACATTTCATTTATAAGGCTGGGGAATTCCTGGGTCAATCTAAAATATCCTCTAAAGCTCTAACAGCTACATTCCTTCCTAGTGGGGACAGTATATTTCCTGATTGCTTGCAAAACAAAAGAATTCTGCATTTGTATAATGCCTTTCATTCAACCAGCTTCTTAAGGCTTTGAGATCGTTAACTAATCACGGCTTCGCAAAAAGAAAAGGAGTACTTGTGGCACCTTAGAGACTAACCAATTTATTTGAGCATGAGCTTTCGTGAGCTACAGCTCACTTGCCACAAGTACTCCTTTTCTTTCTGCGAATACAGACTAACACGGCTGTTACTCTGAAACCTGTAATTACGGCTTGCAACATGCCCAGTCAGGTGGCTGTGGTCGGTTTCCTATGTTATTAAAGGCAGGCCAACAAGGAAGAAAAGTCTTTGCAAAAGCTGATGAAGCACCAGATGTGTTGGACGTGACCCCATGCCTCAAATTCTAAGCAGCCACTTTTTTAAAAAGAGTGGGTGGCTTCCCTTTAACATTATTAAATGTGTCCTGCGTCGCCTGCTGCATGACACATTGCATTATATTGCATGCTCTAATGTACAGTGGCACAGCTGCTCAGAAGTAATGGAGATTGCCCCACTTCAGGTCACAGACAGCAGCTAGCAATTTAGCCACTAAGAATAAATTGCATTTAATGGCACCTGTCGTGACTCTCACTGTATTTGCATACTTTATTTTCTATAAGGTCTTTTATACAAACTGTATTCAAAAAATACTTCCGGGGGTGAATACAACTACAAAATTAAAATAAAAAGAGAGGGAGTAAGAACTGAAGTGGCCCAGGCAAGGAGAAAAGGTGTTTCCAGGTGACACTTGAAAACAGGTGGGGAATCAATGAGGCAGAGAGATACAGGATACTGATGCAGAAATTCATTTAACATGTCTCTTTTCATTTATCCAAAAAGGCTGTGTCCAGACCATTTGTCAAGGGCCCTATTGGCTCAGATTCTCTCCTCTTGGTCTGGCCACTTTGTCCCCCGCGGGTATTACCAAGTGATAGAATCTGGCCCTAAGTTGCCAGATGGAAATTCTTTCAATGGAGGAACCTCTCAGCTAGCAAAAAGTGGTGCAGCTAGTTCCTACATCAACTGCTCCTCTAAACTTTAGTGTAGGATAGGAGAGGGGCATGCTGAGGGGCAAGGGAGTGAAGTGGAGCCTCTATGCTTTACACCAATTTACAACTGGCATATGGTCCCATAGGGACTGTAGCCTGTTGGTGTAATTTAGAGCACCCCCTGAGATGCTCTAATTTACACCAATGAGCCAGGGCTGGCACTGATCCACCATGAGACTCAAAGAAGCATAACTTCTCCCCTGATGTTTCCTCCCTGCACCATGCTTATCTTGGCAGAGGACTGCATCTGGGGCATCAGCTTGCCTCCTCCATCTTGACTAGCTTCCTATCCATCTTTAAATTTAATTCAAAAGCATCCCCACTTGGTTTTCGCATGATTTATGAACTTGATCCACGTTCTCTCTCCAACCTCACATCCATCTTTTTAGTTGCCTGCTCTCACCACTCTGTCAGTCTTGACTTCTACTGTCTTTTCCACACACAAAGCATACACCATGTACTTTTTCAGCCTCCAGTGGGTTTTCTCTTAGATAGAGGAACACAGGAACACGAAAGAACAAAAATCAAGTCTCCATGAGAAAGCACTGTATGTGTCATCTGTTACAGGCTGTCACCACACTAAGACCAGTGTGTCTGCTGAACTCTGCCCACCATAGGCTGGACTCTTAGAAATATAATGGTGCAGTACAGAGGAGACAGGCCCACCCAGATTCACATACCACAGCCTCTTCTCTGCTCCTTTCCTGAGACATTCCAAGCAGATGGTCATGCTGTTTCACTTGTGCTGAATGATTTATGTGGAATCCTTATTTCTCCCAGAGTAAGCTTTCTACTTCTCAGTCCTAATGTCAGCAGCATGGCATGATGACATCACTTGAAAAGGGCCTAAGCGTGCTGAACCTGCCGGTTCCAAATGTCATAGTGGGATGTTTCATTATTCCTGAAAATGCTTTTGGGACCCCAGAATGGCACCTCAGAAGTTCTTGCCATTTGTGGAATCATCCCTTTAAAATCTGAACAACCCAGGAAACTTTGGGTCAGAAGACTACTCCATCCAAGCAATTGCGTCCCTTCCCCTCTTTAAATATTAAATATCTAATGACCTTCCTTTCCATTTTATCTTATGAATGGCTCTTGCCTAAAACAGTTTTGCATAGGCAGAATGCCATGTACAAATTAATTGCTTTATACATTAGCAAGCTTTTAATCTTCTTGACGATGATGATTTGCTGTTGCTATTGAATTCTCCCAGTATGTGACTGAAGGCGATCATCAAAATGAAACACTAGATAACTCAGACGATAACATAGGTATAAGCTCACAGATATGTTTGGCTGGAAGTGAAATGATTGAGTTATAAGTTATCATAATGAATATTCTACCCCAGGGGATCTTTGCTGGTGAATTATGGGACACTGTCAACCAATTAATTACCATTGCTATTTGTATTGTAACGGTGCTTAGAGGCCCTAGTTAGGGAATTGGGCCCTACTGCGCTTTCCACTGTATAAGCACATAACAGAAAGATGGCCCATGCCCCAAAGACGTTGTCTTCTGAGTTGAAGGTCAAAATTTAAATTTTATACAAAAAAAAATGGGGGTTATTAAACTTCCCATGAATCAAAATAGGTTTTGTGAGTGAGTTTATTTCTGGGTGGGGGATAGAAAGTTGGGTGCAAACATTCTGCTGCATTCTTGGAACCCCCGCCCCACACACACACCAGCACTGCAGTTGCATGGCAGGCAGGAAGTGGCACTGACTATAAACAGGAACTGAAAGACCAGTCAAGTCAAGTTTCACTGTCCAAATGGGAGGAAATACTGGGAGTACACAAACAGCATACGCTGTCCAACAGCCATAAAGATTTTTCTATTCTTTTAGTGACTCCGGTAGCAAAACACCTAGGAGCAGTTCAGTCTCTGTGCTCACCCAGTCCTTGGACTGTCTGCTAAGCCTGTCACTCCAGGTGCCCGTTGTGTCGGTGGCTCTGTATTGTGTCCAGCCTGGTAGCTGGACTGTAACCACAAATATATTTCCTTGCCAGTAGATAATGGCTTTTTCAATCACTCACTGCCCGTGTAGGCTGGCTGGACAGCATTGAACCAGATGTGAAATGCTCTATATTTCATTACCACTCCTAAGCCATCCACACTTGACTGTTTGCCAGTTTTCCTCTTCATAGAAAACCTCTTTCCTCCTGTTTGTGCAGAAATTGTTTCTAGAGAACAATGTTTTTTACAGCGAGCTCTGGCTACTAGCTGTAACCAAAAATAGTGCTTAGCAACAGGAGGTAGAAAGCTGCCACTAATGTCTCTGTGAAAAGTGCTACACCAAATGCCAGCCCTACAACCATGGCTTCTTTCTGCCTCCTGTAAGATTTATAGGCAGCGTCGTCATTTAGAGTTTCATTAGGGTGGACTTTCATTCTTTATGGCCAGTGCATTAATAGCTTCTAACTATTGAAGTTTCTAATCATCCATATTGCAAAAGAAATTTATTACCGTCAGATCAGAGCCGTTTTAATGTTCTAGAGGCATATTATTTGCACATTTGAATGTAAGCCATCCATAAGTCCTTTCTGGGGATATTTCTTAAGTGAGGCTAAATAATATAATGGTTCTGTGCAATCAGGGTGAAATTGGCTCCTGCGCAGAGGTCCAGCACAAGTCCCATCCACAGATTTACACCCTGAGGGAAGGAGATGGTGTATACGTGATGGCTACCATCTTAGGCCATGCACTAGGCACCTCAAGCACTGAAAGCATGAGCTGCTGCAGCTTGAGTGAAAGTCCCCTGGGTCTGGATTGGGCCTGGAGCTGGCCTCTCCGCACAGGAGTAGATTTCTCCCTAAGAAAGAGGAAATACGGGAGTAGTGTTACTACTTTTCATAGCTGCAATACGTCTTCTCCAGAGCTGAGATTACTTTGGCTCATAACCCAGTACCACCCGAAAAGCTCCTGAGTGGTTATGCTGTGGCGGTGGCCTGAGAGCACAAAGGACAACTGGAGCTTTCGGACTGGCTGTCAGTGATGTCATATTCACATCAGTGATCAGCAGAATCTTTGAAGACTATGAAAGTGTGTTACTCGTTATCCTGGAATCCAAGAGAATCTTTGCTGTCGCCCATCCTGCATGCTCTCCGGTGCTTTGTCTAGTGTACTTGTAAATGAATGCCCAGCAAATCATGCTACGGAGCCAGTCGATTGCCTTAACTGTAGATTTACAGTGTAGTTCAAAGTGATCCTGCACCAGTGATGTCAAGGGAAGGAGGAGGCAGGGTCAATAGGACCCATTGTAAGTTTCAGAATGAAATAAGCAGCAAGATTCAGTATCGCAATAAGATTCAAGAGTTAGGTCAGTTCAGAATCATCTGTGCATCCTGTGGATAGATCAAGTGTCATTTAGCTTTTGGCTTTATAACTCCGCCCAAGAGATCCCATGATCTGACTAGTACCCAGAAGACACTACCTCTTCTGTCCTGTGGCTTGTATCAGACCAGTGTATAAAATAATAACTCCTGCCTCTCCGTCTCCAGCAAGTCAATACATATTTTGAGGCTGGTTAATCTGCGCGTGTGAGAAACAATAGTGAATGTGAAATATAGCTCAGCTTAAGGCTCAGAGTCAGGCCTGAGGTTCTTACTCAGGCAAAACTCTCCCTTACGAGCAAAGCACCATGATGTTGTAATGTGATGCAAACTTGGAAGAGGTTCCCTGGCAGACCCACATTCTCAACATTCAGATTCAGTTCAACAGTTTAAATGAGGCCAGTTTGGCTAGGTTTGCAAATCAGTCCACTCTGATGTAGAGGGCTGCTGGTGGGGCATTGGCCCTCTTGGGAGCCCCATGATACAATCCTACCACCAAACAGAAAACAGAGCAGTTGTGGATCAGCCACTGGGCCAATGGGGCCCATGCCCGGGGGCCTCAGCCAATTAGAGGGCTCTGGAAAAATGGGTGCCCCCGCACCTCACGCTGCCCACCTGGCGCTTCTGCCAGGAAGTGGGACCGGGGTGTGGTGGCTTCTCCCACTCCCCAGCTGGAGCACCAGGTAGGCAGAATGGGGCAATCCGCCGTGTCCTGATCCTGCTCCGTGGCAAGAGCACCAGGAAGATGGAGCAGGGCAAGCCCCTCATCTTAACCCTGCTCCCTGGCACGAACGGCTGGTGGGGGGGGGGGCAAGCCCTCACACCCCGACCCCATTTCCCCAGCAGGAGTGGGGGGGGGGGAGGCAAGGGAGACTGGAGGCAGAAGGGGTGGGAAGGGGCCCCCACTTGTTCTGGCCTAGGGCTGCACAAAAGCTTAATTCTCCTCTGAGGCAGAGTTGGGGTTTTCTGCCTGAAACTAATGGCAGCCACTCCCTCTGGATACAGCTCAATCATTCCTGCAGGAAATGCACTTATAATGGGGCTCATCAAAGTATTCCACCTTTGGAATGGACTAGATTGTTCCAAATAGCCATATTTAAGTTAAATAAATCCTGTAGAAGGATTAACCACCCAGATTCCAGTGGCTTCAGTCATCCCTCCATGATACAAGTGGAATAATATTAATACACCTTGCATATTTTTCCAGGAAAAGAGTACCAGTACTACCAAAAGGTCCATTTAGGGCAAGATTCTAGACTTATCCAGGACTCCATTTTTTGTAACCACAAATTTGTAAGTGAAGTCAGGTACTTAGATATCTAAACAGCCCACAAGTTATAGTCACCAGTGTTTCTTTGAAAATCTGACCCCAACACAAGTTCATTTAGTTAATCATTGATTATAAGTATACACAAACATTTTGTTTCGAGGAGACAAATGGGTTCACCCCTCCACAACCTCCTCAGTGAGCACACACACACCAGAGCACACTGGAGCTCACTGCAGACTGAGGAGCCATCTGGGGGGACCTCTTTGTTAAAATATTTGCAACATGTCACCTGGTCTATTACACTGTGAGGGAGGGACCGACCTGCAGCCTCATAACATTAGCCTCATAAACATCAATCGATGAAAAACCTTAATATCCCTACTGCTATTCTCCCATTATTTCCATCAAATAAATATAACCCTACTCTGTAAAGATGTGATAAAGCAGTTTGTGTCAGTGATAAGAGATTTCCAGGTGAGACATCTGTGTCAGCCAGAATGTGGCACCTCAGCAGTGCTGAGATCTAATTATATCACTGGATACTTTTATCTGATTCTCATGCGTGGCTCCGTTTGAGACATCTTTGTCACTTCATACCCCTTTCAAAGTTTCGCTGACACCCGGATAATTTTTGTAAGTCTCTCTGACAGAATCAGAGCCTGGCAGCGTGAACAGAAGTGCCAATCAGTGAGCGTGCACCCTTCAGGTTTGAAGCGCCGTTTATTTAGCCGACTTGGCAAGTCATCCATGCGGCGGAATTTTCCAGAACACAGTACACACACACACACACACACCCCAATCAGCATGATTGAGCCTGAGTCATTCATCCTCAGCTCTCCCCTCCCAATACGTTCCATCAGAATTTCTTCCCTGCTCCATGGATGGCTGAGAGCAAGGCTACTTCTTCTGTGTCAAGTTCTCCTAAGTCAGCATACACTAGGTTTGCACTCACAGGAATTTTCCTTCCCCCTGATTAGTGCTTTCCAATTTCATGTGCCTTCAACCATTGCAGATTCATATTGTCCTGTTCTGCTGCTCAAATCACCAGGGCTTTTGGTAATTGAATCTCTGTCTTATTTCTCATTTGATTATCTCTCTGAAAAGAAAACTCCACAGCTAAGCATTACTTTTGTTTTATTCCGCTGTTGGTGTTATGTCAGGCCAGTGGTATTCATTTTGGAGATATTACCCCAAAAAAATCCTCTTATATATTTCTTTGGAGGCCTAATCCCAGAACCCCGACTCAAGCAAAACAAACAATGAAACCAATGAGATTGAGTGAAAGATTTTGGCATTGACTTTTTATTAGTTAAGGAATTAATTTCACTGCTGCTTCAGCCCATAACATCTTTGCCACTAGGCAAAATTCTGTGACATATTGTACTGAAACAAATGCATGACCCCTCTAGGAATGTGATGGTCATGTCACAATACTGCAACTCCTGGTTACTTAGAAATTCACAGATTTTTGCACCCACTCACAACTTGTGGATTTGTGCAAACAGGTACTTTTGCTTGTTTAACCTTGACTTCCATACACACAGAAAGAGAGACTCTGAGTGTTGGATATTTGTTTGTTTACATAACTCATGTTGGTCAGAAGGGCATGTATCATGTTCCCTGCTAGTTTTAGCCACGATAGCACTAGTAGACTGTTTTCCTATGTGCCACGAGAGGTATTCCTTTATCTCAAGCAGTAGATATCTGTGCTATAGGGCTCAATGTCTCAGTTCAATCCCCACTGATTGCAGGGAATCATCACACATGGACACTTATACATCACAAGTGTTAACATTTGGGCCTTAATGGTCTTGATTATTTTGTTATTTTAAACCTTTAAAAGGTTCTCCTTTCCCATTGCCTAAGCACTGTTTTCTGTGGTACACAAACAGGTAACAACACATGGGGAATGAAGAAAACAGAAAAAGGGATGTTTAAATGGAAGTTGCAATTCAGCACATTGTCGGCCTCTAGGCAGGCAACTTACAGCAAAATGTGACTATTTGTGGAAGTTTATACTTACTACTCACCATAGTAATTACTGCCAAACTAGCATCCCACTCGGGTGGGTCTTGAAAAGAGGCACACTCATCAGTATAAAATGAGACCTTTTTTCTTTTGCAGCGTTTTGAAGAGAGAGTGAGTTTCCCAATAAACAGACATTGATTCCTTCATCTTCTCCTGGTGCACAAGCAAATGCCCTTTGGTTCTACAAAACCCACTTTATTCTTTCTTGCTGCATATATGTTCTTTATTTTTTCTTCTTGTTGTTTCTGTTTTTCTTAATTGAATTACATGCCAGCCAAAGGGGCTGGGTGGACAGCCTTGAGGACTGAAATCCTCTTTTTTTATCCAGGGTTAATTTCACTGATGTGAAGAGGTTAAACATGGGCACTGAAGAGGCTTAACTGGTGTGTGGGCTCTGTGCTGATTCACTGCACATTGGTGAATTTCACTCCCAGAGAATATTTATAATTTGGGCAATGGCAGTGCAAGTTTCTCCACATGCTGTGCCTCTAAGAGGTAATTAAAGGCCCCTTTGGTTTCTGTGCCTATGCAATGTTTGTCCTCTGGAGAGATGGTGAGAAGAGTCACCCACTAATGACAGTGGAGTATAAACTGGAGATCACCAGCAGCTTCAGAAACAAAATCCATCCAGCATCCATTGGATGTAACAATCATGGGTTGATTACAATCCACGCTGAATGAAATTTTACCCACTGCGGCTCCCTTGCAATATCCAGTCCTAGTTATGTTAATATCAAAATCTTTGCCTTGTGAACATTTCAGATGAGTGCTTTGAGACATCTTGATGGTGTGATTCCTACATGTTGCAGCTTTGGGAATGCAACTAAACATGCCAGTGTCTTTTTGCCACATATTGTCTACTTATTAAGCACATCATTGCCACATAATGTCAGCTTACTCAGAGAGCTAGATGGGAATTTTCCACCCAAAAACTTTTTTGGGGGGTTGGAAAATGCCAATTCATTGAAACCAGAGTCATTTGCAGGAAAGGGTTGGTTACAACAAAGCTGCTGAGTCAAATTTTTTGCAAAAAAAATCAAGTTTTAAAATTGTCAAAACATCTCATTTCAACATTTACTAAATGAAAAAATTTATTTTTTGGTTCAAAACAACTTTTCAGTTCAAAATTTTAGTTCATTATACTAAAAAAAGCTTTGAAAAACATAAAAAAGTAAAATTGAAATGAGATGTTTTGAAATTATCGAAAGATTTGATCCAAAATCAGTTTGCAAAAGAATTCAAAATTTCAATCTGGGTTGTAAATTTTTTTCAAACTCTCCAAAACTTTCATGGGCAGGAAACATTTGCTCTATTTACTAAGCCAGTCATGTTCATTCCACCATTCAGCTTGTCCTCCCATTCATTTATTTACTTTAGATATCTGTTGTTCTATATAACTTGTAAGCTCTTTGAGGTGGGAATTCTCTTATTATTGTATGTATGTATAGCACTTAGAACAATGGGGACATGATTCCCAATCAACATCTCCTGCTGATACTGTATTAGAAATAATAAAGGATATCACTGTGCACCAAGAATAGCAGGTGCCATATTCCGATGGGAGATCAAAGGTGGATGCTATGCCGATATTTGATGCCCATCTCAGCAGTGTCTGTCCACACACTGGAGCAGCTTCCTCCTCATTTTTTCATTGAGCTGCACATTCCCCAAAGGTTGCAGTCTATTAAAAAACATAATAATAAATAAAAAATAAAAAAACTAACATCATGCCTGCCAATATTTTTTTTGATCATTCAGCCTTTAGTTAGAAATTACACATACTTTGAACTTCTAAACTCCATTAGCATCTCCCCTGTAAACACAGCTAGTTCTACATCTAAATGCCACAGAAAGCTGCTTTTTATTGTGTATTCAGACAACTTCTTGAGGACACAGAGAGATTACCAGCAACATGTCATTTTGGGACATTCCCGCTCATAACGCTGAATAGATTCATATAATTGCAAAATTAATCAAGGTGCTACTGGGGGGATGATACAATAGATAAAGCTCTCTTAACTCTGTGTTTGCAAACCTAACACAGCTCTCGGTAGAAGAGTTACTAGTCTCAGAGGGAAAGAAAAAATAACTCTGAAACAAAGACAATAGCAATGATACAGAGACCCTGGAGTGTTTCTGGCAACAGCCAGGCTCAATCCAACAAATGTATGCACTATTACACTGCAGGGTAATGCAGTGTAATGGTCTATTACTTTGTTGGCCTCCAGAAGACCACTACCCAATAAGAGCATTGATGGAAAAAAATTAGTTTGCCACTAACTGTTACGCTAATCAATAATCTATTAACTCTAACCTTGCTAGCGCTGGACTTTATTACAATTTATGGCCAATCACTTGAGCTTTTGTTTCCCCAAAACTATGGCTGTGTTAAAAAGAAAGATTAGCAGTGGGCAAAAGTTAAGCATTTAACCTTTATGGGAAAGGTTAATATTAAACTTTATCCAATGCATTTGTCCTTTTCTTCCAGTATTGCAGGCCAATAACGTTATTTTCCTGGGGTTTCAAAGATTATTGAGACATATTTCATTTTGTTCAGTATTGAATTGGGAGAGGGAGGGGTTTTTGGCAGAAAACAATGCCCAAGGGAGAGAAAACATTGCTGAATCTTCTTATCGTAAAGGAAAAACTATTTTTTAGGTTCCATTTCTGGCATTTGTAGGCCTTGACTATCCTGGTATAGTCAATACAGTACAATTCCCCAGGGTAGACACAATTATACTAATATGATGGTGCTTTATAGAAGTATAGCTTACTTTCATATGGGAAGGGGAATCAGTGGACTATCCTAATATACTGGAATAACTGTATCCACACTAGGAGTTGAATTGGTACAACTATATGAATTGAAAAAAAGAACACTCTTAACCACCCTAGTTATACCTGTACAAAAACTGTGCACAGAACAGGCCTTAGTTACACCAGGTACCTTATTATGGGACAGCTCAGAACAGGAGTCTTGGAATCCCTGAGAATCACACTTTGTCCCCGAGGCTCCTGGAAGGAAGCGATCTGCCTCCAGTCTAGACTCTGTACCAATAGCTGATGATTTTGCCCTCTACCCACTGGCTCAGCTCAGCTGTCCAGTACGTGTGGAGGGAAGAGTAACAATGGCTGCACATTCTCCACCGTCCCGCAACCCCGCCTGCCGAGCAGCAGCCATGGGGAGCCAGCACTGCAGTCACAGCCCTGAGCTAGGCCATAGCCCTTCAGAATCAGCAGGACTTTCTCCTGCAGTAAGGTACTGCTCAGTGTGAGTAAAGCTGGCAGAATCAAGCCCCTATTATTATTAGGCCTTCTAGGAAGCATCTGATCTGCATATTTAAATTGCCAGCTCCCCATCACAGGGTGACTTGACCCCTGTGAGTAGAGCTGGGTCCAGTGCCCTTGTGAACCCAATCCAGTCAATTATAGGGGGCTGGGCTGCACCTGGGTCAACCATGGGCCAGAAATGAGAGGTAGAGGATGGGGCTGATTGAGACAGGCTGTGGCTGGAGAAACTAAGTCTCAGTGGAGCAGAGCTAACTGGTGGTAGGTCCCTGAGGAGCAAGGAGCCAGGTGTTTCCGGGAAGCAGCCCCAGGGCTGCTGCTTTAGGAAGGGAGCAGAAGTGACTGGATCTGGGAAGAGCCAGGGGTGGCTCTGAAGTCTGAGGAAAGGAGGGAGCTAAAAGACTGCTGCTTTTTGTTTACTTGCTTGTTTTTAAGAAAATAAACCTCTGTAAAAGAGTCTAGGCTTGGCAGTGTACGCTTGGAACTGGGGAGGAGCCCCACCCTGGGACACGCCCCCTTCCCCCCCAGTTTCCTTGGCCTTAGGATCAGGCGGGTCAGCAAACATTTGGCAAGTGCTCAAAAGGTGCAATACTCTGTTAGCTGGGCACGTGACTGGTTAATCAAAAAAATTCCCTGCGATAACTCTGTCTTGCAAGATTAGAGAGAGCTTATCTGGCCCTACAGAGAGAGTAGGAGGGAGGCAGGTTACAAAGCAAAGTAGAGTGGTCCCCCTCGTCCTTATTTCTCTGATATTCAGTCCGCCGTGTTGTGAGGTTCTCCACGAGAGAAAGGGAAATGCACGGGAGCTAGCAGGCTATGTCCTTGGTCAAAAGGAGACCATGTGTGTATATGTATATGACTCACTCCTCTGGTTAGACAGAAGCTGAAGAGCTTCTGACAACCAGCTGATTTCTTTGCTCTGTAAAGCAGCCCCCCCCCCCCACCAAGGGACTCCTGATAAATCCCACATTCAGTGACTGCGCACCACGAGCTAGCAACCCCGCAAAAGTGAAGCCAGGCCTGTCCTGCTGGGAGCACGTACACATGAGAGGAAATACCTGCTCTTGTCCTTGAGAGCAGGATGTACAGGCAGGATGCACCCTGCCCCAAGAAAGGTAACAGGTCAACTGACTGAAAACTGTCCCCTGGTTGCAGTTGAACTACATTAATTCTAGTGTAATTTATAACTGATTAAAACCACAGAGACGGGTACACTTTGGGGATGAGCATGTGCTGCAGGGTCAGGAACACAATAAAAGAGAGAAAGATGACTGGATAAGAAGGTTGGCCCAGAGATTAGGGCACTACCTTGGGAGATACGAGTTCATGTCTTTACTCTGCCATGGAGTTCCTATGTGACCATGATCAAATCACTTAATCTCTCTGTGCCTCAGTTCCCCATCTGTACAATGGGGATAATAGCACTGCCCTACCTCACAGGGGTGCCGTAAGGACAAATTTGTTCGAGGGTATGAGGTTCTAGGATATGCGAGTAATCAGGGCAGTATTAAGTACTTGAGACCACAAGCTCAGGTTTGACTGCAAAATCTCCCTCTCTGGGTAGGGTTCTACTGCGGAGGTTCTGGCTCATCCAAACAGGCTTTCTTTCCATGCAGTTTTGACAGCAGTAAACTCAAAAATGCAACCTTAAAAGTACAAATCATGCAGGGTAGCTTCTGTGTTTTCACAGAGCTATGCGCTCTGGCCTGTGGTCAGCAAAACTTCCTCCTCTCTCCCTGGTGAAAGCACAATACCTTTTCAAAGGTGTTGAACCTAATTAAGATGAATTACACTTACTTAGCCTCCATGAAGTGCCTCGGAAGGACCAAAGCTGATTATTGGATTTGGGGCAGGTGCCTTCCTAAGGGTCACCAATTTGTCTACCTTCAGCATTGCTTGTACATCCTGCTCTTCTGTTTCCTATGTTTTCGCAGGGACTCGCATCTTTAGTGGCTAGGTTTCACTCCTGCCTCCATCCAAACCAGATGGGCCAGGAGGTGCCTTTCTCCAAGGAAGCACATCTCCTGAAAACAGATCTGGGCTAGTTGCTGTAGGCAGGACACTACCTCCGTGTATTTAAGGAGCTCTCTCTTGGTTTTGTTGGCTCCACAGCTAGTTGTTCTAAGCCCACTGGCCTGTCCTTAGGGTGTTAGTGTGCCTGCAGTTTACCAGACTTGGATGGAAAACTTTTCTTTTCTTTTGTCTTATTGTAACATGGAATCCAACAGCCTCCTCTGCCATTTGCAGGAACTTCCTTTCCGTAGTTCCTTCATTATAGTGCCTCACTTGGGTCTGCTGGGCCTCCCATAGGTTCTGATTTTGAGGACATATCAGCTTATGCTTTGGCCCCATTGTGCTGGGTGCTGTACAAACATACGGTAAAAGACACTCCCTGCATCAAAGGGTTTACGATCTAAATAAGGACAAACAACAGATGGCTGTGGAACACGAGAAGGGGTGAAACACAAGAGGATAGCAAAAGGAGCACTAGGTTGCTCAGACTAGTAGCTACGATATGCAAGCCAACTTCTGGGATTCAACTGTTTTTATTCTTGCCTTCTGCTTCCTTGGGCAGACATAGCATCACCTTCTACAAGCCCAGAGTCACAAATCACCCCACACCTTTGCCCAGCAGTCTCTGAAAACTATAATGTAGCCTTCATTTTATGTTATGCATTTATTAAGGGTCTGATTCTGGTATGCTTATGCTGAACAGAAATTTACTCCACAAATAGTCCTACTGGAGTCAATGGGACCACCAGTGGAATAAGGTGCTACTCAATTTGAGTTCAGTATATCAGACTCTGTCCCTTGTTCATTGACTTTTATTCCTACCAAATTCTGTTGACAGATACTTGCTGGTAGCTCCACTTGGACCTCAGTAGAAGCTTCAGCCAGTCACCTGTAGGGGTCAGGAACGAATCTTTTTTCCCCAGTGTATTTTGAGGTTGTTGCGGGGTGGAGAGTGGGGCGTTGTCTCATTCATCTGACACATCAGAGAGTGCCACGGATTGAAATGGGACCCAGGATGGCATGGGGTGGTGCTCTCAGGTGGTACTATTGAGAGTATATACTGTGCCTTTAAGAGCACAGCACATGTTAGAGGGAACTGGATTGGGGGCTAGTGAGAACCAGTTGGAAGCTGTCCAAGTGGCAGCTTCACCAGATTCACGGTTAGGAGCACATGGCTCTTCTTTCTCTGATGTAAGCCTGTTTGAGTTCTTATCACTCTTTGCTTCTAAAAGTCCAGACTGTGCCTCCTTCTAATGGATCCACAAGAAAACACACTGAGAAAAGCACACTCTTTTTCATGTGCTTGGCTGACTGGTTCTTGCTCACATGCTCAGGATCTTATTCATTGTCATGTGTGGCATCAGGAAGGAATTTTCCCCTTGCCAGTGAACTTGGGTTATATTTTGTTTTGCTTTGCCATCCTCTGTAGTGTGGGGTACAGGTCAGTTGTGGGATCATCTGGGTATATGGTGCACCTCGGACCCTTCCGTTCTGTGCCTGTGACAGATAACAGTTTAGTCTCCTGAGAGCTGGAGTACTTTGGTCTGATTCTGATTGTTGGCTTGATGTGGGGGTGGCTGGGTGGCAGTGAGTGGCCTGTGGTATACAGGACGTCCGATGACCTGGTGGTCCCTTTGGGCCTCAATCTAAACTGTTTGAACAACCCTCTCCTCAATGCAAAGGGCTGCAAACAGCAGCAAAATACAGTGACACAGGCCACACTGAACTGTCACGCTGAGACAGGAGAGGAACACGGCAGTGGAACAGTTGCTCCGTGCACGAGGTGAAAGCACATGCAACTTCCAAACGTTTCTGTAAGTGCTTTAACCTGTCTTGCCATTACACATCTCGGAGATGCATTATAAACCATTGGTGGGCAGCACAGCAGAAGAGAGGGAGAAAACCAGCACGGGGTAAATCCAAGCACAGCTATTGCCTCGTTCAGTGTCAGAACTAGCCTCCGCTCAGCACGTGCCATTCATAAAGCAGGAGGTTCCTAACACCATGGCGCAGCCATAATTACCAAGCTGAAAGGCAGTAGTCCATTACGTTGTTTTCAGCACCGCGGCTGTACACTTTCATGCAGCAGCATTTGGAAAAGGCCTGTTCAGAGCCTTGTATGTCTTTCTCTGCCAACGCCGGGAATCCATTTAGAACAAGCTGTTGAGCCTTATTTTTATTTTACTTTTATTTTTTTTCCAAATGCATTAAGATAAATACCTGTATTAACAGCCGCCAGAGCACACAGAAAGTGCTCATTTGTGTTTATTGCAGGCAGTTAGAATCCAGCCGTGCTGAACTCTCGTAGAGGAAATTTCTGCTGTGATGAATTAGTCTTTACGGGCCAGTTCTCTTTCCTTTCATTTCTTCAAGACAAGCATACTTTAAAAAAAAATGCAGTATGAATTATATTCCATACCAGGGACTAGCTATCTTATGGGCCAGATCCTGAGCTGGCATAAAGCTCTGTAGCTCCACTGAAAACTATGGAAAGCTGAGTCTTTACACCAATTGAGTAGCTAAATATTTTCAGTGAATTTCCAGAAGACCCTCAAGGGTAAAAAAATACTTTTAATGTAGGATGACCAGATGTCCTGACTTTATAGGGAGAGTCCCAATATTTGGGTCATTGTCTTATACAGGTGCCTATTACCCCCGCCCCCCCAGCCCAAGTCCCAATTTTCATACTTGCTATCTGGTCACTCTAATTTAATGACCTGGTAGAATTACAATCAACTGCATCCTGAAACTAATGCTATGTTAGCTCCAAATGGCCTCGTTTGTTCTTAGGGAGTGGAAACCACTCAGCAAAACTGAGCTGGTCAGCTACCATGAGGATATTAAAGGTGATACTTGAAGCAAGCAAGAAGAGATGCAGCCGTTGATTTTGTTTCCAATATTTGGTTTCTATTCATATTAGACATGCTTGTATACTTCAAAACCAGCATGCACCCAACAGCCATCCACTTTCCAACTGTGTGTTGGATTCAAACATGTTTGAACCCCTCTTGTTTTTTGCTATTTGTCAGCATCTGTAGAGTCTCTTGTCCCCAAAACATTCATTTGAAAACGCCCTCATGTTCATTACCCAATAGCTGAGGTCAGGTGTGTAGGACTGAGGCCACTGTCACTTAGGCTGCCTACACTGCAAGCTAGGGGTGTGACTTCCTTGCTTGTGTACACATGTTCACACTAGGTCTCATCAGGCTAGTGCAAGGTTGTGTACTCTAATGATGTAGACATAGCCTTCGTTGAGCTGGAGTGAGGTGACCAGGGTTCTACTTCTAGTCGGCTATTGATCTGTGGGGTGATGTTGGCCACGCCCTTCACAGAACTGTACCTCTCTTACCCCGCCTGCCTCTTGTCTGTCTGGTCTATTTAAACTGTAAGCTACACTGAGGCAGGGAATGCCTCTCACTATGTGGGTGTACAGTGCCTAGCACAATGGGGCCCTGGTTTCATCTGGTGCTTGCAGAAAGGTGCCACAATACTACCCTTAAGAGACCCTACTTCACATTTCCTGCTGCTGGCTCAGTAGAAGCGTTTGCTGTTCTGCTACTTCTCCATGTGCGTGTAACTCCCCTGTACCCTTACGCACACAACCCACTAACTTCCTCCTTCTTGAGTCAACTATTGGCACTTCAGTTACAAAACCCTAGAAACTGAGCTCTGTAGCTTTAAGACCATTCCCTACCTCGTGAGAACTGGGCTGAGACCACTACTCATTTCACATGGACCACCCAACAGCTGTCAGTGATGGTATTCAATGAGCACATTTGATTCTCAGACATGCTTTTGTGACTACCATATTCTGATGCCCATCTGTGAGGATGGCACCCTGCCCACCACCAAAGCGGTATGCCGCTTGCCCTAAAGCCTAGGTGCCAAGAAGAGAGAGGTTCAGAGGAACAGACCAACATAATGCCGTAAACACAATTGCACAGTGGGCTATCATATTGATGGCACTGCCGCAGCGGTGCTATATAGCCTTTTACCCTCCTTCGCAGCTGTTGACACTTAGGTGCCAAAAACAAAATCATAAGCAGGGACAGAACATGGGCATTGTGTTGATGCCAAAGAAAAACAGGTTGTGGTAGAGCGACCACCTGGCTAAACTATTAATATCACAAGGGATGTCACAGTATATTAAAGATGGGAGCTGGATGTCTCATGGGCCTGTCCATGAGCTGTTGAACTTCTATCCCATAGGTGGCTGGTTAGAATATAGACCAGGTCATGAGTAAAACCGAAAGGATTTTGTATAAGTAGGGGCATAGCGAGCAGATCGAGGGACGTGATCGTTCCCCTCTATTCGACATTGGTGAGGCCTCATCTGGAGTACTGTGTCCAGTTTTGGGCCCCACACTTCAAGAAGGATGTGGATAAATTGGAGAGAGTCCAGCGAAGGGCAACAAAAATGATTAGGGGACTGGAACACATGAGTTATGAGGAGAGGCTGAGGGAGCTGGGATTGTTTAGCCTGCAGAAGAGAAGAATGAGGGGGGATTTGATAGCTGCTTTCAACTACCTGAAAGGGGGTTCCAAAGAGGATGGCTCTAGACTGTTCTCAATGGTAGCAGATGACAGAACGAGGAGTAATGGTCTCAAGTTGCAGTGGGGGAGGTTTAGATTGGATATTAGGAAAAACTTTTTCACTAAGAGGGTGGTGAAACACTGGAATGCGTTACCTAGGGAGGTGGTAGAATCTCCTTCCTTAGAGGTTTTTAAGGTCAGGCTTGACAAAGCCCTGGCTGGGATGATTTAACTGGGAATTGGTCCTGCTTTGAGCAGGGGGTTGGACTAGATGACCTTCTGGGGTCCCTTCCAACCCTGATATTCTATGATTCTATGATTCTATGATTTTAACTACTCTAAAGCTCACTGGTTGAAAGGCCTGTTTAGAGCAAGGCTTTGGGGAGCCAATTCATTGGCATTATTTAAAGAATGCTTTGCAGAGGAGCTTGTTTTGGAGGAACTGACTCAATTTTGAGTTAAATAATGCACAGAAGTAAAGGGAGATGAGAGAAGGAAATCCACTGGGTAACCATAATCACTGGACACTTAGGTTTGATATCATAATGGAAGATTACTCCTCACAGAGTAGTGCAGTGAGGGTGAACTTTAAAAGGGCAGGTTTTAAAACTAAGTGGGAAATGATTAACAGCAGGCTGAAAGGCAAAATGAAACACTTTAAGAACATGGGGCCAAATCCATCCCTAGAGTAATTCTGTTGTGCATACAGAGTTACACCAGGGATGAATTTGGCTATGTAATCAGTCTGGAGGCTATTTAAGAACACCGTATTAGAGGCACAGATGGTGATTGTACCTGCAAGCAGAAGGTAAGAAAGGGAACGATAAATTCTGTGTGACTAAGTGGAGAATTTGAACGAGTTTGCTTAAATAAGCATCCTTTTTACACACACACACAAAACACCTAGCCGAACAGCACAAACCACATTACAGCAGGTATGGTTCAACTTGGAAATGAGTAGGACAATGGGAGGAATAGAAAGCCAAAGACATCAAGATAAATAACAGCAAAATATTTCATATACAGTAGAAGCAAGAAGCTTGCATATGGACTCAGCATAAAGCCTTAGCAATGCATGACAGCAATAACTTTATGCCAGAAGATGGTACTTTTTCACATTGACTAACTTATCTACATGTATGCAAATATATGTATAGAACTCCTGTAACATGCTGGACTGCCTTGGGGTGGGAGAGAGCAATTTCAAAGGATGATGAAGTAGCACCAAAGTTATTTATGCATGAGTCTTTATTGCGGAAGTAGATGGAGAGAGAACCTATTCTAAGACACTGCTTATGGGAAATCAGAGTGTGACTGTAACAGAGATTCATATCAAGGAGCTTTGCCATTACCTTCAATAGAAGCAAGTTTTAGCCCGAGGAAGTTATGTAGCAGCTAGAAGAACTCAAGTGCTATGAATCACCATGAGTAGCTCGTGACATCCCTGGGTTCTGGAGAAAATGAAGAGCAAAACTGTTGTAAGGCTATACGATACCCGTGCAGTCCTGCTCACTGTACTGTGTAAAACTTCCAATGAAGACTGATGGAATGCACTACTTGGCTCGTATTCCTCATAATAGGAGCGGTTGCTGGTGCATATAAAGTCACAAATATGGTGCCACCGCAGACTGGTTGAGCCTCCCCTTGATTCAAGTGAAACTCAGAGAATCAAATTAAGGATAGAATAACACACCTCTTAATAAAAAGCAGTATAACTAGGTAGCCGTGAGAGGCAATATCGTCTAGTGGATAGAGCACTGGACTGGGAGTCAGGAGACATGGGTTGTCCCTTCTTGGCTGAGCCTCTGACCTACCTGGTGACCCTAGAGAAAGTCCTGCCTCCTCTCACTGCCTCTCTTTCCCTTCCCACACATTGTCTATTTTGTGCATTTAGACTGTAAGCTTTCAAAGGCATGAATTGTCTGTTCCTTTGTGTAGGTACAATGGGACCTTGATCTTGTGTGTGTCCTCTAGATGCTACAATAATACCATCAATAAACAACATTAGCATAAAGCCACCAGAATACCTTCCACTTGTGAAAAGCATTCACCTTAATCAGCTAGTTATCTGAAAAGAAAAGAAAATCATGTATAATGGTCACCTGGCAGGTATATAATTTATTTGTGTTTTCAAAACACTTTTAGTAAGAACCCTCGAAAGAATAAGAATTAGAATGAGCTTACATTTATGAAACTGCCTTCCATCCAGATGAATCCCAACATGCTTTACAAAGTTTTTACTACCCGATTGTACAAATTATATACCATGTATATTCCTGGCATGCTGCTAAATCTGGGGTGAAACATGACAGCCTTCTAACAGCTCAGCATGACAGTGCTTGGTAACACAGAGCAGAGGGGGAAGGCAAATGCTGTTTCTATTAGAAACTATAGGAGGAATTCAGGCAGAATGTAACCATTCACGTTGGAATTTGGCCAGAACACTGGGATGAACAGCTCTCTGCCTTCCAAAAACGTCACAGGATCTTTAATGATTGCAAGTGTAAGCGGGGCAATAGTCCCGCTATTGTGGGGAACTTTCCTGGCTTCTGCACTACCCCGGTGAAGTGGGCTAGCGAAAGGATCTGAGTCCTCGCTCCCACTTCCTTTACCCAGTGGCCTGCCTGCCCTTGAGGACTCCCCTTCCACTCTCCCGTCTGGCAGAGTCCTCATAACCCCAACAAGGCTGGGCCCAGGATTCCTGGGGGTGCTCGACCCCCAACCCTGCTGTGGTCACCTAGGACAGAGGCTAGGGTGTCCCCACTCCGGGGTACTCTCTCTGCACTGGGCACTTCTCTGACCCACTGACCATTACGTACAATTTAAAGCAAATGCAAGTTATTTAATCAACAATTAATTTTAAAAAGAATAAGGAATAATGGGAAAGGTTAAAGGAAACACATCACCCCGCTCTGTGGCAGGGAACATCACAAACAGTGTCTCTGGAACGTCAGGGCGGTTCACAGTCTGTTCCTTGTAAGTCCCAGGCCTCCTGCTCAAGCCCTGGCTGGGCTGCAGGGATGTTGTGGGTTGGACACTTGCTCTGGTGGTCGTCACACGCTCTCAGGCGCTAAGTGGTAGGACCCTTCGTCCCAGTGTTGTCCCCGCCCTGTCAGGGTTACAATCCAAGCCCGGCATGCAGAGCTTCTTGGCTGAGGCGTCTCCCTGTGCTGGGCCCGCTGCCCAGGGTCCCCCTCGGTGCCCCCAGCTGCTCACCGCACCCAGCTCCAGACTGCTCCAGCCCCAGCTCCACCACTCTGCCTCAGCACTGCTGCTGCTGCTCTGCCTCCAGCTCCCTGGGCTGCTTCTCTGGCCCCTCTGGCTCTGGTTGCTGCAGCTCTGCTCCCAGGGCAGGTCTGCTCTCTCTGGGCTGTGCCTCTGGCTTTGAGGCTGCAGCTCTGCTCCCAGGACAGTTCTGCTCTCTCTGAGCTGCTTTTCTGGTCCCTCTGGATCTGGCACAGCTCTGCCTCCCAGCTCAGCTCTGGCCCCTGCTTTTTCCTTAGCTCGACTCCACTCTGTCTGACCCAGGCAATTCCAGCTCACACAGAGGACGGGACCTCCCTGGCCTCCTGACTCTCTGATTAGCCTGCCCGCCCTGTCTTTCAGGCTGACCTGGACCATTGACTTCTCCCCATTGTTCCTGGGGACTGTCAGTCTCAGGGTCCTGATTTCCCATAGACCCTTCCCCTTTTAGTATTGGGAGCTAGCAACTAAAACACCCCCACTGAATGTTAGTAAGGGGGTGTCAAGGTTCCTTCCCCACTCTGAACTCTAGGGGACCTGCATGAAAACCCCCTAAGCTTATATTTACCAGCTTAGGTTAAAACTTCCCCAAGGTACAAACTATTTTACCTTTTGCCATTGGACTTTATTGCTGCCACCACCAAGCGTCCAACAAATATATAACAGGAAAAGAGCCCACTTGGAAACGTCTTTCCCCCCAAAATCCTCCCCAAACCCTACACCCCCTTTCCTGGGGAAGGCTTGGTAAAAATCCTCACCAATTTGCATTGGTGAACACAGACCCAAACCCTTGGATCTTAAGAACAATGAAAAAGCAATCAGGTTCTTAAAAGAAGAATTTTAATTGAAGAAAAAGTAAAAGAATCACCTCTGTAAAATCAGGATGGTAAATACCTTACAGGGTAATCAGATTCAAAACATTACCCGCTTCTGACAACAAAAATTACACGACCCCAGGAGTGGGGACCGAAGCCTGAGCCCAACTGAGCCCTGCTACCCCAGGCAGGGGGACCAAAGCCGAAACTCAAGGGCTTCAGCCCCAGGAGGGGGGCCTGTAACCTGATCCCCACTACCCAAGGATGAAGCCCATGGGCTTTGGCCCCAGGACCCAGCAAGTCTAATGCCAGCCCTGGGAGCCCCATCAAAATGGGGTTGCGATCCATAATTTGAGAACCACTGCTGTATTGGGACCACATCCTGGTTTCATTAAAATCAATGGCAAAAATCTCCCTACCGTCAGTTGGGACAAGGATATGATTCTGGAAAACAATCTGTATTACGTGGCTTTTTAATCACAGTCAGAGATTCCAGAGTTTAAGGCCAGATGGGACAATTAGATCATCTAGTCTGACCTCCTGTATAACACAAGCCATTACATTACACCCAGTTTACCCCTGTTTTGAGCCAAGTAACTTGGGTTTGACTAAACCGTACCTTCTAGAAAGGTATCCAGTCTTGATTTTCTACCTCTTCCCTTGGTGATTTGTTCCAAAGGTTAATCACCCTCACTGTTAAAAATCTGTGCTTAATTTCTAATTTGAATTTGTCTGGCTTCAGCATCCAGCCTTGGTTCTTGTTCTGCCTTTTTCTGATGGATTAAAGAGACCTTTAGGAGCCAGTATTTCCTCCCTCAGAAGGTATTTATATACCGTAATCAACTCATCTCTCAATCTTCTCTTTGTAAAAGTAAACAGATTGAGCTCTTTAAATCTCTCTCTGTGATGCATTTTCTCCAGCTCTCCCGGAACATTGTTGTGGCTCTTTTCTGTACTCTCTCTGCTATTTCAACATCCTTTTTAAAAAGACATGACAGACAAAGCAACTTGGCCAAAGCCCTACAGCAGGTAAGTAGCAAAGCCAGGAAAAGCACCCGCCTCTCCTGATTCCCAGTACAATGCCCTACCCATTAAACTATACTACCTCCATAGATAATTTTCACTCCCCAGAGAGAGTTGCCATGGGATTTGAACCCCTGATGCCATCAGAGAAAACTAGCCTCTAGGCTAGCAGGCCATATTGTAGCCTTTTTATAACTTTTTCTCACCCTGCTGTGACTCCTGATGGATTCCAACTCAGGATATCTAGCACTGTAAGTAAAAAGTCGTTCCTCTAACCCATCAGGCCACTTCTGCTTGTAATAATCTGTTAGCAAGATTTTTAGTATACACTAATTCCCTCCAATCTAGATTAAATGTTGCATTTGAGGAATGTAGTTGAAAGAATTACTTATTTGGACCATTACAAAGTCACTGAGATAACTCCAGCCATAAGATTAGGATTTTATTCTATTTAGAGGATATAAGAACATGCAATTTAATGAACGAAAATGTCTGGTTTAATTGCTTGAAATCAAAGGTTTAATATTTTAATTAAGCTTTAAGAGGAGCCATTTAATTGCTCTTTGATTTTTGCTTTCAGATATGAAGGCCATTAAAGAGTATCTTTACTGATTAAGCAATAGCAATGGTAATTTAGCAGTAAGTCTCCAGCCGCAGGTCTTTTATAATGGGTGCTATATCGCTGCCTGGGTACAATGCACAAACAATGAGCTAAATACAAATGGATCCCGTTTACCCTACCTAGTTCAATTCAAAGTGCTGTATGCACCACTTGTAGATTTCGTGCTTTATATTTCTCATTCACTGCAGGTAACTATGACTTAGAAAGAGGGAGTAGGACAGATAAGAGATACATTCCTTATATTAAGATCCCTTCATCACTAGCATGGGTTGGCAACTTTCACTTTATCTTGCCCGGATCTCCTTAAAATCAGATTCTCCTTTATCGATGTAGAATCAAAGCAACAAACACAGAGACAAACAAAAAAGGAGCAGAGACAGTGTAGTGGAAAACACTGGATATAATTTGAGCTGAATAGTGCTCTTGCTCTACCTAGGACAAGTGCAGAGTCCTGAATTTAGGACAGAAGAATCCCATGCACTGCTACAGGCTGGGGACCAACTGGCTAAGCAGCAGTTCTGCAGAAAAGGACCTGGGGATTACGGTGGATGAGAAGCTGGATATGAGTCAACAGTGTGTCCTTGTTGCCAAGAAGGCTAACAGCATATTGGGCTGCATTAATAGGAGCATTGCCAGCAGATTGAGGGAAGTGATATTCCCCTCTATTTGGCACTGGTGAGGCCACATCTGGAGTATTGTGTCCAGTTTTGGGCCCTCCGCTACAGAAAGGATGTGAACAAATTGGAGAGAGTCCAGCAGAGGGCAACGAAAATGATTAGCGGGCTGGGGCACATGACTTACGAGGAGAGGCTGAGGGAACTGGGCTTATTTAGTCTGCAGAAGAGAAGAGTGAGAGGGGATTTGTTAGCAGCCTTCAACTACCTGAAAAGGGGTTCCAAAGTGGATGGAGCCAGGCTGTTTTCAGTGGTGGCAGATGACAGAACAAGGAGCAATGGTCTCAAGTTGCAGTGGGGGAGGTCTAGGTTCGACATTAGGAAAAACTATTTCATTAGGAGGGTGGTGAAGCACTGGAATGCGTTACCTAGGAATCTCCATCCTCAGAGGTTTTTAAGACCCGTCTTGACAGAGCCCTGGCTGGGATGATTTATTTGGGGTTGGTCCTGCTTTGAGCAGGGGGTTGGACTAGCTGGCCTCCTGAGGTCTCTTCCAGCTCTAATCTTCTCTGATTCTGCTGGAGAGTAAAGTACTTCTGTAGTACTGACCTGAGAACTCACTAAGCGTTTGTGCTGCTCCCTGGGTGAACCTAAGGTTGTGAGGTACTTCACCCCGACCTGCCCTTAGCATGCAGGAGTTGTGTCTGTGTTTGCTGTGGATCATCTCCCTGAATCCAACAGCCTCTGGCTGCACAAGCATACCTTCCAGGCCTCTGCAGGCCTCACTCTCTCTGTGCAGGTTAGTGAAAGGCATGCCCCAACCCCTGAGCCCTCTCCCTCTAGTGTCCAGCCCCTTATCCACTGAACCCTCACAGGCCTGCTATTCCCAACCGAATGGTATATACACCAGCGTATAAGCTTGAGCTCAGGACCAGCAGTTTGCTTAACACCACAGCACTGAAATACTATTCTAGTGAAAACAAGAATAAGTTTATTATCAAAGACTAGAGATTCAGGAGATAGCGATAAGGATATTGGAAACAAAAGTTACATATAAAATAAAATAACACACTTTCTAGAGACTAAACTTAACCAACAGGTTAAAAGAAAAGGAGTACTTGTGGCACCTTAGAGACTAACCAATTTATTTGAGCATGAGCTTTCGTGAGCTACAGCTCACTTCATCGGATGCTGTAGCTCACGAAAGCTCATGCTCAAATAAATTGGTTAGTTTCTAAGGTGTCACAAGTACTCCTTTTCTTTTTGCGAATACAGACTAACACGGCTGTTACTCTGAAACCAACAGGTTAACCTATCTAAAGACCTTTATCTCATTCAAAGTCCCCTGCAACATTTTCAACCAAGGTTGGCCAAGTCACCATTTTCACAAATGCAAGCACAGGGTCCTCTGACTTCCTAGGTGCAGGATGAAGGTCTGTCTTCTTTGCTTTCTAGAAATACTCCTAAAGTTCATAGTTTTTGTGCAAAGACAGAATAAATCCTGTGGCTTGTTTTTCCCCTGTGTGCTCCTTCCCTGTTGACTTCACATCGCTTTGTGAACATTTGACTTGTTGTGTAAATGGGCATCCATTGTGTTAGTTCATAACACTTAATTTACATCCCGGCAGAGAGAGACACATTTCTTACCTCCTGTTTGGAGGAAAACATGTTTTCCACCTTTGCTGGTGACTAATACCTTGATACAGACTTTAAAAACATTTTTATTATATATACATAACTTCTTATATAGTATCTGTACATACATTTCAAAATGATGTCAATGACCAATGTGAAATTGGCTTTCACTTGAGACCTCACATGACATTCTTTGGATGAACTAGAATGTACACATGAGATTTCTGTAACCTCTCTGCACCCTCTTGCCAGTTGGCTTTAAGAGGTTCTTGGATCACTATTTTCCATTCGTTTTATTTGGAAACTGACATGCTCTCATCTGAGATGGGTGAACTGATTTGGATAAAATGAAAAAACTCTGAACCTTTGTCCAAAACTCAGATCAGGCTCTGTGGGTAACGTAGCACAGTGCTCTGAACACGAAACATAAGAACAGCCATACTGGGTCAGACCAAAGGTCCATCTAGCCCAGTATCCTGTCTTCCGACAGTGGCCAGTGCCAGATGCCCCAGAGGGAATGAATAGAACAGGGAATCATCAACTGATCCATCCCCTGTTGCCCATTCCCAGCTTTTGGCAAATGGAGGCTAGGGACACCATCCCTGCCTCCTTGTTGTTTTTGTGGATACAGACTAACATGGCTACGCCCTGATACTTCACATCCCTGCCTAAGACACTCTTGTAGTCTAATCCCGGCTCTGACACTGCAGCTTTGGGAAAGTTACTTCAGTTGTCTACCTCAGTTACCCTATGTACCCTGAAATGGATGTAATAATATTTACCTCTCTCATAGGGTGCTGGGTGAACCATTTCGTTAATGTTAGGAAAGTTCTTTATAGATGAGGATTATTAATATGAGCTTTTCCTGAGATTAAAACAAACTTTTCCTTGTTTTTTCCATGTTTGCCCCTCCCTCTGCATTATCTGACTGAAGTGGAAGGACAGAGTTTACTGCAAAAAAGACTGGTTGGAGTGCCCTGGAAATAGGAAGTATCAGAAAGCTACAGGCTGTTCTGGTCTGATTTCCCATCCACATTTGCGAACACAAAAGATTCAGATAAGAATCAGTTCAGCATCTCTACCATTGGGGGTTCATTTAAAATGAACCACCTGTCTGTTTTCAACATTTGTATGGTGAGTGTCACCACAGTATCTAAGAGCTTAGTTAATACGGCAGCAAAGGACCTGATCTTATCCCTTTCCCCACTCCGATGACAGCATTTTCACTCTTTACATACATCTTCTGTACGGAGATGGGCCAAAACCCACTCAGATTCAGGTTGTTCAGATAATACATTACTGGGTTCAAACACAAACCCCATCTCCGCGGTTCTGGTTCAGTGTCAGAACCAGGGCATAGTCTCCCAGGTCCATCCCAGCTGCAACACAAATCTTGTGAGAACAGCCATTCTTTTGAGACACAGTCATGAGATTACAAGAAGGACTGATCTTCCACCAAATTTCCACTGTCCCCTGTAGGGCGCAGTTGGAGTCTAATTTCAGTGCTGAATTTTCCAAGTACGAACAGACTTTTGCTAAGAGATATTGAGTGCTCTGTGTTTACTAGAGCTCAGCATTTCTCAAGTACTCCTTTATGTGGCTTTAAAATACCATGGCACACCCTGTATTCAAGGACCATACAGGGGCCTTCCCAGCCTCTGGTGTGAGTTAGGGCAGCTTCAATCCTGCTCTGTCTTACCCTTGGCTTCCCACAGCCTTACATGGGCTCAAGGAGGCAGAAAATAGCTATGGGGTTGTGCCCACCAGCTAAGCCCTTGGTCAACCCCCACCCCAGGGGCTGACAGCAGAGCCAGTGTAGAGTTTTACACCAACTCTATGCAAGTTGGGGAGGCCCTCGATGCTGAGTGCATGAAGGAGGTTTAGGGTATGACTACGCTGCAATCAGGAGGTGTGATTGCAGCACGTGTAGACACACTTGAGTCAGCTTTGATCTAGCTAGTTCAATTAACAGTGAAACGGGGCCCCATAGGCCGCAGCAGCTTGCTTATGCACCCAGGGTCTTGGCTGAGCACGGCTAGCCCATACAGCAACCCATGCTACTGCTGCTTGGCTGTTCTTGTTACTCAAGCTGGCTTTGATCTAACGAGATTAAAGCTAGCTCAGATATGTCTACATGTGCTGTCATCACACTTCCCAATTGCAGTGAAGACATACCTTAGTGTGATGGTGAACCAAGCATCTATATATAGGGCTGTTGTACACAAAATGTACGAGTTTAAGCTCCTGTATAAAACGTTTTGGTCTTATGCTTCCTACGCGTCCTTTTTATTTCAAATTGCCCACAGTATACACCTGCTCTTTCTCTTCTGATCAGCACTGATTGCATTAAGATTTTAGCCCCCTTGTAAAGATGCCCCTGATGTAATTATGCTGCAACAGGCCCTCAGACACAATATAAACCAGGTTGGGCAAAACTCCAAAAGCAGGCAGCGAAAACTAGCCACGCTGGGCACATTTCCCACATTCGGCATGTGCTTCCCTTGCCAACAAGACACAGGTGCACGCTGGCTGAGAAAGCAATAACAGGATTTGATGGAATGGTGTAATGGTCCTGAATCCCCATTACACCGATGTAAGATACATTTGTATAGCAGGTGTATAGGTACACTGGTGCTATGAGAGATTTCACGTGCCTATTTGTGCCCAGCCACTAGAGGGTCCCCTCTTCCTTTTCTGAGTATAAAATATAGTAGCTTGAAACATTCCTGGGCAGGTGTTTATTGCTACCAGCACTTCTCTTTCACAGCTGTAGCACCAATTCTCCTGAGCAGTGCACAAAGCATCTTGCATTAAGCTGGTTTATGATGTACCATGGTATCTTGACCATGATATATGTATGGTCATGCCAGTAGTTATTGGGCAAGTGAGTGTAGGGCAGTTTATGGACCTTAATATTGTCTTTGCATATCGTAACATGATATAATGATTCTTCCTGCCTGTCTTCATGGCTTCCTTCAGCTGAAAGTCTCCAAGACCTCCAAGTCTTGGGCAATGTTGCCTGATTTATGGATTGTGTATTAATTGTATTGATTGCTTAAGAATTCCCAATTATCACTCTGATGTTTAATAGGTTCTTATTCCAAATCAGGCCCAATATTATTAAAATTAGTGTTCAGTTTGGCACCCCGATGTGCATGGTTTCAAGACTCACATTTAGGAAGAGCCTTCTGTATTTGTAATATTTTATTCGTATAGTTAGCAAAATCAACAACACTCTGAGTAAAGTTGATAGAGATAATACAGAACGTACATTTCACCATCCAAATACTCTCACCATCCCTTGCAGAACAACCTGAAACATTAACTATTATTTTCCTTGTCACCTTTCCCATCACCAGTGGCCATCATCCTGGCACCTCCCAAGGGCTGCATCTCTCCCCCAAACACACGGGCTGGGATACAACTTTTTATAATGTGGTATGCTGACACTATTATGTCCAATGCATATTTAGTAGGGATTTCATCCCCTTTCCTTATTTGTGTTTCCTCTCCCTACTAATGTTGGGGTGCCCTTATCCCATAGGTTAGTGTATTAATGATCTCAGCTTATTATCATGTACATCAGTTCATTTCCATGGCAGTTTTGTGGTCAGACATCAGCAGATGTTCCTGTCCTAAAGCATCCAAAAGCTGGTATCCGTTCAATGTTCTTGTGGCTACCTGGTATAAACTTCTGCCTTAAACACATCTTTCCCAGTTCCCCAAAACTCAAGGAGACTGTCAAGCCATTTATCTGTGCCAAAGTTCACAGGCCTCAAAGCCTTATGATAACTGCTTAAGCCAATGTTTTACAGGATACAGGCCTGTAAGCTCGTTACTTTACTGCCATAACTTATGCTTATGCCTTACCTAGCAAATACCTATATCTATAGGCTACAACAAGGAGGAACATTCACAGACACAACTCCTCTTCTGACTCCATTCTTGACTCACACCTTCTATTTGTGTCCGAAGCATTGGCATCCTCTTTAAACCTGAACTTTCCTTCTTCTCTCACATCTCCTACAGATCTGCTTATACTCAGTTTGGCAATCTTGTCTTATGTGGCATTGCTCACCCTCTCCAGATGTCTTCAGCTCTGTCTTAAACTCTTCTTCTTGCTTTGACTCTTGTAACTACCTTCCCTATGCTCTCCACAAGTCCCTGTCCTCCACCATGTGCTGACTGTGGCTTCCTGCCATCCTACATGTACCAACAAACACACCTGTATCTCACCCATCCTCAGAAATCTCCACTGGTTCAACATTCACTTCAAGGCACGTGATAGAAACAAAGTTTCAGGTCTTCAGCTGGTGTAAATCCACCAAAGTCAATGGAGTTAGACCTATTCACACCAGCTGAGGATCTGGCCCCAAATAAATTGCCCTCCTTGTAGTGTGAAACTTGTCATTTTGGAGCGAAATGGCAAAATCTTTCTACTCAAATGGTCAACTTTCACCAGAAGCAAATTCATGATTTTGCCCAGAAGCAAAACAATTTCACAACTTTTGCTATGGAAAAAAACATCTGCAAAGTTTAGCCCTGAGCCATAGTTAGGAGTACGCACCAATCATTTTCATGTATGCAGTAAGCAAAAGTGACTGGATATAATCATGTTACTTCTTTGCTATTCCAGAGAATGTTTCATCCAGTGAGCCAACGCAGTTACACCTCGTTGTTCCCATGTATAACAGTCACCATTTTAAAAAATCACCATTTGCCCGGAGTTTGTACACAGTTGTATGTGAGGTAACAAAGTTTTCCGTTATACATAGAATAGGGAATAACGAGGGGATCGCAAAGTGTTCTTTGGCCCTATAATATTATCTTATCTCCATTTTACTGATGGGCAAATTGAGGCATGAAGAGATTATGGGCAGATTTTCAAAAGAACTGAGCACATTAGGGTAAGAATTTTAAGAAGGCTCTGTGGGGAGATTATCAGAGAGACTGCCTTTGAATGTCACCCCAAGCATCCATAATTGGGGCCAGATTTTCCAAAGACCCCGGATCCCATTTAGGTACCAAAGTAAGGGGCCTAGATTTTTAAAAATCTGGCCATACGTGTCCCAGTAGAAGCTGAGCTCTCATGAAAATCTGCCCCTGACTGTAGCTGCTGAGCACTTGAAAACCTGGCCCTGAGGGTCTTTGGAGAATCTGGCCATACGTGATTTGTTTAAGCTCCCACAGGGCTTAATTCTACAACCATGCTCATGCTGTGTGGTGCTTACTCATGTGACTAATTCTGTTGAGTTCAATGGGAGTACTTGCATGAATGAGTAGTACATACTATCAGGCAGGGTTGCCAAGTCAGGCCCACTGTGAGGCAATGGTAAAATAGAGCAGGAATACAAACCAGGATTGCTCAGTCCCAATCTCCTCCCCTAATCACTAGTTTGTTTCACACAGATTTGCAATGAAATGCCCCACATAACTTTTAGGGTGCTGCTAGACATTGTAGGTGGTAAAGTAACTGTTGTATCTGCAGATTACTGGGCTAACCAAACAAATACATGTTTATTTTATGAGGAACTGCCCTCATCAGTACAGTTTGACCTCTGCCAACTTCTGGAGGAGAGTCTGATTGGTGGAAAGAGAATCAATAGAAGGCAGCTCTGCCTTGGGAATTAAAGCAGATTTCCTCTAGACACTGTAACAGTCTGCTGTACTTTCACATCATTAATTTGGGTTAATTTAATTTCTTTTTTAGGAAGTGCTTTTGTATGTTGTTCAGTTTCAAGGTCCTAGAAGGACCTCCTGTGGTTTTGACAAAGCAGTTCAGATGAGGTATAGTACAGCCTCTCTGATTTCTATGGCTTGCCTAATTAAAATGATGAGCAGCAGCTCACAGCATCACAGTAATATTAGACAAATATGGCCTGCCTTCTCTAATACTAAACCAATAACTCCAGGAACCAAATGAGCTTGGGTGTAAGCTTTATAACCTCCCTGATCCTCCCCTGCCAGCACAGCCACCCAGCATTAAGAATTGTATATCCTGATTTATAATAAAGCCAAGGGAAAATGTTTCTTTTTAAAAGGCTCCTCTCGGACCTATTGAGCTGGTCATTGTTCTTCATTCAGGAAGAGTTTATGTAACAAAAATATAGAGTAGCAGTCTCTTGAGTTTTTGAGAATGACTATGTTTAATCAATCTTATTGATACCTTACTATTCGTACCTCCAATTCGTAATTCCACAAGCATAGTTTTTCATGGGTGAAAGGTAGTGACTTTCCGTAGATACAGTATGTGGTTCAATGCTATACATTTAACTTCCTGAATCATGAAAGGGAGTATTATTTAATTTGCATTTATATTATCTCCTTATATAGTAAGAGAAATAACAATATATAGAACTATCCAATTTTCAAAGCTTGGCATTTAACTAGTACATGATCAAATTCTCTTTTGGGTTCTGTATCCATCACCGAGGTGCATAAGTTCCCAAGTATGGAACTCAAACATCTTACCCAGGACCCTGTGTTTGTTCATTTAGCTCATTGGCCAAATTCAGAGTTGATGTAAAGAAACCTCATCACAAAGGAGTGGAGCCACATCTGGATTTATTTGGCCCAAAGTGTTAATTTAGTCTACTTATTTTTTAGGCTTTCTCTGACTTGTCAGAGTCTTGTCTCCTCCCGCTGGTAGCCCTTGAGCTAAAGACCTAACAGGAATGTCCCAGTTTCATAGGGTTGGGAAATTCCAACACTTTCAGTCTATTATTCGCAAATGATCAGCCATTGTTTGATGCAGGGATGGTGCTCAGAGCATAGATGAGGGAGGCAGGGAAGGGCATAGGTTGAGCAACGTTTGGCATATGACAATCATTTCTGATCAGAGGTGGCCTGATCTTAGGTTTTGTTCCTACGGGCTGTTTTGGCAATATTTGGGTTCAGATACATGTTCAGCATCTCCGGAATTTGCAGGTGTTTGAAACCAGGCTTTTGAGTCAGGCGCAGGACCATCTCCACAACAAAAGACATTTTATTTGAAAAATTATATACTTCTTAACAAGGCCCCACCAAACACTAGAAGAGGATGCCTCAGTTAACAACTTAATAGCAGCTGCTTCCCCACAGTCCTTGTCCCTCCCAAACATGGTGGCTTACTGAAGAATATGCTTATTCCTAATTACATGAGGCATGGAGAAGGAGAAATACAAATCCATATATTAAAAAGTGTCCACTGAAAAACAACAGGCCAACGATTGGAGCATTTAGATACCACACTTTTGATTCCTGGAAGCAACAGCAAGCAGTCGATCTTCATTTTTAAAGCTTGTACCAAATACATTGCATTGACATCAGTGGATGCATGAAAATCAGGCCCAAGCTGTGTCAGGTTGAGTCCCCTCAAAAAAAAAAAAAAAAGGCTCCCAGAATTGGGGACAGAGAATTTTCGCCTACAGTTCTCTGACAGAACGGTGGACAATAAACAGCCTATATGTGTGTTATCTTCATGGCAGTGAAGGCAATAATCTGGGCATGCTCGTATGGTTGTACTGTGTGTATGCAGTATAATATGTATGTCTACAGTATACTGAAGTGACAGCTGCCACCTTGGTTGACAACAGGGATTGAACAGGGGCTTTCACAATTAAAAGCATGAGCTAAAAGATCCACACTCTCCAGCTGAGAGCTATAAGACGCTGGAGGACACGAAACGCACACCAGTCACTGCGTTCTACTTATGCAGCCATTTGCATATGCTGTCATGTGAGGGATTGGAATTTTAATAACCTTGATAAATTATTTAAATACATGCCCATTATCTATCTTCTTCGCTCTCTCTTGATAAAGATAATTAATTGCTATATAACACTAGTTTGGTATACCAAGGCATCCACATTTTTTCTCTTTTTCATTAATTCCCATGTCACAGTGGCCCCCCTCTCCAGCAGCTGAGCAGATGCAAGTCTTTCCAAATCCTGTCAACACCTTACACGCCCCTGAGGGGTTTCTGATGTAACCAGCCCAGGCCTACCTGTTGAGATGTGAAAGAGCACTCAGGGCCCAGATTCTGAGGCAGCAAGGACCATTTCCTTGTTCCTCCCAGAAAGTTACCCTTGCTTTGCTCCCTGAAAGGACAAATAGATCCTCTCCAGGAATTGTTCCATCAACAGTCTTCCAGGCTGATGACTCTTTCATACACTTGAACGGGGCTGACATTCTGATCTGTTGCTCTGTATCCAACTTCTAGTTTAGATCTTATTGAAAATTGATTATTTAGCATTTTCCCAGCATGGCAGCAGAGACCTTTCTGCCCATTACTGTCTCTGGATGAGGAGTCTTCCTAACACGTTCTGTCAGACGCACCCGCGATACAGCTGAAATATTGACAGCCAATTAAATGCACCTTGTGGGGGCTGAAGATAACAGAGGTCATCACTGACACCCACCTTTGAGTCTGGCCCAAACTTTCTTAAAGTTCACACTCAGATTTACGGTTTGGCATTGCCGACATGAAATTCAGACTTGAATGCTGTCTTCCTCGAAGTTTCGGGGTTTCTTGGATCCAGAACTTTCGTCTAGCCCCAACTCTAGAATTAACCGTATCCCATGCAGAAATTTAAAATATAGTGCTAATAGGAGAGTTAGGTCAAATAATTTATTATTTAAATGGCACTCAAAGCTTCCTAGGTGCTAATAAGGACACCAGGTCCCTGTCCTAAGGATTTTACAATGTAAGTGAAGTGATCTAAGTAGTTCTTAGAGAAGCTGTAAGGCAGTGGTCCCCAAACTGTGGGGCGCACCCACCTAGGGGGATGCAGAGGAACGTTTGGCTGGGTGCCGCAGGGTGCAGGCCAGCCCCCAACACCCAGCCCTGTTCTGCCCCCAGTTCTGCTCTGGCCCCAGCCACAGCTCCACTCCTGGCACTGGTCCCAGCCCCGCCTCAAGCTGCGGCCCAAACTGTGGCTCCGCTCCTGGCCCTGACCGCAGCCCCAATCCTGCCCCCAGCCTTGGCCCCCAGCTGCAGCTCTGCTCCTGGCCCTAGCCCCGCTCCAGACCTGCCCACAGCTATGGCTTTGGCCCCTGGCTCCCGGCCCGACCGTGGCTCCAACCCCAACTGTGGGCCCACTGCCAGCCCTGACTCCTGACCACAGCTCCTGGGGGGCAGGGAATCTATGGATGAAACATGCCAGATAAGTACTACATGTCATTATAGTGATAAGGTTTACACTAGCAAGGTACACCATCCCCAGTACTCACAATGCAGGGGTAGTGGGTTCAATGTTGAGTATCAAACACTTGTCGGCGTGGAAAACGAAAGCTCACAGAACCAAAGAGTTTAAGGCCAGACGGGACCACCAGATCATCTAGTCTGACCTCCTGTATGTCCCAGACCACCAACACCACCCAGCACCTACACAGTAAATCCAACAGCCAAAATGAATCCATAATATTAAAATGCCCACCAGAGACTAGACAATTATGTGCTATAGGCAAAAAATAGGAGGGACAAATGTGAACCAGTGCCCAAGGCCCTGGTAATGGCAGGGAAATTATTAACTGAGATATTACACAGATGATCCTGGCACTCACATGCTCTAGAGGAAGGTGGAAAAAATCCCAAGGTCACTGCCAATCTGACCTGGGGGAAAATTCCTTCCCATCCCTGCAAATGGCAATTCGTTAGACTCTGAGCATGTAAGTAAGAACCAGCCAGCTGAGGGAGAGAGTGTTTGGTGCCACCTCACTAGCCCTTGCCATCCAATATCCCATATCCAGCCATGGTCATCCCCCATGCCTCAGAGGAAGAAGATTAAAAAATACTTCCCAGGATACCCTGGGGGAAAAGATCCCTTCCTGACCCCTGCAGGTGGCCAGCTGAAACCTTTAAGAACATAAGATGTAAACCAGAAGAGAGCCCCAGGGCTGCAGAGCCCTGCCCCCTACCATCATACAATTGCACTCATAAATTTGTCCAGCCTTTGCGACTCCAAGGCCAGATTTCATCATGCTGGTTTATATTAAGCTGAGAGAAAAGTTCTTCAAATTAAACTTCCACAACTTGCCAGACTCAAAGGTGAGTGTCAATGATGACCTCTGTTATCTTCAGCCCCCACGACGTGCATTTAATTGGTTGTCAATATTTCAGCTGTATCGCGGGTGCGTCTGACAGATCGTGTTAGGAAGATTCCTCATCCAGAGACAGTAATGGGCAGAAAGGTCTCTGCTGCCATGCTGGGAAAATGCTAAATAATCAATTTTCAATAAGATCTAAACTAGAAGTTGGATACAGAGCAGCAGATCAGAATGTCAGCCCCGTTCAAGTGTATGAAAGATTCATCAGCCTGGAAGACTGTTGATGGAACAATTCAGAAGAGCTATGGACACAAAGGCCCTGGGTTCTGATGAGAACTGGATAGCATTATAACCACAGGGCAAAAGCCTCGCTGGACGAACCACTTTTCTGGCTTTACTGAAGGTATTGCTGGAACAGTTGCTCTTTACTATATCGTTCCCGGTCTTCTTTATTCCATCGTTTGCTTTAGATCATAACAAATTACTAGAGAATAAAGGTATTTTGGGTGTATCTTGAGCCCCTTTCTCTAGGCTGAGATGTATGTCAAGTCGTAACAATAATGAAATTCTTTGCAAATCAACAACAAAGTCTCTTGATTTCTTTTTGCCTTTTCCAAGTCAGAAAGTAAAAATAGTGTGTAGTGGGGAGGGGGAGGGACTATGCACAGTCACACACACAATTGTGTGACTACAAGCACAGCCTGGTACAACAGAGAGGTCTATTTATAAAGTATAAGGGGAGAGCCATCACAACTGATGTCAGCTCGGTAATGGTGCTGCAAAGTGGCACCCAGAGAATGATGATGATAAAGAGCGAGAAAAGATGGCAACTGCTCAGAGATAAGAATTGCCCTAAAATGGGGAATATTTTATATCAGAGGATGTGTTTTTATTATTATTATTATTATTATTATTATTATTATTTCCTAACATCCTAGGGTCTGACTGTGCATATCACTTTATAAAATAAATCAAATTACTTACTTTCCAGCATCCTGGCAATATTTTGTCATTGTACCTATACCCCCACCTCCCACCCCCATGCTTCTGCAGTTCAAGAGGAACTGGTTGTTTCTTTTATAACTCTGTTTTTCCCAGGGAGGATGGAGTGGCCTTGTCTTTAAGGCCCCGATTTACAACTCAGGCAATCTGGATTGAAGTCCTCAATGCGATACAGACTCTCTGTGTAACCTTGGGCAAATCCTCTTTGGTCCTTTGGTTTCCCATTTCTAAAGCTGGAACAGGGATGCTTCCATTTCACCCTGTGTCTTTTGGGATTGTAAACCCTTTAGGGCAGGAACTGTTCCTTACTATGTATGTGTACAGCGCCTGGCAGAGTGGCACTCTGATTTCAGCAGGGCCCTTGAGTGCTACCTACTATGAAATAATAATCCCACCACCATTTTCTTTTTTCTCATTCTAACAGGGTATGTGCATTTTATCTTAAAAATGTGAACATATTTCAGTCAATTTACTCAGTGCCTGTGAAAGGAGTAAGGGATGACGTTCCTCTGGGTCAGAGGCCTGGAGCTGGCCTGGCTATCTATTGAGACTGTCCTTGCACCTGAGGAAATAGGTGGATCTTTATTATTTATAAAAGAGTACAGCAGGAGTAGGGGGACTGCAAAATCCTCCAGGCAGTGGAAATGCCTGCAGGGGGCCGGGGGTGCTCCCAATGGACTGCCTCTGGAGTTACTGCTAAGAGGAACAGTCCCCAAAAACCAAATGGGGCTGGGGGGAGAGTGTCTGGGGGAGCCCTTAAAGGCTGAGGCACTCAGGTAGGAGCCAGGAAATCTTCTTATGGGAATTACTGATGTGGGCACAGTACTCCAGCTGAGGCCTCATCAATGCCAAGTAGAGTGGAACAATTACTTCCCATGTCTTATATGCAACACTCCTGTTAATACACCCCAGAATATTAACCTTTTTTGCAGCTGCATCACATTGTCAACTCATATTCAATTTGTGATCCACCATAGCCCCCAGATCCTTCTCAGGAGTACTACCACCTAGCCCAGTGGTGGGCAACCTGCAGCCTACAGATTACCCTGATGGGCCACATGCAGCCCGCAGGCCGCAGGTTGCCCACCACTGGCCTAGCCAGTTATTCCTCATTTTGTAATTGTGCATTTTTTCCCCTCCCTACGTGAAATACTTTGAACTTTTTTTTATTGAATTTTGTCTTGTTGAATTCAGACCAATTCTCCAATTTTTCAAGGTCATTTTGAATTCTAATCCTGTCCTCCAGAGTGCTTGAAGCCAACCCACTTTGGTGTCATCTGCAAATTTGATAAGCATAGTCTCCACTAATTAATGAAAGTATCGAAGAGTGCTGGACCCTGGACTGACCCACTGCTGGACCTTCCCCTGAATACACCCTTCCAGTTTGATAGTGAACCATTAATAACTACTCTTTGAGTATGGTCTTTCAACAAGTTGTGCATCCCCCTTATAATAATTTCATCTAGACCACATTTCCCTAGTTTGCTTATAAGACTGTCATGTGTCAAAAGCCTTAATAAAATCAAGATTCACCACATCTAGTGCTTTGCACCTATCCACTAGGCCAGTAACCCTGTAAAAGAAGGAAGTTAGGATGATTTGTCATGATTTGTTCTTAAAAAATCCATGCCAGCTATTCCTTTTCACCCTATTATCCTCCAGGTGCTTACAAATTGACCATTTAATAACTTGTTTCCGTATCTTTCCAGGTATCAAAGTTAGTCTGATTGCTTTATAATTCCTCAGGTCCTGTTTGTTACCATTTTAAAGATAGGTACTACATTTGGCCTTCTCCAGTGTTCTGGGACCTCATCTGTCTTCCAGGAGTTCTTTAATTGCTAATGGTTCTGAGATTGCTTCAGCTAGCTCCTTAAGTATCCTGGGATGAATTTCTTCGAGCCCTGCTGACTTGAATACATCTAATTTATCTAAATATTCTTTAACCTGTTCTTTCCCCATTTCGGTTTGCGTTTCTTCCCCCCTGGTTGTTCATATTAATTGTGTTGAGTATCTGGTCACCAATTTAGTGAGACAGAACTACAATAGGCATTAAACACCTCAGTTATCTTGATTATATCAGTTATTAGCTCTCCTTCCCTGCTAAGTAGAGGTCTTATACTTTCTCTTGCTCTAAATGTATTTAAAGAATCTCTTCTTATTGCCTTTTATGTCCCTTACTAGGTATAACTCATTTTGTACCTTAGCCTTTCTGATTATGTTCCTATGTGCTTGTGCAATTCTGTTGTACTCAGCAAAAGGAAGATTCCAGTTTCGTTTTAAAGGTAGTTCTAACTATGACTCACAATAATGCACATATATGGCTCATTCCTGAAAAGTGATTTCAATGGCAGCTCAGGATATGGACTCAATTTCTATAGCACACTTGAAACCCAAAGGTATCCAGTGTACATGAATGAGCAGATGTGGCTGGAGGCAAACAGGATGGGCAGAAAGTCTCTAATTGGAGAAGTATGATGCTGCCATCTTTAAAAAGGATCATAATGGTCACTGTGCCGTTCTAGTACTCCCTTACGTGTGGAGTTTTATGAATCCACCCCTTATGCCTACTGCTGCCTTGCCATGCATGTAGGTATAGGGTGGAAGTGGCATGCTTGATGCTGAATTTTCTTACTTCCAGTTAAACCCTTAAGGCTTGATTTCCATTTTTGATTGACTGCAAAGAACTGATGCCACCATTTTATAGGGGGAATTATTTGCAGGCAAAAATGAGAGCACAGATACATGGCTGTTTAGCAACACGTATCCACCCATTTGCAGGCACCATCAATTGTGCAACAACTGATGTGTGGGTGCAGTTTGAGCTTGACATTATTTACATGTGTTCATTTGCATCTCTAAAGATGACTGCCTGGAAACTCACCACAGCAGTTACTTACAGATGCAAACAGGGAGGTTTAAAAACCAGGCCTTCTAAGGTCAACATCATTTATAAACTGCTGCATCAAAAAATGTAATAGAGATGTGTTCCCACCCTGGTGCAGAGCTGCAGATATTTTAATTATATATTAGCATGGTATTAAGCTGGTTTTATTTGCTGAACATTGTGTCAATTACTGTTACTTGGGAAGCATGATTACTCCCAGGTTGATCATACATTTAAATAAGCCATCAATGCCATTAATCACCTGGCATTTTCAGCCAAGGATATTAACATAGAAACTCATCTGGAAGGGCACATAAATGGGTAATGATGTTCTTCAAACGTAGATACAGCTCTGCAATTCAAGGGAGGATTTTTTAAGACTTTCTTTTTTCTTTTTCTTTTTAATGGCAAAAGGGGAATAATTGCCCTCAGTGAAATCACCATGATTTCAGATGATTAGAAAATATGTGATCATCAAATTAGCAGATGAGCAGAGGGCAGAAGGTCTGTCACTGTGTTGAAGAGGGGAAAGCTGGTAAGACACCAGGAATGAAATCATTATTGCAGGAAATAAATATATCAGGATGCATCAGGAAAGTTTGTCTAATGGGACTGAAAACCAGCATTCTATGGTTCTCTTCCTCGCTCTGCCCCGATTCCCTGGGTGATGTTGATTCCAGTGGAGGTTAGACACCTGAACACATTTTGAGGATCTGGGTACTAATCTCTTTCTGCCTCTGGTTTCCCTCTCTGTAAAATGGGTATAATAATACTTATCACAAGGTTGATGTGAGGTTTAATTCATGTCTTTAAAGTGCTTTGAGATCCTTGGAAGAAGGAACAAATTGATAGAATTCATGGTTTGTTCACAACCAACTTAAGAACAGGAAAAAAGGACTAAATCGATAAACTATGGCTACAAATGTTTTGCCCTCCTCTGCTCACGAGTGTTGCTCCCTCCCACTGTGTTTTTTTTTTAAAAGCCTTTATGGTCTACTAGATAAAGCACCAGCCTAGAGCTGAGGAGACCTGGGTTCTATGCCTAGCTCTGTTCCTGGGTGACTTGGGGCAAGTCCCTGCTCTGCCCTGTGCCTCAGTTTCCCCATCTGTAAAATGGGGGATAAGGATATTGATCTCCCTTGTAAAGTGCTTTAAGACTTACTGATGAAAAGTGCTACATAGGAGCTAGATATTATTATTATCAAATTATAGAAAGAGGCTGAGGTAACAAACAGCTGTTTGCATCCGCTATGGCTGTGCCAGTGTGACTCTTTGAGTAGTCATTCGGTGGTGCAATTTTTCCCTTATTTTGTCCAAGTTTACTCTTTACCTTGTACCACAGGCTATTTCAGAATTCCAGTTGAGACAGAGCCTGCAGGGTTTTGCAGTAAATGCTGTGCCCCAGAGATTTTATCTCCAGGGAAAATAGCTTCAATGTGAACATAGAACTGAATTTGGTTTCATGCGCTCTTATTTGCAATGATGTTAATTGTCGTCATCAGTGTCTCAGGTATACAAATTGCTTTCTCTGTTCATCTTTAGGGCAGGAAGCGGGTGCTTCAAGGCAACACCATGTTTATTCCTCTGAAGTCTGGAGTGTCTTTAGTACCCAGGAAAGTGAAGGACTAATAGCACCAACTACAGCCGGAGGTAGTGTGGACAAGCACTATACAAGCTGACTCTGTATAACTTACCAGTGCACTTCAATCCTTATTTGCGCCATCCATCGTTCTACCTTGGAAACTTGCTGTCTGAAAACTCGGGTCAGTTATGCCACTCTGACACCGTGGTTTTGCAACACGCATAAATGGAAGGGCTAGGGTGAGATCACCTAATTTGTTTCCCAAATCTGACCCCCAGATCTTTGAAAATACAGCAAGATTATCACTGTGCCCTATACTCACCATTTGAAGTCTAATGCTCCACATATAACTTTTGCATTCCAGAGTGCATTTAGTTGACATACAGAATATATTTATTTTACCACAGTGAATAATCAACTGAAAAGCTCACTTTCATTAGCTCTGTCTGTCCATTGTTGGCTTATTTCCTGAAGTTTCCGTACAACATCTGCAAAAGTAATAAACTAATTATGGAAGCCATCTGGAACAAGAACGGAGTGGAATAATTATTTTTTTTAAAAAGCCTTCTCTGAATAACTGGTGCCATAATAGATGGGATGTCAGAAGAACAAAGATGATAACAAACCCAGGATCCTTAAGGAGGGACGCAAGGAGATTTACATCAAGAAAAATTATGAATGCTCATTAGCAGATATCATAGAATCATAGAATATCAGGGTTGGAAGGAACCTCAGGAGGTCATCTAGTCCCACCCCCTGCTCAAAGCAAGACCAATCCCCAACTAAATCATCCCAGCCAGGGCTTTGTCAATCCTGACCTTAAAAACTTCTAAGGAAGGAGATTCCACCACCTCCCTAGGTAACGCATTCCAGTGTTTCACCACCCTCCTAGTGAAAAAGGTTTTCCTAATATCCAACCTAAACCTCCCCCACTGCAACTTGAGACCATTACTCCTTGTTCTGTCATCTGCTACCACTGAGAACAGTCTAGAGCTATCCTCTTTGGAACCCCCTTTCAGGTAGTTGAATGCAGCTATCAAATCCCCCCTCATTCTTCTCTTCCGTAGACTAAACAATCCCAGTTCCCTCCGCCTCTCCTCATAAGTCATGTGTTCCAGTCCCCTAATCATTTTTGTTGCCCTCCGCTGGACTCTTTCCAATTTTTCCACATCCTTCTTTTAGTGTGGGGCCCAAAACTGGACACAGTACTCCAGATGAGGCCACACCAATGTCAAATAGAGGGGAACGATCACGTCCCTCGATGTGCTGGCAATGCCCCTACGTATACATCCCAAAATGCCATTGGCCTTCTTGGCAACAAGGGCACACTGCTGACTCATATCCAGCTTCTCATCCACTGTAACCCCTAGGTCCTTTTCTGCCAAACTGCTGTCTAGCCACTCGGTCCCTAGTCTGTACTGGTGCATGCGATTCTTCCATCCTAAGTGCAGGACTCTGCACTTGTCCTTGTTGAACCTCATCAGATTTCTTTTGGCCCAATCCTCTAATTTGTCTAGGGCCCTTTGTATCCTATCCCTACCCTCCAGTGTATCTACCTCTCCTCCCAGTTTAGTGTCATCTGCAAGTATGCAGATATGTGGTGGAGAGGCATTATGATCCATTTTTGAAACAGTATAGGCACTGAAGTGGAAGTTCTACCTGAGATGGAAAGCTGCTACTCTTTCATCACATATAACCCAGCAAGCAACATAGAGTGGGAGCAAATGTTGCTTCACCCAGCTTCCCAGAATTCTCTACATCACAGTGCACTTGGACTAAATGGGAATGGGCACCTTGGGATAGGATGGATGGAAAGATCAACAACAGTCTCTTCCTGATCCCCCTACACTTGTATACCTATTGTTTATTATGTGTATTATGGTTGCAGCTGCAGGCCCCAAAAGAGATCAGGACACCATTGTGGTAGGTGCTGTACCCAAATATTGTAAGAGACAGTTCCTACCCCTCAAAGCTAAAAAGGTGGTTGGGACTCTTCTGTAGGAATGATTTTTCCAATGGAAAATGCAATTTCTGCAACATCAACATTTTTCCTGGGAAAATCTTGATTTTGCTGAAAAATTATTATTTTTCTGTCAGAAAAATCAAAATGATATTTCATTTTGGGTTGGTTCGACCCCTGTCAGAATATTGGCTTAGTTTCAAATCAGTTCCGTAAAACATTAATTGCATTTTTCTACCATGGCACATTGCCTTATGGGAGTTGTAGTTCTGGCTCACAGTCTCTCCTAGTGCTCAGGCTTCCTAGAGGACTACATATCTGATTGAGCTTCATGGTGCATCATGGGAGTCACATGACTCTGGGTGTATTAAGGGAGATGTATTCCAGCCAGGCAGCCTGGCCACTAGGGCGGAATGGCGTCTTCTGGCTCCCGAGCTACAAATTCCATGAGGCAAACAAACCATCTTGGGTTATTTCAACAAACTGAAATGAAACATTTCAGTTTTGTGGATGTTGAAATGTTTTGTTTGAATTGAAAATATCTCCGTGAAATGTTCTGATATGGCCAAATGAAACTTTTTCAAAATATCCATTACGTGGAAAATTTCAAAATGCCTGTCTGGGAACAAAAACAAATGTTGACAAATCAGAATTTTCTGCAGGATGGATTCTGACTTTCACTCAGCCCTAATAAATACCATGATGATAGCACCTTAGAAGTATGATACTTAGATTGATTGCAAGCATTACGTATTTCACCACCATCCACATACACTTGGATACCTTAGAAGTATGACAGATTGCCAATGATCTCTCCCTGATCACCTTATACTGTCCTCAGCATTCTAAATGCTCTGGGACTTGCTATTTAAGAGACTGTAAGTACCTGGGGTGGGAGAGGCAATCAACAAAGGTGCTGTAACTGAAGCCCCTTAGTATAAATAAGAGGCTGCTGTTGGCAACACATGTTCTTGAAGGACCCTTGATTCTGGGATTCTGCCAAAGATCATAACTCCTAACCTTCAGGACATGACACAAGCCTTAGATATCCCCCACACTTTCTGATAAGTGTTGGGTTGGAGACTGATAGGACTTGAAGGGGGTTATAGTTTTTTCTGCTATTATTTATTATTCTGGGGTGGTTATTTTGATGGCAAGATTCCTGACTGGTTTATTTGCTTAGCATGTGGCTGGTTTGTAATGGTGTTTTGAGGATTGCTCCCATTTCATTTTTGAACAGCAGCTTGAGCATGCATTTGTGTGCATAAACCTTTGGTGTAATAGTGCACAGCAATCTGGCCCTAAATATTATCACCACACTGGATTTTTTTTCCAATGGTCCAATGAGGTGATTAGTGGTACTCATGTATCCATTTCAGGGAAACAAATATGCACCTGCAAGTAACATGGATCTATCAAAACATGGAGGTCTTTCCACAATGTAGCTCAGGGAATTGCACACATCTTGAGAGATCTGAGCCATTATATAAGAACGGCCATACTAGGTCAGACCAATGGTCCCTCTAGCTCAACAATGGCTATGTCAGATGCTTCTGAGGGAATGAACAGAACAGGGCAATTATCAAGTGATCTTGTTGTTCAGTCCCAGCTTAGACTGGAGCCAGAGGCTTAGACTGGGGCACGGGGTTGCACCCCTGGCCATCTTGGCTACAGCCATTGATGGACCAATCCTCCATAAACTTTATCTCATTCTTTTTTGAACCCAGTTATACTTTTGGCACTCACAACATCCCCTGGCAATGAGTTCCACAGATTGACTAGGTGTTGTGTGAAGAAGTACTTCCTTATGTTTTTTTTAAACCTGCTGCCTATTAATTTCATTGGGTACCTCTCGGTTCTTGTATTATGTGAAGGGGTAAATAACATTTCCTTATTCACTGTCTCCACACCATTCACAATTTTGTAGCCCTATATCATATCCCCCCTTAGCTGTCTCTTTTCGAAGCTGAAAAGTCCTAGTCATTTTAAGCTGTCCTCATCTCGCTGGCTGGGATGATTTAGTTGGGATTGGTCCTGCTTTGAGCAGGGGGTTGGACTAGATGACCTCCTGAAGTCTCTTCCAACCCTAATCTTCTATGATTCTATGATTTGATATGGAAGCTGTTCCATACCCCTAATCATTTTGTTTTGTATTTCAGCCAGATGTCAAAGCCATTACTTCTCACTGCTATTTGATTACCCTCTATTCTTAACATATATCATAATGCAGAGTATCACTCAGCTGTGGTTCTCCCTCTTATTAGACCTGTTTTAGTATCACTGCTACTAGAAGTCAGCTAGACTTTCAGCCTTACCTGACAATCTCCCTTGGAGTCATCATAAAGGGAGATGTAAGGAGGTTCATAAAAGAGACCGTGATTGACTTTAAGCATCCTTGGAATTCTCTACATCAAGTTCAGGATACTTCACACTCATGCACGATGATACAGTGCTTCACTTTGGTAGGATCCTGAAGTTACCCCATATCATAGCTCTCTGAACTGCCTTACTTTTACCACCTCTGCTGGAAAATTTTGTGTTAAAATGCCTTAAGAAAGGGTGTCCCTCCAAACTTGGAGGCTTTTATTTAGCCACCAAAATCAGTGGCCTGATTTTTTTTCAGGGATGGTGGTGAGTTCTGGTGGGCACATTGTTGGGCCGGGACTAAGAAGAGCTGGGTTCTAATCCCAGCACTGCCACTAATCAGATGTGTGAATTTGGGCAAATCCCTGTGCTTCACTGTTTCCCTTCCTACTATTTGTTTGCCTTATCTACTTGGACTGTATGCTCTTCAGGGTGCAGGCTGTCCCTCAGTATGTGTTTGTACAGTTATGTACGTAGGATTTGTAGATGCTCTGCTAATCATGCCACTGATTGAGGTGGCTAAATTCAGATTTGGGTGCCTCAGGCTTGAAAACTTTGGCCCCTAACCACCATCTAAAGAGGTGAATGAGCAAGCTGGCCACAATGTCATACATGTGAAGGGATAAGCCAAGGTGGGGATGAAATTAGAAGGTAGAAATATTTGTGGGTAACAAATCAGGGTGTAGAAGGAAGGTCAGTCCTGTGCTAAAGTAGGGGACTGGGTGTGAGGGTCTGTTCTCAGCTCTGTCATTGACTCACTAGATGACTCTGGGCAAGTCAGTTAATCTATCTAGACCTCAGTTTCCCCACCTATAAACTGGGGAATAATAGCACCAATCTCACAGGGGAAGGAGGTGAGAATGAATGAACTAACGTTTGTGAAATGACTTGAGAGCCAGGCACTGTAGGAATGCCCCATATTTGCTGTTACAGTAGCATGATAACAAAGAGCCCTCCCATTGCTTCATCACTGGAGCTCTGGGCTAGCCCCTGAAACTCTTCTGCAACTTGACTAGGAAGATCAATATTTCAAAAGCTTCTAATTGAACAGGAAAACAAATATGCCAGCCATTTTTTGTCATAAGACTCACTTCAGAAGCGTAAATGATAGATGCAGCCTGGAAGGCATTATCATAATTATCCCTCCAAATAAATTTTTCAGAAATGAAGTTGAGATGCGGAAAACACATTCAGTGCTGAGCTACTTGCTAACCACATTAATATGTATTATCCCTATTGCAATGGACTGATATACTTTAGACGAAAAAGACCATGACCAGGTGAAGGAGGCATGGAGCTACCTCAAGCACAAGGAAAATATGGAATTAGCAATGCTCTTTGCTCTGTGCACCAAGCACATAGTTCCACAATAAATATCTATGTGAGCCCATACAGCCAGCAACTCCCACAGGAAGTTTCAGCAGATGAAGTAAGCAATTGGTCCAGCTATCAATGAACAGCAGATGTTTGTTGGTGTATCGGACAGGTAGTTCTTAATTCCCAGAGCAAAATGATCCAGTGGAGCTGAAAAGAGCAGCAAATGATCAGCTGCCTTTGTCAAGTCATTCTGAAACAGTGTTGTAACAGTGTGTTGAAGCAGATTCCGCCTTGGTGCTGCAACGCGAGGCCTGTAATTCACTTAGGCTATGTCTATACTACAGAGCTTACAGCTGTAACACTGCAGCTACACCTCTTTGAGGTCTCCTGTGTAGCCGCTCTATGCCGGCGGGCGAGAGCTCTCCTGTCGGCATAATTAAACCACCCCCAATGAGCGGCAGTAGCTATGTCGGCTTGAGAGCAACTCCCGCCAACGTAATGCTGTTCACACCAGCATGAACTGAAACATGTCGGTCGTGGGGGGGGGAGGGTGTCACACCCTGACCGACCGAAGTTTTATCGACAAAAGTGCTAGTGTAGACAAAGCCTCCGTGCTTGGGGAGGAGCCTTCACAGAAAGGGATTTTTATTTTTGTAATGGCAAAATTGTTTTGCTAGAGATGGGCCAGAGCTGTATTACTCTGACCAACCCAAGTGTGCAACTTTCCCACTGTATCTCTGGTATGGGATCAGATCATTATAGGGGCAGCTGTGAAGCAGGATCCAAATCCTGATGTGATTTTTCCCCATTGCTTTGTGGGGTGGTTGGCTCTGGGGTTTTGCTTGGGTACCAAATGCAGTTTGGGAATTACATTACTTATTGCAGGAGATCATTTTCTCAGCCAGCTTTACTCTAAGGTTTGGGGCAGGGTATTTGCCATTAATTTTTTTTTCCAGAAATTGATTTTTCTACCAAAAAAATAAAAGCTGAAAAAATGGAAAATAACTTTTTTCCTTGAAAATGTATATTAAAAAAGGTTATTTTTCATCAAGAAATCGGAAAATATTCCCCCGATCTTATTTATGAGTCCTCCAGACTAAGCAACTCCTTGATGGTCCCTTTTGCGTTGGATTTCAGTGTAGATTTATTTCAAGAAAAGTGTGTTGAATAAATTACTGCACATCTACCAATGTGATATATGCCATCATGTGCCAGCAATGCCCCTCTGCCATGTACATTGGGCAAACTGGATGGTCTCTACGTAAAAGAATAAATGGACACAAATCAGATGTCAAGAATTATAACATTCATAAACCAGTCGGAGAACACTTCAATCTCTCTGGTCACTCGATTTCTGATCTCAAAGTGACTATCCTTCAACAAAAAAACTTCAAAAACAGACTCCAACGAGAGACTGCTGAATTGGAATTAATTTGCAAATTGGATACAATTAACTTAGGCTTGAATAGACACTGGGAATGGTTGATTCATTATAAAAAGTAACCTATTTCCCCTTGCTTATTCCTTTCCCCCGCAACTGTTCCTCAGACGTTCTTGTTAAACCCTGGATTTGTGCTGGAAATGGCCCACCTTGATTATCATACACATTGTAAGGAGAGTGATCACTTTAGATAAGCTATTACCAGCAGGAGAGTGGGGTGGGGGAAGAGAATCATTTTTTCATGGTCTGTGTGTATAAAAACATCTTCTGTATTTTCCACAGTATGCATCCGATGAAGTGAGCTGTAGCTCACAAAAGCTTGTGCTCAAATAAATTGGTTAGTCTCTAAGGTGCCACAAGTTCTCCTTTTCTAGTTACTAATTAGTCACTCAACTCTACAAATAAATGCACAAGCACCTATTTGTATAGACACATATTAGGGCTTCCAATATATTTATTATATCACCATTCTATTTAAGCATAACCCATCTAGTGACGTTTTGCCACCTGCCATAAAATATCCAAGTATGTTACCATTTTCCTTAGTTATACAGTGCTTTTTTTTCCCTCATCACTCATATAAAAACTGGTATGATAGAAAGGAGGATTGTGAGATGTAACATAAAAGCAAAGGCCGATAAACTCTTCTATTCCATACAAGTTGTATTTATCTCAAATAGAAAAATAATGTCACCCACTTCTCTGCATTTTACTGTTTGTATATAGCCCTTCCAAGCAGCAATCTATCATCAGGGGTGAGAGTCTGATGTTAATTCCCATGGTTGCTCAGTACTCATTTTTGAATAAATCTTCCATCGCCTTTTTATCACTTACACAGCAAAGGTGAAACAGGGAATAATACAAGCTAAATAAACATACAAGAGGACATCAGATAACCCTGGAGAGAACTGGACAAATGAGTTTTCCTGTGAATAGTTGTGGTTGGTTTGTTTGTTTGTCTGAAGACTGGGTTCTTCTTTTTTCCTCTTTTATCTCAGAAAAATATATACCATTTTATGCTGCCAGCAGCCAGTCACAAAGCAAAACTGAAAATTAAAAACAAGGACACAACTGCTAAGAAGCTCGTTGTTTGGAGCCTTCAAAGGTCCTATTAAATTGTTTGACATTCCTCCTCTGCCTTACAGGAGGAAGTAAGAATTAAGTCTCTCCCCCAGCCCAATGAAAGCATTGTAAGTTGTCCTTCCAGTCCTGAAAATAGGATGGCATGATTATCATTATCAAGGTGGAAATTAAGAGTTAATCTTCTAGCAGTTCCGGGTTCTTCTTCACTGCATGGTTCTTGCCCCCTCATAACCTTCTTGCTTTGTAGAACAGAATGGTTTTCTTAACTTACATTCCTCACGCTTGATAACCAGTTTGTACTGCATTTTGGCCCCAGATTCCCAAGTTCTGTCAAGATGCACTTGGTACAATTCCAGCAGGGGGAGTGAGCACGGGTGAGTCTGATCTATTTTTATGGACCCTTAATCTTGGGACCAGCTGTGGCCAGCTGAATCTTCTGTGTAAGTGTTGGGGGGTGCCTGTGTGCCCCAGGCCAGCAGTACCGCCGGTGGCAAGTGTCCAGGGCTGCTCTGCCCAGCTCAGTCTTGGGATCCCCCCTGGCTTCCTCCTAGATTCATCTCTGGAGCCCCTTGCCCAGTGACAACGAGGCGTCGCCCTGGGCTCCCACGGTCAAAGGGCTTCCAGTGGCCTGTCTAGGAGGTTCAGGCCCAGGGGGTTGGAGTTCTGGCAGCTTCTCAGCACAGGCTGCTGCACACAACAGCTCCCCTCCTCAGTCAGCCCTGGCTGAGTTGAGCTGCACCCTTTGAATGCTCCCACCACTGGGAGCATGCCCAGCCAAGGCGAGGGGGCATGGCTCCTCCTGGGTCCAGAGCTGCTCCTTAACCCTCGCCTCACCAGTGTGGGGTCGATACACCCTGTCACATACCCTCCCCCTCAGGTTAGGACCCGGCAGTGCTCCATCCTCCGGTTCTCTCCCTCCCACTCATGATAAGAAATCGGCATTGATGTGTGCCTTCCCTAGGCATGGGAGTATTTGAAAATCATATGGTTGCAGGGAGAGTGATTCCAGCCCTCAAGGAGGCAGCAGGGGTGCTGGAACCATTTTTAGAGTGGGGGGGGGTGAGAGACATTGAACCAAACTGTCAACCCTGGATATAATGGAAACCACTTCAAGGCAGGGGATGCTGCAGCACCCCCTGCACTCCTAGTCCCAGCACCTATGGGAGGCAGGACTGACAGCAAACCTGGTCTGCTTTGGTTTCTGGGGGATGGTTGCTGCTCCTGGGCTTCAGGATCTCCCCAAACCATCTCCAGTCCTGCCCCAGGATTACAGAGTAGGCTAGGGTGATTACCAGGCACATGGCATGTTTTCGCATGGTCCTCCACTTTGAGCTGTATCTTGGCAGCCAGGTAAGGCCATAAATCCCTGTGGATACATTGGAGGTAGGTGGGGGCCCCCTGCCATATCCAGGGACTCCACCAGATACGTCCGGACAATAGTCTGGCTGCCCTTGGAGTCCACTAGGCCCGTTACCTGGGTGCTCTTGACCCACACTGGGAGCAGTAGCTTGGCCAGGCCCCATTTCTGAGTTTAGGGGCCTGTAGTCCATGGCTACAGTTCATAAGGGACGCTCCCACCTGAAATGCCCCTCCCGTCCAAGCTCGAAGCATTGGTCCATCAGAGTCCCATCAGCAGACTATTTCCTTGGATGGTGGGACTTCCAGTGGTATGTATTCCTCTCCTCAGTGTTCTTGGTCTCCCGCTTCGTATCACGTCGGTACTCAGGTTCTTCCCTTTGGCTGGGGATACTTCCCACAGAGTTGGTCAGATCAGTGGTCCCCATTCTTCTTTCCTCACCCAGCCTCAGCTGCAATTCTGGACCTTACTTCTGGAGCTTTCTGGTCTCAGTGCCTGAGGAGCCAGGTCCTCAGCAGCCATGTAATCCTGCATGAGCGACACTGCCTCTGACAGGTTCAACAGCCACTGGTGCTTCACCCACTCCCTTCCTCTGGCTGGGAGAATCTGGATGAACAGTTCTAGCACAGTCCTCTCTACTACTGTACCCCAGTCTGTCTCTCGTGGTTTAGCCAGTGTCAGCAGTGGTCCCACAGACATTGGGTTATCACTCGAGGCTGGACTCCATGTAGACACTCCTCCTGAGGAAACTTCTATCAGAACATCTCGAGGCTTATGGCCAGGTGGTCAAGTTTGGCCATAGCCATGAATTTTTGGTGTGGGTCTATTTCCTTTTCTTCTAAAGGCAAACCTTGTCTTGGACAACCCTTTGAACTATGAAAATCAGAAACAAATGCTCCTGAAATCTCTCTCTCATCCCCAGAAATGGCCCCACCAATGCAAGCCTGACTAAGCAACAAATGAACTTGAATACTATTGCCTTTTTAAGAGCATAAGAATGGCCATACTGGGTCAGACCAAAGGTCCATCCAGCCCAGTATCCTGTCTGCCGACTGTGGCCAATGCTAGGTGCCCCAGAGGGAGTGAACCTAACAGGTAATGATCAAGTGATCTCTCTCCTGCCATCCATCTCCACCCTCTGACAAACAGAGGATTGGGAGACCATTCCTTACCAATCCTGGCTAATAGCCATTAATGGACTTAACCTCCATGAATTTATCCAGTTCTTTTTTAAACCCAGTTATAGTCCTAGCCTTCACAATCTCCTCAGGCAAGGAGTTCCACAGGTTGACTATGCACTGCGTGAAGAAGAACTTCCTTTTATTTGTTTTAAACCTGCTGCCCATTAATTTCATTTGGTGGCCCCTAGTTCTTATATTATGGGAGCAAGTAAATAACTTTTCCTTATTCACTTTCTCCACACCAGTCATGATTTCATATACCTCTATTGATATGCCTCTATAGATATATGTATATATATTGGTATATTTTATATACCTCTATTGATATATATATTGATATATTAGTTGTTATCTCTGTTTAAAGGAGAGAAACCCATGCCTTGCCAGCTACTAAGTTAGCTAATGCCACTCTAACATAGCATGGCTAAACTTCCTTTTAAGCATTTTTGCTATGTGTTAATGCGTGCAGATTCAGCAATTTGTCTAAGTAGTTTCTCTCTGTTGTATTTAGCACTGCAGATTTCCCCCTGGGCTGCTGGTCTTATCTGACTAATTGACTTTGGCTAATGGTCCAGTGGCTTAGCCTCTGACTTCTGCATCATAAGTGGGGCAATCAGTAAGTTAGAGAGCAACAAGTTAGCTTCCATGGCAGAACCAAATAAAGCTGCCAAAGCAATTCATATTGAGCTGACTAAGAAGAATTTTTAATTTCCCTAACACAAGAGACTTCAGAGGGACTTTAACACTTTAGACCCCAGTCCTAAACCACCTCTCCTAGGATCAGATTAAAGCAATATCGTGCCCTAGGCATATTATTATGTTCACAGCATCCACACAAGGAAGTTAGATACAAACATTAATATACCTGCTGGAAGGTTGCTAGGTATCACTATATTGCGTATGATTTGGAACAATAACACACCAGAACCCAAAAAAAAGAGAGAGAAAGCAGTCTGCTCCTAAAGCAGAGAGTACAACTCACTTTCTAGGTTTCAGAGTAGCAGCCGTGTTAGTCTGTATCTGCAAAAAGAAAAGGAGTACTTGTGGCACCTTAGAGACTAACCAATTTATTTGAGCATAAGCTTTCGTGAGCTACAGCTCACTTCATCGGATGCATTCTAGGGTGGCTCTTTTCAAAATGACTCTGCTGAAGCTCTCTTTGCTATAGAGTCCCCTAGCCCTCAAGCTGGACCAGGGACTCCCCCACCCCCGACAAACACTCTTAATGTGCTACACTGCAATTCCAACACTCCACGATGCACCATGACCCTGCCTCTTCCATTTACAATGGCAATCTCCCTTGTCCCTACTCACCTCCATGACAAGCAGGGACAGTGGTCCCCTTCTCCCCCAAGGGTGACAGCAGAGTCCACTTCCTCTCAGGAGCAGCCAGTGGTCTCCTCTCCCAACTAGAAATACTAGCTGGCAGCAACCTCACCCCCTTATTCACCCCAGTAGCCATGGTGCAATTGGTTGGCTTAGGGGTGGGGGTTGGGCCTGCTGCATTGTTCTCAATCTGCCACACACATAACTCTGTGCTGGCAGGGATCCCCAGAGCATTGGTCTTGGTGTTAATACCCATGAAAATTCATGGAGCAGTCCACCCCTCTCAGAGATATTGTATCAAGTTGCCTTCAAACTCAGGCAAATATTGCAGCTTTGGATGCATTCAGGTCACACTTTCAAGACTGTCTTCATGCCCATGCAGTTGAACCAATGAAAGTCACTCTTTCCTTTAGGAGCTGTTCCACTTTGTATAAATACTTAGTCATTGAGCCAAAGAGAAACTCTTCTAGGATGTAGGAAATTCCCTAATTTGAAGCAGGGCTTTGAACCTGTGTCTCCCATATCCCAGAATAGTGTCCTAATCTATCATGGACCTGAGAAACCTTCCCGATTACACCAATACATTTCCATGAAAAGTTTTGGTGTCGATGAATCAGAACATTTTGTCAGAAAATTCCCATTCAGTGTTCTCATCTAGCGCATGAGAGATGAGAAAATAATCAGGATAGTTCGTGTAATATAGACTAAAAAATTCATCAGAGAGTGTGTGTGTGTGTGTGTGTGTTAGACTCCATTTCCGTCCATGAAAGTGGGGTGGTTAAAACCAAGCATGCCTTTTAGAAAGCATTCTTCATGCAGGCTAATATTCCTTAATTTATGCAAAATATACATTACAGGGAGGGAAAACAAAAATAAGGATCAAGAAAAAATATCAAGGCAAAAGGAAGAAAAGGGGCAGAGCTTTCTTGGTTTGTTCCATCTAATCTTTAGAGATTATTTTTCTTCTAGATTAAAATAATTTTCTGACTACATGTCCTAAACAAACAGCTCCAGATTTCAAAACGTGTCCACTTAGAGCGGTAGCCTGAATGTTAGAGCTGCAAAGTTCAGAACCAATTCCAAATTCCCCAGAAGCCAACACATTAAGAGCTGGAGCTTTGGTTTGGGTTCATCCGTGCTTCCTGTCTACCTATGAATTTTAGGGCTTGTGTACTGGGCTCCAGGACTGCAGGGAAATTAATATGTATTTACTAAAAGTGTGAAGTTGAAGTGAATTGGTTAAATTGCATTAAATCCCTGTGTGGATGCTGTTGTTCAGAATTCAAGTGACCTTAATTCAGTTTAGCTTAATTCACTTTAGAAGTCACCACTTTCCTGGATGTAGCCATGTAGACAAGCCCTTAGCATTTTATATTGCTGCCCATCACTGTAGTATCTTCTATACAAAATGTATAGAAATGTATCATGTTTCCTAGTACATAGAATGACTCCATTGACTTGAATAGTCTTTGGTTCAGGCTCCTAATTTCGGATATAACTCCATTCATCTCAGGGAATGAATTTGGCTCTTTGAGTTTAATAGTCCACTCCTCTTATCCAAGACCTTCCTCCAAATGATGCTTCTTTGCAAGCCCATGGCACTTGAATATATATGTTCCAGGCTGATGGGGAAAATGCCAGGATAAGATGGAAATCTTAAACTCTCAGCCATCCGGCATGACTGACCCAAGATTTTTTAAATGTGTCCTTGCAAAACTTTACTTCTGGAGTAAAGAGAATTCACCCTGGTCTGTCTTGAATCACGGACTAGCTTTGTGCTGAAATCTATTAACCAATAGGACAAGGACATTGCTTTCCTTCCACTGTTAGCAGAATAGTCCCCAAACTAGTCTGCTTAGTGTAAGGAAGGTGAGGAGCAAGATCTCCTCATTACTCTTGGAGATTGGCCAGGAGGCTGGTTTCTCCAGATGAGAGCTGGGGCACACTGATGGTTTGCAGTGGGAGAAATATGCACTCCCACTACCTGAGCTGTACCTGTTTTGGGAATAAACAGAGAAATCTGGGCGCTCAGACTGTCACCATTATTACTATTTACATTACAGTAGTGGCTAGCCACCTCAAATGTAACTGGGACCCCATTAGGCCGGAAGCTGCAAAGATAAGAGAGAGTCCCTGAGCTTGCATTCTAACAGACAAGACATATAAAAGGGAGCCTGATTATCCCCCTTTTACAGATGGGAAACTCTCTGTGACTCAGTTCAAATGACTTGCCCAAGGTAACCCAGAAAAATCACTGGCAGAGCCAAGAGGTGAATCACAATCTCCTGAGTCTCAGTCCAGTGTCTTAACCACAAGACCATCCTTCCTTTCACGTTTCATTTTGATTCCGCTAAATAGGTTGACTGTGTCCCCAAAGTCCAGAATCTTTTGATGTGTACATTGAGATTTCTTGGGCCAAATTCATCTTTGGTGTAACTCCATAAAGGGATGAATTTAGACTCTGGGGTTTTCCTTACATAAGAATGGCCATAGTGGGTGAAACCGATGGTCCATTTAGCCCAGCATCCTGTCTTCCAAGAGTGGCCTATGCCAGATGCTGCAGAAGAAATGAACAGAATGGGGCAATGTATTGAGTGATCCATTCCCTGTCGTCCAGTCCCAACTTCTGGCAGTCAGAGGTTTAGGGACATCCAAAGCATGGCATTGCATCCCTGACCATCTTGACTAATAGCCAGCAATGGACCTATCCTCCATGAATTTATCTAATTCTTTTCTGAACCCAGTTATACTTTTGGCCTTCACAACATCCCTCGCTTGGAGAAGAAACTCAATGAAGAGATGAGCAAAGAGAGGGCTTGCTTCCCAGCAGTCTTTGCACGCTTCCTAGCTCAACTTCCAATAACAGCAACAGAAAAACAGACTTTGACTTTTTGTATTCTAAGCACTGAAGTTAAAGAAGCAGGGCCAGATCCTCAACTGGTGTAAATCCATGTGGCTTGACTGAAATCATTGGGGATATACTGATTTACACCAGCCAATGATTTGACCTTCAGTGTATCAAAAGGAACCGTAATAGAGAGAGTTTTCTTCGGTGTTACTTCCTCCCCTCTTATGATCCCTTACAAGAAAAGCAGAAGCTGCACTGAGCCCTAAGGAACATTTGAGACTGCACCTTTCATGTCTCTCAAACTGAAAAGTTTTAGCACTTTGTTGTCTGAAGCTGTAAGTTAAGCTGTGCACAAATGCTCCTACTATAAGTAAAAAACGATATGCAAATGACTTCCTTCAACTGCTGCAAGGCTTGGGATTCTTTCTTTTGCCCCCTCTGGCTGAAAGGAACATGCTACCGCTCATTCATCTGTTGCTTTTGAACTCAAAACCAGGATCTCTGTGTGAAAATCTTTCCCCATTAGATGAGATGTTAACACTCAAGCAGGAGCAAACTTTAAAGTACTGGTCTTTGCTTCGTTTGGTAGGAATTTTGAAAGCTTGAATTGTACAGGTCTACTGATTCCTAGGGTGCTCACTAGGGGAAATCTCTATCAGAACAAAATATTTTCCCAGTGTAACTACGAAAAGCTATTTTTTTCCTTTGCGTAACACAAAGATTTTTCTGCCCATGCCAAATAGATGTGTACTGTACATGAAGCACACTCCACAGCACTGAAAGGTCTCTAGCAACATACTAAGTGCTAATGTCACCACAGCTCAGCTCTTTGGTGTGGTCGGTGAGAAATGGGGGAGTTGGTTGGTTGTCAAGACCAGTCCCTAGTAATGCTGAGACTCCTGATCTCGGAGGAAGTTCTGATTGATTCCAGACTTTGCAGTTGGATCTGTCTGGGTGGGTTGTCCACATCCCAAAAAGCGTCTCTCCTTTGGGATCCTTATAGACATTCTCAGCTGATAAATCAAGAACTAAGGAGACCACAGATACTGAATCCCTTCTTAGACAAGTTAAAAGAAGATTATTCTTTTCTATCAGGTTTACTTCGCACTGCCAGCTACCTTGGGCAAACCCAGTGAACCAATTTTTTTGACCTCCGGGCCTGATCTTCAAGCCTAGAATGCATGTGTCAGAGCCTCAGCAGGCATAAATTGGGGGTAGCTTCATTGAAGTCAATGGAACTATGTGGACATATACCAGCTTAGGATCTGGCCTCATTTTTATCAGAGCTCAGTTTGATCCAGAGGCTGTGGCAACATACCTGTCACAGGGTGACTGGCCCTTGTAAATAAAGTAGGTAAATAAAGTAGGTCCCAATAAAGCAGGTGGCTGGCCCCTGTTAATAAAGTAGGCCAGCAGAGCCAGCAGGCCAGTAGACTGTTAGAGGGCTTATTCCTTCACCTTCTTACTTCCGTGGTCCTTCTCGCATGAACAGAGAGCAACAATACCCGAAGTCCAAAGGTGCAAACAGTTCAATGTTTATTGGGGTGAACTTCCAGCAAGCATGATTCCAGTTTCCTTCCTTAGTGTCCCCCTTCCCAGCTCTGATGCCACAGAGCCTTGCCTGTGTCCCTGTTCCCATTCCCACCCTTAGCGAAACATAATTCCAATTCCCCCATTCCCTGTTCCCATTCCCCTATCTACTTCCTGATTGACTGCAGCCTATATAGTAAAACTTGAGTTCTGCTTAGCTATACCTTAACCAATCATTTTACTAAAATTTAACTAACCAATCCTACCATATTGTAACATGATTATCTAACCAATTATATCCCACCACCTTAATTAGTTTACACCCAGCAAAATTAATTATACAGCAGACAGAAACAATCACAGAACCAGACAGAGATTATACACACAAACAACAGGGAAGTGGAGACTACAATGATAGAACAAAGAAATGAGGATTTCACACTCCTGCTATTGATAATTGAGTTCTTGCCAGACAGGATGCTATCAAACTAAGTTTTCTTTAAATCTTCTAGGCTCTTCCCTTTCTCTGGAGGTGATTGGCATTGTCAGGACAGGATTGTATTCCTAAAGGCCCAATAGCACCTTCTTTCAGTGTGACTGGTGAGGACGTGACCCTTCGCTTCCCTGCTTATGGCTGCCTCTGCTGCTTAGTCAAAGGCCTTAGCCTACAAACAGGGCCTCAGACTGTCACAGTAAGAGAAGGCCCTTACACCGGCAGACAGTGATTTTGATTCTTTCTTTTATACCTCTATAACTAGCTAAGTGATAAGAATACACCTAAATTCTTAAAGTATAGGCTTTTACAGACAGGCCTGAATATCTATATCCTAACATAGGCCGGCAGGGTCAGTAGGCCAGTCCCTGTAAATAAAGTAGGTAAATAAAGTAGGTCCAAATAGAGCAGGTGCTCCCATTTGGCCAATTAAGAGGGTGTGGCAGCACCTGAGGCTATAAAGGATCGGGAAGACCTGGTGAAAGTTAATCAGGAAAAGTCAGGAGACTGAAGGAAGTCTCTGGGGAAAGCTGCACAGAGCAGAAAGCTTGCTGTAGGTCCTCCTGGGAAATGGGGAGGAAATAGTGGAGAGGCTAGCCTGCTACCTTGTAAGATCCAGAACTAGTGATAAGAGGTTGAACAGGACAGAGGGCTAGTAAGCCAGTGGATGGGGCTAGCTGGGGCCTACTGAGGAATGCTGAGGCTATGCAGGAGAGCCAGGGTGGGGCGAGAGTTGGCGGAGCTGTATTGCCTGGATTATGGTGTCTGAGATTGGTTATGTGCACAGGGTTTTCTTCTATAATAAATTAACTCCACACAGGCTATTTGCACTAAGATAGACAGTTGGGACGGTTTCAGGGAACTCTGAAAGGAGAAACTGAGGCAAATGTGACTGTCATTCGGCAGCCTGCCTCAGAAGTGTGCTCCAGGCAGGGGCCACCCTATGAGAGTGCCATTCCTGGCTGTTAAGTGCACTGATTGGCACTCAGCTTGCTGATCCTGAAGGCAACTTCAGAGATCTGATTTTAAAAGCAGTTTGGAAGGGATTGAAACCTCCCTGCCTCAGGGTACAAGCCAATCTCTAACTGGGGTTAGGGAGAAATGTTCTAGAGGGGGAGGTCCTCCCTTAATTGCCCACTTCAGGGTTTCTTGCACCTTCCTCTGACACAGCTGCTACTGGTGTGATCCAGTATGGCAGTGCCTAGGCTCCTTATGCCACAACCTGTCTCACCAATAGCCAAGAGGAGAGAGAAGTCAAGTAACCTCCTTCACCCAGCCGTTGAGAGGGGGAGAACTAAATAGCCAAGTTCTGGGATTTGGGAAGGGGCTATGCCGTAACAAAAGGAATGTGGCTTTGCGGGAAGGGCCAGCAGCAGTGTTTAGTTTCCTTTTCAGCCTGCCTGAAGTTGGCAACCCTAGGAACCAATTAAAACCAATTGCCTTCATTCATTTGGGAGTTTGCCAGAATAAGGACTTCGGAATAAGGATATTAAAGGTTCTACAGGCAGAGGGATGATATATGTGTCACATCCAGAACACACGATGGCGTAGTAAAGTCAAAAAGTTTCCTTGGCATTTGTTTGGAATGGCCTATATAGCTCAGCAGTGTCTCGTGACCAGTCCCAAACTCATGGTGATAAATGCTGGGATTTCCAGAGGAAACCTATGGGAATTAGGCACTGGAATCCCATGAACTTTCAATGAGAATGGGATATCTAGCTCCTTTTAAAGTCTCATCCAAAACCGCTATGCCACACGACAATGTCAGGCACTCTAGAGCAGGACATGAGCTTTTCTCACCCAAGGCCTCTAAAGGCTGTAAAACAGGGCAGCATGTGTGGGGACCAAATGGACCCTGATGGGCTCATATCAGGAAGCCATGGAGCATAACCCATGGAAAGATTTTGCTGTTACTTACCAGCCAGGGCCAACTTAGCTTTCAAGAGCTGCTACGAGTGCAGCTAAGTCCCAGTGGTACCCACGGTATTCTTATTTGTGTTAAAGGGATGGCCTGTCAATTTTCCCCCTTTGAAGTCTCTACTGGGTTTGGTCTTTACTGCTTCAGAAGGAGAAACTCACATGCTTAGAGAAGGGAGCCTCATTCTACTTCATGGTGTGGACCATATCCTGATAGATAGATTGGCCAAAGGACCCCATCCCCTCTTGATCCCATAGATCAGCTCCCCTCCCATTTGCTACTACATCATGGCCTCACAGCAACAGCAGCCATTGCTTACACGGAACTATTGTAATAGGAAAGTGTTTCAGGTATATAATGCCTTTGGATACAATACAGCAGCTGGAAATGTGAAGATGGGGAGCCAGCATCCTGGCACAGATTCACAGATCAACAGCACGTGCTCCACAGCCCACTGTTTAAAAACCACTGACCTATAGAGGAAATACAGCCAGACAGAGAGAAAAGGTGTTACAGGAGTGCTGTGCCAAAAGAGACATACGAGTTTTTACTGGTGTATGTAGATAGTTAATAGGGTACATCTACTGGTGCATAAGAACACGTAGAATTGTTCTTAGGTTAATAGGCTCTTTCCAGTTGTTGTTGTTTATGCAGGTGAATGGCTTCCTGAGTCTAGCTCTTAAAAATGGAACAGATTCTTACCGTCATTGTTCATTTGATTGGGGTCAGATCCATGCGTTCACAGAGGGATGGTTGCCCTGCGTTGCTCACTGATCAAAGGCCTTGCACCATTTACACCTATTTAAAAACGCCAGTCTATCTGAAGCATGCGCTCCCTATCAGGAACACGTGCTGTTGGATGGCAATCCCCTTGTTCAGTCATCACAGTTGCAGCACTGGCTCTCAGCCAAACAGTAGCAGCAAAGCTAAGTGACCTAGATGGTCCTTGTTCTATAGTCCACCCCAACAAGTTTGCTGCTCCTCAGAGCTTCTGAAGACAAAATCTCACTGCTCCAGTAAACCCAGAAACTGGAATAATTATTAGCACTGCCAGTGTCGGGAACTTTTCACCAAACTAAAGAAGACGGAAAAGAAACCATCGGAAGATCAGAGCTTGAATGTCATTTACACCAGCGTAAACCTGATGTAACCCCATTGAGTTCAGCAGGGTTACTCCTGACGTTCTCCTCTCCCACTCAGAGGAGAAGTTGCATGTATATTTATTATCTCACAAAAGGGAATAAATGAGGCAGACAATAAATTGGTTAGTCTCTAAGGTGCCACAAGTACTCCTTTTCTTTTTGCAGACAATAAAGTAGCACTTTTTATCCCCCCAGCCAAAAAGTGTTGGTGACATACATATCTAGAAGCCTCCAAGGGCCCAAATTACCATCATGCCTTCTGCAGCTGACTTTCCCCATTGATCAAGCTTGTCTAGTTCCATTTATATTAGCTGGCCTACTTTTCAGTTCCCTTCCTGAAAGGGATACAAAATCCTTTGGAAAACCCAACCCAACCAAAGCCTAACTACACTCAGGAATGCTTTATACAGAATAAATCATTTCTGAACTCTTTGTAACTCCATTAAGGGGAAGCCCCAAGGACAGAACTGTCTCATATTCCCCCATTTTACAATGGGGAAATAAATACTTACCTACCTCTCAGGATGTGGGGGGAAGGAACAGGTTCTTAGGCAAGACCAGTGATGTTTGTTGGTAAACCCCTTTGAAATCTCTGGCTGAAAGGCACTGTCAAGAGTTTTGGGAGGGATTTTCAGTGATGCTGACTTCGGTGGGAGCAGAGTTAGGCCAAGACTTGGTGCTTCTGGAAAACTCACCTTACAATGTGTATTGGAACATTTGCTCTGTGTGCACACCCAGACCGCCTCGGCATGCGTGAGCATGATGGGTTGACTTTTATAGGAGGGTTGGAGGGACTACATAGAAGGGGCCTGCGATGCAGAGAGCAACATGTCCACTACCTGGTGCAAACCTCTCCTGTCTAAACCCAAACTAAATTCATTCAGAGCCAGATTACGCTACCCTTACTCACATTTAGTAGTACCATGCTCCATGAATAGATCTACTGAATTTCCTTTGTCTAAAAAATCAGTTATCTTCTCAAGGAAGGAGATCAGGTTGGACTGGCATTATCTACCTTTTGTAAAACCATTTTGTATTTATCCCAACTACCGTTTACTTCTAGCTCCTTAAATACGTTCTCTCCTCTTTTTTTCCTTTGAAACATGGAGGATGTCACATACTGCATCTTAACAAAACACATCTTGATGTCCTATTTTTCTTTTCTTTTTTTTAAGTAGAGCTTCAGAGTACTTTAATGTCCCCATTTACTGCACTTTTTATTGAATACAGAAATCTATAGTATACCACTGGTCAATAAAGAGCTGTTTATGGAAAGCAAAAGCTTCTCACAGATGCTACAAACAAAAAAAAGGGAATAATTAATACATGGTGAACAATGGCCACTGGGCTGTAACTAATAAGGAGAATGTATCATCTGCTAGAAGAAAGGTTTCATTTCACACCTGCCTTGAGGGCCTGGTGATATTTCTCCTGCTGTCGGCAAATACTGGCCATATTTATACATTATGAAATGGCTGTTTTATCTAAGCATGGAAAACTCTTTTGGCCTCTCTTGAAAGTTAGTTATTGCTTGCATAGTGCATCTGTGCCAGTATCATTTGAGCAATAGCGTTATCTTCTTTCTGCTGCCCACAGGTTCCAGGGGATTCGGAGTCCTCACTTAAATTACCCTCCTCCCCCCATGTCTAAAATTTATTTGCATATTTTGTAACAGATTTATGGCCACTTAGGACGCCACGATCATCTTCTGGCCCATCAAGACTTAGATCTTTCTGCTTTGTAAAGCACAGGCCTTCTCCTACTTAACTTAAAGGACAACAGCTCCTGGCACACAGCTGAGCAGTCCTGGTTCCATCCAGCAGAGGGCAGTGGTGCACATCAGCACGGACTGGTATGTTACGGGTGGAATTTTCAGACGCTCTCAGCACCGGTCTAACTCTGCTTCCATTGGAATCCGCGGTAAAATCCCATCCTATGATGTCCAGCTCCACTGCCGTTACAGAAGTGGATCCGAAAACCTGTGGAAATCAAGGGGAAGGGTGATGGGGCTAAGGAGCTACGCTCAGGCTCCTGCTCTCTCCTTAGCTCGGCCCCGCTCTGTCTGACCCAGGCAATTCCAGCTCACACCAAGGTCGGGAACACCCTCCGACCCCCCCACCCCGGCCTTCTGACTCCCTCATTAGCCTGCCTGTCCTGTCTATCAGGCTGACCTGGAGCACTGGCCTCTCCCGGTTGTTCCTGGGGACTGTCAGACTCAGGGTCATGATTTCCCATCGCCCCTTCCCCTTTCTTTTGGTACTGGGAGCTAGCCAACCAAAAAAAACCCACTGAGTTTTAGTAAGGACCCAATAGTCCCCTTACATAAAAGCACAGCTTTAAAAAACCCAGTGTTGGTACAAGCTTGCCACGTCTCGGCATGGCTGGCAAGACTGGTTACAAGGTTACAAGGATTTTTAATGATGTGTTTGCATAGGTATTAAGCAGGCTGAGGTCTCATATACCAAACCAAACCATGTTTCAAACTGTTTAATGTCGGACAGTGACAGGGGCCTGGTAAGACCTTGGACTCTTTGGGTCGGTGACAGCTCACCATCTCTAACACCTTTTTCACTGAGGTTGTTGCAGCATTGGGAAGACCTCAGGCTTTACTGAAGCTAATTAAATAGCTTCTGAGGGGGATTCTGACACTGGAATGGTAATTGTGGGGCTAATTAGGCAATTGGCTCAGTAATTGGGAGGATATATTTGGCAGGAACTGGGAAACAAGGGAGTCAGGGAGAGGAAAGAAAGCTGTGTGGAAGTCTCCACCTGCTATATACCTATGATTTCCCCTATTATGCTTTGAAACTGAAGATTAAATGCACACGTGGTGAAAAGGAAAGGGCCTACGTGTGTTTGTAGCTAGGGGACCACAAGAACAAATGAGGCAGCGGTGCTCACAGGGTAGGTGAAGGGCCCCTTTATTCCATCAAAATTAATACAGTAGGCCCCAATCAGGGTTGGAGCCCCATTGTGCTAGGAACTGGAAAAACACGAAGCCAAAAATTAGCATCTACCCCAAAGAGTTTACAATCTGATTTTTTAAATATCAGATGGAAGCAAAACAAGCCAACGCACGGGCTTTGGAGCCCAAGGCTCTGAGTTTAGAAGGCTGGTTTCAAATTCTTTGCCTTGATGATCAGATTCTAAGGATAAGGTAGGAATGTGAGACTTCGCTTGCTGGGATATGTGAACCCTATGAAATTACCCCCAAAGTAACTATAATAGGCTATTGATCATTTCAAGGTTAATTATGATAGCTCTTTGGGGGAATGGTATTCAAAATGTACGCTGAACAAAACTTCAAAAGAGTAAAGGAGAAAACAAGCAATGGACAAAGCATTTTGACATAGACAGGATGTGTGTGTGTGTGTGTGTGTGCCCTGGTGTGATAACACCCCTCCAAGAAGGATTATCTCATCCCAGCTAAGAGAGGTGGTTGTGTTTATAAAGCTGAGTGTGATCAGAGAAGTGAGATGTCAGAATTAGCTCAATAATTAAATCTGTGGTCAGTGACATCTCTTTTGAAAGACTACTGCTCATTAGACTTTTTCAGATCACTTGCATTAAAATGACAGCATTTTAACATCAAAGTCCGAATGATTCACACCCATCCCCTGCTTTTCTTTGGCCTGTTAGTTTTTATTTTAACCCTCAGCATTGTAGCAGGTTAGCTAGTAGCAGACAAAGGGATGTTCCATCCTCAAACCCACTCCTTAAAATTGAAGTGACATGAAGAAAGACATCAGTAGGTAAACCAACTGACACTTAATCTATGTGTGGTTTAATCTATACACACGCTTCACCAACATGCTTAAATGAAAAATAATTCATGGCAATTTACATTTACAACTTTTTCTGAGATTGCTTTGTCTTTTAACTAATGCTCTTGGACAGCAGCATTGTTGAATTTCATAAAGCAGGGCTGATAGACAGTCTGAGTAACTAAAGAACTGAGGCTTCTTGCTGTACAAAATGAGACCGGGGAGATTTTGTTAGATGAGCAATCGACTGTGGGAATGCTGATAGCAACACTACTAATTTTAAGGCTTAGTCTACACTTAAAATTTAGATTAACATAGCTACATTGCTGAGGGGTGTGAAATAGTCACACCCCGAGCACCGAAGCTAATCTAACCTAAGGTCTGGCGTCTAGACGCAGATAGGTCAACAGAAGAATGCTCAAAAATAATTCCTGATGCTTCCTTTTCAGTGTGTGCATAGTTGCTTTCTGCTTCATTTGAAGCAAAGTCAATTGGCTTCTCTTCTGGACATACTGTGAGAGATAACTCATCCTACCCCAAACATTGAGGCATCATGCAGGCAAATCAAGATCAAAGTGGGTTAATGCCTCTGAGGCCAAATTAAGTAACAAGTCCTTACCCTTTTGAAAAGCTTTGTCATATAGATCTGTCTAAATCCAGGTTTTTCCTTGCCCTACATTATGAAGTGGATTCAGTCTGGTAGCCAGATGAGGAACAAAGGATTCAGAGTGGTTCTGTAATCCCAGGAGAGAATGGAACTTACTTAGTTTTTCTGGGAGGCACTGGAATGTCCATTGGGCCTTGACCTGTACTGGTGCCTTGTGAAGAACTTTGGTATTAATTACATGGTTCATGTCCCCTAAGGACTACTGGAAGAGTGTGGAGAAAGCACATCACAATGAGAAATATAGGACAGAGTGAAAGAGAGCATGAGCCATAGAAAAGACATGAATAAGGTGTTTTTAAGTGTCTAAAAGCCCTAGAGAATTTGCAGCAAGGAGGACAGCAAAGCATCTGAAAGTTGGGAGTGGAAATCTGTATCAGTTCTAACAATGAGGAGTCCTTGTGGCACCTTAGAGACTGACAAATTTATTTGGGCATAAGCTTTTGGGCATAGCATTTCATAAATGCTATTTCATATCATTTCATATCATTTCATATCATATCATTTCATATCATTTCATATCATTTCATAAATGATCTGGAGGATGGTGTGGATTGCACTCTCAGCAAATTTGCGGATGATACTAAACTGGGAGGAGTGGTAGATACGCTGGAGGGGAGGGATAGGATACAGAAGGACCTAGACCAATTGGAAGATTGGGCCAAAAGGAATCTGATGAGGTTCAATAAGGATAAGTGCAGGGTCCTGCACTTAGGACGGAAGAACCCAATGCACAGCTACAGACTAGGGACCGAATGGCTAGGCAGCAGTTCTGCAGAAAAGGACCTAGGGGTGACAGTGGACGAGAAGCTGGATATGAGTCAGCAGTGTGCCCTTGTTGCCAAGAAGGCCAATGGCATTTTGGGATGTATAAGTAGGGGCATAGCGAGCAGATCGAGGGACGTGATCGTTCCCCTCTATTCGACATTGGTGAGGCCTCATCTGGAGTACTGTGTCCAGTTTTGGGCCCCACACTTCAAGAAGGATGTGGATAAATTGGAGAGAGTCCAGCGAAGGGCAACAAAAATGATTAGGGGACTGGAACACATGAGTTATGAGGAGAGGCTGAGGGAGCTGGGATTGTTTAGCCTGCAGAAGAGAAGAATGAGGGGGGATTTGATAGCTGCTTTCAACTACCTGAAAGGGGGTTCCAAAGAGGATGGCTCTAGACTGTTCTCAATGGTAGCAGATGACAGAACGAGGAGTAATGGTCTCAAGTTGCAGTGGGGGAGGTTTAGATTGGATATTAGGAAAAACTTTTTCACTAAGAGGGTGGTGAAACACTGGAATGCGTTACCTAGGGAGGTGGTAGAATCTCCTTCCTTAGAGGTTTTTAAGGTCAGGCTTGACAAAGCCCTGGCTGGGATGATTTAACTGGGAATTGGTCCTGCTTTGAGCAGGGGGTTGGACTAGATGACCTTCTGGGGTCCCTTCCAACCCTGATATTCTATGATTCTATGATTCTATGATAGCACTGCCGCCCCTCCCCACACACACTTGGTAAGGCAACTCCAATCTTTTCATATGCTGTGTATTTATACCTAGGGCACAGGTGGACAAACTACGGCCCGCAGGCCACATCTGGCCCATGAGACCATCCTGCCCGGCCCCTGAGCTCCCGGCTGGGGAGGTTAGCCCCCGGCCCTTCCCCCGCTGTTCCCCCTCCCCCGCAGCTATGCTGCCGCATTGGCAGCTCTGGGCAGTGGGACTGCGCGCTCATGCAGGGCAGCGCAGCAGCATGTCTGGCTCTGGCCGGGCGGCACAATTGCCAGACGTGCTGCTCTGAGTGGCATGATAAGGAGGCCGGGGCTGAGGGGTTGGATAAGGGGCAGAGGGTCCCTGGGGGCAGTCAGGGGACAGGGAGCAGGGGGTGGTTGGATGGGGAAGAGATTTGGGAGGGAAGTGGGGGGTTTTAGATAGGGGGTGAGGTCCCAGGGGGCAGTTAGGGGCAGGGGTCCCGGGAGGGGGCGGTCAGGGGACAAGGAGCAGGTGGCGGGGTTTGGATGGGTCGGGAGGGGGTGGTCAGGGGACAAGGAGCAGGGGGGTTGGATGGGTGGGGGATTCTGAGGGGGACAGTCAGGGGATGGGAAGTGGGAGGAGTCCAGTAGGGGGCAGGGGCCAGGCTGTTTGGGGAGGCACAGCCTTCCCTACCCAGCCCTCCATACAGTTTCACACCCCGATGTGGCCCTCGGGCCAAAAAGTTTGCCCACCCCCGTCCTAGGGAGATGGTTAGCACCCTCAGTGGGAAGCGAGAGCTCTGAGGATCAGGCAAGACTGATCCCACACCACAGCCATTTTCTATCACATATTTATAAAATTTTAAGGCCAGAAGGACCATTATGATCATTGTTTGACCTCCTGCACAGCACAGGTCAGAGAACTTAACTCAGTGATTCCTGCCTGGGTAAACTGGAGCATACCTTTAAGAAAGGGTTCAGAGTAGCAGCCGGGTTAGTCTGTATTCGCAAAAAGAAAAGGAGGACTTGTGGCACCTTAGCAACTAACAAATTTATTTGAGCATAAGCTTTCGTGAGCTACAGCTCACTTCGTTGGATGCATTCAGTAGCCACTGAACGCATCCGATGAAGTGAGCACTGAATGCATCCGATGAAGTGAGCACTGAATGCATCCGATGAAGTGAGCACTGAATGCATCCGATGAAGTGAGCTGTAGCTCACGAAAGCTTATGCTCAAATAAATTTGTTAGTCTCTAAGGTGCCACAAGTACTCCTTACCTTTAAGAAAGGCATTCAGTCGTGATTTAAAAACTCAGCGTGATGGAGATTTATCTTGCTATTAACTTTCACAATTTCTCATTTCTATGGCAGCTAAATGTTTGTTTCCATGCAAACTGAGAAGCAGGCCTCTTGAAATGGAAAGATGCATATATATAAAAGCATAAATCATGACAACTCATATTTAATATCCTTTTGAATCTCTTACACTAATATAGATGGGGGTGTAACCATTTTAGATCATTATCTAGCTGTGAGATGTTCTTTTTAATCTTAACAATCATATTTATGAAACGCATAAACATATACTTGTCCATATATCTGAACCAGTCATGTAAGATGGTCTAATGGCCATGTTTAGAATGAGACGTAGTTGTCTGCTGTATCTAGGCTATAATTTCCAAACTACTATTTTATTCTGACTGTGTTTATAGGAAGGCTAAAAACAATAAACTCTGGCCCATTTTTGATGAGCTTATCTTTAAAAAAGTAGGAATGCTTTAAATGTGCTTTTGACTCAAAAATCACTAGGAAGACCTGACTGGTAATATTCTAAATATAATTCCTGGACCAAAAATATTAAGATAAAGAGTACATATAAATAACTTAAGAATAAAGCCATTAGAAGAACAAACAATATAAATACCCATTAAAACGCAGGAAATTCAGAGTGAAAGTTAAATTTAAAAGAATCTCAAACTTATGAAGTGATGACAATGCACAGTGAAGGCTTCTAAACAACCTTAATTCTGATGCCATGGCAATACCAGCTACTTATCTTTCCTTCTTTGTTCCTTTCAGACTCACCTTGCAGACACAAGAGTACATTATTATACATAGGTTGCAGTCTTGTTCTAAATTACTGCAAGATAAGCATTGGGAAGCCTTAATGGAAATGTATCAGGGCGTGTGGATGTGGTAAGAGAAGAGGCATCTTCAAGCCAAAAGGAATGGAAAAACATGATGGGTATGAAATGATGAGCTAGATGCATATGGGTCAAAGTGGTGGTCTCCCACTGCTCTGCCATGGTGACAGAGTAACACATGGAAGGATGAATGCATAGCGTTGGGATTTAAGAACTCCTGAGTCCTAACCACATCTGTGCCCTGAGTAGCTGTCTGTTAACTTTCTGCCTCAGTTTCCACATCGGTAAAATAACGATAATAATACTTTGAAGGGTTGTTGTGAGCATTATGGGTCTCCTACTCATGTCATGGAGACTTCTCCTAAAGCTCAGATGTGTTAAGCTTTCAGGGGCATCTTTTAGCAACCTTTACCTTACTATCTGACCTTTTGCTGGCTACCACCCCCATAGAATTACTGCAAAGGGATCTCAGATTGGGTTTGTTTGAGATGTATTTGCTAACGTTTTTCTGCGCACCTTCAAAATACATGGTGAATTTGCACAGTGTGTCAAACTGTCATGAAACGACCATTTGGAAGAAGCTGCAAATTTAAGCAGCAAATGAAAAGTTGTTGATTTCCACTGATCATTTGAGAAGGTTTGTGGAGGTTCAAAGACACATGGGGGGCTCACTGGGGGAAACTCAGCACTGAGAATGAATCCCCATCAAAGGAACAGAGCTGTTAAAAAGGTGCATTCTCCTTGCACCACACCATAAAACCCGCTAAAAGGATGGGGGGAGAAGGTGTTAAGCCTTCTAATGCACCAAGATAAAGTGTAAAATGAAATTGAGAAGCCATTTGGAAAAGAATAGATCTATTCAGTGAAGACATTTTGTCAGCACTCTATCAAAATGCCTTTCCTGAGACAGCAGGGCCCTGGGAAATGGAGACCCTTAAAAGGGATATAGACCATTTAGCAGAGTAAAATGTTGGATTATTCATTTAACAGGATTTCACTACACAGAGAAAGCAATATGCATTTACAAAACTAGAGGGTGACTAAGCAACTGATCCAAAGCCCACTGAAGTCAATGGAAAGATTCCTACTTATTTTACTGGGTTTGGGAGTGGGCCCTAAGAAAGTAGTAATAATGACTGACATTTATGCAGCGCCATTCCATTCATAAATTGTAGGGCTGATCTGGCCAGATTCTGAGCAACCTCAATCCCCATTGAATTCAACAGGCCCTTATATACATGTTTCAAGTCACTTATCTCTGCAATGCAGCCTGCTCTGTGGTGCAAGGTAGCTTCTTTTAACCCGCATAGTTGCGGTGGTGCAAAACTATTCAGGGCAGAAAGTGCCGTCAAACACTTGATTGCAAAGAGACAGAAAATCATCTTACCCAGTTGGAAACTAGCCAGGATATTAAAATCCCCTGGGCTTGCAAAAAGACACCTGGGATTTTTAATGACCCCAGGTGTTAGAACAAATGCAAAGAAAGGGTGGTGTCTCCCTAGCATGCCCTACCCAACTGGGACATTGAATACTGATTCAGAGGGCAGCATACAGCCCGTTCAGTCACCAGCCCCACTGCTGCCTACAGCACCCGAGTGCTTCTTGGGAGTCTCCCTGGCTGAGCTGGTTCAATCCTGTTTAGTTTGTGAAATCTGATGGGATCACAGCCCAAGGTCTTACAGCTGCATATAAGAAGCAAAACTTTTGAAGACATTGATCCCTGGAACAGACGGCGCCCACTATATCATGTCATTCCACAGAACTGTCTAAATAGATGACTTCAAAGGATCAATACTAGTAACAGATACAGAGCTGGGGGAAAGGACAGTTTAGAAGCAACAAGCTTATTCTGCCTCAAGGCTCTGATTTGTGCTGTTGATGTCCTTGCTGCTTTCGTTAGACATAAGTGCTGCAGATATTTTACCTGAATAGAAAATTTAGGTGAACCTAAATGATATGAATAGATTTCAACAGCAATTCTAATCTCCACCCCCATTTAATTAAACGCTATCTGTCTCTATCCCCACACTGCTTCATCAGCACACAGTCTTGAACCCAAGATATTCAACTCCAATAGCCTTTACCACTTGAGCTAAAGGAGCAGATCTGATAGCAGTTAGCATTAGTAGGCTTTTATCCCCTCTGTGGGCCACACTGGAAAGAGATACAACACATTTTGCCAGTGTTACCTACTTCGAGAACACCCCCATCTAAGCCCTGAGGGCCTTGATTTCAATGGGCTTGAGATCAGGCTGTAATGCAGTAATTTAGATGTACCAGAAGACATCATAGTAGATGTTCATACGCCTCTTCTCTCCCATGAAGAAGATCCTCCTCCTTGCAGCCTTGTAAAATCTATATGCTGCTAATAATTGAGTCATTAAGAAAGACCATCCAGGCATGCATCTGATGAAGTGGGTTTTAGCCCACGAAAGCTTATGCCCAAATAAATGTGTTAGTCTCTAAGGTGCCACAAGTACTCCTGTTCTTTTTGCGGATACAGACTAACATGGCTGCTACTCTGAAACCTGTCATCCAGCTGTTGAGTCTGTGTCGGAAAGCACTGGAAAACACCATGCTGAGAGTAACTGCTGATTCACTTAAGTGCTACAATGACCTGTGTGTTACCTTCTACTATGAAAAATTCTGGTATGCAAAGCAGGAAAAGAGGAAGAAACCTTCCTAGAAGGAAAGGACAGGACACTGAGGAAAGGACCAGAACTAATAGGCTTAAATTGCAGAAAGGGAGATTTTTGTTAGACTTCCTAACCATCAGGGTAGGTAAGCACCAGAACAAATTACCGGGGGAGGGAGTTGTAGAATCTCCGATGCTGGAGGTTTTTAAGAACAGGCTAGACAAACACCTGTCAGGGATGATCTAGAATCTAGACTCTAGATAATACTTAGTCCTGCCTCAGTGCAGGGGACTGGACTAGATAACTGTCAAGATCCCTTCCAGTCCTAGATTCTTATGAAACAAACATCCTTGAGCCTAATAATCACCTCCCCAGCTGCACCCGCAGGGGAACATAATTAAAGCCATAAAATATTCAAAACTGATTTCTGCGTTTTCAAGCTACACTGGGAACATAATTGATGCGGGTTGCCATCAGCTGCACAGGAAGGGAATTCTCTCTGTAAAAGCTGTCCTCGTGGTGATGGCTATTGAACTCCTCCTCTCCAACCCCGGGTGCACTGAATGTGAATTCTCCAATACAGTTGCCCAAGAGCAGCTCTGTATGATGGTCTAACCAGTCCCAGCATCCATGGTAGTCAGTGAAACTAACTGCTCAGCACCTCCAGGGATCAGTCCTTTTAATCAGTATCACTTTCACCTTTAAGGTTTGAATGGAGCAGTTCCCCTGCAAGCTCTGGGACCTCCTTTTGTCCTCCCTTTCAACAGCTTTATTCAGCACATTGATACATTCTTTCTTTCAAAGCCCTCCCTATGTTAGATCACATTTGTTTGCAGGCAGAGCGCACTGAGACAGCCGCAGCTGGGATCCCTTGATAGAAAAAGGATCAAATGAAAAGTTTCTGTAGCTCACAGGCAAAGAATCATTTTCAAACACTGAGCATCAGAAAACAGAAAAGCAAGGACTTAAATTGGGTGATCACAGCGGCTTTCTGCTGTGCTTTACCTGGGTTTTTTTTATTTTTCAATCCTGTTTTTCCCCCCAGTGCTTTTTGTAGTACTAAAGAAAAATAATTAGAGGACACAATGTCCCTGGGACAGGCTAAATGGGGTGAGTGGGGTCATTCAAACACCCTCTATAGCTTTGTACTACAGCAAACTCGAAAAGGGGCCAAAAATTGGGAACTGGTTGCAAAAAGCATTCGGACCCATTAAACCCCAAATCTTGTTCCCCCTTAGGAAAGGCCTAGTAGCTGAATGCAAACTAGAACTCTCCAGCCTGCCTCCCCCAGTACCTCACCCACATGGCAACGGGTGCGGTCCACTGTAATAATATAGGGGGCTTTAAGTGGTAGGATTGTTCTTCTTTTAATACAAGTTCCAAAGAGACATTTAAGAGAACATGTCAGGATGTGGACTACAGCTTCTCTCAGGTTTTCTGGGCTGGAGGAAGCAGAACTTGTCTGCATATGCAAGCATAAAACTACAGACTTCCTCCTCAGCTGGTGTCCATGTTCTGTAGCTCCACTGAAGTCAATGGGATTATGCCAGTTTGCAGCAGCACCAAGGACTACTAGATGTGATCAACTGGGTGGTTTGCATCAGTTGAAATCTTTACCAGTGCAGGTGACAATGCAACACAGGTTACCTAATTTGGATCGCTGGCCGATCTCGAACGCAATTGTATTTAGAAGATAATTCCAAGGTTTACAGGCTGTTCACAAGTTCCCAGCACCTCCCTTCGTGCTGCAAAGTTTGGGCAACTTCAGGTTGGAGGGGAGATGGGTATTGTGGGCTGGCACAGGTCTTCCTACAGGGGGCACTGTGTTGAACCAACTGGCACTGGTGTCCTTCAGACACGCAGCCATCCCTGACGCCACCACCGTGGGGAGAGGATTCTGGCGTAATGACCTCGTTTCCACTCATTCAATGCGTGAGTCATTTCGAGTTCATCATGTTCCTGTTAAGAGCAACACTGGTGTCCTGATAAATACATGGTACGGCAAGATGTATAGGGCCCCCAGTGAAAAGCCATTAGGCAGTGTTCGTTTGAACAGTGCTGTAAGCTGTACAGTAAATGGAGAGCATCCAGTACTCACAGATCAGCCTTGAGAAGAGACAAACATTTAGACTTTTTAGAGCTCCGATTTTTCTTTCCCCCCGTTTCTACCTCCCCCCATTCCTGCCTCTGCAGTGACAGCTCTGCAAGGACTCACTTTGTCTTATTTCAGGTAATGTTTTCATAACTGGCATTTTCCTTGCAAATTCCAAGCAGGCACTTTCTCATGTGCACTGGTCTGTTAAAAAAGGGGGGGGATGGGCGGGGGGGGAGCTGCTCTAGGGCTCCGTGCTACAACACCAACAAAAAATAGCACCTCCCAAGGTCTTGTTGATCAAAGTTCTTTGTCGGGAGATACAGAACTTTGCCGAGAGCTCGGAGCCTTCTTATAACCCCACCAGGCACCTCAGGAAAGGCGGGCTTTGGTGTAAAGATCAGATGTGAATGAAAGCTGTAATAATCTGTCAGAGCCATGATTTTCTCTGTGGAGTCTCCAGTTTTGCTATGCTGAAGCTCCCCATGCCAGGAAAGTAATTCCAGGCTGGTGGGGCCACCTGCTAACATCCCAATATCAGGACCAGGGGCTGCACATCTTCATATGTAGAACAGAAGAACCATCCATTCCACTGCAGGAACTGCTGGTTGAAATTGTACAGCGTGTGTTCTGCAGGTTGTCAGGCTGGCCGGTTATAGTGAACTCTTGCGAATCGATGAGCCGTCATCACACCCCATTGTCGGGGACATCTTCTCCTCCCACCACTCGTGTCAGGACCAGTGGGTCTCAATGCCATTCTGCCCCAATGTCAGGGCTGCGACTACATCTCAGCCCCTGTGTCAGGCTAGTGGTAGAATGGGTCTGACAGCCTCTGCCTCTGCCCACCAGGGACCTGGCATGAATATCTATGATCTGGAAAAAAATATAAAATCATTGCTGGTAAATTTTGCAGGGGACACTAACATTGGTGGAGTCTGTAGGTAAGACAAGGGCAGGTCAGTTCTATAGAGCAACCAGGATTGCATGGTAAGCGGTGTTTGAGTACAGTAAAATGCAAGGTCATACATACGCTGGTCATACGCTGGAAGATAGAGGTAAGGTCCAGAGCGACAGAGACAAATTGGAGGATTGGGCCAAAAGAAATCTGATGAGGTTCAACAAGGACAAGTGCAGAGTCCTGCACTTAGGACGGAAGAATCCCATGCACCGCTACAGGCTGGGGACCGACTGGCTCAGCAGCGGTTCTGCAGAAAAGGACCTGGGGATTACAGTGGATGAGAAGCTGGACATGAGTCAGCAGTGTGCCCTCGTTGCCAAGAAGGCTAACAGTATATTGGGCTACATTGCCAGCAGATCGAGGCAAGTGATTATTCCTCTCTATTCGGCACTGGTGAGCCCACATCTGGAATATTGCATCCAGTTTTTTGCCCCCCCACCCACCCAATACACACACACAGAAAGGATGTGGAGAAATTGGAGCGAGTCCCGTGGAGGGCAACGAAAATAATCAAGGGGCTCAGGCACATGACTTACGAGGAGAGGCTGAGGGAACTGGGCTTGTTTAGTCTACAGAAGAGAAGAATGAGGGGGGATTTGATAGCTGCTTTCACCTACCTGAAGGGGGGTTCCAAAGAGGATGGAACGAGGCTGTTCTCAGTGGTGGCAGATGACAGAACAAGGAGTAATGGTCTCAAGTTGCAGTGGGGAAGGTCTAGGTTGGATATCAGGAAACACTATTTCACTAGAAGGGTGGTGAAACATTGGAATGGGTTACCAAGCAAGGTGGTGGAATCTCCATCCTTGGAGGTTTTTAAGGCCTGGCTTGACAAAGCCCTGGCTGGGATGATTTAGTTGGGGATTGGTCCTGCTTTGAGCAGGGGATTGGACTAGATGACCTCCTGAGGTCTCTTCCAACCCTAATCTTCTATGATTCTATGATCTAGGACCCAAAAATGTGGGCCAAACCTGCAGGATGGGGAACAGTATTTTGGAAAACCATGACCCAGCAAGGGGCTTAGGAGTTCTGAAGACTAATCAGCTGGACAGGAACTCACACTGTGATACAGTGGATAAGAGAGCAAATGTGAGCCTTGTACAGTCTGGAGTCACTCGGGTGGCCTATCCACTAGACCTTGCTGCCTCTCACTAGAGCATTCTAACAGGTCAAGCTACATTTAGCTTTCTGGCCCTTCGAACGATTCCTTTAGCACTCCTTTGCACAGCACATCAAATGAGCCCCCCTGCTTTGAAGCCATGATCTGAATGAGAAAGAAAAAAAATCCACCCAGCAAACATCTTGGTTTTGAAAGCCAAAAGCTGTTCTGAATAAAAAATTCATTAATCATCATTGCCCTGTCACCTTATAAATCCATCATCAATTAAGCTTGTAAATTAGTGTACCTTAAAGGACAGGTCAGATCAAAGATATGATGAACCCAGCCTCGGCTGGTCACCTATGAAATGTGAAATCAATATATATATGGCAATCAATATATATATATATGGCAATAATTATGCAACTCATTTTCAGGTATAAATAATTCAACAGGGATGAGATGCAAAACACAGCAGTGCGAGCCATCCTTTGTTTTAACTAATGATAAGGTATGATTCGTCTCTTCCTTTGAATACCAGTAGCACCCAAATTAACCTTTTAAGACAACTTTGGAAAAAGATCTCTTCACAGCAAATCCCCATTTCCAGCTGACATTTGTTTCTTTTTATCTATACATTTGTCTGATTAAGAAGATATACTGCCAGTTTAATTTTCACAAACTCTTAACATCAATGGGGATGCATTCAGCAAACCAAACGAGGATTTATTAAGATAATAATGCAGGCACTTCATAAAAATTTAAATGCCTGCTTCAGAGCATGCCTGACATGGAAATAAGAAGCCAGGGAAATCTCGTAAACTGGGGATATCTGCAAGATTCTCACAGCCTTTGCGAGCCCTTTGCCTTCATGTATGGGCAGGTGTGTGTGTTTCCCCCACATCTGATTGTGTTCCCCATCATGAGGCCTCAGCAGGAGTCAAGAGATGTGCTGGCTTTGCACCTTTTCAAGCACCGGGATGGACTGGTTCAAATTAATTGACTCATTTACAGGGGCCTCGGCAAGGGGAGAAAGTAGATTAGGTTCCCTCACTTGTGCTGCCTCGCCTGTTTATAACAACATAGTTAATCAAAACAAGAGGAGCAGAAGAGCTTTTCTTTGGCCAGGACGGCAGGAAAGAGAGAGATGCCTTAATTGACCCCCTCCGGAGACAGAGTGAAAAGATTTCAGAAGGAGCCTGAATTTTTAACATGGGAGCCCATTTTTCTTTTTAAACTCCAGGTTAGAGATCAAAGGAAGAGAGCTGGTGCCCGGTGACCAGATGTCACAGGTGCAGTTGGCATGCTGCCTCCTTCCCTGAATCATTTAAGAAGCACAATGTGGATATTAATACATTAGAGTAATGCCTGGGAATAATCCCTTAAAGCCCCATGATCCAAAAAAATTTCGCTGCCAGTTAAAGATTTTTGAGTCTAGGGTATAATGTGCTAAACAACGCATAGGATGAAAGAGAAGTCTGAGCTGCTCTACAGCTAAGCCTCATTTGGTTACAGCACCTTCAGAAGGGATGCCGTGCAGAATTCAAATATTCCCATGTCAGCCATGATAACACTACAGTGGCTTTTGCCATCTGGTGGCTAGAACTGAGGAGTGGATTCTTATAAGGCCTTTGCACGTGAGCCTGGTAGGTACTGACGGCACTGGACTCCATCCATCTTATTCCCCTTGGGCTAGGAGACAGCTGGGGGCTGGGGGGGGTTGCATTAAATAAAACACCAGATAAGTAAAATAACCTCACTACAGTAAGATGATTAAAAATTGCTTGAGACTTTTGGAAAAGGGGTAGACGGGAAAGATTGTCTATTGGTATTTAACAGCATTGTCCCAAATACTGGTTCGGTGCCAGAGACTTGACGGGCTAATGGGCTGTGATAGGCACAGTTTGAGCTGGTCAAAATGTGGCTGGATTTTGTAATCTCAATGATATTCCAAAATGAGGAGGGAAAAAACAGGGGGCAAGTTGGAAAACAATTTACAAATATTTCGTCCATGGTTGTCGACCAACCAGGAAGCGGTTCAAAATCCTGCAAATTAAAAAAAAAATGTGCGGGGGTGGGGGGGACGGACAATGTGGAGAATTGCAAAATACTTTCACCCAAAAATGGTTTTTACTTTGTATTCAACCAGCTATAAACACAACCAGTGGGGGAGAGAATGAGAGGGACACAGATCCCGCAAGTTCTTGCTAGCCATTTGATGGCCCCTATAACAGAGTGGTCTGCCCCCTGAAGGGCATGCTGTCTCTCAGCCCCAGCTGGGAATGGGTCAGGTGATGCCTATAAAGAGCTGAGAGAGCTCAGTCGGAGGAGAGTTGCAGGAAGCAGCCTGGCTACCATGACAGGCTGTGGAGGGAAGGGAAAGGCCACGGCAAAAGCCATCATCCCTGCAGCCTGCTGAGGTCCAGGAAATAGCTTTGTTTTGGTGTTGCCTTGTAAAGGAAGGTCCAGAACAGACTCTGGATTTAGTGTTGAATCCTTCCTGGGCTAGGGAGACAGGCCAGCAACCCGGTGGCCTCCTCAGCACACATCCAGGATTCATCCATTTTTCCACTCTTGATCCACTTCCCTTTTCCAGTTTTTTAATGTAGTTACTTTGCTAGCCTGCTACACTATGGGAAATCTTCCCCATCAGGGCATAGCCCTGCAGACTTTAATAGCAAGTCATTATTCAACAGGATTTTTCAGCCAACCCATATAATTGTGTAACAGGCATATAATTCCCTGTTAAACTCTATAGTCTTGCTTACAGGGCTGTGGAAAAGAGACGTTTCTTTCACAGCCTACAGGGGGGGTTGTTTGTTGGTTGAGTAATTCCTACCACACACTTTTTGTAATATTTAATATTCAATTTAATATTGAGTTCTCCAGTCCTTTTCTATAAGAGATGTTCCTGAGTTTTGATAAGCCTTCATTAAGAGCAAACAAAGACCATGTTGCCTTACATGACCACAATTTCTCATAAAAGTTGGAAGAGATAGTACCACCCATTACTTTTTTGGTAGCCATCCCAGAATGAGCCCTTTAAAGTGAGGGCTTTTTTTAAATCAGAACCTCATTAGAAGTTCCAATAGAGAACTGCTGAATCGATCCTGCTATCTATTAGATTCAATAGTCTTTTATCTGACAGACAGTTCTAGTTATCTCTAACAAACCACATTTCCCCCGCTACTTATCATCTCAGCCTGCATGTCGCTGCCTTCAATCAGCAAAAACGATGCCATTAGAAAGCAGCTCTAAACGGTGCTACCACTGCTATGATAATGATAAAGCAGCCGCAGTCACAGGAGATGAAGGAGAAACAAATGCCAACAGTCGACGGCTGTAGGTTTGCTCAGATGTAATAATCATAAGCATTTGAAAGACATCAAAAGGAAAGCAAGCCCGAGACTAACTGATGCTGCACAGTTGGACCCAGAATGTTGACGGGTCCGTTGATATTTGACGCCTGCTACTGATCAGCGTGAAACGTGGTCTCAGCTGAAAGAGGTGCCTGCATCAGTGGAAACTTCAGAGAGGGAACGTTGGTGTTGAAATGTATTTCACTGGCAATGGTAGGAGATGTTGTCTTAACGGCCCTGGAGATGGAAGTCCTCTGTTTATGCACAGGATAGTCCCAGCACAGGTTGGAAAAGGGGAAGCTACTCATATACTCACCCCGCATCCTCAGGACCTGACCAGGAGGAAGAATGTACTGGAGGTTGCTCAGCTTCAAGCTGGAGGCTGGTAGCATCCAAAACTAGGTAGGCAGGACTGATACGTCAGAGATAGTTGACAGCAGCAAGGGAAGAAGGCCACTGTGTCTGACTCAATACAAATTAGCACTAAGCAATGCCTGCCCTGAGTAACCTACACTGTTCACCCCTTCCTTTATACTAAGAGGCAGGGTATTCTAGTGGGTAGGGTGAGGACTGGGAGTCAGGAGACCTGGACTCTAGTCCCAGGTGTGCCTGTGACCTTGAGCAAGTCACCTCATCTCTCTGTGCCTCTTTCCCTTTGTCTGTCTTGCCTGTTTGGACTGGCAGTTCTTCAGGGCAGTAGCTGTCTATTACTATGTAACTATGACCTCTATTCCCATACTACACTGACATAGTGCCTAGTCCAGTGGTGTCCTGACCTAGTGGGATTAACAGCTGGAAGTTGAAGCTAGACAAATTCAGACTGGAAATAAGGTGTAAAATTTTAACAGTCAGGGTAATTAACCATTGGAACTATTTACCAAGGGTCGTGGCGGATTCTCCATCTCATTATCATCATCATGTTCCTATTACACCTCTGGCGATAAGGGCCGTGACAAAGCTCCTCCACTCCTGTCTGTTTCTGGCAAGTCTTTCAGTGGTTCCCCAGCTGTGCCCCAGGTTTTTCAGCTCGGCTTCCACAGCTCTTCACCTTGTTGCTTTCGAGCAGCCTCGTTTTCGCTTGCCTTCAGGCGTCCATCTTATTGCTACTCTGGTGATGGAATCAGTTTCCATCCGAAGCACATGACCCATCCCTCTCCAACACCTCCTGGCAATGATGGTGCTCAGATCCTCTTGGCTGCACTGTGTCAATAGATCTTGGTTGGAGATTGTTCTGGGCCAAAAGATACAGAGGATTTTTCTGAGGCAGGTTGTATGGAATGAAGACAGTTTGGACTCGTCATACTTCCTCATTCCGCAGCATTCTGCACTATAAAGTAGTGTTGAAAGTATGCAGCTCTGATACATCTTGATAAATCTCAAAATACATCAAGACTGGATGTATTTTCTAAAAGATCTGGTCTAATTCAAACAGAAATTATTTCGGGGAAGTTCTACGGCCAGTGACATACAGGAGGTCAGACTAGATGATCACAGTGGTCCCTTCTGCCCGTAGAATCTATTAATCTCTCACTATAATAAAGATAATAATAGTTCTGTAGGAAAAGAAGAAGAAACTGCAATGGGAGTTGTAACTGAGGCAAGAAGGCAGGCATTAGGGCAAGCCCTAAAGTTCCCTCTCCTCCTTAAAGTACCCAATATAAAACCCCGTTAAGATGCATGCTTAGCTGTCTAAGTCAGGGGTTCTCCAAATTTTTTTTCTGGGCACCCTTTGAAAATATTTCAGGCTGTGACGACCCCCCCCTAAAAAAAGTGAGAGCAAATTATTGTACGTACTCATGGGAGCACTAAAGGAAGCATGTAATCATTATCCCTGCAGTCAAAGGCACTGAAGCCTTTCCAAGAGTGTAAAGGAACAGTTTTCAGGAATAAATATGTGGACATTTAAGAAACACGTTTTCTGGGAAAAAAATAGACAAAAGGATACCGTTTGGGGAGCTGGAAGCCTTTTCCAGTGATTGCGCAATGATCATAACATTGTCCAATTTGTGGGAATAATTATAGCATTGTCAAGGATTGTGGCTTTATACACACCTATGTACAAACAAGTAACTGGACCCTTACAGCAAGAGGTGCTGCTGTTTTGAAACACGCCATTTTTTCAATCGCAGCTCCAAGGAACTGAGGCAGACCCTTAAACCATCCTCCACATTCGCTCTCCGGCTGCCCAGCTCTGAGCAGCAGCACAGAAGTAAGGGTGACAATACCATACCAGGCCACCCTTATTTCTCCACTGCCATCAGACCTGAGCGCCCAGCCAGCAGCCACTCCCTACAGTTGCCTTTCGACCCCCTTTTGGGTCCGGGACCCCCAGTTTGAGAAATGCTGAAGTAACCACGACTTGTGTTAATTCCTTTCCTCCCTTCCTTCACCTACCACCTTTACTATTTTTATTTGCTTGCTGCACCATGTCTCCATTTAGATTGCATGCTCTTTGGGGCAGGGCGTGTCTTCTCTACGGCTTAACACATGTAATCATGTCTCCTTCTAGTGGCTGGCCCCAGGGAAGATGTGCCTCTTGCTTGCTAATGGCTAGCTGAGTTGTTTCTTTAGTGAAGTAATAGGGCTTCAGCTTGTGATCCTGAAGGTCTCAAGTTTTATTCCTGTTGATGACCAAGGTGTGTGGAAGTATGTGGCCGTTTTAAAGAGGAAGGTAACAAACTGTTCTCCTTGTCTACTTAAAGTAGGACAAGAAGTAATGGGATTAATCTGCAGCTAGAAAGATTTAGGTTAGATAGTAGGAAAAACTTTCTAACTATAAGGATTATGGTCTGGAATAGGCTCCCAAGGGAGGTTGTGGAATCCGCATCACTGGAAACTTTTAAGAACAAGTTGGACAAACACTTGTCAGGGATGGTCTAGGTCTACTTGGTCCTGCCTCGGAGCAGGGAACTGGACTTCATAATCTCTCGAGGTCCCAAGACCTGTGTGACTGAGGCTGTGTCAACCCTGTGCACTGACTCATGTTGCTAGCAGTTAATTTAGTTCAAGTGCAAAAGCCAAAGCTAGGTAGCAACAGCTGAGGAAAGTAATTGAGTCGTGTAATGTCAATGACCCCACTGAGCTAGTTTTTAACAGAAGACACTGCAAAATGAAGTCTTAGCACCTAGGGCCATACAGGGAGCATCATGGAAAAACCATAACCCGGTGCTGTTATTTTGGGTATTGTATTTTAAGTTACTACTAAACTAGTGTGAGAGGAGTGATGTGACAAGGACTTGAATGTACAGGGTGTCCAATAGGGTTTGAGGTTTATCCCTTCTTTCCTTGCATCAGGTACTGATCCTTCCCAGGCAGACAGGATGCCAGACTAGATGAGCTGATGGTTCAAACCAGGATGAAAAGTCAACATTAAGTAATTAAATTTGTACCTGTTATATGTGAGTTTCTATGGCAACAAACATATAGGGCCTGAGTCCCTTTTCCACCACTCTGGCAATGGTACAGAGATTTACAGAGGGCCACGCAAGGCCCCTTTGCATTAGCAGAGCAGTGTAAATGGGGTGGTGGGGCCAATGCAAATCCAAGCTGGGTATCTGTAGGATATAAGTGAGTTCCTTACAATTTCTTAAAGAAACACCCTCCTTCCTTGATCCCTCTAAATGCATCCAACAATGCAGCTGAAAAGCATCTGCCTGGCTCGTTGCTCTGAGTCCATCACCCCTCCGGTAGCTCCCCATGCCTCACGGCACCAAACACAAATGATGCCTCTTCCCTTCCAAGGCAGAGAAGGGCTTGGATTCTCATTGACCCTCCCCCGCCCCCCTTTACAGCTCTGTGCCAATGTAAAGGGGCCTTCAAGTGGGGGTGACTTGAGTGACCCACTTTAAACCTCCTTAGCATGGCCAGAGTGATACAGAGCTGACGATGCCCACCTCCACTCCAGCAGCAATGCCCGCCTTTATTGGGCGCGAGTCACATTTTCCAACAATCACCTCCCTGTTTTCTCCCAAGACCCGCCCCTCCCTCTTATGCATCGAAGCCGGACCCAGTTCAAAACCCACAAAGCCACTCCTTAGAACTCACTTCTGCCAAGGCCTCTGAAACACTGGACAATGGCCAAGCAGCTGGTACGAGCTCTGCTTGCACTGATCATAAACGCCTCCCCTCGGACTCGCCATCTATCCACATTTTTGGTCTCTTCCCCTGGACCATAAGCTCTTCGGAGCAAGGGCCACTGTCACTGGGGCAGCTGCCTCCTGAACACCCCCTAGGGGCTAGAGGTCATTCTGCAGAGCCCTGCCAATAACCTCTCCCTCAGAGGGCTCTGTACACAAACTCACCGACTTTTCTGATCCATTCACCACCCCTTCTCAGGGGTCCAAGTTCAGTCACAGAAATAAAGCTCCAAAACAAAATGCAGAGTCTCAAACTACAGACCATCAGTTTTACCCTCTTGTTGGGTCACTCACAGACTTTTCCTCCTTGGGTTATCTGCAGGGAAATCCCTCATCCTAGGGCTTTCTGTTGGAGCCTGCTGGAATTCACCCTACTCCCAGGCCTTCTTGCCTGAGAGTTTTCCTGCTTTGGCAGGCGACTCCCAGGCCCTGCTTGGCTGGAGTCTCAGGTTTCTGGCTCTGGCCTCCAGCGTACCCTCTGGTATCAAGCTCTTCCCTGTAGGAGCCTTTCTTATTACCTGACGTTTCATCCATCTGTCCGTCAGTCCAGTCCCCCCTTACTGCAGCCACCTGCTGCCCTTTAGAAGGAATTTTCCTGACTCAGGTGGGACTTGTCCTGTAATCAAGGTTGGCTCAGCCCAAGGCTCCACATCCCAGGGGCAAGCCAACCTGTTAGAGCCATCTTTTCATTACATGTGTTTACAGTGCCAAGCACAATAAGGTTGTAATCCGTGACTGGGGTTTCTAGCCATTGCTGCAATGCAAATCACTATAATAAACATCCCTGGGTACACCCTCAGCTGGAGGGATGGAGATATGACAATTCACACCAGCCAAGGATCTGTCCTCCAGCTTCCCAGGTCTGCCACTCACATCCTGGAGTGAGAGGTGGCCAGCCAGGGGGCAACAGAATGCCTCCAGGAGTGCTTGAAGGGCCCTGTGGAGAGCATTGAATAGTGCATAGGCGCCTACTCCATGCGTGCTCTGGGGCTGGAGCTCCCACAGGGGAAAAATGGTGGGTGCTGAGCACCCACCGGCAGCCCCCCATCAGCCACTCCTCCCTCCCCCGGCACCTCCTGTCTGCCGGCGACCCCACTGATCAGCACCTCCCCCTCCCTCTCCCTGCCTCCCACCTGCCATGATCAGCTGTTTCGCGGCATGCAGGAGGCTCTGGGGAGGAGAGAGGAGGAGTGAGGACACGGTGTGCTTGGGGGAGGGGGCAGAATAGGGTGGGAAGAGGTGGGGTGGGGGCAGGAAGAGGTGGGGACTTGGGGGAAGAGGTGGAGTGGGGCGGGGTCTGGGGCAGAGCCGGGGGCACACTGGAAAGTCGGTGCCTATGTAAGTGGCAACTCTCCTTCCATCCCACAACCAACCTTCACATGCCAATAAGAGGGATAGTACCATGCCCTCAACCTGTCTGATTTTGCCCAGCTTGACTTCTTTACATGGGAAGGAAAACTAACCCAGCCTTCCTTTAATTTTGGAGAAATCATTCGGCTCTGAGTAGGAAGGATTTTCTCCCAAACTGACTGCTTCAATTTGTCACCCCAGCTATTTCACATCTCTAAGCTGAAATGCAAATGCAAGGTATTACCATTGCTATAAGTAGCATGTGCACAGCGAGCTAACAAATAGCTTTTATATTTTTAAACTATGGCTTTGAAGGATGCAATGACCTCAGGGTCGTCCCAAAGGAGCCATCTTAGCCTCCATTGCCATTGGATGAACAGAGCGTCTAGCTGGTGATCAGCATACATATTCACGGCCAACATGAAGCATTCTTGTGACAAAGCTTGAACTTGTCACACGGCGAAATGGAGGTTATTCTGGCATCAGTTGCGCCTGTTAAGCAGATCCACAAAGGGTCAAAGCAACCAATCCTGTGACAGGCGGAATTTTCACGGTGGTACAATTCTGATGGAAAGTTCAAGCTGTGCTGATGAATCAAACTTTACCTTGTTATGTAGCCCAGGGAGACGGCCCGGAGTGTGGTCTAGAGCAGTGGTTCTCAAAGCCAGTCCACTGCTTGTTCAGGGAAAGCCCCTGGCGGGCCGGACCGGTTTGTTTACCTGCCGTGTCCGCAGGTTCGGCCGATCGCGGCTTCCACTGGCCGTGGTTCGCCGCTCCAGGCCAATGGGGGCTGCGGGAAGCGGCGCGGGCCAAGGGACGTGCTGGCCGCCCTTCCCGCAGCCCCCTTTGGCCTGGAGCGGCAAACCTCGGCCAGTGGGAGCCACGATCGGCCGAACCTGCGGACGCGGCAGGTAAACAAACCGGTCCGGCCCGCCAGGGGCTTTCCCTGAACAATCGGCGGACTGGCTTTGAGAACCACTGGTCTAGAATACAACTTGTGGGCGGCCTCCTCTTCAATCTAGCAGAGAGCTTCTGGAGCAAAAGTGTCAAAATCCGTATGAAACCAGAGTGAGATCAAAATCAGGCCCAAAATAGTGGGGGAGTGAACCAGATGGGATGAAATGACAGACACATTTGAGGTGCAATGTTTGGTTCTAGATCCCGATCCAAATGTAAACCACGCCAAAGTTCAGGGCTGGTTAGAACTGAGGTTGTGTTTGGCTTGAGCCCTGAGTTGAAATGTTTGGATTGGATCTGGACCAGGATCCGAACCTCCCCAAACTGCCATTCTCTGTAGTACCCAGCATGCGCTGGGAGTATCTGAGGAGGAACAGTTTGCAGCTGTGATCCTGGCAGTGTACTATAACCCAGTCTCAGGGCTGCTCTAAACAGCTCCAGGCTGGGTATGGCTCTTAAGAGGCCAGTGCACCAACTGCAGATTACCAAAGTGCAGTTGGCTCTGGAAGCAACCATCCTACCCATGCCTTGCCCCCTGCCCAAGGACCATGAGGGGATGGGCGGAAGCTGGCTATGTCGACTCTGTGCCCCTGTAATGGGGTCTCACCGCATCCCGCTGGGTTCAGCCTCCTGGTCTCGCTCCCCAATGAGTCAGGACCACTTCAAGCTGGTGCAACACCCGTGCTCTTTATTCCTGTGTCTGGTCCCCACCACCAAACTCCAGCTATGTACAGATTATTTACAGGTTTGGCCTAGCACAGGCCTCAGTGGCAACAGAGTCGCAGGCTTCTGTCCAGCCTACTCTTCCCCTGGGTCTCCGCCCAGCCCCCTCACCCCCAGTCTCCACCCCACCCACCCCCAGACTCATTTTCTCCCAAACTTTTAGCCCCCGTTAACAAGGCTGGCAGGTGTGGCCAGTTTCCAGGCCCATCTTAGCTAGTGGCCCAGCCCCAACCCATTTCCCCTGATTGGGGCTGGAGTGGCAGGAGCCGATTAGGGCTTCCCCTGCAGTGCCCTGCCACAGCCCCCCAGGGATTCGCTTACACCAGGGAGAACCCCATCTGGGGAGATCTACCAGCTTTCTGACCCCATTGTCCTAGCAGAGTGGTGCAAAGGGCTTGGAGAGAGAACGGAGCCCTCAATGTTTGGCTCCATTGTTCTAGTTTGGGCCCATTTCTAGAAAAGATTGTTCGAAAACTCAGCAACCTGCAGCAGAACTTTGGCCCCAGACTCAAACTGAGTCAAAGGTCGAACCCTGGCTGAGATTCAGAACACATGGGTCTCATCTGCCACCTCTCCTATGACTCTGCACGTTTGGGTCCCAGCCAGCATCGTAAGCAAAAGTATTTCCAGCCTGATTGGAAGCAGCAAGTGCTGGAAACTCGTCAGAAGGCTTATCCATGTAATGCCTGTCACAGGGTGCCATCCTGGAGTCTCACCACACAGTCCCTGCCATGCCTTGGACTGTGTGGTGAGACCCCAGGATGGCACCTGGGGTTGGCGTGCCCCATTGCCTTTAAAGGGGACAGACCACTCCATCAGACACCTTTGAGGGTATTTTGCTTCAATCAGTCCTCTTAAAATATACTGCTATGGGCCAACTAGTAACATGCAAAGAAGTGAAATTCTCCAAATAAATGAGTACTTATGAGTTAGTCACACAGCCAAAGACATAAGATTGGTTTTACTGGAGGAATTAATGAGTAAATTATGAATAGTCTCGTCACATAATCCCCAGCTGTTGTCTGTACAGCGCCTTGCACTAAGAGGCCCTGATGTGCAGCTGGAGACTCAATGCAGGGAGGCTGATTGTGTGGAATAAAATATGAAAAGTATAAGAAAGGGATCTAGTCTCATCTCGGAAAAAGCCTGATCTGTACACTGGATAGTCCACAGAGTAGCCTTGTCTGTATACTGAGTAGTCCAGTCAGAGCACCCTTTATGCTCATCTAGTGGGCACCACACCTTGCGGAAGGAAATGAAAACACATTTGTTTCTTCGTAGAGTTTTAAATCGTAACATTGGTATCTGCACTATGAACGAATGATGCAACACCCCGACGGACCCGATGGGGCAAAGTAGCAAAGAAACTAATATTCCACGACAGGACATGTCTGGAACAGAACACTTTTTAGAGAACCAATATTTTGGGTGTGAATGTTCTGACTCAAGTCCAGGGGGCTAAGCATGTGGTAAGAAACCTGCAGTCTCTGGAAGGGCCTGATCCAAAGCCCACTGAAGTCAATGGAAAAACTCCAGTTGATTTAACTAGGCTTTGGGTTCAGCCCCAGTCCTCTCTGACATGTTAATAATTGTAACTTCTAGACTACAGGAGCCTGGCTGTGTCCATGGATGTAACAACCACTGTTTAGTTGAACTGCTTCCTTCCTTTTGTTTCTACTAATTTATTATCACCTTTGTCAAAAAAAAATCCATGGGGCTTTTTTAAAATGTATTTCTCTTGTGGTTAGCCGCTGCTGTGGGACCTTTCTAATCCTTGAAATTCGCCCTAGGGGGAGCAGCGGGTCATTATACACAGAGGTGCAGCGTTTGCATTCGCTGCAGAGAGGGGAGGTGTCTCCACGGGCTCTGTAAAAGTGGAGCTGCCTCTTCTTTCAAGATTAACCAGTCCATCCCACCGCTGGCGGGAGCACTGGAAGAAAAACTACCTGCTGAGCAAGTGGGAGGTTTTTTTAAATAAGTTTGCCAGGATCACGTGCAAAGCACTGGATACAAATTTTGCATTTAAAGTAAAGCCAGGCCAAGAATGTTGGATTTTACTTCCCAAAAACCACCATCCCTCTTTTGCCTCGAGGAAGCTGCTTCCATTGGAAAATGGGGCTTCGTATAGCATGAAGCTGAGCCTGGCAAATTAAGATTGAATGACCCCAGAACTGATAAATAAGTGATCTAAGTGAAAGGGCATCCTTCAAAAAATTAACCTGATAGAACGGAGGCCATGAACTGGTGGGCATCTGGAGAGGTTTGAAGGGTATGCAGGAGTCCTGATGTGTCCCACCAAATTCTCCACCCATCCACTGATTTGTGGCTTCTGTTCCATCCGGTTTTTTGCGGGGTGCCTATGCACAATAGCCAGAACATTCCAGTATGAATTTAGTACTTCCTCGCATTCATTTCTATTGTGTATCAGCAGAACCTCTGAAAGTGGAAAACAATAAACACGGATGTGTCCAGCACAATGTAACCTTTCCACCCCTCTGAATAATAAGGGAAGAGTTGTCCTCAGGCTAGAATCTTGCATTATCCTTCTGTCAAAAACTGTGTTTGATTATTATTTTTTAACTCCGTGGGATGGGATATATAAACCTGTCCTAGTCTGGAAGGGGTTAACTTGCAGCCAGCCCCTCCCTGGGTGCACTAACTGTTAGGCCTCGGTGCAGGATTGTAAAAAGAGGAAGCCCAGCATTTGGGAGGAGGAAGGGGAGAAGAGTAGATGGGCTTCTCCAGAGATGAGCTGAAAGCCTGCCTGAGCCCCTGAGTTAGGGGAAGAGTGTGGCAGCCCCTGGGCTGTGGGCTTGATTGAAGCACAGAACCCTGTAGTTAGACAGGAGGACAGTCTATAGCAGCACCAGCATACCTGGGAGAAGGTAGTGGCCAGTTGAGCCCAGCCAGGCAGCTGGTTTGATTGTGTACAATACATTTCTGTTGGACTTTGGCAAAGGACTCCGGCACCAGAAGAGGCTGAACTCCGCAGAGGGGTGTGTCTGGAGGGCCAGGTCACGTCTATGCCGGAGTAGGCCACAGATCAGTGGGGGAAACTGAGGCAGAGTTGCTGTATCATTACATCTGGCCACAAGGGGGCATCCTGGCACAGCAACTTTGCTACACCCCACTAGAGCAGAACAGAAACGGGCTCTGCTAACTGAGAGCAGAAGTTCTGTCAAACACTATTTCAAGAAGGGAAGTATAAACTTTCCAGCAGCAAAAGGGCAATGGAGGGATAGAGCTAGCAACCCAGTGGCTGAGTTCAGATGTCTCACTCCCTAGCTGAGCAGTTTATTTAGAGGATCAGTGACAGATGGGGGCCTCCTGAGGGGATCTTGGTCTATTATTGGAGTTGGGAGTCCCAGTTTATGGTAGTTGTTATAATCACTTCAAAAGTATTTACAAACACAGGCCACAACTTTTAAAATTTGCTTGTTGAACATTAGGCTCCTAAATCCATATTTAGGCACCTAACAAAGTGGTCTAATTTTTAGAACTGCTGACACCCTAAACACTGGTTGAAATCAAGGAGGAGCTTTGGGTTCTCCACAGGTTCTCCACAGTTTCAGGTTCTCCACAGCCCTGGAGATGAGGCCACTTACTTAAGTCTTTTCAATAGCAATTTAAGGCCAAGGTCAAGGGGTCTGATTTTCAGAGAGCAGAAAATAGGCCCCTTTCAGGGATCGCAATGTGTATGCCCAAAAATTTGAGGCATCAAATCACTGGTCATTTCTGAGAATCTTGGCTGTTAGGAGCTTTCAGTTCCCGATTTTGGAAGAGATACCCTTTAGTGAGGCACCGCTTAGGGAAATAAAGTACCTTACGCAGGGTCTCTCCATGCCCAAGCAGTGCCACCCCCATCTGTCTGCTAGTTTTAGCAGTGTCATGTCCGGCTTCCTCCCCGCTGCTGCAGCCTTTCAGTGTGGTGGTAGCTATATGCCGCAGTGACCAATGTGGCTGCCTTTCACTGCAGCGCGCAGCGTCTGTACCCTGCACGCCATCACACGTGTAAACGCCACCTCGGGCACAATGCAGCTCTGAATAATCAGAAGCAAATTTTAGTCACTGCTACACGTCCGCTTCGGATCAAGCGACTGGAGAAGGAAGCAGCCACGCTGCTCTATCGACATCTTCCTGCCCGGCCAGGGTCTTCCGTCTGCTCACGTGTTGCTGTCCTTATTTTTCAACCCAAGGGGGTTTTCCAAGAAGCGTAACAAAGGATTTGCACTCGGATTCGTAAAGGCCCCTCAGTCTTAATCGCATCCCGTGGATAATCAGGAGCAGAGTGCATTTGTTACCATTGCAGGGCTGCAGGTGAATGTTGATATGAAGGAAGGAGCAGATGGCTGGTATAGGGAGGTCCCCTTGTGGTCATAAGTAAAATACATAAATCTGAGAAATGCTAGAAAGAGTTTCGCAAAAAGAAAAGGAGTACTTGTGGCACCTTAGACACTAACAAATTAAAAAAAATTATTCATGAAGTTGAAAGCGTTTGTGGTTTCTCTCCTTCCAGCAGGAGAAAATTCAACTCCTTGCAATATATACGGTGGAGCTTAGAGAGGCTTCCCACCCTGTTATTAACTGTTTGAGTGCTGCCCAAGAGGCCCAGATATAGTCAGGGTTTGCTCACTTTGCCACTGAGCACATCAAAGTGATGGTGTCTAGCAAAGGTGACAGATACATTGCATCACTCAGTGACAAAGGCTGGAGCATGGCCGGTGTCATTCCCGAGGAGGAAGAGATTCTTCAAGTTACAGCAGCTGTAGCAGCTTAAGGAGTGGAACAGAATCTGATATGGATAATATAACCCTTCATTTTCTCCTGGACACTTAAATTCACTGCTGTGGGGATGGGCATATAAGAAACTGATTGATTTGATTAGATGGGTAGAAACCAAATCATCAGCTCTGGAAAGCCCTGAGCTGGATTTGCAATTCCCAATACTTCTGCCATAGAAACATCTCCATGGATGTAGCATGGCAGGGTGTCACGGTTGTACACCAAGAAAACGGGATGGGGGGAGCGTTCCTGAACCCTGGCTCTCGGGCAGCCAGAGAGCTACCATAAAAGGGCAACTGAGGATCCCCCCTATTGCCGAGATATTGCTCATGTGATACTCTAGGGTAGGATTCGTATTGGTCGTGGCAACGTAGGATTCCATACTGGCTGATTGTCAGCCCATGTTTACATCCAATGCCCTAGCTCCAGTAGGGCTAGTCTCTGATCCTTGAGTGGAAGAGGGGAAAGAAGCAAACAAAAATAATGTGGCTACTTAGTTTTACTGCAATGGAAAGAGAGAAGGTGAAATTATTTCTTGGCCACTGCAAGCCATCAGTTAATGCCCACACTTGGGGTTACATCCTCTTTAGTGCAGCATCCTAGCTGGCATAGCGACACGTGTTATAAAATATTCTTCATCACCCCTTTGAAAATAAAAATCCAGCCACAGGATTAGTTTCAATTGTCACCATAATGTTATATTGAGGTTATGTTTGTTTCACTTCATGTAACAAACTGTCCTACAGTATGGTATGGATGTAGCTGGCCACGTATGGCTTCCTCCGAGATCATGCCTTTCTACAGCCCCCAAGTGGCAGAAATAGCACACAGCAACTCAACCGCATGAGACAAAAATGCAATGCAAACAAAATTGGGCCTGATTCTCCACTCCCACTGATGTAAACCAGAAGTGATTCCATTGAGCCCGGTGGCATGATATGTGGTACACCTAGTGAAACTTAGAAGGGGGTCTAGCCTGTTTTTCTTTCTAAAAATGAGCTGAGGAGACTGAAAGAGATGTGCCATGATGAGCCAGGAAAATTATCTTTGCTTGCACGTGGGGGCAAGACTGCATTTGTCAAGGCCAGAGAGGAGGCAGCTGCAGGAGTCAATATGGGAGATGATGAGGGCCTGGATGAGAGATTTGGTTGCAGGGATGGCAAGGAAAGATCAAATCTTAGAGATGATTTGCAGGAAGAAAAAGAGGAGGATTGACACGCAGCCTGGATGTGAGGACCTAGGAAGAGGGCGGAGTCCAAAACAATGTCCAGATTACAGACCTAAGTGACAGTCAGGATGGTGGTGGTATCACAGATGGGGGAGGGCTCATATGGTGGGGTGTGGAGATTCAGAGCTGTGTTTTGGTCACGGTGAGTTTAAACTGATGGCTGGACATCCAGAAGAAGATGTCAGAGAAACCGGCTGTGATTCTAGTCAGAACAGAAGCAGACAAGTCTGGAGTAGCAAGGTAGAACGGGGCAGGTTTGGCAGAGAGATGATAGCTGAACTCGTATTTGCAAATGAGATCAGCCACCAGGAAAGTTTTAAAGGGAGTCCATGTCTGCAGGCCCTCTGGCAACAAATATCAGACACATTAAAATCTCACATATGTTTTCTAGTCTGTCTATTCTTCTTGCTGCTGTTTGAGGGCATGGTGCTGGCAATCTGTGTTAGTCACTGTCAAAACAACATCTTTACCCCAGAAGCAGATGGGCTTTTTGTCCCCAGTTCTCCATACACATAGAGAAAACCTGTATTCCAAGTCAGCTCAAATGACTCTTTCCCCCACTTTGTGTGTCTGTTCTCTGTTTGGCGGCATGCCCCATAGGAAAGGGACCTTGGCATCATTCATTTGAAAAGTGCCTTGTGTGCTCTACATACAAATGACACATTAATAATAATCAATCACAGGATCCACCCTGAGAACTTTCTTTCTCTCTGTTATTTACTGTAAAAAGGGGTCACTCGTAGTTACACAAACAGAAAGATGGTTGAGACGGTGAACTGGGCACTTGCTCATTTCTGCTCCTCTCTCTCTCTCTCTCTCTCTCTCAGGCAGAAAAAAGAAATATTAAAAAGCAATTAGGCTGCAATTTGTTCCCGTTTCCCTTTACTTCCTTTACATTAAGGCATCTGCCCTCCGCTGTCCTGCAAGCTCCACACCGTCAGAGTTCCACTTGCCAACTTGATTATTGCAAAGTAACAACTAGGCTTTGCCCACGCACAGTACCCTGGTCCTAAAGCCTCAAAGTGCTCCCTATGCAAATCTAATGCCCGTTGAAGTAAAGGGAAACACTTCATTAGTGTAGACTCAGTCCCTACTGAGAACAGATCCAGTCTCTGTGATCCTAGTTCGTGGGCCCACGGAATGTAAAGGAGAAGCTTCCATTAAAAACCCAAACAAGCGTCTAGCCCCGGGGTCACAACCCTTCAGCCGTGGTGTTCCGTGTCTTCTTTTACCCACTCGAATTTAAGGTTTTGCATGGCAGTAATACATTTTAACGTTTTTAGAAGGTCTCTTTCTATACGTCTATAATATCTAACTAAACTATTGTCGTATGTAAAGTAAATAAGGTTTTTAAAATGTTTAAGAAGCTTCATTTAAAATTAAATTAAAATGCAGAGCCCCCTGGACTGGTGGCCAGGACCTGGGCAGTGTGAGTGCCACTGAAAATCAGCTCATGTGCCGCCTTTGGCATGCGTGCCCTAGGTTGCCTACCCCTGGTCAAGCCCTTTTCCTTGCAAGGAGCCTTGAAGATGTAACCAGTGCAAACCTAGCACTAGGGCCAGTCACTGATTATTTTTTTCTTAGCGATTCCAGGTTCTTCACAGTCCCTTCACAGCCCAGCTGGGCCATACAGAACCAGAACTGCTTGGCTGTGAGTCATAGGCCCTATACTGTCAATGCTCAAGTAGCAGGGTCCTGTGCTTTTGGAGCAGCAGGATCTGAGCTGGATCCCTGCTACCACCATGAAACCCCAAGTGGCTGTGGCATGCAGAGTCCCTTTACATTCCTGATTTGGACCTTGACTCAGGAAAGTGTCCCCACCCAGCACTTAAGTCAAGAGGCAGTGGGACTTAAGCCCTGGACTTTGGAACAACCAAAATATAGAATAGAAATAGAAATAGAATCTGATCCAAAACTCAATGAAGACCATGGAAATGCTCCCATTAACTTGGAACAAGCCTATACCCGCTCCCCAAAGCAGCCATTCCAGGTTTCCTACAAGACACCCCACATAAGGGGATGGGTTTTTTGTTCTTAGTCTGAAGAAGTTGCAGAGATCAGAAACGCTGCAGATACGTAAGCCAAGAATAGACGCTTGATGAGACAAACACTTCTGACGAGCCCTTGAGGAACAACGCAACGTCCAATGAACGGCTCACAAATTGAAGAGGGCGTTGAAACTGGAAATGTGTGTCTAGACCAAACTACAGTACATGAAAAAAACTCCATCTCTATCCTTCAGGGGCTAATGGAGCTTTTATTGCCGGCGACGCCAAACACAAAGGAAATGTGATACTCAAAAAGCCTTCCTGTCAATTGTTGTTTCACCAATTACTTCTGAATACAATCATAACCACTCTGCTGTAACACAGCTGCCAGGCTGCATGAAATACTCATGGAGGTCAACAGGAGAGAGGCACTTAAAAGCAAGACTCCGAGATGCCAGTTCTTCCTCCCCTCAACTGAAGGATCAATTCAATAAGGCTTGTCAGGAAGGAACATCCTCCCACAATGCGACAGAGGAGGTCTCACAGCCTGGTCAGAGACATAGCAGGATTTCTGTTGGTGGGAAAGGGGGAAAGGGAGGAAATGGAAGACTTTGAAAGTCATGATTTCTTGGGTGAGCAGGAAGTTTTATGAGGCATGGGAAGAGCAATGCAGCTCCACTGTTAACTCTTTTGTGTCAGTGAATATGGAAGTTAGTTGTCTCTCATGGTAAGATAATGAGCAATTTGGGGCAGGGACCATTTCTGCTTTATATGCACCTAACACAATGGGGCCCAGACCCCTGCCTATGGCCTCTATGTTTTACTGTGATACAAATAATATACTCTTTCTCTTAACATACATGCAACATGCCTCAGGTGCACGTGACCAGGATTCATCACCGAATTTGGTCCGCTGGTTGGATCATTAGCATCCCCGGCTGGGGCTGGGTACTGATGAGGAGTGCAATATGAACACCGATCCATGCCCCCCAGTACTATAATAATAATAAATAATAATTAGTCAGGAATGTGGCCTTCTTAAAGGGTAGATCTAGATGGCACTTGAGCTGCAGGAAGGCCATGTCCTTTTGGGATTTCCCATCATGATAATAAGGGGTCTGTTATAATACACACCACTGAGAGTTATAAATGCCTTGAATGGTTAGTTGGATGGATGGATGGCTCCAACTATTCATTCACCCCGCCATCCATTACAATCCCCAGATTGGCATGCATCCTTTCCCTGCTAGGCACAAATTTTCAAAAGAGCTCAGCTCCCATTGAGGCACCTAGGTGAGGGCCAGATCCTCAAAAGTGGTGACACTGATGACCAGATTTTCAAAAAAGCTCCGCACCCAAATTATGACCTAAATCGAAGATGTGCAACACTGAAGGGTGATCCCCAAATCTCCTGGCACCTCAGCACATCAGCAAGTTTCCCACAGAGACGCCATTCCATATTGTGCCTGCAACATCTTGAGTCAGGGGCGGTGCTGCTAAGTGCCAAATTTGACCTGTTTCAGAGTAACAGCCGTGTTAGTCTGTATTCGCAAAAAGAAAAGGAGTACTTGTGGCACCTTAGAGACTAACCAATTTATTTGAGCAGAAGCTTTCGTGAACTACAGCTCACTTCATCGGATGCATACAGCCTTGGAGTTGCTCATGCCAAGCCACTGGCCAGGTAGCCTGGACATGAGGCGGGAGCAGGGCCTTGTCAGATGCTCATCAGTATGCTCCTGGAAGTTGGTTTGCAGATGAAGTGAGCTGTTGCTCACAAAAGCTTACGCTCAAATAAATTGGTTAGTCTCTAAGGTGCCACAAGTCCTCCTTTTCTTTTTGCAAATTTGACCTGGAGATTCTCAACGGTAAAATAATAATAATTCCAAACATAACAAATATGTTAAGGGCACAGCAAGACTGCATGGTTTAAGTGCCTCAAAATCAGACAAAATCAGGGTTGGCGGCACAACCTCAACTCTGCCCCCTTGTGCATGCATCCCTTGATGCAGTCTTTAACTAAATTAGCATACTATTTATCAAATAACATCATTTAATATGGGGGCGTCAACAACTTTAGGGGTTTGCATACTGGGTAGCGTCTTGTAGTATTTTTTTCTTTCCCTTATACTCCCACAGTTTTCATTGTCTCAATGGGCTAGTTTATCTTTATCAGATGGGAGCTTTTATATAATAAGTTATCTTCTCTCTACTTTAAAAACTTTCCCCGCAGCTATGCACTGGGGACCTAAACTACCTTTGCATTTCCCATATTCTGTGGCTGTGCAGAGCCCCCAGTACATGGTAGAGCAGTCTTGGGGCTGCTCTCACTTATGCTCTGCTTCTCATAGTCCCCTATGAGCCCTGGGAAGCAGAGAATACTGTAGTGCAATGCACTCCATCCATGTCCTTGTCATGCCCCTGATTCTCGCCGCTCCCCCAGGGGTACTGTGTAGAGTTGATGTAGAGCTCTTATTCCAGTCCTGCCCCAAGTAGGGAGGCCCATAAGCACAAGCTGTTCTCAAAGGGCTGTTTTCTCCCATTTATGGCACTTATACACTGCCGGAGTGGGATAAAGGGACCCTTGTGTAGCTGCGAATCAAACCCAATGTTTAGTCCACATTGCAAGAACATTTTATTGTGCATTATTCTTGTAAAAGATTTTCATGGATTCTGCTTGGATGTCAAACATAAAGCTGTGCTAGAAGATACTATGTATGTGTATCCAAGGTCATAGGGGAAACGTATGATACTATAATGGATTATTTGAGAAACAGTAGGTGATCATGTAGTTAAAGACTGCTTGTGCAACCTTAGCGCAATTATTTCCTGATTTCTTGACCAGGAAACTTCAGTGTTAGAATCATAGAAGATTAGGGTTGGAAGAGACCTCAGGAGGTCATCTAGTCCAACCCCCTGCTCAAAGCAGGACCAACACCAACTAAATCTCTTAACATGCCTTTGTACAGAATTTCCTAGGTTTTATTAGCAAAGAAAGCAAGAAAACAAGCTTCACTCTGCTCCGCTGCCTGGCAAAAAAACTGGAGTTAGTCTCAGGCCCCTTGTGCATGAAACCCAAAATTGCATTGGCCTTTGTTCCAGCCACCTCATGTCTAATTTGCTGTCTGCTGTCAACCTTAGGTCTCTTTCTGCCTATGTTTCTCCCTTCTGATGGTTGGGCCCTTGACCAAACAAACTCTACCCTTCAAGGTTCGCTCCTCCATACTAGGGTGTCACCTAATGAGTATGGCATTAGCCTGGAACTCAAGAGACCAGGACTCTATTTGAGGCTCTGCTGCTGGGTGACTCTGAGCATGTTGCTTCACCTCCCCGCTCTAAAACGGTGCTAATGATCGTGGCCTCTTTTATAAAATGCTTTGAGGCCTGCTGATGAAAAGCGCCGTATAAGAGCTTGGACTTACTACTAGCACCTTGTTCACTTGCACCTGATCTTCAGGACCCTTGGTGGCATTTTATTCCCCATCGTTCTGCGCGCTCACTTGTGGCTGCAGGCTGATGAGCCCGGGGTTCTGCAGACCCTTTTGTTAGAACAGTGCACTGTAAAACTCTCTTTTGTAGCACCTGTTTATTGCAGCGCCAAGGAGGTTGGCCATAAACTTGCAATGCATCTTTTTTGAGCTTTCACCCAGCCTCTGCATTTGCATACTCCTGCTTGAATTAATCATTGTACATCAGTTTGTGTTGATTTTTCAGATCAGCACACGTAGCAATAAAAAATTAATGTAAAGTGACTATTTCCAGTCATACAGTGTATTAAAGCAGCACTCGCTGACAATTCAAAATGGGTACCGTGCACCTGCAGCACCATATTTTTTAAAGCCAGACAGATTACTATTAACATCAGGGCTCATGCTGCAAACGATCTGATTATGAAATACAGTGTCACATGACAGCTGTTAAGAACACAGAGGTCAATAGTCTTGTCCCCAGGATGGAGCAGTGCTGAGCACAAGGACCGCAGTTGTGCTTGGCCGCTGTCTCCATGGCTACACTATGATAAAAAAACCCACAGCACCAAGTTTCCGAACCCAGGTCAGCTGACTCAGGCTCACAGGACTCGGGGCTGCAGGTCTAAAATTTGCAATGTAGACATTTGGGCTGAGGGCCCAGGATCTGAGACCCTTCCACCTTGCAGAGTTTTGGCTCTTGGGCCCAAGCCCAAAGGTCTACTCTGCAACTGTTGGCCCAAGCCCAACTGTCTATACGAGGGGTCGGCAACCTTTCAGAAGTGGTGGGCCGAGTCTTCGTTTATTCACTCTAATTTAAGGTTTCGCATGCCAGTGATACATTTTAATGTTTTTAGAAGGTCTCTCTCTCTAAGTCTATATTATGTAACTAAACTATTGTTGTATGTAACGTAAACAAGGTTTTTAAAATGTTTAAGAAGCTTCATTTAAAATTCAATTAAACTGAAGCAGATCTTATCAGTTTAGTGCAGTGCTTCTTAACCTAGGGTGCACGCACCCCCTTGGGGTGTGAGATGCCCTTTCTGGGGGTGCGAGACTTGCGAGATTTTTTTAGAAGGTAAATCATCGAAAACACAAATTAATCACAGGCACATAAGTACAACTACTTTGTTTCATCAAACCTGTGTATTTATTAATATGATACATTTTTAACAATTACTGTCAGATACAAAATAAGTTTTTAAGTTTTCAAGTTTTTAAGTTAATTGAAGTGTAAGTTTTGATAAGGGGTGAGAGAACATATTTTAAGAACTCCAGACCATCAGCGGGATGAGCAGGGCCAGGTGGAGTGTATTAAATTGCTCCCCAAAGGATTGTGCTACTTACAGTGTACTACTTACTGCTGCCACTCCTGATGCTCTGAGCGGCATGGTAAGGGGACGGGGAACAGGGGTGGTTGGATAGGCGTGAGAGTCCCGGGGGGCCTGTCAGGGGTCAGGGGTGTGGATAGGGATGGGGCAGTCAGGGGACAGGGAGCAGGGGAGCTTGGATGGAGGGTTTCCAGGGGGACAGATAGGGGTGGGGTATCCAGGGAGGAGGTGGTCAGGGGACAAGGAGCAGGGTGGGTTGGATGGGTTACAGGTTATGGGGTGGCAGTTGGGGGGACGGGAAGTGGGCTGGCTGTTTGGGGAGGCACAGCCTTCCCTGCCCCAGTGTAGTGTATTAAATTTCTCCCCGTAGAAATGTGCTACTTACGATGTACTACTTACCGCTGCCAGTCCTGGTGCTTCGCAAGAAGCACATTCCTATGGGGAGAAATTTAATACACTACACCGGAGGACATAACCCCAGCCCGCAGCCTGCCTGGGGTTCCGTCTGCCAGCTCCTGCCAGCCGGGGTCCTGCCCGCCGGCCCCGCTCAGCCCGCTGCTTGCCCGGGGTCCCGCCTGCCGGCCCCGCTCAGCCCGCTGCCTGCCCGGGGTTCTGACAACTGGCTCCTGCCAGCCGGGGTCCCGCCTGCCGGCCCCGCTCAGCCCGCTGCCTGCCCGGGGTTCCGTCCACCCAGGCTGGTACGCGTGCTCGCAAGTTGCTGACCCCTGATCTATTCCACTCAGCCTGAGCCCCATGAGACAGAGTCAGCTGACCCAGGTCAGCTGTGGGCCTTTTATTGCAGTGTAATCATACCATAGGTGGCCAATGGAAGGTTGCTTATGCCCTCATGAATTGTAGCCAGGGCTAAATACAATCTGACCGTACTAGGGAAGCTGTAGCCAAGTGCCTGATCTGCGGTGATGAAGACCTTGCTTATGCCCATGAGACACACCCATGCTTTGCCCCTATATTGTCCTGCCCTCTTACAGTTAAAGGAATGGGTCATCAAGCACTTGAGACGTACTTTCATTGCTGAGAAATACGCCATGTACATAAACTTCCTGTTCCCATGCATACCCTCACGCTGGGGCGCGGCAGCCATGACCTCCCTGCCAAGTACAACACGAGATCTTCCGAAGGACAGGCCTCAGGCATTTGCTAAATAAAGAAATCAAGGTGTGTGAAACCTGGCCACTAAGCCAGGCTGGGTAGGTTCTCTGTTGATAAGAATTTCAATGCGCCTGTGCGTCTTTGTGGCATGACAGGCCTGACACCAGCCTGAATACAGAGCTACATAATCTGCTTCATGATATGTCCATAGGAAAATAAAATCCTTCCCTGGCCGTTCCTGCCCCTGTGTCAGTAATAAAGCCCATTCTCACAAGTGCCTGGTGGTCCTTTACCTGTGATGGTTCCAGGGAAGGGAGATCTGCAAATGACTGGCGTTTCGGGTTAGCTCTCGGCCAAGGACAGTCTGGAGTTACCGAGTCAGACTGCCCCACCCCCAGCCCAAAGCCATTAGTGTGCATCGGATGGCTTTTGTCTGGGGGGGTTCATAATGGCTTGCAATGCCATGAAAATGCAGAGTGTATATGTATATGTATACATGCCATTTCTGTGGTTAATGTCAGAAGTCTTTGGCCCTGTGTCTTAGACCCAGACTTAGTGCCTGAGCCGTCCAGGTTAGCTCCTCCCAACTCTCCTCTGGCACCTGTGTGACTCCACGGGCCTTGCTGACCCTCAGAAGCGGGCCCCAGCAGGACTTTGGGTTCATCCGCTTCACAATAGAAAACGCAGGGAGCAGGTAGGCACAACTGACAGAGTCTCACCGTGAGATGCCAGGGTCGAGCTGTGTGGGGCACCAGGACAGGAATAACAGAGAGCCTGCCATGTCCCAAATGCCCTGGGCAAGATGGATGGCATGAGTGTTTTAGCAGAGGTTGTGCTGGCAGAATTAAGGCCGAATGGCAGCACGGGGGGAGGCCCAAGGGCTGGAGCAGCAGAAGGTGCTGTAGATCAGGGCTGAGTGGAGCAAAGGGTGATGGAAGAGTATCTGTGCTGGGCAAGGGAGCATACGTGGTACCAGCCAGCACTAAGCCTGGCTCAGACCAGTGCTAGACCTTCTTACTTGGGTGCTAAATTCACCCAAACAACAGCACAAAACCCTCAGTCCACAATGTGCCAAATGAACTGAATGGAAATTCAGATCTCTCCGACCTCTAGCTACAGAGGAGGAGGAACTCTTACCTAGTGGTTAGAGCCCAGGATGGGAAGCAAGGCAGTTGGGGTGGGGGGGGTCTATTCCCAGCTCTGCCACTGACTCACCGTGTGAGCTTGGACCAGTTATTTCACTTCTTTGTGCCTCAGTTTCCCTATATGCAAAAGGGAGCTTGTAACAGAGTGGCTTTCCCAGGAGCTGGACTGCCTGACATTAAGCCAGCCCTGATTACAGGCTAAGCCCCACCTGAGAAAGTAAATTCCCTATAAAGGGCAGCAGGTAGCTGGCTAAGGAGGGATCTGAGACTGCCAGAGGCAGGAAGCCTGACAAATCTCTCCATGTAGGGCCGCCTGGGGGAGACTCTGCCCCAAGAAGGAGGGGAAAGTGTGACAGACGGCCCCTCAGGAGGAGAGGGCTTGCCTGGCTGAAACTGGGATAAAGACTGTCTGAGATGTATTCTCTGTTCTAAGATCTAGTGTTATGTTGGACCATTGGCTGAGAGACAGAACTGGGGTCGGGGCCTGGAGGGCCAGTGTATACCCGGAAGACTAAACAAAGAGGATCCTTTGTGGGGATTGTTTTGAACTTCTTTTGAATTGGGTGGGTTCCTAAAGGGCCCTAAAGAGGGGGAAACAGAGGCTTTGCTGCAGCATGACCTCTATCTACAAGGGTGGTCTCAGGATGCAGCTGTCCCTATGACAGGGCTGTGAATACATCCCTCTCACAGAGCTGTTTGACTGTCTGGTATGGTTTATGCTGTAGAGCAGACGTGCCAAGCAGGATTCTAGGAGCAGTTATTTTTGTGCTTGGGGAATAAACAATAACCTTACCTTAAGCAGACCCTAAGTTGAAGACGAGCTGTGTTTTCAGCAATGGCCCTGCTACCAATACCTGTCAGTTCAGCTCTGTAACAGAACAGGGGGCAATGCAGTTCGGCTAACCAGCAAGAGCGCACACCTAACCTGGAAAAACACTTCTATCACATCACGTGGACTTGTAAGGCAGTCAGGTGCAATTATCGGTGGCCTTAAAGTAAAGGGGTTATAAAGCTTCAAAGCCAGGGGTTATTTGTATTATCAAGCGGAAAGTGGCTCTCCTTACCCCTCAAGATCAACCGAAGATGGTAACATCCCCTGACATTTCCAACCCAGGCGGCAAACCCCATCCCACTGCATTGCCATAATCTCAATGGGAGGTGAGAAAAGCTCGCATTACCGGAGCTAGGTCAGCATTAGCAAGGATGGGATGCAGCCTCCCAGCCAAAAAGAGATGCTGGACGGTGGTTCTCATGGATGCCACTGTAGATATGAGCATTGGCAAGGAGTCCTAAACGGCAGACTGCAGTCATGTGTCTTTGTCCAAGAATTGTTCCACTGGATTAGACCACTGGCACACCTAGGCTGTATCCTGTCTCCAGAAATATCCAACACCTACTTATCCAGAGGGAAATGGAGCCAAGTGTTTCAACTGGTACCTGGATACCTGAGTGCTGTGTGTCGTTAGAGTCAGTGAGTCTGGACACAAGGGAACATTGGCTAAAGCTAACTCAGGATTTATCTGTCACTACTGTGTGGTTGCAACACTGGCCTGGGATGTAGAAGAGCTGGGTTCAGTTCCCTGCTCTGTGCTAGACTTTCCCATGTGAGCTTGGGCAAGCCCCTTAGGACAAGTCTACACTAAAAAATTAAATCAACCTAATGTACATCAGCATAAAGCCGCTGTAGTAATTGCATTGCTTGTGTGTGTCTACCCTATGCTCCATGTATCAGCAGTGCGCATCCTCACCAAGGGCACTTGCACTGATTGAACTGTGAGTGTGGGGCATTGTGGGATGGCTTCTGAAAGCCAGCAACAGTCCATGTAAGCAATGCGGTGTCTACACTGACACTGTGTCAACCTCACTACATCAACATATACTCTATGCCTCTCATGGAAGTGAAGTTATTAAGTCGGTGCAGCAGGCGAGTTACATCAGCGGGAGCAAAATGTTAGTGTCGAAATTTACAGAGTTAGGCCAACATAAGCTGTCTTGCATCAACCTAACTCTGTAGCATAGACCAGGGCTTAATCTCTCCCTGTACCTCCATTCCTACCCATTTAATGGAGATAATAATACTTCCCAATCTCACAGAGTGTTAGGAGCTGCTCAGTGATGGATGCTGCATAGATTCCTAGATAGATATTGTGTTCTATACATGTAAGGTCAAGCCTCATTGCTAGTGAAGACACTCAGTACTGCTAGACATAGCTAGAAAGATAAATAAAGGTGATAACCTGCAATGGCTCATCTAGCTAACTAGAAAATATTGGGGCAAAGAGGAAAGGATCCCTTCCTGACCCTGCATAATCAGTGTATGCCCTGAAGCATGACACTGGAACACCCTTATTTTAGCAAAACTCCTGTACAAATGTCAAAAGAATACAAGCTTCCCAGAAGATCCTGATCAGCTCCTATTCTGATTGGCCTAAAATCAAGGCAGGTGCCAGAAGGGGTGAAGTCAATGGAGCTGGTCCAGTGCTTTTGCTAAGATGATGCCCTTTGTTTTGGCATGCAAACCTGGAGCACAGCAGAGTAGGATGAGTAAACTCACCAGGCAATTTACTAAGCAATAAATAAATGCCAAATTAAAAATCCTACCTGCATGTCCCAGCCTGCAGGCCATCTGATTAACACCCACCCCTGCCCCTATTTGCATAAGAATGGATATGGAATACAAAACAGGGATGCTGGGGACTGGAGCAAGGTGCCTGTAGAGTGAGTGAAGCCTGAAGAGTCCCGCTGCACTGATCTCTTGCTTCCTGAAGGCTAAAAGAAAAGGAATAATGCGTATTCCACATGCCCCCCACCTCCACTCCAAAAACACCCCTCTCATGTTTTCAGTTTGCATAATATCAATAAAAGCAACAGCGTTCTCTCTTCCCAGGGGGGCTTTCGCGAAGCCACAGTCGCAGAACCGTTACCATGCAGCCGCTCGTCTGTGGGGGCACATTGGCAGAACGGATGGCTCCTTGGGATGCACACATCAAAGACACCATGCAGCGCTATTAGCCGATGTGAGAAAAGAGAAAAAAAGCCGAGCCTGTGTTCTTAAAAAACAGATCTTTTGTTCCTCATGATCTGTTTGCTCAGCCTTCTGTAAGCTGGACCACCTGGAGCTGGGATTTCATCCGGGTGGTGCCGGCTAAGCAGAGCTCCTCTGGGCACTGTTACAGGATGGAAGACCTCCAGTGAGCAGCAAGTGGGGGGTGTTAAAGCGGTCGGTGGTGCTCTTTCCTCTGAGCTGGATGGGGTTGGTGTCTGATGATATGCAGGAGGTCAGAATAGCTGATCTGGTGGCCCCTTCTGGCTTTAAACACTGTGTGGTTCATTCCACCGCACGCAGTCAGTGTGTCCTGGCCCGATTCCATTTGGTTCATTACATTCCAGCCCTAGTTCCAACTGGATGCAGTATTCTGCATCACTTCCTGTCCTAAACTGCTGTGTAGTTGTGGAGGGCAGTTCTAGTGGTTGCCACCACCCGCCCCAGCTATGGCCGTGTGTGAGGGTCAGTGCAGAAAGGTGAGATTTCCTGCACCCCTTTGGAAAGGTTGGAGCCGTGTATCTATGCCCGGTAATATATGATGCTATCGGCTAAGAAACAGCAAATGGCTGGTTGTGTTTTAAAGCAGTAGGTTTGCAATGGACTAGCTGCAGTCAGCCAGTGGACACATCACACTTGTCTTGCATCTGCCAGCCAGGGTTCAGCCACGGCTCCCAGCAGCATTTCTTCAGTTAACCGACTCTGTCCTCTCCCCACCGCGCCCACCCCTCACGCCATCTCTTGCTGAGTTTGTAGCCTGCGCTCGGGTCCGCATCAGCACATGACACAGACCTTTCGTGACCCTTGCTGTTGGCAGGCAGTGACTTAAAGAGACCCATGGCCAACTCAAGCATGTAGCTTTCTGTGCTGCAACTCACTCCGCTATACAGCGCAACTGGGCAAACCAACCTCCGGAAGAACATTAAAGCAGCCTGTACAGCCCATCATCGGTTAGGAAGGTGAGTGACAGAGAAATTCTGGGTGCAAAGCACCCTACAATGCCATAACATTTTTGGAATAGCTTATAAGTGAACTGCAGCTCCATGAGCTCAGCTACTTATCTGAACACAGCAGTCCATTTTGATCATCCCTTTCACTGTTAACCCCCTGTATCAACGCTGCTCTCCCTGCAAAGACTATGCACACACTGGCTTTCTGTGGGTTATTGCTCAGTGAATGGAAATGAGCTGGGGCAAGACACAGGTCTCTGCTCACCTGCAGAGTGGAGGCGGGGCAAAGGGTCTCTCAGACCTGGCAGGTTTTCTTTCAGCCAGCTGGAGGGTACAGTTCCTGTGTGGACCCTCATTTCCTGTCCAACGGTAACACTTTTATTTTGTAGACTGGAAATGTCGCCATTTTCCCTTTTGAAGATGCAGCCTCACCCTAGATGGCACCTTTCTGCCCGGCATCTCAAATAATGAAGTAAGCTGCTTGTCAGACCAGTGAGAAAAACAGGTGGGGGTGTTGATCCCCATTTCACAGATGGGTAAACTGAGGCGTAGAGCAGTTACATTACAAATCAGTGACAGAAACAAAATCTGGCTTCCCCATCCCGTTCATTCTAACCACTACACAACTGTCCCACCACTAAACAGTGAATGAATTACCTAAAATAATCTTCTCTCTGTCTGATGTTACCAAGAAGGTTACTGAAGACCAAACCACATTCTAGTTAGTGTGATACCAAACCACTGACTGAAGGCTTCAGATCACTGCATGGAATCCTGGATTGTCCAATGTTACCTTTAGTGCATGTCTTAACTCACTCGTTTGGGGGGTTACTCCGTGAGCGAGGAGTAGATAGCGAGTGTAGAGGAGAACAAATACCAGTGCTTTCCCCAAGGCACATGATGTTCTTTTATTTTTGTCTAGTTGCCCAATAGCAATTGGTGTCTCTCTGAGGACCAAGCCAAACGTGGAAGTGGAGGTTTGGTGGATGCAGCATCGCCTTGTGGCATATTTTCTCCTTATATCCCTCTGACAGACCCTCCTTTGGTACCAGGCAGGGATGGAGCTCTCAGCATCGCCGGGCACATGGTGATGTTTGGGATCAGACAAGGTCGCGACAACATTTAGTGCAAAACATTCCCCCTTCATTGTGCAGTGAGTCACTCAGAGGACCACAGTCTGCTAGAGAGCCAAGTAGCCCCCTGGCCAGCCACACTAAGCCAGCGGCCAGCGGGATTCAAAGCACTGGCATTCACACAACGGGCGAGAGAGCTATAGCCCTGCAGACCGTCTCCCTCAGGGATCAGCAAGTCCCTTCATGCGGTACTGGAAAAAGCAGGACAAGCAGCAAGCCCACCGGCTTCTCTGCCCAGAACTGAGATAAAGGAGCTACAAGGTTGGCTGGCATTAAGCTTTCCTCATGGGCATGTACCACCTTCAGCCTCAAACATGCCTGTTAACAGGGAACAGAGCCACCTAAAGGCCTGGCCACCAGTAGGTGGAAATAAGCACGTAACTCACATGCCGTATGAAGCATTCCACCATGCGGTGCTACAACAGCACAGGGCTTGTTGGGAACAAAGTCCTCTCGGGACTTTGCTATCGCTACCAATTTTACGTGAAAGGCGCTCCGCTACTAAAGGGATGGGCAGCGGCGTCAACCCCGACGACAGACAGACCGCCACGGAGTGAGCCACGGAGTTTCTGCAGGACCCAGACCTCCCTACGTGGCTGGTGGGTAACCCAGCAGGAGTTAGTGCTCCTTGGAGCAGCATTCCCCCCCTTTGGGTACCCATGAGACACAGAGTGGGGAGCACAGCACAGAAAAGAGCTATTCCCTGGCCCTAACTCCCAGCCCCCACACCCAAGACTCTGTGGGATGTGACCAAACCGCGGCTCTTTTACAGTTAAAGTGCGACTCACGGAGCCCCTCATGCCCATTCCCCACGCCCCACATTCTCCGCCTACCAGGTTGGTGGGGGAGCTCAGGGCTTCTGCCCTGAGCATGGTGGTGGGGCTAAGGGCTTCTGCCCAGAGTGGAGGGGGAACTAGGGACTTCAGCCCTCTGTGGGAGGTGCCTGCCTGGGCTCAGAGCTTTAGCTCCGCAGGGCACATATGCTGGGGCTGGAGGCTTCAGCGGGAGTGGGCTGAAGCCCCAAGCCCCAGCAGGTGCCTGCCACGGGCTGAAGCCCCAAGACCCGCCCCTCCCAGCAGGCAGAAGACTATATCCCCATCACCCTGCTGCAGGGCTGAAGCCCCAAGCCCCAGCAAGTGCGCTTGGCTCTCGGACTTCTGGAGATTATTGTATGCGGCTCAGAGGATCAGTAGTTTGGCCACCCCTGGTATAGAGGCTCCCACAGGATCAAGAGTCCAGTGGTTGCCACACAGCTCCTTCCTTCTTTCCGCACCCTGCTGTGGGTTCAGCCGGAGTACCCTCCTCTTGGGGGTGCATAACAACCCATCTTGGGCCAATGGTGGGATTCAAACCTGGCCCTTCAGCGCTAAAAGCGCAAGCCTGTATCACTCAAGCTAACAGACAAAGTCTCCTGGGGGCTGGCTGTAGTACACTTACCAACCTCCCCGTGGACCAGCCACTCAAGGGAAACAAAGGCCTGCACTTCCTAGAAGTGGGTTGGAGGGTGTGTTACTGTGTTACTCTACTAATTAATGTGAGAGAAGGACTAATGCATCTCTAGCGGCTGGGGGCATGTAGTGCTGGCCCCCAGGAGCACAGAGTTCAGTCAGTTTATTCCCTGCTTCCAGGAGAATTCTTCTGGACACGTACCTGGCATAACAGAAGCAATCAGAAGGGAAACAACAGATAGAGCCAAACCAGAAAGCAGCACATCCTGTTCCCATTTCAGACCAGATTGTTTTCAGATCTGTCTCCTGGCCTCTGCAAGGGAAAACTGGGCCATCAGAGAGCGTGGAGCCAGGCAACTCCAGTCCCCCTCGTGAAATCAGATAGGTCAGGAGCAAAGGGAAAGGGATGAGGTTACACTCTGAACTGCCTTCTGCTTTTGGTAGGTACGTGGGATTGGTATTGAGGGCTGACCAGCAAAGCGTGGCAGGGAATCCACCTTCCCACCTGAGCTCCAGATGAAAGGAAGTTGTTGGAAGGTGGCCAGGGTATCCCGCCAGAGCCAGATGTGGCTTTAGGAGAGAGCTAAGTTCTCTTCCTGGCTCTGGCTCTGATATGCTGGGTGACCTTTTACAAGTCACTTTGTCTCTGTTTCCCTTCCTATATCTCATCCATTCAAACTATAAGCCCCCCAGGGCCTAGACGGTTTCTCGCTATGGCTCCGTACAGTGCCTAGTGCGAGAGGGCCTTGGTCTCGGTTGGAGTAGCTGTAACAGAAAAACTAATAATAATGCTTGATCAAAGGTGTCCAGTTTTCTTTTTAGAAAAGCTATTTTGTATATTTGAGAATGAACATTGGTATTTTCCATGCTGACCGCCCGATACCTAGAACGACCTAAGGCTGATCTTCAGAAGAATAAGTGTGCATCTAATCAGAATGCAAAATTACCCCAATTGTGTGTGTGTCACCTCAGGAGTTGTGCATGCACACAACTAATTTGTGGCACAGCTGGTCCTTTGCAGGCGTGGTTGCTCTGATGGCCTGAGCAATTATAATGGACATGTATTTGTGCACCTAACCTTCCAAAAATCAGCCCCTCTGTCAGGGGCGGCTCTACCACTTTTGCCGCCACAAGCCGTCGCCGCCGAAAGGCCGCGGCCACAATTGCGGCAGAGCTGCCGCCGAATTGCCGCCACAGGACACAGACTGCCGCCCCATTCTAAACGCCGCCCCAAGGCCCTGCCCTCTGTGCCCCTCGTATGGAACAGGTTACAGCAGTGACACAAGGGGAATGGAAGGAGTCTAAATTCTCTTCTCATCTCGCTCAGCAAGTCTGTCTTTTATTCCTGCTGCTTTCAAGATGATGGAGGGTCACTGGGTTTTGTTAGCATGGAAACTTATTCACCTTCCAGTGCATAAACAACACACTCCACCTCCCACCAGACATCTTGGAAGAGCTGTTTTCTGAAGTGATCCCTTAAGCACATGCACTTGGATTTCAAGTGTCCTCTGACTGGCCAGCTCTTCCTTTGTGTGGAAAGGCTGTATTATCCTTGCTTCCAGCCAAAACAAACTCAAGCTTATTTTTCTGTCGCTGGGGATTTAGTTACAGTCTTTTGGAAGAATAAATTAAAAAGGGGCGGGGGGGAGATCTGTTAGTCTTGGAACCTCTCACTAGCTGCGTGAGAAGGGAAGTCCTGCCTGCCTGTTACCACGACAATGAGGAGTGTGTCAGGGTTTCCAATATAAACACAATTTTCCCAGGATTGTAACACTGGCTGCTGGCCCCCAAAGGGCCAGTGTGAACAAGTCCCAGTATGTTCAAAGAGCTCCCAAGCACCTATCCTCCCTCCAGCTTCTCCACCTCCTTTCCTCTTCCCAAACCAACTTCATCTAGCTTCATTACTGATTACCCTAGACCTCAGTTCCACCTGTTCCTCTCTAGCCTTCAGCACCTTTTCTACAACCAGCCCCACCCACTCCATAGCGATATTTCCCCAGGAAACTGTTCCAACGTCAGACACCCTCTCCTCTGGACTCCGTTTGTCCCATGTCTTCTACGGATAATCCTCTCAGAAATCATAGGCCTTGGAGCTTGGCAGAGATGAAAAGAGCAGGGAGCTCCCATAGAGATGTCCAGAACAGCTGATATGGATTTACAGACAGAGCAGATGATGGGGAAGGGCCTAGACTGAGGATTAGGAAAAGAGAGGATATTTTATTGTTTTAATTATATTGGTGGTTTGTAGTATGCTAACCCTGAGATCAGGATCCCATTGAGCTAGACAATGTGCAGATCGTGAGGGTCACTCCCTGCCCTGAAAGTTCTCCGTCTAAGTCAGGGAGATTTCTATTTCTATTTCGGCTCTTGTACCACGTTCGGTCAACACCGTAGTACTGAGCACCTTCTATTGGTGCATTGACATCGTGATTAAGTAACTCGCTTAAGAGAGTCGGTGGTGGAGCCCACAGAACCCAGGACTCCTATGGCCTCATCGGGTGCTTTAACCACAAGATCCCCATCCTGCCTCCCAAATCTTAAATGAGGTTCAAGATTTGGACTTGTGCCTTTATTTCATACAATAAAGATCTAATAAATGAGCCACTCCAGGGGTTTCCAGACATGAGCTTGATCCATTCATTTCCCAAGAATTTTTTTAAGAGAGTAGTACAAGAACCAATGACATTTGGAAGCCACAGATCTAGCCTATCTCCTCCAACCAGAATAGGATCATTCCCTAGTGTTTGTTTACTAGTGTTTTATCCAGACCGATTTTAAATGAGCTAAGGAGTGGGGCTGCCACTACTTTCCTATCCCGATCCTCAGCTCCCTAGTTTATAGCTTGCCTGTAAACGTGCACTTGGAGCTGAAACTTGGCAGATGCAGGGGAAAGTTCTTATCTCAATGCCTGGGGGAGTTACACAAGTCAATCCTGCGGCACTGAGATGAGAAAAGCACACCCTAGAGAAATGAATAATTGAAGGCAGACCCTAAATATTAATAAGATACAAGGAGAAGTGGATACTTTCTTTAGCTTTGCACTTAACCGAGCTGACTGCCTGGATTGTAAGGGAGACACGCCCACTAGATGAGCTCTATAAACCTGCCCTGAAAAATGTGTGCGCTCTCAACAACCACTGCTTCACTAATTTTCTATTCAAACCTCAACAGCAACGCTGATGCTTGACAGTGAAACGTGATCCCAATCCAAATGGCAGCTCAGGACGCTCTCTGCATCCCCTGCCGCACACAAAACACAGACCAATCAGTGTTGGTGAAAGGAAGCTAGAAACTTTAGCAGAGAGTCTGGGACGTGGAAGCCACAATGCTAGATGCAGTGAAATTCAGCCACTTGGCATCTGCAGCAAAGCTGTTTATCGTGGCATCCTTATGAAAAACCACTCAGTTCATTTGTATAACCAAAGAGATGTGGACTACACAGATGCTGCTGCTGGGGGTAATTAAGAGGGAGCTGAGGGGATGCTGCGTGTTATTATTAAGTGCCCACAATTTAACTCCTCCAGTCTCCATCTCTAGAGAGTGTGAAGACAAAATTAATCCAATGGGTCATCTCATGGCATCAGTTTTTAAGCAGGCTTCCCTTTGCAATTGATTGCATGATAGGGCCCAAAGTGGGTGTGTAACCCAGAACTGGGAGAATGTGGGTCTTTATTTTCCCCAAGTGGCTGGTCCACCTAACTGGTCTAGGTGTCTGCTTCAGATTCTAGTTTAGGGCATTTATTGTTTTAGCTCAAACCAGAGCAGTATCTGCTTTTGGTTCTGAAAGCACAGGGTTCAGATGCCACTGTCAGCCAAATCTGGGTTGGTTACATGTACAATGAGCCTGCTTATTGTTAAAACAGTATTTCAAACTCTCTGCAAAGTAACCCAGCCTGAGACCACTCAACCACTCAGTCTGCACAGTAAAAGGGGACACAGTCAAAAGAAAAATCACTTGTTGAAACAAAAAATTCCTCCTCTGCATTTTAACAGCACTTTAGACCATTAATATGAAAGAAATCGTTTTTATAAAAGCTAGTTTTCTTTATAATCCCTGTATGCTGTTTGTTTACTATTTGTATTTCATCCTGTTGGTACCATGACACCAGGCGAGTCAATTTCATCTCTCTCTACATTCAGGCTGACTTCCTATTTAACATCTATTAACGGCATGGTCCAACAGACAGAGCACTGAGCTAGGAGTCAGGACATCTGAGGTCTAATCTTGACACTGCTACTGACCTGCTGTGTGACCCTGTGTAAGTCACTCCATTTCTCTTTGCCTCTGTTTCTTCTTCCACCATGTCTCTGCATGTAGATTGTCAGCTCTTCAGGGCAGGGACTGTCTGTTACTGTGTGTTTATACGGCACTTATAAGACAGTGCTGATCTCAGCTGAAGTTTCTATGTATGTTTGTAATGCTAATAAGAATTAGAATATAGTGTTCTTGGGGCAGGGTTTCCAGCTTTAGAGGGGAATCTTTACTCAGATAAAGTAAGAAAGGTTACCACTGTTATTTTTATTACTACACCTCTATTCACATCTGCTTAAGGAGCTTCCATGAACAGGGGTTACACCTGGACTCTCCAGCTCCGAAGCAGAGACTTTCACCACTTGAACAAAGGGAGTAATTCTACTAGCTGGTAGCCGTAGTCATTTCTTATCATCTATGTTGACCGAGAACTAGCTGGGGCTTCAGCACACTTGGCCAGCATGTTACATTTAGTTTTCTATCATCCTGATGCGGGAAAAGAAGAAAAATTATATTTGTGGCCTAAACAGTGTTGAGTATCACTTTAATAAGTAACTCCCTTCAAACTCTCAGCAATGGCAGACACCCTGTAGAACAGAAACTGTTAGGTCAAGCTGAACCAGGCCAATTCTGCCTCTGCAGAGTCTGACGTTTCTGTACAGTGATGTGGGCTGTAGCTCGGTGAACTAGGCCTGGACCTGACCCACGGCCTAAGGTTTTGCAGAAGGTCGAGCATTTTCTTATTAAATTCATACGTTGGGTGTGGAGAGATCAGCAAGTTTTGCATTGGCCGCCGCCTCGCAACGTGATTAATCGGAAAGGCCTCACTCCAGGGGGATCGGTGCAGCAGGAGTCCAGCTGGAAGAACGGCTGGCAGTTTGCGCAAATCACACTAAACCGAGATCCATCTGCCTACAGCTGCTCCCTCTGTCATTCAGAGCGGTCAGCCCTATGGGGCTCCTATAACAACAGTGTAGGAGGGATGACAGGTAGAGTGGAAACAGGCCATGAAGGGCCTGTCCATTACTTAGCCCCCTCACGAGGGTCTGCCCATCTCCCTACTCATTCACCCCCGTTTCCCATAATCCCACAGTCAGTCCCCAATCCCACAAGACCTCTGGCAGAGTCCAGAACGACTGACAACATTGTGGCTTCTGAGGCAGTCAGCGTACTGCCCTTGGTGCAGGTGAGAAGGGAGGGAGTCCGCCGAGGCTATGTGATCTCCAAGTCCTTGTTTGGTGAACAGCAGGACTGGGGAGAAACTGGCTACTGCCCTGCCCGCCGTGCTTCTGGCAGTAGCTACTACTGCGGCTGCAGAGTCTCTTCAGCATGCTGGGCCCATCTCTCCTCAGAGAATTCCAGAGAGAGATTCTGACCACATGGTCCTCCTGGGAAGGGAACAGCTATTCGTGCAAGTGCCCTCAAAGTCCTAGCTCCATAGCTTAACCCACCACCACTCCTCCTAGCAGCTACAGCCGCTGAGTCTTGCCTTCCTGGAGGATACTGGGTTGTAACTGATTAGCTAGGTTCATCCAAATCAAACACACAACACCCACCTGTTCAATAACAGTTGAACATACCTATAGACCTGTGTTACATTTCTTCTTCCAAGAAGCTAATTCAAGTCTCAAAGCTGCATCTTATCTGTAATTACAACTTGGCTAGTGAACCGCATATTCATAAGCAGTACTGCACTCAAACTGAGATTATTTTCACACAAGTTCTTGATTTCTGCACCTGCAACTTTAAGGAAAACTAAATATCACAAGTCCTGTGATGAAATCAGGAGAGCTGGAAACCTCAGAAGGCAAGAAGTAGGTAGGAGCTCACATTTGTTTTCCAACAGACACCCCAGTTACATTTCACATGTACAGTCAGGTTACAGACTTGTGGACATGTAGCTCGTTAGTTTTACAGCCATGTGCTGTACATTTTGTATAAGGCTTTCATTCAGCTAACCTCCTTCTGCTCCATGGAGAGGAACAACGGCAGATCTTAGACCCTTGGGTGGATAGATAGCCATGCACAGATTTCACTTCATTCGGCACTGAAAAGCAGCCACCTCTGCAGTGGAACATGACAGCTATTTATTGGTAGCAGCACAACAATATACAGTGACCACAAGGGAGCACTTTTATTAGGCAACATACTGTCTTGAGACCACTCTAAAATATCCCCACCCGTACTCTATTCTGATCTGCTCCTTTGCTATTAAAAGACCATCCCTATTGAGGAACCAATTTTGCTGGGCCCATGCCAGGTTAGTTAAGACAGTTTATGTGTTATATACTCACACACACACAAAGAGTCTTTCTCAGCATGTGCTGATTGTTTCCACATATATACAGAGGCCTCCTTGGCTGGACCATGGACTTTTTACCAGGGCTAGGATCACCTTCTACCTTGTATCTTGTCCAAGCTTGGATGAGCCATTTCCAGTATCCTGCAGGGGACACTTGTGAAACATAAAGTATACCACGATTAACATCAGGGCTGGTGCAATCTTGTTGTGTTAGGCCTTTTGTATCCTGAATGTCAGAGGGTGGACTAGTTAGTTCCCTTTAAGAGGGAATGGTCCAGCCCACCTGTGCCTCATTAATTGCCTTGTGATGAGGCCTCCTAGAGGCCAGATGATCTCTGTAAAGAGTCAGAGGGGAAGCTGTAGCAAAGGGAGCTACAGAAAGCAGAAGGCTGCAGGAGAGTTTGAGTCTTCACGGCCCAGAAGACTCCAGCCAGGTAGGGCAGGGAGTGGCTGGCCAAACGCAGGGAGGAATCCCCAGGACAGCTTTTGGTTTGAAGTCTACAAATACTTTTGATGCAGAAGGGAAATGTTTTAAGGACTCTGGGCTGATGGAATTTATTGAAGGAATCCTGAATAGGGACAGCTGAGGCAGGGAGCCACCCCAGCCACTGTTACCCTGTTACAACAATGTTCCAAGGTCCTGGAGTGAAACCGCATTGTAGTGTGAGGGTAGGTTAGGACATCATGGCCCAGATATACAATGTGCGGCCCAGTCCCACAACACCCCCCTTACCCAGCACGGTGCTCACTACCATGAGACTTCAGTGGTACTGTGAAAAGCAGGACATGTCTGTAGGACTGGGCAGCTGGGCCCATAGAGAGGGAGCACGCCTAAGAGTTCACTTGATACTAATGACTGCCAGCAAATCCCCTGAAAGCGGATCCGTGCTCTAGGATTTAAGGTAGTAAAACACATTTCAACAGCTGACCTACTTTCTTATCAAAGGCCATCTGCAGTTAACATTGAAACAAAGAGCGCCATCTGCTGACTAAATTACTTCATTATCTAGTTCAGATCTAGGCGAGAGTTCTGGCTATTTATAAAGCGTGATTCAGAAATCATTGTGCTCTGTCACATTTTTTTAAAAAATTCCATTTGCTAGTTTCATTTCTGGAGTAATTCAAACATCAGAAGGATCTTGGGCTATAGAATATTTAGGGAGTTATAGTGTTAGATGCTTTGCCTTTTTAAGCAAATGGGGAAGGCATGGCTCACAGATGAGTGAATTGAGACTGCGGATATTTTTCTCTCCTTGGGTTGAGAATGATTGTATAGCTTCTGTGTTCATTTTAAACAGATCACTTGACTGAAGTTCCAATTTTTTAATGGAGTAAGATTGCGAAGTCCAACGCTAACTCAGAAAATCAAATCAGCACAAAGGTTCCTCCAAAAACAAATATTTGTTTATTTTTGTTCTTCTGTAACATGAGTGAGGTGAGTGTTGTCATAGAATATCAGGGTTGGGAGGGATCTCAGGAGGCCATCTAATCCAATCTCCTGCTCAAAGCAGGACCAACACCAATTAAATCATCCCAGCCAGGCCTTTGTCAAGCCTGACCTTAAAAACCTCAAAGGAAGGAGATTCCACCACCTCCCTAGGTAACCCATTCCAGTGCTTTACCACCCTCCTAGTGAAAAATTTTTTCCTAATATCCAACCTAAATCTCCCCCACTGCAACTTGAGACTATTAATCCTTGTTCTGTCATCTGCTACCACTGAGAACAGTCTAGATCCATCCTCTTTGGAACCCCCTTTCAGGTAGTTGAAAACTGCTATCAAATCTCCCCTCATTTTTCTCTTCTGCAGACTAAATAATCCCAGTTCCCTCAGCCTCTCTTCATAAATCAGGTGCTCCAGCCCCCTAGTCATTTTTGTTGCCCTCCGCTGGACTCTTTCCAATTTTTCCACATCCTTCTTGTAGTGTAGGGCCCAAAACTGGACACAATACTCCACATGAGGCCTCACCAATGCCGAATAGAGGAGAATGATCACGTCCCTCAATCTGCTGGCAATGCTCCTACTTACACAGCCCAAAATACCATTAGCCTTCTTGACAACAAGGGCACACTGTTGACTCATATCCAGCTTCTTGTCCACTGTAACCCCCAGGTCCTTTTCTGCAGAACTGCTGCTTAGCCAGTCAATCCCCAGCCTGTAGCAGTGCCTAGGATTCTTCCGTCCTAAGTGCAGGAGTCTGCACTTGTCTTTGTTGAACCTCATCAGATTTCTTTTGGCCCAATCCTCTAATTTGTCTAGGTTGTCATAAAGTTACAGGTCCTTATATTCTGGTTTTTTACATGTACATGGTTGTAACACAAGAAAATGGTTTACAAGCTCAAGCCTTGTCTATACCATGGTTTAGCCCTGATTTCAGTCATCGGTGATCAGCTACTTGTGTAACTGCTTCAGTTCAGACCCCTAATGTAAAGATAAGTTTCCTCTGCCAGAGCCCAGGGGAATTGCCACCATTATACATCGCAGTGTTCCTTGTCTACACTTGTGTTGTGCCCCTTTGCAGCGCCCCCAGCTGCCGAAATCTGAGCTAATCTACACCACCGACAAGGCCAAAGCCACACTTCTGGTTCCATCAAGTGGGTGAGGAGGCCTGGGACTGTCTTTCAAAAGTCATTCTATCAGCACCTTGCCATCACCATGCATTACAAGTGCCTGGCTAGACATAGACTGCGTCCCTGCAGTATCGATCATTACTGATGTCTCAGTGCAGTCACACAGTATGTCCTTACCAAGCCATAGCCGTGTACGTAAGCTCGTTGGTGAACTGCATACATGTAATATTATAACACTTAGGCAAGCTCCTTGTGTTTGTACAGCACCTAGCACCATGGGATCCTGGTCCATGATCAATAAATAAAAATAATAAGGATCAAAATTGACCTTTGGCTCCAAAAAAAACCCACAGTCCTTTAACCAAATGAGATAAGGTTGCAGCTCTACTCAACTTTTAATGGGGGCGCTGACAGCCTGAAGACGAGCTCTGTGTAAGCTTGAAACCTTGTCTCTCTAACCAACAGAAGTTGGCCCACAAATAGATATTACCTCCCCCTCACCTGGTCTCTCTAATATCCTGGGACTGACACAGCTACACCTACCCTGCATAGCCACACTTTTGCCATTCCATTCAACAGAGAGGAATGGTGCACATGACTAAACACACACACACACCCCAGTTCATTGCAATGTCCTAGATATCACCATATCCCAACCGCCAATTAAAGTCTTAATTCTTCATTAACATGCCTGTGATGTGACCTTGATTTTTCCCATCTACAATGTTTTGGGTTTTTTTCAAAATCCTTAACAATTTTCCCTACAGTTCTTCACTGTGCATCGTACAGTCCTGGCCCTTTAAAATTCCTTTCATCTTGCAGGGTGAATTCCACTGAATAACACTGAGTTCCTGTAAAAACAGGAGGCATTTTAAAGAGCCAGGACTGCATTAAACTCTTGCCTCCTAGACTACGATAAAATGAGTCCTTGTTTTTATGCCTAAATTTGCAGGAGAGAAATGTCTTGGCTGGTTTTTATCTGTGTGCATCTGCTGCATGCCAAATTTAGAATAATTTTAACAAGCTGGATAGAAGAAAACAAATGGTTCTTGATCTGAGCAGCCTGCTGTTCTTGCGGGCATCCCCAGAGAAGACGGAAAGCCGAGAAAATAGCTCCTTATTTTAATTGTTGCATTAAAATCCTTCCAGGCCAGTACACAACTGTTAATAGGCAACTTAATTAAACATCAACACAATTCATTTTTATGCCCTCTTGTTTCATTTTTCTCTTATTACTACAGTAACTTCTATTAAAACCAGAGCCATGGGGAGTTTTGTCCTTATCATGTAAAACACGCTTAGGAGCTACCAGTGGGCATCTTCATTTAAGTATCTCAGCAGATTCCCCAGCCTCTTCATGCCCTGAGAGCAAGGAAATGTGCCTGATCTCATACACAGCACTACACGGTGTTGCCCTTAGACCCCCCAGAAGCCTATCACATCCCTTTGTTGCCGTCTGCATAGAAAGGCATTAGAGGAGATTACATTAGAGTAGGAAGGATGAGCTCATGGAAAGAACCCTGGTCCAGGCCTCAAGAGAGTTGGGTTCAATTCCTGGCTCAGCTGCAGACTCACTGTATGGCTCTGATCAAGTCACCCTATGCTTCGGTTCCCTGTTTGTAAGATGGAGGTAATGGTCTTGGTGGGGGAATTGTGAGGATAAACATCCATTAATGATTATGAGGTGCTCATGTACTATAGTGAATGGGGCCATGTAAGCACCAAGCTGGAATGTACCACTGCTCATTATACTGAGTTCATTAGGGCATTTAAATAAAAAAAACTGAAACCACCCTGCTCAAGTCTACAGCTCTCCTGTTATCCACTGGTGCCCCACTCTCCCAGTTCCATGGAAACCCTGTGCATCAGCACCTCCTCATTCAACCCCCTGCTAACAACCCCTGGGATGCTTTAAAAACAGTCCCTGTGGTATGCCCTGTATATGGGAAGCCCCTGACAGCTCCATGTAATTTAGAGAAGGAATTTGCCCGATATGAAGGCAACAAGTTATGATCACCTTTGGGCTAGTCCCTATAAGAGGTTCACTAATCAGTAAACTGGTCAGGCAGAGCAACTACTGTATATAAAGTGGGGAAGCCAGCCTCTCCATCGTTCCTGTTCTCTGGGATGCTGCCATTTTGTAGCGTGGCTCTCCAACTGTATAGGGTGTTCTCAGCTAATTTATCTTTTTCAGCCTAAATGCCAAACTGACTTAGGTGGATTTGCCAAGGTGCTCCTAAATCCCACTATTCTTGGACGCATTTGGTTTTTTGAGGCCTGGTCTGCTTAAATCAAAAGTAGGGCCAGTTGCTGCCTTGGGAAGTGACAGATTTAATAGTCACGTGAGCAAATATTGGCGTTTCCATTGCAGACGAGTAATGAGCCATTTAAGCTCCAAAACAACTGAATTTCGCCACTGCCAGGGACACTCAAGATGAGAGTGAGCAGAGGGCAGGATTTCATAGGAGACAGCTACTCAAACACTTACAGGCTGTCGGAGCTCTCTGCCTGTGATAAATGAACACGAAGCTTCCGACTCAAGGAGAAATGGTCTATTTGTCTGGAAAACCTTGGCTAGCGATGGGCATGCTGCCACTATTCAGTGCCCAAGCTCCGGTCATGATTTTTGATTGAGGATTTTCCTAGGGGAAAAATAAGCACCGGCTCCTCGTGTAACATTTTTACGGGAAGGGCAACAAAAAACTTGACAGCCCCCAAATGCAGTTGGAGAATGCCTCCAGCTTGCTAATATTCTTACTATTCCAGTCGCAATACTTGTATGCACAGGGCACCAGCGTCTCAGATGATGTGAACTGGGATTGCCCCATTGAGATGGTGTTGCCCCAGTTCACGTCATCTGAGGTGCTGGCCCCAAAAGCTTGAGCCGTACGGTGCGATCAGTGGCTAAGCAAAACTACCCACTGACTTCAATGGGTGTGACACTGAGATCCCCTCAATGCCAGCTGGCAGAGCGTCCCCCCGCCCCAGTACTGTAACTCACATCAGGCCCAACACACTCATAGCCCCAACGCGCTGTTGTCATCATATGTAGCTCCAAGGTGTCATGTAAGGTACCGTGTGTAAACTGGGGACACGCTGGTCCCAGACATGGTTGTGTTCTATATGTGCTGGTTGTGTACAAAGACCTATAGATGTGTGCTGGAAATGGGTTTGAGCAGCGGTGCATAAAGCCAGCCGGCCCTAGACAAAGGAAGGTGTATTTACCTGTCCAACCAGCTTGACTACTGGCAGAGGACAATGAAAGTGCCTTTACGTAAAGCCATCAAGCTAAACACATGGGGAAGATGCTGGCTAATATACTGGTTGTGTACTAGTTATAGTGATGAATTAGAAAAGCTAATTAACACTCCATAGCTTGGCAGGGTTCTGTCTCGTGATGAGACCCAGCAGTATTCGAGTTATGACGAGGACCCCGTGTGCACAAGAGAGACAATCACACTTAGGAAAGGTGTTCTGGCCTTGTAATAGTTTTATTATCACAGGTAGCAAAAGCACAAACATACCTACCCAGAAACGTAGACAGATAATACAGAATGGTCAAAATGTCCCTCAGCTGAGCATCCGTGTACTCATACCATCCCTTGTGGAAAAACCTGATGTGTTAATCATCGTTCTCATGACCACCAGTGGTTGGCATCCTGGCGTCTCCCCAGGCACGCAGGCTAGGACACAGCTTTTATAATGTGTTACACTGACCCCCCCCCCCCCGTGCCAAATGCATAGTCAGCAGGGGATTCAGCCCCTTTTCCTTTTCTGCATTTCATCACCCTTGTGTTGGGCTGACCCTCTCCCATAGGTAAGGATACGATTCTGTCATGGAGGTCAAGGAGTCCGTGCCTTTCCAGGCCCTCCACGACTTCTTCTGGGGCAGGGCGGGAGCAGCTGTCAGCCCTGGGGGCCGCCAGAGCACTGGACCCAGGGCTGAAGCAGCAGCTGGGGTTGGGTCAGCACTCCTTGGGCTGGAGCAGCAGTGGCCAGCCTCCGCCCTAGGAGCTGCAAGCCCCCGGCAGGGCTCTATTTGTTTCCCCCCCATTCCCAGGCTATTTTTAGTCAAAACTGGGGACAAATTACAGGCTTCTGTGAATTTTTGTTTATTGCCCACGACCTGTCCCTGACTTCTACTAAAAATACCCATGACAGAATCTTAACCTTACCCACAGGTCACTGGGCCTTTCACCTCAAGCTTATTAGCATATACGGCAGTTAGTTACTATGGCAAGCTTGGGGTCAGACATCTGCTGAGGTTCCTAACTTAACTCAGCTGAAGCTGATACCAAATGACAACTTGTGGTTACTGGTCAGCCATTTAGCAACACTGACTTATAACCTCACGGCATGCTCTAGAGTCATACATGAGTGACTCATGTCAAGTCATTAGGCCTTTGTCCTTAGTTTGGCTAAGCTATTGTCTTTACAGGCTTGGGACCCATAGGCTTTTTGCATTACTGCCTTAATCTGTACCTATAACTTACCTATTTATACCTATAGGCTACAGCGACGACAGCTTAACACTCACTCTAGGGGACAGAATCTGCACCCTAGGAAGCCTTACTGACACTTGCAGCAGAGACATTCGATTTTGGGTAAAATAAGGGGAACAAAAGGACCTTTTAGTTATGCAGCACTGAGGGGACACTGAGCCTATGAAAGTTGGATCCCCTAGTCTGGCGAGCTAGGGATACTTTTAACTTGATGTCAGTAAGAAAACTCTTTAGGCAAAGATTGTAACTTTCTAAGATAAAATTTTAGTCACTAGAGAGTGTGCTTTGGTTGATTTTTAACCATACCTGTCTTTTTTTCTTGCTTAGTATCACCTAAATCTCTGTTCTTTGTTAACAAACTGATTCTTGTTTTATTACACAACATTGAGACGGTTTTGTATTAGAACATGCAAGCCTTCAGCGAACCTTATAGGCTGACGAGTGCTCGGTCTCTTTGGATGCAGCAAACTTAATCATCATTTCTGTGCACAGCCAGTGAGAAGGACTAGACGCAGCAGGGAGATGTCTCTGGGGAACTCTGGCTCACTGATTGTTACTGGGAAGGCCACCTTTAGACTGACAGAGTCTTGAAGAATTTGCTGGCAAGGCAGACAGGAACCTGACTTAGAGCTTAGCAGCAACAAAGCGCTCCCTTGAGATGGCAGAGGGGTAACACAGAGGCCCACAGTTCTGGGTGTCCTGAGATTGATGTCACAGCGGGGAGTCAATATAATGATATAATCAGAACAGCAGGTTTATTCCCTCCATAACTCTTGCAGTAACATGCTTGACTATAACAGAAGTTGGCCTTGTGGCATGATCTTAAATGATCATATGCCCAACGTGGTAGAAAATGCATTCAGAAATAGAGCTGGTTGAAAATTTGCCCTCAAATTTTTCTACCAAAATTAGCCTTTTTCGTACCTCCCCAAGGAAAATTTCCATGTGAAATTTTCTCTTTTGGGGAAGTTTTTTGATAGACAAACAAAACTATTTAATTGTTTTTCAGAGTTTGGGGGAGGGTTCTTGCCTTTTCTCTTCCTTCCCTCTGTTTCCCACTCCCTGCTCTTCCTTTTTTCCCCCTTTTACATTGTGACACTGAAAAAGGGGGGGAGGAGCAGAAACTGAAAAGCAAAAACCAGAAAAAAATTTAATTTTTGAGTTTTCTCTGAAAACTGGGGAGAAATTGTGGGAACTTTAAGGAAAAAACCCTGAAGTATTTAAAAATTTCCCCATGAAAAGCCAATTGGCATTTTTCTGCCAGCTCCAGCTAGAAGACTTCACTTCTCCCTGCTGTCCCCTACTTTTGGTATCTAACAGCAACCATGCAAGAGGGACAACTTCCCATCAATGCAGGACAGGGGACATGCCTCACTCTTGGCTACTATATTTGACCTTTGGTAGTCTGCTATCAGGGCTCCTGTGTCTGTCTTTCTATTCGTGGAGCATGAGACAAAGTAAAGAAGAAGAGTGTGATCAATTGAAGCCAAGGAGTTGGCAGGAAGTAGCTAATGCAGATTGGAATCTGAGCACGACTCCAAGGCCTTGAACTGCCTTATTTTTGGGAGGTTTAACAATTACAGGTGCCTAGGATCTTCATTTTACATCTCAGTCTTTAGTCATTCAGCAGCAGCCTGTCTCCATACATGATACCTAATTCAGCTAGCAAGGTCATTGCTTTCCACAGCTGGGATTTCCCTAGAAGTGTCTCATCCAACTATTGACCCTGCTTAGTTTCTGAGATCAGACAAGATCACAACACGAGGCAGTATGGCTGCAGGCATAGAACAGGTACCTCTCTCATCATTCATTCCCAGCTGTGCACAAGTTAATTTGGATGGCAATTAACACAGATTCGTCTCCATGTGATGATTTGTTGAGAAAGCACTTGTATGAACTTTGAACATGTCATATCACATGTCAGGTATTTGGCAAAGAAGCACCCAGTAAAGGCAAGCAAGACATTTCTCACCCAGGATTATAATGCCACTAAAACTGTGCACACAAGAAAAAAATAACACTGATTTGCACTGAAATATTATCACAACCTTACAGGGACACAATCAAGATAAAAGTAATACTTGAAAAAAAAAACCACACATCTAAGTTTTTATGCCTTGGATAAAGTGAATTTGAAAAAGCCAGCCACTCAGATTTTTAATGTTTTTCACTTTGGGTTTTTTCCTCAGCTTGGATTGTGTAATGATGAGATTGGTTGGTTTCATTGCCTATTTCTAGTCAGTTTCACTTGCAGGTTCTCAGGCACCTGCACCTCATTTGGGTTTCCAGCACTGCTGAGGAATATTTAAACAAACTTATGTCATTTAATGTGGCTTAATTACTGTTTTCACTTTTTAAAAAATTACAGAAATACATTTGAGCTACAAGGGCTTGGCAGCATCTCGTCATCATCAGACCTACGGCTTGGCTGGAAAAACTCTTGGTTTTCCTGCAGTTTCTAAGAGGTTTCAGAATTTGTTTCCAGCGAGAGGCTGGACTGTTAATTCAAGTGCTTTAGTGAAGATCGTGTGACAATATCATTACACATTATGAGCCTAACTCTGCTTTCGTTGCAAAAAACACTGAGCGATGGGATTTTTTTCTCCATCACTGAGGCAGGGTGCAGGGCACTTGTGCATAATGTTTATTTGCAGTCTATTGTTTAGCCACTAGATGTCTGTGTGTTGTACTGAGATCCAGACAGAGCAAGTCCCTGGTAAACAAAGGCAGACTGAGCTGGAACTTGAGCTATGAACACAACGCATTGTGAAAGCCTGTTTGGTTCGTGTCCACCTTAGCTGTTTGCTTTAAACACCTACCACAGGAAGGGCTATGATTCCATGACACTGTACTCTTATATACTGCATGGATTGGCACCATATAAGTAGACAGACCAATACTATAGCCTACGAGCAGGCGGTTCAGCTGTGGCCTTTTGCATTCACACACCTCCATAGGGTTTTGTTTGCAATGCTGTGCAGAGATCTGCCACAAAGTAGAATACTCCTATGATGTTTCTTAACACCTGCCCCAACTCCAAGGGAAAGGTATGTCTATGTATTTCAAGCCAGGTGTGCCCGTGGTGGGTGAGGACTGGGGTTGGCTCTGAGTTTAACGGCCAATTAAATCCGTTACATCACTGACAGACCAGGGAGACTGAAGGCAACAGACCAAAGCAGGGCTCTGAAGCTTTTATTAGCTGATCAGAAACACAGGCTCATAAGCATAACAGTTAACATCAGCAGTGTATTGGCAACTGGAACCCAAGAATGTAAAACCACTGGGTTTTCACAGTGATAAATCAAATGTATAAAACACTCCAGTTATTGTCTCCTCGAGTGATTGTTTCAGCAAGGCCCAGATTGCAAAAGCAGAAGACTTCACTTTTGAGATTTGCTCATTATCAGACAATTTGTTCACAGATGGAACGCTCCTGTCCCCCCACAAAAGAAAAGCTAAACAAAAAGCCCCCTTCCCTCCCCTATTTCCAAATGGTTCTCAAAGGCTCTTCCTCAATCCACATTCATTTTTCAAAATGAGGGACGGGGGAATAGAGGATTTTACGGTTGAATGATTCTGTCACTATGTAAAAAGTTGGTTTTAATGCATTTTTGTGATGGGCTCTGTCTCCCTGATGAGCCATTGGAGAGCCTCGTGTCGTCCTTGGCTCTTCAGTTCTGCCCCAATCACCTCCCTGCATTTCCGGTGGTAATCGTTCACCCAGTCGCACTAGAGAAAGGGACAGGAGCAACGTTTAATGCAAATCAAGAAGAGGGGAAGCGGAGGTTGATCTGTTCATCCTGCACTTTGCATGGGCAACATCGTCAGCTCTCAGTGGGGAACTGACCGGGTCATGAGAGCAGAAGGGAAAAGGGCCAGGCCCATATATTCAGGAATGGCTTGTAATTGTGGGTGTCAAAACTGAGGCACCTAGGACCTGATTTTCAGAGGTGCTGATGCTCTTTGCCTTCAGTTGGATCCGTGGCTATTTTAGCATCTCTAAAAATGGGTGTCTCCAACAAAGTCAGTGGCCACTTTTTAATACTTGGGCCTGAGAGCCCTGGAGTTATTACATACACTGCCCTGAATGGGACTATACACCTAGATATGGGCTACCATTTTGGGCCTGACAGCCAATGAAGATACTGCATGCAACATGCATGCAGAAAAGGGAACGTGGGTGGGGCTATTGGTCAGGAGAGGGTAGGAAGGAAGAGGAGAGAAGGCAAGTATTGGAAAAGAGATGGGGAGGGCTACTCTAGGTGGGGGGGGTCAACATTATAGAAGGGCTGAAGCAAAGGAAATGAAGTAGGTAGCAACATGATAGGGCTGGTAGCGTAGGGAATAAGAGGAGAGTCAAGCAGAGATTAGTTTAGGTGAGCTGCCAAAGTGAAATCACCGCCAGCAGGAAGGTAGTCTACTGAGAGATGAAGGGGAGATAAGGATCCTTTGGCCCTTTAGAATGAGTCCACTCCTCTCCATCACTACTTCCCTTACCTCTTTTTGTGTCAGTAAAGGGACACTGATCATTTTAGTCTGGATCGGAACCAGGGTTAGCGGCTCAAAAGTCAGGCTCCCTCTGTTACAGAAGTTGTACTGCAAAGGAACGAGGAAAGACATCCTTAGTCATTGGAAACTGCTCCAGCTGGATAGGAGTGTTCTGTACAACATGTGCAACCCCGGTGATTGGCATGGCTTACGCATGGTTCAGAAGGGAAAACATTTGGCTGGCGTTCCAAATGTGGGAGGGCCTGACGTAAAGTCCACTGAAGTCAATGGAAGTCTACATTTGGGCTTCAGATCAGATCCCTGAAGCCCAAATCTGAGATCGTCTTGTAGAGGGGCAGCTACCTGGAATTGCTTATTTTGGCATTCTAGTGACATTTCACCCTAAGAGATTTAGCAGACAATTAAATGTTCCTTTTTGAAAGCACCTGTGTTTAATGAACGCATAATCCCCCCAACCAGGCAGGTGTGGGTGTTGAAGCCGACTATATTGGCTCTACTCCAGCTGGAGACCCTGCCATGCCTAGGAAAATCCAGCTGCGGAGAGACCCATTAGCTTTACAACCCCGCAGTGACACAAAGAGGCTGGAATGCAGAGACTCAAGCCCTGGATCTCTAGAGCAGAGAGAGGACACTTAGGAGGATTCTGCTGCACAGATTTTAACCTTGCCTGATCTTTTCTAGTGAGCTGTGCAGATCACAGCAGCACCAGCATTGTCCTCATTATATCTGTTTACAAGAAGAGACTGGGACTCAGTCTCCTTTCAGAGAAAAGTCCTCATACGTTTTCCCTGAGTGAAACATTTGCAAGTGCAGTAACCCAGCCCCGTGGGAAAACTAGACCTGTGGGTACCACTGCCTGCAATATTGACCTGCTTCCATGCTTCCAGTTCCAGGCTTTTCATTCAAAATCCATGAGAGATTCGTGTTTTTACAACCACCAGCTCACCGAGAAATGATAAGGTGCTTCTTGAGCACGCTCAGAAGTCACTCACCTTGGTTTTGGCAGGGACCACAAGTACCACATTTTCTATGCGGATCCCAAAAGACTCATCTTCATAATACCCAGGCTCTGCAGAGACAGACAATAATCAGTCAATTCCCTGCCGGATAGCACAGCCGCTTATCACAACAGGTGAATTTCCTCCTGGGGCTTTAGTTCATCTGCATAGCTAAATAGTCTGGACATCTGGCACCCACGGAGGGGAACAAATTTCCCATTCCGTCTAATCTGCATGCCCAGCCCAAGCAAGGTGACAGGCTGCCCCAGTTTAGGGAGTCACCTTCCAACCTCAAGAAAAGAATACAAAGTGTGTCACATCTGTTTAAATCACCGGAATTCTGCCAACGCTACTCATCCAGTTACCACACGCCAAAACATCCCAGTCTGTTTTAAGGGGTGCCCATTGTACACAGTGCCTCCATGTAAGGATCTCAACTTCACAAACTTGAATGAATTTAGTCTCACAAACCCCCCACCCCTGCCCCCATACACAGGGTAGCTAAGTATTATTATCCCCATATTTTCCCACGGAGGAAACTGAGGCATAGAAAGGTTAAACAATTGCCCCAAGGACACACAGACAGTCCGTGGATTAGGTCCTACAAGTTCTGCTGCCCATTCCTATGTGGTCACTATAAGACCATCCTTCCACTGAAGAATGAGAAAATATGTCTGAGGCTCTGGTTTGCCTCTCAACCTGCTTTGCCAGCAATAGTTCCATTGACTTTAACAGTTACATTGGTGTAAACCAGGAGAAAGTGAGAGCAGAATCAGGCCTGTAGTATCACAATAGAAAGATGGCGTCTTAAGACACCTGACTCCAGGTATAATGGGATTTGGTCTCTCTCTAGATATCTTAAACAAGGAATTACTTGGCAAATGGAAAGGCAGGAAACATCCCCCCACCCTCATTGCTTTTCAGATTTGTTCCCTAAGCAACTTGTTAACACAGCGGTCTTCATCTGACTACAGAATATAGTCAAGGACACTAAATACCATCAGAAATGATCATGCCAGCTTCTAGGGGTTCATCAGCAAAGGTTTTGTAGCTGATGCCACACGGACCCTCGTGCACATTAAGGAAACACCCAACTCCATGTCCTGTGCCATGAAGATAATCCAAACCACAGTCCCACAATGCAGAGCGGGCAAAGGAATCCAGAAGGTGACCTGCAAGCCAGCGAAAGAGAGACATTTAGAGAGGGCTCCAGCTGCACAAAGTCAGTCTTTGACGATCGCACCTGCAGATCTTACCACAGGACACCATAGCATAAATGAAAGAGAGAACCAAGTCACCGGCTTGGTGCAAGTTATAAAACAGACCTGTAATGGGGTATAGTGGCTCTTTAAGGAAAAAGAGGAATAGGGGTCCAGGCTATCCCGTTCCAAATACAGTAGACTCAACCAAACAAAGACCCTGTGGGACAGCAAAGGCTGATGTGAGGAGAGAGGAAATGGTCCTGGAGGAAGACTGAGTCTTGGGGAGAAGAGATGACTATTTACTTAAGAGCCCGAGGTGAGCTTTTACTGGCAGGGTTGGGTAAGGCTCCCCTTTCTCCCAGTCAATCAGTCACCCAACCAATCAAGACAAAAACCCTGGAGAGGGAGACAAAATGTTCCCTGTTCTCATTATGCAGAGGTGACAATACAAAGGGCATGTCTGCCATAGACCTTCAATACTGGGAGGAAAAGGGGTGACCCGGAGTGCCCTTCCCAGGCTTGGGAAGATAGCTAGAAACTACCCCCAAAAGAACACTGGGAGGAAGGACTTTTGCAATCAAGGCTTTTTGCATTTGAGGTAATTTAATTGTGAAAGATCTTTGCGGCCAGCCCAGTGGGAGCTGGACCAGGTATATATAAAGGGCCTACTGTGAACTAGGAGAGAGTGTCTCAGGGCAGTGAGACCATCACTCACAGCATCAAGGGTAGCAAGCCAAGTCTCTTCCCAGCTACAGAATTCCAGGGTCAACATCCTCTGGCCTTTCAGAACAGTGTCTGCCTCATAAAAACAACCCGCACCAGCCCCTGGCTCTCTCAGTAGAGTATCCAGAGATTGAATGCCCCTGCAGAATGCTCATCCACGGAGGTGGTTGCTGTAGGTATACTGGAGGCAGAAGAATTGGGGATGGGATTAAGAGGACAAAATGGCCTTCCCTCACCCTGGTACACACATGCCTAATAGTTCCCTAGAGCACCAGAATCTGGGGCTTGACTGCCCAATGTCAGCATCCAGGTGTGAAAATCTGGCCTGTATTTGCAATACATCAGAAATGCAAACTGAGCCTAACTGAAAAAGAGACATCTTTGTTGAGTATCTTATGTGAGACAGAACAACACTGCAAGGAACTGGCTGCTATGTGTGTGTGCCACTGCCCTCTACAGGATGGAATCAGAATATCTTATTTGTGTGTCATTGGCCCTATACTGCTAACACCCACAAGAGATTCTCCTTTAGCTTGCGATGAACACCTCTGCTTTTGATGCAGGCGATCTGAGATCTCTGCTTGCTCAGGCTGTGGCCACGTTATACAGTACCCAGACAACTGTAAAGTTCTAGGTGGCCAGTGATTTGTTGCTATCCAACTCAGCAATAAAAATATTACACCCGTGGAACTAGAGTGAGAGAGAGATACAAATTCCCTTCACTCCAGTCCAAGAGTTTCATTGCCAAATGGTGTTAAAGGAGCTAGATCAATAAATATGATGCAATGTATGGTTATACAAAGAAACAGAATTAAAGACAAAACTTCCATGTCTGCCGACTTCATTTGTATCTGTCAAGCATAATATTCTTGTAAATGGTCACATGATTCTCTAAACACCTCAGTTGTCTGAGCCATCTGCTGCAGAACGAAGTGAGACAAAGCAAGCAACCAACCTTTGGTTCCGTTAGGGAAGATGGCTGCACTCACAGCGATATGACCTTTCAGGACGTAGGTGAAGCATTCCTGCCAATGAAAAGCACTGAGTAACGTGAAGATAAAAAGCAACCTCCTTCTTCGCTTTGAAAACAGGATTGCATGTTCTAGGTCAGCAGAGCGTTACAGAGGCTCAGCTAAGACCCATAAAATAGGTGATGCTAAAGCAAAGCATGAGAACAAAGATACAGACTGAGAGGATCAATAATGACGAGGGCCCTACCAAATTTATGGTCCATTTTTGTAAATAGCACGGACATCGCATTTTCAAAATCTTAAATTTCACAGTGTTGTAACAAATATAAAATGGCAAATGTAAATGTAAAATATAAACATGTAAAGCCGTTAAGACTCAGGGTTTCTCAGACGGAGAGTCCCAACCCAAAAGAGGGTCACAAGACTATTGTGGTGGGATTGCAGTATTGCCGACCTTACTTCCGCGCTGACCCCCTCTTGGGTCAAGACCTCCAGTTTCAGAAATACTGTGTACTTTTGTATACTTTTACCCTATACAAAAGACCAGATTTCACGGGAGAAATCCGATTTCACGGTCCGTGACGCATTTTTCACGACCGTGAATTTCGTAGGGCCCTAATAATGACTGGACTGAAGCCTTCCAAACTGAATGCCAGGTGGACACCAGTCTTACGAACCACCAGTTATACAAACCGTTTTTCCCAACAGCAGGCAAAAAATAAATCTCATAACAGAAAATGATGTCCAAGAACAAGTCGACATCCCTTGACAGTCCTATGCCTTCAGCATGTTGGAAATAGCTTTCTAGTGGCTTGAAAGGCAAGATGCGATGCATTGCACCCATATGGCAATTTATGCACCGTACCCACAGTAATTTTAAGATGTTCTATTTTTATGAACTTTTTGATTATATGAACGCCTCAATAGTTCATAAAACAGGAGCTCTACTGAAAGTACCTAGACAGACAGGCCTGGTATAAATGCAAAATTGCATTCATTTTAACTAACGATGGGATTTTAAACAGATTTAGTGGCATCGCTGAAATCCCAGTGTGAATTCTCTGATATCAGTTTAAAACTGGCTATAACAGCGTATGCCAGTTTGAAACCAATATAAGAGCCTCTGCAATGGGGGACCCAAGCCTCCGTGGATGGCAGGAAGGGGTTAATGAGTTCCAGAAAACTTAGGCAGCCCAAATGGAGACAACTGGGGCAGGAGTCAGGCTTCCAGGGAGGGGTTTAGAGCCAGGCTCAGCTGGGGAAGGAACAGGCAGAGAGAGAGAGCAGATGTGGGACAGAAGGCTGGCTAAGGCCAGGCACTTGTACCTAGAGCTGTCTCCCCGGGGACTTAGGTAGGCTTACCTACACTGCTCAGGGGCGTGGATTTTTCACACCTCTGAGCGACGTCGTTATATAGACCAGGCCTAAATCTCTGCACCCCAGAAGGTGCTGGAGGCTAGGCGGAGCAGGGGAAGCCCAGCTGGGAACCTGAGGCTGCGTGGCTACTGTGCCACATAATGCTGAAAGGGGGTGCTCTGCTGAGGATGTGCTGTAACAGCATCCACACAAAGCTGATTTTTAAACCGATGTAAGTGAAACCAGTGCGACTCCTTTGTTAGACAAGCCCTTGATGCCCTGCCTTACCATGTGAGCTTTGTGATGGTGGCTCGGTTACCCAGCAAGGTGGTTTGAGCTTTCGGCACATTGCCACTGAACTTTTCCGGGGGAAGCCGGATCGTTTTCCAGGTGGGAAGTGTGGATTCTGAGATGGGGAAGGTGCTATTCTTTATATTTTCTTAGGTTACATTTTGGAGCTCTGAATCCTGACAGCTTCCTTTTTAACCAGGGATTGTTTCGGGAGAGTCCTCTGGCCTATACAGGAGGTCAGATGAGATGATCACAATGGTGCTTTCGGGCCTTGGAATCTAATAATCCTCACTGATTTTTTTAGCAAATGGATGGTACCAAGTGAGCTACTTCGATTCCACAGTCAGTAGGTAGCTTTCTACCACTTGTATCATTTTTACCTTTTTCTTTTTCCTCAAAAAGTAACGATCATTAAAATCTCTCTAATGCCCTGAGCCTGCTCTCGAAACACAAGATGTCCAATTACCTTTTCGTAAGCCGACGGAGTGCCGAAATGCATGGTCCGAGTCACATCCGTCGTACCATCCCTTTGAAACAAGAGCAAATGAAGTCACAGAACGCAAGCTCAAATGGAGAGAATACATCTTACCCCAACAATAAAGCTGCAATGCTAGTCACTTCCAGTAACTGAATCAAAGTGTTCTACACCCCGATTTATGCAGGAGGTCACACTAGATGATCAAGGGTGGTTTTGAAGCAGACTAAATCCACAACTGCATGCAAAAACAGATGCATAAGTGATAGCTAATGGCTTCAAAAAGACACGTAAATCCCCTTTAACCACGGGATAAATACTCGGAAGAGAGTAATGATTGGGGCTGCCCAGTTTGAGACCCTCAAATGACCCTGATCTTTCAGAAAGCACTGAAGTCCTGCTCTCTGAAAATGAGACCCCATAAGGTATCTCCAGTTTGGCATTCAACCCCAAGTCACTAGTTATTTCTGAACTGTCAATCCGTACGCATACATTTGACCCTGGCCCACACAGGTCGGACTCCTAAAACATTCAGAATTTAACTCCTCAGCAGTGGCAAACTCAGCATCTCTGCCCCCATACCGTGAGAAATACCATCAATGTCTAACTCATAGTTTATTCAAGGGGCTGCTTTACACTGTGACACTAAAGGAATTTTTAATTAGTCTGCTGCGGGGGCGGGGGGAAGAGAAGAACTTGTAAAAATCATATCAAAGTATGTTCACGTGCTTCCTTTTCAAAGCCCTTTATAAATGACTGCTAACAATAGCCAAAGCGCCAAAGAGACAATTCCTCTCAAAGGAGAGATCAGGTCCACCCCACTCCCTTGCTGAACAAAGCGCCTTTAATGTATTTAGTTAGGGCTTGTGAAAGATCCTGGTGTAACAGCCACAGAGCCGTAGGCCACCAATTTGATCTATCAAACAAGTACAGCATACACTAAGCTTCCCCAGCAGTATGGCTCATACCTTAGCTACCTCTAGGGATCAGACAGGAATTCAATCTCCATGACTCCATGGGTCATCGAGAGGCAAACACTAGGTTTCAAAGTGAATACACAATAGTACTCCCTTGTCCCGGACACAGCCCTCTGTTGGCATCATCTTAACAGTGGGCAGCATGGTTACTTGCCCAGCATGTCCTTACTCTGTTGCGCAGGCTATCTGCATCACTAGTTGAAGTGTAGGGGCAGGTGGGCAGGGCTGTAACCCCACCCTCCCACGCATGGGAGTGGGGAATGGACAGGGATTTGATTCTGCTCCCAGGGCACCAGCTAGCTGAGCTGAGACAGCTTGGAGGGCGAAGTAACCTGCTGCTGGCCAAGAGCATTAGTAGATGACATCCTCGTTGGGCCTACGGGAGAATCAAAGATTAGTTGTAACTATGAGTCACATCTCCCTCCCTGGTCTGCTCCTGACCTGGCACAGCCAGCTTGTTCAGGCACCATCCTACCTTTCAACTGCAAGATCTTCTGGGCAGGGAATCCCTCTTTGTCCATTCTTGTGATGGGGTACATAAATCCCACATGGACTGGGGAGGGTTAACGAGCTGTGGCGAGCACAATCGGCTCGACCTGGGCTGCAGAAAGGGGCTGGAAAGGGGAGAGCTTGCTCGGTTGCTGCTGGCTAGGAGAGAGGGCAGTCCAGCCACTCTCACCTGGGGAGAGGAGTCTACTGAAGCCAAGAACTGAGTGGGGCTGTGGCCAGTCAGAACCTCCCTGGAGAGAAGGCAGGCCAGACATTGCACTGTTTGGGTTCATCAGGGACCTGCCGATGGTTGTTAAGCTAGGCCAGGGCAGAGGTGCCCCATCTGAGGGGAAGGGCGGGGTCTGAAAGCTGAGCCCAGAGGTCAGGTGGATGGATAACCTCAGGGGGGCTCCCAGCTGGGATTCTAACTCCTTTGGGGAATGTGACATTAAACTCTGCTATCCAGAAAGGAAGGGGAGGGCTGAACTTTCACAGTGACCCAGCCAGAGGGCCGAGCCATAAGCCACCAGAGCATCAGGGACACGGAGGCAGAGCGTCAGCAGCACTGGGCCCAGCTGTGACGTGGTGCCCAGGGGGCGGCAACCTGATGACAGTTTTGTAAACTGTCATATCAGTGAGCCCTAATACTGATAACAGCCCATTGAAACCTTTGCCCCTTTACGAATGCCAGCAAAGCCACCTATTCCTGTCACAGTCCAGTGACCCCAGCTAAAGTCAAAGTGTGTGGCCTAGAAACGATTTTATTTTTAAACATTCTTGTGCAATTTCCCACCAACTGCTATGCTCAGGACACAGAGACAAGACCTGCATGACAGGTGTTCTTTAAAAATAAGAGCTCATCAAGTTGTTTAGTCAGCACCAAATCTAGCCCTTTAGAAGCTTCACCAAAGCAATGGAGATTCCCGCCCTACAGATTACACCCTAAAAGTTTTTTTATTCTACTTGAAACAAGAATTACAGCAACCCTCTTCCACTTACTTGTACTGAGCGCCAGAATCCAGGAGGTAGATCTCATTCCCAGACAAAGCCCTGTTGGTCTCCGGAACCGGCCTATTGAATTAAATGAAAAATTGTTTGTTCTGTCATTTTAACACTTCCGTCCCAATGCAGCTGTTGAATGACAACAGCAAGCGCCAGTTCAGATCGGTCGGCTCCAACTTCTTCCCTGAATGCTGGAATTTGCACAGCACCTGAGCCGTGGGATGTGGATGAGTGTATTCCTCCTCTCTGCCCATTCTTCAACATACGCCCCCGGGCCCCATTTCAGCACAGTTCCCCTGCCTCCCCCATTCCTTCCCCTCTTCAGAAGGAAGAAGTTCCTAGACACTTCAGGTAACCCATCTCCCCACGCTCCTGAATGAACCACACACACACACCCCTTCTTCCCTGTCTGCCATCAGGAGCCATCCCGTGCTGCAAAATAACTAGCAGTTTCCTCATAACACAAGAAATCAGGAGGAGGCAGCCAGGATGGGCCAACCCATTCTCCCCTCAGAAGAAACTCTGCAGACCGAGGTTTGGGAGATGCTATGGTGGAAGCAGAGAACCTCTTCACTGCCCCAGCACAGCCATGACGACTGATCCAGGCTCTGGGTTAAATTATCGATTGCCTTCACCTCCAATTCCAATTCAAACACTGGAGTGGAGTCACCTGTGTAGGCTGAACCAGCCACCACAGGGGATGGTCCTCTGCTGGCCATGAAGTCCTGGTACAACATTGGCATCAAAGCGTCAGCATCCCAAGTGGTGCACTGGGATCCGTATCTGCTGGGGAAGGAAGCTGGGCCAATATAAAGCAAAAAGGTGAGCGAAAGGGATATATTTTTCCTTGTCTGAACCAAATAATCTCAGTCTTCTGTCCTCGGCTGTAGCTCCGTGGGGAAGCAATGCAGACTATTGTATATGCATTTGCTGAAGAGCACAGGGGCTGCGCTTCTCTTACTTGTAATGAATGATGGCGCCGTTTGGACCCGTGCTCGAAATTGTAGCAAAGCTCAAGTCGACAAAACCGTTCTGTTGGCTGAAAGGAAACACCGTGAACACGCACATGTGAGTGAGAGACACGCACCAGAGCAGGTGGGTGTCACCAGCACAGCTCAGATAATAAAACAGTCTCTAGTTAGCCTCCCAACCTCTTCCCTGCCTCCATTTCACCTCACCCAAACCCTTCCACTCCACAGAAAGATCAGTTCAGTCCCGCAGCCATCAGGACAAGCTTAGAGGTGGATCTAGCATGAGACAGGAGTCAAGTACGTTCAGCCCTAACCTCCCATCTAGCTGGAGTCCTGCCTTCTCCCAAATCGCCTGGCCTCCACACTTTCTAGGGAGCCAACATCCTCACCAGCTCCAAATCTCTGCCCTCAGACACCACACCTGCTTCTTACTCGTTATTTATTTTCAGACATTTGTATAGCACCATCCCTGCAGTATCCAAGCACCTTGCAGACATTAATGGCCCCGATTCTCCACTATGCTCATCTTGCTTATGAGGCACAACTTGATCTTAGGAGCATGGAGAATCCAGCCCTAATGAATTTCCCTTGACAACTACCCTGTGAATTGGGGAAGCATCATCTTCTCCATCTTGCAACTTCACAAGAGCCTCCTGCCTCCCCATGCAAGTGTCATGATCAGCCCGCCAAAGGGAGAAGCCAGTAACCAGCAGCAGAGGAAGGCCAGGAGAGGTGGCGAATGGGAACCAGCAAGACAAGAGTTGCTCCTCCCAAGAGATCCTAACCCAGCAGACACAAACCCTCTTTTTCTAGTGCCCAAATACAACCCTAGGAAAGCGGCTTGTTCTCAGATAACATGCATCAGGGAAAGGGTAAATTAACACAGAATATGAATCAAAAAGCCACCCAGAAAACGCCCTGATGGAGGTTTTGGTTTTATTTTTTTACCTGCGAAACTCCTCTGCTTTGTCCGCAGCCGATATTTCAGTAACAGATCCCTTCATAACCTAATGGACAAGATCTGAGCTAAGTTATCAGGCCAACCATAGGCCCCGACTCAGTGGGTGCTCCAGGGCTGAAGGACCCACAGAAAAAAAAAAAAAAACAGTGGGTGCTCAGCACCCATCGGAGCCCCGCAGATCAGCTCCTCCCACCTGCCAGCAGCCCTGCCAATCAGCTCATCCCCCTCCCTCCCAGCACTTCCCGCCCGCCACGATCAGCTGTTCAGTGGCATGCAGGAGGCACTGGGGACAGGAGGGGGAGGAGCAGGGCCAGGAAGAGGCGGGGTGGAGGTGGGGTCTTGGGGGAAGGGGCGGAGCAGGGATCAAGCACCTCCCAGGAACTGGAGAAGTTGGCGCCTCGGAAGCCAACTAGCAAAGGACACCAGTAAGCTGTGAAAGAGGCTCTATCTTTAGCCTTTACACAACCTTATCTTACAGGGACATTCACATTTTGGAGTTTTATTTCACTGTCCCCCTGCAGTGATAGAAACCCAAACTCAGCAGCATTGTGTTAAGAGTGCCAGAGCCAGGAAGTGAAACTGACCAGTGCAGAATCAGAGCGTTTTAGGCCCCAGATGTGCAAACAGCTACTGCAGCACGTCTTGACTTCAATGAGACTATGCATAGGAATAATGCCACACATGGCAGCAGCCCTTTCCGGGATCGGACACTCTGCTGAAAAGTACAAATTCAGAACAAATAATGGTGAAAATCAAACCAGATTTAACCAGTTCTTTCCATTTCCAGAATCTGTATTTTTAGCACTAATACTTATTTGCATCTAAGGTGCTAATAAAACACATATGGAAATATTATTAAAACATACAATACTTATATATAAAAGCTACCCATGCTCAGATAGTGCCCTTAGAAACAGATCTCAAAGCACTTCACAAAAAATAAGATCACTTTTATTTTAACCATTTTGGTGAGGGGGAAATGGAGACACAGATGCAGTGATTTGCCGAAGGTCGCACAGTGGGCAAATGGCAGAGCAGGAAACCAGTCACATGACCTAGGGCCAGGTTTATAAAGGTCCTTCGGTATCTAAAGATGCAGAGAGGCACCTAGTAGGATTCACAAAAGCACCCAAACAGGTTAAGTCAGTGGGACTTAGACACCTAAACTGCCCTAGCCACTGGGCAATACAGATTATCTTCAGCATGTCTCTGTAGCACTGCATGGTAACATACAACACTATTCTACGATCTACTACACCAAGTCAGCAGGCGGATAGTACCTCCAATATTAGACCTGGACAGATCCTTCCTCACCCCCTCAGGCAAGTTTGCCTAATCTGCCTTTTGACCACATTTAATAAATGTGAGCATGATTCACAAAGCTCATTCCTTTGATGGAAACCAGAATCCAAACCACAGCCTCAAAATCAGAGAAAAACGGGTGCTTTTTCTTCCTCTCCTAGCAGAACTGATCAAGAGAATATTCAGAGTATTGAAAAGCTTATGCTAATGAAAAATGTTATTATGCAATAAAATCTCTACATTAAAACATGAAAAATCAATACTATACCTCTTTCTCTAGCCAATTAAAGAGCTCACACAGAGCGACAGCATCTTTAATCTATATTAAAATGGGTAAAAAAGAAAAAGTAATTGAGTGCACGTAAGATTTATAAAGCTGCAATGGAAACAGTCTTTTTTATTCAAAGACAAGCAGATATTAACACAGGGCACACTGGCAGGGAGATGAGGTAAGACAGCTAAGCAGTCTGTCTAGCCTCTAACTTCTCTGATTAATGCAAGCACCAGAAATTCATTCATAGATTCCAAGGCCAGAAGAGACCACTGTGATTATCTAGTCTGACCTCCTGTATAACACAGGCCATTGAGCTTCCCCAAAATAATTCCTAGAGCAGATCTTGTAGAAAACCATCCAATCTTGATTTGAAAATTGTCAGCAATGAAAAATCCACCATGATCCTTGGTAAATTGTTCCAATGGTTAATTACGCACTCTGTTAAAAATTTACACCTTGTTTCCAGTCTGAATTTTAAAGCCATTGGAACACGTTATACCTTTCTCTGTCAGACTGAAGAGCCCATTATGTTGTTGTTAAGCTAAACAGACGGAGCTTCCTGAGTCTATTGCAGTAAGGCATATTTTCTAATCCTTTAATCAGTCTCATGGCTCTTCTCTGAACCCTCTCCAATTTCTCAAAATCCTTCTTGAACTGTGGATACAGTATTCCAGCAGCGGTCACACCAATGCCAAATGCAGAGAGAAAATAACCTCTCTACACCCACTCAAGATTCCCCTGTTTATGCATCCCAGGATCATATTACCCTTTTTGGCCACAGCATTGCATTGGGTGCTTAGGTTCAGTTTATTACTCACCACAACCCCCAAATCTTTTTCAGAGTCATTTGTTCCGAGGATAGAGTTCCCCGTCCTGTAAATATGGCTTACATTCTTTGATCCTAGATGTATACATTTACATTCAGCCATATTACAATGCATATTGTTTGCTTGTGCCCAGTTTCCCAAGTGATCCAGATCACTCTGTATCAGTGACCTGTCCTCTTCATTATTTACCACGCCCCCAATTTTTGGGTCATCTGCAAATTTTATCAGTGCTGATTTTATGTTTTCTTCCAAGTCATTAAAAAAAATGTAAATTGCAGAGGGCCAAGAACTGATCCCTATAGGACCACACTAGAAACACACCCCTTTGTCAATGATTCCCCATTTACAATTACATTTTGAGACTTATCAGTTAGCCAACTTTTAATCCTTTTAATAAGTACCTTATTAATTGTATATTTTTCTAGTTTTTTAATCAAAATATCATGTGGTACCAAGTTAAACGCCTTACAGGTGTCTAAGTACATTACATCTACTCTATTATTTTTATCAACCAAAATTGTAATCTCATCAAAAAAATGATAAGTTAAACAGGATCTATTTTGCATAAATGCATGTTGATTGGCATTAATTATGTTATTCTCCCTTAATTCTCTATTAATTGAGTCCCATATCAGCCACTCTAGTATCTTGCCCGGGATCGATGTCAGACTGACAGGCCTATAATTACCCAGGTTTTAAAATATTGGCACATTAGCTTTCTCACAGTCTTCTGGAACTTCTCCAGTGTTCCAAGACTTATTGAAAATCAACATTAATGGTCCAGTGAGCTCCTCAGGCAGCTCTTCCAAAACTCTTGGATGCTAGACAGCCAGACCTGCTGATTTAAAAATATCTAACTTTATTAGCTACTGTTTAACATCCTCCTAAGATATTAGTGTAATGGAAAGCGTGTTATCATATAATATGACTACAACATCTTTTTATTTTAAGTATAGTATAGAAATACTTATTGAGCACATCTAACTTTTCTGCATGATTATAATAATTCTACCATTTTTTCCAATATTGGACCAATACAATTGATAGGATTATTTTTGTTTCTAATGTAATTAAACTCATTATTATTGTCCTTAATTCTGCTGGCCACAGGTGTCTCTTTTGTATCCCATTGCTCCCCTTATCAATTTTCTATAATTCCTAGCTTCTGATTTATAATCATTACTATCAACTTCCTCTTTATTCCATTGTTACATATTATTTTTTGTATAGCTGCCTTCACTTCCCCTCTAAACCAGGTCAAATTTTTAACCAATACAACCTTCTTCCTCAATTGTGGCTTTTTGGGCATCTGGCAAAGTGGTTCTTAAACAATTCACAATTATAATTCACATTTTTCTGATTACATTCTTTGATTAAATGTGCCAGATCAGTAAAATAAACGTTAATAAAGCTTTGCAGCTGGATAGGGTCTTATTGCCAAGGATTGTGAAGCCTTTGGCAAATACTACCTATGCCTTGCAACATGCGTGCTGTGAAGTATGGGCCTGAGTATATTTATCCCCATTTTCTGATAGGTAAGATGAGGCACAGAGAGATGAAGTGATACATGCAAGACTAGCAAGAGGAGTCAGCGGCAATGATGTGACTAGAACACAGGTGTTCTTGGTCTCGTGCCCCTGCTCTAGATGCTCCTTTATTGTTCTCTTTTGATGTTCGGGTATGTGTCACCCCACTCCTGCTCTTCCCATTGAAGTGACTGCATTCTGAGTCCCTTTGCAACCACCCTGGATAGTTTATCAGTAGCAAGGATATAACAGAGGACCTCTGGATCTAAAATGGTCTTCTGTTGCCTGAGAGCAAGGAGTCACATGCTGTAGCTCAAAGGCAGTAGCAGATTCATAAACCTGCATAGATGGATTAGCCACTGGAGGGGGATCGAGAGCCATTTTGTGTTAGCAGGTTCCACATAGAATCATAGAATCATAGAATATCAGGGTTGGAAGGGACCTCAGGAGGTCATCTAGTCCAACCCCCTGCTCAAAGCAGGGCCAATCCCCAAAATGTTTACATGGCCTGCTTCTGTCAGGTGTTGAGCACCCCTTCTGAGCTGAGAGATGAGGGCTCCCCACTGCTCAGGAAGATATTAGCACCTTGACAGACCAAACCCATGAAGAGTTTCATTGGAATACTATACCCTGTTTGCAAATGTGAAATATATGTGAAGGCCATGGGACTGCCGGGCAGTGTGTACAGCAAGCATTGCTATGTCTGGAGGGTGCCTAGCACATTGTGGACACTGCTGGAAATCAGAATAATACAATGGGCAAGGATGCTCCAGCTTGGGGTCCCGGAGCCCAAAGTGGCATAAAATAAAGTAGATTGATGCCCGATGCCTGATGGTTATAGATGAAAGGGCGAACTGGAGAAACAAGAGCCCATGATTTTCCAAAGCAGCTCCAGCGATTTTAAGGGCCCAGCATGAGACACCTTAAAGGGGGCCTCATTTTTTCCAACGCGGGGAACCCAGCACTTTCGGACCATCAGACCCATTTCAGGTGCGTCAACTTGGCCACCCAAAAATGGAGGCATCCAAAATGATTAGTCCCTTATAAAACTCTCAGCCAGGGTATTCACTACTATGGTTTAGGGGTATACTTTTGGTTCCTTATTTCTACCCCATGATATTAGTAGTTCGTGGTTATACAGCAGCAGTCCCTTAAGACCCCAATACAGATCAGGACCACATTGCCCTGGCATAGTATAGACCTAGCAAAGGGACAATCTCTGCTTTGCAGGGCTCACCTGCTAAATATGGGTTTGGAACGCTGTATATTTCCCGCTGAGAACATGTATGGTGACTAACACCACTATACATGTTATTCATAGCTTTAAAGTCTTCACTGGGGCTTTAAATGTGGTGGGAAGGCTTGTGTGTTATAGCGAGCTATCCCGGTGGGGATTTCAACACTTGGTAGGGTCCCCCAGGCCAAAGGGAAGGGAGCAGACATCAAGCAGTGGACTGCTCTTCCAGGCTGGGGGTTGGGCAATCAGCCAACACCCGGTCCTTGTAAAAAGTTAGGGTATAGAAATGCACCAAGGCAACCATTGCAGCAAAGAGCATGATAGAAAGGGATGGAAAAGCCTTGTTTGTGCCCCAAGCAATGTCTGAGAGCACAGGAAGGATTCAGAAATCTTTAAAGGGAGCGCCAAATAGGCAGAAGACCCAGTTAATAGCAGCAGGTGTGTGACAGAAGGTCTGCTTAGGAAAGAATCGGGAAACATCCAAAGTATTATTTGCTTCTTAATCCGAGACATGAGACCAATTGAAACACTCCCCCAACCCTGAAAAGGAAACATAATCCCCAGCTCTGGGAGATTATCTGAAATGCACTCGGTGCGTCACTTACATGTGCTCGTCTCATGCCTTCTGCTTCGACTGTGTTCTTCACGGCTTTCGCGATGCATATGGGCGTATACGGGGTGAGGTAGCGGTGAGCCTAGAGCACAGAGGCAGGGGTTACATCCTAATTATACAAACTGCACGATCTTGCATGTTGAACATCTTGGACTTTCGCATCACCGCAGTTTGTACTTCCACAACAGCCTTCGGCGAACGGTCTTGTTCTGTGCCGACTGCTGCTGGTTTGCTAGGCGCTGGCCAGAACACAGCAGAGGAATGGTCCCTGTTCTGAGTTTACCGCCTTCATTATAACTCAGGGAACGAACTAAGAGCCATGACGGTCACATGCAGTATGTCAGAACGGTTAGCCTTGAGCTGCACACTGGAAAACTAAGGCACAAAGAGGTTTAGGCCCAAATTTTCAACGATCGCCTATAATCTGGGGTGCGCCAGTTGAGACAGGTAGGAGTTGATTTTCAGAGGGGCTGAGCACTCGCTGCTCTAACTGAAGTCTATGGTGAGTTGTATTTCCTAAAAATCAGGCCCTAACAGTTCGACTCTCTGGTCATGTGCCATAAAATGGCCTTAAAGCAGACAGAGGTGGCCACTGGAGAATCCCCCTTGGGCAGAACTTTCCACTGGCATAAGACTGATGGAGGTGGCTCCATCACCTCCTAGCCCAGCCGCCACCCATCCTCAGAGAAAGGGAAGGGGAAGGCATGTTGAGGGAGACTAGAAGAGAGAGGGGGTTAGGGTTGCCAATTTTGGTTGGGCATATTCCTGGAGATTTCATCGCAACATCATGTTTAACTCAAGATTAATCTTTGATACCTGGAGACGGTAGGACAGTCCTGTAGGGTTGGCAACCCCAGAGGTGGTGTGGCAGAGGAGAGCTCTGTTTTGATCAATCCTCCACTGGCACAACGACCCCAAGGGACTTTACACCGATGCCAAGTAAAGACGGCCCCTCTGCAGATCTCACTTGTGCCAGGGCCAGATGGCTCTGAATCAGGGATCCACAACCAGTTCCCTCCCACTGCTAGTATCCACTGTGTCAGATCTATGCTTGGACATAGTAGAAAATAAGAGTCTAGCTGGGCACCCGGGACTAATGGAGCCTTTAAAAAATTCTGACTTGCGTGAAGTCTCACAGCAAGCCAGTAGCAGAGCTAAGAATAAAACCCAGGTCTCCTGACTCCCAGTCCTCTGCTCTGACCACTAGATGATTTACCATTTCCGAACACTTTACAGTAGCAGGAGAACGACTGCTGCATTCTGAGGAAATAAAGTGCCGAATGCTCCTCTGAAATTACATTTATCAGTCAGAAGAGTCTCCAATCTATGCAGTACATCAGCTGACATTTTTAGATATGTCGTCGGGGTATATTTATCTTCCTGTAAAAGTATATTTATGCACGTTTGCAAGCAAATCAATACAGGGTTTGCAGGGTCTTTGTTATATACTATGTTGGCCTCTGGCCTACACCAGCAATATGTGGCTTTGATAGAGGAGCGGGATAAATCTACACAGTGAGCTTTACCGTACCCTTGCTTGGACGTTCGGCTGATATAAGTCATATAGGACTGGGACTCAGGAGGCCTGGTTTCTATGGCCAGTTCTGCCAGACACCTGAAGACTGACCTTGAGCAAGTCACTTAACTCTTTTTCCCCTTCCCACTCTTTGCCTGTACGCTCTTCAGGGCAGGGGCTGTCTCTCACTATACGTTTGCGCTGCACCTGATCTCAGCTGAGGCCTCTAGGCGCTAAGATAATGTAAGTTAATAATCAAGAATAATCATCCTAAATTACTTATTACGGGCCAGAGCCTGAGCTGTATAAAGGACCATAACTGCACTGCCTTTCCAACAGGGGGCTGTCCCCTTTAAGTGTAGTACAGATTAGGGTTCAGCCAACCCCTGTTCCAAGGCATGTCCCTTTAAGGTTCCTGGGATTTTGGAGTGGACAAAGGCCTATGGAAGGGCAGAGGCAGAGGAGAGAGGTGGTTTGTCCTACGGGAACAGCTAATGCTAGGCGAAAACCCAGGATACTGTTTCTTTAAGGGACCAGGACCCTTGTAGTGCAGGGTGGGGCAAGGATCCCCTCTCTCCCAGCCAACCAGGACGAGCCCTGGGAAGGAGGGCAGCATATATATGCTGCCTCCTCTCTGATAACAAGGGAGACACCGGCAGGGGAACCAGGGCTGCCTACTGACCGCTTCCAACCCAGTGAGAAAAAGAGCTAAGTAAAAAAGGGGCCAGCTGGTTTAAGGCTGCAGCTGACTGGAATAAGAACAGCCCTGAGAAGGGATGCTGTGGGACTCCTCAGAAGCCTGCCTGAACGATCACCCAGGCCCCAGAAGGAGGGCTATGGGACTCCTGACCAAAGAAGAAGAGGGATGGGCCCAAAGGAGTTAAAGTCTCTGTATTTGGAAGAGAAGGAATGAAGGCCCCATGAAAAGGCCTGCATACTGTGGCCTGAGTCTCAGTCACTGCAAAGAACTAAAGGGGGAAACTGAAGGCAAGCTGCCTGCAGGGCCATGCCAGGCCCTGGGGAGGTGCTCTGGGATGGCACCCTGCTACAGATTTCAACTGAGCTATTTCAATTTATCCATGCTGAGGTTCTGCTTCCCTATTTGGCAGAAGATATTTTCACTGAAATCAACAGAGCTACCCTGGTTTGCCCCAGGTGAAGTGTTGACCCCTTGCTTCTCATGCCCAAAATGAATAGCCCCAATTATTCTAAGATGAGGTGTTGGAGTGAGTTTTAGTACTTTGCAGCAGTTTTTCAGGGCAGCAGCAACAGGCGCAGAACAATGCATCTGATGCTGTCGGGAGGCCAGGTTTGACTAAGGAAAGAGGCAGAGAGATTTATCTGGGTTACACATGTTCTACATCCCGATGATTTGTTTTTGTATCAGGCAAAGCACACATGTTTTCTAAGAGTTGGCAGAAAGATACAAAGAGCTCCATCATATATCGAAGAGATTTGTTGCTGTGTAAATGATAAAGCTTTACAATCTCCCCATCTGTCCTAATGCACAAGGAGCAGAGAGGCAGCCAACATACATAATCAAACGTCATTGTTAGAGAAAAAATAATACACAGTACCTGTTCTCTTGGCCACGGTAACTGGCATGTTGAACAGGGCAGATATTAGCTTGTCTATATAACTAAATAGACAACAGGGGGATATATAAACGGCCTTTGCAGCTGGAGAGGTTTCTTTCGGAAGACATAAAACCTAGGCCGTTCTTAAAAATCCCATGGCACTTTTTGCAGGAAAAGGGCCTTCAACCCTGGTCTCTCAGCCAAACTGCAACTTTAAGCCCTACCCTGCAAATGTTCATTACACTGAGTAGTCCCTTTAGAGTCACTAGGAACTACCCACAGCAGAGAGTGACTGCAGGACAAGGATTAAAAATGACCTCCACCCAAAATGGTAGTTATTGAGCACAACGGCTCAGTGACACAGTGGTCAGTGTAGAGCTGCCTTGTAGATTATCCCGTGGGATTAGTTACAGGAAGGGGGTGGCTAGGACCTAGACGACTATACTTAAAATCAAGTGATTATGCTGGTGAACGATGCCCAGCGTAGGGCCCACCTCAGTGATTCTGAGCACCTCTCTAGCCACACAACAGCGACAGCTTCCCTGACCAGTCTGCTGCTGTGTCCCAAGCCTGTTCTGAAGTGCTGGGAAACAAGGGGAGTTTTACCATTGACTTCAATGGGAGCAGAGAGAGGCCAGCACGGAGCACTTCCGAAAACCCCACCCCAGGTTTCACCCAGGCCCTCCACGAGTGACCCTTCCACCCAGCTGATTATTCTAGCACCTCTTAATCTGACGTGGACAGGGCCACAGCCTGCCCCAGTGACAGCCTTAATAAGGGACAGCATGAGAACGGTCGTTTTAAAGGAACGCAAAGGCTGGGATGGGATGGCAATGGAGACTTTTCCACTCTTGGTCACGAGCACAAATCCATAATGGCTCCTCACTGTTGCCATTAGTGGCTGTTTGGTGGCCTATGTGCAGTGAGCTGCGGGTGTCTTCTAGTACTGATGGGCAAGAGCCTACATGGCAAATTGCCCTTCCCCATAGGCACCCTTGCTTGCAGACTCAGGAAAGGGGACCAAGGATTTCTTGGGCCTGTAGAGGACTGAAGTACCCTCTGACAGGTTTGAAACACCTCCAAAGGGTGGAGTGGAGGAAGCTGCCCTAGCTCTGTGGAAATGTAGGTGCTCAGCCTCTCTGAAGATCCAGGTCCTAGATGTCCTATATTGGTATCTGTCACCATCATGAAAATTACTCTTCTTTAAATCTTCACCCAGTAGCTTAGGCCCCAAAGGTCCCTTACTGTAATTAATCCAACCAGGTAAAGCTACAAAACACATCCCATTCTATTGCTGATTCATGTGTTCTCCCGAGCTTTTTACATCCACTCTTTGTACTGGTTGGTTATGACATCTGTGACAAGGTCCTTCAGCTGAGGTCCAGCTGAACTGGGGCAGAGTGCAACCACTTCTCCTCTGCGAACGAGAAGCTAGAACCATTGTGACTGCATTAATACATCTGGTCCTCCTAACCCCATCCCACATGGCACGTTCAGATTTGGAAATTGCCCAAAAGTTCTTGCTCTCAACAACAGTGCTGAGTGTAATGTTTACTTACAGTGTATTATTTAGCCATTAGATGTCTCTCTGTGGTGGAGTTCCAGAGTGTGCACAGACTCTGGTGAACAAGGGAGACACAGCTGGAACTCAAGATGTGTGGAAGCCTGTTAATTTGTCTGTAGTTATAGCTTTTTTTCATAGATTCCAAGGCCAGAAGGAACCACTGTGATCATCTAGTCTGACCTCCTGTATAACACAGTCCATAGAACTTCCCAAAAATAATCTCTAGAGCATATTTTAGGTATGTTTGCTTTGAATAAGTGCTTCCTGTTTAGAAAGGACTGTTATACTCTGTATCAGAACAGTGGGCAGTGTGGGATAGGGCCTTCTTAAGGAGTCCCAGAAAACACATTTACAAGCACAATACTGAGGTGTATCAAGTACAAAGGAAACAAAACAATTCTGATATCAACAGTGTCCCTGTGCAGTCATGCTAACCCATCACAGGGATAAGCAGCCATTTCATGCAATCTGCGTCCTCATAATATTCCTCGCCGAGTGGACACAAATGTGGTCTACCTTGGCTCTTGCATCTCCTGACTATCTGCTTTTTGCCCCTCTACCACAAGCCACTGAAACAAATAAGGGGAGCCATCTTCAGATCCTCCCACCAAGCACAGCCCTCCCCACCCCCCGGGTTCTATCTACACCTGAATAATTGGGTGTATTTAATCTATGCCATGCATGGGACATGCTCAAGATCCATGCGCAGTGACCCTAGTTTACACATATCTCCCCAACCCTCTGCCTCCCCTGTTCTTGTCTTACCCTGAATCTGAGAATTCTTAGCGTAAATCGGCTTAACAAGCTGGAATGTTTGCCCTGAGGACAGCTACCCCCCCATTAAACAACCCTCTGATAGTCTGGCATTCTCGTCAAAGCCACCCTGCAGCACCCAGCACTGATGGGAAGCTGAGCAGGTGCCCTAATTAAAAACACTCATCACAGGACTGGGTTTGAAGGAGGAGTCCTTTTCCCTGCCAGGACACACCAACCTTGGGGACGGCCTCCGTCAGGGCATAGCTGGCTTTGTCACTGAGCCACACTTTCTCCTTGGGGGAGAGACCCACACAGATGGCCTGCAGCTCCGTCAGGACAGATTCGTACGGCACCACCTGGATTTTAAACTCAGCCTCCAGGGCGGAATCAAGCAGCAGATGTTCCCTCGTGGACGGGTCTGCCATGCGGTCACCACTGATAAACAGCCTGCAGAAATGTATCAGCAGAGAGCACGTGGGTGTGACTTGTGTTTCCGCCTGATGGAAGTGGGAAGGGGTGGAAATCACACTGTTCTAATCATGTTTAGAGAGAGGATATTATTAAGAACAACACTGTGCACTGATCCAGACCATTTTATCCAAGGATCTCCCTGCATTGAAATTAAGCCTCACAACCACCCTGGGAGGTAGTTATCCTCAGTTATACAGAAGGGGGCATGTCATCACTAAGGCTACAATTTGGTCACGGAAGTCACGGAATCCGTGACTTCCAACCACCTCCGCGACTTCAGCCTGTGGTACTCGGGAGCTGCAGGGTCCCCTGCCACCTCTGGCAGCCCCCAGAGCTCCAAGTTGCTGTAAGTGGTGGGGGTACCCCACAGCTCCCATCCCTCACAGGGCCCCCCAGAGCCACAGACAGCAGGGGTACCCCGCAACCCTCCAGCTGCTGCAGGCACTGGGTGTACCCCGCGGCTCCCGTCCCCTGCAAGTGGTAGGGGACCCCCTGAGCTGCATGCAGCAGGAGGACCCCACAATCCCCTAGCTGCTGCAGGTGGCGGGTAGCCCCGCAGCTCCCAGCCATGGGTGGCAGGGGACCCTGGAGCTCCAACACCCAACCTCCGGTGGGGCCTCCGGAGCTCCTAGCCACTGCACAGCTGCCCCGCTGCAGGTGGGGTGGGGACCCACAGATCCCCATTTTGTCCTAGATATTTTTAGTAAAAGTCAGGGACAGGTCACGGCTTCTGTGAATTTTTCTTTATTGCCCGTGACCTGTCCGTGACTTTTACTAAAAATATCCATGACAAATATTACCCTTAGTCATCACACAGCTGAGAACAGAACTCCCAGGCCTGTGTTCTACCCACTGGGTCACACACATTTGGCTAGTACCTTCATGTGCCTCGATTCTTGTACCCTACCAAAGCTTGTTGCACTAAACAAAAAGAGAAGGATCTTTGGCACCCAAAGCCCCAAAATCCCAGAGCACAGCAGCAACTGTCACTTGTGGTTTTGAAGTGAATCTTCAGCTAAGTTAACCCCTCAAAAATCCCTCAATGGATAAAGTTCTCCAGCGTCTGCCCCACTGCTGATGCAAATTCATCAGCAGCTCCGTATAGCACCTTTGGTACAAAGATCTCAAAGCATTTTACACGGTCCCAGTTTTACAAAGGGGCAAACTGAAGCACGGAGAGGTGAAAGGACTTGCCCAAGGTCACACAGTAGCAGAGCTGGGAAAGAACCGAAAGCTCTTGACTCCACCACTACAATGATGAGAGCGGGGGGGAGAGAAATGGATTATCATGGAATACCAAAATGCTAGGAAGGGACATTAATATGGTCGAGGTACATGCAGTTTAAAAGGACACAAACAACGCAAGAGCCAGTCTCTGGCAGGAAACACGCCTGGAAAGTCGGTGCAACACTTGGTAACTATAAAGAAGGGGCAAGGTAAAGACCTGATTGTGTCGGTTCCTATGACAGCGTAAGCAAAAAATACTGGATTGTATTCAACGTCTGAGCCTCGGAGGTTCAACAGCCCTAGGAAAGAAAAGAGAGCCCAGAATCACAGTCTTGTTTCATCATTTAAATTCAACAGTATTAGAAAAGAAAAACAAAACCAAATTCAGTTGGCTCGAAAGCAGGTTCACACAAGGGCTTTAAGCCAGAGTCCAGCTGTTGCAATTCCCCAGAGCTTTACTGGCAGTAATTTGCTTTCTCCACAAGATGGCACCAAACCTGTGAGTACTCAATGGTGCCAGAAAAATCTCTTCGGGCTCGGGCTCCGTAGCTAGACTGCCGTGGGGACGCCAGAATGGCAAGGCAGTGACTTTCCCAGTCTCTGCAGCGGGACAGCAGATCAGCCCTCGCTCTCCAGAGAGTGCTCAAGTTTTCGTACTTTGCTCTCACAGAGCCCTGTCAGCCATGGGACCCCCGGGGGAAGAGAGGCACAGAGAAGCTAAGGCCAAAACATTACAAAACGGCCTTTGGTTGTGGCTCCTCGGCTCGCGGCCTTGCTTGTCAAACGCGCAGGTCGCTTGCAACTCAGGGCGACGCCAAGCAGCGCGGCGGGCGCTGGGCCTCTCTGAGCGCCGGGTTTCAGGGGTCAAGCTGAGCCCCCCGAAACCCAGGGACTCACTCTTGGAAACGTTCGGGTGGAAGAGAGGCTCCCGGTGACGCGGCGAGCCAGCCGGCGGAGGTGGAAGAGCGACCTGCAGTGCCGGCATCTCAGTCTGGGGCTGGGTCCACTGGGCCATGCGACATCAGGCAAGACAGTCGCAGGGTATGTGCATACTTCCTGGGAAAGACCCTGCTTCTCCCAAGCTACAAAGACCCATACGGGGCTTCCAGGAAGGGGCTGTAGAAATCTGCCTGCTGAGCAAAATTAGGGTCTCCATACCGTGGCCTCCTCTTCAACCCTCCCTCCAGATGCCCTTTCAGCTTTTAATAGAGCAACATCTAGTGGCTAAATATAAGATGAAAGGGTTTTTCCTTCTATAGTAAAGGAAAGGGGCACCAGATGTACACCTAGCAATAAGCATCTCTCTCGCTGTCCTTAGCCCCTCCTCAGCCCTTTGTTCATGGTCACCCCTTGCACTGGTAGGTGTACTTAGACTGTAACCACCTGAGAGCCGGGAACGAGCATTGTGTCTGTAAAGTGGCGTGCACGCCTTGGTGTCTGTACAGATAAGGACAGAAGGCCGCCATCTCTGCTAATGCAGGTCTCGCCAGAGAAGAGTCCCCGCTTGCTGCTATTGGATGTATTCCTTTCGTGAAACGGGAAGCTCTGCGCTTGGTTTCACAATTCTAGGAGTGAATACAAAGGGCCCTGACTATGCCACGTTGCTGGTGCCAAGTTACTGATTTCCAAACTGAAGCTGGGAATTTACACTCTGGAGCAGGTGATGCGGATTCTACAGCCTATCCTAATCACACACCCAAGCCTGGCCTGCTCTCCTACACAGGCGCAGCCCCACTGATGCAGCACCTCTGGTATGGTCAACAATGGGTCATCTGGACCTACTCTGAGGTTTCGAGCAACCCAGATAATATCTATCTTGAGCCAGACCAACAGCGCCCTGGGGCCATTCCATTAGCTCTCGCCTGACCTGCACCCACCCTGGGAATGCCTACTATGCTGGGGCAGGAGGCCAGAATCACAGGGCTTAGAGCTGGCTACATTGTTTTTGCTACTTGGCGACTCCCCTGCGGGTTGTTTAAGCTCCTTGGCTGCCTGTCCAGTGCAAATGGGAACAGGTGGGGACTAGGATGAGGTCCATTGCAGTCTTGTTTTACGACGGGAGTTTGCAGACTGTAGGGGAAAGGAGATCGGGGGGCTCCTTTTAATAAGTATGAAAACTAGAACTAGGCTTGTGGAAATCACGAGCACATACACGTACGTGCTTAGAAACCACAAATGCTGCATATGAAACGGTGTTGTGTCTATTTGTGTACCCAGAGCCACATACAGTGATGCAAGGCTTCACAGCTTAAAACAACCTTCAGCTTCCTGGAGCTGGGGGTGTAAGGATATTATATGCTAGAACATTTCGTCTGTCAATTCTTTCCTCAAGCTGCCTCGGTTTTATACACCGCCTTCCTTTTCCTTCTCTTCCGCTGTTTTTCAAGTGTGGTGATTTGTTGTATACACTGGGCCTAAATCTGGTCTATTGCTCTGGATTTACACAGGTGTAAATGAGACCAAAATCTGGCTCTTAGTAAAGAATGGAGACTGCTCCTGACCCTGTCCCATAGCTGCTTCTGATACAAGTTAATCAACTTATAATAAACCCCTCGGGTGTACCACGTGCCTCTTGGCATGGGGTAGATTTCCCATTTCCCAGGCACGAGAGAAAGTTCTGTTGTACTGACAGGGAGATCTGACAACTCACCCAGCCAGGATACTTACAAGCTACCTCATCCAGGGCTGTAACCACAAACCAGAGGACTTTTCTCTCAACCATTTTTGCACGCAGAGCTGCAATCTTCTCTTTCCAGCCAATCCCTGTGAAATACAATACATTTGCTGACTGTGGATGGGTTTGATTCTTTAGTTGCAATTGCTATCACCGCCTAATTTAGTGACTAACAGCAGAGACGTACAGCCATGAAGCCCTAATGTAATGAGGCTAGAATTTCCTTGAAGCCAAACACGCAATCTCTGGCTTGTCTTCCTTACTGCTCCTTTATGACATACACCACCAGCTTCAAGCTTTTTCTCCTTTTTCCAGGAACATACATCTGTGTATTTATTACAAACCCATCACTGTAGTATCTAGGCACAATCAATGCTTATATCTGGTTTCCAAAACAAAAAAATCATTGAAGAGAATAAGCAGAGGCTAATTAGATCCTTAATTTAATCAAACAGCACATAATGCTGGGCTGCAGTTATATTTCTCCTGTTACTATGTTAGGGAAAGGAAGAAAGAAGAGAGGCATGAAAACGAATCCACTCAATTCAGGACCGAATCCCACTAACCTGTGTAACTCAGGTCCAGGGTCATTAGAGGTTTGCAGGGTCGCTGGGGGCGATCTACCCAGATTGCATCGATCAGGTTCTCTTTGACTGGCACAAGAACATGGCCGGCACTTTTCAGTGCTTTAGACATCCTCTTCCATTGATCTGCCGAAGGGGAGAGAGCTAAGAGCACTGGCCACAAATGTCTGAAACACAGGAATTCCCTCTGTGCTGGGGATGCTGGCAAAGTCTAAGCTTTCTTCTCCACCCCTGCCCCTTTCCACTTGGTCTCAAAGATGGGAAGGAGAAGAAGAAAAAAAGCAACATCCAGATGTAACAAGCCGTACTGACACACCGACAGAGGTATCACAGTCACCAGTGGGAAATGAACCAGAGATCTACAGCACCAAAAGCACAGGACTCTAATGCTTGAGCTAAAGAGGAACTCTCTTAGCCGTGTAGCAGTAATAGGCTGTAACATGGAAAGCCCATTTGAAACAGCGTGGCAATTTGGGTAGGGAGAATCTCATCACCCAATCTGCAAAGCATTAAATAAACTAACCAGCTGGAATAATGAAAGGGTCCACTCCAACTTTCGAGCCCTCTGGGAGCACACTCACTAGCCAGTCCTCCTGAGTTGGCGTATCCTTCAGACCTGGATGTGGAAAAGGAGTAAAATGTAGTTCCAAGAGCAAAGAAAAAAACATGCAGAAGAGGTTTCACACAGACCCTTAAATTACAGCACACACTAACATATAAGTCACACTCAAACGCAAGTGCCCTGACGTATCTTAAAGCAGCAGCATCTTGTGCAGATGCCGATCCTCCTATTCCTTTTTGGTTTTCCTTTTAAAAGGCACTATAGTGATCTTAGTTCATTCCCATGGCAGTCAATTAACCTGAGTGCATAGAGCACTCCCATACCCTGCTATTTAGTTCTCTGTATATTATTGGAGCAATATCTTGGGCGGCCACCCACCCATTTTCATGAGTGTCCAGTTGCTGTCCATTTGCTGTGCTGCCTGCAGGAAGTAGCGTCCATCCGTCCACATAGCTGCTTTTTGCTCGGTTATAATGGCAGTACCTGGCCAGGAAGCAAAAGGGATAAGTAGGTTTGTGGTTCATCGGAACACAGAGAGGCAGATACAGAGGTATTGGATGCATCACAGTTACATGGACTACACAGGGTTTGGCTGAAATGTACACAGATGCCGGACAGTCTGTATGAAGGCTCAGGTCACAGTTCTAACGTCACTTGGGTGTTAATGGAGATACTAATTGTTCCCCACAACTAAGAGGCAAACTCCTTTGCAGTTCTGGCCAGGCCATTCTACACCAGGAACCAGGTTTGCTGAACTTGCTTTTAAATCTCCTCAGACAAATTCAGTTTAAACACAGCTCAGCCAGTCAGCGTGAAGGAGCTGAAGCCTGGCTTACAAATTATCATTACTAGAGAAACACCCAGAAGCCCCAACTGAGACCAGGGCCCCATTGCACTGGGAACTGCACAACAGAGCCAGTCCCTGCCCCAAGGAGTTTACAATCTAAACAGAAAAGACAGAGTCAGAGAAGGGAAGCATTATTATCCCCGTTTTACAGTGGGAAACTGAGGCACACCGGCCCTGGTTCAGCCAGCTACATAAGCAATGGAAACTGACATCAATGGGACTACTCACATGGTTAAGTTAGGCATGTGCTTACGTAACTTGCTGACTCAGGACCAGAGGGATCTAATGATTTGCCCAAGGCCACCCAGGGTGTCTTTGGCAGAGCCAAGAATTGAACCCAGATCTCCTGAGTCCCAGTGTCATACCACATGACCTATTTTCTCTCTTACAATGACTGTGATCTATCTTACTGCAGCACAGCTCACAAACTCCGGTTCAGCCTCATCTCCACTGGCCAAACACACGCTGACGCTGTCGGAGCCAGAACCCATTTAAAAACAGAGCTTGTATTCAGCAAACACCGCTTGAGCCCAAGCCTGGGCAAATCCTGCCAAGGTCTGACGGTGGAACCACCGCCCTTCTGACCGCAGGGTGAGGCGCCAGGCTGAAGAAAGGAAGGCTGGAATGCAGGATTCGTGTTCTAGAACAGCGCTGCTCTGCATTTCCGTATAGAGTGTTTTCCACAGGAGGCTCTCAAGGCACTTTACAGCAATTGACCCACGAAGCCTCACAGCATCCGCTGTGGAAGTCAGTATTTGACATTAACCCTGATTTCCAGGTGGGAGATGGGAGGCATAGGAAGGCTGAGTGACTCGTCCGCAATTTCACAGCAAGTACATTGCAGAGCCTGGGATAGAAATCTGCCTTCCCAACTTCCAGTCCTCTGCTTCAGCCAAAAGAACATCCCGTGCCTCTGTGAGATAAGCAAACTTTTCCATAAACTCAGCTTCACAGTTCAGTATTTTTGGCACTGGCTTCATTCTAAGATGATTGAAAGCGGCTGACAAACATTGTTTACCATTAATCCCAGCTCTGTTGGGCAACGTACAATCTGTTCATAGTGGCCTCACGTTAGACAACATAAAAGCAGGCTGCGAGCACCGCATTAAACAGTTAACAGGATTTTGCTTTATGGGAGGTTTGTTCAGGGGTCAGTCATTTGTGAAAGCCCGTTTCTACATCGATCTTACATAATTTTCAGCTGGCAGCCACCACATAATTCTGCAGATGCTGAAATGGGAAGGGAACAGTCCAAACATTTTGGTTAGGTTTCTCGTTCCATCCAGCATACATGTTGTGAATCAGATCACTTCTTTTCAGGGGAAATATGCGTTCAGACAACAGTACCTGCAGAGCCATCAAATCCAGAGATGAATGCCCGTCTGCAATCACAGGGCGCGATGTTCTCACTCTGGAATACAGAAGACGCAGCTAATTATTTACATCAGCAACAACAAAAGCAACTGATGACAAGTACATTGAAAAGCTTTGTTTCTCTTGAAGGACGCTGTCAAGTGTTTAAAAATTGTTCCTTTGGGACATTTAAGTATATGTGATTATTTTGTATTTATATCTGCTTGTTTTTTTAAACCTCCAGAACTTTTCTCCCACCAACTTCTGTAAACAGTGAAGTGCTGCAATTTGCTGATATTTATTTCACACTCAGCCTCTCATTTGGCAACAAACAGATCCTGCCTTTGAAGCTGCAAAGTGAGAAGAAGAGAACACACAGGCATTCCTTGATCTTGGAAACTAAAGTATATGGTCCATTAAATCTTTAAATGCCACGATATTTATTGATGTCCTCCAACTGGAGTTTACAAGAAGCCCATTTAGAATTTCTCCTCTACAACAATGCCATTAAAAAGGAGACTGTCAAGGTTGTTAGGCCATAAAACTTTTAAGCCTTTAGGAGATTTTGTAATTAGATACCAAGTCTTTTACTTCTACTTTACCTGTTCAAATCCAGCCCAGGTCAGACGTAACCAGAAGTTATTGGTTACCACTGGATGAGTGCTTACTTCCCTATGTGAAACAATTGGGAGGGGGAAGGGAGAGAGATGGGTAACTTCTGTCAAGATCAAAGTGTCCATATCATAAAACCATCTTAATTAGCATTTTTGTTGTCAATCTCAACAAAAACCCTAAATGACTGAATAGGCTGGGGACACAGAAACTCCCAACGTCCACAATCTGTTGCCAAAAATGGAAGAAGAAAAATTGTTAACCAAGGTGTCCCTGCATTTTAAAATGGCCAACACGCCCTGTTCTGGGATCTTGTTCAACCAAGATCGAAGGTCAGGATTGCTAAACTTGCCTCTAATTATCAGCATAAGTCAGCAAATCAGCTTAATCCTGGCCAGCCTAAATAGCCTTGGCTCAACAGAGTACCAGTCAAATGATCCAAGAAAAAAGTCTGCAAATCAGCATGGGATTATTCCCTGCCTCCTTGATTCTGCTGCAGCATTGAACAGCCATGAACAAATCAGAAACACTGTAGGGTTATTGTCAAACTAAATGTCATGGGCCCGATCCTCTATTGTGTCTAGCTTCCAGAGCGTGCAGCAGAATGGAAGGTGATCAGTGAGCTGGCTGGAATCTGCCCATATGTTTATTTTTTTTAAATCCTGTACTATGCTTCAAACATTAGTTATTAAACAGAAAAAAAAATTTTTAAATCTGGATATATTCCTCTCTATTCATATGAGGCAGCTCCAAAACCACCTGAGTGATTTAGGAGCATTCATCCCCTTACTTGCAGTGCTTTTAAGTCAGACACACTTCTGAAGATCCCACCCATTTTTAGTTTACTTCTCTTCCCTTTCTCTCAGCTCCCACAATGAGGAAAGACGTGAGTCTGTTTCACTTACATGGGCAGGTATTATCTAGTTAATTTCACTTTCAGGGTCTTACCCACTAACATAAGACTGCAATGTCTGGGTGACAAACACAACAGAGATTTAATGGCTTTATAAAAAACAACAGTGATTTTTCTAACACCCCTCACCCATGGGAATATTTCTCTTGGTCTTAGCTTTGGTAAAACCTTATTTAAAAAAATAAGAATCTTAATTTGAGGAAAAAATCTTCCCTGACAGCATCCCATACAGGGAAACATGCAGGAAACATTTAAAGCGGGGGAGAGTTGAAACTAAGCAAAGGGATAGAAGGGCCTTAAAGTACAATTAGTGGCTTTGAGCAGCATGGGAAGGAAGATGACTTAAGCAAAAGCCCTTTGTAGCTATCTATTTAGGTTCTTACAGAGCCACATCATCACAGTATCTGAGCAGCAGTTCATCTCCTGTTCCGTACAGCAATCCCTACTGTGCTAAGATTACCCAGTGTTTTGTGATAATCATACATGTGCTAAAATTAGCACTGTGCACCTGTGAATTCTGAGCCACTGCACGGTCGAAACAACCCATCTAATTGGAGCTCCTCTTGCAACTGGACTGGATTTTATCCCCGCGCAGACCCTAAAGCTGCTCCCCACCACATCTGCTGGGCTGCTGTCCAAACCTGTGGAATTTTAGGGCCCCATCCTGCAAGCCCTCAATCAAGTGAGCCTTCTTTGCTTAACTTCTTTGAAGTTAATGGTATTACTCACCTGAATAAATGTTTGCAAGGTCGGGCCCTTTAACACTCAGATCTATTGTGCTGAGTGCATTCAGCAGCACTGCAGGTGCATTCCAGCTGTAACGTACAGCAGCAATTAGGTGGGTGGCCCACTGGTTTTACAGGGGTGACCTTGATCCTCTGAGCATTTCAAACAAACCCTGCCACTTACTTGGCAGGTGCATCAGGACCCACATCAGTAATAATACCTGCACTGGTCAGAGCTGGAATAGGTCAGGTGGATGCTGTGTAAAATTCCTCTCCTCCATTGCTCCACAATTCTGCCCATTCATCAGTCCTAAACAACCACACATGCTGTTCCAGTCCGGAGCAGAGGGTGGCGATCCAGTCAACCCAAATGTGCGGGTATGAGCTGGGCAGACATTTACTAGCTGTGGGAGACCCCTCTGAAGTGATTGGACCTCACTGTGCTACCTTGCTCACAAGATGCCCTTCCATTCCCTCTGACTTCCTACCACTGGTTTAGGGATACAAATCAGGCTCAGTGTATAATACACTGTAGGAAATCAATGTAAGTAGCGCAGCCATTATTCAGCACTGGCTAAAACAGACACCGATCCAGGATATTGGCAGTCTCTGGAAAGGATATAAATTGGATTCCGAGATTCTAGGAAAAGATGGTTCTGTTTAAGAGCTCTGCAATGTGATGCTGTTGTGAAAAAGGCAAATATCATTCTGGGATGTATTAACAGGAGTACTGTGTGTAAAATACAGGAGGTAACTGTGCTCTATTCAGCACTGGTGAGGCCTCAGCTGGAGTACTGTGTCCAGTTTTGGGCACCACGCTTTAAGAAAGAGGTGAGTAAACTGAAGACAGCCCAAAAGAGCAATAAATGTTATAACAGGTTTGGAAAATATGACTTACAAGGAAAGGTTGAAAGAACTGGGCAAGTTTAGTCTAGAGAAGAAAAAGCTGAGTGGAGATTGGATAACAATCTTCAAATACGTAAAAGATTTTTATAAAGAGGATGGTTATCAATAGTTCACCAAGTCCACGGAGGGTAGGACAAGAAATAATCAGCTTAGTTTGCTGCAAAGGAGATTTAGGTTCAATATTAAAAAAATGCTTTCTAACTATGAAATAGTTAAGCACTGGAACAGGCTGTGGAATCCCTGGTGTTGGACGTTTTTAAGCATAGGTTAGACAAACACGTCAGGGGTAGTCTAGGGGGGACCAGTGCAGGTGGATGGACTTGAGGTTCCTTCCAGCCCTCTGTTTATATGCTTCTGTGCTTCTAGGTCTATGGAACTGAAAGGACAAATAAACCTGGAAAGCTAGGGATTCTGATTAGGTCTATAATACAATGGGGAAAAAGAAAACATTTTAGCCTTGGTAGGGAACCTGACATTAAAAGCCCTGCAGGGATCTTAGAGCTTACATGGACGAGTTGCTGCAACCTACTGAGAGACCTCGATTCACATTAACGCCCAGGAGAGTTAGGGCACTCAGCATGTCACAGTATCAGGGCCCTAAAACGTCAGCAAAATGCAGGTACTTTGAGCAACCAAGAAATGGAATAAAATTCCCCCCCATCTTAGGCCTTGTCCGAATTACTGATTTCCTTCTATTTCAGTCACTGGTGGTGCTGCACAAGTGTGAGTCCCGAATGTAGAAAAGCAAAGCTAGTAGTTGCATGGATGTTGTGAACCCCTGCTTAATGTCAGGATATACCGTGCTGTTGGAAATTGCACCTTATGGTGGTTTACCTGGTCTATCCTGGGGGTTTGTACTGGTGAAGCTCACCAATGGCTGAAATTGGGGCAATTCCCCACTGCTGACAAGACCTTGGCAGAGGCAACCCACCATGACACATGTGAGTCATGAAGCTGTATAATTAGCCATTTTCATTAATCAATTCCATTCAGACTGTTTCATTCTCTGTAGAAACCTGATGAACTTGCCCAACAGGAAGCAGGGATGCAGGGTTGTTTGCATTTCTGCATTCACTGTAGCAAAGACCAAAAGAGAAGGAAAAAAAAAAATCTGGAATCCTGCAGGTCACATTCCTTAACTCACGTGACCACAGTTCCAGGGTAGCAAAATGTAACTGGAGTTACATGCGGACAGAGAGGTAGCTTCAGGCACGAACGGCACAAACTGTAGCAGCTGCAGGGGAGCCCCTCACCCACCGCACAGAACTGAGGAGCTGATCTATTTGAAGGGAAACGTGTGAAGCGCGTTTTCCCAGGGCACGGCCACGTTCACCACTGCCTTGCACCTTGTGTCGTCACGTGCACCTGTGCAAAAAGGGTGTGAAACACTCTGATGTGGGAGCATTTCACACCCACTTTGCACAGGGGTAAATTCCAACCCCAACTGTGGGAAGGTGAGAGAGGTCAGGCCCTCTATTTTTGAAAATGGCTGAGGGAAGACGATCCCCTCTGTCCCCCAGGAACTCTGACATTCTCTAAGCAGAGCTTGCGTGAAGACTGAGGATACCGCCTACACACATTTATGCAGGCAAGAGGGGGTTCAACATTTTAAAGTTGCCTTGGGCTAAACAACTACAACAGATCAAGACAATCTTAATATTCTGGAGAGAGCCAATTATTCCAGCAACCATGATAATTAAACACCCATGCAGCGGGCCCCAGGGTCACCTTCTCTGACTGGCGCAGAGAGGAGTAACTCTGGGCACACAGGGATCCCAGGTCTGCAGATGGGAGGGGACCGGGGCCTCTGCAGCATGCTGCCCTCCCCACGGCCACCCCAGAAGCCCCTCCATGTGAGAGCTGCAGGTTAGGGCTCCCTAGCTCTGGAAAATATACTAGAAGGCCCAGGATGGGAGCAGCCATTTCTCTGGTACTCTTCCCTCTGTAGGCCATGGGCTTCCCTGGAGAAAGTAGAACCAGCAATGTTGACTTCCTACAGAAAAATAAACACTGACCATCAGAAAAAAAGACTCTAGAAACCCCATCTACAGCACCCCTTTGCATCATTCCCCAGCTCACCAAGCTTTTATATTGCAATTATTGAAACAAGCAAACCAAAAAGTAACCATAGCCATCTATGGACTTCTACTTTTCTTCTAGAAGGAAACATCCTTAATACTGAAATCTCTACCTGGTGTGCATCTCCAGATGGCACAATATAGGCTTGGATGGGCTCTGTGACATACTTGGAGGTCTTCATCACCTGTCGCAGCTGCCTGAGCAGCTCTGTAGTAATCTTGGGACTCATATTCCTACCTGCAATACAAATTCAGCACCCTGTGTTAGTATGTCTACACCAGCCCCTGTGGATTGTCAGGGCCTGATCCATTTCCCATTGAACTCAGTGGCAAAACTTTGGTGTCAACAGGGCAAGGATAAGGCCCCAGAATTCTGGTTTCCAGCTTCTTGCCCTCTTGTTTTCCTTGTTGTTTCCCATTTTGGTTCTTTGGCCAATGTTAAGGCTGAGAGATGAGGCTTAATCCATTAGGGCAGATCTTGCAAACACTTGTGCAAATTTTTTCTCACATCATTAAGTTACTCATGGGTAATTGTGCGATACACTGGCCTAGCATGTATGATCTGCACGCCTAGGGGCTGGCACCAACCCCTTTTTAGCTTCTCCTTTAGCTCCGGTGGTAGACTTCTGCAGTTCTGATGTCAAAGTTTCCAGGTTCAATTCCCATTGTGGGTCGTGGTGTCTGCATGCAGCCACGGTTTGTTACACATGCAGGAATGAGCCCTTAGTCCTTACCTCACCTTGCTGTGCACAGACACTGTAGTTTATATTCTCCAGGAGCACTGACTGCCCTGAGCTGCTCTGCCCATTAGCTACATCCATACCCTTAAAAGTGCAGTTTTCTGGCTTGAGCTGCAGCGCAGTGGTGATCGTCACAGTTTGCATGGCATTGGACAGTGAAGGAAATCCTGTCTAGTCTTTCCTTAACCAGATGCATAGTGGCTGCTATACAAGGTCTCAAATGGGGATAACAGGACAAGAAAGGGGCAAAGGGGGGGATGGGAGACGATGTCTTGACGGTCCCAGTCAAGAAGCAGATGAGGGTATAGACCATTCAATATGAAAAGGTTATCCACCAAGGCACTCACATTGGTGCATTATTTACCCTCACATTCTATTTCGGGCATCCCAATTAAAGGACATTTTGAAAAGAAGATTTATCATCCAATAAACGAATAGCTCAGGATTTCTTTTACCGCGGGCACCCATCCCTTCTGGCCCAGAAGGCCCCATTGCCAACTTGTCTTGAGCATTTGTCATGCAGTGAATGAATCCCCACCTGTTTTATTGTGTTAGCAAAAACAAACATAGCTCAGGCAGAAGTTACGGGCTTGATGCCGAGATTAGTGGGTGAGGTTCCCTGGCCTGGCTAAGGCAAAAGGTGAGACCCGGTGATCATAAGGGTCCTTTCTGGCCTTGAAACCTGTGGGCAGGTCCACACTATAGGCTTGCATCGGTGCTACTGCAGCACTTCTGGTGAAGAGCTCTCCCGTCAGCTTAATAAGTCCACCTCCACGAGAGGCAGTAGCTACGTGGGCAGGAGGTAGGGTTTCCAATTTTCTAATCACAGAAAACTGAACACCCTTGCCCCGCCCCAAGGCCTGCTCCCCGCTCACTCCATCCCTCTGTGACTCGCTCTCCCCCACCTTCACTCACTTGCTCATTTTCACCAGGCTGAGGCAGGGGGTTGGGGTGCGGTCGGGGATGTGGGCTCTGGGCTGGGGCCAAGGATGAGGGGTTTGAGGTGTGGTAGGGGGCTCCGGTGATGGGGCAGGGGTTTGGGAGGGGGTGAGGGCTCCAGTCGGGGGTGCAGGCTCTGGGGTGGGGCCAGGGATAAGGGGTTTGGGATGCAAGAGGGGGCTCCAGGCTGGGGCTGAGGGGTTCAGAGTGTGGGAGGGGACTCAGAGCTGGGGTAAGGGGTTGGGGCGCAGTGGGGAGAGAGGTGTGGGCTCCGGGACGGAGTTTGGGTACAGGAGGGGCCTCAGGGCTGGGGCACGGGGTTAGGAGGGGGTGAGCCCAGCGTTTACCTCAGGTGGCTCCTGGGAAGCAGTGTCATGTCCCTCCAGCTCAGGGGTGGCCAGGTGGCTCTGTGTGCTGCCCCCGCCCACAGGCACAACCCTCAGCTCCCACTGGCCATGGTTCCCAACCAATGGGAGCTGCGGAGCCAGCGCTCAGGGAAGGGTCAGCACGCAGAACCCGTGACCATCCCCGAGCCGGAGGGACATGTCGCTGTTTCCAAGGACCTGCGCAGAGTCAGGTAGGGACTCGCCTACCAGCCCCACTGCACCACCTAACTGGACTTTTAACGGCCCAATCAGCGGTGCTGACCAGAGCTGCTAGGGTCCCTTTTCGACCAGGTGTTCTGGTCGAAAACCAGACAATGGCAACCCAAGTGGGAGAAGCTCTCCGACTGACATAGCTTTGTCTACACAGGGCAGGGGGTTAAGGTTGGTATAACTACATTGCTTCGAGGTGTGGATTTTTTACACCACTGAGCAACATAGTTATACTGAAGTAAGTGGGTAGTGTAGACCCGACCTATGAAACAGACACAGACATAGAATTCTGCATAGGACATTTCTGTCTCGAACTTCAGTTAGTTCACACAGTGCATCTCCCTAGGGCTGGTAGTGGAAAATAATGGCACACAAGAGATGGGTCTTAGTTAGTCACAGTTTTGTCTACCCGATCTATTTTTAAAAGTCCCAAACACTTATTATTTTAATGTACAATTTCTACTGCAGTAGCACTTAGAAGCCCCAGCTGATTTCAGGGACCCATGCTTGTCACTGCACAAACACATAAGAGGAGATAGTCCCTGCCCTAAAGAGCTTACAGGCTGCATAGAAAGACAGAGGAAAAAAAGGGTGGGAGAAATAAAATAGTATCATCTCCACTTTAGAGAGAGAGATTTGAGATTCAGTGATTTACCAAAGATCACACAGGAAGTCTGTGGCTGAGTCAGGACTTGACCCAAGAACTTCTGAACTCACTCCAACATCTTAATCACATGATCATCCTTCCTCTCCTAACCAATGGGGACAAGCCACATGTGGTCCTTGTGAGCTGTTCTTCTGCCTGTCTGCAGCAGAGCATAGTATTTTTATTTTACAAATATATTTCTGAAGGAAAAAGGAGAAAACAAACCCCAAATGCTAATATGCACCATGGGTGAAATCCTGGTCCCAACAAAGCCAATGGCAAAAACCCCATTGACTTTCAATGGGGCCAGGATTTCACCCTCTAGCTATTTCCACAGCAAGCTTCCAAAGCTATATACTGTTTCTACGCGGTGGTGTACAGTGATCTTATTCTGATCACTCTTTTCTGTCTCATGTAATGAGCTGATCATTTCCCTTCACTGATGATAGATGTCCACAAGAAGACAGAAACAATCTGACGGTCAGTTAGAAAAAGAAAGAAAACCCTTCCCTTAACTCGTAAGCACACAGTTCCCTTTCTAGGCATGTGCTTTGTCCCCACGAGCCTGAAATAGAAACTGATGTGGTACACTGATTACAGAAGCAAAGAACAAGGCTTTGATTAACTGTTAATGAATCCCCCAAGTGACAAGCGAAAGATTCTGAAGAAGGCAGGAAGGACTGTCCCCAAGCACGACCCTAATAAAGTCTGCACTGCAATATTAGAAACTCTGAGATCTATTAGCAGTGAAACCCATATTAAGGATGCCATCAGTAACTCCTGCTTTCTAAGTAACTATTTTAAAGTATCCCCAAGGTTTCCCGTAGAATTCTTTTCTTTGTTTCCTTGGGGGGTCACTTAACCTGGTCACTCTATTTTTAAGAGCATAGCTGACCTTTCCCCTCAGCAGTAAATATAATCATGTGTTAAGTTAAAATCACTTCTCTATAATTATTTACTCACTCAGTGATTAAAACCAAGCAGCACTGAAATTAAAGTAACTGTCCCACTAGTGAAAGATGCAACCGAATCCTCCGCCTTGACATTTCAAAGCCATCAAATAACTGTAGCCACATTACCTGCTTTCTGTAGCTTTCCCCTCAAGTTCTGATTCCTCTTGCCTTTGATGGAACAAATACCAGTTGGCCCTTTGATCTCCCTTAATAAGCTCAGCGTTGCCTGAGAAAGCAAAGGGCAAACATTAATTGTCTTCCAGACTTTGGCCACAGTAAACTTTCTTATCCCACAATGCATAGCTTTGAAGGCAAGAATGTTACAGTACAGGAAACTTCCACCTAAGATTCTAGACCAGAGATGCTCATACTGTGGTCCATGCACACTGGTGGTCTGCATAGCACTTAATGGTGGTCCATGGACAGTTGGAAGCTCAGAAGATGCATCCTCTTTACATCCAGCTTCTATTATACTGCAAGAAAAGCAGCTAAAAAATACATTAAGACTGGGATTTTCAAAGAAGTTTAGTGAAACAAAGACACGCAACACCCACTGAATTTCAGTCTCAGCTTCAACACTTTTTTCAATACTCCTTTTCTCCACGTAAGTAACTGCTGTAGTTATTACGTAGATGTTATGGGATTGTGAGGAAGGAAGGAAGTTCACATCCGTGACACGTGAGTTCTATTAAGATGGTCTCAACCCTATGAAAAGTACGACATACCCTGTGCTAGCTCTCTCATACTTCTTTTGTGTTAATCTGTTGATGGATACACTGTACAGTATACTGCTGGGGCAGCATGTAATGTCAGTGACCCCACAGATAATGTATTCAGTCATCAAGCTATAATAGTTTAATCGTCGGCATTCATATAGAGCTTTACACATTCAAAGCATTGCATAGACATTAAGCTTCACAGCAAGCCCATGAGGTAGATTAGTGTTCCCTTCCCCGTTTTACAGTGGAGAAACGGAGGCAGAGTTGCAGTAACATCAGTAGGGCCAGTCAGCGAGTCAGTGGCAGTCAGGACTAGATCTCAGGACTTCCTAGTGCCCAATGCAGTGTGCATTCTTCTAATTTAAATAATCAAATAGACAAACCTCTTTTATGAAAATACTAAGCCGGCATCTCTAATCTATGCTCAGCAGCAGATTTCTCTTTATGAAGCCTGCTCTTGTTTAGAACGTGTGTGTAGACATGCACTGACAGCTTAAACATACAAAGCAAGTTTCTATGCAGAAAAATAGCAGATCCGATGCTTGTCTTCTATGGAGGGTTATATCATACAGCTTTATTTTGGAAATAACTCATTTTGGATGAAAGAAACAAAAAAAATTGGGACAAATCATATTTTCCTGTCATAAAAGATTTTAGTCTAATATTATCCTTGGTCAAGTCATCTATAGACTTTTCCTATCTTAAGCCCATTCTGTCAACTGACAGCACCAGGACACTATTCATAAAATGAGAGACAAGATAACTTATCCTACCACATTAAGCAGGTAATGTTTGAATTGCAATCTTGCATGTCTAGCCCCAATATATGGGTTATGTAATAAATCTAATATTACTGAAGATTTGTTTTTCATTTCTATTCAGAAATTCTGATTTACCAAGTATTTTCTGTGTGCAAGACAAAACGTAACAGTATCTGTTTGCACAAATGCATATGACACAGCAGGAAGTTCTGTCACTGTGGCTCTGATCCTGTAGACATTTTGTGCAGGCTCAACTTTAAACATGCAAGTAATTTCACTGAAGTCAGTGACTGCTCACAGGCTTAATGTTGAGCCCATGAGTAAAGGTTTGTAGAAGCAGAGGATAAGTTCATGTGTCTACGGGATAGCACATAGGTTAGAGGTGAGCCTAAATTTTCAAAAGTGATAAGTGATTCTGGGGTGCCCTGCTTAAGACCCCTTACAGGGGACAGATTTTCAGAAAGCACTGACCACCAGCCCTCAGGCTTCTTTAGACCATCTCAAGCAGGGGCACTGGAACTAGGGGCTCAGCACTTCCCTCCACCCTGGCTTGAAGTAATAATAGCAACCAAATGCAGGGCTTCCAAGCACCCCCTCTGTAAAATTGTTCCAGCCCCGCCCCGATCCCAAGTTGTGCACCCAAAAATTTAGGCACCCCAAAACCAAAAGAGTGAATTTGTGTGGGGGGGTGGAGGGTGAGAAAACCTGGATTTGTGCTGGAAATGGCCCACCTGATGATCACTTTAGATAAGCTATTACCAGCAGGACAGTGGGGTGGGAGGAGGTATTGTTTCATATTCTCTGTGTGTATATAAAGCCTGCTGCAGTTTCCACGATATGCATCTGAGGAAGTGAGCTGTAGCTCACGAAAGCTTATGCTCTAATAAATTGGTTAGTCTCTAAGGTGCCACAAGTACTCCTTTTCTTTTTCCAAAACCACTAGTCACTTTTGAAAATGTACACCATGCTATTTACCTTTTATTATTGTTTTATGCCAATGACTATGAAATTAAAAATAAATGACAGCCTGCGTTTACCAGTTTAAAAACTATATTTTTTTTCTGAGTAGCAATATTCTGTTAATGAATAGCTGTGAGTAGCTGGGACATGGAAGAGGGTTAGGATTGTTGATAAGACATGGTATAATCTGTGGGTTATAAAAAAATGAAATGCACACAAAATATTGACGTTCACATTCTAAGGCAGACACTGTCTAAAAATAATAATTCTGGGACTATTACCATTGTCAGTTCAAATGGTGTATTTATTCCATGCCCTAGATGAGGGGTGGGCAAACTACAACCCGCGAGACAGATCCAGCCCATCAGGGCTTTGGATCCGGCCTGCGGGACTGCTACTCCCATAGCGCCGCGGGCCCCGAGCTGCTCGCGGAAGCGGCCAGCACCATGTCCCTGAGGCCCCTGGGGGAGGAGGGGCAGAGGGCTCCGTGCACTGCTGTCGCCTGCGGGTACCTGCCCCGAAGCTCCCATTTGCCGCAGTTCCCCACTCCGCACACTGCCCTCACCTGCGGGTACACCCCCAATGGGAGCTGCAGAAGGTGTACCTGCAGGCCCTCTGCCCTGCTTCCCCCAGACCCCAGTGCATGTTGCTGCCAACCCGGAGCCGCTCCAGGTAAACGGCGCCGGGCTGGAGCCCGCACCCCTCCCGCATCCTAACCCCATGCTCTGAGCCCCCTCTCACACTCCGCACCCCTCCTGCATCCCAACTCCTTGCCCTGAGCACCTTCCTGCACACTGCACCCCCTCCCACACCCTGCATTCCCTCCTGTACCCCAATCCCCTGCCCCAGACCTACATTCATGACCCCGCATGCAATTTCCCCACCCAAGTGTGGCCCTCGGGCCAAAAAGTTTGCCCACCCCTGCCCTAGATATTCTGTCTTTTTGTTCTGTGTACAGCCTTGCTCCATGACTGGGGTTCCGAGGCATTATGGCAATACAAATAGTAAATAAATAATAATAATTAATAATTCACACCACATTCATCCTCATGATAGCTGAGCCTCAGGGACAGTGTTTGTCATAATCTAAATGGAAGGCTGCTATTCTTCCATGGGGGCAGGACATACCTGGGATCTGCACTGACTATAGCCCTTTAGAGAAACTCGATATCTAGCACTAAGCTTACAAAATATATATATCAGCGATGTGTGGTCACTGGTGCCAGATTGCCCAACTACACCTAAAACATACTTTCATACCGCTACGCACACGTGCTGTCTAAAACTTTGGTATTACAAGGGGCTATATATTAATAAAATGTAGCAATCTAAAACCCCTTGTCTGGTCTACAGAACGTTGCTAAACCAAAAAAAAAAAAAAAAAAAAGGCTAGAGCTGAAACTGGCAACGTTACCAGCAACTGTTACAACCCTCCCCTCCCCACATAAACCCTATACACAGAGGGTGTCCAGACTTCCCAAGGCACAGCGTCTGCTTTCTTTAGCCCCGCAGGATCTGACTCCCATCCATCAAGACTTCATGCTTCGGCTCCGCATTCCTGTTCCTCGGTGTCTGGGCAAACGAGCCTGAAATGCAGCACGCTGAAGTAGGCTCTGTTTGGGCAAGACCCCCAGAAGCCGGATTTATCTAGCCAGCCGGGCAAACCCGACAAGCCGAAAACACCCCCCCCCTCCCTTCCCTTCCCTTCCCTTCCCTTCCCTAGGGCAGCACCCCTGGGGCTTTTTGCACACATCGCCCTGCACGGGGTCTTGTCTGATTGTTACCTTTGACACCCTATTTAGCACCATCAGGTTCTCTCCCCCCCTGCCCTGCCCTCTCAGCTCCCCCTCTGTGCACCTGGCGGAGGGCTTCAGACGGTGCCCTGCCCCCTGCGTGCACAGGATGCGGCGGGGCTTTGCGCCCCGCAATTGCCCCACCTGAGATTGCCGCCGCCGCCGCCGCTTCCCGGAGGCTGCCCCTGCAAAATTGACGTCCCCGCCCACGTGGGCAGCCCGGGCGGAAGCCAGGGGTGGAGCGAGCCCCTTGCCGTGACGTCACCGGAGCCGCCGCCGCCGCTTGCTCCCCGCTGCTGACGTCAGGAGGCGTCAGGCCGGCTCGCGTTCATTGGCGGCCCGAAAGCTGCCGGCGGGAGGCGGGGCGCGTGGGCTCGCTGCTTGCACGAAACAGCGTTGGCGAGGCCCCCCGCTGGGCGGTGCATGGCGGCTGTCTCTCTCTCTCTCTCTCTCTCTCTCTCTCTCTCTCTCTCTAGAAAGAGCAGCAGGGCTGTTCCAAGGAGACCGGTCGATTTAGGGCCAGCAGCCGTCCCTGTTGGCACTTTACATTATTTTCATGCATGCAGCTAGTCCTGGGCGGAGAGAAAAATAGTGGCTGTGAGTTCATCTGGGGTCCCCTCTCAAATCCAAGAATATCACGAACATTCATTTTCCGTAAAGATGTCCAGTTCTGCCAAGCTTAGTGTTGCAGCAATCCACGGAGAAAGTGCTGTGAGCAATGGTTGCAGGGATGGATTAAGGTCAAAGCAGAGTCACCATCATTTGGGGGGGGCTATTAGAAAGACTGGCAGACCATCCTCCCGGAAAGCCCTTCCTTCTACCCCTTGTCTCCTGCCGCCTCTTCAGCTTCCTTCCCCCATGCAGCTTCTCCCAGCCTGCGCCTTGAATTTCTCTTGAGCCCTTGTGCCTCCATCCTGTAAATTCTTGGAGCCTGGAGGCCCTGTGCTCACTGAACTGCAGTGTTGTGTGTGAAGGACTGGGAACTGGGTTTCTAACTGATTTATGGCTGAATTCATGTCCCTATACCATACCTCATGTCCAGGTCCCAAAGTTCCTACCTTAGGGCTCTTTGTACTCAACGTGAATATTCACTTGCTTAAAGACATATGCTCGGGTAATTTGCTGGATCAGGACCAGAATGCTGTCAGCCACTTGCAGGATTGCGCACCTATTCACAAAGTGCAAGGGACATGTCCCCTAAAGTCACTGTGGGTTGAGAGCTCAGCACCTTGCTAGATTGATGCCTAAATCAATCCTGGCCATCCATGTCAGAGTTTCCAGGGTTTCCCATCTGGATTTTAACAGGACAACCTCATGCTTGGGTCTTCAACTCACTTAGGGGACCTCTGAAGTACCATCCTCTCGCTGTGTGTTGTGAATAGACCACATTACGATGGCTGGGTTTTGTCCCATTAGAGAGTAGGAACTCTAAGTCAAGTGCTGGCTGGAAAGTAAGCGAAGAGTACACATTCTGGCCTTGATCCTATGTAGTGGATAAGATCAGTAGGGACCGACTGGATCTAGAACCTAGGGTTAGCTGAATTCTCCCTCTCCCTCAGCCTGATCTCCCTAGCGATTGTTTCATGGGGATGCGAATGGCTGGGGAACACACCGCAGCTGTTGTTAACAAAAGCCACAACAAACAAACAAACTTTCAGCTTCTCTTCGTTCCCTTTCACTTGAGTTCAACAGTGACAACCTGTCTTCTTACCAGAAGCTCCTCATCCCCGTCCTCTGTGCTTCCCTTTAGTTGCACACAGTTAGCATGTTTTTAACGAGACACCTGCAAGCATCTCTGTGCCACACCGGAGGGTTTAACCCGTTGTTTGCATACTGCTGAATAAACTACATCATTGCAGCCACGGCCTGGTGGAGTGAGCATGCACACTTGAGATGGAGAGCACACCCTGGCTGTGCTGTTGTTTACCTGTACCATGGAGAGCCATGCTCAGGAGCAATTAGGGGAATGCTGATACACAGGCTGCATGGGCCCATAACAGCCACTGCTAACTTCATCATTTCTGAGTCTCAGGAAACAATGCTTACTACCTTGTCTGTGGCATCTTTCTGGCAGCCAGATAACAATACCTAGTTCCCATACAGCACTTTCATCAGTAGCTCTCAAAGCACTTTAAACATGCAAGTAATTCCACTGAAGTCAATACCAATAAGTCTCGAGCCACACTGACTTCGTGGGAGGTGTCCCCAATGCTTTCTCAGTAGGTGCTCAATCCTGCCAGTTCCTGAGAGCATCCTGGTCCCGATCCAGCAAAGCACCTAGCTTTAACCAATAAGGGATCAGTATCATTCTCCCCATTTTACAAATGGGGATGCTAAGGCACAGAGAGGGAAGTGACTTGCCCAGGGTCACCCAGTAGGCTTGTGGCAGAGCCAGGAATAGAACCCAGGTCACCAGAAACCCCATCAAGTGCTCTATCCACTACTAGGCCATGCTGCCTTTACCACCCTGATGTGTTGGGGCCACGCAGCTGCTTTGACTTTATTAGACAGGCAGAAGGAAGGGGTGAGGGAGGACAAAGAGCCATGGGGAGGGGAGATGAATAGCAAGAACCTCCTAGTATGGGGGAAGCAGAGGAGGTGGATTGATGAAATTGGTGCCCCATGGCTGTTCACCCCTCTCTTCTAAATCTGTCAGCCCATGACAGGCTACTGTGTCTACTCTCTGCCTTTCCTCTCATCTCCTCCCTCTGTTGCAGTCCTATAAACAGAGGTAAGGCTTATGGGTTAACAAGCTAGGTCAAGCCTTTCTGTACCAGTCCCCTCACTTAATGAGAACCTTTAAGGGACTTTAACTCAAGGTCACTACCATTGCGTCCCCAGCTATTTTGCCTACTGGGCCTGTGAACAGCGCAATGATGGCATTCATGACAAATCAGTTATTTATCCCTCTGGCCTTTTGCTACATTCTCTCCTTCCTCCCATCCATCCTCCTCCTCTTCCTCCCATCCACCCTCCTTTTCTTGTCTTAGCTCATATACAGAATTGCATTTTGAGTGGTTCAGACTACAGCTACTCAGAAGATTTCCAGCTGAATAGTTTTCTGTTGGAAAATGCCAGTTCAGAGACATGCAGATTCCCCAGGCAGGGAACCTCCAAGCTCTGACGGTCCAACACATCCCAGCTCAAATCAGGGCTCTCAGGGTTTCAATGACAGCCAGTCCCCTGGCAGTGCAGTAGGGATCAAAGCAGGGCTGTTTGATCTTCAGGCGGGTTGATGAGTCTCATCCGTTTGGGTTGTTTTCCTAAATGTGGTTTTGGAACTCCCATTCTGCATGGCATTTTGAAATCTCAAGTTTTTATTTCAACACAGAATGACATGTTTTTGACATTTCAGCATTTCCGGCAGAACAGGAATTCCAGCTACTGACCAGCCCTAGTTAAAACATCTGAACACTGTAAAATATGTTTTACTTCACAAGCACAGCTAGCGTGTAAGGATCATACCTTTATTTTCTACATTCCGCGTCCTGGAATCTCTAAGGAATGTTGCCTTTTGCAGTGTCAGGTACCTGTTTTTGTGTTCTGCTCAGGGCAAAGGAGACACATGCTGTGTGCTCTTGTAGCCATCCTCCTGAGCTGGAGGGCACAGAAAGAAATAACTGCATCCACCTTCTCCACCCTACAGGATCATATCACTGGGCCACACGTTAGCAGAGTAACCAGAATTATCAGACAAGCCCAGCCTAAATTCTGGAAACACTGCTAGTATGATGTTGATTTCCTTGACCATTGGCTGCAGGAGAATCAATCTCCAAGTAACCCACCAAGTGCAGCTAGCCACCTAATTGGGCAGAAAGGGAGTGAGACCAGCAGAATAAGGACAATGGACTTCAAAAAAGCAGACTTTGACAAACTCAGAGAAATGGTAAGTAAGGTACCATGGGAAGAAAATCTAAGAGAAAAGGGAGTTCATGAGAGCTGGCAGTTTCTCAAGGAGCCAATGTTAAAGGCAAAGGAAAGAGGAGAAGAACAGTAAGAGGCCAATATGCTTCCATCAGGAGCTCTTTAATTACAAGAAAATCAAAAAGAAATCCTACAAAAAAATCAAAACATGGACAAGTTGCTAAGGAGAAGTACAGAAGAATAGCAAAGGCATGTAAGACAAAATCAGAAAGATTAAGGCACAAAATTAGTTACACCTAGCCAGGGATATAAAACAATTAGAAGAGGTTCTTTAAATACATTACGAGCAAGAGAAAGATGAGAGAAAGTGTAAGTCCTCTATTTAGGAAGCAAGGAGAACTACTAACTGACAACATCAAGGAGGCGGAGATATTTAATGCCTGTTTTGCATCAGTCTTCACTAAAAAGATTAACAGCGAACAGATGCTCAACACAGTTAATATTAACAATAAGGGGGAAGGCACTCAAACCGGAGTAGGGAAAGAACAGGTTAAAGAATATGTAAATAAGTTGGATGTATTCACGGGGGCACAGCCTGATGAAATTCATCCAAGGGTACTTAAGGAACTAGCTGAAACAATCTCCAAACCATTAGCAATTATCTTTTGAGAACTCATGGAGGATGAGTGAGGTCTCAGAGGGCTAAAGAAGTGCAAACAAAGTACCTGTCTTTAAAAAGCGGAACAACAAGGACCCAAGGAATTATAGATCAGTCAGTAACTTCGATACCAGGAAAGACACTGGAACAAATAAGTAATCAATCAATTTGTAAGCACGTAGAGGATAATAGGGTTATAAATAATAGCCAGCCTCATTACTATGAGGTGGTGCACAACTGGTTGAAAGACCATGCTCAAAGAGTAGTTATCTATAGTTCACTGTCAAACTGGAAGGGCGTATCTAGTGGGATCCTGCCAGGGCCAGTCCTGGGCCCAGTACTATTCAATACTTTCATTAATCATTTGGATAATGGAATGGAGAGTATGCTTGTAAAATTTGCAGATGATACCAAGCTGGGAAGGGTTGCCAAACTTTGGATGACAGGATTAGAATTCAAAACAACCTTGAGAATTGGAGAATTCATCTGAAATCAACAAGATGAAATTCAATAAATACAAGTGCAAAGTGCTACACTTTGGATGGAAAAAATCATATGCACAGCTACAAAATGGTGAATAACTGGCAAGGTGGTAGTACTGAACAGGAATTGGGGGTTATAATGGGTCACATATAGTGGAATATGAGTCAACAATGTGATGCAATTGTGGAAAAGGACTGAGAATATCTGGGGCGTATTAACAGGAAAGTCATATGTAAGGCCCCTCTGCCATGTACATTGGCCATACTGGACAATCTCTACACAAAAGAATAAATGGACACAAATCAGACGTCAAGAATTATAATGTTCAAAAACCAGTCTGAGAACACATCAACCTCCCTGGACACTCAATTACAGACCTAAAAGTGACAATTCAACAAAAAAAACTTCATAAATAGACTCCAACAAGAAACTGCAGAACTGGATTTAATTTGCAAACTGGACACCATCAAATTAGGCCTGAATAAAGACTGGGAGTGGATGGGTCATTACACAAACTAAAAACTGTTTCCCCTTGCTAATTTTTCACCTTACTGTTACTCACACCTTCTTGTCAACAGTTTGAAATGGGCCATCCTGATTACCACTACAAAAGTGATTTTTCCTCCTGCTGATAATAGCCCACTTTAATTGATTTGTCTCATTAGAGTTGGTAAGGCAACCCCCATCTTTTCATGTTCTGTGTGTATATATCGTCCTACTGTATTTTCCACTCCATGCATCTGATGAAGTGGGTTTTAGCCCACAAAAGCTTATGCCCAAATAAATTTGTTAGTCTCTAAGGTGACACAAGTACTCCTCATTCTTTTTGCTGATACAGACTAACACGACTACCACTCTGAAACCTGTACTCTAGTCTAGTATTCCTTAAATTTCTTCTGTATATCAAGACACATGTTCTCTTGTGGACACGTCCCTTTCCAGTCCTCCTCACTGCACACTATTCTTCTCAATCCCAATCTCACAATTCCCTGAGGCAAATACAGTATTTGATTATTACATGAAAAAATTATTAAGGAGACAAGGTGAAAATAAACTCACTTTCATGCAACAGGAGTGACTGAATCCCACTTCCCTCCTCTGCCATTTTGTATCTCTCCTGTATCCTTCCTCTCAGTCTTCTCATTTATTAGGACTGAGTCTCCCTTCGTTACCTGCCATTTTCTTTGTTCTCATGTCTCTAGGATTCCAGGTCAGCTTGCAATTTGGTCCTGTCCCCCTGTATGTTTCTATCTCTTCTAGTGATGCTGTCACCTGCGAATTTGATCGTGGCTGAGATTACACAAAGGGAACATCTTGCGAAGATATGAAAGGATTGTGCAATGTGTCTTTCTCTTCAGATGGTCCAAAAAGCCTCTGATAAATCTAGAAGATCCCTGAGTATGTTACAACTAGCAGGAAATAGAATTCTTTGAAGGCTGATGTATGCTTCCCCAGGCGACAGGCAGTTCTGCAGATCACCTGGCACTGTTTTGCAGGCCACACCCTGAGGGCCTCTGCTTCTATCCCTGGTTCCTTTGGTTCACTTCACTGTGAGCATTCTAAAGCTCTTGATGAGGATTCACAGCAGCTTGTCAAACTGTAGCAAATCGGCCTGAGTCTCCCTTCATTTGCCCTGCTTTTACCTCAGCATAGCTCATTTGACTTCAGCGGTGTTGCTCCTAATTTTAGCCAGTGTCAAGTGAGAGGAGAATGAGGCCCCATGTTGTCCCTATGGATGGCAGATGATTTCTGTACGTTGTGGTGACTTAAATTGATTCCTTCTGTAATGAGGGTCCCTCATGGAGTTTAGCTGCAGCATAACCTCATTCTTGGGCTCTAGCTCAGCACAGCTACCAAAATATGTCACCATTCCATTGCTTCACTTAGTTCCTCAGCAGAAAAGTCACTGTCCACTTTTCTGGGTAAATTATCAATTTTCAGTTTCTATTTTTTCTGGATTTGTATAGCATAATAAGGACAGGATCAATTATTATGAAATCTGATCCCTTTCCCCCAATTGCTCCTGAGTGGAAATGCTGTCTGCCAAGTTACTTTGCCACTGGCAAATTTTTACAGGTGCATTATAACTTAAACCCCACTGCTGAGCTGACCATTGCTACAGAATTTTGAAGAGCAAGGCTACAAATTAAGGGAAAAGTTCTGGTTTTCAGTTGCTTCCAGGCTGTAGTAAGTTTGCTGTAGACTGGGTCTCTCCAGGGGACTCTCCAGAGTGGCTCACACAGGGTAATATGATAAAGTGGCCTGTGGAACTTTAACTATCGGGGAACAACACAGTAGATCTGCATGTTTTCATTGAGAATGAACTCGGCCTATGAGTAATTTCTGTTCATCCAGCCTGGAAGATAAGAGTACAAGTGACTATTATGGTTGTGCAAACATAGGGCCTGATCCCAAGCCTCTGAAGTCAGTGGGAGAAAAGGAGTCTTTCTACTGACAGCTCTGGGCTTTGGGTCAAACCTTTAAGTTGTATTAAAGAAAGTATATACATTTGCCTACAAACTGGGTGCCACCCTCAGGCTTTTGGAATGTTGCTCATGAGGTCTTCCTTGTTGCAGAATCTAGGCAACTTTGATGTATTCTTACCTAAAGACAAATAAGAAGAAGTCAAGGAAAGTGTGGGCGCTTTACTGAATGAGGAAGGCAACCTAATGACAGAGGATGTGGAAAAAGCTAATGTACTCAATGCTTTTTTTTGCCTGTCTTCACAAACAAGGTCAGCTCCCAGACTGCTGCACTGGACAGCACAGCATGGGGAGGAGGTGACCAGCCCTCTGTAAAGAAAGAAGTGGTTCGGGGATATTTAGAAAAGCTGGACGAGCACAAGTCCATGGGGCCGAATGCGCTGCATCCGAGAGTGTTAAAGGAGTTGGCGGATGTGATTGCAGAGCCAATGGCCATTATCTTTGAAAACTCATGGCGATCGGGGGAGGTCCCGGACGACTAATAAAAGGCTAATGTAGTGCCCATCTTTAAAAAAGGGAAGAAGGAGGATCCTGAGAACTACAGGTCAGTCAGCCTCACCTCAGTCCCTGGAAAAATCATGGAGCAGGTCCTCAAGGAATCAATTCTGAAGCACTTAGAGGAGAGGAAAGTGATCAGGAACAGTCAGCATGGATTCATCAAGGGCAAATCATGCCTGACGAATCTAATTGCCTTCTACGATGAGATAACTGGCCCTGTGGATGAGGGGAAAGCAGTGGATGTGTTGTTCCTTGACTTTAGCAAAGCTTTTGAAACGGTCCCCCACAGTATTCTTACCAGTAAGTTAAAGAAGTATGGGCTGGATGAATGGACGATAAGGTGGATAGAAAGCTGGCTAGATTGTCGGGCTCAACGGGTAGTGATCAATGGCTCCATGTCTAGTTGGCAGCCGGTATCAAGTGGAGTGCCCCAAGGGTCGGTCCTCGGGCCGGTTTTGTTCAATATCTTCCTTAATGATCTGGAGGATGGTGTGGATTACATCCTCAGCAAGTTTGCAGATGACACTAAACTGGGAGGAGAGGTAGATACGCTGGAGGGTAGGAATACGATACAGAGGGCCCTAGACAAATTAGAGGATTGGGCCAAAAGAAATCTGATGAGGTTCAACAAGGACCAGTGCAGAGTCCTGCACTTAGGATGGAAGAATCCCATGCACCGCTACAGACTAGGGACCGAGTGGCTCGGCAGCAGTTCTGCAGAAAAGGACCTGGGGTGACAGTGGACGAGAAGCTGGATATGAGTCAACAGTGTGCCCTTGTTGCCAAGAAGGTCAATGGCATTTTGGGAGGTATATGTAGGGACATTGCCAGCAGATCGAGGGACGTGATCATTCCCCTCTATTCGACATTGGTGAGGCCTCATCTGGAGTACTGTGTCCAGTTTTGGGCCCCACACTACAAGAAGGATGTGGAAAAATTGGAAAGAGTCCAGCGGAGGGCAACAAAAATGATTAGGGGACTGGAACACATGACTTATGAGGAGAGGCTGAGGGAACTCGGATTGTTTAGTCTGCAGAAGAGAAGAATGAGGGGGGATTTGATAGCTGCTTTCAACTACCTGAAAGGGGGTTCCAAAGAGGATGGATCTCGACTGTTCTCAGCGGTAGCAGATGACAGAACGACGAGTAATGGTCTCAAGTTGCAGTGGGGGAGGTTTAGGTTGGATATTAGGAAAAACTTTTTCACTCGGAGGGTGGTGAAACACTGGAATGCGTTACCTAGGGAGGTGGTGGAATCCCCTTCCTTAGAAGTTTTTAAGGTCAGGCTTGACAAAGCCCTGGCTGGGATGATTTAGTTGGGGATTGGTCCTGCTTTGAGCAGGGGGTTGGACTAGATGACCTCCTGAAGTCCCTTCCAACCCTGATATTCTATGATTCTAAGGTTCAATTGATTATATTACATTATAAAACTGTAACGGGCAAGGACCATGTAAAGGACCACGCGCACTGAATCTTTATCGATGTGACGATATTTGATCAATACAACCTAAGCTAATAAATATACTTACTGAACAGCATTATTGTTGACAGATTTCACAAGGGCAGACTGAAGTATGGCTATGTAAATGTTTGGACTCTCCCCTACAGCGCCTCCTGCTGGTAGTCGTCAGGAATTAGCTCATCCAGCCACCGGAGCGCCCTCTGCAGGCCAGTGATCCACCTTACCACCGGCCTCTGTGTCCCTCCCAGGACCCAGTGCCCCTTTCTCTGGGGTGCTGCCCCCCTGGCAGTACTCCTACATTCTGCCTCTGGGTCTCCCCTTCCTGGGGAACCCCCAACCCACTATCCTCACCTTCCCTCAGACTGGGCTACTGCCAGTCATCACCAAGCCCCCGCTCCTGGGGCAGCCTGCAGTTTAAAGGCCACTCATCATAGGCCACTCATCATCCTTCTATTTTAGGAGCAGGGTAGCCACCCCGCTGCAGGAGAGGTGACGTGTGGGGCCCAGCGTCACACTGGAAGTTGATAGAGGAGTCAGGAATGCAACCCAAAACCCTTTACTGGCAGTGGTATGCTAAGGGACACCACTTCCTTCTTAAGCAGTGTAATGAATAAGGTGTTACACAAACTAATCAGTTATGAGGCTATAATTTAGGGCAGCGCCGTGATTCTAATCCTTTGGGTTATTAAAACGTATTTCCTGGAGTTATCCTGCATCTCTAGAAAATTCTTTTGATGTGGGTTCTTTTGCATGAACCCAGTGGGGGCAGGGCAGATGCAGCCAGCTATTTACAGCAATGAACTGGCGATGCTGATCTGCACCAGCAACTTCAGAGTTCACACTAGCTAATTATCCTTTCCTCTTTTGGAGCAGCCATTCCACATCCTGACTGCAGGCAGATTTGTACTGCATTTCACCAAACCCCTGCCATGGGAAAGTGCAGCTCCTCTGTAGCCTCATACATTAAAGGTGAGGAAGAGAGGAAAGACTGAGATGCTTGATGCCAGCCACACTGCAAGACTAAGATCTTGCTTCTCTCATTGATCTCCTTGGTTGAAGCTAATTGCTCTTCCCCAGTTTTTCTCTCCATAGTTTCCTATCTTTGCCCAGAAGGAATACATGTAATTGTAGTGCTCAGAGCTGAACAAGACCTCTTAGATCATCAGGTCTATGTCTCTGCCAGGGCAGTATATTGCTTAATGTATGTGTTTGTATCACAGAGTTTATTACACTCACCATGCAAACTATTTGCTGTGAAGGCGAATTTATTGAAAACATGACTAAACTGAGTGACAAGGGGGCCATTTTTAAAGCACATGTTATGACATTTTCAATGCACTGGAATATTCACTTAACAGCCCCAGAGATAATTTGCTGATGTTGAACTGTGCAACAGAATCCCATCAGCATCTGAAAGCATCAGCTGATCTGCATTGTAAAATGGCCTCTTTCATCTTCCTCTCACTCATAATAATGCAGGGTGAGATTTGGCATTGAGTCACAGTAAAGGGCTATTCAGCATTGCACCTTCCGGAGCTCTGTCATTGCCCTGTGGGGAAGCACATGCACCCTGAGAAACGCTCCTTTAAGGGGTTCGTCATCCTCCCCCATATGGTTGTGCAGCTCAGCAAATTGACAAGTCCAGCAGGGAGCAGAGACTTGACTTGGCCTTCTCCCTATCTGCTTAAAGGTGAGCTGTTCCCAGGGAGGGGTATTTTGGTAGCAGTCGCTGTGCTGTGATTCTGACAGACCATTACACAGACTACATAAGGTGGAGTGAGGCTGCTTATTCCTTCCCCCACGCATAGCATGGCCCCATATCTAGCCCACATTATATAAAACATACCGGCCATAAAAATATTGTTCTGGTGGGAGTTACTGGATGGCTCTGTGGTTATACACGTTCTTTTTCCGAGCATTTGACCTGGGTCCACTCTTTGAAGAAATGCTGCATTGGTGTTAGTTTTGTAATGCGGATTCTTGTACGGGGAGCTGTTGCAAACATCCAGAGTTTATTTTCGGCCTCTTTCTCTCTAACTGGAATTAATTCACGGGGCATAGGTGTTTCTTGGGATGCAGGGATTGGTGTTTGAGCAGAGATTTCTGAAAGATGGTTTTGCCTACACACTGTTCGGGACCATGTTTGTTCAGGGACTGGTGTATATAGTGTAAATAAACAAGTTGCACCACTAAAATAACCAGGTCCTGCATCACTCAGCTTTCCTCACCTCACCTCAGTCCCTGGAAAAATCATGGAGCAGGTCCTCAAGGAATCAATTCTGAAGCACTTAGAGGAGAGGAAAGTGTCCAGGAACAGTCAGCATGGATTCACCAAGGGCAAGTCATGCCTGACTAATCTAATTGCCTTCTATGACGAGATAAGTGGCCCTGTGGATGAGGGGAAAGCGGTGGACGTGTTGTTCCTTGACTTTAGCAAAGCTTTTGAAACGGTCCCCTACAGTATTCTTACCAGTAAGTTAAAGAAGTATGGGCTGGATGAATGGACGATAAGGTGGATAGAAAGCTGGCTAAATCGTCAGGCTCAACGGGTAGAGATCAATGGCTCCATGTCTAGTTGGCAGCCGGTATCAAGCGGAGTGCCCCAAGGATCGGTCCTCGGGCCAGTTTTGTTCAATATCTTCATAAATGATCTGGAGGATGGTGTGGATTGCACCCTCAGCAAGTTTGCAGATGACACTAAACTGGGAGGAGAGGTAGATACGCTGGAGGGTAGGGATAGGATACAGAGGGCCCTAGACAAATTAGAGGATTGGGCCAAAAGAAATCTGATGAGGTTCAACAAGGACCAGTGCAGAGTCCTGCACTTAGCACGGAAGAATCCCATGCACCGCTACAGACTAGGGACCTAATGGCTCAGCAGCAGTTCTGCAGAAAAGGACCTAGTGGACAAGAAGCTGGATATGAGTCAACAGTGTGCCCCTGTTGCCAAGAAGGCCAATGGCATTTTGGGATGTATATGTAGGGGCATTGCCAGCAGATCGAGGGACGTGATCGTTCCCATCTATTCGACATTGGTGAGGCCTCCTCTGGGGTACTGTGTTCAGTTTTGGGCCCCACACTACAAGAAGGATGTGGAAAAATTGGAAAATGTCCAGCGGAGGGCAACAAAAATGATTAGGGGACTGGAACACATGACTTATGAGGAGAGGCTGAGGGAACTCAGATTTTTTAATCTGCCTATTGCTTGGCAGAGGGGAGACAATAAAAATGTTCTATTGTTCTAAGAGCATGTGGTCTGCTAACTATGTATGGTGATTGTTCAAAGCGATGACAGCAAGAGAATATTAATATATTTGTTCTGTATCCGACATGGAAATTTAATGAAATATACAAATATTCTATATAATATGGATCCCACTGCCACCGTTAATTAGCTATTCTTAGGTAACTGGTGAACGGTGACAGCACATAGGATCAAAATTAACAATGCTTAAAAAGAACAAATGCAGAAATAAAGATAAAAAAAGGAAATTTATTTTCCATCTGGAATAGCGGATAGGGGAGCAGCCATAGAATTAAGTAGCCAGATTGCTCGCTGAGCTAAGGGTACTGGGCTATGCAGAAGGACTGAGAATTGATGGGCAGCTGAAAAGCCTGGAGCTCTGTACTACTGCTTTGATCTCCAGTTCTGCAACTATAAGGGTTAGAAACATGTGCTGTATATTATAAATGGAAGTTTAGTTTCTGGAGCACAATTCTAAGGCATGGGGTAGATTCTGCATCAAGTTCTGGAATAGACAGGGCCCCAGTTATCAAATTAATCAATTTAGTTCTATGTTTCCTCTGATATCACATACAAGACCATGAAATAATGAATCTGAGGTGCATGTTCTCATGGATATGGATGTGGATGTAATGAAGGGAAAGAGAGCAAATACCTGATAAACTATAAATAACATGGAAGCAGGCAGCAATCAAACCTAATGATACCGCATTTATTCTTCCAAGTTTGCAAACACTTAGACCTGCATCCACAAAAGGACTTAGGCACCTAACTCCATGAGACGGGTGAGGCTTAGGACATACTCTTCTCAACAGCATCTCCCATTGGCTGGCTTAGGTGACTCCCTACCTAGCAGGCTGGCTTTTTTGGATCCCATACTTAGGTGCATATGTCTCCCCGTTCATTGCACAGAGCCTGGGTGCCTACGCTTTGCAGATTTTTCCAGGTGCCTAAAAGTTAGACACTGTGACACTCAGCTTCGCAACTCCTGAGACCCTTTATAGATCCAGTCCTTAATACCATGCCTCTCACTAAGAAGTATAAGAAGCTATTACAAAAATGGGGCGGAAACATTTCGAGGGTATTGTCATGGAGTCCCTGGGCGATGCTCTGGAACTGCTCCCCATGAAGCCAGTCAGGACTCTGGGGAAGTCTCCTTTCTGTGAGCAGACTGTCTTCAGGACACACAGCTCACACGGCTTCCACCTTCCTGGGTCTGACCTCGGAGCATTCAGCATCCTCTGACCCTCCGTGCGTTTCCCACAGCGAGTCCGCCCAGGCGGGGTCCTGGGGAAGCCAGAGGGTCCTGCACCCCAACTTCGCAGTCAGACGTGACTCTCAGCCAGCCAGTAAAACAGAAGGTTTAATAGATGACAGGAACATGGTCTAAAACAGAGCTTGTAGGTGCAGAGAACAGGACCCCTCAGCTGCGTCCATTTTGGGGGGGGGGCAGTGAGCCAGATAACCACATCTGCACTTCACTCCATGTCCCCACCCAGCCCCAAACTGAAACTCTCTCCAGCCCCTCCTCCTCTCGGCTTTGTCCCTTTCCCGGGCCAGGAGGTCACCTGATTCCTTTGTTCTCCAACCCTATAGCTCTCACCTTGCAGGGGGGAAGGCCCAGGCCATCAGTTGCCAGGAAACAGGGTGTTGGCCATACTCTGTGTCCAGACCCCTGCACACACCTGCCCTCTAGGGCTCTGCAACAATCATACACCCTTATCCCACCACCTAGATACTTAAGAACTGCATAGGGGAAACTGAGGCACCCCCACAATATTCAGAGGAAACATTAAGAACAGTCCCGCTTCGTCACATGTATAAACACAGCATTTAAATTGGATGGTATTGCTGTTTATACAATCTGCAGATCCTGTGAAGCAAAACTACAAGTAATATCAGATTTTAATTAACAAACTTGCTCTATACTGATTTTTGCTGAGTTAATCCGAATTAATGAGCCTCACAGCAGATATACTATCATCATTTTACTGATATCTCTCTAATTTAAGATGAAGGAAACTAAGTCACACTGGGAAGCATCTTAATACATTGTTTGGTGACCAATAGGTGCTCGCATTATTCTTGTTTCTTCCTGTTTAAGGTCTTGATATAATAAAAGAAAAATGCCTGGGCTTTCATTTCCCATGAAGCAGCTCAAGGAAGCAGAAGATATAAAAAAAATCAATGTTTGTAAAAGTTTCTAAATCCATTCAGGGCTGCATCCACCATTAGGTCCATTGTGTCCCAGCATATGGTCCTAAAATACCATGCCTTCTGCAGGCTTCCATGTCTGAAAGTGAGTTTTAAGTGTTTCTGATGCACTGAGTGATAATGAGGCCAATTTCCTTCCCTGCCTAGTGAAATTACTAATGACAAATTGATGTGGTTCTTTGGTTAGGATCTTGTATGTCATTTCGAGGGGACTCAACTACAGCAAACTGTATTTCATAAGAACATTTATATAAGAATCTGAAAGTATTTTGCAAATATTAATAGATTAAGCATAAAATCATCCATCTAAAATAGGTAATATTATGCCCTTTTTACAGATTGAGAAACAGAACAATAAAGTGAAATAATGTGTTTTGTCCAAGATCAAACAGGCAATATAACCTAAATCCAGCAACATAACCTAAATCCAGCAGGCCCTGATCCCTATTCCAGCCACCAGATGACAATCCCAGTACTGGATGTAGCCAACATTTTTGTCATGCAGAAAACACTTACACATGTGCTTAAACTTTAAGCAAAGTGACCAATCCCACTACCATCAACGGATCTACTCACATGGATAAAGCTAAGCATGTGCATAAGTGTTTGCAGAATCAGAGGTTCATTTAGAGCTCACACATAAGCATCAGCCAAAGGGACATGGGTGGTGGACAATGATGAACTCGACCAGGGAGGAGAGTTGGTCAGAGCTTGCTCAAATGAACACACTGGCAGGTGGCATTGCTATTTATTTTATTTGAATAATACATGGATAAATTAAATAACAGAAAGTGGAATTAGATTTCCAATTAAATTCAAAATGTTTGATATTGGGTCCTGTGCATTTAGAGTCTTTGCTCATCCTTGAACTGGCCTAATGAACTATCCGGTATGTATAATGTAAAATACTTAATAATTCATTTATCAAACAGCACTTTATATGATATTTAATCTTAATTATTAAAAATTTGAAACTGTACTTTTAAGCAGTTACTTGATCTTGACTAAAGTGACTGGGGAAATGTACCATTGAAAGAGATATTTCGTGAATGTAATCCAAAGTGTGTTGCTTTTTTAGTTTGAGCTGAATTCGTTTGAGTTGTTTTTTTCAATTCTTCTTATAAGTGTATCTGATTTTTTTTTTTAAAAGAGGGGAAGATGTAACAGAAGTCACTGGAATCAGCAGAAACTAATCTCTGTCATGTGACGGGGTTATAAACCTTTCATAATCCTGACCCATATCAGATGTTCAGAGCCTGGGAATAAAAACCAGCCTATTATCAATGCACCTGCATGTCACACCTTTATTATCACTGGAACTCCCATTTCCCTCAGCCTCACTAGTCATGTCATCACATCTACAATGTAGACCTTGATTCTGCAATCTAATCCTCACGGGTGACCCCTACCCCACTGCAGAACCCCATTGACTTTAATGAGATTCCATTCAGACATAAATTTCTGCATGCCTGGTTCAGATTGCAGGGTCAGGGCCTTAGACTCTCTGCTCTTTGAGGAAGGGGCTTTAATTCTGAATGAGAGTGTCCACATGGGGGTTTAATGCAGTTTAACTAATCCACTTTAAATTCACACCTTTAGCTCATTCAGATTAATTGTCCTGAGTGTCCCCGTGTAGACTAGCTCATAGTTTCAAGTTGTTCAACGCTGAGTGGAACAGAAACTTTAAAAACTTATTTTAAAATAGTAAATTTTTGAGTAATAAACAATAATCACTCAAAAATTTACTATATATCTCACTGCACGTTTGGGGCGGGGGGATTACCAAGCTAAGAAAGAACAAGTGTATGTTTTTCTTGAGAGTACAACCTATTCCAGCCAGCCCCGGAAACTGAAACTAAGCTTTTGTGTGATTCCCACCGTTTGTATTTGTACATTCAGGGGAGTGTTTCTAGGTGATTTTTTATTAGGAGTTGGTTCTTTTCAACTGACTACCAGATGTGGGGATTTAACTCCTAAAAAGATAATGGCAATGATTAAAACTAGAAGTTTACTGAATGCTCTGCCCAGCTCTGATTTCATATAGAACAATGACAATGCACCTCTGCTCACCTGTGTTTTGTAACTGAAATGTGAGCTTGGTGGTAATTTCTAGAACTCTTTTAGCTTTCCCAGGTTTGCCAGGACAGGAAAAGCCCACATATAATATAAGTAAAATGTTTTAAAAAGAGAACAAGGTTGTCACTGCTTCTATAATAAGCCACAGTAAGGGATAATTTGTTCAATTGTCATAAACTTAGTACTACTAGGGACGTAAATTCTTATGGATTAGATATATTGTGTCTTTAACATTTAAATACTAAGTTATGCTTATTATATAACAAAACCTTTTATTCAATCCAATCACGTCACCTTTCCTTAAGTGTTTGTTAGCACAAATGTAAATAGCCTTCAGTGACAGGCAAGCCTGTGTTTTGTCCTGCACACCTGGAAAGCATTCTTATTACATGAGGTTTCCGTACCTATTGTGGATGGAATACATAATCGGAACAGGCAGGAGAATAACAAAGTGGAGGTAGATGCAGTGTAATGGTCCAACCAGGCTCCTACCTCATGTTCAATCCTTCAAACACTTAGGCACATGAGTAGCTTTTCACACATGAGTAATCCCCCAAATAAAACTGTGCACATGTATAAGAGCGGGCAAGATCAGGGTCTTAAATGCATCGTACAGTGAGAGAGAGAACCATCAGCCCCAGATTTTGTTTGAAGTTCTTATGAATCCTTGTGTTTCAATAGCAACTAGAGGTTCCTAGTAAGGTCAGGGTCCCAGGCTGAGATACTACAGTGAGGAGCACTATAAAAACCTATATCGAATAGAATAGTGCGAGGCATTGCACGTACACCTAGTAGGAGACAGTCCCCGTCCCAACGAGCTTACAGTCGAAGGCTACGTCTACACTATGAGCGAGGAGTGTAATTCCCATTTTACACACACATACTCTCACTAGCTCAGTGAGAGCTAGCGCGAGCATAAATATCAGCATAGCCACAGAAGCACAGGTGGCAGCAGCTCAGAATAGCCCTGCCAAGTACCCACCCACTTGAACCCAGGACATATGTACTTGGCGCGGTTCAGCCAAGCTGCCGCTGCTGCCCATGCTACTGTCACTACAATAGTGTTTATACTCTCAGGAGCTCTCGTCAAGCTGGCTCAAGTCCATGTGTGGGAGCTGGGAATCACAGCCCTAGCTCATAGTATAGATGGAGTTTAAGGGCCTGATCCAAATCCCACTGAAGTCAACGGGAAGTCTTTCCATTGACTTCTGTGGCCTTTGGATTAGGCCAGGGATCAGCAACCTTTGGCCTGCGGCCCGCCAGGGTAAGCCCCCTGGCGGGCCGGGCCAGTTGGTTTACCTGCCGCATCCGCAGGTTCGGCCGATCGCACCTCCCACTGGCCCTGGTTCGCTGCTCCAGGCCAATGGGGGCTGCAGGAAGTGGCGTGGGCCGAGGGATATGCTGGCCGCCGCTTCCCACAGCCCCCATTGGCCTGGAGCAGCAAGCTGTGGCCAGTGGGAGCTGCGATCAGCCAAACCTGTGGACGTGGCAGGTAAACAAACTGGCCCGGCCCGCCAGGGGGATTACCCTGGCGTGCCGCATGCCAAAGGTTGCCGATCCCTGGATTAGGCCCTAAATAGCCAAGACCAGAAAAAGCATGGGAAAGGAAAAGTCACACAGAGGTGGAGTGACTTGCCCAAGGTCACGCGCATTCAGTGGCAGAGGTGAGAATAAAACCAGACCTCCTGAGTGCCAGTCCAGTGTCCTATCCACTGGACCATGCCTCCTTTCACATTCCCGATCATTTGATTTAACTTCAGGAACTAAGGACAGAGTCTGCAAACCCTCGCTCATGGGTGTAGTCCTTCGTCACATGCGTAATCCCATTGAAGTCACAGGCCTACATGTGTGAATAAGAACTATTCATCCCAGTAAAGATGATGTGGATCTAAATTTGTCAAAACAACTTAATTCTGTATAGAATTTTGAATGAACCCCATTATTTTAAAAGGAGGTTTATTGTAATACACACACACTATATTCATACACACACACACACAACTATATTATTCATATGAATGAAGGGTCATGAGAAAACTCTGGCCCTTTGACCATCTTGTCTTTGATTCTTATTCCCAGTTCGGGCTCCATTGTGCAAAATAAGCTGTAAGGAGAGCCAGGTGGCAATGTGCGGGTTTGGTGAAGTTTCAGACTGGAGGGGATGGCCAAGGAAAACAAATAACCTTAGGACTGGGAAATGAATGGATAAATATTAGAACTAAAGTCAACAGTACAGGATAATAGCAATCTAAGCCCCTAATTCTCAACAGTTTCAACATGTGTGAATTGAGCTTTGAAACTATGAAACTTCTTTTTTAAGACACAGTCAGAGTGTTGCACACCACCAGGAACAAATTCCAAGTGAACATAGAAAAATAGGAGTTGGGCAATGGTATTCAGGACAGAATAGACCCATAAGTGACTACAAAATTTGGCCCCCATCCTGTACTTGTATCTACACAGGCAGATTCTTGCATTCCCAAAGCTGTGATCACTACTTATATTATGCAAATCATAATCATCTCACTATTACTTTGTGTTCTGCTATCTGTTGCTGAATCCACCTGTTATCTCCTGTCATATACTTAGATTTTAGACCCTGCAAGTCTACTCAGTCCTACGTCTTGTTCAGCCAATCGCTCAGACAATCATGTTTGTTTACATTTGCAGGAGATAATGCTGCACGCTTCTTATTTACAGTGTCACCTGAAAGTGAGAGCAGGCGTTCTCATGGCACTGTTGTAGCCGGTGTCACAAGGTATTTACATGCCAGATGCGCTAAAGATTTATTTCAGAGTAACAGCCGTGTTAGTCTGTATTCGCAAAAAGAAAAGGAGTACTTGTGGCACCTTAGAGACTAACCAATTTATTTGAGCATGAGCTTTCGTGAGCTACAGCTAAGTGAGCTGTAGCTCACGAAAGCTTATGCTCAAATAAATTGGTTAGTCTCTAAGGTGCCACAAGTACTCCTTTTCTTTTTAAAGATTTATATGTCTCTTCATGCTTCAACCACCGTTCCTGGGGACGTGCGTCCATGCTGACGACACGTTCTGCTCGATAACAATCCAAAGCAGTGCTGCCCAACATGTTCCTTTTCATCATCTGAGTCAGATGCCACCAGCAGAGGTTGATTTTCTTTTATGGTGGTTCAGTTTCTGTAGTTTCCGTATCGGAGTGCTGCTCTTTTAAGACTTGTGAAAGCAAGCTCCACACCCCGTCCTGATCAGATTTTGGAAGGCACTTCAGATTCTTCAACCTTGGGTTGAGTGCTGTCGCTTTGGAAATCTCACACTGTTACCTTCATTGCCTTTTATGACATCTGGAGTGAAAGTGTTCTTAAAATGAACAGCATGTGCTGGGTCATCATCCAAGACTGCTATAACAAAGTATATGGCAGAATGCGGGTAAAACAGAGCAGGGGACATACAATTCTCCCGCAAGGAGTTCAGTCAAAATTTAATTAACGCATTTTTTTAACAAGTGTCATCAGCATGGAAGCATTTCCTCTGGAATGGTGGCTGAAGCATGAAGGGGCATATGAATGTTTAGCATATCTGGCACGTAAATACCTTGCAATGCCTGCTATAACCGTGCCATGCAAATGCCTGTTCTCACTTTCAGGTAACATTGTAAATAAGAAGAGGGCAGCATTATCTCCTGTAAATTTAAAGGTTTCAGAGTAGCAGCCATGTTAGTCTGTATTCGCAAAAAGAAAAGGAGTACTTGTGGCATCTTAGAGACTAACTCACTTCATCGGATGCAGCTGTAGCTCACGAAAGCTCATGCTCAAATAAATTTGTTAGTCTCTAAGGTGCCACAAGTACTCCTTTTCTTTTTGTAAATTTAAACTAACTTGTTTGTCTTAGCAATTGGCTAAACAAAAGTAGGACTGAGTGGACTTGTAGGCTCTGAAGTTTTACACTGTTTTGTTTTTGACAGTTTTGTTTTGACAGTGATGTAACAAAAAAAATCTACATTTGTAAATTGCACTTTCACAACAGAGAGACTGCACTATAGTACTTGTATAAGGTGAATTGAAAAATACTATTTCTTCTGTTTATCATTTTTACAGTGCAAATATTTGTAATAAAAATAATACACACTTTGATTTCAATTACAATACAGAATACAATATATATGAAAATGTAGAAAAACATCCAAAATATTTAATAAATTTCAATTGGCATTCTATTGTTGAACAGTGAGATTAAAACTGCGATTAATCATGATTAATTTTTTTGAGTTAATCACGTGAGTTAACTGCGATTCATCGACAGCCCTAGTACACATTAAAATCCGTGTAAACTCATAGACCTCCACTTGTGTGTAGTGTTTGTCTGCATGAATATGTTCTCTTACAAATCTTCATTAATTATCCTCTTGTCAGCAACGTCCCCTGATGTGGGGAGCTGAGAGCTTGACTCAGAGAAAAGGAAAACCTGCTGCTTCTTCCTGTTTGCATCTAGGAGCTGCACTTGAAATATGCCATATCCTGTTTTACATCTGGCTTTTTATTTTTAAACAAACATTTCCATTGTTTGACTCTTTGGTTGTGACTTATGCTCCTTTGAAGAAATGTGGCCATTGTTATGGAAAATTTAGAGTGGCACAGAGATTGCATCGGGTATTCATTGTGAAAGGCAGTAAAAGGATGAATACTTTATAACATCAGAGTGAATGAGACTACAGGCAGGCCGTATACTGGACAGAAGACACACATTTCTGGGAATCCCTCCCAATTTCTAATGTAGTACAAATGTAATGTACACTCCATTACCAAAGATACCCTACAGTACTTTAGTACCCATAAAGCCTTACTTGCTAAAATGCCTATGTTGCAAATTATAAAGCTGCTCATCTAAACAATGAATGAACTTCTTGAAACATCTTGGCTTGGGTTCTGAACTGTGTCAAAGCAATACTTGGGATAGGTTGGGGTTAGAGGTTATGTCCCCGTGATTCTAGGGACTGTGCCTGTCCCAGCGTACATTTGAGCAACTTTAGAGCTGCTCTAACTTACATCCATTGCCCCAAGGGGCCAACCCAGCAGCTAAAGGTAGATGACTAGCCACACCCCTTTTTACCTCAAACAAACAAACAAACAAACAAACAAACAAACAGAAAAAGGGCTTACCATGACTAATAAATTGGTTGGTGCAAATAGTTCACCCAGATTTACGTTTAATTGACTTTTGATTGTTTCAATTCCTTTATTAAAGACAGTCATGACTTCTAAAAGGAATCTAGTGGACTTCTGTGGCTCAGATCATGTGACCGCATACAAACTTCTTTACACTGGGATTTTTTCTTAATATTTGTTAGCAGTAGTTCAGCTCCTGTCACAGGACGTGGCCCCTCTCCTGCCTTCTGTCTGCAAATACTGCACAGACTCCCTTTGGCTGTGCTTTCACTGCATCTATTTATTTTGTGTTCCCTCCACTAGTTTCATGACGGTCCTTGTGAAACAGCCTATTTAGAATATTCGGCTCACTTTTGGCCCTCTCACCAGGGGCCGAGGGTAACAGAGTCTCTGTCTGGCTAGGCTCAGCTAGCCCTGGTCCTCCCTTTCTCTTTCCCTCTGCACTTCCTTCCTGTGCCACCTGTTAGATACAGTAATTGGCTCTTCCAGGCAGCCCAACTGAGTGATTACCCCCATCAGCTTCCTAGTGGGGTACTAATTAACATGTAAGTGATCAGAGTGCAGGCTCACCTGTTTGCGCCCTGTACTCTGTCACAGCCCCACTGGCATTAGCAATAATGGCAGAACTAGTGCAGAGAAAGCAGTGGGGGCCAGTGACATTTGTGTCATGCAGACCTGCTTTGAACAGGGTTACACAACACAGGACTTAAAGCACCAGCAGCCACCAGGATCTCTGTCTACACTAGAGCTCCCACCATTGCAACCACTGGGGGAGCTGCATGAGTGTTAGTGAGAGTGGGAAATTTCACAGAAAAGAGGCTAGCAAGGACACCATGTGACATTACCCAGGGTACAGCCTGGACTGATGAACAGCTGTGTCTCTCAGTTCTCCAACATGGGTGCCTTTTACATTGCTCTGCTGTAAAAACTACCATTCCTGGTCTGCTCACACCCAGCCTCCAGCATGTAAATTACTCCCAGTAATACTGCAAGAGTGCTATGGCCAGCCACTCTTGAATTACACTGCAGAGTAACTCCAGCAAGTTCCAGTCCCAGACTTTCCCCCAGAAATGTGCATCTTATACTGCCCAGCCCTCTCCTGGACAATACAAGCTCATATAAAGTCCGTCATTTTATTACTAGTAAATTATATGCACAAATCCTGTTATCCCAAATGGAGTTTCCCATACCCTTCAGTCCAAGCACACTGGTTTAGATAAAACAAGTTTATTAACTACAAAAAAATAGATTTTAAGTGACTCTTGTGGAGGTGGTTTTCTTTCTGTGGTGAAACTTCTGAGTTTCACCGCAAAAAGTCATTGGCAAGGGTAGACGCTCCCATGGTTTTTGCACAAAAAAGGGACTTTTTCCGCTTTAAATGGCAAGTGTAGACTTCCCCTAAGTGAATTCAAAGCAAAGGTCTCTCTCACCACGTTTTAGCAGTCTTACTGGCTGAATTCCTTTCAGCCAGGATCCCTCTCTGCCCAAAGCTATACACATCCTTTGTTCTTCAGGTGTTGCGGATGTCTTGGGTAGAGAGAAAGGAGGAATAACTTGTGGCATCTAACACTTTTTCTTCTTCTTTGAGAATCATCATCAGCTGGGGTTGAGGAGACAAAGTCTGTGTGGATGGGAACCTCCAGCTGTTTCTTTGCCAAGATGTCAATTTCTCGCTCATACCCTTTTTCCTGCCAAAGAATGGCCACTAACCAGGTGATGGTCTATTTGATTTTGTTGACACCTGGCTGAGTCAGTTTGCCTTTTGTCTCTGAGGAACTGGTTTGTGGCTGCTTTTCTAGAATTGGAATATGTCTCAGTAATATCATACAGTAGCATTTTATAAATTTACATACAATGTTGCCATACATATTTTACCAGGACAATAATGACCAGTGAATTATGAGTTTTCAAATGCACACTTTGTACAACAGTTATCATAGTCCTATAACAGGGGTGAATATAGGGGGACAGACTGTCACACACAGCCATAAATTGCCTCTTTCGTTCTCCTTCACAGGGCACTCATAGTACTGACTGATCTGGTCAAATGAGACATTTCCACAAGCTAAAGCTTTCTGTGTCCAGAGGGGGGCAGGGGAGAAATCAGAGGACGGTCGCAAAGGGTCTGATCCTCTGAGAGACGAAGCAGTCTCAAAAGATACTCAGCATCCTGCAGAATGGAGCCCAAAGTTTAGAAGGGTCTTGGGAATGCAGATTAGGTTGCATGAACACACTGTGCTATCAGATTAAGCTCAGTACTATACATTGTACACACAGACACTTAGGCTTTTGTTTGTTTGCCCTCTTCCTCAGCATCTGCAGCATTGGCAATCCCATTGTTATGCTCTGCACTGCTTTACTCTACTATCCATTGAATTAATGACCCAAATTGCCCATCTAGCGCCTTCCCATTTCTTTGATTATTTAATTATCGAATCATTAAAAAAAAAACCCCTCAGACCTGGGATTCACATAATACAGACCCAGATCATCTCGGAAACTAACAGTAAAAGTTACTGAATTTAAAGCAGAGAGATGAGTTTTATTGTTAGTAGTTGTCATGGCAACCTGATGTGCTGGACAGTAATTCATGCTGGGCACACATTGTTACAGACTCTGACAAGTTCAAGGCTGGTGACTTGCTGCTAAATCTTGTTGCCACGGCAATGCAACATAAGGCTAGAGCCTAGTGAAGTGAATACTATTGACAGCTCATGCCAGCAGGCTCTAGCTGATTAAAAGGGAACTCTTTAAAAAAAGAAGGGGGTAACCTAAAGAGAGTAGAACAGGAAAAAGGGGGACACGGAGATGGGGAAAAGAAACCAAAGAAACAGTGGGTTAATGACAAGAAACAGGTAAAGAGAAACATTTGTTTTAGAGGCAATGTTACTGTTTATAATGCTCCAGCCAGTCATACTTATGAAAACTTGCAATGTACACTGTGAGGGTGCAAAAATTCTGAGATCCTTAGTCAATTTTTATTCTTTTTTTACTTGACTTGAATGAGCATTGTAAATGAGTAGGTGCTTTAGGATTTGTCTCATGGCATTTTTAACAGGAAAAAAAATGAATCCTTAGTCTAGTTCTCCCATGACATGGGTAGTTTTGGCTGCTCTCGTTCATTCCATGGAACAGTTTAGTTAACTTTCAATTCCAAGTTAATTTCCAGTCTTTTTACCATACTTAATAGCAAAATGTCTGCTAGAAAATGCTAACGCTTGAAAGCTGGTCAGATCCTCATAATTCATTAAACGTTGACAATATGTTTACTACAGAGTAGGAGAAAAGAGCTCTGTCGCAGGCGAAGTAGATAAGCAATAGACAACAACTCAGAAACAACATACATTAATCTCATCTACTAGTATGAGACTTTACTACATAAAACCTAGAGCTTAGATAGCAAGAAATAGGTGTTTCAGAAATACCTGAAATAAATAGTCATCTCAATCTATGATGTTGTCTTATTTTTTAAATTTGTGATGTATAGCATAATGTTACTTATATGAGTGACATAGAAGTCATTTGTTTGGCTCTTACTTACATCCCACGTATCATAGATTTTCATGGCAAGTCAAGGGAACAAAGTGACACTACATAGTTTTTTTGCTTAGGAACATTTCGGCTAAATTCTGACATCAGATTCATGTATGCATCTTGCATTGAAATTATAATGGGATATTGTGTATCTGAGGACAGCATTTGGCCCACTCTTGGTATTTGTTTTCCTGGATTTTGCTGTGTATTGTGGGCAACTTGTCAAGTTTGCAAGCATTTTGTGCATTTTAAAAATTGGCTGGAGAAACCAGGAAATGGGAAGAAGCTTGCCAATTGTGATGTAAGATCACGAACTTAGTTGACACAGGTTCATCTCTAGTTGTTCATTTTAAAGAGGCCCTTCATAAAGCTATCACTAATATTTAAATATTGAAACCTTAGCTATGAACCGGAGGTTCCTAAACTGTGGTCCTTGAAGCATTTGCTGGTGAACTGCAAACAGCTAACTGGTCACATGCTGCTGGCTCTTCCTTTCCCAGCTGTTAACTTAGAATCATAGGGTTAGAAAGGACCACAAGGGTCATTTGGTCTAACCTGCTGCCAAGATGCTTGATTTGTTATGTCTGAACTATCCAAGACAAATGGCTATCCAGCTTCCTTTTGAAAAGCTCCAGTGAAGGAGTTTCCACAACCTCCCTTAGCAGTCTGTTCCTTTGTCTTACGGTTCTTACAGTTAGGAAGTTTTTCCTGAAATTTAATCTAAATCTGCTCTGCTGTAGTTGAACCCATTACCTCTTGTCCTGCCCTCTGTGGCAAGAGAGAACAACTTTTCTCCATCTTTTTTACGAAAACCTTTCAAGTATTTGAAGACTGCTATCATGTCCCCTCTTAATCTCTTCTTTTCCAAGCAAAGCATATCCAGTTCCTTTGCTTATATGGCTTGCATTCCATCCCTTTGATCATCTTTATCACTTGTCTCTGGATCCTTTCCAGTTTCTCCACATCCTTTCTATACATTGGTGACCAAAACTGGACACAGTACTCCAGCTGAGGCCTAACCAGTGCTGAGTACAGCGGTAATATCACCCCCCATGACTTGCATGCTATGCCTCTGTTAATGCAATCTAAAATTACATTTGCTTCTTTTGCATCAGCATCACATATCTGACTCCTGTTGAGGTTGTAATCGGCCACAACTAATGGCATCCCTTATTCCTTATTTATCCAGAAGAAAGTTTCAAAGTATCACTGAAGATGTTTACTTGACTGAGGGTAGGATATTCAAGCATTGACCTAACTCTGCTCACACTGAAGTTAATGGTAAAACTCCCATTGACTTCAATGGGAGCACAGTTATACCAAATCTGAGTGCTTTCGAACATCCCATCCTGAAGGCCATATCACTCTACCATAAAAGGTGCATTTTCAAAAAGGTTCGCCTTGAGCAGGGAATATCTGTTGAAATACAACTGCCCTGTCTACACTAGAATTCTGAAATGTGTTAGTTAAAGCATGTACTATACTGTTTTAAAAGTTCACTCTAGTGTGGGAAGTCCCTCAGCTAGATAATATTATAGAGGAAAGATGGGAAATTTAGTTAGTATTTATAATATTTTTTCCCTAAGAGTTTAATTTTGATGCTCTTTCTTCTCACATGTAAATACCCTCAGGTCTGTGATGATAGTGAAAGGAACGGTATAGCAACTACACAATACTCTCGTCTACAAAAATGTTTGTGTAATTAGTCATGGAGGATGTTTTTTCAGTTAGCAAAATTGTGTTACAATTCTTTAAAAATAATTTTTCTCTTCTGATTGGAGACATTTTGAAAGATAAATGCACCAATGCCCGATGCACTAAAATTTGGATGTCTATTAGGGCATGTGTTTTAAAGTTTAACAAGTCCAAAGTGTTTCTGTGCAGTAGTTGATTCATACTTTAATTCCTCCATAAGGTCCCCCTTATCTGTTTTTCCTTATGTCCTCTGTGGAATGTAGCAAATGGTTATAGGGGAATTACTAGATCTTGGCAAGACTTCTTAACATATTAGCAAAGACTCGTTAGGGACCAAGACATCAATGTCAAGCTATTTTCTCTGACACATTATGGCATGTACAGTAGCTTTTCAGTCCTGTGTCAACAGAACCCCTTTGACTGACACAAATGAAAGCTACATACAAAGAAAAACAGCTATGAGAATACAGTTTTTAGGATTGACTGCTAGGGAGCTTTTAAAGAAAACTGAGGTGTTACAAATGTTTAGAAAAATCAATGACAAATCAATCATAACATCCAAATCTAGTGCAGGATAATGGGACACAAGAGTACAAGAAGTGTCAGACAAGAGTATCAGGTACTGCATTATGACTTGAAAGTTTTTCTTTATATTAAATCAGTGGGGGCATCAGGTGCTCAGTACCTCTGAAAATCAGCACATAGGTGTCTCAGAATGTGCACCCGAGTCAGTGGACAAGTTTTAGCTAAATGACTTGCCTATGGTCATATAGGAAGTCTGTGACCGAGGTAGAAATAGAATCCAAGTTTCCCACACCTATTCAAGTTTTTCCGTTCAAAACTATCATTCCAGTACCATAGGAAATTTGAGAGTGGGCATCATATCTGTGGCTGGATTTGTTTGCTAGGCAGCTGGTTGCAAAGCACGGAAATACTTTTGCTAGCATGTTTTGAACCACTGATAACAATGTCATAGGTGAAGTGTCCATGTGCTGAAATAGGAGTAATCACAGCTGCCACCTTTGTGTACATACATCCTGATTCTCCATTCACATGGGTGTAAATCAGGCGTCGTTCTATTAAAATGTCAAAGGAGTTGCACTGGCAAAAGTGAGAGGAGAATGATGTCCATAGGCGGCAGACCATGAAGCTGATTCATCGCTGTGCTGGTGAAGGAAAAAAGGGCCATTCCCCAAGCTGTGCAGGTGAGGGCAGCCTTGAGAGTTGCCCAAACTTGTGCCCATGTCCCAAATGGTTCCTATGGGACACGGCAGGGGTACAGAATTACTAGGACACAGGACCTCCCCACCCAGGCCTACTTCTGTCCCCCCTTCTGTCCTGCCTCTCCCTCCTTCAGCCTGCCCTCCCCTCACTTAGAATGGTCACTGCACCAGTTGGAAGGGCTTCTGCAGAGATGGAGTAGAACCACTAGAACTGGCTGTGTGCCTGATGGGATATGGGGCCCTGTTACACAAAGAATTTACTAGAGAGGGTGAGGGGTGGGAATGCAGTTCCTTTCTGGTCACTTTGCATCATCTTTGCAGTACAGGGGTGAGTTTCCTCCCCACACACATTATTCTACCATAGCAATATTATTCTACAGCACACAGTCCAAGCTAGCACTCCAGGACACCTGGACAATCTCTTTGAACCTTGTAACTTGGTACAGAATGAAGTGCAGCTGAGAGAGACTAAGCAGTTTTTCTACCCGGAAATGCAGTTCGTTGTGAGCAGCAGCAATGCTCCTTCAGACACCAGGTGTGGCTGGAAAAACCAGTTATCGATAAGAGTATCAGTCAGACATTCAAAAATTCCCAGCAGACTAAGAGCCCTTTTGCTGGCCTGCATCCTGGCCCCTTTACACTATTCTATTGTTGTCAAGGGGGAGGAAACCAACCAGAACTTCCCATTTATGTGAGCGTGACCCCTCCTTACCCCAGAAGTGTGCAAAGTGCCTAAAATGCAAAGGTGGAGCTGAGCTGCAAAGTCTGGATCTGGAATCCGATCTAGCCTTTCTGAAAGTTCAGGAAGGAGTTTGGATCTGGGGTTCTGGGTTGGCTCATTATAGATAAGGGACCAGCTGCAAAAATCCAAATTTGCTCCAATTTTCCCATCCCCACTGAAAACCCACTGCAGGTTTCTTATGTCACTTCATATTTGTGTCCTGCTGTACGTTGTTAGTTCACTACGCTATCTAATTTCTGTTCTAAGGATTGGCAGCATAAACTGCAGTCTTGTACAGTACCATTTGGTGTCACCCTGCTTCGCACTTTTGGCACTGGGTCTAAACCCAGGTCCCAGTTCAGCAAGGTACTGAAATCCCATTGAGACTACTCACATCCTTTAAGTTAGGCACATGCTTAAGTAACACTGAATCCAGGCTTAAATGTTTAAATATTGATAAGTGCAAGTGTAGAAGGAAGGAGAACCAATTTAAACAAGGGTACTCAAATAGACAAGTTTGAACTGGCTGATTGATAATCCTGTGGATACATGCAACAAAGCCACAATAAAATTCACCTTCCTGTTGAGAAAAATAGGGTCATCACCTCTTGGGAAACAAGCATTCATGATCAAAGAATCTCTGTAAAGTAAACAAGCAAACAAAAAAAAAAGGTGTGTATATACATTGATACACAATACTCATGGATTTATGTGACATGTTGTCTATGTTTATGCCAGTCCATTCTTGTGTGTGGAAACTGAGGGTGAAATCCTGGCCACAGTGAAATGAATGGGAGTTTTGCTATTGGCTTTAGTGGGACCAAGATTCCCCACTCAGAGATTATCAAAAGACAATCTTCTTTTGAAACCTGCTAAGTATCCACTAGCTTGACCTTTATCACTAATCAAATCAACAGTAAATATATGCACATTTTCTATTTTAATCTAGGACTCTAACATCTTTCTAGATAGGTTGCAAAACTGTAATGGGCTAGATGATTAGCTGATGTCAATCACTGTAGTTCCCTTGAAATCAATGGAACTATGCCGATATATACTATCTCTTCACATCCCTTCTTTAGATAAACATCAGGAAATTCTGGATTTTCCTGCAAAAATCAGTGCTTGTTTCTCTGTACATTTTCTGCCACCTCCCCCACTACACAGAAATTATGTTTTTTTAAAACTTTTGTCAGATGATATGTTTTGTAGCATACAAATTATTCAGTTCAAAACTGTCATTATTGTTACGGAAGGTGTTTAATTCCCCCTACCCCCCTCACCCATGTCTTATGTATTCTACTTAAATGGCTGCATCAGTTATGTCTGGTGGGTGGATTTGTGTGTCTCCTCCAAATGGGAGATATGCAGCTCATTTGAGTTACAGCATCTTTGGAGTTGGCTTAGGATCACTGCTCTACTCCCAATAAGGGAAAGGACTAAGTCTGAGCATGGTTAAAACACATTTTGAAAAATGACCTGGACTTGTTGGACAAAGCAGAGCAAAGCATTTTAACTCCCTCACTGCATGCACGCACACATACACCTCAACCATTGATCTGCTCTGTTGGAGTTTTCCTCTCCCAGCCCCTTAAATCTCCTGTTTGTGGCCACATTACCCTCCTCTTCCTACTGCCTGAGAGCAAAATGAAGATGTCACTTGTGGAGATCCCAGCATCACTGAAAAGTTATTCACTGTGGGCTTGATCCTGCAAAATGCTGAACGCTCTTGCTCTAATTCAGCAAAAAAAGTTACGTGCAAGTATGTGAGTACTCCCGTTGACTTCTTGAGAATGACTTTGAATGGTTATCTGAGTATGTGCTCAGTGACTCCTAATGTCAGGAGCTGTATTAAACTGAGCACATGCTTAAGTGCTTGATGTGACGCAGCCAGAGTGCTCAGCACCCAACAAGACTGATACCTATTGGTCTGATCCTGCACCTCATAGAATTTTAATGGCAAATCTGACTTTGACGGTATAAGTTTGAACTCTAACTAGCTGAGAAGGAACTCACTCCTGACATTGACAGTCACTGGGCACATACTCAGTTAAACCCATCCACAAAGTCTGTTTGGAGATATAGGGCCCTTGAAACTGTGATGAGCTAAAGATCTTAGGTTGTGATTAGTCGATTGTCAAGGAAACTGCAGCTCTTTCTATGGTACATTACCAGTTTGTTAGCCTCCAAAGAATAAAGGATTTAATATCTCTAAAAATTGTTTACTCTTGTCATTGGAAATCACCCTAAAATATGGGCTTGAATTTTACTTGCTTCAAATGGACTCTAGGAGTAGCATTTGCGTTATATGTGCAGAATCTGAAGTCAAGCATTACTTCTGTTTGGAGCAAAACAATACTATATATTGTCTTAATGACAAAAAAGAAGCAAAACTTTTCTTCACTGTGAAAATAACAATTTAGGCAATTCATCTATTTTTAAAAGCATTTCACATAAACTTATTTTCATCTGTGACAAAAAACCAATAGATGTCAGTGCTGATTTTATTTCTGTATATTACCTTCAAGTAATACATCAAAGATAATAAGAATTACCTTACCCAGAGGGCCTTGTGCTTAAATTTATGCTCTAAACTCGGCAAAGTTTGTGCGGTGAGGTGTAACGTCCAGGTCCCTGATGTATCCAGAGTAGGGCTGTCAATTAGTCATAGTTAACTCACATGATTAACTCAAAAAAATTAATTGCGATTAAAAAATTCATTGTGATTAATCGCACTGTTAAACAATAGAATATCAATTGAAATGTATATAATATTTTTGGATGTTTTTCTACATTTTCAAATATATCGATTTCTATTACAACGCAGAATACAAAGTGTACAGTGCTCACTTTATATTATTATTCTTATTACAAATATTTGCACTGTAAAAATGATAAAAGAAATAGTATTTTTCAATTCACCTCATACAAGTACTGTAGTGCAATCCCTTTATTGTGAAAGTGTAACTTAAAAATGAAGGGTTTTTTGTTACATAACTGCACTCAAAAACAAAACAATGTAAAACTTTAGAGCCTACAAGTCCACTCAGTCCTACTTCTTGTTCACCCAATCACGAAGACAAACAAGTTTGTTTACATTTACAGAAGATAATTCTGCCCTCTTCTTATTTACAATGTCACCAGAAAGTGAGAACAGGCATTCGCATGGCACTTTTGTAGCCAGCGTTGCAAGGTATTTACTTGCCAGATATGCTAAACCTTCATATGCCCCTTCATGCTTCGGCCACCATTCCAGAGGACATGCTTCCATGCTGATGATGCTCATTAAAAAAATAGTGTGTAAATTAAATTTGTGACTGAACTCCTTGGGGGAGAATTATATGTCTCCTGTTCTGTTTTACCCACATTCTGCCATATATTTCATGTTATAGCGGTATCGGATGATGACCCAGCACATTGTTCATTTTAAGAACACTTTCACAGCATATTTGACAAAATGCAAAGAAGGTACTAATGTGAGAGTTCTAAAAATAGCTACAGCACTCAACCCAAGGTTTAAGAATCTAAAGTGCCTTCCAAAAATCTGATCAGGACGGGGTGTGGAGCATGCTTTCAGAAGTCTTAAAAGAGCAACACTCTGATGCAGAAACTACAGAAACCAAACCACCAAAAACAAAGAAAATCAACCTGCTGGTGGCATCTGACTCAGATGATGAAAATGAACATGCGTTAGTCCACTCTGCTTTGGATCGTTATCAAGCAAAACCTGTCATCAGCATGAACGCATGTCCTCTGGAATGGTGGTTGAAGCATAAAGGGACAAATGAATCTTTAGCGCATCTGGCATGTAAATATCTTGTGACACCGGCTACAACAATGCCATGCAAACGCCTGTTCTCACTTTCAGGTGACATTTTAAACAAGAAGCAGGCAGCATTATCTCCTGCAAGTTGTAACCAAACTTGTTTGTCTGAGCGATTGGCTGAAGTAGGACTGAGTGGACTTGTAGGCTCTAAAGTTTTTACATCGTTTTATTTTTGAATGCAGTTTTTTTTGTACATAATTCTACATTTGTAAGTTCAACTTTCATGATAAAGAGATTGCACTACAGTACTTGTATTAGATGAATTGAAAAATACTATTTCTTTTGGTTTTTACTGTGAAAATATTTGTAATCAAAACTAAAGTGAGCACTGTACACTTTGTATTCTGTGCTATAATTGAAATCAATATATTTGAAAATGTAGAAAACATCCAAACATATTTAAATAAATGGTATTGTATTATTGTTTAAGAGAGCGATTAATCATGATTAATTTTTTCAATCGCTTGACAGCCCTAATCCAGAGTTAGCAAACCTGACTGCCCTAGAGTGGAGACTTACCTCTATAGAGGGCACATTTCAGCTGTCTCCTATGTTGAGTTTCTACAGAAGGCAGGATTAATTTACAGCAAACTCCAATACAAGCATGCTGGTATGAACCTCCTCACAGAGCCACTTAATCAACATACATTCCACTGCCCTGCTCATGACCTTTTGCACCGGTACTTTTGTGCTCTTCTCCCACAGCTCACATGCAAATGTAGGTGTGTTAGACTTCCCCCGGGCACCCTGCTCCCCAGGTGCAGTACTAGATATCACACACTCTAATTATAGGTGTTGCCTTTGTTCAGAATCAGAGCTCTCTTTCAACAGATAACTGTTAAAATGGTTTACTGTTGAACTGATATGAACTTTTGACTGAGTTTATATGTGCTGTGTTCATTAATAGGGATTCCTGGACGCAAAAAGAAGAATTGTGCTCCTAATACATGTATTGAATAATCTGAATCCTGGATTAGAGTTGCCTTTAAAAAAGGTACTTTAAAAATGAATTTTTTTTGCCAAAAATAACTACTATTTTGCTCACATTATTACAACAACAGGATGTTCTGTCCTGCCCTGAAGGGACAAAGCGGAAATGAGAACTGTGTTTTTCTTATATGATCTGAGATACTATTCTTCTGGGCCAGGCTGTGAACTAGTGGTACTGCTTTGAGAAAGACACAGGCTTGATTTTCTTTTCAATCTTGGTATTTTGCTCCCTACGGGTCTGTTTCCGATTCTGTTCACACTGATGTTACACCAGTGTAACTCTTTTTGACGTCAGAAGGATTGCTCCTTATTTACACCCGTGTAAATCAGATCCTAATTAAGACAGGAGTCATTGGAAGCACTCTGGCAAGATCTCACACTGGAGAATAGTGGTTGTATACTTCTCAGTTATAGCTACTTCTGGTGCTTGGGTGTCTAGTACTCTGCATCCAAGAAACGTAAGTCTGCTTTGGCTAAAAGAACGTGCAGTGGTTTGTAGAAGAGAATACAGAATAGCTGTTTTAAATTTATAAAATGCAATTGATAGACGACGGTGGAAGCAAGGGGACATCCTTCCTGTCCTCTTTATCCATAGGAAGGGGTCTGTGGTTTGGAGGAAATGTGAAAGTAATGATTTGTACCTTTGTGGTCTGTTATACTAAAGTTTGACAAGAAACACTTAGGACTTGATTTGGGAAAAAGTAAATCAGCTCTCTATGGTATTTACACCCCCCCCCCTCCGTTACTGTAGCATCTGAAGATCTCACAGTCCTTAGTGTATTTATCTTCACTACACCTATGTCTCCCCAAAAGCCCAGGAAGAAATCTGGGCTCTGCAGGAGCAGGGAAAGGGAGAGCTTGATCAGCAAATTCCAGAGTCAAAGGGCCTTCACCAGAAATATCCTGCTAGCTGCTATCTTTCTTTTAAACCAAGGAGACTCCAGATAAAGGAGACGCCATAGATCTCAGCTGTGGCAAGGTATGTTGGGGAGAGAGGCAATCCCTCAAGTAACCAAGTCCCTAACCATTTAGAGTTTATAAATTAAACCCAACACCATGAATTTCACCTTGAAGCCTGTTGGAAACCAGTGCAGTGTGTAATATACTCTGAGTGCGAAACTTCCTTTAATAAGTGATCTACCACATGCAGCAGTAGCTGTGATTTCTGAATGGTTTCCACACATAGCCCATCCATAGTGTATTACAGCAGTCTAGTCTCAAGGTGACAAAGGCATGATCACGCTGGCAAGATCTCACACTGGAGAATAGTGGTTGTATACTTCTCAGTTATAGCTATTGCTAATGCTTCGGTGTCTAGTACTCCGCATAATTCTGCGTTGGCTAAAAGAACGTAATTCTGCTGTGGCTAAAAGAACGTAATTCTGCTTTGGCTAAAAGAACATGCAGTGGTTTGTAGAAGCTTAGTGTTCACCTGAGAGACACCTCTCACATCCCCCTGATGATGGCTGCCTTTATATGACCATTAGTAATGATGTCAAGAGAGAGATCATGCTTGGGGAGCTTTTGAGGTCATTTGTGCAGAGAGAACACACAGCACCATTACTGCTTGGCAGTTTGCCATACGGCTGTCGAAGCTGTAATGACTTCAAAAGAACCCAGAAAACAGAAGAGATGGATTGAGGACACAATGCCCTTGATTGGAAAAAAAGACACCCAAGAAACCTGATAGTAATTTCTTTTTAACTGTACTAGAGTAATTCTGCAAGAATGTCCCCTGAGCTGCCTCCTAAACCACAGCTGTGTGAGGAATTATCCAGCTCTTCGTTGAAGTAACTCTTTACAAAAATCTATGTAGGTCATTAAAGTGCTAATTTTTTTTTTTTATGAATCTCTGGGTAATGTTCTGATTATGTCTCCATGGGGAATGAAGAACTCAACATGAGATCCATGCCACTCCCTTCTCCTTTCCTGGAGCACTCTCCAGACTGGCTTGGCATAAAGCAGAGAAGCAAATGTATGTGGCCTGGCCAAGTTTCTAATGAATAGCTTAGCTACATCCACCAATTAGACGCATGGCCTTGTACCGTGTGAAAGGGTTTCAGCACCACATAAAGTGGCACCTAATTCCTAAGAAAGGTGAATATCGTAATTGCCTCTTGGATTTTTTTAAATACATTTTGCTGAATACAGAAAACGTGCCAGGAAAGAATGTCACTGACAGCAAAAAAAAAAAAAAAAGGAGAAATGGGAGTTAACTTCCAAGGAAGTCTTACAGCTGTATTTATTTCTGACTATATTATTATTAGACTCTGTGATGATGTGCTTCTATCTCAGTCTACAATGGTTTTGATTTGTTTCACTTGTAAAGGATTTTGAACTTTGAGTCTGAACCTCAAAGAAGAACACTTCTGGCTGGAAGAATCTATTACCAGGTCCTTTTATTCTGGATCAAGCAGTTGCATTTCCCACACAAAGCCTAAACAATTATTTTTCCTGGTATAATACATCCCTACTATCCTCCAACTGGACAGAGATAGCTATAAAATATCTCTATTTACTGCATCACCCAAAGAATGCATTGCATAACATGGAATTTGCCAAACCAGAACAGGTCAAGTTTAGCTAATCTATGGTGCCCCATGACAAATCCTTACAAGGAAGGAGCAAAACTTCCATAATATAACTAACCGTGAAATACTATACCATGCAGGGAAAGTTTCTTCTTGGGATCTGCTTATAATCAGCCTATGTTCTGAATAATTAGCATTGGTCATCCCTGTAAATTTGTTCCCCAATTAATGTAACTGCAGAAGCTATCTTATGCACAGGAGATGCAATTTCGTCCTACAGTAAAAACCCAAGCAAGGACCTTCACAATATTAAAGCCCCGCTGTGAGGCTGCCTACATGTGAGATGCCTCTGAAAATCAAGTTCTGAGGGACTTGATCAAGGTCACACAGGAAGTCTGTGTCTCAGCCTGTAATATAATCTGATTCCCAGCCTACTGCTTTAATCACAAAACCATCCTTATGCTCACAACCATGATTGAACTTCTGCATTTCTCAAGTTTTTCATGGTCAAAGTTGGAATTTTAATATTTTATGAACATAGGAATTTACAGTTGATTTCTTTTATTTTTAAAGACAAAATAAAAAGGGAGGAAATAAATGTGCAAGATGCGGTGATATTATTTTGCACAATTCCATAAATGTTACACTGCATTACTCTGAGTATGTAAAAATCCTCACCACTTCAAATCTGTACAGAGCAGCAGGTGAGCTCGATATTGTATACATATACATATTTACTGTTCATGCCAAAGGTGGATTTTAATTGCTTGTAACTTTAAAATATGTAAATGTTTTAATTTTTAAATATATAACTTTATTTTCAACATGTTTCAAACTTCTCTCTCTATATTCATTGTAAATACTTTTATGCCCCATTAATGCAGTATCTTAGCATCCCATTGGGATCTAGCCACACGTGAAATTAGAAGTTTTTGTCCTTCATCCTACAGTTTTGCATGTGAGTCATTTTACACGTGAGCTGTCCCATTGATTTCAATAAGCACTGGTGCATGTTTGCAAGAATGAGACCTTTAAGAGCAGCTATTTTTATGTCCCATGTGTAAAAAGTCTCATTTTTTAAAAACATGAAGAGTATATTTTTTCCACCCCTCAAAATGGCTTGTGGATATTGCTCAAACTTTCAAAAAACCGCAACAAAACAAAAATTTAGTTTGAAAGAAATCATAGACAATTTCAGCCCCAAACTGGAATTTTGAGAAAGTTATAAGCAACTGAAAATGGGGTTACAGTAAAGGCTACATTACCATTTCAACTACAGAGCCTTTTCTATAATGAGAATATTCACATATCTTACACATTCCTTATACATTTAACCACCTTGCCTTTTTTGCATGTCTCCCCACAATGTCACCACTTTTGGTGCCAGAGCCTTCCCCTCTGCAGCTCATTCCATTTGGAACAGCCTTCGGCTGTCTTTCAGCTTCATCAATTCTCTATCTCCTTTTCAAATTTCATCTCAAAACTTTTCTCTCTATGCCTCTTAATGTCTTTTTCCCTCTACTATTGTGTAACACAGTGTTTCTCAAAGACTGGTCCATGGACAGGTGCTGGTCTGTGGTAGCTTCCTTACTGGTCCCAGAGATTTCCCTGACACAGTTTAGGAAGGCAGCAAGTGAGACTCTGGTATCAAAAGGGCTGAGAAACACTGTAACATATTGCATATCACACGTATATTACATAGGTAACTTTTTATTATTAAATTTATAATTGCTTATGTCCATAAGTAGGGCCTTACCAAATTCACGGCTGTGAAAAACGAGCCACAGACCATGAAATCTAGCTATTGAAGGGGGGGTCTCGGTACCGCCACCCTTACTTTTGTGCTGCCTTCAGAGTGAGGCAGCTGCCGGCCAGGCGCCCAGCTCGGAAGGCAGCACTGCTGGCAGCAGCAGTACAGAAATGGGGGTGGCATAGTATGGGGGTCGTTACTTTTGGGGGGCCCTGGACCAGCCTTTTGGGTGGGAGATGTGGGCAACCACCCAGGATGCCTTGGTCGGGGGGAGACATCATGGTCACCCCCCCCCCCCACACACACACACAGCTAAGGCTCCTTTAACCCCTGAGCACTGTGCCCGGAGCCGGAGAGGGGCAGGGCTGGGAGCTCCTTCCATGCACTGGGCTGCAGCTGCTAGTCCTGGCTGGACTGGGAAGGGACAGGACTTCCTCTTCCCCTGAATGGGTCAGAGCCACCTCCGGGAACTCCTCCCAGCTGCAGGAAGCTCTGCGGCTGCTGGCTGGGAGCTCAGCTTTGAAGGCAGCACCAACACAAGCAACAGTGCAGAAGTGAAAGTGACAATATCATATCATGCCACCCTTACTTCTGTGCTGCTGCTGGCAGCAGTGCTGCCTTCAGAGCTGGGCGCCTGGCCGGCAGCTGCCTCGCTCTGAAGGCAGCACAGAAGGATAGGTGGCAATATGCAATAGCCTCCCCTTCGATAGCTAGACTTCATGGTCTGTGACCCAGCCAGCAGCTGCCACTCTGTGGCCACCCAGCTCTGAAGGCAGCAGCACAGAAGTAAGGACGGCATGGTATAGTATTACCACCCTTACTTCTGTGCTGCTGGTGGTGGTGGTAACTCAGGCCTGGGCTCCCAGCCAGCTGCCGCCACTCTCTGGCCACCCAGCTTGGAAGGCAGAGCCACCAACAGCAGCAGCGCAGAAGTGAGGGTGGCAATACTGCAATCCCCTTACAATAGCCTTGCAACCCCCGACAACCTGCCTTTGGGTCAGGACCCCCTCAGTTATGACATCATGATATTTCAGGTTTAAATATCTGAAACCATGAAATTTAAGATTTTTAAAGTCCTACGACCCTGAAATGTACCAAAATGGACTGTGAATTTGGTAGGGCCCTATCCATAAGGCAATTCATTCATATGGAAGATGATACATATTATTGTTTGTTGTTATTCCCTGGAACTGCATTGCACTGTCACTATTCTTTACCCATACACAGTAACTTAACAAGTAAAGATGGCAAGGAAAATATTCAGGCAGCATATTTGGCAGTTTATAAAGTTTATCTGAAGAGTAGCAAAGATTCTTTTGAAAGTGGGCAATTCCAGCTTTTCATTGAGTCATGCTCAAGCTTTTACTCAATTACTCCTTTAATATTAACCTTGACCTCCTCTGTTTATGCCATTTTCCCAGTCCAACCTCCAACTGTTTCCCGTATTTTGGGAAGGAAGTGGGGATGGGGGCGGGGGCGGGGAGCGGAGGAGAATCATGTCTCTTTAAGAAAAATGCTTCTTTGCTCCTGCCAGCGCCTAGTGGTAATATAGAGCCTCTCTAGTAAGTAACACACTTTACTATCCTCCAGCTTTGGAGCTGCTGCAGTGTGTCTGTGCAGCACTGCAGAATCCCCACCTACAGAAGAGAAAAACACACACACACACACACACACGCAGACATTGGCCAAACAGGAAGCCCTGGACGGCTGTTTGGTAAGTAAACTAGCAAATCTTGTATCCATTTCTTAAACAAATATGTAAAAGGTGGGGGGGGGGCGTGGATGGGAAAGGTTGTTCATACACATTTGAAATAGATTATGCTGCATGCTGTTTTCTGCCGCTCTCCCTGTGTCCCTCAACTGCTGGAGAGACAACTCCCCCCCCCCCCCGTCTGCCCTCAAAGCACTTTTTGCAGTATTAATCAGCATAAACTTTCATGCAACAAGAAATTTGGGAAGAGGGAGATTTTTTTTTTAAATGAGAGAAATATCTTGCTTTTTCCTCCAATCGCAGAGCCAAACATGGCAAGTCAAACGACATAATGCCATCATGTGCCTGGCAAAATCCCCATGTCCTAAAGCATCAAAAGGATGTGCTGATTTCCCGCCCCCCCACAATTTTCTGAAATAATCTGGGGGTGAAGGGGAGAATGAAGGGGAGTTGAGCGCTACTGTCCCAGATCTTAGGGTCAGCAATCGGGGGGGGGGGGGGGGGAGAAACTGGGGGGAAGATCGGTGTGCCAAGACAAGCCTTATGCTTTCCTCCACCCCCTCAAAATACAAGAGGGTTGGGAGGGGGGGTTGCACCATCCTGTGAAGGAGGATGGAGCGAGTAGTGAGTGCTGGGGGAAGGAAGTGTGGGTGTGCCGGTGTCTATGTGAGTGGTATCTGTACATAGGGGAGATGGAAAGAGTTGTATATGGAGGAAATGGAGTGCAGCGTGTGCATGCTGGGTGTGAGCTGTGTGAGGAGGAATAAAATTGTGAATGTTATTTAGGACGCAAGGGAGAAATGGATTGAATTTGGGGGAAGGCAGAAAGGTGCCTGGGAAATCATTCGAATTTTGGGCAGGGGTTGGACGGTGCCTGGATGAAATGGCTTGAATTTGGAGAGGGGGAATGAAGTTTGTAGGGGGAATATGAAATTAGATGGGGTGGGGGTTGATTCAATATATGCGGATAGAGTGTGAATCGGAGAAATGGGAGAGAAATTAAGTGAATTGACGGCTGGATTGAGGGGAAAACGGTGTGACAGTGGAGTTTTTAGGGGGCATGGAGTAAGCGGTAGGAATACAATGGGTTGGGGTAACTGAAGGCGGTGTGCAATGAGGGGTAGGAATTAACTGGGACTAATTAACTGCAGTAACTGCAGGGGTTGCGGGGGGAGAGGGGGTAGGAATTAACTGGCTGGGGGTAATGAGGGGAGGGAGGGGTAGAGATGAATTGGGTGGAGGTAGCTGCAGGGCTTGGGGCAATGGAGGTGTAGGAATTGACATGGGGTAATGCAGGGCTAAGGGGTGGTGGGGCAATGGATGTGTAGGAATTAAGTGGGGGGTATGGGCAATGCAGGGGATGGAGGAGCAATAAAGGGGTAGGAATTAACTGGTGGTAGGGGCAATGGAGAGGCATTGGGGCATAGGGGCATTGCAGGGGTTGGGGCAGTGCAGTGGTGGAAGGGGCCTGGAGGGGCAATGCAGGGGATGGGGAATGGAAGAGCAATGCAGCGGCTGGAGGGGTCGGGCAATGCAGGAGCTGGGGGGGCAGGAGGAGCAATGTAGGCAGTGGAGGGATTGGGGCAATGCAGGTGCTGGGGGGGGGAGCTGGAGGAGCAATACAGGGGTTGGACTTGGAGGGGTTGGAGCAATGCAGGGGCTGGGGGGCCTGGGAGGGTGGGGCACTGGAGGAGCAGGAATTAACTGGTGGTAAGGGCAGTGCAGGGGCTGGAAGTGGTGGGGCACTGCAGGGGAGCGGGAGGAGCACTACAGGGGATTGAGGTGATGGGGCAATGCAGGGGTAAGAATTAACAGTGGGGGGGGGGGTTGGGGTATTGCACGGGGGCTGTCTGGAGATGGTGGGGCAATAGAGAGATAAGAGTTAACGGTGGGGGGGGATTGGGGCAATGCATGGGGGGCTAGGGGAGCACTGTAGGGGCTTGAGGTGGTGGGGCAATAGAGAGATAAGAATTAACGGTGATCGGGGGTTGGGGCAATGGAGAGGTAAGAATTAACGGTGGAGGGGTTGGGGCAATGCACAAGGGGTGGGGGAGCACTGTAGGGGCTGGAGCAATGGAGAGATAAGAATTAACGGTGGGGGGGGGTTGGGGCAATGGAGAGATAAGAATTAACGGTGTGGGGGGGTTGGGGCAATGCACAAGGGGTGGGGGAGCACTGTAGGGGCTGGAGCAATGGAGAGATAAGAATTAACGGTGGGGGGGGTTTGGGGCAATGGAGAGGTAAGAATTAACGGTGTGGGGGGGTTGGGGCAATGGAGAGGTAAGAATTAACAGTGGGGGGGGGTTGGGGCAATGCACAAGGGGTGGGGGAGCACTGTAGGGGCTGGAGCAATGGAGAGATAAGAATTAACGGTGGGGGGGGGTTGGGGCAATGCACAAGGGGTGGGGGAGCACTGTAGGGCTGGAGGTGGGGGGGCAATGGAGAGGTAAGAATTAACGGTGGTGGTGGGGGGGTTGGGGCAATGGAGAGGTAAGAATTAACGGTGGGGGGCGGGGTTAGGGCAATGCACGGGGGGTGGGGGAGCACCATAGGGGCTGGAGGGCCTGGGGGTGGGGCAATGGAGGAGTAGGATTGAGGAGGGGCAGGGGTAATGCAGCTGGCTCGGGGAGGACATGCGGCCCCTGGGAAGCCGCCCCCGCCGGCTGTGGAGGGGCGAAGGCCCCAGCGATCTGCGGGGGGGGGCGGCTGTGCCTGCGAGGGGTCAGAATTCACGGGCTGGGTAGGGCCAGCGGGGGGGGGGTGGGGGGGGAAGAGGCGGGAGCGAGGGGCGGAGCTGGTCCGCCCCGCAGGCCCCGTCCTTACGGAGCCCCGCCCCCGCCGCCGCCGGCCGACAACAACAGACAGCCCCCGCGCCCCTCCCCGCGCGCAGCTCGGCTCCTCAGCCCGGCGCGGGGCCGGGAGAGATTCAAACTCGGCCGAGCGTTGGCGGCGCCGGCCGTGGAGAGGGACGGGCGCGAGCGAGCCAATGGGGGAGGGGCCGCTGCCAGATAGGGAGCCGCCGGCGCGGGTGGCGGGAGGAGGAGCCCAGGTGTCCCTTCCTGCCACATCCGGAGCTCCGCCGCCCCGCCCCCGAGGTGCTCTGTAGCCGAGGAGCGGCGGGGGATGCACAAAGGCGCGCTAGCTCCTGAGGTAAACAAACGTCTCTCTCCTGCCCCGGCCCTGGGGGGCGATTCAAGACTCGCCCCCCCCCTCCACGCTGGGCTGGCCGGGACGCCATGTGCCCCCCCCCCCCCGCGCATAGACTTCTTTCCCTGGGGGATGGTCCCTGTGTGGGGGGCCGTTGGGAGGGAGTAAGGGGGTGGCGGCGGGGGTGTGAGGGCTGTGCTTATCCCGGGCCCCTCGGCGGGGGGGGGGGCGTTCACACTGTTACACGCCCCACGCGGGAGACGCTGTGCCCCTGCTCTGCGGAGCTGTGGGGTGTTTGCCTGGGAAGCCAGTGGGGCTGGGGGGAGAGTTTCAAGGGGGGCACCTAGAGAGGCATTCACATTGGTGTATCCCACCACGTGGGAGATGCTCCCCCTCCGCCCCCCCCCCCATTAGCTCTGTGGGGTGTTTGTCTGGGAAGTCAGGGGGGCTGGGGTGAGGGTTTCCTAGTGTGTACGGGTGAGGTGTGATTTATTGGGCATCGCATGCAGAGATCCCCTTAAGGAGGGTGTGAGTCAAACGCTTCCTGTTCTCCCCCCTGCCCCCCCCCCCCCCATCATTCAGTCCTGGGAGCTAGTTACCCTAAAATCCAGCTGGGATGCATGTCCTGGGTGTATTTTGTTTTTTTTTTTTTGAGGTGGGGGGGTGGATGTTTGGGTGAGAAGGATGGCTTTTGGAGGAGGGAGAGGAGAGAAGTGGGGCTTTATGGCTCATCCAAATTTAGTTCAAAACATTGGCCCGCAACCCCACTGGGTTCAAAATTAATGTGATGGTTTGTGGTAATCATCTTCAGGTGGGTGGAATTGTTTCTGGGGCTGTTGCATGATGTTGCAGTTTGGATGAAGAAATCCTAAATAAAAAGGAGGTATCTAAATGTTTGAAACATACCTAACAAGCTTCCTTTGTGTTCCTTTATAAAATAATCTAAAGTCTGTTCCCTCCTGTTTCTTCCCAATTCATAGATTCATAGAATATCAGAGTTGGAAGAGACCTCAGGAGGTCATCTAGTCCAACCCCCTGCAATTGAGTGTTTATGTTTGGATAGATCTAATGCAAGCATGTTGTGTTTACATGTATGTGTGCATCCTGCTGGGGCTGTTGGGCTTGGGGCTATGTAAATAAGTGGACTGAAGGGATTACCTGATGCCACCAGTATTTAGGGGAAAAGAGCATATCACTGTGAATTGGATGATCTAGGGCCCCTTGCACCCTCTGTAATTGTAAAACCTTTGCTCGCTCTATTGTTTCCATAAGTATAAGAACCTAGTAGTTGCCCGTGGGCCAGAGCCATCACTTTCACAGGTGTGAATGAATCATTTCTCATCCATATTCAGAAAAGAAGTGGTATTCATGTCAGTCCTTCCCCCCATTCTTGTTAGGCTGAGTAATATGATAGAGGTTGAAATGCAGTTGTTACTTTCATAGATATGAGTGTTACAGGGCTAATGTGGAACTTTATCTCAGTGAGGGTGTTTTCCTGGAGAGGAGCTGACGATGGAAGCGTCTTTCTCTTTACTGCAGTGCTGATCTAAAAAAAGTAGGATTTAAATAAAATGTCATCTCTGTTTGGAAAAATGTAGTATCAATATGTTGAGAGTCTTTAAACTACAGTGATGGGAAACTTTGGAGTGCTTGTAGGTCTGTATCTAGGAGAAACTTTTCTAAACCTATGTTCAAAGTGAGTAGTAGTTCTTATTACTTAAATTTAGCAGCAACTTTTTCATTGGCATGGATACAGAGATCTTAAAAATTCTATTCTATTATATATAGGTTCTTATACTCTGCACTATAGTATCTGAATGGCTTCCAGTAATGCATTAAGTGATGTGACTAACATCTGTCATGTATGGTTCATTCTCTCTTATCCCCTCCCCAGGGGAAGAACTGTGTATGTAGAGCAGTGTTTTGGTAGGGTTTGGAGTCTCATTTATTTTTAAACAGAAAGAAAGGTCGAAGTGTGCCTGACATTTGGAATGCAAGGTCGCAAGGTTTACGATGGTCCTTAGTTTCTGTAGGAGTTTGTTCCACAGTCTCAGCTTGGACCCCAAGAAAGCTCTGTCTCCTCCAGGCCAGAAGTTTCACTGTGCCTGAGGAGTGGATATATCAGCTATGGTTTTCATTGCAGAGCTCTAGGCAATCTTCTAAATATGTTGGGACCACCAGCCCATTGATTACGTTTGAATACAAGTATGGAGATTTGAACTTGACCAGAGATTCTATGGGAAGCTACTCTAGAGCACTCCTAAACTAGGAACTGAATTGGCCAGCTGTGGCTGTGTATCTTTAACCAAAGGAGACTGAATAGTTTACAACTATGGTGCAAAATGCTTTCCTCTACCTACTAGCATCATGTTGTCATACTCAACTCTAGCTTCTACCAGCTTTTTTTCATCTGTGATCTGATCTTGTACAAGCACCAGACTATCTTGGTGGTAGTGCTATGGTTGTGTGGGGTGAAACAAAGGTAGAACTCTATGTAATTCACATAGTGCTGGTACTGTAGTTTATGGCATTTTACCTGCGTCCCTGGTGGATGGATATAATTGTTGAATAGGACTGAAGAGCGAATTGATCCTTGTGGGACTTGACAAGTGAAGGGTCTAATGGCAGAGGCATAGTGACCCATCACGATTCTTGGATTTAAATTATTTTAGTATATTCTGCTGGACCTCTGCCACCTCTCTTAAGTAGGACAACAGTTTCTTATGGTCAACAGGGTTGAGTGCTGTAGAAAGGGGAAGCCATTCATTTTCATCCTCCTGGACATCATCCGTTAACAGCAGGAGATCATCCTTCAGTGCCACTAAAGCTGTTTCTCTCCTATGTCCTAGCATGAATCCAGATTTGTGCCAGGCGTAGCATATTGACTTCAACTAGATAAGCTCGTACAGTGGAGTCGCATCTTACGCGCGGGTTAGGTTCTAAAGTCAGCGCATAAGGCGAAAATCAAATATAGTCAAAAAGAGAGAGAGACGGAAGAATGAAAGAATAAAAAAGGGAGAAAGACAACTTCAGCGTCGTTATGTGCAAACCGGAGTGCCTCAGGATGGCCAGGAGCATTGTCTATGATCAGCAACACTTTAAAATCAAGTCCTTTCTTTTCGAGGTACCTCTTGAGCTCCGGAATGAAACACTTGTGGAACCAATCCGGAAATAATGGTGCTGTCACTCAAGCCTTTTTATTTGATTGCCAGAACGCAGGCAGGAGATTTTTGTTCTTGCCTTTTAAGGCATGGGGATTGGTAGCCCTGTAGAGCAAGTCCAGCTTTCTTAAATGCCTAGCTGCATTGCCACAAGACAGCACAGTCACATGGTCTTTAGGTGCTTTGAAGCCAGGGGCTTATCTTTCTGATTTTTGAAGTGTAAGTGCAGTTGGACGTTTTTTTTCCAGAAGAGCCTAGTCTCGTCAGCATTAAAAGCTTGTTCTGGAAGATAGTCCTTTTCCTCTATGATTTTCTTTAATTGTTTGGGGTAGGCTTTTGCTGCCTCTTCTTTGGCAGATGCAGCTTCACCAGTAGTCTGCACATTTTTGAGGTTGAAGCGGTTTCTAAAACTGTTAAGCCAACCTTGGCCGGCATTGAATTCCTTCTCATCGGAAGGCTGTCCATCTTCAGCAAGAGGTTTGAACAGCGCGCAGAGGCTAAGAGCCTTTTCTCGCAACGCGTTGCCATCGATAGGCACACGTTTATGGTTCATGTCTTCCAACCATAAGTTTAATGCCTTTTCAGTCTTCACTAAAGTCTTATCACGCACCTGGCTCATCACCTTAGCAGTTATTGGAGCACTTGATGCCACGGCTTGACGAATTTCTCTCTCTCAAATCTTGATGGCATGGATGCTAGATTCGTTGCGGCCATATTTACATGCCACGTTGGAGACTGACGTACCGTCTCAAGTCCAACACAGTCAGTTTTTCCTCCAGCATTGGAACAGATGACTGTTTCTTTGGTTGAGCACCAGATGAAGTAGTTGGCTTGCGTTTAGGGGCCATGTTATATGAAAAATACGTATCTTTAAACACTAGAATCACACTCAGCGCGGCGAGATGCTCACCAGATCGGTGGTCAGCGATCGATCCAATGGGGGGCGATCTATTTCGTCTAGTCTAGACATGATAAATCGACCCCTCGAGTCCTCTCCCGTCGACTCCTGTACAGTACTCCACCGCCGCAAGTTATTGTTTTTCCTTTCTTTTTTTTTTTCCTGCCGACCTCATATAGTTGAATTCACGAAAGTTAAATGCACGTATGATGAAACTCCACTGTAGTTGGCCTTTGGCTTAATCCTCTGAGCTTGCTCAGAAATTAGTCTGATCCTGGGCAGTAGCTAGCTAGAACTGATGTATCCAGGTGGGTTTCTTCAGTGTCTGTTGTGCTATTGCAAGTTTGAAGGCGGAAAGGAAGATTCTTTTTCTAAATGAGGCATTGGCTATTTCAGCCACAAGTGTCATTGATTGCTCATGACCTTTTCACCTGTTAGGTATTCGCAGGTCTTGGGTTGAGACTCCTTTAGTGTGTCCAGTATTTCACAAGGAATGAAAGTACCGGACTTGGAGAATGCAGACAGGTTGGTTGCCGCCTGGTAGGCGGAGTGAAGCCATGCTGTTTGAAAAGCCTTTCTCTGTGTGTGTGATCTGATCAGTGAAGTAGGATGATGGATTCTGTTGTGGCCTGTAGGCGCTCCAGTTTCATGAACTGGTTTATCACCGTAGGATAGCTCTTTAGGTGGGATGTGGTAGCTTCAGTGGAGTGATAGGAAGGTTCTGTTGGTGGCTGTAATACAGTCTCAGCACAGGCTTTGAGAAATTTATATTTTATCCTGTCTGTTTCAGCCTTTGATTTCTACCATCAGTCCTTGAGTTTCTGACCCTCTCTCTTCACCCTGATGCAGGGTGTCAGAAAACCAAGGAGATCTATGTGGGAGATGGTGAGGGAGGGGCTATTTGGGGGGGGGAGTGGATTGATGGTCGAGGCTAGTATAAGTCATAATGATTCACTAGATCCTTGATTCTTTGTCCTACAGGCAGAGTTCTTGCTGTACTTTAGCATGCTTTGGAATTTGATGAGTGGCTAAGAGTCTTCATGGTCTAATCAGAGTCATTGGTCTTGTTGCCTGGGAGGTTGGAGAGCTCCGACTACTGTTTTAATGAGGTGATACGGTGAGTCCAAGTCCGCGTCCTCTGATGACATTTAATCCAAAAACCAGGTTCAGACTGTGACTGGCTACATTGGCTGGAGCAGAGGTAACCCATGAAAGTTATAGGGAGGCAGTTGAGTTAGGGAGGAGTTGGGTTTTTGCATCTGCAGTATTGTTGATGTGAACGTTGAAATCTCCCAGGATGATGAGCCTGGGATATTCCCTTGTGAGCTATGGAAATGAATCAGGGAGCCCCTTTATGAACCCTTTAGTCTTTGGTGTTGTGTAAATGAGCACAGAATCTTAGCTATGGTTCTGTTTCTGTTGTTCATTCAAATGTATCCACTGAACTTGTCTTACCTGAGGCACCTCTTTTGGATGTTTGAAGAGAAGATGGGTGCAGTGATTCTTGCCTTTTCTGAGTCAGTGATAGGCTGAGCAGCCCAATACTACTCAATAGTCATGAACTAGCACAATGATTCTAGCCTTGAATTGCAAATGATGCAGGGGAAACTATTTTAAATCCAGATGTAGTCACTGATTTAAAAAAAATATATATATATTTTATTAGTGGATTTTTTCCTAAAAGCTTTCTTAAACAAAATGAAAATTTTTGTCTTAACCTACCCAGCCATGACTCATTTCCATTGAATCCAGCCTTTAAACGTACGTGTGACTCACCTGCTGGTGCATCCTCTGTTGGCTGGGCAGGGTGTAGCATGCTTTCCTGTTTTAGCACACCCTGCTGACTGACAGCCCTTCCAGCCATGCGGTGGTCTGCTGCTTCTTGCAAGTTGGTCTTCTCTCTGGGTGTCAGAGTTCCACCCCCCTCCTAGTGTATCAATAGACCAACAAATAGTAGTCTGTTAACTTCACATTGGCCCTTCAGTCTGAGTCTGGGCTCACTAGTCCTTACCCCCATGGTACTGGGGTGTGAGTGTGTATGTGGTTTTTGCTCAACCTTGGTAGGGGAACCCAGGGCTTCCCTCTCCACTATCTTCTGGTCCAGGGAACCTTGGAGAAGCAGTCAAGGCCTGACTACACCAACCCCCTCTGCCTCCCCGGACTACTTTCTACCTTGCTGTTTTTTGGACTTTTGCCTTAACCTATTTGTGGGCTCCCTTAGCCTCTTCCAGAGCTGCTTAGCATTTTCTGCTATCCAGCTGGTTCTGCTGGAGGGCTGTTTTCTCCACTCACCTCACAAGATAGCCCCTACTCAGCAGGAGTCTTCTGCTCTCTGTATGTCCCTCCACCAATGTAAAGAATCCTGGGTGTAGCTGAGTGAGGCTGATTGTGGCCACAGGCTCTCATTAACCTCTTCAGGCCTAGTGTGAGGTTGGTACACCCCATCACAAAATTGTTCAATTTTGTGTAGCAGAAGATGATAGGTTAATATAGTGCCTTATATCTCAAGGTACACTACAAATTTCAGATATACAGGAATCATTTCAGATACCAATGAAATATAACCACTTCTGGAGGAGAATGTTAAATAGTTGCAGTATTACACAACACCACTACATAACCGCGTAGAGCAGAAAATGGAGAAATCTATCCATTTGAAGTTACAAAGGAAATTAGGGTCCCGGTCCTACAAACTGACCAAATGGCCAGACTTGAGGCTATCACAGAGCTTTCCTGCTGCACCAGCATTTTCCTTGCATTATGTTTTGTAATGCCAGTTGCCTTCTAAACAAAACAATGTGTTTGCTATATCATTTGGCACAAAGTAATGAATAAAAGCTATATGATGACTCCTAGGGAATGAGAATTTATGACTTGAACCATTAATGTGCTTCGAATAACCACTGTGGCATATGGTCTTGGTTGTGTATCTACTTCTTACAGTAACTTTCAGATAAATGGCATGTAGAGGAAATGCTTCCATTCCCGCCCCCCCCATTTCAGATGCACTAGTATGTTGCCTAACCTCTAATGAAAGTGTAAAGTGTTGTTTGTTTTAAAATATGTCTCTAAATACCTTACTCATGTGTTTTTTTATGAACAGTTTGTGGCTTGGGTTACTAGTTATCTGTGAAAAGATTATTAAACAGGAAAATGCTTAGAGGCTAATAGCTTCCCCCCTCCCCCATTTAAAAACATTAACTCTTATTCTTGTACTAACTTCTCAGTTTATACTTGAAAGTTTCAACCTGTTTGGGTACTAGGGTTGGATTTCCCCCTACTCCTCCTCATATCTTCACAATTCAGTATCTTCCACTTAATCAGAATAAAGAAAAGGAGGACTTGTGGCACCTTAGAGACTAACAAATTTATTTGAGCATAAGCTTTCGTGAGCTACAGCTCACTTCATCGGATGCATTTTATGCTCAAATAAATTTGTTAGTCTCTAAGGTGCCACAAGTCCTCCTTTTCTTTTTTCGGATACAGACTAACACGGCTGCTACTCTGAAACTTAATCAGAATAGCTGTTTTATCAAGACATTGTCTTTGGAATTTATTTAAACTAATATTAACAAATGGTAATAACTGCTGCTTAGTTGGGATGGTACTGTATTAACATAAGTTCTACTTATTGGGTTGTGATGGTTAAACACATTACAGAGGTCTCATTCTCCTCCTTGGTCTCCTAAAGGCTTTGTCTTCACTAGGAAAAAAGCTAACGTGGGGGAGTAAGAACATACTTATGTGGTAGCTAAAACAAGGTAAAATCCTAGTGAAAACAAGTTGGGTTATGGCCTTAATATGTGTCAGCATGTTAAGGTAAAGACTAGTGGGGGAGCCTGGGAGTTACCTTAACCTTCTAACTCATGTGAAAGCTATAACTTGCCTTGTCTCCACTAGGAATTTACCACATTAGCCACACCTCCTTCCTAGTGAAGGTAAGGACTTGTAGCCTGTTCCTGCTCCCGTTGAAGTGAATGGGATTCTTGTGGTTTACTTGGGTGAGTGCAGGATTGACATCATATTAAGTTGTCAAAATAATGATTCAAATGAAGAAATCAAGACGAAATGCAGGGAGTCAAAAATTTCCTCCCATTTTGTTTCACTTTGATTCTCAATATCCTGCCTAGAGCATAGAGGGTGTCCAGTTTTAATTGTGGAAAGCAGTTTTAAACAATCTGCTGTGCTGGCTCAAAGAAGAGGATTCTGTTGAATCACTTCTAAAGTTCGCTTTAGTTTTGTCTTTCTATTTCTAATTACATCTATTTGTACATGTACTTTTCCATCTTAAGTTATATTTTTAACTCTATTACCTTTACATTTGACTCACTACAGACAGTGTGCATAGTGATGCATACTATTATTTATTACATGCCCTTTGTGATATAGGTCAGAGGCCAGCCAGTTCTGGGACTCGTGGTAAATGCTGTACAGATTTATAGTAAATGACTGTGCCTGCCCCCAAAGAGTTTACAATCTAAATGCAGTTGCATGTGTATTTCCCTTATAAATGGTACGGTCACTACCTTGTAACTCTCAAAGTTGTACTCTTTTGGTTCAAATTTGGTATGCTTGCTCTTTAGCAGGAAGGGGTTTCTTTTAAGTTTAATCAAAAACAGTCAAGCCCTTTTTCAATATAAAGTGGTCTGGAAAATGCTTATTGTCTTTGCAGAAAAATACTTTTGAATTTAACAGCCCTACCATATCAATGGAAGTTCATAGAAACTTGAGATTTGGTAGTGATATAAACCCTAGGATGTAGATTTGCCTTTTGTTGGTCTGGGGATGATTTTGCCGGATTATAAAAGCCTATAAATGTTTCATTTATATTCATAGTTACTCTTAATATTTGACATAATTCAGTCTCCCAAAGTTTCTTGGCAGTGTGTATACATATGTATATTAATGCACAAAATATGATGTGTACGGTTGCTCTAGGCATAACATGCCTAACACACAACCACCAAAGCAAAGAAATAATAAAAAATAATTTAAGGCATCTAACATGACACAGTTTATTCCTCCAACCAGACTCTCACTTTACCACTAGAATAACCACCATGCAGCATGAACAATAAACTGCAGTCGTAACTCTGTTCTAGTAGGGATGCCAGCCTTCCAGCATCCCGTATCCCAAACTGCCTGCCACCATAAACAGCCAGATTTCTCCTAGCCTTCTCCTCTGTTTTGCACTATTCTGGAAAATCACACTTACACATACCTGAACGCTGCCTGAGTAAGGTATGTTCTAGTGGTGAATGCTCTCATGGAGCTCCTGGTCTCTGACAAACCAGCAGTTACTTCAGAGGGGACCACGGTCACTTTGAAATTGTTCAGTGGGCTCAGGAGCTTTGCTCAGGAGCCAGCAGAGGATCTTGGTGAAGCTGTTTAACCCATTCAGTAACACATCTCCTAATCTCGTTGAACAGTTTCCCATAGATCCTGGTCTTCAGCAAAACAGCAGTACTGTGTTGAAGAACCTGGTCTCATGGACTGAAACTATTCAGATGATTCAGGAGCACTAGCGAACTCGCTGAATAGTTTCACTAAGCTCCTGGACAACAATGAGCCAACGGTAGCTGCTTCATAGAAGATGTAGGTTGTCGTCATAAATCATAATCTCCCTCAGCTAAGTGTGACACAAACCAAGTTGTGATGTAAAAACCTAATTATTATATAACCCCAGAGAATCCACCAAATTCTCACAATGCACTTTTTTTTTGTAACTCTCTACAGTTTGCGGTTTTTAAATTAATGGGGCTCAAATTTTGAGACTCAGAATGTGAACTTCTGGGAGGCCAATTTGTAATTGACTAGAATGCAAACTAATTAACCAATTTAAAAAAGAAAACTTCAGAAAATGCAAGCTTTACTCAGAGATAAGGGTAGAGATTTGGGGGGCAGATATTCTGTGGGTTTTTTTTTTGTTTTTGTTTCATACAGAGAGCTTGAACTTCTGCTTTAAATGCAAAACTGAACATAAGTTTAAATAGGGTAATGCGTTGGCACTGCCATAACAGGAAAAAAACTCTGTTGAATAATGATATTTTGGTCTAACGAGGTCTTCGATGGTTCTTTCCACAGGGAGGACCTGACCATGTGCCGCTATCTACAGTGGGTGATCCCAGCATAAGCCCAGTCTACCAAAAGGGGGCAGAGGCAGGGGTGGCTCTGCCCTTGATGGGCCTTCTTAAGTTTCTCCAGATAGGTGATCAAAATGAAAGTCACAAACATTAATGTATTCAGGGATACTCCCTCCCTGTGGCTCCAGCAAAGAGGTGGGGACAGTGAGTCTACAGTGCTGCCTATGATTCAGCTCCAACATGGGGGGAGGTGGGGTGGGTTGTGGAAGTTGCTCTGGCTGGGTCTCTGAGTTAGGGTCAGCGTCCATCTTATCCTGGTAGTCCGTTGTATTGTCCTCAGGGTCTGGGTAAAGGTCTCGTGGGTAGGAGTTGGGAGGCAGAGCCAGCTCTACCACGAGGGCCTCTCTGGCACCTTCTGTGTCCAGTGGGATCTATACACCCCATCACACTTGGGATTCTGCTGAATGCACACGTGTTTAATAAAGTAGAATGAAATTTCGGGTTTAATGGGTATTATAGTGGTGCTCAGAGGGTCCAGTCAAGATTGAAGGCTCCATTGTGTTAGATGCTATACAAACCTTGTAGAGCTTACAGTCAATCAAAACCATGCTACACAGTTCTAGAAGCAGATGTGGTTCTTTGGGATTTCATATAGCAAGAATCCTCAAATGCATCTTTTGACTTGAGTATATACACACACAGAGAGACAACGTTCTTCAAGTGATTTAAAATCTGTTATTTTCCTAAATCTTGCAGGATGGAATTCAGAAAGTTCACTGTCTACAATATTTGCCTATCTAACTGCCAAAGATATACTCTCCAAAGGTGACTCTAAAATAAAATTATCATACAGAAATTCATGCTGTCTTCTATTCTCCATTATGTAATCTCTGTCCCCATCAAAAATTTAAAATGATTTTTAGGGTATGAAAGAATATATCTTTTCTATTTGATGGATATTATGGTGAATACAAGTTAGAATTCTTGCTGGCCTGCTGATGGTACGGATTGGATTGAATATTTAAAATTTGTTGTTAGTCTTTTATACTTGATTCATGGCTGGCTTGGCATTCAAAGAAGGTATTCATATTCTATGTTAAATATCTTTAAAAGACTTAAAGAGCACAGTTAAAATACTTTGCAGATCTCTCCAAATATGTGCTTAGTTAGAACAAAGAAAATTCAGTTTCTAAGACTGAAGGCCAAATGTCCAAAGTACATCATTCTAGTAAAATTTTTATTATTTTTTTTGTAATAAAAAAGGACAGTTAACTCGAGCAACTGATTACAAAAAACTATATCCAGATGTCATGTGTTTTTTTCTGCAATAATAGGCAGTGCTGTGCTTTGAAAAACAATTGGTAAGAGACAGGCCAAAGTACGCCTATAGCCAGCAAAACACGTTTTATGAGTTTTTTCTGATCAACATAGTCAAACATCAAATAATAAACTAAACATTTGAGGGAGGGGAGCAGGGAGGAATCAGCAAGTATGTCAGTTTTTTATTTTGTTTTTGAAAATCGTAACTTCATTTATATTGTCTTCAGTGCCTTCATGTTGCTGGGCTCCAGATAACATGATGAAGGGATACCTTTTGAAATAAGACATGCTATTTAGATCCCAAATAAAAGCTTCCTGGTGAGGTTTTGCAGGATGTGGGGGTTTTGTTGTGTATTTAAATAGTGTTCTATGATGTTGTGTACCTGAACACAGCAATATAGTGCTAGCATGAGAGAACCATGAATCAAAACTGACTAGAAATAATATTTGAAACTAAACAGTGTAGCTTTCTTGTCCAAGCAGAATGAAGTGCAAATTATAAACAGCATAAAGTAAATTCAGTTTTTTTAAAAGTCTAATGTTTTGGTGTTAACACTATTCAGATCTAAGATTCTTCCTGTATCCTTAAACAGGTGGCATAGTGGGAACGTGGATTCAATTTTTACATCCATTATCTTCTGAGCCAACATACTTGAAAAAACTGAAATATTTGATTCTGTTCTTCTCTTTCCGCTTAATATTGACATTTTTGTTGTGCTTTGCTTAAAGCTATGGTACTACTATAAATATTGGTCTGCTACTAATTAAAGTAATTTAATCACTAGGGGAAGTTAAATTCATTGTGTCAGGTAATATCTGATCTAGCTCATAAGAGAAAATATAGCCTGCAGCTTTGCATATATGTGTTATGACACCATTTTTTTTCCAAAACGGACAATACTCGTTGCTGTAAGTCTGTAGTACTACTTACACAATAATCCACCTTTGTAATATAAATCTAATGTTGCCATTCCTGGGAGTAAAATTGAATTTCACCGACTCCCATCTCTACCTGTGCCAACAAAGGTTTTGTTTAAGTATACATGCAAACAATAAGGCTCTTTCATACAAGGTGACCTTTGATATATTTTGCCTTGAGATATCACTGGGACATGTTGTAAAGATTTTAGTTACAGCCCCCAATTAACTATACCATGCCAGTGGTTAGCTGTCAAAACTTGTTTGAAGATGACAGTAAAATGTTTTATTTGCCTATTAAGGTTATGTAGAGGTCATTTGTTACTATTTTTTTCTCCCTATAAGTATACACGCAGCTCCCATTGATGCTAATGGTTATAACATGAAATATACCTGACCAGGTTCATAATTACAGAAAATACATTGGTTCAAAGTACAGAACTGGCAGGTGCAATATTTGTATATCTATCTTTTTAGACTGATCTGCTTATTGATTAACGTGGGGAAATGTGTATGATGCCTATATTTTAAATGAAAAGCTGTCAAGGGTGACGTAGCACAAAATGCAACCCTTCCATTCCCATCTCTAACTCCCTTTCCTTTCCCCTGTTGTCCCCCAGTAAAAGAAACTAAACATAAGCCTATTTTTTGTTCCAGAAACTTATTTGCTCTCAGGAACAGAATGGGCAAAGATAAACTTGCAAATGAGATCCACAATGTCAATAAATCGCAGGTTTTTTTTTTTTTTTTAAGTTGCCCATTTTAATGCTGGAATTTCAGCAGTGCTAAAGCCCTTCGTCGAAAGGGCTGTTAAAGGTTTTTGTATCCTCATTGGAGACGGAAAGGTTTATTTTAAAAAATATTGGTTCTACCAATCTTGAGACTATACCTCTGAAGTTGCTACCATAAGTCCCCATCCTGAAATCAGATACACACAGGCACAAGGGTCTACCTGCATAGATAAGATTGTAGGACTGGGATCATAGTTTGTGAGTATAAGAATGTAAAGAGATCAGTTGCTTAACTGTAATAAAGATTGAGTCCTTTGTGAAACCCAGCCAAAATATGGAAAGAGTCATTGCTGCATGTAGTTTGGTAGATTTTTCAGGTAAGAAGGGCTTCCAAAAATGGAAAGGCCTGGCCACTTATATGAGGCTTTGAGATGTAATATGGCAGCTGTTTGGTTAAAGTTGTTCTTGGTACAGGACGCTGACAGAAAAGCTGTTTCGGTGGTGGTAGAAGCAGTTTTTGGTGGGTCCATATGGATAAAAGATCTCCCTCCCCCTCAGTGCAGAGGCGGTTTGTTTGATTTCCCCATAGCTTGAAAATGGAGCATGGTGGAAGGCTTATCAGAGTAGTTACTTTGGGACAAATGTGACACTGGTGAATCTATGAAGGTTTGCGATTACTAGAGGAAAATCCACAAGGAGATGCATGGCAGCTTTCAGGAGGCTGAAAGAGAGATGGCACTTTCTTGCAGAGTTTGAAAAGCCAATTCTGCTCTCTGAGTTTGTCAGAGTTTGGAGAGTTCATTCCTTTGGAGCACTGGGAATTTAAGGGGAAAGTGTGAGAAAAGTTTTGGTTCTCCTCCCAAATACCAGGACTGTCTGGGCAAGAGGATATTCAGGGACTGAAGAACCTATATGTATTGGCACCAATGTGGGTGGAAGATAAGGAGTGGTAAAGCTGCCATTTCTGTAGTAGTAAGTGTTAGAGCATGTGTAGTGGCTTTACTCCAGTCCTTTAGCGGTTTTATCTTTTAATGGTTGGGGTTTTTTTTTTTGTTTTTTTTTAAGTTTTCTATATTTCTAAAGGACTTGAACCAGGAATAGGATCTGAAATATATTTTGCGTATTCTGGAAAATGTTTGGTTTACTTGTGGTCCTCCGCGGCCCCACCCCACCCCTTCCCCTCATTGGAGAGTGAAGTTTCTTCTATAGAAGAGGAGCTACAGTAAACTTTCTCTGGGGTAAGAACACCATCCTCAGTGAAGAAGTCCATCAAAATTTTTGTAACTGTTCCATTCGTTCAAGTCTGTCTGTACAGGATCTCCCCTCATCCTGGTTAGTATGAGGGCAGGTAATAGCACCAGAAAGTGCCAGTAAAAAAATCGGTCCCTTCTTACTATGAAATACTGTAGAATTGAAGTGTGTTCGTTATTATCAAAACTGTATAGCTTGTTAATGATCCTGTGTTTCTTGAAAATTCTCCCTGAGTAGATGGCAGAATCAGACCCATATCTGACTGTTACTTTGCATGCTTGATATCTTCATTTGTGTGTTTGCCTTGAAATTTTGTGTCTGGTTACAGCCTGCTGACATTTGCTGCAATGACACTTCAGAATACATTTGTGTTTGGAGATGATGGTGAGAGATATTGAGCTATAGCATGAGGATGAGCAGATTAATAGCTTGCATTAGAACTCCATCAGACACTTCAAACTGTACGGGAGTTAAATTGACATGAAGTCATAAATATACATTTTCAGAATCCAGCTACAGCTGAAATACAAGACAAGTTTGATGTACATGAGTAGAAATTTTTTGCTGGGGTTATTTTTGGAGATGCAGACATAAAATACGAGACTCAAATGGCATATGAATGCATATACCAAAGTGTGATACGTTGTCTTTTGTCTGCATTATCCACATAATTGAAATCTTTCTTCTACAGCCCAAAGGGAAATCCATAGTGTAACTTCTTGGAAATAGCAGCAAAGAGTCCTGTGGCACCTTATAGACTAACAGATGTATTGGAGCATAAGCTTTCATGGGTGAATACCCACTTCGTCGGATGCATATAGTGGAAATTTCCAAAGGCAGGTATATTTATATATTGCATATTTATACCTGCCTCTGGAAATTTCTCCTCCCTCCCCGCACCTCCTGATCAGCTGTTTCATGGCATGCAGGAGGCTCTGGGGTGGGATGCGGGAAGAGCAAGGGCACTGCAGGCTCAGGGAAGGGGGCGGGAAGGGTGGAGTGGGGGCACTCGATCCACTCTTCTACAGAAAATTCACCAGCCTCCAGGTTGGGAAGTATCATTGTACTTAAACCAAATGTTTCAATAAGTTAAAGCTATTTTGCTGTAACAGTAAGTTGACGTCAAAGAGTTGACAAATTTCTGTTTATTAAAAAATGTTCCTCATATATTTGCACCAAGAGATGTTCTTCACGTTGTGCTCCTTATTCCTGCATGTATGAACACTCAAACCTGCCATCTCCCCTATGATAAATGGGGCAAGAGGAAGAGCAAGAGAGTCACATGTGCACGTGCACCAAAAAAAAAAAAACCACTGAGCCAACAAGATAGCTACATGCCTTATTGAGCAACCATTTGATAGTCTGTAGTAGAGACAAATAGCAAAGCAAGCAGATATATGCTAGGCCAGAGGTGGCCAACCTGTGGCTCTGGAGCCACATGCGGCTCTTCAGAGGTTAATATGTGGCTCCTTGTCTAGGCACCGACTCCAGGGTTAGAGCTACAGGCGCCAATTTTCCAATGTGCCGGGGGGGTGCTCACTGCTCAACCCCTGGCTCTGCCACAGGCCCTGCCTTTGTTGCATCTAGGAAGCTCAGTGAGTCTTTGTCCACTGTGTAAAATGTATTCTGCAACATCTAGATAAAAATAATTTCTCTACTTTTTCCTTTGGTCTTAGGAATGGATGTGTAGTTCTTATTTATATAAAATTGGTTTAAAACAATGAAATGAGGTAAATTAGTACGCGTAACATTGTTGAAGACAGTGCTTTCCTATAATGTTAGTCTGATATCTCACTTAGCTTGAGATGTATATTCGTTAGGTATTAGCATTTTGTCAGTAATGTTTTTTGTGTGAGTTCAGGAATCTGCTTCAGAGTAGCATACAACCAAAACTACTAATGGCATGTATGCTTCTGAAAGTAGTGAAAATCTCTCTTCTCTTCCCACCCAGACACTGATCCAAATAAAAGGAATAGAGGCTGGTAAATTTGGATTCTCCTGTTGTTTAACACAACTTCTAGAGATGACAGAAAGCTGTTAATTGTTTACTTTCCCCAAGTTAGGTCAGTTAGTCTCTGTGTATGTGGCAAATGACACTCCCAATATTTATACTGTATGTATTATCTGCCCTATAAATAGACCTTCACATCCTTCCCATTCCCCCCAGATTTCCAATGCCTCCTTTCTAAAGTGGGAACCCCTTCAAGAAGGGTGTGGTGATCATCTTGCAGGCATGAGGTGTGAATATTTTTTTATTGCTCCTTGTGAATTCATTGCATATGAAAAGTCCTGGAATATCAGTCCTAGAGACTTGCAATCCTTTATCTGCAGAACAGATAGAACATGGACAATGGCTTACCACTCATCAGCAATATACCTCAATTTTATTTCTGAAGAGACCATCATAGGGTGGGGTAAAGTAATTCAGTATGCATGCTCATTCATTCCTTGCCATAGCTACCAAGTACCAATATTGGTGTGATACAGACACTAGTGTCCTAGGAATTGGATTTGAAATTAGCTACCTTAAATTGCATATGTTGGTTTGTCTGAATGATGGTAATGACATTGTCCATTTCTGACTACACATGGATTTGAACTAGTGACCCTAGAAGTGAAAATGTCATGTAAATTTCTTAATAATTCTGTGTCATCCTCTCTCCTCCTGAGACAGTGGTTTTATTTGCTGTCCCAATGAGAATTTAGCAGAGTTTCTAGCCATATACTTGTAGCCTGTGTAATTCACTATTCACATTTCTAAAGCAAAAGACAGATATTAGGAGTGTGAATATCTGCCACCAGTGCAGACAGTGGGTTTGCTGTTCTCACATGGTAGGTATTTAGAGATATTAATAATTCATAGATTGTAAAGCCAGAAGGAACAACTGTGATAATCTTATATGACCTTGTAGCAGGGTGGTCACCTGCTCCAGCCTTAAAGGGCTTAAAACAGTCCAGGAGAGGGCTGTGGCTGGGAGCAAGCAGTTCCCAGGCTGATTCGGGGAAGCAGACTCAGCTGTGGCCATGCTCCAATCAGGGCTCAGTTGGCCCTTATAACAGGGCAGTGGGCCAGGAGCAGACACTCTCACTCTCTGCCTTTAGAGGGAGAAGGGCCTGGCTGCTGGGGAGTCTACCAGAGTACCTGAGGTGCAGCAGGACTGGAGGAAGGTCAGAGGAGCAGGGGAGCTCCGGCCTGGAAACCCCCCAGGCTGCAGGCCTAGTGGAAGGCCAAATAGGTAATGGGGTTGCAGAGGGCAGCCCAAGGGGTAGGCAGAGGCAGCAGGTCCAAACCCCCTTTGGCTCTGATGATTGGCTTATACACTGCAGTCCGCCCCAGTGTGCAGGGGCTCAATGGTGACTGGCAGTAGCCAAAGACTGAGGCGAGGTGGGGCTAGTGGGTGGGGGCTCCCTGGGGAGGGGAGATCCAGAGACTGGTGGGGGTATTGCCAGGGAGCAGCACCCTGGGTAAAAGGGGCACCGGGGTCCAGGAGGGATACAGGGGCCAGCGGCAAGCAGGACACCGGCCTGCAGAGGGCAATCCGGAGGCTGGGAGAGCTAATTCCCTGAGACCAGTCGGAGGCGCTGCAGGGGTGAGTCTCACGCCGCTACAGACCTCCTATATTACAGACCATAGAACTTCCCTGAATTAATTTCCATTTGAAATGGAGCATATCTTGTACTTAGCACCCAGATATCTTTCTTCTTTCCATATCTCCTCCAGCAGAAGGGCTTCCTTAGTTGGAAGAAAAAAATGATCTACTTCAGGTTAAGGTAGATCCTCTGCCCTAGAATGCGTTTGGATCAACATGGGGCTTATAAAGGGAAAAAAGCAGAGGAGGAAAGGGAGAAAATGCTCCTCATGTTTCTCTAACTGCCTCTTTTCATCGTGAGCCCTTTCTGCTCTGTGTCCAGTATCGGTATTTATCACGCTTGTCTGGGTCTTCTCCAGTCAAACTACAAAAGCAGCTGCAACTGGCCACAGTGAGAGTGGTATGTTTTTATATAGAGCAGTATAAACAAGTCATTGTCTGTACTGACTTTGCTAGTTCTTTTTATGTAGCCTACTGGAAAACTAAGCAAATATCTAGATAAATTGATGTACTCTCCTGAAGACCTCTGCATACTGTGGTTGAGAACCACTGACCTAGAAGGTTCCTAAATCTTCATTTATAAGTCCCTTTTGTTTCTGGAATATCCAACACCAGATCAAAAGTAAAAACTGAAAGGCGCTGATTAATTTTAATTTTCGCCTCATGTCAGCAGAAAGCTCTTGACTAATAGAATCAAAATATTGGTAATTATGGAAAATAGGCTTTATAAATGTGATAGCTAAAGGACTTTTTTGTCAAAGTAAGGATGGCAATGGTGTTTGCTTTCAAAATTACATTCAACAAAAATTAATATGCTGTCAAAGAGCTAGTCTCTGAAACCTGCTGCTGAGGTGTCAATTTCTGATTGTGTTTCAGGGTCTCCAGAAGTTTCACTGTGTTGTATTATTTAGTTAGACTATACAGTCTTCAGTATAGTTACTTAAGGAATATTACCAAAATAATACTGGTTCAGTCAAACAAAAGATGCTTTAGTTAAATAGACTATGGCTGTGTCTTAAAAATAACAGCCTTGTCTGTGTCAGCACATTTTACAGCTTTGAACAATCTGCTACTGACTTCTAAAGGCAAGAGCTTCTGAAAATTGTTTTGTTTTGTCACATGTATTACCTACGGTAAGCATGAACTTGTTTTCTGTTGGTAAGCATTTGGCACTAGTTGAATCAAAAAGGCAGATTTTGAAAATTGACACTGTTGACCCACAGTAGCTGAAATATGCCAAGAACTTGACTAGATTGTTATAGATGTGGCCTAAAAGAAAACAAGGAAATGCCAAATTATAAACTTAATATAGTGACTTAATACACTTTTGTTTACATGTTGCCTTTTTTACATTAAATGAAAAAAGTTGATTTAATAGTCATTTTCTTTATGGCTAGGTATAAGAATTACTTGCATTCTTGAAAGCATAATACTGAGAGGAAGAGAGCATAATAAAATACAAGTTAAAAAGCAAATTTATTGCATGTTAACTAGCTAATTAACTTTAACACAGTGAGCCACAGTTGACTTACTTTTATAAAGTGAGATAAGCTGAAATACCTTTCTAAAACAGAATTGTTGCCTTTTAAGCAATTGGTAGTGGTGGAATGTTGCTTTGTACAAAGATACTGTAGATCTATAACCATCAAATTCCTTTAAACTACAATTGACAATATTTTATTCATCTTGCATGCTAGAGGACTTCAATTTTTGAAGGTGTTTCACTGGTGTTTCATAAGCAAGAAGAAGACAAATAGAGGAGTAAAAAGAAAAGGAATACTTGTGGCACCTTAGAGACTAACAAATTTATTTGAGCATAAGCTCATCAGATGAAGTGAGCTGTAGCTCACAAAAGCTTATGCTCAAATACATTTGTTAGCCTCTAAGGTGCCACAAGTACTCCTTTTCTTTTTGCGGATACAGGCTAACATGGCTACTACTCTGAAATAGAGGAGTGTTTTATCATTTTACACAAAGAAGACTATTTTCCTTTTTGAGATCTGTTTTCTTTGCTAAAATACTCCTTTTTGTGTATAACTGGATGGAAACAAGCTATAAACTTTTTAGATGGCAGTCACTGCCATTGTTTGCAACTAAAAGTTCATTCTTGAAGTCTGGACACTCTACTAAGACAGGTTTCAGAGTAACAGCCGTGTTAGTCTGTATTCGCAAAAAGAAAAGGAGTACTTGTGGCACCTTAGAGACTAACCAATTTATTTGAGCTTTGGTTACTAGACTGAATGTAGCCATGGGAATGTTGATAGAGCCAAGTTTTAGGGTGGAAGTTCCATTTGCAACGGAAGGTCACCCAGTCAAATAGTACAGCTCTCTCCAATAAATATGAGAAACACACATACTTTGTATCAAATTAGTAAAATATATAGATAGAAAGTTGTGTGAAACAGGAGGCCACCATTAGCAGAAAGCCTGCCAAACAGTCAGTGGGTCCACTGGATGATTGAGGCACTAAAGGGGCGCTCGAGGAGGACAAGGCCATTGTGGGAAACTAAATTTTTTTTTGATTGGTTTTCACTGCAGAGAATGTGGAGGAGATCCCCACACCTGAGCTATGCTTTTTAGGTGTCACAGCTGAACTGTCCCAGACTGAGGTACCAATAGAGTAGGTTCTGGAACAAATTGATGAACAGTAATAAATCATCAGGATCAGGTGGTGGTCACCCAAGAGTTCTGAAGGAACTCTAATATGAAATTGCACAACTGTTGTGTAACCTGTCATTTAAATTTGCCTCTGTACCAGGTGACTAGAAGATAGTTAACGTAATGCCAATTTTAAAAAAAGGCTCCAGAAGCAATCCTGGTAGTTACAGGATAGTAAGCCTAACTTGAGTTTCAGGCAAATTGGTAGAAACTATAGTAAAAATAGAATTATCAGACAGATAGATGAACACAATATGTTGGAAGAGTCAACATGGTTTTTGTAAAGGAAAATCGTACCTCCCCAATCTATCAGAATTCTTTGAGGGAGTATGTGTGGGCTTTCAGAGAGCCTTTGACAAGGTCCTTCACCAAAGGCTCTTAAGCAAAATAAGGAGTCATGAGATAAGAGGGAAGGTCCTCTCATGGATCAGTAACGAATTAAAAGATAGGAAATCCAGGGTAGGAATGAATGGTTAGTTTTGATAATAGAGAGAGGTAAATATCAGGGTTCCGAAGGATCTGAATGCTACTTATTTGTAATACAACATGGGAAATCCAGAACTGACTAATATTTTCCATGTTGAACATAAACAAACCACTTTCAACTTAAGTAACCAAGAAATGTTGAATGTTCACAACTCTAATATTTGCCACACATTAATGATTATCTGGCTTCTTTGCCACTCTGTAAGTGGATTCACATTTATTTGATCTTATGTCTTTTTGTTTGGTATTTTTCTCTCCTTTTATTCTCTGTTGCTTTCCACGGTCTTCCCCCACCCTACTGCTCTTCTTGACGGTGGCTATAGTACAGACACAATGTAAATAGCGAAGCTGCCTGAGCTGCTGGGTTTTTTTATGGCCATATGTTTATCTTTCTACTAGGGTGTGGGTGGTGGTAGACGGAGGGGAACGATAGATAACAAATTTTCTCTAGGCATACTTAGTGTACTGTTTAAAATATTTTATTTTAAATATTTATAAATAACTCTTCTGCATGAAAATTATTTTCTTTTTAAATTACATTTTGATATCTGTGTAATGGTACTGTTAAAGGGGTGACTGGCCCCTTTAAGGGGAATCAGGGCCCAATTTGTCTTCTCAAGGCCCACCTGGGGGTAACTGGCAGCCCAGGTGGCTGTTCAATGGTTAATTGGTAAACAATTAAGAAAAAGATTACCTATCTTAACCAACCCTAAGATACTTTCAGGGAGAAGGTGTTTCTAGAGAAAAGGCTCTTACAGAGGGGAGGTGTGAGTGCCTTAGGGCAGTGGTCTGCAAACTTCTGATGTCAGAAGTACCCTTCTTACCTGTAATGTAATCTGTCCGCAACCTTGGATTTGTTTTTTCAAATTGTCATACTTAACTGGTATTTATTTATGATCTTCTTGCTTTGTTCCTGAAATTTTGGGTTTACATTTCACATTTTTATATCAAGCAGTAGTGTATTAAGGTCACTACTACGGAGTAGCTTTTTATTATCAAAAGTAGTTTTTCTTCTTGCCCAATGCAAATAGAATGTTTGGCTGCTGTTGGACTTTCCAGTAGTTTATTTTTAGCCATTCATTGACTTTGCTTTAAGTGTAGATTAAAACTGAAAGCAGTGCGAGTGCCTGCAGTAAATTATTGGGAAAGTCCAGTGGTAGCCAAATCTAGTATTACTCCCGTCAACTTATGTGGCATCATTGTATCATGTCTTTGATGCTTGTTCATTATACTCTAATTTCCATCTTACTTGGGAAGTCTCCCATGTAGATGCCCTAGGAGCAGTAAATTCAGCAGAGGGCATTCAACTACAGTAATACCTCAGTTACGAACACCTTCAGAATGTAGATTGTTCGAAACTCTGAAATATACATAACTCTGAACAAAACTTTATGGTGGTTCTTTCAAAAGTTTACAACTGGACATTGATTTAATACAGATTTGAAACTTTGCAGAAGAAAAATGCTGCTTTTTAACAATCTTAATTTAGATGAAGTAAGTGCAGAAACAGTTTTCTTACCTTGTCAAATCTTTTTTTAAACTTTCCCTTTATTTTTTTAGTAGTTTACGTTTAACACAGTATTGTATATGCTTTTTTTATTTTGTCTCTGCTACTGCCTGATTGCATACTTCCTGTTTCAAATGAGGTGTGTGGTTGACTGGTCAGTTCGTAACTCTGGTGTTCATAAGACTGAGATTCTGTTGTAGTCACAATGATTGCATGTAATTGAAGCCAGCCTACAGGATATGGCTATGTCTGAAGTCTTCATAAACTTACTCCCAGCATTCCATTTGCACCGGACAAGAAGAAAAAATATATTCTAGAATAGCATTGCCTAGGAGTTCAGTTGCAATAGATTCCTGCTTTAGCTCTCATTTATTATAGATGTCAATAAGCCATTAAATCATCTCTTCCACTGTAGTAAAACAGTATCATATTCCAGTGAATGTTTTAAGATAAGGGTAGAAACGTATAGCTCATACTTCAGGGTGTAAACAAATTGTGGAGGGGATCAGTAAAGGGATGTTGGGGTTTTTTTGTTTTGCTTTTTCCTTATGTAAAAGCACAGCATTCCGCAGTAGGCTAAGTGTAATCCCTTCCCTTCCCTCACCACCTTCCTTTGAAGCATGAGATTGGCCACTGCTGGACAAAGGAGGCTGGATCAGTTGCCTTTGTTAAAATGTTTTGTGGCATTGCAGGAAAACTTGACTTGCTAAAGTGAATGTGTCTTCAGCCTCTGTGGTGGGGAAACGTCAATTCCCAAGAGAACTTTTGAGACAAAGATTTTATGGGCCTAAACAGCTATGAACTGGGATTGACTTCAACTAGATTTGGGTAGAGGATGTATGAATTTTAGAAATACAGTAGGGCTGTTATACTTAAAATCACTGGTGCCTTTTTGTTCATCTATTTCTAATGTCCTTTGAATACCATCCAGAATTTCCTTTTGGGTACAACATTTCTCATGTTTAATCTTAATCCAGAAGAGGCTTTTGTGTGAATGTTTCAATAAAAACAAGTGTAATATCTTTGTAAAATGCATACATTCAAATCACAAATCTATCCTCTGCACAAAAGCCTTAGTGGTTTCCATCACTGAAAATTTTAGCCAGTGGCTTTGCTGATCCTTACTTTTTTTTGGCCGGTGTCAAACTCCATAACTGCCTGCCCTAAAAAGTTGAAACTTTGAATGACTCAATCCTGAAATGACCACTGTGCACGTGTGTGATTCTGCCTACATGGAAATCACTCTTGGAAGTGGGTCTGAGTTAAGAGAAGGCAGTATGGCGATAGGTAGGGCGGGGAGGGTAAGTATGAAGACGACATGTGGGTCACTTATGGTAGTGTCTGTGCTGATGGTTACACAAATTTTATATCTTTTTAACTTTTTAGATCTTTTTAAATTTGTAGTTCACCTCTTAAATTACGGTGTGATCCTGAAAACATGAGTAAATTAACTCACTTGAGTAGTCTCATTGATTTCAAATTAACAGATACTCTTAAATGTTTGCAGGATCTTGCCCTCTGCTAACAATGGATGTGAATGTATTCTCAGGGCATAAATTAAATTAATATACTATTAACACAAACAAGATGTGGCTTTTATGTAGCTTTTAATTAACTTGGTTAAAGTGGTGCTGTATATTCTACACATCTTGATTAAATTGGTTTGTAAATACGGAACAGTAATTTCTCAGTCTTTCACTTGTAGGAAGATGATGAGGTGTGTTCATTGTGCTTGTGGTCCAAGCATTGGGCTGGGATCCAGAATTCCTGAGTATGACAATGTCTTTCTTGGCCAAGTCTCTTTCTTATGTCTCTGTGCAGCACCTGGCCCAGTGGTGTCCTCATCCTTGATTTGGAGTCCTAGCCCCTACCATAAGAAAAGAAATAGGTTACTAAAATCCTGTGTCTATATCCTTGTTTAGTATAATTCAGGTCAGTATAATACTTAACTACCTTGCATAGACGTTGAGGATTGAGTCACATGCATTTTTTTGTTTGTTTGTTTTTTGGAAGATGAGCATTATTTAAATGCTGAGTTATATTTGCTTTCTCAAAATAAAAAGCTGCAATGATTTAAATGGAATCTGCCCCAGTGCTCAGTATCTTTGCACATCAGAGTACTTAGTTACATGTCTAACTTTGGGCACCTAGGATGAGATCCCTGGCCACAGTAAAGTACAATAGGAGTGATGCCATTAATGTTAATGTGGCCATGGTTTCACCCCTAAATTTCAAATATGTGACCTGTATCAATCTGATCCATTCCTTTGATTAAAAGAAGTCGTCTTCTAAAACTAGAAGTAGGCAAGCAAATCAGAGTTTGAGCTAGACTTACTGCCGCTCTTCAGGGCAGGAATCAGCCCTTTCTTTTGCTAGGTGCTTTCCAGATGCACATTGGGGGTACTACTACAAACAAACAATAATTGCTAATTCTCATTTCTTGTTGGGCTCTACATCTCTGAATGAAGATGATTCATAATTGAATTGGACCAGACTTAATTTTTATTCATTATAGAGCCAGTATCTGGGCAAAGTCTCTAGCCTACATCATATGTCCTGGTTGCCCTATGGTGGTTTTTTTTGTTTTTTTTGTTTTGAAAAACTTAAGGCTTGAATAACTGCGTTATTAAGGATTGGCATTATACTGACTAAACAGTCTGCCTCCAGCTTAAGTAACTCTCTTGCTTACAGACCTGAGACACATGCTTCCCTCAGCAAGATTTTTCTGGTTTGTTTGTTTTTTGTTTGTTCTAGTGTAAATTCTGCCTCTAAAATCAGTTCTCCTAGTCATGATTAAAATTAATTTGATTCCGCCACTAAAGCAAAGAATTCTTTAAAATATATACAACCTTCAGAATCTACTGGTGGTAGGACAAATGTGAAATAAATTTTAGTTGCCTATTAAAAATATGTGTTGGGTGTTTAAAGGAATAATGGAAGAAAGTTATTGTTTGACTTTTTTTCACAACTAAATATGGTTATACATCTACTGGCTCTAATTTTGAAGTATTCTCAAAACTAGGCTGTTGAAAGTTCAGGATGGGACTTTATATTCACCTAGAAAATTTCTTGTGGGATGAAGAGGTCTTTTTAGGACCATAGCAGTGGGAATCTTAGAGAAGAGGATTCCCTGTAGGGAAAATAATTCCTTACACAAATAGAGATAAGAAAAGTCTCTGGTAATGATGATCAACAATACAGGGTCCAAATTTGATTAGTTTTTTTTTTTAAGACTGTGTGGTATGACTTTAATCATTGTTAACCTTTCAAATGTAAGACTGACCTTATTCTTCCAACTCATTTTTCTTCTAATTATTTTAATATTGGCCTTTTCTTCCTGGTGCTCATAAAAGTAATTTTTATGTAATTAAATTATTTAAAACATTTGCTTTGATCCTTAAAAATAAAAAGCTGAACTTTCACAGCATGCTTAAGTGATGCATTTTAAAAAGGTTACTTGATTTTCTTCTTTAAAGGTTCAAATAAAATATAATTGCTCTTGTTTTAACTGCTAAATTAGGTGATGTAGTTGTGGCAATTTACTGACTTAACTTGATTAAGATAATTGCAGCTAATAGAGTAAATACTGGGCCAAGGCAGTAACCTCAAGAATACAACAATATTCTCTCTCTATTTTGTTAATTAAGCATTTAAAACTGTCTAATCCAATTTGGAAGTGCCCTGGTTTCAGGTAAGGATAAAAATTTTATATATTAAGTACCTGGATATCAAATATAGTGAAAGCCTTCTATTTTTAGCTGTTAAACTCTGTACAAAGCCTTCCTCTGCTGTCTCCAGCATGTTATCAAGACATAGTATAACTAATTTATCAAACTTTATGAACATTATTTGAAAATAATTGCTACAAAAATTTAATGGTCTGTGAATGTTTTATAATTACCATATTATAATAGGTTTCAGAGTAACAGCCGTGTTAGTCTGTATTCGCAAAAAGAAAAGGAGTACTTGTGGCACCTTAGAGACTAACCAATTTATTTGAGCACGAGCTTTCGTGAGCTACAGCTCACTTCATCGGATGCATCGATGAAGTGAGCTGTAGCTCACGAAAGCTCGTGCTCAAATAAATTGGTTAGTCTCTAAGGTGCCACAAGTACTCCTTTTCTTTTTGCATATTATAATAGAACACTGTTAAGCATTCTTTCTGAAATTGATTTTAATGTAATAGTTTTCTGTAAGAAAGATTAATAGGGACAGGTTAGTCATTTTTCGGACTGATCAGGTTTTTTAATGTTATTTCATAATCCAGAATTCAGAAGAAGAAAGTAAACCAATATCATATTTTGAGTTACTCAGTTTATTAATTAGTCAGATTTGATAAATTAATGTTAATCAACTTTTTTCATAATTTTCTTATCTACAGCTAGCAAATGAAGTTTCACCATGCTTAAGATTTACTGTTGGTTTTTCTTACGATCGCTGATAATAACTGGACATAAGATTTTAAGTGTTACAAAATTTCTTACTTTCTATGTTTAATTAAAAAGATTTCTGTAGGAAGGGAGTTTCCAGACTGTTACTTAAAGGTTTTTAATCCTTTACTTAATTTTTAAAAAAAAAACATAGACTTATTTTAAGAAAAAATATTTTAAATATTCCATTAAATGGTACGGAGATAAAATAAATACTTTTTAAAAATAAGTCCATTTTGACCATTGACTTCCATATAGACTGAAATATCTCCTTGTTGTAGTTGATGATCTGAACTGCAACAGAATGTATTTCATAAGAACGGCCCTACAGGGTCAGACCAAAGGCCCATCTAGCCCAGTATCCTGTCTTCCGACAGTGGCCAGTGCCAAGTGCGCCAGAGGTAATTAACAGAACAGGTAAACAAGTGATCCATCCCCTGTCGTTCATTCCCAGCTTCTGGCAAACAGAAGCTAGGGACATCATTCCTGACCATCCTGGCTAATAGCTATTGATGGACCTATCCTCCATGAATTTATCTAGTTCTTTTTTGAACCCTGTTATGGTCTTGGCCTTCACAATATCCTCTGGCAAGGAGTTCCACAGGTTGACTGTGCGTTGTGTGAAGAAATACTTCCTTTTGTTTGTTTTAAACCTGCTGCCCATTTGGTGACCTCTAGTTCTTGTGTTATGAGAAGTTGTAAACAACACTTCCTTATCTACTTTCTCTACACCAGTCATGATTTTATAGACCTCAATCATATCTCCCCTTAGCCATCTCATTTCCAAGCTGAAAAGTTCCAGTCTTATTAATCTCTCCTCATACGGAAGCAGTTCCATACCCCTAATCATTTTTGTTGCCCTTTTCTGAACCTTTTTGAATTCCAATTTATCTTTTTTTGAGATGGGGCAACCACATCTGCACACAGTATTCAAGATGTGGGCGTACCATGGATTTATATAGAGGCAACATGATATTTTCTGTCCTGTTATCTATCCCTTTCTGTTTGCTTTTCTGACTGCTGCTGCACATTGAGTGGATGTTTTCAGATAGCTATCCACAATGACTCCAAGATCTTTCTTGAGTAGTAGTAGCTAATTTAGACCCCATTTCAGAAGTGGCATGCTTAGCTTTTCATAGGATGGTGTTTACTTAATCATTTACATGCTCTTTTGACTGATATATGAAATGGCTGTTTCTTTGACTTGCCTCTAGTTGCAGGAAATTCACCGTATTTTTATGTTTAAGAAAGAATTAAAGGAGAGATGGGGAAGAGTGAAGGGATTATATTGAGTGAATGCTTTGTAAACACTGGATATACGTAGACCACATTTGTAGTACAGTAATGTTCTTAGAAATCAGTCCTATTTTAAATCAAATTATCTGCCAACAGCATCTGGTTGTACTTTATATAAAGTTTTTTTTGTTTTTTGTTTTTTTTTTTTGTGGGGAAAAAAGCAATCTTATGACACGTTCGTTTTTATCTGATTGAAGTTGTTTATAATAATGCTTTTGCAATTATTTATGCAGCACCACAAGATGAAATAGATTATCTGAACATCTCAAAGTGCTTTATATGGGTGAGCAAGTAATGTATCCATTTCAAAGATGGGCAGTCTGAGGCACAGATATTATGTCTTTTGCAAAGGTGACATTCAGTTAGTTCAGTAGTTCTCAAACTTTTGTACTGGAGACCTCTTTCACATAGCCTTTGAGCAATTTTTAATATATTTAACACCATTATAAATTCTGGAGGCAAAGTGGGGCTTGAAGTGGAGGCTGACAGCTCACGACCCCATCATGTAATAACCTTCCCTAACTCCTGAGTTAATGGCAGAGTTGGAAGTAGAACCCAGATGCCCTAACAACTAGACCAAGTGAAACAAGTTCTGAAGTAGCTATTGCAGTGCTAACAAGATGCATGAAGTGTCATGTGGCCTCAAACAGTAATCTTTCCAATGGCAAATTTTGTAAATATTTGTGATAACTTTTTAAGATTTACAATAAACCCCTGGTTTACTACTCATTAGAGTTGGGGGCAGTTTCAGAGGCTGTAATCTCTTTTTTTAAAGAGATGTAGGTTGCAGAACAGTATTTCAGGTGGATTGATGGACTAGGTTAAATATTTAATCTTCGTTTTTCCCATTTTTATTCTGTGTAGCTTGCAGTTTGACAGCACTCTAGACAATGAGAGATTTCTCCTTATCCACAGATTCTGAAGCAACGCAAACAAAATTTTTGTGAGGAGACCCAGAGCTCCTTCACCCTTTGAGACTGAAGCAGGTGGCAGCAGCAGAGGGAGAGTGGAGAAAGTAACTTGTATACATCACAGGAAGGATTCCTGTGACAAAAGTGCACATGACTGTGATGGAACCAGGGAAAACCTTGTAGATGTCTGTCATTGTAGTTTGTCAGCACTGCACTTCTTCAAGATTGACCATCTCTGTCTTTTTAGCATACAAAACATGAGCAGGTCATTGTGTGGTATGGGTTGGGGCCAAATCTTTTCTAACTTGAGAGTAGATCACATACATTAGAGGAGAAACCTGTGAGTGGAGTAAAAAGTCAGGGAACATACAAGATTCTATTTTTTTTCTACATCAGTCTCTCTAGTAGGAGAAGAGTTGAGTGGGGTGGGCTGTGGCATTAGGAAGAGCAGTGAAACTTTTCCAAATATATGGTTCTTGGGGATCCAAAGAAAAGAACACTTCTAGATCCACAGAGGCTGAATTGCTCGTGTGAGGTTCTACGTGCTGCCTCCTTGCTTTTGGCAAGGAAGAGTTATCTGCTATTGATATTGGAGGGAAAACATGAGGAATTAATACAGCTCCGAGCTATGTTGTTCTTGACTCGATTGTCATGGAGGCATGACAGAGAGAACTCCCTTCAAAACTAGCCAGTCTTGTTCAAACCTGGCCTCTAAAGGCACATCTACACGGGAATAAAAGACCCTGTGGCATGACCACAGTTGACTCAGGTCAACTGACTTCGACTTGTGGGGCTCAGGCTATAGTGGGTTGGGGCGGGGGGAGAGAAACTGTTTAGAAGCTAGAGCCAGGGCTCTGAGACTTCTAGATGTCATGTCTTCTTATGGTCCTTTTTTCCAATTCTTGTTTTTTTGTATATGTTAAAATCTAATCAAGGATGCTGATAATATGTAATGCTGCACAAAGGAGTGTGGAGCAGTTCCATTTTAGCTAATTGGGTCAGCTGCTCAAGAAGAGTACCATATGGCAACTTCTTTTGATCCAGTGTTGGAGAACAGATTTACCTGTTTGTATAGGGTTTTTATATACAATATTTGCATGGTTTTAGTCCATATATTTCAATCACTGCCATGTAAGTGTTAGACCCAGCAAGATTTGGTATCTAGAAAATAACTTTAATAGATTGTTCAGTTATCAGTCAGATGGAAACAATGTAATCCTTTTGAATACATACTCATTTCTCACGTTTTGTAAGATGGCTAGCCAGAGACTTTCAGCCAAGTACCAGCTTTTTTGGGGAGCGGCCACCCTTTAAAATACTTTGAGACTCCATCCAACTGGCAAGTCTGCATTACTGCGTAAATGTGGCTAGTCTCTGGACATCTGAACTCTACTGCTCACCGTGTGAATTCTTGAAATGTATAGAGATCTGTGAATCCAAACAAGGAGAACAAATGTAAATATCTTACAAAAGTGATGTATGTTAGAGCATTTCAAGTTAATTGTTTTTAAGATACACTTGGCAGGGCTGTAGGCCTAATATTAGCCTTTCCAGTTTTCACTTGGTTTGTGGGTATGTGCCCATTGTGCTGTCTCTTGGTTTCGTGTTCCATTCTTACAGGTTTACGTGGCATTGAAATGTACAAAAATCATGCTCTCCAAGAACTTCGGAGACCAGGAGTGTTGCATAATTCAGTGCACTTCTTGTTCACAAGAATGAAGCAAGTAGGGTGGAGGGATGGTCAGGCTTTATAAAAATGCCCACAATTGCCAAGAAACACACTGCCTCAGGTGACTGTGAACAGGTCGTCATTGCTGAGGGATAGGATTTTTATTTTGGAAAATTATGGTACTAAAAAAGTGAGTGACATTTTGGGCTTATTGACATTACATTTCAATAGTGTACACAACAGCTGCAGTTTTATCCCCTCTAGAACCAAATGCTTTTGATGGGGAAGCATGTATAAGAATAACTTATAAGATTAGTGAGCTCTAGACTCAAATCACCGTTACCAGTTTTTTCGTGGTGGTATCCTTTGTGACCGAAGATGATGATGACTACAGGTTTATGTCTTGTGAGTGCAGTTATGGCTAAAAAGGCTACTGGATGAGCGGCAGTCCTTGCTGTGTGAGGAGCATAGTAGCTCGATGCCTAGGAAGGGATTACAGCAATGGTGGGCAACCTGTGGTCCATCAGGGTAATCTGATTGCAGGCCATGAGACGTTTTGCTGACGTTGACGTTGTGTGAGGAAGATGATTGTTTGAATAAATGTTTCCGTTTGAGGATAAAATCTTCCAAATAGAGAGAAGAGCCACAGTACTGCAATAAGAGTTGTCCTATCATGAACCTGTAAACACTGTGCAAGAACCAAAAGACAATGCATGTGACTGCTTCTCAGGAAAGTGATTGACCAAATCAGTTAATGCATCATTATACAGCACAAATCTAGTTTACCAATGAACATGTAGTAATGTCTTTGTTTACATCTCTGAAACTGCACTGAAGAGCCAAATACTGCTAAAAATAAACTGCAGTTATTTTTAAATTAGGAAAAAGATATTCAAGGTTGGAATGAGTTGGCAATTATTTACTTGTCTGGTGGTTGAATACATTTTGGAAGTGGTGAATTAGTTCTGTCCCAGATTTCAAAACACCTGTGCTTGCACACTTTCACGTGCCCAGTTTGGTGCACAAATTGCCTGCTGTGATAGTATAATGCATTTAAAGAACCTGTATTTTAAAGCAACATCCCAGAATGGTACAAAAACACTAAATATTGAACATGGGGGTACATGCGTGGTTTATTTTTATTTTCTATTAAATACAGTACAAATATGATTATACAGATGTATGTGGGAGCTCCTGTTTTTTCACCTGAAGAATCTCAAATGAAGGGGCTGGCTTAGCATTTGACTTCACATTGCTACAGTAGAACTTGTTTCACAAGTTGTCACCATGAACCCTTCTAGATCCCTTCAGAAAGCACACTAGTCCTCATAATCAGCATGGTAATGGAGGGTGAAACCCAGAAGGCAGGCCATACCCCAGGAACATTGCAATGGAGCCCCTTCATGCTTTGCTATTTTCAGTTGGTTGACAGATTTGGTTTGCCTGTTGTATTTGAGTTTAGCAGGTATTGGAGTGGTAGTTAATTGTTTGCCTAGATCAGCTGGATTGAAGCTTTGTGTGGATTTTGTGGTGCAGGTACCCAAGGAATTTGAAGTTAATGACATAGCTATCCAGGGACTTCCAAGTTACACAGGCTTCTGGAACAGATTCCCTATGGACTTATGTGCTCATTTTGTGTAGTACTGTCTGCTTAATCAGTGCAGGGGTTCCTTCAAATGTTGTTTGTTTCAAAGGGGATCAAAACTTTAAGCAGTAGATCCTGGTTGCAGAAGTTCAAAATCTCTTTAGAGGGATTGCTATCAGCGGCAGAGGAGAGACATTGCATGGGTTGATTCTTCTTAACCTGCAAAGGTCAGAAGGGTGTGCTTCAGCCCTCTTTCCCTGCAAATTAGGCATCAGTCCACCTTCCTTAAACAAGGAACATGGGATTTTTAGGGGTGCCTAAGTATTATTATGACAGGTTTCAGAGTAACAGCCGTGTTAGTCTGTATTCGCAAAAAGAAAAGGAGTACTTGTGGCACCTTAGAGACTAACCAATTTATTTGAGCATGAGCTTTCGTGAGCTACAGCTCACTTCATCGGATGCATGCCGTGGAAACTGCAGCAGACTTTATTTATACACAGAGAATATGAAAAAATACCTCCTCCCACCCCACTGTCCTGCTGGTAATAGCTTATCTAAAGTGATCATCAGGTGGGCCATTTCCAGCACAAATCCAGGTTTTCTCACCCTCCACCCCCCCACACAAATTCACTCTCCTGCTGGTGATAGCCCATCCAAAGTGACAACTCTTTACACAATGTGCATGATAATAAAGTTGAGCCATTTCCTGCACAAATCCAGGTTCTCTCACCCCCTCACCCCCCTCCCAAAAACCACACACACAAACTCACTATCCTGCTGGTAATAGCTCATCCAAAGTGACCATTCTCCCTACAATGTGCATAATTAAGGTGGGCCATTTCCAGCACAAATCCAGGTTTTCTCACATCCCCCCCACCCCCATACACACACAAACTCACTCTCCTGCTGGTGCATGAAAAAACTTGTACAGATACAGACAGACATCATCTTCCTTTCCAAATGCAAACAGATGGACATAGTACCAAAAGGACTGAAGGTAAAAAATCCATTACAATCTACATACCACACAGACTATGCTGACAGCTTGTGCCACACGCTCTCAAAGAAACTGCGGAATCACCTGATCAACATCCTCTACAGCAAACAGGGAAAGATTAAGAATGAGCTCTCAAAAATGGATACTCTCATAAAAAACCAACCTTCCACACAAACTTCCTCGTGGCTGGATTTTACTAAAACTAGACAAGCCATTTACAACGCACACTTTGCTTCTCTACAAAAGAAAAAGGACACTAAACTTTCTAAACTACTACATGCTACAAGGGGCCACAGCAATGGTTCCCTCAACCCACCTAGCAATATTGTTAACCTATCCAACTATAATCTCAGCCCAGCAGAAGCAGCTGTTCTATCTCGGGGCCCTTCCTTCTGCCCCTCCACCCCCACGAACATGATACAGTTCTGTGGTGACCTAGAATCCTATTTTCGACGTCTCCGACTCAAGGAATATTTCCAAAATACCTCTGAACAACATACTAATCCACAGAGACCTCCCTACCAACACTACAGAAAGAGGGATTCTAGGTGGACTCCTCCTGAAGGTCGAAACAGCAGACTGGACTTCTACATAGAGTGCTTCCGCCGACGTGCACGGGCTGAAATTGTGGAAAAGCAGCATCACTTGCCCCATAACCTCAGCCGTGCAGAACACTATGCCATCCACAGCCTCAGAAACAATTCTGACATCGTAATCAAAAGGCTGACAAAGGAGGTGCTGTTGTCATCATGGATAGGTCGGAATATGAACAAGAGGCTGCTCGGCAGCTCTCCAACACGAGTTTCTACAAGCCATTACCCTATGATCCCACTGAGAGTTACCAAAAGCAACTACAGCATTTGCTCAAGAAACTTCCTGAAAAAGCACAAGATCAAATCCACACAGACACACCCCTGGAACCCCGACCTGGGATATTCTATCTACTACCCAAGATCCATAAACCTGGAAATCCTGGGTGCCCCATCATCTCAGGCATTGGCACCCTGACAGCAGGATTGTCTGGCTATGTAGACTCCCTCCTCAGGCCCTACGCTACCAGCACTCCCAGCTACCTTCGAGACACCACTGACTTCCTAAGGAAACTTCAATCCATCGGTGATCTTCCTGATAACACCATCCTGGCCACTATGGATGTAGAAGCCCTCTGCACCAACATTCCACACAAAGATGGACTACAAGCCGTCAGGAACACTATCCCCGATAATGTCACGGCTAACCTGGTTGCTGAACTTTGTGACTTTGTGCTTACCCATAACTATTTCACATTTGGGGACAATGTATACCTTCAGATCAGCGGCACTGCTATGGGTACCCGCATGGCCCCACAGTATGCCAACATTTTTATGGCTGACTTAGAACAACGCTTCCTCAGCTCTCGTCCCCTAAAGCCCCTACTCTACTTGTGCTATATTGATGACATCTTCATCATCTGGACCCATGGAAAAGAAGCCCTTGAGGAATTCCACCATGATTTCAACAATTTCCATCCCACCACCAACCTCAGCCTGGTCCAGTCCACACAAGAGATCCACTTCCTGGACACTACAGTGCTAATAAACAATGGTCACATAAACACCACCCTATACCGGAAACCTACTGACCGCTGTTCCTACCTGCATGCCTCCAGCTTTCACCCTGACCACACCACACGATCCATCGTCTACAGCCAAGCTCTGCGATACAACCGCATTTGCTCCAACCCCTCAGACAGAGACAAACACCTACAAGATCTCTATCAAGCATTCTTGCAACTACAATACCCACCTGCGGAAGTGAAGAAACAGATTGATAGAGCCAGAAGAGTTCCCAGAAGTTACCTACTACAGGACAGGCCTAACAAAGAAAATAACAGAACGCCACTAGCCGTCACCTTCAGCCCCCAACTAAAACCCCTCCAACGCATTATTAAGGATCTACAACCTATCCTAAAGGATCACCCAACACTCTCACAAATCTTGGGAGACAGGCCAGTCCTTGCCTACAGACAGCCCCGCAACCTGAAGCAAATACTCACCAACAGCCACATACCACACAACAGAACCACTAACCCAGGAACTTATCCTTGCAACAAAGTCCGTTGCCAATTGTGCCCACATCTATTCAGGGGACACCATCACAGGGCCTAATAACATCAGCCACACTATCAGAGGCTCGTATATCTGCACATCCACCAATGTGATATATGCCATCATGTGCCAGCAATGCCCCTCTGCCATGTACATTGGTCAAACTGGACAGTCTCTACGTAAAAGAATAAATGGACACAAATCAGATGTCAAGAATTATAACATTCATAAACCAGTCGGAGAACACTTCAATCTCTTTGGTCACGCAATCACAGACATGAAGGTCGCTATCTTAAAACAAAAAAACTTCAAATCCAGACTCCAGCGAGAAACTGCTGAATTGGAATTCATTTGCAAATTGGATACTATTAATTTAGGCTTAAATAGAGACTGGGAGTGGCTAAGTCATTATGCAAGGTAGCCTGTTTCCTCTTGTTTTTTCCTACCCCCCCCCCCTCCAGATGTTCTGGTTTAACTTGGATTTAAACTTGGAGAGTGGTCAGTTTGGATGAGCTATTACCAGCAGGAGAGTGAGTTTGTGTGTGTATGGGGGTGGGGGGGATGTGAGAAAACCTGGATTTGTGCTGGAAATGGCCCACCTTAATTATGCACATTGTAGGGAGAATGGTCACTTTGGATGAGCTGTTACCAGCAGGATAGTGAGTTTGTGTGTGTGGTTTTTGGGAGGGGGGTGAGGGGGTGAGAGAACCTGGATTTGTGCAGGAAATGGCTCAACTTTATTATCATGCACATTGTGTAAAGAGTTGTCACTTTGGATGGGCTATCACCAGCAGGAGAGTGAATTTGTGTGGGGGGGTGGAGGGTGAGAAAACCTGGATTTGTGCTGGAAATGGCCCACCTGATGATCACTTTAGATAAGCTATTACCAGCAGGACAGTGGGGTGGGAGGAGGTATTTTTTCATATTCTCTGTGTATAAATAAAGTCTGCTGCAGTTTCCACGGCATGCATCCGATGAAGTGAGCTGTAGCTCACGAAAGCTCATGCTCAAATAAATTGGTTAGTCTCTAAGGTGCCACAAATACTCCTTTTCTTTTTAAGTATTATTATGAGGCTTTGTTTCACCGCAGGAAATCACAAGGATGTGATCTTGTGGAATACTTGTTCCCCCGATACTTAATTTAGCATATTTCGCTACTGAAAGTATTTTTTGTGTGTTAGAAGTATTCAGCAAAGCAGGGTTTTAGCTTATTATTAGAACAAGTACATTTGATAGCCTTTTGTTTACATTTTCTATAATTAGGGTCCTATCAAATTCACGGTCCATTATGGTCAATTTCCCAGCCATAGGATTTGAAAATAGGTAATTTTCATGTTTTCAGATGTTTAAATCTGAAATTTCACAGTGTTGTAACTGTGGTGGTTCCAACCCAAAAGGGGATTGTTTGGGTGGAGGGGATATACAAACATGTTTTAGGGGGTCATGGGATTGCCACCCTCACTTCGCTGCTGTCTTCGGAGCTGGACTCTGAAAGCAGCAACCGTGGCACTTCCTACAACCCCAGAAGGTTCCTGGAGGTGGGTCTGAGGTCCATCCCTTGCACAACGGCTCTCGCGGGGGGAGTCTTATCCTTCCCCAGCCCAGCTGGAGCTAGGAGCCCCCTTAGCTGGGGTGCTCCTAGCAGCAGGAGGAGATCGGGCTCACCTCCACAAGCCTCTTGCAGCTGCAGGAACCTCTGGGGCTGCTGCCCAGTCCCCGAGCGTCTTGCAGCAGGGGGAGGCACCCAGAGGTGAGTCTGATCTCACCCATCCCTTGCACAACCCCTCTCAGAGGAAGTCCTGTCCCTCCCCAGCCCATGTGGAGCTAGGAGCCCTCTGGCTGGGGCACTCCTAGCAGCAGGGGGACATTGGATTTTACAGGGAAGGGCTTATTTCACAGTCCATGACACATTTTTTTTTTACTGCTGTGAAATTGGTAGGGCCCCATCTATAATCCAGGCAGGCTGTGAAACCACCTTTATGTATGTATTTTATAGTGATTCCATAGTTTTCTTAAAGTTTTGGGAGAATTTTAATCCCGCTGATAATTTGCAAATAGGAATTACAACAGTAGGCTTCATCTATAGGGGGTTTTGTTGTAATAACTATGGATGATGAAGCAATTTGGATCTGTCGTTTTGCTTCAATGTGGCCACATCAGCTAGACAAAACTGTGCAAAGTCATTGTGTTTGCACTGAATTCGTTTCTAAACCTGTTTTCATAACCAGTTAGGAAGTTGTGCACTTCTGTGGTTGTGATAGTTGTTTATGGCCTTTTTTCTCTTTGCATTTAATCTGACTCAGGATTGAATTCATTATCTCTCTGCTCCCCGTATTATTTCCCATTCTCAGGAATTGATTGCGATTTTTTTACAAATAAAGTAAAAGATATACATACTTGCTCCACAACACATAATTGCAGACACTATTCTAGGTAAACAATTTTAGAATTGAGTTTCTTTAACTGTCTTTTTATATCTTAATTTTCAGAGAAAAATAGATTGACTATAAACACAACACCCAATTACAAATAATCATTACTTCATATCTAGTTGCTCTTCATTGGCCTGTGTATTCTCATTTATGGGCTCTGTTGCCCTTTGTATTGAGCTGTGGAACTGCCTTGAAAAGCTTTGTCCTCGAAGAGGTGCATCTAAGATTCTGTGCAAGGGTGATATCATTGCCTTACTTCGTCTCCCAATCACCTCATCTCTCTTTCTGCCACCACAGAGAGAACAGAACTCCCTTCTGTGGCCTCGGGCTAGATTTTTCCTTTGTATAACTTATTTTTTTCTTATAAATAGTGTGGAGCACTGTAGAATAGTTTAGCATACATAGCATCCTCTTGTCCTAGAAGCCTTCGGCCCCTCACTGGAACAATGTTGGGCCCAAGCCCTATTATGGTTTCAAGAAGTGTACTTTCTGCTCATCAGTCATGCTGGAGACCAACACCTGCATCAGGTACCGTCTAGGACTGGTTGAGATCTGCTCAGTAATCCAGTGAGTGTTTGGTGTGCCTTCACTCACTATGCTAGGAAGGAAGACACACTTGAGGCTCCAGGCTTATCTGGCTTCTCACTATCAACAGCTTGTTAAGGTGACTGTTCCATAGAGTACCAAGGCTGCCTCTGTGCCAAGGTCCTGTGACACGGGCCTCAAAACACATTTTGCCACTCCAACCTTGTGCTGCCTTCTGTCATGGGCCTAAGACAGGAATCTCTTTGGCTTTGTTGTGGGAGTGAATTCTTTACCAGGCACCACTGGGCTTAGCCAAAGACCAAACCAACACTAGCTATTCAAGCTTCAGTAGCCTTAGGACGGGCCCATCCCAGCACCTACTCCTTATTTGGCACCATTGCCCTTGGTGCTGACTCTGGATCTATCATCTGGCACCAACACTTCTGTCTCAGCACCACAAGTCCACCCAGCTGCCTGTAAGGGTAAAAGGAGGGAGGAGAATCCTAGAAATGTAGGGTTGGAAGAGACTGTGCCCTGAGGCAGGACCAGGTATACTTAGAAAAGGCGGTAGGTCTCCACACAAGAAGAGGAATAAGAAAAACAAGCAGCAGCTACTTCTCCTTTGTACTCTCTTGACCCATGAAGGCCTCAAAGACAATCAACATAGCAGTCCTGCTCCTCCACACTCCTCTAAAGGTAGACATCTTGGCACTGACTGACTTGGGATCTGAACTGGTAAGAAGTCCAAGAAGACTATCAATCTCTCTGTGCCCGAGTGGGAGTCCACTGACAAAGCTGTTGACCACCACACACTATGCTTTTTTGCTTCTTATCTATGAGCCTGAACTGACTTTTCTGGCTCCAATCCAGAACTGCCTCAAGGTACCTTCAGAGATGAAACTAGGGGGTCTCCTAACTTGACCTGGAAACCCTAATCCTCTTCCCTCACCTCAGATTCGTTCATCGTGGAAGGATTTTATGCAGGGCCCTCTTCAGCTCTTCATGTGGCTTACATACAAGAGTCCATGGAATTCCCTGCTGGAGTCTGCAAGACCAGCTCTGTCATTGACACTAATATCCCTTCCAGCACTATGTCCTCCTTTGGTAACTTTGCCTTTACAGGCGCCTATTCCTTATCTGACACAGAGGTGACTCTCAAAGAGCAATTTTAATTTGCTAAGTAATCTCCTCTGGTATCTTCTTCAAACTGGTTTAAGCTTGTTTGTTTTCAACAGATGCTTTTAACAAGTTCTCCAACATAAATCCATAGTTTTCCATCTTAGCAGTAGATATTTTTGGGCATCTGTGATGGGGCTTAATCCCCATCACCTGCAAGGGTAGCGGGTGCACCCAGTGAGTCATGGTCTTCTTCTAGGGAGGTGAGTAGCTAACTGGCCTCCTGGCCAGAACAGGTGGAGCCTAAGCCATAATAATAGGCTAAAGGAGAGACTGCAGAAGAGACAAGTCTCTCTGACTGAGAGAAGCCCAGGGTTAGGGTAACAGACATCGATAATGGGGGCAGTGTACTACAGGGGCAGAGTAGGCTTATGCACAGAAAGCCCTGAGACAGAGTTGGCGCAAGTACAAGGCGAATATTTCAGTAGCCCCAGGGGGCTGGAAAATTATCCAGATTTATTTGGACTTGTTTGTAATACCCTGGAAGTCATCTGAACTTTTGTGGCTTGACCAGAGGGATGACCGACAGAAAATCTGGAGTCAGAAACAGGCATTCAGCAGGAGGCACTGGAGACAAAGATAGCAGCAACATCCCACACCAAGTCAAGGGGATGCTTCAAGGGTGACTGAGCATTGCCACAGGGCTTGGCTACACTTGCGAGTTAGAGTGCATTAAAGCAGCCCCAGGCGCCCTAGCTCACTACCCGTCCACACTGGCAAGGCACGTAGAGTGCTCTGACTCCACGGCTAGAGCGCTCCTGGTACTCTACCTCGGCAAGAAGATTAACGCTTCTTGTGCCTTGGCTTAAACGCCCGGGTGGCAGTGTGGATGAGGTGTTGCATTACTGTGCTCTGATCAGCACCCGGAAATGTCCCATAATCCCCTTACGTCAAGTGGCCAGTCTTTTCTCATTGTTTTGGAATCACTGCAGGAATGCGGTTATGCCCTTTGAAAGCTCCGTTTCTGACAGCCGGCATGCTTATCTGCTCCAAGACAAAAGCAACTATTACTGTGGAATGCTGTGTGTGTGAGAGAGAGAGAGGAGGGGGGTTTGCTGCTGTTTGAACTTACAAGACAGCATGCTGACTGACATGCTCTCAGCCTCTCCCCCCACATATACACAACACGCTCACTGTCACACTCCACCCCACCCCTCCCATTTGAAAAGCACGTCGCAGCCACTTGCATGCTGGGATAGGTACCATTATGCACTGCTCTCTGTGGCTGTTGCAAGAGCTGCTAATCTGGCCACACCAGTGCGCTTGTAGCTGTCAGTGTGGATAGATTGCAGCGCTTTCCCTACTGAGCTCTACAAAGGCTGGCTTAACTCAAAGCACTCTACATCTGTAAGTGTAGCCATGCCCACAGTGTCAAAACTTTTTTTCTTTTTTCAACAAATGTGTCCTGGATTCAGGTCAAATTGGGCAGGGAGAAGCGACCATGAGGAAGAGGTAAATAAACTGGGTTTCACATCCTTTCTTTAAAACAAACTGCTTTCTCTCCTTTCTATCTCTTTTTTAGATATGTAAATGCAATTCCTTCTTGAAGGGCTATCTTACAGGGTGCTGAGCACTCTGGCCCAATCCAGCAAAGCACATAAGCACATAGTTAACTTCAAAGCCCATTGAGATGAGAGTACTCAGATACTTAAGTGCTTTGCTGAATCAAACCACAGTGCTCAGCATCATGCAGGATCAAGCCCATAGATTTAGCAGTGTGCAACCATTTTTTATTCATTCCACAGGTATGATTTTTCTAGTTTATTGCCTCTCAAATGGGCTTAAATATTTATAGACAAATTTGTATAATATGCAATCTGACTTCAATTCCAGAGTAATAGGCATGGAGTTTCCAAGTAAGAACCTTAAAAACCGTAAGTTCCTTTCTTCATAGGATGCCTCCTGTGGTTTGCTCATGTCTGGAGTGTTGCTTCGCATGTATCACTCAGAAGTGTTGGTAAAATACCAAACTGGATACCAAATGTCTGAGTTGGGAAGTAAGAAATGATAGGCTTACATATCTTGGCGTTCCCTTTGTAGAGGGGATGTGGTTATTCTTGGAGTATCCTAAACAATTATGGCTAAAGATACTTAGAAAATGTGTACTTCTTGAGGAACTATAGTATTTGAAAGGAGGAGGGGAGGACAGATCTTACATCCCTGAACTGAGGCTGTGTTCCCGCTATTGTTATGCAAGTTGTAAAACTTCAGGGCATCCACAGAAGACTGACTTCACGACATTTCCATCGCAGTATTATGGCTCCATTAGAACCTTTTCAGCCAATCTTCCTCTACCTCACTTCCCCTATGCTTGGTCTGAAGGAGTTTTAAGACTTTAGGAACAGAAGTAATTCTCACACCTTTGCTAGGTGATGATGCCCTATAGACTGGCTATGCCCCTCCAAAGTCAGTGCCTCAAACATATAGTATCATGGGGAGCAGTTGCTAATCCAGCAAAATCCATGTCTTTTTACTAAACATCAGGCCAAAACATCATTGATCATTCCAAGTTATGACTCTCTTTAAAAGTTGTTTTAGATCAGTGACCACCCATGCTTAGAATCATGCTCATTGAGCCAGCTTTAAACCAGAAGTGAATGGCCTTTATATACTATTACAGTACGTAGAGATTATTATTTTTAGTTTAAGAAGAAACTAACTGATAAAAGACCATTCATTTTTTTTCCACTTTCATTGTTCAATGCAGAGTGCAAACAGAAAGCAGAAATCATCAAAATGTATGTTAAAATATCTTTCAGTTTTAATACTAAGTAAAAGTAACACAGGTAGGAATATTAAAATTACTGAAAATGACTGTGTTCCTTTAAAACAAATATCCCTAGACCAGGTAATAGGTTGACACAGCTGTCAACTAATGCCTCCTACCTCTTTTTTCTTTTTACTAGTTAGTTGGTTAAGTTTGGTTGGTTGGTTAGTTCCCATTACGCCTCTGGCGTTTATGGCAGCGTCGTAGCTTCTCCACTCCTGTCTGTTTCTGACAAGTCTTGCAGTGGTTTCCCAGCTGAGCCCCAGGTTTTTCAGCTCCGCTTCCACAGCTCCTCGCCATGTTTTCAGATGGCCTCATTTTCGCTTGCCTTCAGGTGTCCATGTTAGTGTTGTTCTGGTGACAGAATCAGTTTCCATCTGAAGCACATGGCCCATCCATCTCCAATGCCACCTGGTAATGATGGTGCTCCTATCTTCTTGGCTGCAGTGTATGAATAAGTCTTGGTTTTAGATTGAGGATTTTTCTGAGGCAGGTTGCATGGAATGAAGACAGTTTTGAACATGTCATGCTTTTTCATTCCCTAGTATTTTGCACTATAAAGTAGCGTTGAAAGTACGCAGCTCAGATAAATCTTAATTGTTTTTGGTCTTGGTGTTTTGTATTTTGATTTCCATACTGTATTTAAGCTCCTGAAGGTGTCTCATCTCTGCTGTCACCTGAGCTAGCTTTCCTGTTTTGTACATTGTCTGTACGTTGCAAAAACCAAGTTTGGTTTTTGTCTTGGTGGTGAGCATTTCAGTCTTCATGCCAGTTGCTTTAGGGTTGCCACGTTTCTGGTTTTCAGCCGGAGCCCCCTCCTCACCCCAAAGCCTTCATCCCCGGCCCCACCCCAGAGCCTGTACTCCTAGCTGGAGCCCTTGCCCTCTCCCAAACTACAACACTTTGCTCCAGCTCGGTGAAAATGAGTGAGTGGATAAGTCAGGGTGGCACTGCCTCCAGCAGGGGACAAAGAAGGCTTGGTTTCTGTAGTTTCTAAATGCCTCACAATCTTTAATGTATTTATCCTCCAACACCCTCGTGGCCCTGTGAACACACACACACACAGACACACACACACACATTAACGGCCAGGTTTTTAAGGGTATTTATGTACCTAGTGGGCTTTTCAAAAGCATCTAAGTGCCTACCACCCAGTGGGTGTTAGGCATCTGGGTGCTTTGGAAAATGCTACTAGATACCTAAATACCTTTTAAAAATCTGGCTTTAAGAGACTTGTTCAAGATCTCATACGAAGTCTGTGGTGGAGCAGGATCTTAAATCCAGGTCCCAAGTCCTAGCTAGTGCCCTAGTACCAGATCAGACCTGGGGTCCGTACAGTCAAGTGGCCTGGTACTGGCAGTAGCCAGTACCAGATGCTTCAGAGGAAGGTGCAAGAACATACGCCACGCCCACCAGTAGAAAGATCTACAATAATCTGCTTCCCATGAAGGTCTCGTCCTAAATCTTAAAAGTTAGAAATTGTTTTACACCCTGAAGCATGAGGTTTTCTTTCCCTTCCAAAACTCTTTTTAACATTAACTATTATAATGCTATATCTTGGAAATAACCACGGTAATATGTATTCTGGGAGTGTCTCCTCTCAACAATCAAATGACAGATGGTTAAAAGCCAGGATTTCTACATCCAACCCCTCTTCTCCCAATAGGCGGGCAATCATCTAGCTGTTTTTGCAGTTTTTAAAACTTGGTCTGAAACCTGAGTTTAAATATGAGTAGCTGGCATGTTTCTGTCTTTGCCCTTGTCTGTGCTGACTGTAAAATCATGAGCTGCATCATGTTGGTTACCTTGACTCTTCAGTATTTGAATGCTAACACATACAAAGTTTTGTAATGAAGTCAAGACCTCACTAGAGCAGCTGCAGCTGGCACGTTTCTTTCTCCTGGAGTGCTGTCTTTGCCTGCAGGCCTTATCTCCAAAGTTTCTGTAGAAAAGCCCGAAGAATCTTCAATAAAAGGAAGGGGAGAAAATGCTCTGCTTGTGCTTCAGCCTTCCGTTAGAGTTCATTCTGCAATCCACCTCCTTCTACGTTTCGTTTACTCATGTGGTGATCCTGTAGCCAAGCTCATGAAGTTGGGAACAGGAGCAATCTGGACAGAGTGCTTGCCTGAGCCACGAGCCTAAAAAATAAAACCACAACCAACGATCACATGTTTTGTTCTGTTTTTTTTTCCCCACCCAATGTCACCTATCCTGTGTCGGCTGTGTCATGGTAGAAACATTGGCAAAGTGGAAATGTCCTGTGAGGTTTCCATAGAAACTATCCTTTTTCTTCCTCACCCCACACTGATACTCTTCTGAAAGTGGTAATTCTAGGAGTGGCGTACTTGCTTTACTTTCTCTTTCCACTGTGGTGTGCATCGATTAGATGGTGTGTGTTTTAATTGCAGTGTTTATTGGTCTTCCTTGCTTTCATTGAGTTCTGGAAAAGCAAGCTTAATTTAGTCTGTATTGGGACAAATGCATCAACATCTGGAAGATGGAGCTGATTAAGCTGTGATTATGTATTCATTTTGATGAGCTGTAAGAACTTGCCATAGCTTGAAATGAAATTTTATTGCCCAGTTGGATAGCTTGCATGAACATCTGAGCTAGATGGTTGGTGTCCCAAGAAAAGGAAATTCTTTTACGTTATTTTATTGTTCATGCCAATTCTGTTAGCAAAAAAAGGATTAAAAGTTCTGTTCACATTTTTTCTTCAACTCATAATAGCTTGAAAATCATGTCCAGGCATCCTTTTTCTTTTGATGATAGTGAAATTCCTCAACTAGTGAATGGAGTTCCTGGGAAATATTATTTTTGATCTCTTGCATTTGCTTATGAAGAATGTGTGAAGAATTGAGGCCCTACAGAGTTCCTTAAGCAGAGAAGTATATCTTCCCTGTTTAGTATGTTAACAGGTTTTGTTCACCCAGGTGGTGCTACTTCCTGGGGTGGGGGGAAATAAAGTTGATAAAACAAGCTCAGGAACTGGAAACTTGCAACTCAGGTGAATATCACTGCTTTTATTGTTGCTTTACTCTTCTTACTCTTCCAGTCTCACAGCAGGATAGTGCTTTGGATACCTTTACAACCCTCACTATATTATACATTTAGCTATCTGTTTCTTGTAACATTTTTGAGGAACTTCCTCTACACTTTAGTTTGTTATTTATGGCAGCCTGCCTAGGTTTTGTTCTCTTCCTCTTTTTTGATATTCTCGCTATTTAGATATTCTGTTCACATCAAAAAATCTTTTTTTTTTTTTTTTTAAAGAATTGCTAACAGAAAACCAATGGATTTTATTTTATTTTTTGGGGGGTGTGGTAATTCCTTATATGGACAAATTTTATCCCATTTTTAAGTTCATTCAGATTTTTGTACTACTTCAATTCCTCTCTTCTTGGAAATAAATCACTTTCTAGAGTGCAGCCTTCTGCATTTGAAGGACTGCACACTTCCAATCTTTCAAATTCTAAAAAGAACCAGAAATGAATAACAAAACATTTTGGGTGGTAACTCAAATACGCACCTTTGGTACATAGAATACTTTTAATTAAATGAGGAAACTAAATTGGGGAATGAGAATCAGTTACTTTGAACTTCATTATTAGAAAATTACTAGAAATACTGTAACAATTAATGGAAAAAGCAATGGAAAATAACCAGTTTTTAGAAGAGATGCTATTTTTTTCCAATGGCTAAAATGTGGAACAAACTAGTTAACAGTGTTGTAAATGTCACTGTATTTTTTTATTTGAAGTTTTCTATTAACTGTGGGCATAAAATTAACATATTAAACTTGAAAATGTGAAAATGGATCAAACACTTGGCCAGATCCTGCAAAGTGTCACGTGCCCTCAGTTCCCACCTAAGTTTAATTGTGTAAACACACAGTATTAGGTCCATTTATCTACACTAAGTCAACAACAGGGCCCAATACTACTCCCACTCAAATTTAATGCAAATAACTCATTCATGTTAGTAGGAGTAGGATCAGGCGATGAAAGTAGTTATGAGAGAAATAACCAGTTACCCCTGACGGAAAGAGACAGCGTGATCCAACTCTGTCCGAAATATTAAATACAAAGCTCATTTACCAAATACATCAGAGAGAGAAGTTAAATGCCAACATAGATAATGCCAGGCAAAAATCAAGCTCTGTTCTAGAACATATAAAGGATAAAATGAAAGCCAATTTCAAAAAATACCTTGAAATTTAGTTTTCTGTCTTCCACCCAGCTGTATAGTCTTTACTGAGTCTCCTGCATTGCATAGTGTTGGTATGTTGGTGGAAGCATCGTCAGCCTGGCAGAAGCTGCGGTGCTGCTCTCACAGAAGCATATGTGGAAATTCTGTTCTAGCAGCTGGCAAAGTTACTAGCTAGAAACTACTGTGAAAATAGGTGCAACCTCTGAAATTAATAATCTAAGTAGTGCGTGTGCACCTTAATTCTGTCTGAGCCTTTCTGACTAAAGGATAATTCCACGTGCAACACTTCATCATTTTAACTTGCTGAATAAACACTTTCTAATTGATTATTTCAGTCCAGACTATTATGGATTATATTTACTGTTTGTAAAATGACTAATAGGACAAAAACTAGAGTCTCTTATGTCACAGTAGAAAACAGGAGAATCTGATGGAAGAAGTCATGTTTCACCTCAGTTGAGATAATAATGAAGGCCCTAAGAGGGTAGCCTATAGGGCATAATAATTCTACTAGGAAAATAAGAACTAATGTAAATAACTGTGCAAACATGACAAGACTTTTTATTTTTTTCATTGTTGATGAGTAAATTTTAACTTCCTTCATATTTAAGTAAATCCAATCCAGATGGTTGGAGAACACAAAGCCCTGGTGGAAGGGGTGGGGTGGTATGGTATGGGGAGGGAGAGCCAGCTACAGAATTAAACTTAGTGAATAGAGGTGAATTGCTAAGAAACTTGTGGAAAATATAGGTTTAAAGTTAGAATGTGAAAAGTACTCTTGTCCTTCACTGCCCCTCTTGCAGCCCAGGAGCAGATTTGAGCCTTTAGGATAATATTCAAAGTAAATCCAAGTGTATAATTCAGTAATTTTGGATTAGATAGGGTTTGTTTATGTATTCCTATTGGACTCAAAAGAGAGATAATACAAATCTGTTAGCTAGGTAGTTGGTGGATAATAAACAAATCATCGTAAGTCTTTTAGCTTCTCAAATATATGCTGTTGAAACGCTTGTTTTCTTGTAGCACTTCATCCTTGAATTTTTTTTTAAAACTTATGCGCATAGTGATTGTCAAGTGCTTTGAAAAAACTAAGTACTGCACTATAAGTGCTAAGTAATAATCATATTGTCAGTAAGTATACTGTTAGTGTACTTACATCGCTTCATTAAAGCTACTTTACCCAGAAATTATTACTATAAGACACTGGTATTTCCATTTAAAATTAATCTTGTAAAATGTTTCCCGGTCATTTCACAGCAATGAAGTAGAGACCACACACAGAAAACATTAATATGTATTGCTGGACTGATCTCATTGTGTTTGTATTTTTATTTTACTGTTTTAATTTTTTTTAGTTGGGCATAAAGGTCGGGAGAGGAATGGAGGGGAGTGGGTGGGAGAGTTAGTAGGGTGAGAGAACAGAAAGAGGGATAGTCTCAGCTCATCACCTGCCTAGCCACCTGCAGGCAGGTTTTGTAAACATAGCAGAGGTGAGCATTTTCCCTCATGCCTAACACCAGTGTAAGCATGAAGGTATTTAAGGGTATGTCTACACTACGGAATAAGGTCGAATTTATAGAAGTCGGTTTTTTAGAAATCGGTTTTATATATTCGAGTGTGTGTGTCCCCACAGAAAATGCTCTAAGTGCATTAACTTGGCAGAGCGCTTCCACAGTACCGAGGCTAGAGTCGACTTCCGGAGCGTTGCACTGTGGGTAGCTATCCCACAGTTCCCGCAGTCTCCGCTGCCCATTGGAATTCTGGGTTGAGATCCCAATGCCTGATGGGGCTAAAACATTGTCGCGGGTGGTTCTGGGTACATATCGTCAGGCCCCCGTTCCCTCCCTCCCTCCGTGAAAGCAAGGGCAGACAATCATTTCGCACCTTTTTTCCTGAGTTACCTGTGCAGACGCCATACCACGGCAAGCATGGAGCCCGCTCAGGTAACCGTCACCCTATGTCTCCTGGGTGCTGGCAGACGCGGTACGGCATTGCTACACAGTAGCAGCAACCCCTTGCCTTGTGGCAGCAGACGGTACAGCACGACTGGTAGCCGTCATCGTCATGTCCGAGGTGCTCCTGGCCACGTCGGCTGGGAGCGCCTGGGCAGACATGGGTGCAGGGACTAAATTTGGAGTGACTTGACCAGGTCATTCTCTTTAGTCCTGCAGTCAGTCCTATTGAACCGTCTTATGGTGAGCGGCTAGGCGATACGGACTGCTAGCAGTCGTACTGTACCATCTTCTGCCGAGCAGCCATGAGATGTGGATGGCATGCAGTCCTTTTGCACCGTCTGCTGCCAGCCAAAGATGTAAAAGATAGATGGAGTGGATCAAAACAAGAAATAGACCAGATTTGTTTTGTATTCATTTGCTTCCCCCCCTCCCCGGTCTAGGGGACTCATTCTTCTAGATCACACTGCAGTCACTCACAGAGAAGGTGCAGCGAGGTAAATCTAGCCATGTATCAATCAGAGGCCAGGCTAACCTTCTTGTTCCAATAAGGACAATAACTTAGGTGCCCCATTTCTTATTGGAACCCTCGGTGAAGTCCTGCCTGAAATACTCCTAGATGTAAAGCCACCCCCTTTGTTGATTTTAGCTCCCTGAAGCCAACCCTGTAAGCGCCCCTCCCGGCGTCAGAGCAACGGCAAACAATAGGGCATCTGAGAGAGTGCTGTCCAGAGCAGTCACAATGGAGCACTCTGATGGGGCTAAAACATTGTCGCGGGTGGTTCTGGGTACGTATCGTCAGGCCCCCGTTCCCTCCCTCCCTCCGTGAAAGCAAGGGCAGACAATCATTTCACGCCTTTTTTCCTGAGTTACCTGTGCAGACGCCATACCACGGCAAGTATGGAGCCCGCTCAGGTAACCGTCACCCTATGTCTCCTGGGTGCTGGCAGACGCGGTACGGCTTTGCTGCACAGTAGCAGCAACCCATTGCCTTCTGGCAGCAGACAGTGCAATACGACTGGTAGTCGTCCTCATCATGTCCGAGGTGCTCCTGGCCACGTCGACTGGGAGCGCCTGGGCAGACATGGGCGCAGGGACTAAATTTGGAGTGACTTGACCAGGTCATTCTCTTTAGTCCTGCAGTCAGTTCTATTGAACCGTCTTATGGTGAGCGGGCAGGCGATACGGACTGCTAGCAGTCGTATTGTACCATCTTCTGCTAGGCAGGCAAGAGATGAGGATTGCTAGCAGTCGTATTGTACCATCTTCTGCCAGGCAGGCAAGAGATGAAGATGGCTAGCAGTCGTACTGTACCATCTTCTGTTGAGCAGCCATGAGATGTGGATGGCATGCAGTCCTTCTGCACCGTCTGCTGCCAGCCAAAGATGTAAAAGATAGATGGAGTGGGTCAGAACAAGAAATAGACCAGATTTGTTTTGTACTCATTTGCCTCCTCCCCTGTCTAGGGGACTCATTCCTCTAGATCACACTGCAGTCACTCACAGAGAAGGTGCAGCGAGGTAAATCTAGCCATGTATCAATCAGAGGCCAGGCTAACCTCCTTGTTCCAATAAGAACGATAACTTAGGTGCACCATTTCTTATTGGAACCCTCCGTGCAATCCTGCCTGAAATACTCCTTGATGTACAGGCACCCCCTTTGTTGATTTTTAGCTCCCTGAAGCCAACCCTGTAAGCTGTGTCGTCAGTCGCTCCTCCCTCCATCAGAGCAACGGCAGACAATCGTTCCGCGCCTTTTTTCTGTGCGGACGCCATACCAAGGCAAGCATGGAGGCCGCTCAGCTCACTTTGGCAATTAGGAGCACATTAAACACCACACGCATTATCCAGCAGTATATGCAGCACCAGAACCTGGCAAAGCGATACCGGGCGAGGAGGCGACGTCAGCGCGATCACGTGAGTGATCAGGACATTGGCACAGATTTCTCTGAAAGCATGGGCCCTGCCAATGCATGCATCATGGTGCTAATGGGGCAGGTTCATGCTGTGGAACGCCGATTCTGGGCTCGGGAAACAAGCACAGACTGGTGGGACCGCATAGTGTTGCAGGTCTGGGACGATTCCCAGTGGCTGCGAAACTTTCGCATGCGTAAGGGCACTTTCATGGAACTTTGTGACTTGCTTTCCCCTGCCCTGAGGCGCATGAATACCAAGATGAGAGCAGCCCTCACAGTTGAGAAGCGAGTGGCGATAGCCCTGTGGAAGCTTGCAACGCCAGACAGCTACCGGTCAGTTGGGAATCAATTTGGAGTGGGCAAATCTACTGTGGGGGCTGCTGTGATGCAAGTAGCCCACGCAATCAAAGATCTGCTGATATCAAGGGTAGTGACCCTGGGAAATGTGCAGGTCATAGTGGATGGCTTTGCTGCAATGGGATTCCCTAACTGTGGTGGGGCTATAGACGGAACCCATATCCCTATCTTGGCACTGGAGCACCAAGCCGCCGAGTACATAAACCGCAAGGGGTACTTTACGATAGTGCTGCAAGCTCTGGTGGATCACAAGGGACGTTTCACCAACATCAATGTGGGATGGCCGGGAAAGGTGCATGATGCTCGCATCTTCAGGAACTCTGGTCTGTTTCAAAAGCTGCAGGAAGGGACTTTATTCCCAGACCAGAAAATAACTTTTGGGGATGTTGAAATGCCTATATGTATCCTTGGGGACCCAGCCTACCCCTTAATGCCATGGCTCATGAAGCCGTACACAGGCAGCCTGGACAGTAGTCAGGAGCTGTTCAACTACAGGCTGGGCAAGTGCAGAATGGTGGTAGAATGTGCATTTGGACGTTTAAAGGCGCGCTGGCGCAGTTTACTGACTCGCTTAGACCTCAGCGAAACCAATATTCCCACTGTTATTACTGTTTGCTGTGTGCTCCACAATATCTGTGAGAGTAAGGGGGAGACGTTTATGGCGGGGTGGGAGGTTGAGGCAAATCGCCTGGCTGCTGGTTACGCGCAGCCAGACACCAGGGCGGTTAGAAGAGCACAGGAGGGCGTGGTACGCATCAGAGAAGCTTTGAAAACCAGTTTCATGACTGGCCAGACTACGGTGTGAAAGTTCTGTTTGTTTCTCCTTGATGAAACCCCCCGCCCCTTGGTTCACTCTACTTCCCTGTAAGCTAACCACCCGCCCCTCCTCCCTTCAATCACCGCTTGCAGAGGCAATAAAGTCATTGTTGCTTCACAGTCATGCAGTCTTTATTCATTCATCACACAAATAGGGGGATGACTACCAAGGTAGCCCAGGAGGGGTGGTGGAGGAGGGAAGGAAAATGCCGCAGAGCACTTTAAAAGTTCACAACTTTAAAATTTATTGAATGACAGCCTTCTTTTTTTTGGGCAATCCTCTGTGGTGGAGTGGCTGGTTGGCCGGAGGCCCCCCCACCGCGTTCTTGCGCGTCTGGGTGTGGAGGCTATGGAACTTGGGGAGGAGGGCGGTTGGTTACAGAGAGGCAGCAGTGGCAGTCTGTGCTCCAGCTGCCTTTGCTGCAGCTCAACCATACACTGGAGCATACTGGTTTGGGTCCTGCAGCAGCCTCAGCATTGAATCCTGCCTCCTCTCATCACGCTGCCGCCACATTTGAGCTTCAGCCCTGTCTTCAGCCCGCCACTTACTCTCTTCAGCCCGCCACCTCTCCTCCCGGTCATTTTGTGCTTTCCTGCACTCTGACATTATTTGCCTCCACGCATTCGTCTGTGCTCTGTCAGTGTGGGAGGACAGCATGAGCTCGGAGAACATTTCATCGCGAGTGCGTTTTTTTTTTCTTTCTAAGCTTCACTAGCCTCTGGGAAGGAGAAGATCCTGTGATCATTGAAACACATGCAGCTGGTGGAGAAAAAAAAGGGACAGCGGTATTTAAAAAGACACATTTTATAAAACAGTGGCTACAGTCTTTCAGGGTAAACCTTGCTGTTAACATTACATACATTGCACATGTGCTTTCGTTACAAGGTCGCATTTTGCCTCCTCCCACCGCGTGACTACCCCCTCAACCTTCCCCCCTCCCTGTGGCTAACAGCGGGGAACATTTCTGTTTAGCCACAGGCAAACAGCCCAGCAGGAACGGGCTCCTCTGAGTGTCCCTGAAGAAAAGCACTCTATTTCAACCAGGTGACCATGAATTAGATCTCACTCTACTGAGGATAACACAGAGAGATAAAGAACGGATGTTGTTTGAATGCCAGCAAACATACACTGCAATGCTGTGTTCTACAATGTTTCCCGAGTACGTGTTACTGGCCTGGAGTGGTAAAGTGTCCTACCATGAAGGACGCAATAAGGCTGCCCTCCCCAGAAACCTTTTGCAAAGGCTTTAGGACTACATCTAGAAGAACCGCAAATGCCAGGGCAAAGTAATCCTTTCACATGCTTGCTTTTAAACCATGTATAGTATTTTAAAAGGTACACTCACCAGAGGTCCCTTCTCCGCCTGCTGGGTCCAGGAGGCAGCCTTGGGTGGGTTCGGGGGGTACTGGCTCCAGGTCTAGGGTGAGAAACAGTTCCTGGCTGTCGGGAAAACCGGTTTCTGCGCTTGCTTGCTGTGAGCTATCTACAACCTCCTCCTCATCATCTTCTTCTTCGTCCCCAAAACCTGCTTCCGTATTAACTCCATCTCCATTGAAGGAGTCAAACAACACGGCTGGGGTAGTGGTGGCTGAACCCCCTAAAATGGCATGCAGCTCATCATAGAAGCGGCATGTTTGGGGCTCTGACCCAGAGCGGCCATTCGCCTCTCTGGTTTTCTGATAGGCTTGCCTCAGCTCCTTCAGTTTCACGCGGCACTGCTTCGGGTCCCTGTTATGGCCTCTGTCCTTCATGCCCTGGGAGATTTTGACAAAGGTTTTGGCATTTCGAAAACTGGAACGGAGTTCTGATAGCACGGATTCCTCTCCCCAAACAGCGATCAGATCCCATACCTCCCGTTCGGTCCATGCTGGAGCTCTTTTGCGATTCTGGGACTCCATCATGGTCACCTGTGCTGATGAGCTCTGCATGGTCACCTGCAGCTTGCCACGCTGGCCAAACAGGAAATGAGATTCAAAAGTTCGCGGTTCTTTTCCTGTCTACCTGGCCAGTGCATCTGAGTTGAGAGCGCTGTCCAGAGCGGTCAGAATGGAGCACTCTGGGATAGCTCCCGGAGGCCAATACCATCGAATTGTGTTCACAGTACCCCAAATTCGAGCCGGCAACGTCGATTTAAGCGCTAATCCACTTGTCAGGGGTGGAGTAAGGAAATCGATTTTAAGAGCCCTTTAAGTCGAAATAAAGGGCTTCATTGTGTGGACGGGTGCAGGTTTACATCAATTTAACGCTGCTAAATTCAACCTAAAGTCCTAGTGTAGACCAGGGCTAAGAGAGAAGCAGACTAGTGCTCTGTAAATGCTGGCACAGTTGGCAGAGTGAAGCAGGCTTCGACTTTGCAACTAGATCAGATAGATGAGCTATTAGATCAGCTGGGGTGTGAGGCTAATTTATGAAGAACCTTAAGGAGCTTGTGTTTGATGTAGTGGTGAAAGGGGAGCAAGAAAAAACATCAACGTGATTGGTGTTGTCAAGATGACAAGACGGAAAGCAAGATCTTGGCAGCAGCATTTTGAATGGACTTGAGGGGAACAAAGTTGCAGTAATAAAGGCTCGGAAGGAGGAGGTTGTACTCAAGATGTGAAATGAGGGCTGTATGAGTTTTAGCTGTGTGTCGAGACGAAAGGTCAGATTTCAGTTATGCTGTGTAGGAAGAAGTGGAAAGATTTATACACCGTCTGTATTGTGAGTTTAGAGAGGGCTGAGTCAAATGTGTCCGAGTTACAGGCCTGAGTGTTTGGGAAGATGGTTGTGTTATCCACAGAGATGGAGAAAAGGAGGATTGGGGAATGGAGACTGAGAATTCAATTTTGGCCATGTTGAGTTTGAGATGACTATGGACATCCCTTTTTAAGGATGGCAGAGAGAGGTCAAAGTACTGGATTAGATGAGTGAGGCAGCTCATCAGTAGGGAAGTAGACTTGTGCATCATTGGCTTAAAGATGGTAGTTGAAGCCATACTTGTGGATAAAAGTACCAAGAGATAAGAGGGGAGCCAAGGAGAGAGCTGCTGGCGACATCTGCTGAAACAGGGAGTTAGGGCTATGACTTACCAGATAAAACACTGAAGGAATAAGAGGATGAAGTCATGAAAGCCAACAGGACAGGATTACAAGAATCATTGACCACTTCAAAAGCTGCCAAGTGGTCTCAAGTTGAGAATGGAATTGGGAAATGAAAAGGATAGAAGAGAGATTGTATGGTAGTTTGAGGCTGAGGTGTTGAAGATTACCAGCAGGAGAGTGAGTTTGTGTGTGGGGGGGTGGAGGGTGAGAAAACCTGGATTTGTGCTGGAAATGGAAATGATGATCACTTTAGATAAGCTAAAAGAAAAGGAGTACTTGTGGCACCTTAGAGACTAACCAATTTATTTGAGCATGAGCTTTCGTGAGCTACAGCTCACTTCATCAGATGTTTACCGTGGAAACTGCAGCAGACTTTATATACACACAGAAATCATGAAACAATACCTCCTCCCACCCCACTGTCCTGCTGGTAATAGCTTATCTAAAGTGATCAACAGGTGGGCCATTTCCAGCACAAATCCAGGTTTTCTCACCCTCCACCCCCCCACACAAATTCACTCTCCTGCTGGTGCTAGCCCATCCAAAGTGACAACTCTTTACATAATCAAGTCGGGCTATTTCCTGCATAGATCAAGGTTTTCTCACATCCCCCCCACCCCCATACACACACAAACTCACTCTCCTGCTGGTAATAGCTCATCTAAACTGACCATTCTCCAGGTTTAAATCCAAGTTAAACCAGAACATCTGGGGGGGGGGGTAGGAAAAAACAAGAGGAAACAGGCTACCTTGCATAATGACTTAGCCACTCCCAGTCTCTATTTAAGCCTAAATTAATAGTATCCAATTTGCAAATGAATTCCAATTCAGCAGTTTCTCGCTGGAGTCTGGATTTGAAGTTTTTTTGTTTTAAGATAGTGACCTTCATGTCTGTGATTGCGTGACCAGAGAGATTGAAGTGTTCTCCGACTGGTTTATGAATGTTATAATTCTTGACATCTGATTTGTGTCCATTTATTCTTTTACGTAGAGACTGTCCAGTTTGACCAATGTACATGGCAGAGGGGCATTGCTGGCACATGATGGCATAGATCACATTGGTGGATGTGCAGGTGAACGAGCCTCTGATAGTGTGGCTGATGTTATTAGGCCCTGTGATGGTGTCCCCTGAATAGATATGTGGGCACAATTGGCAACGGGCTTTGTTGCAAGGATAAGTTCCTGGGTTAGTGGTTCTGTTGTGTGGTATGTGGTTGTTGGTGAGTATTTGCTTCAGGTTGCGGGGCTGTCTGTAGGCAAGGACTGGCCTGTCTCCCAAGACTTGTGAGAGTGTTGGGTCATCCTTTAGGATAGGTTGTAGATCCTTAATAATGCGTTGGAGGGGTTTTAGTTGGGGGCTGAAGGTGACGGCTAGTGGCGTTCTGTTATTTTCTTTGTTAGGCCTGTCCTGTAGTAGGTAACTTCTGGGAACTCTTCTGGCTCTATCAATCTGTTTCTTTACTTCTGCAGGTGGGTATTGTAGTTGTAAGAAAGCTTGACAGAGATCTTGTAGGTGTTTGTCTCTGTCTGAGGGGTTGGAGCAAATGCGGTTGTATCGCAGAGCTTGGCTGTAGACGATGGATCGTGTGGTGTGGTCAGGGTGAAAGCTGGAGGCATGCAGGTAGGAATAGCGGTCAGTAGGTTTACGGTATAGGGTGGTGTTTATGTGGCCATTGTTTATTAGCACTGTAGTGTCCAGGAAGTGGATCTCTTGTGTGGACTGGACCAGGCTGAGGTTGGTGGTGGGATGGAAATTGTTGAAATCATGGTGGAATTCCTCAAGGGCTTCTTTTCCATGGGTCCAGATGATGAAGATGTCATCAATATAGCGCAAGTAGAGTAGGGGCTTTAGGGGACGAGAGCTGAGGAAGCGTTGTTCTAAATCAGCCATAAAAATGTTGGCATACTGTGGGGCCATGCGGGTACCCATAGCAGTGCCGCTGATCTGAAGGTATACATTGTCCCCAAATGTGAAATAGTTATGGGTAAGGACAAAGTCACAAAGTTCAGCCACCAGGTTAGCCGTGACATTATCGGGGATAGTGTTCTTGACGGCTTGTAGTCCATCTTTGTGTGGAATGTTGGTGTAGAGGGCTTCTACATCCATAGTAGCCAGGATGGTGTTATCAGGAAGATCACCGATGGATTGAAGTTTCCTCAGGAAGTCAGTGGTGTCTCGAAGGTAGCTGGGAGTGCTGGTAGCGTAGGGCCTGAGGAGGGAGTCTACATAGCCAGACAATCCTGCTGTCAGGGTGCCAATGCCTGAGATGATGGGGCGCCCAGGATTTCCAGGTTTATGGATCTTGGGTAGTAGATAGAATATCCCAGGTCGGGGTTCCAGGGGTGTGTCTGTGCGGATTTGATCTTGTGCTTTTTCAGGAAGTTTCTTGAGCAAATGCTGTAGTTGCTTTTGGTAACTCTCAGTGGGATCATAGGGTAATGGCTTGTAGAAACTCGTGTTGGAGAGCTGCCGAGCAGCCTCTTGTTCATATTCCGACCTATTCATGATGACAACAGCACCTCCTTTGTCAGCCTTTTTGATTATGATGTCAGAGTTGTTTCTGAGGCTGTGGATGGCATTGCGTTCCGCATGGCTGAGGTTATGGGGCAAGTGATGCTGCTTTTCCACAATTTCAGCCCGTGCACGTCGGCGGAAGCACTCTATGTAGAAGTCCAGTCTGCTGTTTCGACCTTCAGGAGGAGTCCATCTAGAATCCCTCTTTCTGTAGTGTTGGATTACCAGCAGGACAGTGGGGTGGGAGGAGGTATTGTTTTATGATCTCTGTGTGTATATAAAGTCTGCTGCAGTTTCCACGGTATGCATCCAATGAAGTGAGCTGTAGCTCACGAAAGCTCATGCTCAAATAAATTGGTTAGTCTCTAAGGTGCCACAAGTACTCCTTTTCTAATTTAAGATGAAAGCTTTGTATTCTTTTACTTCAAGATATCTTATCAAAACACATCTACTACCTAGTTTCCATTTTCTATTGTATGTTTAATTCAGACTTGTCCCACAACGTTATTCTCATTCTGTAGCCCATTAGGAAAGATTAAGTTGTGTCCGAGAAAACAGTGTCAGCTAGTATGACCAGCACAGTGTACGTTAGAAGATTCTGCCTCAGTTCATGATTGTACTTTGTATCTCTAGAAATTACTGTTTTCTAAGTCCATAGAACCTTTTTCAGTGAAATCGTATGCATTTGAACAACTTTGGTCAAAAAATGAACTGAATCTAACACTTAAGATGTGACAGCTTTAGTAAATGTTTGTTGAGATAAATCTTCAAGTATTCTGTTCAAAATGAGATCTGTTAATGTTTATGATCAAAATTTTTTAACTGTTTTAACACGTTTTTAAACTGGGACAGAAAAAATAATCTCCAGCATGTTTTAAAAACTGTTCAGTATCCTTCTATAATATCAAGCAATTATCTCTCTAAGGGCAAAATTGTGTGGTCTGTAATTAGGAAAAACTTCCATTGATTGCAGTGGAAGCTTGGCCTGAGTAAGAATTACAAGATTTTGCTTAAGTATATGTTCAAAATGGCAAGAAACTATAACCTGGTGTGGTGGCTCGGTAGAGAAAATAGTGGGGGATGAATTGAAATGAAACCAGCAAGTCATTTTTGCATAGTTTTCCATTATCCAGCCCTCATTACAGAAATATGTGGTGAATTCTAAATACTGCCTTGCTTTAAAGCCTGCATATTTTGTGTAATCTAAAACTGAATAATCCTCAGTATGGCATTGTCAACAAAATGAGATTGAAAAGCTTTAGTATATGCTTTTCCTAAGATATTGGTATTCATCATAAGACTGTTAAGAAGATAGGTTATAATCACAGTTGCCAACTTTCATGCAGTAAATTACCACCCCAACTTTCACAATAAACCAAAAATCAAGCTAATCCCATTTCAAAACAAGGCCAAAACAAGCCAATCCCTAAGAACCCCAACACTCTGACTAGATTTCCCCGCTGCATGCAGTCTGGGACTGAGGTGGGTCCACTGTTCACCCTGACTCTTCTCTTTTCCCCTCCCCCCACCCTCCTGCTCCTACTTGCAGGAGCTGATTTAAAAAAAAAAAAAAAGCAACAAGCCAAACAAGCTACTAGCCAACAAGCAACTCACAAGCCAATTAAGCCAAAAACAAGCCCAACTTCTGCTTCCTTTTTTTTTTTTTTTTTTTTTTTTTTGCTGCGGGTTTGGCATATTTGGTTACAATCAGTGGGTTTAGTATTCCTGTAAAGTGCTTTTGCTGATTAGGTGATGCTTTGTTACCTTAACTAAATAGGAAAATACTGATACATTGTTTGTTCGTCATTAGATAGTCTAATAGCTATACTCTATTAAAGTGTATATTTGACTCTTGCATTTATTACTGGCCTGGGACCTATGGTCTGCAGGACAGACACTTGTTGCGCATCCCCCCACTAGTAATGGAATTGGTCCATGCCTCTCCTCCGTTACTGCATGGTTGGCTCAGCAGAGGAGATTGGACCGAAAGTGGAGCTGGGGGCAGAACTGGGGAAGGGGGAGGAGCTGGGACTGGGGGCAGAGCTATGTGGCACCCTCTCCTCCCCGTATGTTACTCAGTCCCCGCCTAGTGGTCCCACAGTTTAGGGACCACTGCACTAGTGTGTCTTGATGATCCATATTTTAATGAAAAGGCTTCCAAACCTTCTAAAGTTTACCAGCTATCTGTGTAACACAGAACAAACTACTGTCCCTCAATTCCTAGGGCTGCAGAACAGGGATCTTCTTTGCTTTCCTCAGTTAATTTCCCTGTCTAACTCTAGCAAAGTTGTCAAGTGCCTGGGAAAATAGTAAAATATCAGGGAACAGTAAATAGAAAATGAAAGGTAAAAGTGGACAGAAAAAAACATGGAGGCTTCTCCAGGGAAATTGTAATCTTCAGAGGCTCTATCGGACAGTGATATGTGTTCTCATGTTACTCTGGAGATCCAGGTGTGAGCTTTTTGCTTCTTTTAACATTTTTTTTAATGACACAGCTGACATTCTGCTTGAGAAGGCTGAGAATCAAATGCTCAGCTCTGGCATGCTGTACTCCTTTACAGGGTACAATGTCGTCAATCTGTGCTTGTGACTTCTCCCTCTGCACCCACAGACACTTTCTGCCTTCCCCTCTCCTCTGCTAACAAAATGCCCTGCAATTGTGCTGGTATGGTGTCCTCCTACACCGCCTTAATTAACAGTAGTTTAAAAACCACAATGTAAGCCTATATCTGAAGGAATCCCATCAGGCCCCTACCCTCTGGTGTGAAACATAACTCTACCTGTTGTGTTTTTCTCCTAGATCTTTTGATATTACACTGCAGAAAGCTTTTGAAGTTTGACAATTGGAATCTTAAACCAGAATATTACATGTTGATAAAAATTAGTAAACTTTTAAATAGGATGAATATCCTTTGTCAGTGCTGTTTAGAGTACAATACATGTTCTTTTGACAAAGGTAAAGAGCAAGAAATCCAGAAGTTTAAACAAATTTCTCAGTGTTCAATTTTCCTTTTAATAACCTCTAGAAAACTGCATGTCCTATTTCAAAATTATTGCATATATGGAATGAATGCTTTTCTTGTTATCCAGCAAATTAGTATACAATGCATCTTTTCATTTGTAATGGTAGCCTTGGCTTCCCAAGGCATCATCAGAGCATAAGTTTCTCCCTTGTCATATTTAAACTCTTGTGGAAGCTTGTCCATTTACAGAACAGCTGAGCTGCAGTTTCACTTTGGTTTTTGGGGAGAGTCAGGAAGAATTCTTTCCTATCCCTGAACACTGTCAAATGGGGAATATAAATATTTCATATAGGAGGTTTTAACATTTCCTTTGGCTATCAATTAAACTTAGATTGGGAGCCAAAACACTTTTTTAAAATACTATTTCTACCTAAAAATAAGTTGTATTTTTTTTGTCTTCCTTTTCTGGCAAATAATAGCTTGGAGTGCAGGAGGGTGTATTGGGATCTGGCTCTGGGAGGGGGCTTAGGGCTGGGGCAGGGGTTTGGGGTGCTGGAGAGGGTATGGGGGCTGGCTCTGGGAGGCTGCAGGTTGGGTGGTAGAAGAGCTATTCAGAACCTGATCATCGAAGGGTGCAGCACTTACTTCAGGCAGCCCTGGCCCCACATTGCTCCTGGAAGGGGTCAATGCTCCCCTGCAGCTGCTGGGGGGGGACGTGGCTCTGCGCGCTGCCTTTCTCTGCAGGCACTGCCCCCGCAACTCACATTGGCCACAGTTTCCCGTTCCTGGCCAATGGGAGCTGCAGGGGCGGTGCTTGCAGGCAGGAGCAGTGTGTGGAGATCTCTGCTCCCCACTTACCCCACGGGGGTGTGCTGGCCACTTCTGGGAGCAGCATGGGGCCAGGGTAGGCAGGGAGCCTGCCTTAGCTATAGCCCCACTGCACTGCTGGAGAGTGCGATCGACAGGGAGCTGCACTTAGGGTCCATGGGAGACGCCACTGGCTCGCAGGCCTTGCAGTGAAGAACACTGCCCAGTACCCTGGTGGCAGCTTAGTTGCTTTTCCTCTACAACGTTTTTATCCCTTGTGTCCGAGTACAGGTCTGGCAAATCAGGAGGCTAGCCCAGTGTTAAGTCCACCCGCCCCAACAAAGAACAAACATTCAGCTATCACCCAGCCCTCAAAAACTATATACATATGTGTGGTGTTCTGTGTGCCCAGAAGGTAGTGTTTGCTAATGTGGTGAGTTTGTAGATAGCCTGAGACTGTAGCTCTTTGAATTCTGAAACCTAATGAAAAGTTTGGTAGCAACAATACTATCTCTTACTGTCAATCACTGTCAAACATTAAGATAATGGTCTTATCCATTGTAGGATGCATTGGAGATATTTGTATGATAGAGGGGCATATGATACTATGTACATACCTTTCCAGCTTACATAGTAAGAGAACCAAAAAAGAGCCACTGTGGTTAAACAACAAAGTAAAAGAATCAGTGAGAGGCAAAAAGGCATCCTTTTAAAAAGTGGAATATAAATCCTAAAGAGGAAAATAGAAAGCATAAACTCTGGCAAATGAAGTCTAAAAATATAATTAGAAAGACCAAAAAAGAATTTGAAGAACAGCTAGCCAAAGACTCCAATTTTTTTTAAATACATCAGAAGCAGAAAGTCTGCTAAACAACCAGTGGGGCCACTGGACAATCGAGATGCTAAAGGAGCAGTCGGACGATAAGGCCATTGTGGAGAAACTAAAGGAATTCTTTGCGTCAGTCTTCACCGTTGAGGATGTGAGGGAGGTTCCCAAACCTGAGCCATTCTTTTTGGGTGACAGATCTGAGGAACTGTCACAAATTGAGGTGTCATTAGAGGAGGTTTTGGAACAAATTGATAAACTAAACGGTAATAAATCCCCAGAACCTGCTGGTATTCACCCAAGAATTCTGAAGGAACTCAAATGTGAAATTGCAGGACTACTAAATGTAGTCTGTAACCTGTCATTTAAATCGGCTTCTGTACCAAATGACTGGAGGATAGCTAATGTGATGCCAATTTTTAAAAAGGGCTCCAGAGATGAGCCTGGCAACTGCAGGCCAGTAAGCCTCACTTCAGAATTGGGCAAATTGGTTGAAACCATCGTAAAGAACAAAATTGTCAGACACATAGATGAACATAGTTTGTTGGGAAATAGTCAACATGGTTTTTGTAAAGGGAAATCATGCCTCACCAATCTACTAGAATTCTTTGAGAGGGTCAACAAGCATGCGGACAAAGGAGATCCAGTGGATATAGTGTATTTAGATTTTCAGAAAGCCTTTGACAAGGTCCCTCACTAAAGGCTTTTAAGCAAAATAAGCAGTCATGGAATTAGAGGGAAGGTTCTCTCATGGTTTGGTAACTGGCTAAAAGATAGGAAACAAAAGGTAGGAATAAATGGTCAGTTTTCAGAATGGAGAGAGGTAAATAGTGGTGTCCCCCAGGGATTTGTACTGGTCCCAGTCTTATTTAACATATTCATAAATGATCTGGAAAAAGAGGTAAACAGTGAGGTGGCAAAATTTGCAGATGACACAAAACTACTCAAGATAGTTAAGTCCCAGGCAGACTGCGAAGAGGTGCAAAAGGATCTCACAAAAGTGGGTGACTGGGCAACAAAATGGCAGATGAAATTTCATGTTGATAAATCCAAAGTAATGCACATTAGAAAACATAATCCCAACTATACATATACAATGATGGGGCCTAAATTAGCTGTTGCCACTCAAGAAAGAGATCTTGGTTTCATTGTGGATAGTTCTCTGAAATCACCCGTTCAATGTGCGGCAACAGTCAAAAAAGCAAACAGAATGCTGGGAATCATTAAGAAAGGGATAGATAATAGGACAGAAAATATCATTTTGCCTCTATATAAATTCATGGCATGCCCAGACCTTGAACACTGCATGGTTGCCCCATCTCAAAAAAGATATATTGGAATTGGAAAAGGTTCAGAAAAGGGCAACAAAAATTATTAGGGGTATAGAATGGCTTCCATATGAGGAGAGATTAATAAGTCTGGGACTTTTCAGCTTGGAAAAGAGGCGACTAAGGGGGGATATGATAGAGGTTTATAAAATCATGAGTGGTATAGAGAAAGTAAATAAGGAAGTGTTATTTACTCCTTCTCATAATACAAGAACAAGGGGCCACCCAATGAAATTAATAGATAGCAGGTTTAAAACAAACACAAAGTGTTTTTTCACGCAACACACTGTCAACCTGTAGAATTCTTTGCCAGAGGGTGTTGTGAAGGCCAATACCATAATGGGGTTCAAAAGGGAGCTAGATAGAGTCATGGAAGATAGGTCCATCAGTGGCTATTAGCCAGGATGAGCAGGAATGGTGTTCCTAGCCTCTGTTTGCCAGAAGCTGGGCATGAACGACAGGGGATGGATCACTTGTATACCTGTTCTGTTAATTACCTCTGGCGCACCTGCCATTGGCCACTGTCAGAGGACAGGATATTGGGCTTGATGGACCTTTGGTCTGACCCAGTGTGGCCGTTCATATGTTCTTACGTTCTGTCAGAGTGGTGGAGCAGCTAGCTGCTGTTAAGTTCTGCTGAAATGAAAAACCAGGAATTCAAGTCCCACCCTCTTTCGCACCCCTACCCCCCAAAAAACACCCCTCACCTTCCCCACAAGCTAGAGGGAAAGGAGAAACACATCTTCTCACCTATATCATATATTTCATTTACCTCTTGAGGGGCCAAAATCCCTATCTGCACCTCCCAAGTTGCCAAAATCTTTAACTTCCTCCTGATAGCTTCTATAATGTTGTGTATTGTCCTCAAAATTTGCTGCAAACTGAAAAAATTTAGGAGAGCCTAAATAAATAAAAGTAATATTTAAAAATTAATGCAAGTGAGACTACTAATGGTGGGTACCATTTTTTATACTTATTTCAGTAGCAATCTATTTTTCATTCAGTGATTCTATTACAGAATTTCCCATCTTGGGGATAAACCAAGGAGAAACTGTAATGCAAAAATAAATGTTGCAAAACTATTAGATTAACTTCTTCAGTAATTAAACATAGGCAAGTTCTAGCTACTTTTCTCCTTTTAAAAACCCCAGGGTTTGGTGATGGGGTGTTTTTCTGAGTTTGTAAGTGTCAGCTGCTGATTTGATTAAGAAAATCTTGCGGCCTTGATGGTACGACACTTCTATATCCTATTCTATCAGACATTCTGTATGTTGAGGGTCTAGGAGTGGAAAAGGATGGAACTTTGTTGGATGGTTGTCAGTTGTTTCCAATGAAGAGATCTCTCCTTGGTGCAGTTGTTTGCATTTCTGTGGTCAGTGGTATAAGGAAATACCATGTTGTAAAAATTTCCAATTGTTTCCTCAAGGGTTCTTCTCAATTGCACAATCCTTTGTTTTTGTTTGTAAAAAAAGAAGAAATTAGTTTTTAGCTTATTACTTTGAAACTCAGAAATCTGTAATATCTACTGGTTTTATCTTTGATTTTGTAACCGAATGTCAGGAATCAAACCAGAGGTAATATCTCTCTTTATAGTGATCAGCCATTAAATACCAGTGGCTGTAGGATTTCTCCCTTCCCCACAAATGTTTCTCTTTGAGATATTTCCTTGTGCCCCTGAATATCTGGCATCATGATGACTCATCATGGTTACTACATGGAACTCTAGAGAACTAGTCAGTGTTGCTTTGCCTAGCTTTTATGGGAGAGGTCACTAGAATAGCAACCTCTGTTGCATAAATATTTATTCATCAGGAGGAACAGGCTCTTTGACCAACAAATCCTTTCTTGCCACTGAGTGAAGTACTTCATAAAAAATTTCATTTACAGACTGATTTTCATTTCCACACAGTGTTAATTTTCAATAATGAATTCTTAAATCCATTCCTATTACAATTGTCTGTATGAGTTTTGAATGAAAGTCTCTGACATTTCTTGCCCAACTTTGATGTGGATGGTGTCTTTCATAAATCAGCTGACGTCTAAATGTGCATCCAAGTTTAGGTGTTAAAGTCCACTGGTGATCCAGTGAATGTGGAGAAAATATCATAATTCTGCCAAAAGTCAGTGGCTTTCTTAAGAGAAAATGAAAATATTTAAAGATATTTGTTTAAACTTAGGCCGTCTCACAATTTCTTCAGACCTTGAAACTTTTTTGTGGCTCTTTCCTGCACCCTCTCCAGTTTTTCAAAATCCTTTTCCAAATTGCTGTACTCCTAGTCCCTTGTTTATGCATCCAAGGATCATATTAGCCTTTTTTGCCACAATATTGCACTGGGAGCTCATATTCAGTTGCTTATCTGCTGTGATCCTTAAATGCTTTTCAGAGTCACTGTTCTCCAAGATACAATCTCCCCATTCTGTAGGTAGGGTCTGCATTCTTAGTTTGATGTGTAATTTTTCATTTGACTGTATTAAAACGCATTTTGTTGGAATTGACCACACATACCAAGTGCACCTGATTTCTAGGTGACTGTCCTGTCTTCATAATTATTTACAATTATGTCAATCTTGTGTCACGTGCAAAGTTTACCAGCAGTGATTTTTATATTTACTTCCAGATCGTTGATTAAAATGTTGAATAGCACTGAGCCTAGTACCGATCTCTGTGGAATCCCAATAGAAACACCCACATTAGCTGATGGTTCCCTACTGATTTACTACTTTTTGAGATCTGACAGTTAGCCAGTTCTTATTCGTTTTAACATGTGCCTTATGATCTAGTATAATACTAATTTTTAAATATGAATGTTGTGTGGTCCTAAATCAAATGCCTTACCAAAGTTTTAAGTCTGCTACATCTACTCAGTTACCTTTTTTCCACCAAATTTATAATCGCATCAAAGAATGAAATCAGGCGTATTTGACAAGATCTATTTGCTGTAAAACCACATTGACTGGCATTAATTATATTCTTTATCAGTTGAATAACATATCAGTTTTCCTATTATTTTGTCCGTGATTGATGCTGAGCTAACTGACCTATAGTTACTTAGATCATGCTGCTTGCCCTTTTATGAAGACTGCCACATTAGGAGTCTTCTAGAATTTCCTTAGTATTCTAAAACTTAATAAAATTTAACATCAATAGGCCAGAGATCTCCTCTTCAAACTCTTTTAGGACTCTTGGGTACAAGTTATCCAGGCCTGATTTTAAAAATGTTTTTAAAAGTTTATCACTAGTAGGTATTTTATATCCTCAGTTACTAATGGACTAGCGAGAGTACTTCATTATCCTGGCATGAGAGGAATACATCATCCTGCCTCATTCCAAATACAAAACAGATATTTATTGAACAACCATAGAAACCACAGTAAGCTGTATCAATAGAAACTGCATCTTATAGTGGCTTTGCCTGTCTGTTCTGTGGGTTTGCCCTGATGCAGCCACACAAATGGCTGGCCAACAATTGCTGAAGTCCCCCCACTGTAAATGAGGTCTGAATTTAGAAGCAGGTGAGTAACTACCACTGAAGTAGCACTTTGTTATGTCTTCAGCAATGTGAAGTGGTTAGAGAAAGAATTATACTCACTGCTAGGATAGATGGCGACCTGATAGTTTTCATACAATTTCCTATAATATAGACTGCTCTTTTTAGCATTAAATTTCTCACTTGTCAGTCTCACAAGTAGAAAGAGAACAGATGAAGTTTTAAAATGACTATTGCTATGAGATATACCATCGGTCCCAATATATAAATATGTTACCGAAAAACCTTCACATTTATTTATTCAGAATCTTGCTATGTCATTAAGTATGCATGTGACTGAGAGTGAGGAATTGGTTTTATCCAGCTGAATAATTGGGGAAAACACATTACTTGATTACATATGGAATAATTGAATTTCATAATTATTTAATCACGTCTTTTTAAAAAAAATAAATAATGTTATGCTTTTGGAATAACGTGTTAATAGTAAGCCTTACCTGACTCTGTATACATGGTTTATTTTATATTCTTAAATTTTGCTTTCCTCGAAGGCCAACTCTTAATACAACTAAAATTATTAGGGAACATTGGACTGACCAAGAGGTAGTAATGGTGGGGTTAGGGCTGTCTAATACAGCCAAAAACAGTGATGCAAGAAATGTGTAGCGTACCATTGTAGAGATCAAAAAAAATTTTGGGAGTACTCTGGCCAATTTGTGAAACAGTAAGAAGGAAAAACTGGTGATGGCTAGAATAGGCTGTCACAGCCTTATGAATAAAAATACCATGGTTAATGAGAAATGTATATGTCTGGATTGCTTTGTACAAACAGAGCGTACTGGTTTCATAATGGTAAACCCTTATATTCATATTATGAATCTATGACTTTATTGCTAAGTTTGAATCCTATAGATGTGCTCTTGCTGTCTTGTGGGGTTTTCGGTTTGTTTTTGTCCCTCACACCCCCACCCCTGCACTGTAATCTGTTATATATGGCGTGACTTCAGAATGTGAAGAATGGTTTTGATTTGTTGGGAAAATGGTAGAAATACTCTGTTTTTTTTTGCCCCCTGTGAGTTGCATACAGGGGAAGAGATTTTTGCTGCAGAAAATAGTTCATGCCAGAGAGAACAAAGATGATAGAAACACGAGGATTTTTTTCTTGTGCTCTTCTTTTCATACATTTTATTTAGGCATTTCACTTTCACATAAAAAGGTTAATTGGAAGCAAAGGGGAACTTAATAGCATCCTGGCTGCCTTGAAGGACAGGGTTGAAAAGAGGCAGAAGTTTCTCTATGAACTTTGAACTCTAGTACAGTACTTACAACGTGGCCAAACTTCAAAGAGAAATGTTCCTCTTTCTCTTGCTCCCCACCCAAATTGTGGTTGCTCGCTCAACTACATCTCAGAGGCAGCAGGGCTACTTCACAAGTTTAAGTTTTTTGTTGTGCTGAAAGAAGAGTATGGATCATACTTAAAATGGTGGTGACACTTTTAAGTATCTAATATTTTTATTGAATTTTGGATTCAGAATTGTGAGAATTTGGCAAAATGGCAGGATTCATGTACTAACACATTTCTGACAGGATATTTATCAACATTCTCCAATTTTAAGGGTTCCCCTTTTCCATGACTGATGCAGATATCCGCGGATTTGCAAGGCTCTAATTATACAGCATCTGCGGATGCGGATATCCACGGACCATGATTGCGGATCGCGGCGCGGATACGGATTTTGTATCCGTGCAGAGTTCTATGTATAACGTATTGTTCATTCATTCTTTTAAATCTACATACATCTTCGCAAATTTCATAGTGAGTTTTTATGTAAATATTTTGAAGAGTTCAAGAAACCTTTTGATTAATACATGTTTAGAAGTAGGTATACAGTATGCTGAAAGGTAACACAACACAATTCCAACAATATAGAAACCCTCTCAGGAGACAATGATCTTTTTGTTTCACTTTACAGGTTAACTACATTAATAGAGCAAGGAGAATTGTGAAAAACATCCAAGGTAATTAAATATTTTAAATTCTATAACAATGTGTTCTTGGAGGCAGTTTAATATAATGATGATCTTGACAGTATTGGCTAAGAATGATGGAGATTTATTTTAAACACCTGAAAAATTATTAAAATTGCTTTGAAGTGACAATGTGATACATTTTACGCCTCTGCCTATCGAACTCACTCATATATTCTCTTGTTATATAATATACTATAGTAGGAAGCAATCTTGCATTGTCTGGGGATGGTCTAGAGCTGAACATACCATATAATACTCTTATGGCAACTTTTTATATTTGAGGATCTCAGTGCTTTATAAACCATAATTAAACTTCATGACACCACACTTAATAGGAAAGTATTATCCTGTTTTTATAAATGGGTAACATAAGTCACAGAGCTTAAGTGCCAAAGAACACTTAGCAAGTGTTTTGACCATGGTGTGTCACTTTGCTAAATTGAAATAATTTCTGTAGTCAGCTTTACAATGTGTTAAATTCTGCTATTCATTTTACGTTCTTTTCAAAGAGAGTCTTTAGGCAGCAGAACCTGAGCAGTTGCCTGTGTTTTAGATACAAGGTGGCTGTTGTCATTCATACCTTCCTCCCCTCACACCCTGATTATTTGCTGCCTCTTGGAAAGTTGTCCTGTGTGTACATCTAGGGAGATGGCATGTCATGGGTTTTCATCTTCAGGCTGGGAGGCAGCAAATACTCTAGCAGTGTATTTCTTCCTTTCCCTAAAACCTTGTTTCCACTGAAGGTGCTTCTAATTTTAGATGCCCTAGATCAGTGGTCACCAACCGATAAATCTCGATCGCTTGGTCGGTCCTCCCTGTCTATCGCAGTGTGACTGCAGTTAAGGCAGACTCCCTGCCTACCCCGGCCCCATGGCGCTCCCCAAAGCAGCCCGCACAGCCCTGCGGCTCTTGTGGGGGGGAGGGGCAGGGGTCTCCCTCCGCACACTGTTCCTGCCTTCAAGTACTGCCCCTGCAGCGCTCATTGGCTGGGAGAGCTCCGGGGACGGTGCTTGCAGAGAGGGGCAGCATGTGGAGCCACGTACCTCCCCACCCCCCAGGGGCTGCTGGGGCACGTTGGCCCCTTCCAGGAGCTGTGTGGGGCTGGGTTAGGCATGGAGGCTGTCTTAGCCTTGCTGTGCCCACTGCTGACGCGGAGCCTCCAGAGGTAAATGCTGTTCGGCGGGCACCCAATACTCCCTCCTGAACCCCGCCCTGAACCCCCTCCCAGAGCCAGCACCCCATACCCCCTCCTATACCCCAACCCCCAGCCCTGAACCCACTTCCAGAGCCAGCACCCTGTACCCCCTCCTGCACCCCAACACTCTGCCCCAGCTGGGAACCCCCTCCTGCACCCAAACTCTCTCCTAGAGCTTGCACCCCTCACTCCCTTTTGCATCCCAACCCCCTTCCCCAGGCTCAACCCAGAGCCACCTCCCATACTACGAACCCTTTCCTGAACCCCAACCCCCTGCCCCAGCCCAGTGAAAATGAGTGAGGGTGAGGGAGAGCAAGTGACTGAGAGATTGTGGGTGGGGGGAGCTTTGGGGAAGGGGCGGGGTAGATCCTGAGCTGCCCTTAGATTCAGAAAGTGATCTTGGGTATAAAAAGCTTGGAGACCACTGCCTTAGATGAAATAAGCCAAAACACTTCATTATCTGTCTTCTGTCCTGATGCCCACTGTGCTGGTAAACCAGCTACTTTAGAATGTATCTTGCCATAGGGCCTGGCTACAGCCGTACTCTTGGCCTGCTACTCTTGCTTTGTTACTCAGTCACTTGTGCCTTGAACAGCCCGTTTTTGGTGTGCCACATGTCTTCGTTCTCAAAATTCCACCTACTTTACCAAACTCTGTTTTTAGTTGCCATTCTTTTGCTAACCTCAGCCCCAGTGCTCTTGGGCCTGATTTTATTCACCTTTCTTAAACCAAAAGAGACTCATGTGACCAAACAGCATTTTAATTTCCTGTGATTTGTCCTCCCCATCCCCAACTCTTTCTTGCCATCATTTGCTGTGTTATGTTTAATTTAGAATGTGAGCTCCTCTGGGCAGGTTATCACATGCTTCTGTTCATAGAATGCAAATCTGTATGCAATGACTTACCTGTCTTCCCTAAGCTTTGTCACCTACAGGAGTACCGTGCCAGTTCATGGAAAGTTTGTAAAAACTCATAATTTTAATTATTAAAAAATGTTCTTGGATGTCTATTGGTACTTTTTAATGAAATCAAATAGTGATGAAAACTCTTTTAAAAAAAAAAAACAAAAAAAAGCAACCCCCAAAAACTGCTTCACCAGGAATACCTGAAATTGTGACTTAGTAATGATAAGAAAGGCATGATTGTTGAGCTTCACGCTGTATGTAATAGTTTTGGTTGATTATCTAGATTTCAGCTATACAGATTGTTGATGCAAATCGTACAACAGCAACTTCATGTATGTAAAAGAACCATATTTACATATAAATAATTTTGTCTAGCATGAGTAATTGGTTTCCATGGGATTTACTTTGGTGACCAGCCTTCAACTCCAGTACAACTGGTATATCTGAAGTGAGTTGAATATAGTTGTTTCTTGCCTGCTAAAGTGACATCAAACCAAAGTTTTTTTCATATGTTGGAGGGGCAGGGGGAGGTGGTAGGGAACTCCAAATCCCTCTATTTCTCTTCATTATTTAGTAATCTTGAGTTTAGAGTCTCCTTAATTAACAAGATTCTATACCATTGCTAAAACAGAATTTGACATCTGCCTAATTTCCCCATTTATCTGCTTTCTACCTCTTAGATTTCAGTTCTTGCTACAGTGTGGAGAGTAGCAGTATTAATATTTTGTTCCTGCCTTTTGATTTTTTTTCCCCCTCATCAAAAGGTGTTTCTCTCTGGAAAGTTTCTCCAACATACAGGAAATCCACAAGAAAAGGCAGTCAGTCTTATGGGGCTTATATATATATTGACTATGCCCGAACTCCTGATCTCTTGGTGGGTGTCTTCACCGAGGCTCGAGGTTATACCAAGCCTCCCTTGTAAGCCACTTGTGTAGACTTAAGAAGTCAGAGGAGAAAATCTTCCCCAGAGGTGGGGAAAATGTCAAGCCCACTATCAATAATATGCCTTCCCACTTCTGGAAGCAATAGAAGTATATCCAGTTGACTCTGTTTTGAAGTAATTCCTGTTGTCTTTTCCACCTTTCTTGATAAATTCAGACCTTCTGAGATGCCTGAGGTTGTCTGAAATGCAAGTCCTTTTCCCCCTTAAAACTTAAGGGCCTCTGATTCCCAGCACTCACTCCTTTCAATTCACTCTGGAAATTACCTCTCACAGCCTCCCGGTAAGATAAGAAGCTGGCAGGAGATAATATAAAGGAATTATTACATCACTGAAAAGAAAGATGCAAGTGAACCTCAATTCCTTCATTTGAATTTTCCATTGCTGGAGGAGAGGTTTCTGTCTCCTTGCCTAATATGGAGGAAAGAGATTTCTCAAGAGGCTTTTTGTCCCAGGAGACCTCCCTAACTGTGCAAAACCCTGTCAAATTCTTTTCCTGACACTTCTATCTCTCATGCTAGTCCCTCAAAAAGACTTCTAAAGAGATTTCCCATATTGCAGAGGAAGACCAGACATGGCCTTTCCTACTTACCCTGCAATTGAAGCATTGATAAGTAACATGTGGCTGGCTCCAAACGACAAGCTTTTCCCCTTTCCAGCCATTTAAAAAAACACTCTCCAGCTGAAAAGTTTGAACACTCTCTCCTGTGTGATTAATCAATTCTTTTTTTGCATAATATAGCTCAATATTAGTTATTCTTTTCTGTCTGCTGCAGAGATAGTATCCGTAATCAAGTGAAGGAGTTCACTGTGGCCTTCTCCCTCGTTCATGGACGTGGTCAGAAAATTTAAGTCAGTTTCTCTTTTCTATAGTGTAGAGGCTGTTCCTTTGGGAAATTTCTCAAAGCTCCATTGTGAAATGCCTGTGAGAGACACTAGATACTTTACATTGCTTAGAATTGCTGATAAATTGAAAATATAAATAAATGGTTACTGAATCTTTGGGGCTATAAATGAAAAGCGGATAAGAATATTTTATAACAATTCAAGGGGAAAAACTAATGGTAACCTTCTGGGAGGAGAGGTGACCGTTACAATATAAGCAAATATAGGCTATAATATTTGATATTCAAGCAAGTTTGAAAAGAGCTCTTAAAACTTACAGGAGATAGGCACCCTACTTATTAATGTAGGGAAATTGTGTTCCATACAATGGTAAATGAAATGAGAACTGTTCTGCAAGGATTGTAATGGGATAGGGTAGAGATCTACCTACTTTCTAAAATAAATTAGACAGGCAAACATCAGTATTACCAAAGAGAATACTATCTGCAACTCCACAGCTAGTAGGTTCATACAAGGTGTTTAAACTTGACATTAGAGGAGAAAGGGTAGGGAATATCTTATTGATTGGGATAGCCAAAGGTAGATATAGGCAGGTCACTTGATAGCAGGGGGAATCTTTGACATGCTGCAGTGATAAAGGATAGACAAGGTCTCTGATAGCCTGAGCATGAAAAGTGAACATAGTATTTTTTTTTCTTTATTCTGGTAGGATAGGTTAGGGAGCCTAACAACTATAGGCATATTTGTGCCATCTCATTTTGATCTTTAACTTTTTTTTCTAATATTTATTTTCTTTAATGCTACTGGCTCATAGACTTTTCACGATATTCATTTAGCATCTCACAAGAAGTAAATGATGTTTCAGTATCTGAGGAGACTTAATAAAAGCAAGTCTGGAATCTAAACCCACTGAGGGTCTCTGAAGGCATGGACCAGATGGTCCTGTATCATAAAATGTAAGAGCAGAGTTCATTTGGGAGGCAAAATTGGCAATGTGCACCCCCCAAAAAAGGCAAGGGGTTTTCTCCAATTCATTCAATAAACCCAGTCCAGAATATCTCCTCTAATTTCAAATGTGGTGGGAGAGCAGATTGAGTCAGCCTTTTGTTTTGTTCTGTTCTGTTTGGAACAGGCAGTGGGCAAATTGCATAGCAAAGTGATAACATGGAAGATCATGTGGGCCTGTGTTGTCCAGATGTATTACCTGATTTCAGAAGGAATTGGCAAGAATTGGGACTAAACTGAGTATTGTCCATAGTTTCTCAACCCAATTCAACAGAATTCAATGTCTTACTATTTACATTCCACAAACTGCAATCTATCTTTCCTACACTTTCTTTCCTGATTTTTTTTCTACAGTCCATAGAAAGGAGAATTCAACAGCCTTAAACTACCTTTGAAGCAATGTCAGTGAGCCCTTTGTCCAAAAATCTCAAGAGTCTACTCTAGTTTATTATCCCAGTTATGGTCACAGTGGTTACTTTGATTAGATTATAAACTTTTAGAGTGGTGAGTCTCTCATAATGTACCTTGTATATAATCAAGCACACCTTGGAGCTTAATAAATGATGCTCCCAATTATAGATTTAAAATCGCTACATGAATCTCTTGTGAAGGAAAAGATGAAAATGGAGTTGGCGAGAACAATTGCCTAAGTATTTTCACAGTTCACCAATGCCAGAAAGTTCCTCTAGGCTGAATACTTTCTGTATGTGCTACTAGATTGGTGTACTCATGAGTTTCTGCGGATTTTTTGGTTGTACCCTGCCATTAGCATTTTTCTCCACCTTGAAGATCATATGGTTTCAGAGTAGCAGCCGTGTTAGTTTGTATTTGCAAAAAGAAAAGGAGTATTTGTGGCACCTTAGAGACTAACAAATTTATTTGAGCATAAGCTTTCATGAGCTACAGCTCACTTCATCGGAGGCATTCAGTGGAAAATACAGTGGGGAGATTTATATACATAGAGAACATGAAACAATGGGTCCCCCCTGCTCTCCTGCTGGTAATAGCTCACCTTAAGTGATCACTCTCCTTACAGTGTGTATGGTAACACCCATTGTTTCATGTTCTCTATGTATATAAATCTCCCCACTGTATTTTCCACTGAATGCATCTGATGAAGTGAGCTGTAGCTCACGAAAGCTTATGCTGAAATAAATTTGTTAGCCTCTAAGGTGCCACAAGTACTCCTTTTCTTTTAACAGAAAAGTAGTATGTGGTGGTATCACCATTGAGACAATGGACACACCCCTCCTTGCAAAGATGGCTGTCATAGCTTGAGCGGAGCTCCTCCTTTTGGATGTATACCACACCACTCTGTTTGGATCCCAACACACTGGACCCTGTGTTTTACAGCTGTACAAAGTCCAGGCACTGCCTCTTGATTTGGGTTAGTATGCACAGTCTCGGTGCAGATTTTCTTTCAGACGCCCTCTTATGAAAGCTGAGACTCCATGATTCGACTGCGTAGGCCCTGTAACTAGTGTCTACTTCCCCAGAATCCCTAGTCGTTTCAGCATACCCTGTCCCAAAGCTCTAACCTTATGGGCACGTCAATTTCCAATTGACCTCTTGAAGGTCATGTGATTGTTGAAGCAAACAGGCACAGACTTTAAAAAAAAATTGATACAATTGTTCTTTAATGTAGATAGAGCAAGAGAGTTTGCAGATCTAGGTAATGTTGCAGAAATCTCCCATTTTGTCCACTCTGGTTAATTGGGATTCTTTTCCACCAGTAAAACTGGCAGTATGGGACACTTTGTGTGACTAAGTCTGATAATGAGTGAATTGGCCCTTTAAACAAAAGGAGGAATTTTAAAAATATGTTGATGTAATAAGACTCATCTTAAGAACATAGGTGGTGAGCAGGAAGATGGATTCAGAGAAAGACAAAACCCTTTTTTGTACTGCTACCTTTTGGTCAAGAGGATAGAGTATAAATCATCCATTTCTGGGTTGTTACCTCTGAAATGCCATTACAGATAATAATTCTTTTCTCACCATAGTTACACCCTGTGTTCATACAATTTCTTCATTGTAGTTTGAAAAGATGGAATTGTTACAATGCTGTAAGGACAAACTGTTTTTGTGGTGAGATCTTCTATGGAAAAGGAGAGACCAGTATTTTCACTTATTAAATTAGTTTCCTGTTCAGCTGAAGAAATTATTCTGTAACTTAGCCCATATTTGCTAGAATGATCACAGCCATATCCTGTGGTGTGCATGGAAATGATTTTATATCTCTGTTCCACCCACCCAGTTTTCTGTGCTGATTGTGCTAATGTGTTGAACTATATTATTTACTATAACAGACTATGTCAAAGGATTGGAGCTCTGCCCAGATGTAAGTGTAAACAGTAGTTAAATATTGGGTTGAAGACACAAATGAAATATAATTTGGGGTGTATATTGTGCAAAAATAAGACATTCATATACACCGTTGAAACAAAAGCAGTATAGGCATTGGTCCCATTTAACAGGTTAAAAATGCATTTCAACATTTCTCCGTTATGTGCAATAAATAAGAAATGCCCCCTTTTTAAAAATACAACACTGACTAATGTGTAAACTGATTTTACTCCTTTAGGAATGTGAAAAATTGGAAAATGTATATTTTTGCACCCTCCATACTTCAATTTTATGTAGAAAGGAGGAAGCCTTTAATTAGACAACACATCAGAAAAGCTTCAGAGGAGACACTCGTTAATGTTTTTATTACCAATTGAAGGAGCCACTTTAGGTCACTTTTTAAAGAACCCACCAGTTTGACTCCCACCCTGATTCCAAACTCCTACTACAAGAGGGAGTGGGACTCCTCTAGCAAATGTCCTTCCTTCAAGGAGTGTCAGACGGAAAGGTTCAGGGAACAACAGGTCTAGGTTTGAGAACTCAATAGGGTGTTCCATTTTTAATATGACCAGTGTCCACTTGTTCCTCATAGCCAAAGCCTCTGTTCAAAAACAAGATGTATCCCCAGTGAGAGCAAGAATGGGGGAGGAGGAGGAGGTTGCTAAGATGAAATGGTCCGAATGTGTTGTCCTGGAATCTTTTATGAGCTGCTTCAGTTGGGACTTACTGCACTGCTATGGGTACCCGCATGGCCCCTCAGTATGCCAACATTTTTATGGCTGACTTAAAACAATGCTTCCTCAGCCCTTATCCCCTAACGCGCCCCTACTCTACTTATACTACATGGATGACATCTTCATCATCTGGACCCATGGTAAAGAAGGAATTCCACCATGATTTCAACAATTTCCATCCCACCATCAACCTCAGCCTGGACCAGTCCACACAAGAGATCCACTTCCTGGACACTACAGTGCTAATAAGAGACGGCCACATAACCACCACCCTATACCGGAAACCTACTGACTGCTATACTTACCTACGTGCCTCCTGTTTTCATCCAGACCACATCACACGATCCATTGTCTACAGCCAAGCTCTAAGATGCAACTGCATTTGCTCCAATCCCTCAGACAGAGACAGACACCCGCAAGATCTCGATCAAGCTTTTTTAAAACTACAATACCCACCTACTGAAGTGAAGAAACAGATTGATAGAGCCAGAAGAATACCGAGAAGTCACCGACTCCAGGACAGGCCTAACAAAGAAAGTAACAAAATGCCACTAGCCATCACCTTAAGCCCCCAACTAAAACCTCTCCAGCGCATCATCAAGGATCTACAACCTATCCTGAAGGACGATCCGTCACTCTCACAGATCTTGGGAGACAGGCCAGTCCTCACTTATAGACAGCCCCACAACGTGAAGCAAATACTCACCAGCAACCACACACCACACAACAAAAACACTAATCCAGGAACCTATCCTTGCAACAAAGCCTGTTGCCAACTCTATCCACATATCTATTCAAGGGACACAGTCATAGGACCTAATCACATCAGCCACACCATAAGAGGCTCGTTCACCTGCACATCTACCAATGTGATATATGCCATCATGTGCCAACAATGTCCCTCTGCCATGTACATTGGCCAAACCGGACAATCTCTACGCAAAAGAATAAATGGACACAAATTAGACATCAAGAATTATAACATTCAAAAACCAGTCGGAGAACACTTCAATCTCTTTGGCCACTCAATTTCAGACCTACAAGTCGCAATTCTCCAGCAAAAAAACCTTCAGAAACAGACTCCAATGCGAAACTGCAGAATTGGAATTAATTTGCAATCTGAACACCATTAAGTTAGGCTTGACTAAAGACTGGGAGTGGACAGATCATTACACAAAGTAAAAACTAAAAGGAGTACTTGTGGCACCTTAGAGACTAACCAATTTATCTGAGCATAAGCTTTCGTGAGCTACAGCTCACTTCATCAGATGCATAATGTTTCCACAGTATGCATTCGATGAAGTGAGCTGTAGCTCACGAAAGCTTATGCTCAGATAAATTGGTTAGTCTCTAAGGTGCCACAAGTACTCCTTTTCTTTTTGAGAATACAGACTATTTCCCCATGCTAATTCCCCCCCCCCCCCCACTGTTGTTCACACCTTCTTGTCAACTGTTTGAAATGGGCCATCCTGATTATCCCTACAAAAGGTTTTTTTTTCTCCTGGTGATAATAGCCCACTTTAACTGATTTAGTCTCATTACAGTTGGTATGGCAACACCCATTTTGTCATGTTCTTGTTGTGTGTGTATGTCTCTTCCTACTGTATTTTCCACTGCATTTATCCGATGAAGTGGGTTTTAGCCCACGAAAGCTTATGCCCAAATAAATTTATTAGTCTCTAAGTTGCCACAAGTACTCCTTGGTTTTTGGGGTTTTTTTTTTTTTTTGCTGAACCAGAAGAGGGATAGAAGAATTGGGTGCCTTCCTTTAGATTCTTGGAAGTAAGGGAGGGCTTCTCCAAAGGCAGGCAGCCTTTCAGGCAAGGAACTTGTCTTATTTATACATCTCCATTCTTTTCCAGTATGTTCTCTTTGTGGTTGTAAGGTTTATAATTATAGATGATGAACTTGACTGTAAGTGCTGTTTCACTAAACTGTAAGGGTGTTCTGACTTTTCTCCCTTACCTTTTGGAGGCATGTCTCATTGTTTTAAATTAATCAAACACTGATATTACTCTTCTTTCTAGCATCTGGAGAGTGTTGAAGAGTGTTTTTCCCCCTCCTCTTTCCAAAACCCTATCATGGAGCAGTTTTCTGGCAGCAGATAAACTTCCATATCACGTTCACGGTCAGATTCCTGGTCTATGAGATAAAGCAGTTTCATGCTAGGCAAAAGGAGGAGGATGACAATGTAAAGCTTCTCATTGACCTGGGGGTGAGAAAAACTAGGCTGTTTCAAGATCGAATTATGCAGGCTTGAGCTGTGCTTGTTATAGTGGGGAAAAGTTCTGGATTTTCACCAAACAGAAAATTATTGAGGCTTTTTTCAGGTAAATACTAGTGGATTGTTCAAGGTTAGTAACACAAATGTGTGTTCTCTTATTCATTTAATTCTTAAATCATGAAGAGAAACTCTCAAGAAGCAAATATAAAGGATACCTTAGTTGCAGCAGTTCCTTGTTTACATCCTGAATATTAAGTTTCCAACCATTTCTAAATAACACTGCAATGTGTGTAGAAAATGCTGATTCAGAGCTCTAGGCTGGAGCACGTTAACTTGTTAACATGGCTGATTGCTTAATTTTGCCCTTTGGAGAAAATATTTAAATTTTAAATGTGTATTATGTTTAGCTAACATTATGATAATTATCTAAATTGGGTGAAAAATGGACCCACGTGTATTATTACCACACTACATTTTGATTTAAAAATTGCTTAGTGGTTTTACTGTCTGAGAAGCAATTATTTTATGTTTGATTACAGTACTTACAAAACAAATCTGTATCAGTAGAAAAGAAACTGCAACTTAATATGCAATTGCACAGTGCTATGATATTGGACTGGGGATTGTTTTTTCAACCTATAACCCAGTCTGGCTTATTCAGTCTTATAATTGACAGAATGTGGTGAATGAAAAATAATTGTTTAAAAAATTACTTTTTTCCAAGTTCTAGTCATAAGCCTTAAAGCTTTCTGTTAAACAGGCAGTTAGTCTGTATTCTTTAGCTTTTTTCCTCCATACCCATTGACATGCAGCTACTAGCAATGACCTCCTTAGCAAATGTTGATATTTAGAAAGGCAGTTTTACAAACATACAGCTTTTTGTGTTTCCTTTTGTCAAAACAGGTTTATCAGTAACAGTTATGCAATTTTCATAAAATGAGGATTTATGTTTTTACTACTGACCAATAGCTGTGTGTGGAGAAAAGTTTGTGTTTAACTACTAAAAGTGGAATTAGCTTAAATATTTGTTTTAGTTAAATATCTTGGCCTCTGAGCCGAAAATGATGTCATTTTTGTAAGCATTGTTCAGTAGATTAAGTCACTTACAGCTGGATGCCTCTCAGTTCTTAGTTTTCTGCAGCACTGGTTTACAGACTTTCTCTAGCTTTGTTTCAGTATTCCAGTGGTGTATTTATTCACTTTTTGCAGTAGAATAATATATCAATCATGTTGATACGGGGTGATACGGAGGTTCTGGTGGTGTTGCAACGTATGATCTTAAGGCTGAATTAACTTTTTTTTTTTTTTAAGGAAAAAAGACACTAACCTATTACGTATTTCAGAAACACTTGAGTAAATGTGAGTATGATCACATATGCCTTGTCCACATTCCAGAATAGCCTCATTTCCACAATTAGTGGCCAGCAATTGTTGTTGCTGCTGCATCAATGCTGACCCTCAGTATAGAAAAGAATGTGCAGGGGTTTGTGCTGATCAGCTCAGTTGCACTGTATTTGAAGTAAACTCTGATTGGCTTAATTGGTGTAAACCTCAGCTTGCCCTTGTTTATACTTCAGCGTTAACACTGGTGCAGCTACATAAATTGCTGGCTACTGAGTGCTTAATCAAGTCTAGTCCTAAGTTCTCCTTCGAGTGATTGTGCACGTATACATTCCCCTTCAGGTGTATGAGTGCCAAGTACAACTGACTAGGAGATTTCTGCCAGCAGTACTATTAGGTGGCACGTGTCCCTCTGCTCTCCTAGTGCATTGAGCCAGTGTCATAAAATGGGCGTCTCCACTACCTCCCTCTGTTCCTTCTCCCCACCCGTGGTGAAAATCAGAGCTTCCCATAGCTGTTTGCTTCAGTTAGCCAATGTTTTACGAAAAACTTTATCTAGTTTAGATAGTTCTTAGTGTTTTAGTTAGTTTAGTACTCTGTGTAGATATCTAGCGATTTACTAGTTTAAAAAAAATCCAAAACCCCAGCTTTCAAGCAGTGTGCTATGTTCAGGGCAGTTACCCTTGTCATGGACAGGCAAAACAGCTACGTAAACTACCTGGTGGAAGAACATGTGAGGGACAAATATACAATTTGTACATTAATCCTTCCCTACTAGAACAAAAAAGCAGAGGGCCTACCACCTAAAAGTTCACCTAATAAAGGAAACCTTAGAATCATAGAATATCAGGGTTGGAAGGGACCCCAGAAGGTCATCTAGTCCAACCCCCTGCTCGAAGCAGGACCAATTCCCAGTTAAATCATCCCAGCCAGGGCTTTGTCAAGCCTGACCTTAAAAACCTCTAAGGAAGGAGATTCTACCACCTCCCTAGGTAACGCATTCCAGTGTTTCACCACCCTCTTAGTGAAAAAGTTTTTCCTAATATCCAATCTAAACCTCCCCCACTGCAACTTGAGACCATTACTCCTTGTTCTGTCATCTGCTACCATTGAGAACAGTCTAGAGCCAACCACTGAGAACAGTCTAGAGCCAACCTTGTTCAGGATCCAGTTCTGATGCAGGATACGTGAAGTGACAGAAGGCGACTGATTCCAAACCAACAAAAAATGCCAGCTGGGGCACTGCTGGTGCTGTCAGTACAGTTGACGCACCCAACACCCTCAATGCAGACACTTCTGGCACTGCCGGTGTTTTTCCCATACCTGACCCATCAGTGTGATCAGCACCACTGAAGTCTTCAGTGTCGTCGGTGCAGCTGGCTTCAACACTGATAGTAGTAATTACCTCATTGGCCTTCAGATCTCCTTGTCCTATACTATATACATACCCGAGGGTGGCTCCCCATTAAACCCTCACATATAGGAACAGCCCCTCTGTTTCCTGAGGAGGAATTCTAACTTTCCTCTTCAGACTTGGAACTTGAGGGGCACATGTCACCATCCTGATTTTTCAGATCAACTTATAGACATGACAGGGCACAGGTTGTAAGGACTTTGAATGATCTTCCTACACGGAAGCCACAAGATGGTACACTACATTGTGGGGGACTCAACTGGAGAGTATCCCTCTTGCCATACTGGTCTTGGCCCATTCCAAAAGAGTTGAGATCTCCTATCAGAAGGAAGGTCCCCTGTCTCCAGGCCAAGAAACCTCTTACCAAACTCCACTGATGGTTTCCCTTCCCATGGGTTTGGACCCTATTGAGGATGGTGAGATACTGGAGGAACCCCTGGATGGATGTCCACATAATTCTTCCTCTCCACATGAGGCTGTTTTCTGCAGGTGGACTTGGATGACTTTGAGATCTTCTAGAACCTAGTGAGAGGAGTTGCCACTTCTTTAGGAATACAGGTGGAGCTCATTCAAGAAAATCTGCATAATCACCTCAATATTTTACAAACCTCCACTCTAGGAAGGGTTGCCCTTCCCATTAATAATGCCCTGCTGGAGCTGGCAAGAACCCTGGTGGCAGACTCTAGCCTCTATACAACGTAAAGCCAAGAGATCACACAGATGCTACCAAGTCGCTCAATAGAATTTACATTATTTTTTCACACGTCCTCAACTCATTGGTGGCCACGGCTGCCAATGACCACTCCCATCTATCACATCCCAGAGCCCCTCCTAAAGATACAGAGCTGAAGAGACTGGATATGTATGGCAGGAAAGCTTACCTCATAGATACTCTGCAAATGAATGTCGCTAACTATCAAACTTTCCAAATACAGGGTTGTTAATTTTACAGCATTAGCAAAGTTTGCAGACAAACTGCCAGAGGCGTATAAGGAACAGCTTATTACTCTTGTCTGCAAAAGGCACCTTATGTCAAACACAACTGATTTGGCTTCATGGTCCATGGGTACTGTCATTGCCATGAGACATTCTTCGTGGCTGTAGGCATTAGCAAATTACAGTCAAGGACTTGCCACTTGAGGAGTCTAAGTTGTTCTCTCAAAAGACTGACCATGCAATGTATGCCCTGAAAGACTCCTGGGCAACTTTGAGATCTCTTGGGGTTTACATCCCAAGCTCAAAGAGGGGAAGCGTTTTAGACCTCAACTGTCCTACAGATCACATGTTCGTCAGAAATTCCAGGATTATACTAAGACAATATAGGCCTTCTTGATGTTGCAAGACCGCTTTGTCTTAAATCAGGCCCTTCTCACCAAACATTGACCGCCTCTGAGCAGTCATTTTGAATCCCTCCTTGAGATCAGCATACTAATCTCACTCCTTATCCCAGCTTTTGGAATACCCGTATCGCTCTTTTACAGTGTTTGGAATGAAATAACATCAGACAAGTGGGTGCTCAGCACTATAAAGGAGGGGTCATGTTATCCAGGACACCTCTCTTCCTTTCTGCAACCCAAGTTACCTGTCCCTCTTTGGGGACCCACCTCACAAGACCATGTTGCTTATAGAAGTACAATATTTTCTGGAATTGGGAATGATAGAGGTTCTTGGCATCACAGAAGGAAAGGATTCTACTTCTGTTACTTCCAAATTAGCAAAGTCTGGTGGCCTGTGTCCAATTTTTAGACCTCAGAAAGTTGAACTTAATTTAGCAGTTCAAGATGGTTACCCTTGTTTCCATTATCCCTTCCCTGGAGCGTGAAGATTGGTATGCTGCCCTTGATTTCCAAGATGCATGCTTCCATGTGACAATACATCCTGGCCACAAGAAGTACTGTTGCTTTATGGCAGGAGATATCTACTAACCATACACAGTGCTCCCCTATGGCCTGTTGTTAGCCCCAAGGGTCTTCACAAAATGCCTGGCGGTAGTAGTGGCCTACCTGCGCTGCCCAAGTGTCCACATTTTTCCTTACCTGGATGATTGGCTAATGTCGGAACCCAGTCTTTTTTTGACGAGTTTATATGTTTTGTTGATAAAAGTGATCGTGTTGATGTAATATACTTAACTTCTGTAAGGTGTTTGACTTAATACCACATGACATTTTGATTTTAAAAATAGAACAGTTAAAATTAATGTGACACTCATTAAATGGATTAAAAGCTGGCTATCGGATAGGTCTCATGATGTAACTAGAAATGGGGAATCATCATTGGGTGGTGAGTGTTTTTAGTGGGGTCCTGCGGGGATTGGTTCTTGGCCCTCTCCTATTTAACATGTTTACTAATAACTTGGACAAAAACATAATCATAACTGAAAATTTGCAAACACACAAACTGGAGGAGTGTTTAAGTAATGAAGAGGACAGGTCACTGATTCAGAGCGAACTTAGTGAGCAGAGCTCAAGCAAACAGTAGCCATGTTAAAACTCATAAATGTATACTTCTAGAAACAAAGAATGTAGGACATACTTATGATGGACTCAATCTTGGGAAGTAGTGACTCTGAAAAAGATTTGGGGGTTCTGGTGGATAATCACTGAAAATGAGCTCCCAGGGTGATGCTGTCGCCAAAAGGGCAAATGCAATCCTGGGACACATAAGCAGGGGAATCTTGAGCAGGAGTAGAGAGGTTATTTTCCCTCTGTATTTGGCACTGGTGTGACTGCTGCTGGAATATTCTGGCCAGTTCTGGTATCAACAATTTAAGAAGGATGTTGCTAAAGTGAAGAGCCACAAGAATAATTAAAGGATTACAAACCATGCCTTACAATGATAGACTCAAGGAGCTTGATCTATTTTGCTTGACAAGGAGACAATTAAGCAGTGAATCAATTACAGTCTATAAGTACCTACATGAAGAAAAAATATTTAATGATAGGCTCTTCAGTCTGGCAGAGAAAGGTATAGAACAGTGTGCAATGGCTGGAAGTTGAGGATTGACAAATTTACAGTGGAAATAAGGGGTAAATTTGTAACCATGAGAGCGATAAACTATTGGAACAACTTAGCCTTAGCAAGGGCTGTGGTGAATTTTCCATCACTGACAACTTTTAAATTGACGGATGTTTTTCTTAAAGATCTGCTCTCGGAATTATTTTGGGGAAGTTCTTTGGCTTGTGCTATATCGGAGATCAGACTAGATGGGCATTATAGTCCCCTCTGGCCTTATAGAATCTATGAAGTTTACAGCAGTATCTTCATCATCAGACAGCTGTTCTCTCATCTAGGCCTGAAACTGAATTTAGACAAAACAAAGTTACAGCCGACGCAGCGTATAACGTTCATAGGAGGAAACCTTGACACCATAACCACAATAGTTTATTTTCCAATAGACAAGTTTTAGTTCATAGTCACTCTATCCGAAGGCCTGAAGCCCAACCCAATGACAACAGTGTGTTCCTATATATAGCTGTCAGGCCACATGGCCTCGTGCAGGTACATAATTCCACATGCCAATCTTCACCTTCGCTGTCTATGGGCCTGGCTTTGTTTGGTCTATTGTCTGACCAGTCATCCTCTGGGCATCCTGGTTTGTGTACCTGCATGAGTGCTTCAGCCTCTGAACTGGTGGCTGAACCCTTGCAACGTGCGCAAAGTGTCCCTTTTCTATCTCCAGAGCCAAGCTATGACTCTGGTTACAGATGTGTCTACCAAAGGCTGGGTAGCCCACCTCTGCTGCCTTTCTGCACAAGCTCTGTGGTCACCCCAGGACGTCTCACTGCACATAAACAGGTTTGAGTTCCATGCACTTCATCAGGCCTGTGAGCTGTTTGTCTCCCATCAACAACCAGGTTGTGCAAGTCCTTTCAGACAATACCATTGCCAAATTTTATCTCCACAAGCAGGGGAATGCAAGATCAACTCAGCTGTATCGGGAGGCTGTTCATCTGTGGAACCTATGCATAAGAAACAAAGTTGCTCTGAGAGCTTTCCATTTTCCAGAAGTGAGGGACACCATTGTAGATTCCCTCAGCAGGAATTTTACAGACCACCATGAGTGGTCAATCGGGACATCCTCCTCCAGATCTTCTATCAGTTGGGCTACCCAGAAATAGACTTTGTTTGCTACCAACCTGAACAACAAATGCAAGATGTTTTGCTCCAGGGCAGACTGCATTCCGAGTTAGTTAACAGATTAATTTCTCCTCTCATGGTCCAATTATCTCATATTCCGTTTGGCTCACTGGACCTGGAGTCTAACAGTCTTCAGGGTGCAGTGCAAGACAAATTTATTTGGTGTAACATTTTAGTGTTTTGTTTGGTTGTCCTTATTTTATTGAATTTAATGTTTCTTTGACTCCAAACGAGTGCCTCACTGCTATGGTGACAGATGTTGACAAAATAAATAAAATAGTCTGTTTGAGGTCCCAAATCCATTTACAATATGCACAAGCTTTAAAATTACAAAAATAAATACATTTTAAAGGCCTTTTACCATCTGTAACAGGTTGTGCGCACCACCACGGTGCCTCCTGCTGGTTGCTCTGGGAATTAGCTCTGTACAGCTCTGGAGTGCCCTTTGCAGGTGGTGTCTCACCCATTGTCTGCTCTGCTGTTTCCTTTGTCTCGGGGGGCCTGTGTCACTCCCGGACCTCAGCGTCTACTTCAGGGCACACTGTGCCCCAATTCTGTTGTCTCCTCCCATTCCAGGGAAACTGGCAGTCCTTTGCCCAGCTTCTCGCCACAGTGGCGAGCTAGAGTCCATAGTCCAGCCCCTTGCTCAGGGCAAGCTGCAGTCCTTTGGCTCAAGCCTGCACTCAGGTGGAGCTGCAAATAGTCAGTTAGGCTAGACTCTGGTTCAGAGCGGGGCAGTAAGCAAGGTCTCTCTGCTCCACCTGTGCTCAGGTGGGGCTGCAAATAGTTAACGAGCCCAGGCTCTGGTTCAGAGCTGGGCAGGAAACAGTACTCAGCTTGGGCCTGTACCCATAGTCAGTTACCTCAGGCTTTCCTTCAGCTAGCCTGAGGGCGGGGGGAGACTGCCACCCACTACTTGGGTGGAAGGGGGAATGCAGGCCCTCCCACTCCACTGCATCCTGGCCCAGGGCCCTAAAGGTGGCAGAGGGGTCTGCCACCTCATCAGCGGGGATCCAAGCTGCAACACACTGACTCACCCTCTGCCAGCGTTGCAGCCCAACAGGGGTCTACTACTCCTGGGCCACTTTCACACTCCCCCTCTAATGGTACCCGCTGGTCCGGTGAGGTAAGGTGATCTGCAGGGGCCTCAGTTGCCAGCAGAAGCTTGTCCGGGTGACCCAGGCCAGTCGTCTGCTTCCCCCGGGATCAGGTCAGTCCAGGAGGTCCGGGCCAGTTGTCTGCACTCCATGGGCCTGTTGCCATCTCCCACTGCGAGAGCTCAGAGGAAACATCTGTCCCCTCCAGGGGTTGGCTGCCCACTGAGCTTCCAGGTCCCGCCTTTATATTCCTAGCCCCGCCCTTCGCTTCTGGGAGGGCAGAGTTAGGGTTCTGCCCACAAGGGAGTGGAGCGACCCTCTTCCTCTGTCTGGGGAGGGCCAGTCCACCTCACTACACCATCCCAAACCAAATTTCTAGTTTTTCCTGCACTACTAATGACCTCACTACATTAAAGCAGGGATTAGCATTCTGTATTATGCTTAGGTGTTAGTGACACTATCAGCTCTTTCAGAGGGGAAATCAGGAGGAACTGATTTTCATATACTTGGTTGTAAATGTTTTTGCATTTAGGTCTTTGTGTCCCCTTGATCTTGGCTCTTGCACAATTTTTAAAATGTTAAGTGTTTCATATCACTGTTCTGTAGATGAAAACAGCAGCTGCAAACACTTTGAGAAAGTTGAGAAACTTTGAGAAAGTTATGTAGGATACATATGCAAATTTTATAGTTAATAGCTGCCTTTTAACTTTTAGTCTTGCTGTCTTTGCAGGAGCAGAGCTCTATAAGGCTGTACATAAATAGAGGCTATAAATTCGTGGTGATGGTTTAAAAATTCTCTGCAACAGAGTTTTGGATTGACACTTAAAACCCAGAGTATATTTTCCAGTAGCTTTTAATGGTTTAAAATTATGTCCTATATTGGGGGTCTCTGATAGTTTCTTCTTAAATACATGTACAACGACTGTTAAAATAATATTGCATTTGTCTTAAAGTGATAGAAATAGAATTCAGAGTAGCAGCCGTGTTAGTCTGTATCCGCAAAAAGAAAAGGAGTACTTGTGGCACCTTAGAGAATAACAGATTTAAATTTGTTAGTCTCTAAGGTGCCACAAGTACTCAGTTTCCTTTTTTAGAAATAGAATTAATGCCGAAGCTGTTTCTCAGCTTTTGTTGTTTTGCCCACAGCCAGTATTGTAGTTAAGATGCTGAACAATCTGACCTGTTCTTAGGTCCCCTGATGTGGGAAAAGATCAGTTACAATATCTGTTCTCACTGAGACAATTGTAATTGCATGCTTAACCCTGAATTCTCTAGTTCTTTTTTCCAGTTTTTCAGCCCCTTAATATTATTTTATTATAGTTCTTTGAATATGTTTTGGGGTTTATAATGTGAATAGAAACTGAACTACTCTTTCACAGGCTTTAAAACAAACTACAAAGGTTCTATTTTTGTTCCCCTCCCAGTGTCCTCTTTCCATGTGCGCAGAGTTTCCATTTGACTTGATTACTTGTAACTGAGGATCAAATTGGATAAGTAGCATTTGCTTTCTATACCATAATGTGTCCATGTGCCCTAGAAGCCATGTAATGCAAAGCGCATATTTAGAAGCAAATACAAACTGTCATTAAAGTGCGTATTTAGAGACTTCAGAAGTGCACCACATTTGGCAGGTAGCTCATAATTGCTCCGAAGAAGTCATCAGTCTTTTGGGGTTTTTTAAAAAGATATTTCTTCTAAAAGGGGATTGTTTAACGCTGTAGATCAGCAGTTCCCCAAATGTGGTCCCCAAAATACTTGTTAGTAGACGTGTTGCTGTATTTTCTATATAAGTGGTTGATGTAGTTACTGGAGGCTGTGTTCAGTTGCTTATGGCAGAAAAATGATTTTAGGAAGTAAAAATAAGTCTTTTAGACAATCTCTCCAAGATGTAGTCCATCCTATACAAATGTTTGTGACTTACTACTGTAGACCATAATGGTTTGCGTGGGCACAACAGCTCTAATCATTTACTATGTGGGGAGGTTTATCACATAGATATGCAAGACCATAGTGATTACTTTGGAGCAGTTAGTGTGCCGTTGTGCTGTCATATATTCACAGAGACTATGTATTATAATGTCCTGTTAGCTGGGTGTCTTTCTCTTATTTAAAATTATATTCTAAAATTCATATGACAAGATGTATCTGACATTTCAAGTTTATTCTCTTAATCTTTAGGGGATATACTTAGTGTTGACTGTAGTTATTCACTAATTAGCCAGGATGTGGACCATAAACAATCTTGTATTTAATTAAGATGGAATGTCTGTAATTAAAATAGACTAAAAGCAATAGTTGCCTAAAATGAATTGTATTACTCTATATGGGTGTACTTGTCTTCCCCAGCCCACATCCAGGATCAATTCTTCCATAAGCTCCAAACTGACATGCGTGAAGGCTCCTTCAGTATTGCTACAGCTTTGATGTAGGAGATTTTAGCTAATAATTCACCATATCACACTTGGTCAGTATTAGTGAAGAGTGTGACATGGTTAGTATGTAGACCCAAATAATTAACCTTTCTGCCAAGTTTAAACTTTCTAGTGGCTTCACCCATGATGACATGTTGCATCTGGAGTATGACTTCTTTGAACTCTCTGAGTGAGGCTGCCAGATAAATGTTCGACAGCAGTTTAAGACCTATAGTATTCCAAATAAAATGAATAAAGCACAAGTATCTCTTCCCACTGTAAAAATTCTCAGAACAAAGATGATCCAAAAGTAAACTGAGCCTAACTTTATCCAATGTGGTCATAGTTTATAGGGCCTTTGTGAGGTGGCTTCCTAATAAATTCAGCATACTACTTCAAGATTGTGTCTAGGTTAAATAAAACATTTGGGTTAGGATGTTGTAATTTGTTTTTCTCCACTTGAGAGATTATAATTATGGAATGAAAGAAGATAAGATCTGTTTATGTGAAATACAAGACTTCAGCAATGAAGAAAAGAACAGCTGAAGAAAGTAAGAGCTGGCCTTATATCCAGTTCCGTGTACTTTTATTTACGCAGTATCTTTCCTCAAAAGATCGATAAGGCTATTTGCTAGGAGTTTTTTTTTAAAGTTAGTTATCTTACTAAACAGCTGGAAATTGTATTTCATTAATGAATATGAAGCAGGATATACCAACAGCATACAAAGAAATTATAACAAGGAAAGAGTATATAGAAGAGAAGGACTGTTTTAAGATATCAGGTTTTTCATTGGCAAAAGACATGTTTGACCAAAATCATCCACTAGGCTTCAGTGGAGTTACACTCTGGATCAACTTAGCCCTTTCTCTTACTATCTAGAATACAAGATATACACACATGTAACTAAAGAATTTGCTACCTTTGAAGCAAAGAGATTTGTAGATGGATATTCTAGGTTGGCATACTTTCTAAACAATACAGAATGCCTTGCACATTCAATGAAATGTATGTATTCATAAATATGGGGTCTGATTGAGTATTTTCCATGAATCATGTAGCTAGAACCAAAAAGACCTAGCTATGATTAAGGCTACATTTTAGTCATGAGTATTTTCAGTAAAAGTCAGGGACAGATCACAGGCAGTAAACAAAAATGTATGGCCTGTGACAAGTCCATGACTTGTACTATATACCCCTAACTAAATCTTGTGTGGGGGTGTGGCCCAGAGGTGCCGTGGGTGCTCTGGGGGGGCCAGTGGTACGCAGCCCGGGATCCCTGCTGGGGGGTTTGGCGGGGCCGGCAGGCTCCCCCCAGAAGGAGGCGTGGCCAGATGGCTCTGCACGCTGACTCTGCCCTGAGCACCAGGTCTGCAGCCCCCATTGGCCAGGAACTGCAGCCAATGGGATCTGCGGGGGCAGTGCCTGCATGCGGAGCCGTCAGCTAGGAGCGGAGAGAGAGACGTGTCACTGCTTCCGGGGAGACCCCCGAGGTAAGCGCTGCCCGGAGCCCCCAACGCCCTCCCACACCCAAACTCCTGCTGTTACTGGGGGAGGCGGGCATGGTGGCCCAAGACTGCCCCAGCAGCAGTTGGTGTGGCTGGCCCAGAGGCTGCCTGAGCTGCTCAGGTGGCCCCCGGGCCAGCCACACCAGCTGCTGCAGAAATCACGAAGGTCCTGGAAAGTCACAGAATCCATGACCTCCGTGACAAACTCACAGCCTTAGCTATGATATAGTTAAAAGGAGCTGTGCTTAAACATAGTTTCAGTCCATATCTAAACTTAATTGTATTGTGTGTATCAAATTTTAACATATGGACTAGCCAGTAATTTAAACAAGATTCTTTTATTTCTTCGTATGCCATGGGAGATATAAGTGGCATTTAAGTGGTGCATAGGCCTTGAATGGGCTCTCTGCATAGGGAAGAATTTCACGCTAAAGAAGGAAGGGGTGGGAAAGCTATAGGTGATAATTAGCGTCCCACCAAATTCACAGTCCATTTTGGTCAATTTCACAGTCAGGATTTTAAAATAATAAATGTTATGATTTCAGCTATTTAAATCAGAAATTTCATGGTGTTGTAATTGTAGGGATCCTGACCCAAAAAGGAGTTGTGGGGCGGGGGGGAGTCGCAAGGTAGTTGTAGAGGGGGTTGCTGTACTGCTACTCTTACTTCTGCGCAGCTGCTGGCGGCGGCGCTGCCTTCAGAGCTGGGCAGCTGGAGAGCGGCAGCTGCTGCCCGGGAGCCCAGCTCTGAAGGCCGTGCCACCGCCAGCAGCAGCGCAAAAGTAAGGATGGCACGGTATGCTACTGTCACCCTTACTTCTGCACTGCTGCTGGCAGGGTGCTGCCTTTAGAACTGGGTGCCCAGCCAACAGCTGCTGGCCACCCAGCTCTGAAGGCAGTGCAGAAGTGAGTGTGGCAATACCGTGAGTCGTGACGCCCCCTAAAATAACCTTGTGACCTCTGCAACTCCCTTTTGGGTCAAGACCCCCAATTTGAGAAATGCTGGTCTCCACTGTAAAATCTGTATAGTATAGGGTAAAAGCGCACAAGAAGACCAGATTTCACGAAAGGAGAACAGATTTCATGGTCCATGATGCGTTTTTCATGGCTGTGAAAAGGGCCCTAGTGGTGGTGATACATGATTACTCCGTAAGACTCATACATCTTGATGGTTCCACTGAATTTTTGCCACTTCTTTACACATTTTAATTCTTGCAATGACATACTGGTACATACTATACCACCATTTTTATTTTTACCATATTATACTGCATGCTATTTTTTTTTAAAAAAGCATTAATGCAAGACTGAGGTTGAGAAATAAAGAACTCACACCTAAGGAAATGCCATCACCTTGTAAGTAATTACAGGAATTTAAAATTTTGGTTAAGCCTTTTTGGAAATCTGGGATATTGTAACTTTTGATAATGCTTAACCTGGGCACAGCTGGGGAACCATTGAAAGACTTGCCAGAAACAGACAGGCGTAGAGGAGCTTTGTTTCTGCCATTACACCTCTGGTGTTTCTGCCCTAAACGCCAGAGGCGTAATGGTAACATGATGATGACAATGACTTCAGAGTTCCCTCAGTGTTTGTATAGCTACTTTTTACTTTGCATTTTTATATTTCTGATAAGTCTAGCATTTGTTTGCGTTACAAAACTTCCAGTGCTCAGAACTAGTAACCCAGTTTCTTTCAGACCCAGTTTGTGTTTTAGACTTCATTGTGATCTGTCAAACCAGTCTGAACGCAGTTAGTACCAATGTTAAGTTAGGCACATATGGGAAACAAGGTTCTTAAAATTTATTTTTATGTACACAAAACTCAAAAATGGCCATGCTTTTTAACCTTTCCAAAAAATTCTCTGGCGGAACTTTTACACGAAGCATAGAAAAAAAATCATCTCCAAAGGAATTTATTTAAGAAGGTTATGAGCAAATTAAAACAGTGGAGGTGGGGCCAGTGGCATGCAATGGATGTTGCTACCCATTAACTGTGGGGCCACTCCTGCTGTAATATAGTGAGATCTTTTGTGATTACAGGAATTGAATAATTTAAAGATAGAGATTAAATGTTGCTCTCATTCACCTACTACTTTTTGACTGATTTTGGTTTTAAGGGGATGACAAGGGAAGGTGATATAAACAATTCATCCTTTTTCTGTGCCACACTCCATCCCCAGTCAGTTATGGAGACTGATTAGATCCCAAGGGAGACTGTAAACAATTGAAAGTTTAAATGACTTTGAAGTTTCCCAGCTAAGGTAACCCTCCACTCTGAGTGTGTGAGACTGTGTCAGTCTTCTGGAAGCATGTCTGAATTGTACAAAAACTTCATATAAAAATGTACTATTTTAATATAAAATTTTTATATTAAAGTGAAAGTGTATTTTTTATGTTACATTCTTTATTCTTTTTCCTCTGGCACAGACACAATGATACAGGCTATACAATTTCTAACAATGGACATCTTTGTCATTTGTATGTGGGTGGACTGATTACCATATAAAGTACTTTCCTCAAGGTGAGCCCTAAGGTCACTTAAAACTACATGTAACCTTATTTTTAGGTTATTCCCTTTCCCACTTCTGCAAAACATATTCTCAGACCTACTGACACACACAGGTAGTTTACCTAACTAACTATGAATCCAGTAAAACATACAAGCTAGTACCTATTGACCTTTTTAAAATTAAAGGACACTTCTCTCAAATTGAGAGAGCACATTTTGACAATTACTTCTTACTGCTTGGCATTGCCTCTTGAAATTGTGAAAATGAAATGTTTCCTTACTGCCAACAATTTGTTCTAGGCCGCCTTCTCATGAGTAATTATGCAGTGAGTACCTCTCCTGAACTCTAAGAACCCGTGTGATTAAATAAAAAGGTACACTACATTTAGAGCATAATGAATTTGTTCCAATGGGACAAAGTATTGTTTTCAGTGTATAACATGGCTGTATATGCTAACCAGAGAGAACCTGCATTTTCATGATAAAAGTACTGGTTCCACATAAACTTACGTACTGTAATGAGATGTCCTGGAATCGACCAGTTTGGCAATGAGCTATAAAATACTAATGTCTTGGCTGAATTTAACATGCCATGGACATGTGGATTCCTGAGAATGTCGCACCTTGTCTTTGCCAGTAAATCACAATAGTGTCCATTCTAGACACTTAATCTGACTTTGCTGGCAATTTTCCATTCTTATCTGGGGGAATAGAAGGAGAGGGATGGGATAACTTTATCTTAATGTAGATATGCAATATGTTGGCAAGCTGTAAAGAGAATCAGATCTGGATTTCATTTCTTCAACTTTGTGTGATCCAGTGCACATTCCTAACATGTTACAAACAGCTTGTGTCTCTGAAAGTGCAATATCAGTTTTCAGTGGCAAAAGTCCCTAAAGGAAACAGTCTGATTCTTCCATGTGCGAACAGCTGGGCGGTTGTGGATGGAATTAATTGCTGATATATACTGACTGTGTGGGTCTTTTTTTCCTTCCCCTTCTCTTGTCATTTCCTTTGCATCTGTGAAAGGCAAGTTTTTTAGACTTTGAAAACAATGTACACTTTTTCAGCAGTAATAATTCAAGATTACTGAAATTATATATTTATTTGGCTAGAAATAGAACATACCCATGTCTCTCCTGAACTCTAAGAACTCATGCTATTAAATAAAAACTGTAATGCAAAAACTCTAGCGAAGATTTTCAAAGGTACCTTGTGACTTTTGGGTGCCCATCTTGAAAAACCTTAAGAGGTTTGACTTGCAGAGGGTGAGCACTCAACACTTTCTTAAAATAAGGCAGCTTTAGGGTGTCTTGAGTTGGGCATAGAAAATTAGTAGTTAGTTTTGAAAATCATGCCCCTATATTTGTAGCGTTGAAGCAGTACAGTAATGGGATGACCCTACTACATTCAGATGATAGTCACACAAGTTTAATTGTTTAAAGTCAGGAATGCTCGGTACTTAGAACAGTCGGGGGATTTTAATATTATCATGGGATCGGAAAGCCCCACATTATCAACAACATTGCATGCCAAACCAAAGGCTTGTCAACCCTCCATCAACAGATCACAAATCAAAAAATGGATTCAAGAGCAGCTTCCAGACTCCGAAGGTGTGAGAATCTGTGACATGCTGATTTAGTGTTAAAATTCAGTGGAAAAATCTATGTATTGTAAAGACAATATTTTGCTAGTTTCCACCCTGTAGTTCTCAAAGACATTTTCCCCGCTGTCTATAAAATGGTTTAAATTAATCTTGCAACAGAGGGATTTTTAGGCTTAGACTACATTACAAAAGGCTTGCCAGTATAGCTTATTTCATTTGGGAAACAAGCAGCAGCTATACTGGCAAAAACATTTTTCATGGTAAATTGCATGTACACTAGAATATCTAGTGTAGATGCAATATGGGGCTGGTATGAAGTGTAATTAAAAAAAAAAAATCACCCCCTCCTCCAACTGACATTTCTGTTCAGAAAATAGTTTCAAGTGTAGACCCAGTCTTATAAATCTGAATAACTTTAAGCTTTATAAGCATTTCACGTTAGAATATGTCCTCACCTGTTTGTGTTGAGTAGCGCATTGTACCTCAAGTGGTCCCATTGGAGCCAGTGGGACTGCTTGCAGTGTGAGATTCTGCTTACTGTGAGTATGGGTGACAGAATTTGGACCAGAATGCTTTTAAGATTGTGGAAAACTACAGTAGGATTAAGAATGTCCAGGTTAGTAACAGTAAATACTAGCTTTTTAAAGAAGTTGCAAAAAAGTGAATCTGTGCAAAGTTAAAGTCCTTATGTAAAACAAGCTTATGTACATATACAGAATTATTTTATTTTAAATATGCATATATTTTTGAGCCCGCTGTAGTGGATATCTCATGTTAAGTACTTTTTTGGCAGGTAATAAGAGTTATGGAAACAATTAAAATTCTTACGCAACATTGGATCACTTGTTTATTTGGAAGAGTGGGTGGTGTTTGGGAAATAAAGAACAGTTCTTTGCTTTAAAACAAAAATTGTTTGCTTTGGAATGATATGTATCTGGGGAGTTTTCACCAGAAAGCTTTGCCTTTTTTTTGGTCTTGTTTTGTGTTCTGTTTTTATAAATTCCTATCAGACAATCCTGAAAATAAAGCATAGTTTGACTTATTATGTATATTTTGTCTAATAAATAGAAATACTGTATGTTGCTTTACTGGTAAGTATTAACATATAAAAGGACTACTGTGTTTATTTTAGTTGCTGGTAACATGTTTGTGTTCCTGTTGACTTGAAATCACTACAAAATTTTGCAGACAAGATGAAATTTTCATTGCAGCAAAGAGCATGTGAAACCTGCAAAGGCTCAGCTTAGAAACGGGCCAGTTTCTGTTCAACCTTCTTGTCAGTCCTTTCCCAGACAGTTTTCTTCTAATGCCCTATCTGCCTAACTTAAAGGTCTAAAAGGTGGGAAAATGCACTTCTCCTAAGAATTGATGGAGGTTACGAGCAAAAGCCCACATTTTTAGGTGCGGAATTTTCCAGTCTCCTGGTATGCTTGCAGCTGGATGTTCCTGTAGATCACATCAATACTTGGTAGCATTATTTGCTTGCCAAGCTTGCAAATGAATTTGCATTCTGTGAGTCTTGTAGTTGTGGGTCTTCTTCTGAAAGTGCTCCACCGTTGCTTTTTTTACATATACAGTACTTTGGATAGTTTGAAAAATCATAAAGGTCATCTTTAGGGCAAGGTTTCTTCAGAATTGCCACACTACATGTTATCAGTTTAAATGGCAGCTTTTTTTTTTTTTTTTCCAGAGTAGCAGCCGTGTTAGTCTGTATTCGCAAAAAGAAAAGGAATACTTGTGGCACCGTAGAGACTAACCAATTCATTTGAGCATAAGCTTTCGTGAGCTACATCTTCACTTCATGAAGTGAGCTGTAGCTCACGAAAGCTTATGCTCAAATAAATTGGTTAGTCTCTAAGGTGCCACAAGTACTCTTTTCTTTTTGTATTTTTTTTGAGCAATGGGATGTCTGTTGCAATATGCTTCTGTGTAAACAAACACAGGTGGTATAGATTTGTTAATTCTATGGCAACTGTAAACCACACAAATGATTAATACTGTACTTGGGAGGAGTCTGTGGCTTTGTATCTCAGTAAACTCCTTAGTTTCTCCATGCAAGAAAGTGGCTCTGAAAGAGAGAACAGTTTTCAGTTAGTAGGGGTGAAGCTCTTGTTGTTTTGGGGGGGATTAAAAGAACATTGTAAACATTTTACTGGCTGCTAACTATCATAAAATGATGGTATATTTTTAATCAACCACTTGATTACAATTTAATTACTTGATTCAATATAGAAATTTCGTACATACTTCAGATTGCTCTGTTTGTAATTTTACCAGCATTAGCAGACTGACAACTCCATGATCTCGCAATACTTTTGAAGCTTGAGACATTGTGGCATGAACTTTGTGTAAGAGTGGGTTCATTCAATAAAAAATAAAAGGAGCATTTAAAGAGCCTTTTATTCCTGCCATAAAGATGCTTTTGTGCTGTTGCTGCTGTGTATTTCACAGAGCAGTTGGGGAGGGATGCAGCAGAAAGTTGTTTGAAGCATATTTTGATTCTCTTCTATTTCAGACATTTTTGTTTTCATCCTTGATGTAGTTAGGTGAATGGTGAGTTGAATTTTTGTGTCTGAATTATTGGTTTCCCTATGCAGTCAGTGTTCAGTTAATCTATGTTTACCTCTTCTAAGATTTTTTTCTCTATTGTTACTGTTCAGTTGGGGGGGGGGGGTTGGGAACATGGCGCCTGCTTGTGCTTCCATTTCAATCAATGGAAAGCTTTTACTTCAGTAGGAGCTAGATGGGACTCTTGTTTTGCAGTACATTACGATGTGCATTTCCACACTATACGTTCAGAAAAGGATTCAGTAGTGATATGATACAGTGAGTTATTGAAGCTACCTTTTAAGATTTACAGTTGAACGATTATAAATCAAACAAAAAGGATGTGTTTGAAACTGAGTAAAACCAGTATATATCATGAACTAAATCCAAATTACATAATACATGGCACTATAAATAGGGACTTATCAGAGGGGTGTGTTCTGATTTAAAAGTACAAGAGAAAGTTGTATGCAAGGAGGGTTTTTTAATAGCCTTGAGCGTTGTACGTAATGCCATGCATTTATATTTCCTTAACTCTTGTGTCATGAGCAGATTCTAAAAACAAAACTTTTTTTAACGTCTTTTAAACTAGATTTTCTTGTAAAACTGCATTTAAAATTACATATTTCTCTTCGCAAAAATATATTCTATTTTAAAAGTTTTTCCTACAGGTAAATCTTGTTTCACCATCTGGAAATAGGTTTCACTTTTTATATTGCGTTTTTTAAACTTAATTTATTCCATTAACTTCTATGAAGTTGGGCATATAAAGCTGAGCCCGGGAGCTTGATGCTCTGTTTTGGCATAGTTGTTTAACATTGTTTCCACAGTCTGGCACTCTAATCCATTTCCTTGCCTCATTGAGCACTGAAAGTGACATAAATTGACATAACTAGACTTTGCTGATTGGTGCTGAGGAAGCAGCCTGAGAGGTGAACTTTACCCTACCATCCTGCCAATACATTTACGTGGTTACAGAAGCAGGAATTTACATGTCATGATGTTTGTTGTGGAGTGAATCAATTTTTTAAAATGTACAGTGTGTGTATATTTGTAATTGTTACGTGTAGGATTGCCTGAAAGACCAGAGTTTCACCATTTGGTTTGTTTAGCCATAATTTCATTACAAAACAAAAGCTGCATGGGAGTGTCTTTGCTACCCAAAGGTCTGAGGTTCTAAACTGCAGTGTAGGTAGAGGACAATGATTGGGAATCTTCTATGAAAGAATTTTCTGTTATAGTTTACCTTTACTCCTGGGGAAATTCTGCCACAAAAAATTAAATTCTGCACATGATAATTTAAAATGTTGCATATTTTGTTTTGTCAAAAAACACAATATAATTGTGTGTGGTTGGGGCTCCTGCTGTCTACCCTGACAGAAAAAACAGAAAAATTAAGAATTTTGGTGGAAATAATAAATTCTTGTCGGGGGGGAAGGACTCTGCAGGGAGTATTCATTCTGTGCAAATTCTGTGCTGTGCAGTGGTGCAGAATTCCAGCAAGAGTATTATTTTGCAGAAATTTCTTTAGAAGTCCATGCTACATCTCAGGCATGGTGCAATTTAGTTATGCAGTCTCCTGGAGTTTATATTGCCATTGATTGCATTTACTTCATTCTCATTAAAACTAATGAATTGTGTGCATATGAATGGGAGGACAAACCCTTAAAAATGTTGCTGGTAAATTTGATGGAGACAGAGCACATTTTCATTATTACTGTATTATGGCAGACAGTCCAATGTCTTGTTAGCAGGATGTTAATTATCTTTAATGGTCTTGTTAATTGGAAGAGAGTGTATAATGAAAATTTGTAACAAGCAACTTTTTTGATCTTATCATAGTTACTATACTGTTGGATTAACTTGTCTGTTTAGGTATTTATTCCATGGCCTGCATCATGTCTGAGCACTTACCTACAACATATGTTACTTAAGCAATGTTACCTACTAAAAAGGCACACAATGAATGAATAAATAAATGCTATTTAATACCAATAATTTCACTGTAAATTTGATACCATGTATATTGTGACATTCTAGAAAGGATACTAGACTATCGTATAGAAATAATTTTAGGTTGAGAATGATTGTCACTAAATTCTAGAAATAGTCAGGTCTGATCTTAATCCTGAGATGTAACATACAGAGTATAACTATAATTGGGGATGCGCTTTGATATATTAATTAGTGCTGTCAAGCAATTAAAATGTTATCGTGATTGAGGGAGGGATGGCTCAGTGGTTTGAGCATTGGCTTGCTAAACCCAGGGTTGGGAGTTCAATCCTTGAGGGGGCCATTTAGGGATCTGGGGCAAAAAGTGGGGATTGGTACTGCTTTGAGCAGGAGGTTGGACTAGATGACCTCCTGAGGTCCCTTCCAACCCTGATATTTGGGGAGAGGGATAGCTCAGTGGTTTGAACATTGGCCTGCTAAACCCAGGGTTGTGAGTTCAATCCTTGAGGGGGCCATTTAGGGATCTGGGGCAAAAATTGGGGATTGGTCCTGCTTTGAGCAGGAGGTTGGACTAGGTGACCTCCTGAGGTCCCTTCCAACCCTGAGATTCTATGATTAATCGCACTGTTAATAATAGAATAGCATTTAAGTACGTCTTTTTAGATGTTTTCTACATTTTCAAATATATTGATTTCAGTCTCAACACAAAACAAAGAGTACAGTGCTCACTTTATATTTATTACAAATATTTGTGCTGTAAAAAACAAAAGAAATAGTATTTTTCAATTCACCTCATACAGGTACTGTAATGCAGTCTTTCTCATGAAAGTTGAACTTACAAACGTAGAATTATGTACAAAAAATAACTGCATTAAAAATAAAACAATGTAAACTTTTAGAGCCTAAAAGTCCTCTCAGTCCTATTTCTTGTTCAGCCAGTCACTCAGACTGACAAGTTTGTTTGTTTGCAGGAGATATAATTCTGCTCGCTTCTTGTTTACAATGTCACCTGAAAGTGAGAACAGGCGTTCCCATGGCATTGTTGTAGCCGGCATGGCAAGATATTTATGTGCCCAATGCACTAAAAATTTATATGTCCTTTCACACTTCAGCCACCATTCCAGGGGACATGCATCCATGCTGTCGTCGGGTTTTGCTCAATAACGATCCAAAGCAGTACAGATTAACACATGTTCAGTTTCATCGTCTGAGTCAGTTGCCACCAGCAGGTTGATTTTTTTTTTTTCTTGGTGGTTTGGGTTCTGTAGTTTCCATATTGGAGTATTGCTTTTCTAAGACTTCCGAAAGCATGTTCCACACCTCATCCCTCTCAGATTTTGGAAGGCACTTCAGATTCTTAAACCTTGGGTCAAGTGCTGTAGCTATCTTTAGAAATTTCACATTGGTATCTTCTTTGCATTTTGTCAGATTTGCAGTGAAAGTGTTCTTAAAATGAACAACATGTGCCCGGTCATTATCTGAGTCTGCTATAATATGAAGTATATGGCGGAATGCGGATAAAACACAGAGCAGGAGACATATAATTCTCCCTCAAGAAGTTCGGTCAAAATTTAATTAACACATTTTTTTAACGAGCGTCATCGGCATGGAAGCATGTCCTCTAGAATGGTGGCTGAAGCGTGAAAGATGCTAAACATTTGTATGCAATCTGACTCGTAAATATTTGGAATGCCCAGTTCAAAAGTGCCATGTGAACGCCCATTTTCACTTTCAGGTGACATTGTAAATAAGAAGCTGGCAGCATTATCGCCTGTAAAATGTAAACAGACTTGATTGTCTTAGTGATTGGCTGAACAAGAAGTAGGACAGAGTGAACTTCGTTTTGTTTTTGAGTGCAATTATGAGTAAATTTTTTTTTTAAATCTACATTTGTAAGTTATGCTTTCATGATAAAGAGATTGCATTATGGTATTTGTATGAGGTGAATTGAAAAATACTATTTCTTATCATTTTTACAGTGTAAATATTTGTAATAAAAATATAAAGTGAGCACTGTACACTTTGTATTCTGTGTTTGTAATTGAAATCAATATATTTGAAAATGTAGAAAAACATCAAAAATATTTAATACATTTCAAATGGTATTCTATTGTTTAACTCAAAAAAATTAATCGTGATTAAAAAAAAATAACCGCGATTAATCGCAGTTATAATTGCACTGTTAATGGTGTGGGTTAACTGGAATTAATTGACAGCCCTAATATTAACTTTTTTCAGGATTGGTAACATAACTGTAGTTGAACGGTAAGTCATGCAGAATACAATGCAATTTGCATCTTGAGCTGCAATATCCACAGACTACATAGTTTGTTTAATTAATAAACGAAAACCATGATTTCTTTGTCATTCTGCAATCACAGAAGAGGGCTGCCACTCCTTCTGTGAAGCAGAGATCTTGGCTGGAGTCACACACAGTGGGAATTCACTTCCTGTCAGGAAATGCTTTTCCCCCCCCCCCCCCCCAATGTTTTATCTTGCTGAGGCAACCAAGAGTGAACAATAGGCTATTAAAGTATTAGAACAACAAGTGTCATAACTAACCCAATATGTACTTTGTTCTGAGTATTATCCCAAAAGAAAGCATTGGCTAGTCTTCAGGATTAATTCAGAAATCAGTAGAAATAGTGTGTAAAGGCCTTAACCATTGTTTTTCAAATATTAAATAAAAACTTAGTTTTGTATTGAACTTTGAGAGCTTCCTGTCATAGTTTCCTGTAGTAAAAACGATAAAAATAAACTTAGTAATTCAAGAATATTGGCAAAGAAAAGTTTTGTTTTTTCCTTTTTGAAAATCTAAATTCATTATTTTTTAAAATAAAACACAACAACTATTTTATGGAATTCTCATTGCATTTTGAAGAATGATTCTGACTACATAAATGGTGTCATGAGATTTCATTTTTAGTGTATGTATCAATGTATAATTGAGCAGATCTGATACAGAAATCAGAATATCTTCTAATTACCAGCCCCTCAAATTCTACCTGGGATCAGAAAGTCAAGCTGAATTATTTCCATCTCATGGCCCATTACCAGTGATGAAGAGTCTACAAGGCTAGTTACTCTTTCACCTTTTTACCCTGCAGTCACATAATGTTTAATGACTTTGCACAGACACAAATGAGTGGAATTTAGTAAACAACGCTGCTGATGCACCAAAAGGAAAATAATTCAGTTTGCTCTGCCCATGCAGCCTCACAAGGAGTGAAATGTAGTGAAAGGACATTTTAGTCAATAGAACAGAGACAGGGACTCCACATTATACCCATGTGAAGTGGATCTCTTGAATAAAAAGGTGTCATTTTTTATAGATGCTTTCTTCAGGGTAGAACTGCTCTTTAAAGAAAGCCAAAGTTGAAGCTTGTTTCACATTACAATCTCAGTTTGCACATAGAGACATACCCTTAACTAACAAACAAAACCAATCCTCCTGAAATTTCATACCACATCTCCTTCCAGGGTAGAATTTTTCCGCCTGCATTGTGGTGGATTGAACAGATCTAATCCATGAGTAATGTCCAGACCAGTGGATGCCTTCCATTATGAGAAATAAAAATTAAGGTAAGGAGACTAGTTTTCTGTCTTGCATTGTATTTGTTTGACATACACATCATAAAAACAAATTTTCTGTTTAATTTTTTTTGAAAATATTTAATATTGTGGGATTGCTAGAGTATTTTGCTAGAGTATTGCTCTCCACACACTAATACTAAGTTGCTCATTTAGGCCCTCATCCAAAGTCCATTGAAGTAAGTGGGAGGTGTTTCACTGACTTCTATGGGCACTGGATCAGGCTGTTAGAGATCAGTTCTGAAATGCTGGGACTTTCCTGATTGACTTCATGGGGAGCAAAATCAGGCTCTTGATGCAGGAAAAAGCATTTAAAAGTCACTGTGTACATACTCTCCAATTCCGTATGGGCATATAAAACAAATCTATAGCAGTAGCTGTACCATTAGATATACAGTGTGTCATGCCTCTGCTGTATTGGGCATAGTGAAGGTCATTATAATTTCATTAGGTGATTGACGCTGGTTGTTGGCCTTTTTCACAAAGGAATTTCTGTTCAAAATATAATGTAACAAGAACATTCATATGTTAGTAGCAGGTTCCCATGGAAACTTTGTAAACTGATGTTCACAGGCAGAAGCAAAGGTCTTACTATTTTGAGAGCCCTACTATATTTTCTGTACATATTTCATAGTAATTTTCTGTTGTGCTATTCTGGTTCTACATAATCCTAAAACTTTTTAATGATTTTCTTTAGCGAAAGGGCACTAACATGCTTTTTGGATGCATGGATGATGGATTTATTGTCATTATTGCAAAATAAGGACTAACTTTCAGTACATAAAGTATCATAGAATCTCAAGTTTTGAACTGGTTACCTTCATATTTAGAAGCTATAATTTAGCAAGATATGGCCAGAAACCTTTGAAATATTTTTAGCTTAGCAAGTATCTGACCTTGTTTGAGTACAAGTCCCTATATACATTCCACACATGTATATGTATGTGCTCCATACACCTGAGACTGAAGATTTGTAGCAAGTAGTATCTGTTCACCCGTGCATAAGTAGTTGCTCTCCTCATGCTTCAAAACAAGAGCATAAAGGGTGGCACGGACTGATTCCTCTCTGATTCCTTCTTACCACCGCATGGCCTGAGTTGGAATTTGCTGCTCCCACTATGATCGTCCTCTACTTGTATACTTGTAAATACATACTAAAAACTACTTATACTTAATATAGCTTAGTCTTCGTGCCTCAGGAAGTTTCTCCCCATGAAGGAGGACTATGCCAATACTCCAGGGGTTTAAGAACTATCTCCTGCCCCTGTTCTTTCTGTGTCAGTAACTAACCCCAGTGCTGCCTTTATTGCCTTGGGGAGGTTCATATTGCCACCAAGTGTAGCATTTGCTGTTCCTCTGTAACATACTAGGTGTAATGCAGCAGGAGAGTGATAGATGAGAGGTATATAAGCCCTAGAATGATTAGAGCCTTATTCCCTTCAGGGTGATTAGAGCACCTGAAGCCAATTAAGGCCCTGCCCCAGACCTAATAAAAATCCCCTGTTTCAGTCAGACGGGGAGGGGAAGGAGAGTTGACTAGAGTTGGAGGAGTACTGTTAACTAGAGTACCAGGGGAAGGGAAACCTTTCCCAAGCAGGAAGAGGGTAAGCGGTCCACAAAGCTGAAGAGCAGGGGGTGGACCTGGGGCCCTTCCCCACTTCTCTCCCTCCCCCACTGGGCATGAGCAGAGCCCACAATGCCCAAGAATAGGGGCAAGGGGTTGCACCCTGACCCACCACACTAAGGACAAGCGTGGGATCCACCATAGTAGCATCGGCCATTTGCCACACAGTGTACAATCCAGACTAAAGACCAGCTGTGTCACCTCTGCCCTAAAACCTTGGGTTCTTTATAATGCCTTGCTGAAGGAGCTCCTACCTGTGCTGCTCACAAACATCCTTCCAGCATGCAAGCCATATCCTGAGTATTTGAGTGTAACTGCAGCCTGCCAGCCATACTTGGTTACACTCTGGCTCTCACCAGCCTTGGTTGAACCCCTAACACACTCACATTTCTGGGGCGGAAATGTAAGATTGGATGTCCTGTGCCACCCAGCCTTCTCCTGGACAATAGAAGCTATATTAGGTCCATTTATTTCTTTAATAGAAATAATATGCACACAACTTGTCACCCCAAATGGAGTTTCCCAGACACTTCAATTTAAACACACTAGAGTAAATAAAACAAGTTTACTGACTACAAAGAGAGAACATTTAAGTGAATAGAAGTAATGAGACGTAAAAGTCAGAAACGGTTACAAGAAAAATAAGGATAAAACATTATTGATGCTTAATTTAAACTGTATTAAATTCAAAACAGTTCTCTTACCAGGTGCTTTCAGCAGCCTTACTGACCAAACTTCTTAGCTCAGAACCCCTCTGCCAGTCCAACAGCTGCTTCCTTTTACCATTCAGGTGTAATGAATCAATGAGCAGAGAGAGGGGTGTGTTGGGAGTGTTTGTCCCCTTTTTTTATAGTTTGTTCCCCTCTTGAAAAATGTTTCCAACTAAGTAACAGGAGACACAAGTCTGTGTGGAACAGGGATGGGCAAATTTTTTGGCCCAAGGGCCACATCTGGGTATGGAAATTTTATGGTGAGTCATGAATGCTCATGAAATTGAGATTGGGGTGTGGGAGGGGATGAGGGCTCTGGCTGGGAGTGTGGGTTCTGGGGTGGGGAGAAATGAGGATTTCAGGGTGCGGGAGGGGGCCCTGGGTTGGGAGGGGGAGGATGAAGTGGGTGGGTGGGGGAGTGGGTGTTGAGGGTTCTAGCTGGGGGTGGGGAGTTTGAGGTGTAGGAGGGTGCTCTGGGCTGGGTCCAGGCCTGGGGCAGGGAGTTAGGACATGGAGGGTTGGGAGGGCTGCAGCAGGGGTTCAGGCTCTGGGGTGGGGCTGGGGATGAGGTGTTTATCTCACTTCCCTGCCACATGCCCCTTTCCCAGCTCCTTCTCAGGGACGACTCTCACGAGGAGATCCTTCGTCAGGAGGTGAACTCTCCCCTCCAAAAGGGGGCCATAGAGCAGGTGCCATCCCAACATCAAGTGAAGTGGTTCTAGTTCTCATGTTTCATAATTTCTAAGAAAAATGGAGGATGGAGACCAGTTCTTAAGCTATGCCAACTAAAAGTTTTTATTTGCAAATCAAAATTTTGCATGGTAACACTGGCATCAATAATTGCCTCCTTGGAAGAGAACACATGGTTCATGCCCTCAACACGAAAGATGCTCACTTCTGTGGGACTGGTAAATATCCACATTGAAGACTTCTGAAATTCATGGTAGAACAAGAGCACTACCAATTCAGGGTACTTCAATTCAGGCTGGTGACTACCAATTCAGGGTACTTCCCTGAGTCACCAGCCTGAATTGTCTTCACAAAAAGTAGTGGCCCAGATGAAATGCAGTGGTCATACAATCTTCCCATATCATGACAACTGACTAATCATAAGCAGATCAAACCAGGAGGTCCAGTTGGCAACCCTATGCTTACTCCACTTCTGACATTGCTGAGAGTCTGTAAACAAAGAAAAGTCCCATGAGGACTATAGATTTCATAGGAGTGACCCTAAACCATCCTCCTGAAAAGCTTACCTCCCTATAGACAGATTTTAGGCTACGAACAGCCTGTTAAACCAAGTCACCCTCAGACCTGAAACCACTATCAGAGTCTGCTTTTCCATAATAGACCACTTGGCTGCGTATACATATGTAACGCCATTTGCCAGACTACACATTTGTTGACTGCGGGACTGGCTTCAATCTGTTTACTTTACCGCATAAGGACAACATGAATACTAAGGTAGCAATCTCAACCAAAAGTCAAAGCTCTCTCATATGGTGGACAAAACCAGACTAGGTGTGAGTGGGAGTCCTCTTTCTTCCATCCACCCCGATGTAACCACAATGATGGATGCATCCCTCCTGGTATGGGGTGGGGGGGGGTGTCTCGTATGGACAGTCGCACTACACAAGCTCCATGGTTTCCAGGGGAGGCCAGAATGCATATCAGTCTGCTGGAGATGGTGGCAGTTCTCCTAGCTTACAACACATTCCTACAAGAACGTAAGAACGGCTATACTGGGTCAAACCAAAGGTCCATCTAGCTCAGTATTCTGTCTTCCAACAGTGGCCAATGCCAGGTGCCCCAGAGGGAATGAACAGAACAAGTAATCATCAAGTGATTCATCCCCTGTCGCCCATTCCCGTCTTCTGGCAAACAGAGGCTGGGGGAACATAAGAATTCCTCCTCCTCATACAGTCCTGCCACATCCAAATAATGTCGGACAACTTGATAACTGTCTTTTTTAATATAAAATAAAGAGTGGAGCAAGATCTCTTCCTCTGTGTATAGAAGCAGTGGACTTGTGGAACTGGTGCATGAAGAACCACATCATATTTTCTGTGATGTAGGTACCAGGTGTGCAGAATACTCTGGTGGACAATCTCAGCAGGCACTTTGCTGTAGACTGAGTGGGAAATACACAATTTTATCTTGACCAAAATCTTCACTGAGTGGGGAACACCATGTTGGTACTTGTTAGTCTCCCAAACAAACAAGAAATTAAATCTTTACTACTCTGGATCAGGATTAAGCCAAGACTGCAAGGGTGATGCTTTTCTTTTCTCCTGGATGGACCATCCAAAGTATGTCTTTCCTTCCATCCCCTGCTACCTTGGGTTCTCCACAAAATTCTCCACAACAGGGCCAGTGGTGTTCTCATTGCACCCAATTAGCCCAGACAGTTTTGGTTTCCAGACCTTCTGCAAATGTCACCCTGTCTTCTCATCTATATTTGACCTTTTCTGGATCTGTTAACTCAGGGCAAGGGCAGGATCAGACATTCCAACCCAGACTATCTTCATTTCATAATTTGGTGTTTGGATGGGAATCAAAACTGGAATGTTCATGTTCAGAGGCTGTCTGAACTATCCTAAATCACAGAAGAAAAATCTCCACTAGAAAATGCTATTTACGTAAATAGAGGTGTTTCTTTACTTGGTCACAATGGAATCCATTATTAGAATCAGCAGGTGTCCCTGTCACTTTAGACTATCTCCTGTCCCTCAAAATGTCAGAGCTTTCTCTTAGCTCATTAAAAGTCCACTTGGCAACATTCAGTGCCTTTCATCCTTTGGTGGAAAGCCACTCTATCTTTACTCACCCTACTACTATTCAGTTCTTGGAAGGCCTCGACCTTCTTGAAAGGACCTTCCTGGCAGTTATGAAACACATCACAATGGGACCTCAACTTGGTACTATCAGCTCTAACCAGACCACCTTTTGAACCAATGGCCACATGTTCCACATCTCCATGAAGGCTGCCTTCTTAGTTGCCATCACATCGGCCAGACAGAGGGGTAAACTGGAAGTACTCATAGCAGTCCCACTGTTCTCGTATTTCTCCCTTCGTCTCCACCCAAAATTCACCCCCAAGGTCATTTCAGAATATCGCATGAACCAGCCTGTTCACTTACTGGTATTCTTCCCAAAAAGTCATTCTTCTTCGAGTGGTTGCTCACATCAATTCCATTCTAGGTGCGTGCGTGCCCACGTGCGCGGTTATCAGAGATTTTTGTCTTGGCAGTATCTATAGGGTCGGCAGTGGCGCCCCCTTGAGTGTCGCAGTCATGCATCAGTATATCAGGCGCCGCTGGCTCTACGTCCTCTCTGTTCGTTCTTACCGCCCATGGTGATTAGTCGGAGCGCCTTTCCTTGCATAGCAAGGGCTAGTAGTTTTTTGTCTTTACTGACTTCATGCCTTAGGGCCTTGTAAATAGTTTTTTATAGCTGTAGTAATTAGTGCTAAGTAGTTGTTGTTTGTTGTTTTGTTGTTAAGTGTAGTTAGTAGTTTAGAGTCCCAGCGGAGACTTCCCTCCAGGTGGGGCATGCCCTGCTCTCCCGGGTTTAAGCCCTGCGTGGACTGAAACAGGGCTATGCCTGTAAGTGATATCCCCCCCACCCCCCCATAGCAGCTGCCTCAAGTGCTTGGGGGAATCACCTGTGAGAGATAAGTGCCATATTTGTAAAAACTTTCGGCCCTGCACGCCGAAAGAGCAGGATATTCATTTACTGGCTCTCTTGGGGTCCGCCCTTGGTCTGGCTTCAGTGCCATCCCACCAGGACTCACAACTGCTTCTGTGCACAGTGCGCCCCCGGCACTGGGCTCCTTCTGGCACCATTCCCAGTTGCCGGTGCCCCAAAAGAAGGTGAGGAAACACAGCTCCCCGGCACCAGGCAAGAAGGGCCATGGGTCATCAGGCAAGGGTCCCACTTCGGGCCACCCGGCCACTCTGGATCCACGGGTTTGTGCCTTCCTGGTTGGGGCCAATAGCCCCTTAAAAGGTCCACCACCAACTCCCGGGAGTGGTATGGGACCAAAATCCCTGACTGCACCAATGCCTTCACAAGCTCTCCCAGTGCTGAGAGAACAAAGGCCTCCGCCCACACTGCTGATGCAGCACATGCCACAGGAATCGGCAAAGGCTCCCCAGGAGGGCAAGCCAGCCTCTAAGACCCCTTGGGGCAGTAGAGTGCTGCTGATCCCCCAAGACAAAGTAGTGCTCTCCACCTCCATGCCGCAGATCGCCTGAGTCATAGCCTAGATCCTCTGGGGCTTGCCCTCGGTCACCAGCACCGTGATCGTGGTCTCTGCCATCCCAACGCGGATTGCCTAGAGGGAGATGCTGATCTCTGTACTACCGGAACCGTTCACCCTCCCAACGGTAGTCCTCTTGGCGCAGGTCTGGGTTGCCTACCCTGTGGGAGTGCTCTCCGTCATATCTCTGGTCCCCCTGGCACCAGTCCCCTCAATACCAGCACCAATCCCCTAGCTCTGGGCCCTGGTCAGCAGACAGGCTCAGGCATCTGCGGCCTCACCATGGTCAATGGGAGGGGATTCCTCCAGTGCAGACGGGCAGGTCAGCCCTTCGCCGAGACTCCACCAGTGTGAATGAGTACCTGAGTCCGCGTCAACATCAGCACTGCCTTTGCAGCACGGCCAGTGGCCAGTGCAGTGTCCTTATTGGAGCATATGGGGAATGCCAGTCATGGCAATGCTCCCTTCACACCGCTTATCGGACTCCGCTTCATAGCAACAGCTGGCGACACCGGTGACACTGGGCTTGGTGTATGAAGCATGCTCAGAGGTCGAGGCAGAAGAGACTGTACCCACCCCTAAGTCTCCCTCCCCCAGGGTGGAAGATGCCCTAGGGCCTCCCCCAATGGTACAATCATCATCTTCGTCCCCAGACGAGGTGATTGCAGGACCCTCAAGGGCCAGCCCGCCGGATGATTTTAAAGAACACCAGGCCCTGCTTTGATGGGTGGCCAGGGAAGTTGGAGTTGGAGGAAATGGCTGAACAGGTGGACACCGTGTTTAACATCCTGTCAGGCTCTACCCCGGCCCATGTCGCACTACCAGTGCATGATGGTGTCCTCAGAATTGCCAAGGCCCTTTGGCAAACTCCTTCATCCATCCATCCCACCTTTAAAAGGGCCAAAAAGAAATACTTTTTCCCAACCAAAGAGTTTGAGTACCTTTACACCCACCTTTCTCTCCCCCCCACCCCCAGGCTCACCAGTGGTCTCTGCGACCAATGAAAAAGATAAACAAGGGCATACCAGCTCGACTCCCAAAAATAGAGGCCAAAAAATTGGAGCTGTTTCTGCTCATCTCCTAGGGAGATACAATTTCGACTTAGGATACTCCTGCCATAAGTTCAAGAGTCCCTCCACAGGGTTTACCTCAGGAATGGCACACTGGTGAAAGAGGGCACCACGGAGGCTCGGTGCTCCCTCCAAATGGCATGGGACACAGCTGACTCAGCGGCTAGGGTGGTCACGTCAGCAGTGGTTATGAGATTCAGCTCCTGACTTCAGACCACCTGCCTCTCCAAAGATATGCAGACCTCCATCCAAGACCCCCCCCCCCTTCGATGGGATTGGTCTTTTTTCAGAGCAGATGGATGCAGTGCTGCATGGGTTAAGACATTTGGGCCACTCTTTGCATGTTGAGCATATATACGCCGCCGTCTGCAAGAAAGCAGTTCCGGCTGCTGCCTAGGCCTTGGCAGTCTTGTCTAGGGTCTGCAAGTAGAAGGGACAGGGATGTTAGTTTCAGCTGCTGCTGCCCTTCCTCCTCCTGCTCACCTGTGCAGCCCGGCCCAATGATGAACCCTGGGGGCCAGAAGCACTCGTTCTGAGGGTGCGGTCGAGAGTGACGCCCTAGTCACCTCCCAGGATCCACCATCTTCTTTCCTCCACCATCTTCATCCCTACCATTCGGCCTGGTTGTGGGTCACCTCGGACCACTGGGTGCTGGAGATTTTTAAGAGCAGGTTAGACAAACACCTGTTAGGGGTTGTCTAGATAATACTTAATCCTTCAATGAGTGCAGGGGACTGGATCAGAGGACCTCTCGAGGTCCTTTCCAGTCCTATGATTCTATTATATGACCAGAACATATTCATTCCCTGGACACTACGAGGGCCCACTCCACGATCGCAAAAGCAACTTCACCAGTAGCTGTTTGAGAAGTTCCAATACTAGACCTTTGTAAGGTGGCTACCTGGAGTTCCATCCACATCTTTATGAAGAATTACTCTCTGGACCAGGCTTCCTCGTCAGATGCAGCTGTGGGAACAGCAGTGTTAGACATTCATACCAACTGCATTCTCGCACCCTCCTCCTATTTGAATACTACTTATCAGTCACCAACATGTGGAATTACACATAGGGGCCACCACTCAAAGAAGAAATGGAGGTTACTTACCTGCAATTGGAGGTTTTTCAAGATGTGTGTGTGGTCCCTATCTGTGTCTTGCTATCCACCTTTCTTCCCCTCTGCTTTGGATCCTATCTGATTTGCTGTAAAAGAAGGACCTGGAGAGGTATTAGTCCATGCCACCCTTTATTTCCTTGGTTTGGAGCATAAGAGAAGCAACTGCACATGTGCAGACCAACAGATACTACTTGCCCCAAATCTCTGATCTCACTCTAGTGCATGGAGAACATGTGTACCCGTATGTGGAATACAGATAGGGACCACACATCTTGAAGAATCTCCAGTTGCAGGTAAGTAACCATTTCTAGTAATTGCCTGTTACACTCCCACTTGTTGTGTACTCCCTATTTTGTTCAACACTACAGTCAGTCCAGGTAAGATTAACTCTTCTAGATCAGCACCCAATGGCAATTGTTGGGAGTTTTGCGTGCTTGTCATCCTTCAGTCTTAAGCCCTTAGAAAATTGAGCAGCTATGCTGTTTACTACAGAAATCAAGTATTCGTTGTACAACTACTTTTCATTTGCTAAGATTGTCCCACCAGCCTTAAATTTGTTTTCAGATTTTAATTCCTTCATATATTCTTGTATTAAATTTATGAAACTTCCCCATGCAAGCCCAGATATATTAGATAATCTTTGTCATAACAATGATACAACCTCTTACCAAAATATCTCGTTAAGATGGTTATCTGAGGAATTTTGGCAGCCGTAAGGTGGCTGTACATGTTTGAAAATTTAGCCCAGCATCCTTTGTCGTATGTCAGACTTTATTGCAGTATCTTGAAGAGCCTTGTAAAAATATGTACTACTTTATTTCCCCTGAAAAACATTTTTTTTTTTGTTTAGGATCTGTCTCTAAAAAAATGATTTCACAAATGGTCCTTATTTTAAACAAAAGGTATCCAGTATTTACAAGTACCCTGTGGTACAGATTTTTGAAAAGGCATGGTGTCAGAGTCTTGCATAATGACAGGTTTCAGAGTAGAGCCGTGTTAGTCTGTAAAAAGAAAAGGAGTACTTGTGGCACCTTAGAGGCTAACAAATGTATTCGAGCATAAGCTTTCGTGAGCTACAGCTCACTTCATCGGATGCATACAGTGAAAATATAGTGGGGAGATTTTATATACACAGAGAACATGAAACAATGGATGTTACCATAGAGACTGTAACGAGTGAATATTAGAGATTCAGGAATTAAAGAAAAACATTTGTAATGATACCTTGAAAAGAATTAGGAAATGGAGTTTTTCTTTTTTTAAGAGACATTTAGTTCTCCCTTAAATTATTGTGGACCAAATTCTGCCTTCAGATGTGTGCACATCTATCATTTATTTCAGTCAGAATTACAGGCATCAGTTTATTATACTTTTTTCCTAGAGAGCTCTGCATGGCTTGTTGGATCATACATTAAAATCTAATGTATTGCATAGGGGCTCAATAACAAACTACGGTAGTTATCTTGGAAGCAGGTTTTTTTTCTCCTCTGAAGAGAAATTCCATTGCTTTACTCATTAAATTTCTTCATCAGACTTGCAAAATTGCTTTTTTGTTGTAAATTGCCCAGGTATGTATCCAATTTTTAATCAATCTCAAAGAAATGGACCACTTAAACCATTTCTAGTTTTTAAATGGATTTAATTTAACTGGAAGAAATTGCACTTCAATTTGGAAATATTAGTGTTTTGAGGCTATTTTTCCTGGTTATGTCTTAAACCTCTTCTGTATATGAAGAAGGTTCTTTGTGATTTATAGATAAATAACTTCCTTAAAGCTTGCAACATATTTGCAGTTGTGCTATTGTGTTTTACAAAAGGTCCACAAAGATTTTATATAATCAGTTACATAAATAGAAATACCACAGTGACAGAGGCCTTAGAAATACCTGAGATATATTATTATAGGTGATATTTTCTGATATATCTCACCCTTTTATTAAGAACTTCTAACTTAACATAACTGTTAGCTGATATGCTGTTGGGCCATCAGAAGGCCAAAGGACTACACAATAGCCCTTGGTATTTTCTGTGATGGAGTTAGGGAGAAAGGGTGTCTTTGCCCTCATCTCTAGTTATTTTTAATGCATTCCCTTTCCTGCCCCTTCTTCCAGTCATTTGAATGATTGTTTAAGATGAGGTACGCTGCACCTTAGCCTAATAAATTTTCATATGGCTTTAGTATTGGTCAGCCGCTCTACATAGTTGCTTCAGGCATCACACCTGAATGTGTTCTCTGTGACCAATTGTCTGCCTTGTGGAAGGTTATGACAATTTGAAGACAGTGTGTAAGCAGTTTGCACAAACAGTCCAGACCAGACACAACGTTATGTGTTATCCCAGAGCAATCCTCCTCTCCTGCCAACAAAATTAAACCTTAACTGCACATAAAACTGTTGTTGCCAGAATGCTATTTCTTCGTATATATTAATGAGCAAAAAAAGGCGGGAAAAAGAAAAGTTGGAGCTCAAGAATATAACGTATATACCCTGTAATTCTACCTTTTCCTCGTGAAAATAGGCTAGTCTGAAAATTGTTTTGAATGCTCTCTATGTACAAACATTTTGAGGTTATATACATTATCCTTACCAGCGTAACTGATATGGGTCACCACCTGAACCTGCAAAGCAATAAAAGCCTTTTCCACATTCCAAATACATTGTTTTGTCAGGCTTTTGGGGGATAAAGATCTATTCTGAATCTATTAATTTGAATTAATACAAAAATGAATATGGCTCAAATACACTGCAAACTTATCAGCAAGTTCCATGTAACTTAGTGGCATGCCGATGCTTGTGAGGCAAGGGTTTTGTGGGCCATGTTTGGAGTGTTTTATATTTGTGATTTCTGGCTTTTGAGGTTAAATTGAAAATACATGGAAAAATATCAGTCGGTCCACATAGAGTGGAATTTAACAAGCTTCTTCTCATCTCTGTGTGGCTTCTTTGTAATCCCAATCCTGACCAGTTTTGAGTAACTTCTAGTTAAGAAGGAGAATAAAACTGATGCAACAAGTAGAAATCTGGATGGTGCAACTACTATAATTTTAAAAACAAACAACCAAAAAAATCCCAACCTGATAACGTTAAATATTTCTTTCCAATCTACATTCATTTGTATCCAAACTCGAAGTATTGCCCAGTGATCAAAACCAACAATTGTAAACTCCCATTCCCATCCCTTCCCAAAAATACAAACACAATGAACTGCCAAGCTAGGGACATACAGTTTCAAATACTAAAACCACCAATAAACCACCAACCGTCTTCCTTCCAACAGTCTTTAGCTTAACCCTTAAACCAGATTCTCTTTACAGGTTGTTCTTTGGAGTAGACAGTACTTTCTAAAAGCATACAATGCACTCTCATTATTATGAAAGAAAAGCCTACGTCTTCCTTGATTTTATGTGACTACGCACAGTCTCCCAAAATGCTTATGGGGCCTGTTATAAATGTGGCTTCTAGTTTGGGGCGTTCTTTTTTTTCTAATAAAAAGACAACGGAAATCATTGACAGGCAGCTGTCACCATCTATTCTACATACTGTAAATGATCTAAATTTTTTTTGCATGTTCTTAGGCTAAGGTGGACATCTCTAATTCTATGAAAAAAGTAAAAGCAATGTTAGATTTTTCCAGAAGTACAAAAAACAGATGCATGAATCAAATAATAAAGTAACATAGAAAAGATCAAGCATGCTTTCTTCTTCTGTAGAGCAGACTGTGGTATGTGCCCTCAAGCTTTGATGACAGAGCAAAGTTTTCCTCCTTTATGCTGTAGCTAGAAATGTCATGTTTATCTGGGATAGGCTAACAAGGAGGCTGAAGTGACTCGTTTCCAGGCTTAGCATGGGCATATGTTGCTTAAATCAAAATAAAAGTAAGAGTAACAGTGACTTTTTCACATAATAGAATAAATATTGAAACATTTCTACATATTTTTCTGTTCTGTTGGAAATTAGAAAACAAAATAACCTGGAATAATTGTTCAGGGAAGAACTCTTCAGCAGCAGTGACTGTGACTCTCTGTAGGTTTGAAAATGAGCAGGGGCCATCTGTTGTATTTGGTTAGAAATAATGAATTTATTCAAAACCAATCCAATATTAGTGGTTTACAGTTTAAGTCAAACTTTTAATGTGCTTGGTTTGCTTTTCCTTGAGGAGAGACTGTGAAAGAGATCCTCTCTCCCCCTCATCTTGGCCCCCAGTAGAATATAAATGCAGTTTATACACTGCATGTATTAAAGGGTACCCATTTGTGCCACCCTGGCTTTTAGGATGATTATATCCCTAACACATGGTACAGGCTTCCCTTCAGCTATGTAGACATGCTTCTGTTTTTTTCTTTAAATTGAATAAGTCCAGGTGAGAGAGAAGACAGTTTAAATCACAGGGAAAAAGTTTTGTAAAGTGAAGCTAGTTTTGCATCCTGAAAAATGTTTGAAATCCCTGCAATGTCCAGAATGTTTTGCTTAGCATGTCAGGCATGTAGCTCATGTGATATGCTATTTGTGTTGCTCATTTGAGAGCATCTTTTGTTTTGCCCAGACGTGAGGTAGAATTACACAAGAAAACGAGATAATTGCTGGAAAGCAATAGTAACTTTCACCTGGAGTGTTTAAAATGTGTGGGGAGGACAATATTATTACTTTTCCTTCTTATAGCTGATCGACTGTATCAGTCATTGTTTGTGTTCTAGCAAGGCTTCTAACAGTAAGCCTTCAGCAGTTGTTCAGAATTCAGGGATATATGTGCTCGTTGGTTTGGGCTACTGATCATTCTGTATTCTCCATTCACTGCACTGGCTGCCTCTAAACTGATGATTTGACTTTAAATTGGTTTCCTTAAGAACTAGGTTAAATTATCTTCTATTATTGAGGCTTATGAGATTCCAGGACCCCCATTCAACTCTTAGTATTTACATTTGTAATCACTTCAGTGGATGGTGTTGGAGAGGGGAAGAAACCAGGTCAAGCCCTCTAGTACGATGAATCAGTAGCTCAAAACTTTGGGATTCTTATGCACATTTATGTAAGTAGAACTTGATCCAGAACAAGAAGGGGTGGGGCTTTCTTAAGGCATCCTGTGTTGCTTCTGAACTTATTAGTTCAAGGGTTTTTTTGTTTTGTTTTTTTGCTTTTAAATGATTCGAGGAAACCTTTGAGGGTGTAAATCGACCACAGAAGAGGTAATGTGTGTCCTATCATCAACCCTCAGGGATTCCACTAAGGAAGACAAATTTAATTTGCAATAAAAGGCTCAGTAGGAGTCTGGTAAAATATGGCTCTTACCTGGCCAACTCCTTCCTGTCCAGCAGTGCAGCCATGCAGAGGAGCACTTGTGAGTACTTTTGAGCAACTACAAAACCCTCTGAGTGGAATCATTGGAGCATGTTGCCCTCGGAGAATCAAGCCACCCACTTGCTGAGTCAAGAGAAATACATTGCACACCAGAATTTTGTTACTCCTACTTACCTAACATTTTTGTTCTGTTTTATTGAGAGGTAGCACAATGTTGTTCACTGGATTCAACTGGCACAGGCTTAGGAATTTTATATTTTAATGTGTTGTATGTGTGTGACTTTTTGCCTTTTAAACAGGATGCTTCTGTTTACATAGTGAAGCAAGATGTTTTGAACTATGAAGTTATGTCAGTGGTTTTTGAGCAGTTATTAAATGTGTCAGCATGACCACTGTAAACCTTGTCTACTGTGGTTTGCAAGTTACCTATAAAAAGCCCATTCTGTGTCTAAACATGCATCCCAAGTTCAACAGCATCTTCTAAAGATCATAGAATCCTAGAAATGTAGGTCTGGAAGGGAACTTGAGAAGTTAAGTTCAGCCTCCTGCTCTGACGTAGGACCAGATAAACCTAGACCATCCCTTACCAGTATTTGTCCAACCATTTTTTAAAAACCTCCAGTGTTTGGTATTTCACAGCCTCCCTTGGAAGCCTATTCCAGATCTTAACTACCCTTCTAGTTAGAAAGATTTTTCCTAATATCCGTTGATGCAGGTTAAGCCCTTTATCATAGAATCATAGAATATCAGGGTTGGAAGGGACCTCAGGAGGTCATCTAGTTCAACCCCCTGCTCAAAGCAGGACCAATCCCCAGCTAAATCAAATTTACTTTCCTGATGTTGTCCTTCCCCACTAAGTACAGGGCCTGTGCTTTCTTTTGGCATGTTGGTCAATATAAAAAGTATAAATGCAAAAAAAGTGTTTTTTAAGTTTTTTTTGTTTTGTTTTGTTTTCTCCTTTCTGCTGCATAACTCTGTCTCTGGAAGGAACGTTCCTCAGCGCAGCAGAAGGCTAGTGTAAATGCTCTGAGGCTGAGAGTTCCAAATGATCTACCCTGAAGGGGTGTATGGGGGGTGAGAAAAGGTCACTGGATCTGCTTTGTAAAAATCTGCTGTCAGGGAACATATATGTAGGAGCACAAAAGGACTCAACACTGCACCTCTGCATCTTGCACTCAGGTAGGGGCATGGATTCAGAACCACTCAACCCTCATTGAGTTCCTTCCTCCAAAACCTGTTTTTTCTGATTTTGTGCTTGGAGGAATAAACTGCGTCTCTATAGAAGCAATGGATAGCATATTGATTAGAAAGGTTATACAACACATCATCAGATCTCTTTGGGTTCAGTGAGGGTTGTTCATTGCCTTCCTGGAAAATTCTTCACCACCTCGTCTGCTAAATTCTTGAAACACTCCAACTCACACATGAATAGATTTAAGTTCCGTTAGGGCAAATATCCATTTTTACAAAATAATTATGTATTAACATGATTAAATTCACTATGGTCTTTCAGTTGGTGTTTTAAATTAGTATTTGTGTTAAAATATGTATTTACAAATAGTTGGTATTGTTAAAAAATATGTAGACTAAAATGCTTCACTCCAATATAGAGGACAAGTCCAAGTTCACCTGCCCCACTCCAAACCAACCATTGGCTTGTGTATGATGATGGGTGGTGGTGCCAGCAGTGGAGGTGGAGTTCAATCACCATGAAATAGTTGTGCCCCTAAGGGAAGCTACAGGGTTTGGATCCAATAGCCCAAAAGTAGTGTTTTAAACTACTATTGGAAACCTTGAGTCATCCTTAACACTCCTGTTGTCACCTTTCCTTTTCTTATTCGTATGAGTTTAAGGGCGTATAATTATATGCTTTTTACCTTAAAATGTCTTAGCTTTTGGCTCGTTCTCTCTCAAATGTAATGTTGTTTAAATATACAATTACTTTGTATTTAATATGTAATTCAGCTTCACAAGATTCTCAAAAATATGTTTCTGTTTACAGAAACATGTTCCAATACCTGTTTGAAAAAAAGTGTGACATTTTACCAGCTTAAATTTAGATTTCTCATGAATTTTATTCCTCTTATTTAAAATGTATAATACAGCAGTATTCAGAGGGCCCAGTCAGGACTGAGGACCCATTGTGTGGAGTGCTGTATAAATACACATGAAGACACAATCCCTTTCCTGAAGAATTTATTATCTATCACTTGTTGCAGTTTTATCTTTGCCACAGATTTCCAGTTAGAAATGACCCTTGTAGAATACACTGCTGGTTGGGTTTCCAAATCCCTTTTTTGGGAACATTTAAACAGTTGAGTTCTACCTCTAAACTATCAATAGGTGGCAGTGTTTAAAAAAGCATTAGTGTTACCTTTAGTTGAGGCATGAGGTTGCTAAACTGGTAACTGTTAAAGGTCAGTATTGCTACTATGTTATGAAGAGGAGATGGTCCAGAAGTTTGGGCTATAAAAAGACTTGGCCACATATTGCAGTGTGCAAGATCAGTTGTTCATGTAAACGTTTGTAAAATGTACCAGTTGCTTCATGTCTGTCATTTGGATTACCCACCCGTCACAACTTTTGACCCTTCATTAAACCAAAGGAGCAGCTGTTTTTGCCATGATATTTCTAATGATAATCAAGACCACCATAAAATCAAAGAGACTTCTGATGTGATGTGGAATCAAATAGAAACTTCCCTAAAACTGAAAGGAATACGTCCAAGTAATGAAATAGAAGAACTTTTATTCTATTGCATAATGACAGGTTTCAGAATAACAGCCGTGTTAGTCTGTATTCGCAAAAAGAAAAGGAGTACTTGTGGCACCTTAGAGACTAACCAATTTATTTGAGCATGAGCTTTCGTGAGCTACAGCTCACTTCATCGGATGCATCCGATGAAGTGAGCTGTAGCTCACGAAAGCTTATGCTCAAATAAATTGGTTAGTCTCTAAGGTGCCACAAGTATTCCGTTTCTTTTATTCTATTGTATCCTTCCCAGTTCAAAGTGGTGCCTTTTTAGGGGACATATGAAAATCTGTAGGATGTTTGATTAACTACTGTAAAAAATGCAATCCTTCCAGCATGCACAATCAGCATGCCAACTGTGCACATTCACATGAATATTAAAGCCCTCTCTTCTGCTACAGAGTGGACTTTGGAGTGAGCCTGAAAAACTTGATATTGCAAGAGGATGTTAGGAGGCCAGAAGGTACTAAAGAGGATATATTTGTAAAACAGAGAATTCTTGGCTTCTAAGAATGATCTTCATAATTAAAACCAAATGTATGGTAAAACATGTTTCTTGCACTTGTCATAGTTATATCTCAGTGGAATCTTAGATACATTTCACTGCCCATAAGAGTGAGGGAAATTGTTCTGTGACCGTTTACAGATAGAACTGCAAAGACCGATAATGAATTATGTTCTGTTAAAAGTTGAATTAAAGTATATGACTGACTGTTGTCTATCACGGTAATTTTAGCTACATTCAATTATATAATGAAGCATTGTCAGGTTAGAAATACTACTGTTTAAAAGACTTATCTTTTAAATATTTTATAGAAGCTGAATGAAATTGAGTTAACTTATTCTTTCACTGGAGCCGGGTCCAAGACCCTTCTCAAACTAGATCAAGTTCAAAATCCCGGTCTGGATCTTATGTAGGCCTGTCTCTCCCGCTTTCCCTTTTTGCTGATGCTTGCTTTCCTATTTCACTCAGTTTGGACAATGAAAATAAGTTAGGTCGTGAGAACCAAAAATTAAAACTTTTGCAATGCTGCAATGTTTGTGTTGCCAAGACTGCATCAGAATCCTTAAATCCAAACAAAGAAAAACAGCTGTGTTTATTAAAATGTGAGTTATTAAAAATGTTTGAGAAGATATTTCTATTGGTTTGTTTTAAAAAGCTTTTCTAAAATGTACGTTTGGGTCTAGAACTACCTGACACTGTTCTGAGACTTTTCTTCAGCTTTAAATAATAAAAAAAAAAAATCATGAAAGTTGCATGATCTATAATAAAGAGAGTACATAAGAAACCTAATTCCTTCCCTCAGATTTGACTATATTAAATCAATGACAATCCATCAAAATAGCAATAAGCATTTTGGGAAAGGATTGAGGAAACTTGGACGTTGTTAATATTCAGTAAATATTTACGTAGATCATTGACAAATTCTGAATGTGAAATATTGAATCATAGTACTTCTGTTGCAGGGATCTCTGTGCTTTTACAGGGATGGGTAAGCATTATCATCCCCATTTACAGATGAGAACTCAAGGCATTGAGAGGCTAAATAGATTGCCCAAGGTCATGCAGAAAATCCACCGCAGCCAGAGTAGATCCTGGCTCTTGTGAATCAGGCCCCTATTCAGGAAGGTACTTAATCGTGTAATTTTAAGCATGTGAATAATCCTGTTGAAACAAATGGGATTACTCACAAGTTTGAAGTTATTCCCATGCTTAAGTATCTTCCTTGCACAGAGCCTGTCTGCTCTTCCATGCTGCTTTAAAATGGTAATGTACTATAAATGTGCTTATTGTAATAAAATATTTCTTCAATTATATTGGGTTTATTTTTATTCTGTGAAATATAATGCCTAGGACTTAACATAGTGTTAGTAAAATGATCTTTAATGTTTATTGGGCTTTAATGCTAGAAACCATTTATAAATAGTGAAATTTTATTCCATTCTGTACAAAATCAAGAGGTTAGGTTATCTAAATGCCTGCTGGAAATGGTGCGAGAGAATCCTGCATGAAAACAAATGGCACTGCTGACCCATCACATCTTTGCTTAACCTGTCAACAGTTTTATAAAGCAGAGGGAGTAGACTGCAGCACTCCTAAAAATGGTGCTGGAAACTAGTATTGGAAGACTTACCATTTGATTAATGGACATTTTGTAACCATTCATGCCACACTGTTTGTCAGATTCTTTTGCTTGCTTAGCAGAGCAAACTTGAGAGTTTAGCTGTTCAGTATTTGAGCCTGAGCAGATTTCTCTTCACACTGCCATAGTTTGACCACTTCTTTTCCCAAGCTATCCCAAAGTCATCTCCATGCTTTATTCTGCAATTAAAATAATAATCTTTTGTTGACATCGGTGGTGGTGATGTTGTATAGAAATGAATGATAGAAATCTAGTATTAGGATTTCACCACACAATCACCTACAGTAGGGAAGAAAAGACAGGCTTAGTAAGAGAAAAATGTTCAAAAATCATGCAGCAGTCATAGAAAAGAGAAAATGGCACTCAATAAAAGTGTAGTAAAAACTGTTATACTGTGAGCTTGAAAGGGGATGAGGGTAGGAAGAACAGAAGAAAACGGTACAAGAGAATAGTAGCAGTGTTGTATGCATTATTGTGAATTACAGTTCTAAATAAAGTTTGTAATTTAGAAAGAAATTAATCTGTTTCTTTTAAGATGCTTTTAAGCTTCTAGAGAGATGCATTTGAAAATTTGCATTCAAAACAACACTGTGATATCTACAGCTATTACATAGCAACAATCATCCTAGCATCTAAGCACGGACATTAATAATCAGACATGCCTCTTAGAGTGCAGTCTTCATACACAAATTATTTTCAAATTATTGTTTGTTTTTTCTTGTAATATCCACTGTGTGCCAGGTGCTTTCCAAAAATAAAAGAAGGCAAGGTCCCTGCCGAAAAGAGAATATTTTTTTTAAAAAAAGATAAAATATAGTGAAAGGGAAACAACAAATTAACGAGGTAGCCATGTTGTGACTGGCCACTTCCTGTTAACATACAGCTTTAACAACCCAATTTGTTTTGTGTTTAATAGGTCATCTTGAATTACCATGGTGTAAGGATCATTGTAGTCATTGTGATAGAGGGAGGTGTTCAGTAGCAACAAAGAAGGCATAGAGATGTTTGTGGAGTGGACAGATCTGTGGTGGCTTGAATCTTGGAACTTCCCCTCCCCCCCCTCCTCTGTTGATATTATCCACGCTCACCCATTTCTCACCACAAGACTATATTGTTCCATTCTCTCTTCACTGCACGAATACCTGTTTTACTTCTGTATGCTTATGCATTTCAGCTTTCCTTCCTCATCTCTGCAGTAATTTTGCCTATATGACTGTCTGTTCTGATCTACTAAGTGTTTTATATAAGAACAGCCATGCTGGGTCAGATCAATCAAACATCTAGCTCAGTATCCTGTCTTCTGACAGTGACCAATACCAGGTGTTTCAGAGGGAATGAACAGGGCAATTATCAAGTAATCTATTCCCTGTCATCTGCTCCAGCTTCTGGCAGTTGTAGGCTTAGGATGTCCAGGGCATGGGCCGCCATCCCTGATCATCTTGGCTAATACCCTTTGATGGAGCTGTCAGGATTCCTTCCCCTTTCTGAACTCTAGGGTACAAATGTGGGGACCTGCGTGAAAGACCCCCTTAGCTTATTCTTACCAGCTTAGGTTAAAAACTTCCCCAAGGTACAAACTTTGCCTTGTCCTTGAACCCTATGCTGCCACCACCAAACGTTTTAAACAAAGAACAGGGAAAGAGCCCACTTGGAGACGTCTTCCCCCAAAATATCCCCCCAAACCCTACACACCCCCTTTCCTGAGGAGGCTTGAGAATAATATGCTAACCAATTGGTTGCAAAATCATCAAAGACCCAAACCCCTGGATCTTGGAACAATGGAAAAACCAGTCAGGTTCTTAAAAGAAAGGTAAAAATTATCTGTAAAAGCAGGATGAAAATACTTTACAGGGTATTCAGATTCAAAACACAGAGGATCCCCCTCTGGGCAAAACCTTAAAGTTACAGAAAACAGGAATAAACCTCCCCCTTAACACAGGGAAAATTCACATAAACGAAAGATAAACTAATCCGCCTTGCCTGGCTTACCTATATTGGTTGCAATATTGGAGACTTGGATTAGGATGGGTTGGAGAAGATGGATTTCTGTCTGGCCTCTCTGTCCCAAGAGAGGACAACCACGTAAACAAAAAGCACAAACAAAAGCCTTCTCCCCCCTCCAAGATTTGAAAGTATCTTGTCCCCTTATTGGTCCTTTGGGTCAGGTGCCAGTCAGGTTAGCTGAGCTTCTTAACCCTTTACAGGTAACAGGATGTTGCCTCTGGCCAGGAGGGATTTTATAGCACTGTATACAGAAAGGTGGTTACCCTTCCCTTTATATTTATGACAGGAGCTATCCTCCATGAACTTACCTAATTCTTTTTTGAACCCAGTTATACTTTTGGCTTTCACAGCATCCTTGAATTCCACAGGTTGACTGTGTATTGTGTGAAGAAGTACTTCCCTTTGTTTTAAACCTGTTGCCTATTTATTTCACTGGGTGACTCAGGGTTCTTGTGTTATGTGAAGGGGTAAATAACATTTTCTCCACACTATTCATGATATTGTAGACCTCTATCGTATCCCCCCTTAGTAGTTTCTTTTCCAAGCTGAACAGTCCCAGTTTATACACCCCTAATCATCTTTGTTGCCCTTCTCTGTACCTTTTCCAATTCTATTCTATATTTTTTGAGATGGGGTGCCTGCATGCAGTACTCAACGTTTGGGTGCATCACAAATTTATACAATAGCATTATGATTAGGGCTGACAATTAATTGCAGTTAACTCACGCAATTAACTCAAATTAATTGCAGTTGATTGCAGTTTTAATTGCACTGTTAGACAATGGAATACTAATTGAAATTTATTAAACATTTTTGGATGTTCTACATTTTCAAATATATTGATTTCAATTACAACACAGCACACACAATGTACAGTTCTCACTTTATATTTTATTACAAATATTTTCACTGTAAAAATGATAAACAAATTAAATGGTATTTTTCAGTTCACCTCATACAAGTACCATAGTGCAATCTCTTTATCATGAAAGGGCAACTTACAAATGTAGATTTTTTTAGTGGGACTTGTGCTGCTAAATCCCCATGTGTTGCTCTGAAAATGTGGCCTAGCAGTAGCTGCACCTGCAATGGATTGTTGCTATTGCTGAGGTAAAGTGACAGGCACTGGATCCACCACAAAGTGTCTCTCTCAAAAGACTAAGAATTTCACACCCTCAATTAAAGGGGCAGATATCCTTCTCATATCCACTAAAGTCAGTTCAGTGTTATCTGGCTTGAACCACAGCTAGCTAGCCCTGGTCTGTGCCCCAGTTTCAAGCAGACACTGAATAAGTCATTCAGTCTAGCCTCTAAAGTAAATTTACTTAAGTTACTGTTCTTATTTTCAGGGTAGGTTGTCCTGCTAGTTACAATTAAGACAGATAATTCAATTGCTCTTTACGGTAAAGTAACAATGGTTCAAATACTTAAAAATTGGACCTGGAGAACTGTATTTTTGTGTTGTTAATGCTCTCATTACTTAGAAAAAAGTGTAAACTGTCATACAGTGTCTCGTCTGTTTTAAAGTGGAGTTTCAAAGGCGAGGAAAATTATTCTATCAACTCAGTCTAAGTGGAAAAGAACAATAGGAGATGAATCAAAAGTGTAGTACTATATTAAGCTATTCTGTTGGTAACCCTCAGGCATTAGTTTGCCTCAATTTACTTTTATGAAACCAGATTTAGGTATACATTTTCTGCAAAATATTTGTGGAATTATGTTAGTCTGTATTTATTATATATGGGCTAAAGCAGATCTATTTTTGAACAAATGGTAACCTCCCTCTAATATTTCATGGATCTTTCCAATTCCACAAATGATTTGGGAAAGAGATGATGCTTAGACATGTAACTTATTTGTCTTGTTGATGTACAAGAGATTTGGTGGTGGCAGAACAGACCTGCTGTAACCTGAGAGAAATCACATCACCTTACTGTTGGAAAGAGATTTAGTTCTCAGTTAATTTTTTTCTCTTGGTAAGGAAATCAAAGACTTATTGAATTCTGTTCCTTTGCTTAATTAGATTTTGTTATGCTCTGGAACAAAGCTAATTATAAGGCATGAATCACCATTATGGTTAATAATCAGTCAGATTGGATGTTTAATCTCAAAGCACTTTCAAATGAAATCCAAAGGCTTCAGTAATAGCAGTGGTTAATTTGGGGTACTGAAAAATTTCAGAGTGGAGTTTGTGCTACATGGTGGAAGTGAAGGTGCCTAATGGTAATGAACAGTTTGATTCAGAAATTTGTTCTACTAGGGTCCTAAAAGGAAGAGTTAAGTCTGAATATTTTCTTGTAGGTCAGTTAATTTGGCATGTCCCCTGTAACTCCTGTCATTTCCAAATGCCACAATTGACTTTCCTGAAGTCTGCGCTTCTTGTGTTCACCCCCAAGGCACTGTCTTTGGTGAGAGAAATTTTCCATGTGTCTTAATCTCTTGATTTCAATCTTCCTCTTCCACACCTCTGTTTATCTCTTACCTCTTCTCTCTTCTTACCCCCAACCTCTTTGTCCACAAATTGCTTCTAGTATTTAATACAATTATTACTAACAGTTATTCCAGGTAAGACAGTGGACCACGCTATTCTGGGGAATAAAATCTACAAAGTATCAGGCTGGGAATGTGTGACGAAGGCTCAGTCTTGCAGCCTGAAATGAACTTTCTGTTGTATGTAATTAATTGAGAGAGTTTTTATTGTATAAAGCTTCATTTTCAGTGGAAAAGTCTGTATTGTAGTAATAAAGTTAAAACACACTCTTAAGTTTCCAGTCCAAGACAGATAGAAGCAAAACAGGAAATCCAGTGGAAATGGAGTGAGGAGGCCACACAGAGAAGTAATATAGCCACGTCAGAGCATCCTCCCCTTCCCCTTCCCCGCACCCCAAACACACACAGAGCCATCTCTCTTCCTTCTCTTTCAACACAGGAATTCAGCTCCATGTGAATGAGGACATAACTAAATGGAAGGGAGGTAGAGCAGTTGTTAGCTGACTCTGACTTTCTCCAACCCCACCCCACCCCTCAAATCCAACCAACTAACAAGAGTTTTATCTTATACCAATAAGAATTCAGGTGTTGGAAAAGCCAGATGCCTTGGGTATCTGAGTGAGTACAACCCACAGAGGGTAGGGATGCACACTTTCAGGTTTGATCCTTGTGTCCATTTGTTGTTACTGTCCTTTCTTGATCCAGTGGCAGGTTGCTATTTATGTAGGCAATGCTGTCTCTGTCATTTCTCTCCTTTTTTCCCCATGTTGCTCTATACTAGTGGCTCTCAACCTTTCCAGACTACTCTACCCCTTTCAGGAGTCTGATTTGTCTTGTTTACCCCAGGTTTCACCTCACTTAAAAACTACTTGCTTACAAAATCAGATTTAAAAACACAAAAGTGTCACAGCACACTATTACTGAAAAATTACTTGCTTACTTATTTTTACCATATAATTATAAAATAAATAAATTGGAATATACATATTGTACTTACATTTCAGCGTATAGTGTATATAGAGCAGGATAAACAATTCATTGTATGAAATTTTAGTTTGCACTGACTTTGCTAGTGCTTTTTATGTAGCGTGTTGTAAAACGAGGGAAATATCTAGATGAACTGATGTACCCCATTTACCCAACTTGGGCTGCATAGCATGAACAGGAAACAGATTAGCTAACACTATTCTGAGAGGTACTTACCACCACTTTCCTTTTTTTCCTGACCACCAGTGGAAGGGCCAGAACCAATAGCAGCACAGCAACTGAGCTGACCTTGCTGCTAGTTGGGTTAAGGACCCTTATATAAGCACAGAGAGAGAGAACCCCCTCATGCAGCTTGCCCAGTGATTCATGTAGCTTGGGTCTGGGTTTCCTGCAAGTCCCTAACCTTTATATCCTCACCAGCCCTGTGCTAAAGGGGAGAGGATGAGGCCGTTGTAGAGATCCAAAAACCATGCATGTTTTTCAGTGTGTCTGTCTGCACTTTTTTATTCAAGATGAGAAAAGAGGAATTGCTACTTTATATTTCCAAAGCATCTGTCAAACTGGATAATGTAGGAGCCTTTCCTTTCACCACTGGAAGATAGCCATCTCTGTGGGTGGAATGTGGGAGATGTTTAAGAGTGAAAAGCAACCTCACACAAGTTTAGGACAAGGTATGAAGTCTGTTGTATTGTGCAGTTTAAAATGCAAGCAGAATGTAATTTGCCCAAATGTCTATTTGGGTAAATTATGAAATACTGAGATTAACTTGCCTACTCTGTGAAAAATGCCATGGGATATTCAGTAACCGCAGGTGTTCAGGCCTTCAATTTTATATCCATGTGAAAAATGGCACCTCCAGTACCATGTGGAGAGTATTCGTCTGTTAGAGACTCGGAAGGAAGAGTGACAACTATTAAGTCAAAAATGACATGTCACGCAGCTGTCTGTTTGAGGTCTCCCATCTAAGTTATGGCCTGAAATGATATGGCTGCAGGCACCGTACACAGATAGTGCATATGTCTAGTTGGAGTTCCAAGGTTTAAATGTTACACCTTTATTGACTAGGCAACATATTAGAGAGAAAGGAAGGGGAGTGAAGAAAAAAGTGAAGTTTCCCGCAATTAGAAAATATCTCTTGGGAAATCTAGGTATTGCCAGTCATGTATTTGATTCTTTTCTTTTTACAGATGACTAGATTTTACTGTCACCACAAGAATGTATTGTAAAGTAACAGACTAGAACTAATTATATCCCATAGACTTTTTAAAAAGTTAAAGTATGATGTGTGTGCTCAATTTTTTTCTGAGACCAGCCAAGTGAATTAGCAGCAGAGCAACAATTTGCTACTTGGTTACCAGGGTGCAGGAGCATTTTAGGAAATCTAATTCTTGTGGATGTGCAGCTCATGGGAAGAAAAAAGCAAGCACAGAGCAAGATTTATAGTTTGCCACTCTTTCAAGATGGGCTGTTGCGAGCCAATTTACAGAATAGCTTTGGAGGTGGTCTCTGAGGCTAGTTGGTTGGCCAAAGCATGAGTTCAGCAATTCTGGATCTGTAATAGAAATAAAAAATACAAGGGAGCAGATCCTCAGCCGGGGATCTGCCCCAGAGTGTGAGTCTAGAGAATCTGATGTAAATCTGTTGTAGTTAACTTTGTGTTGTGGAAGGGATTAAACCCATATTTTGAGAGGGAGCCTACTGTTTATTTTTTTTAATCGTCTATTTATCTAGCACGAATATAATACATAAGGATTTTTTGAAATGTTAGTTTCTTTTCCTGAATAAGAGGACAGAGAAGCTGAAATGTGATGAATACCTAGTTCATTGTAAGCCAGTTTGTACCCTTGCACTTGTCACAAGTCCCCACATCCCTCTATGTCAATAATCTCAATCATGAAAGCTGGAGTTATTTCTTCAGAAATAACGCAAAACTGAAAAAAAAATCACTGAGTCCTCTCCAGCTTGAAGAATAAGATTCCTGAGTTTGTGTCTGAACCTGGATCTCCATGAGTGGTGATTCAGATTTCTGCTTAAAACCAGTTCTACAACATTTTCACAGATGCTCTTTTGAAGCTTTTAAAATCAAGCCTACATGAGGTTTTTTCCCAATATAATTTATCAAATTTCAGCTTGGGCAAGAAAGTATCTTATAACAACACACAAGTGGAAGAAAATTAGCACTGTGTATTTATTTTTAGTGAATATTAAAGCTGCAGTCCTGGGAAACTGATCACATGATCTCTCCCCCCCCCCCCCCCCCCCCAGTTTCTTAACAGTTTTTGATTAGTCTTCTCAGGGTTGAGGCACCATTTTGGGGGCTGTTGAGATCTGCTGAGAATCTTTAATGCGACCAGAGCTTAATCTTCCCTCTGAAGTTACAGGATGGTTTGGAAATGCTGTAATTGAGAAATGCCCTTACTTCCTTAGTTAAAGTTAGGCAGTGAGCTATGAGCATATAATTGTGTTGTATACAAAGGGTCCAGTATTGTAATAGGATTTAGCAGAAGTTCAATGTGTCAGAAAGTGGAATTACACAGGATGGTGGGCTGGGGGCCAGAGAGTGAATGGATTTTTATAAAATGTTGAGGGGGAGATTTGTCATAAAGTACATTATGAATATTCTCAACATTAACACTTGTTTTGTTGAAATGACTGGTGCGTTTTAAAAGTTTGAATCGGAATGATTGATGATGATAAAGTCATAACTGAGGACTTTAAAGGGCTTTTAAATAAATAAATGAATAAATGGTTGTGTTATGTAACTTCTGTTTTGTGTGTGAATTTTTTGGTACACAGCTCCTCCCACCCCGACCCCCCAATTGCTGATTGTGAAGTTGCTGCATTTTAAGCAATTGTCATTTGTCTTCTTGCTGGGGAGGAGAGAAGATTGTATTTGTCCAGTTTTGTAAGGTCTATTTGTTGTCTTGTTTTTAAATGGCATTAATTATCTCCTGGCCTCTTATTGTTCCAGGTGACGAGCATAATCTGCAGTATTGAAGCATGAGTACTGATGCCAGTCAGGGGGTGATCACCACCCCTCCCCCTCCCAGCATGCCTCACAAAGAGAGGTATTTTGACCGCATCAATGAAAATGACCCAGAGTACATCCGTGAGAGAAACATGTCTCCTGATCTGAGACAAGACTTCAACATGATGGAGCAAAGGAAGAGGGTCACTCAGATACTGCAGAGTCCCGTGAGTAGGATTAAGGAAACAAAAGATTCCCCCTCTCCCCCCCCTCCAGAGATTAACTCAAAAACAAAACAGCACAAAACAGAATTTGAGACTGAATCACAGCTAGAGGGCCATGAAGCTTTTCATAAGAACAATCAGTAAACACTTAGGTTATACAACATTTTGTTTGCATAGTTTTAGTGTATGAACAAACTGCCCATTACTGGTTTTCAAATGATGTTTTCATGGTGTAATGCTTCATTAAAGAAGTACAAAAGTAGCTAGCCAGCTACAAGGCACTTGATTAAAACTTAAAAGCAGGGAAGAGAGTGACAGAGTCACTGGCCAAATGTGGACAAACTAAGACATTTATACGCAGATCTGCATTCCAATTTTATTTTGAATATTTGACTTATCAGTTGTATCAGCAACACTCTTACCTTTAAAAAAAGTTTTTTTAAATTGTGCTTTCGAGGTGTGTTTAAAAGCTAAATTGTTCTTTGGGTACTTGGAAGGAGTAATGGTGCATACTTTACACCACCAGCATTCATGTACACCTCATGTAAATTCAGCACTTGTACAACTGGCATATAGGTCTGTTAATTCCATCAAGAGTCCTGGGGGGAGGGGGGGGAAGGTCTCCATAACCCCTTGATGGAGTTAGTCTTAATTTATGTTCTGTTTGGCATTAATCTATTGAGTACTCTTGAAAATCCATGGCATGTCTAAAAATAGTAGAGGTGTCAAAAATATTCTGAAGCAATTTTTCTCTTTTGAATTAGTTTTGTTTTCAAATTTTCTTTTCTCATCTGTTTTTCTATAATTTGGGAGGGGGGGTAGAATTTTAATTTGACATTTTCCATGCATAATAAGATTGCAAACAGTGGTTAGTAATCACCATATTATAAAGAGTACTTGTGGCACCTTAGAGACTAACAAATTTATTAGAGCATAAGCTTTTGTGAGCTACAGCTCACTTCATCAGATGCATTCTTCTTTTTGCGAATACAGACTAACCATGCTGCTACTCTGAAACCCACCATATTATAGACACTCATGAATAATAGGATTGTTCACTAAAATGTTACCTTGGAGTGCTTTTCAGATTCTGCATATAGATTTGAATCTAAATGTTCAAACCCCATGACTCAGGAATTTATTATGTTCAAGTAACTTTGTGCAACTTTAATTTTGCAACCAAACTATTCAGTGTTCAGGAAATACTCTAAGGGAGTAATGCATAATCATACTAAGTTGTTAGAAAAATAATTCAGTTCTCAAAGATAATGATTGGACTCTGACCTATACTACTAAACTATTCACAAAGGAGGGGAAGTGGATATCCCAAATTCTTAAAACAATCAGAACAAACTCACCAAATTTTCAGCTGATTGAGAGGGATAAAATGAGATTGCAATAAATTACACTGGGCCAACATGGTTTCTTACAGTGTTCTTTCATTAATTTAAATGCAGAAAAAGTGCTGAATTTCATAGGCACAACTAACCTTAGCCTTATTGGATGAAAGATTGTTTTCCAATTTGCCAAATGTAATCAACTCCTGTTTATTGTGATCATGCTACTTTTGATATGCAAGGTCAGCCTGAGGATTTAGGGAGGGTGGGAGAGATGGTACTCCCAAATTTAGCTGACTTGTTTAATAGAAAATTGGAAGACACAGGAACCTAGAGGTTACTATCTGCCTCCTGGTGTGGGAGAAGCTGAGCCCACTGCTTGTGCCAGGGACCATTTATAGATGCCAGTATTTTAAAAGTTGGCCAAATAAGCTAGGTGCTGGAGGCTGCTAGGCCTTGAGATGCTGAAGAAGAAAACTATAGCTGTGTGTGCTCAGTGTCTGACAATCTAGTAAAAAATGAGAAGCTGTGCTTGACCTACAGACATCTGTCAGACCTGAATCCCCTTTCCCGCTTCTCTGTTTCATTGTTGAAATGGAGAATATTTAGAGATCTCTGCTACAATTCCTTCTCTGATGGAATAAACAATTTTTAATATAGTGTCCAGAGGAGAGAATGTCCTTAAAGCAAATCTCTTCACAGATTTAGGGACAGTGATGGAATTAAGTTTCTCCATGGCTGTATCAAGTGGATTACTTGAGATTTAGCTTCAGTTTCTTTTGGGTCAGAAATGAAAATGACGTGGCCCCTTGTGAACGCTTTGTGTCACAAAAATACCAGAAAACTTCTGTTCTATTGCCAATCTGCTCAGTATAGGTCCGAGGTTGGAATGTCCTGGGTATTGCAGGTGGTGTTTTTGAGATACACTGGAAGAGTTATCTTATGCAAGAAGCTTGCAAGGGCATTCCTGTATTTTGTCTGTCTGGTGTCTCTGGGTTATTCCTTTTTGTAAGTACTAAATTCTTTTTAGGAATTTAGAAAAATGAGAAAATATATATATATATATATTTTTTTTAAAAAAGGCTTCTTTGCTGGTAATGTTTTAAGCCAATTCTAGCATGTGAAGCAATTAAAATATATTCGGGTTAGAGAAATGTAGTCTTTAACTATGAAATGCATGTAGGGAGAAATTGTCTTCCTTTCCTTTAAAATATAAAGCTTATGTGCGCAGGATTGGGTTGTCCAGACATCCCTGCTCTTTGTGGGGGAGGAATTTTGGATTGAAACACTAACTAAAGGTGACAAGATGATAATGTAGGCCGTGCTGGTAGAATCTCTTATGCAAAACACTACAAAGTACAAGGGAGCTCAGTTATTCAGATTTTATGTTCAGTACCAAGAAATCTCTTACTGCTTCTAATTGGAGAATCCAAATAATTTAGTAAGAAAGCAAATTAGAAAATGTTTCAGAATCTGCTAAGGATGTAAGTTTTTTGGGAATGATGCAGTCACCGCCGCAATGTTTTGTACAACACCTGATATATAAGGACTCGAATTTTGATAGGAATCTTTGGATGGCATTGCAGTGGCAGAACTAACAAAAGGGGCCTATCCAGTTGTCATCTTCTCTGAGGCTTCTTTCTTCTAGGCATACCATTAATTCTTAGACGAAGATAATCATTTAATACTGCAGGTTTATGCCAATGTTTGACAGAGGCTAGAAACCTGTAGAAAATAGTGACTCATGACATTCATTGGCGTAGGTGCAATGTGCCCAGCCATATAATGGCGTCGTCATCAGCCAGGTGGAGAACCGGTAGCCCACCACTGAAAATAAGTCAGTGCGCACTCGACAGTGATATGCAACGTAGTCTGATGTTGACCGCAGCTGCATCATGGGTCATTAGAAAAACCCCATTTAAAGAGACTGGCTGCACAGTTGCTCTGTCCTGTTCGAAACTGGTTCAGAGATGACCACAGTTTCTTGGCCGGCCAAAACCTGGCAGACAGATGGTTGGGCCAGTGATGAGAGAGTGATTAATGACTGTCGTTGACCATTAATTGCGCCAAGCAGATTCCAACGTCATGTCCTGTGGTGGAATAAATGACCATAAAAGACTTCTAGAAGTCAGGCAAGTTGGTGGGTGGTTGAAGAGGTCTGATATGACATTACTTGCCATGTTAACCAATGCCATTCCTGCTTAGTGAAAGACGCACCAGATATTCAGCATTCCTTTGAAGCGCTCTGCCTGTGTGCTTGAGGCATTATTACACCAACATTGGATGCAGCCAGCCTCACAAGCTGCAATCTGATATTCAATTTCCAGTTTCTAAGTAAAACAATTTAGAAGCTACTGAAAAGCCATCCTTATTACACCTGCCTTTTCTCAGTGTCCTGCACCCATCCTGATCCAGTTTTAGATCAGGAGATAGCACAGAAACAGATTGATTATGCTTCTGGATAATCTCTACTTGGCCATAAACAATGAAAAAAACATCCTTCCTTATTCTGCAGGATCTTTGCAGCTGGTGATGCTGTTTTATTTCTGAACTGGGAGGAGTGAACAGCAGTTTGCTGAGAGAGTTCTTCTGCACCTCATCTTCTGTAGCTCTCATCCATTCTCTTCCCCCATTCTAGTCAAACCTCTAAGTGAGACTGTCGGACACCAATGGCTTAAATATGCAGTTGACACACAGCAAAGTGTCAGATGTCAACACCGTTCCCCAGATATCATAGTGCCTGAATGATATTCTCTTTGGGATGAAGAACCCCGGCTGAATTTAAACCCAGGCAAGATTGAGCTGATGCTAATGAGTAGTCTGAAATGTTTGTCTACATGCCCCACCTTCTTCAAAATGCTACACAGTCTACAAGTCCACCTGTATTCCTCATTATACGGAGTACCCAAACAGCAATAGCAACAAGAATTGTCATCTTACACTTTTGTTTTGCCAAGAGACTATGCCCCATCCTATCAGATCAGACTTGGCCATATATATCCAGGCAAGATTAATGCACTTTACTGGGAATAAAACCACAGACTAAAGAAAGTAAGTGGTGTAGAATATACTGACTCACAAGGGTGCTGTTAGTATATTGCTCCAGCTACTGCCTTGGCTTGCCGTTACATATTGGATTGGGTGTAAAGTCTTGGTATTTGATTTTGAGAACTCTCAAATAGACAGGACCCAGGATATCTCAGAAACCACTTCCCCCTCCATGGTAGCTGCAATCCTGAGAAACAATAGATTTCTCAATGGCCAGGTTGATACTAGTGAGAGCTGAATTCAGAGTCTTCTAACACACAGCTGTGACCTCCCTACCACAAGAATTAGGAACAACCAGAAAAGTGTTTTCTTCAGAAAAAAATGCAAAACACAGCTCTTTGCCACTGCTTTTCCACCCATGAACAGTTTAAAATTTTCTTCCCATTTTTAAAGTAGAGGAGTTGAGAAAATTGTAGCTTTGTGTAGGTAACCCATTTGGAGTGTTGTAAAATTCTAAGATTCTTATGTGACAATCATGAAATAAACACATACGCAGCTATCTAGGAAGGCTAGCATGCTGCAGTTGGCAGTCTCAGGTCAAAATTATTAATCCATATTTGCTAAAGATTGACACTTGTTGACGCTACATGGAAGAATGTTTGGAAATTTGGAAGGTTGAAATTTGGAAGGAAGAACTTTAAATTAAGAACCCCCAGAACAATGAAAGCTCCTCCACAAGCTTCCACTAGTTTATACTGCTTTAAAATGGAGAACATCTGCAAAGTTGTAGACCAGGAAATAGGATCATAGTATCCTTAGGAGACATTTCAAACTACTTGGTAGCTGTTTGTTTATGGTCTACAACTCAGAGGTTTTGGGGGTACGAGTGGTGACCGTATAAGCCATGTGCACTCCGCAAGATTATTTAAGGCCTTGAACGTTACCCGCTGCTACCTATTTGTAACTTTCTTATGCCTTTCAATCAGCTAGGTCTCAGTACCCTACTAGCACCTCACGGTACTACTGACAAACTCTTAATCTAAAACTGTTTGAACCTATTCCAACAGTACCTACAAATTTAACATTAGAAGGTTCAAATAATCTCAGTGTCATTAATTATAAAACTGCCAGGACTCTGTGCTTGTTTGAAACTGCATCTTTATACCGAAACAGATTTTATTGCTTTGTGTTGTATGTGACAGCAGCTCTCATCTATATTACATTAAAAAAAAAAAGTTGGGGAAAAAAACTTTTGAAGCTGAAGAGTCAAGTACTCATAAATTAGGGAAATCCAGAATCAAGGCTGCCTGTAGAAGATTAATTTGATCCCCTTGTGCACATACATTATAATTACAGCATTGCGTACTATTTTTCCCATAACACACCTTCTTCATTCAATTTTTTTTTTCATTCAGTCTGTTGCCTCAAGCCTTATTTAATACACACCATCCAGCTTCTGCACTGAATACAAAATATATTCATTTTCTTTTGGGTGTTTCTGCGGCGCGCTCATAATATTTTGACTGCTTCACAAACAATAATGAATTCATCTTCACAGCACACCTGTAAGAGTAGGTGGTATTAATGTTGTCTTCATTTTACTATTGGGAAATTGAGGCACAGAGATTAAAGCTAAATTTTTGAGACCCCAACTTGAAATGCCTAGGATTTTCAGGGTATATAACATCTTTATTGTATAATGGAGTATACTGTGTATTTTACATAACTGTGTTTGAAGAAAAGCTGAAAATTTGAAGAAAGTACTGTCTATGGGAGCTAAGATAGGTGGAATGTACATGTAGATGTATTTGGAGAGATTTGGTCTTCCGTTGAGATGATATGAAGTATTTAAAATACTTAAGGCTTATTATAAAATGTTACCCCGATGATTTGGTTGAGGTCATTTCAGAGACCAGAACTAGAGGATATTTTAAAATTAGTATTATACAAAGGTTGTGAGGAATAAATGGAATGAAGGGATTTCCAGGTGAGGAGATGAGTCTAGTAGTAGCAGTATTGTATGTAAGCATAACATTGTAGGACTGTATGCAATTTAATAAGTTAGTGGGGTTTTGTGTTTAGGAGTAGCCAAAAACTGTTCTTGTTGTCAGTCAAGATTTTGCTGATCTGTTTGCTTTTCTCTTAGCTATTTTAAATCAGCCCACGAAGTTTGTTTGTGGGATTTTGCTTTAATTTTATATTGGATATAAAGAGCAGTTATCAAAACATTCCAGATCTGAAGGGCTTGCAGCCTGATTCTGGTCCTGTGCTACTATTATATAACTAATCCAATTTTAGTCCATCTGTACTGCCAGGGCCTGCCTTTCTCACATGTGTAAAAGTGAAAAACCTGTTGTGTGCTTGTATCCTCCTCCCCTCCCTGCCAGCATTGTGGCCAAGGAATGGAGGCAGAAATGGCAGTCCCATCCACCAGCCAGTCAGCCCCAAAATGCTGGACAAGCTGTTTTATTTCATAAAGAACAATGTCTCAGTTTTGAAAGTAACTGACCATGAAAGCCTTGGTAATTGTGTAGCAAGGATTACCCAGTCTGGTTTTGGGCCCTGCCGCTGCCTCAGTTTACTTTGTCTTGAATCAAACCACCACACCTGGTGTTTTCACAATTCCAATCACCTTACAGGTTTGGTTTGTTATCATAAAATAGTAGTCAAAGCCTTCCAGCCCTCTTCCCTGGACTCAGTTAGACCTCTCAGTTGATAATGGGCTTCAGCATCCAAACAGCCCTACTTCTAGGCTCAAAGGTCTTTCAAGTCCTTTATCAGGGCTTCCCTTTGCTTAGAGCCCTCCCACCAGGCTCACAGTCCTTTGCAACTTTTCTAGCTAGAGCTTCTCATCCAGGAGGCTCCTGCTTTCTGTAGGTCCCTCAGCTGAAGCTTATCCCTCAACAGGCTCCCATTCTTAGGGGGTCTCTCCCAAACCTTTTGCCTGGGAGCTCTGAAGAATTGTCTGCTGAAAAAAAGACCGGGCAGATGACCTGGCGTCTAGTCATATGCTCCCACCACATAGCTCTTGGTGTCATTCCTTTCACCTGGGGAGGCAGGCTAAATTTGGCACAGGTACCATAGAGCCCCAATCCCCTTGCAAGAGATGACTTACCATGTGAAAGTACCCTGTTGAGGACTGCAGAAACATTTCTAAGGATGCCTCAGAAGCTTAAAATTTTAATCTATGGGAGTAGTCACCTGGACTGGTGCTGCATGAACTCAAGGGTAGTAATCCGCAGACATGTATGTCTTGCAGAAACAAGAACTACAGGTACCCAACTACCTTTTCTAGATGCATTTACACCAAGGTGGTATAGAGGGAAACTCTCATATTCCTGTCCTGCCACATGATGCCTCTGCACGTGCAACCCAAAATTGCACTGGCCTTTTTTGCTGCAATGTCATGTTACAAACGTATCTAATTTGTTGTCCACCATTAGCTCTTATGCCTCTTTCAATAGTGAATTGTAGTTTTACATTTATTTTTCACCAGCTATACTAGCTTGATGTTTTTTTTCTGTGCTGAGCCTATCCATATATCCCATCCATATTTCTGACCTCTCTACATACTTCTGTATTTCTCTGTTCTCACAGGTGTCTGCAACTCCTCCTCCAAATGTAGTATAATCTATAAGTTTCATTAACATATACTCCTCTTATTGTATATTATATGAGCTTTTCCTTGTCTCATGTCTCAATTTTCTATAATTTTGTGGGCTTGTCTTCAGTGCAAAGTAAACTGGAGTTATTACTCGAATGTTGCTCTTCGCTTGAGTCCCAGTCATGTACTAAAACCCTTAATTTGAGTGGTTTATGGTGCTTTTAATTCAAGTTGGCGGGCCTGTGAGGAGGTATAGGCTAAAGCTCAGGGTGGCAAAACTCACCAGCTGTTAACATGACCACTGTACAGAGTGGATGCAGGTTAGCTGCACTCAGTGCCACTAGTCCTCCAATTCCTTTCCATAATTCCTTTAGTGTGCCCTGAAAGTACAAATCAAGTTCTCTCATAAGTCACTGGGAAAAAATTCATAGAGTAGCTGAGCTTCCTGCAGCACAAAGAGCCATAGGATATGCCCCCGGAGGTCTTAGTGCCACAGACAAGTGAGTGCAGCATCAGTGTGGAAGCGGCGGCTTGAGCGTTATGTCATAGCATCACCACTCTCACTCAAGCTAGGCTAATTTAACAGAAGTAACTTAAGTGTAGATAACTTGAATTAACTCTGCAGTGAAGACGTATAACAAGGAAGTAATAGATTATCTATTTTTAAAGGTAGGAATTTTATATTTCTTTCAAAAAGAACTGTGACTTAAAAAAAGACATTCAGGAACAGTCAGCTCTATAAAATGTGTTAACCTTTTGGTTGTAAGGTTTTATGATATATATTACATTTTGCATTAGTGGTAAAGTTAAGGGATCAAATTCTCATCTGGTGTAAATTAATGTAGCCTCATTTACTTCAGTGGAGTTATGCCGACATACTCCAGCTGATTTGATCCAATAGCTCCAAAGCATTTCATCCTGAGAGATTTCATTTTGCTCCCATGAAAATCAGATTCATTATTGTGACCTTAGATACAATGTACCAACATATTTTTCTGTCTGGAGATTTCCAGGTACAACTCTGGTGAGCATTAATAGAAGTTGGGTTCAGAACTCATCTCATAACAGGTGGATGTTTTGTTGCTGAGTGAATGAAAGCTGCAGAGTCGGTCTTCACCTCAGCTGTAATGGGATGGTTTTGAGAGGATTGTTCATCCTGCTTTTGTGCAAGTGTCTTAAGCTTGTTTTACCTCCTTCTCGAGTAGCTGTTTTGGGCCACATTTTCAAATCATGTTTCCCATTTTATATAGAAATGCTTGCCTGCACGTTTTTAACACTATTCCATGTACAGTGATTAAATCTATCATTTGACTGCTGGTGATCACAGGTTTTTTTTTAAAGAGGTGTACATACGAGTAGACTTGTTAAAAGATCCTGTGAAATGTTAGTCCAATATATCTGTTTCAGCCTGAAGCACTTATATAAATTTGAAGCCTCTAGGGAATCCTAATAAAGAATTTTCATGTAGGCCAAAACAACTGTTTTAAATCCACACTTAAAACATTTTCTTCATAGGACACAGTGTTGTGTGCACACAATTTGAATAACATCATTTTTCATTCCTCTGACAATTGCTACTGTTTGTTTTCCTGATTAAGTGTTCTGTTGTCAAATCCTAGATCTGAAATGACTCATGCCTTTTCCACTTGAAAAATGTGTGCTTTGTGCTGTATGTGAAGTGTTTATATCTCTTCTAAAACGTAAACTTTGAACATAATATTTCAAAATAGATCTACCTGTGTTTGTAACTAATGTGGAATGGTCTATAATGTACTCATGAATTAAAAAATTATAATAGGTAACTGAAACAGGCAAAAAAAAAAAAAAGCCACTTGGACTCCAGTCGTGCATAGGTGAACATTTGCACCTGCAGGGATCCAATTGCAAGATGCCCCAGTCACTAATATTGGGCTAGGTCTTATGGGAATTTGTCCAATAAAAAGACAAAAATGTTATTAGTGTCTTATAAGAAGTGTGCACTCAAAGAAGAAAAAACAGTTACCTACCTTTTGTAACTGCTATTCTTCAAGCTGTGTTGCTCATGTCCATTCCATCACCTGCCCTTCTGCCCTTCTGTCAGAGTTGTCAGCAAGAAGGAACTGAGAGGGTGTAGGGCCAGCGGCACCTGATCTACCGCGGCATGAGGGTGCCACAGCCAGCCCTACAGATACCGCTACAGCAAAAGTTTCCAACAGCTGTGCACATGTGCCCATGCACACACAGAATGGAATGGACATGAGCAACACGTTTTGCAGAACAAAAGTTATGAAAGGTAGGTAACCGTTTTTATGTGATTGTTTTTGAGTTCTGAGTTTTTATGCCTTTCATTTTAGACAATGAGTCAAGAATGATCAGATATAACACAAAAACAGTTTTTTGAATTTGTAGAATCTTAAAATATATGGCACACCACCACCATTAAAAAATACTGTAAATTCACAACAGTGGTGGGATCACATGAGAGTCATGTATGAGTCCCCACTTTTTGTAGGAGTCTGAAGGTAATGAAGATATCCATAAATATGTATGAAAAAACTTAGTTGAATGAATCATTACAAGCTTGAATCTGCATGATACACAGCAACTTCCAGTTTACTAAAAAAGACATATGCTTTGATATTGTGCATTCTGTACTGGATTGTGAAAAATCACATGCACACAGTCACCTCTATTTCACAAGTTGTAATGAAGATGTACTTTCTTCAGCTGCGCACTCTGGCTTTTACCTATTCTGAGATTTCTTGAAATTAAGTGATACAGTTTTTCAAGGACATGTCCGTTTAATAATAAAACAAGAAATGAATTAAAGGGTTATCACTAAAATCAGTTGCCACGAGGATAAGCAGTAGTAAATGTGAAATATACTACCTCTAGCACCAGACAGCAAATTTTAGAGACACGGCACCAAAGTGAAAATAACTCCCCTGTACTTCAAAACACCAGTGAGCTATAAAACAGACTTATGTCAGTATAACTGTATTGCCCAGGAGCATGGAAACTGCAGAGCAAAGCAGTTATACTGACCGAACTCCTGGTGTAGACAGCGCTGTGTCAATGGGAGGGCTTCTCCTGTCGACATAGCTGCCACCTCTCAGGGAGGTGGAGTATCTGTGCCAACAGGAGAAGCTCTCCCATCAGCATAGGTAGCGTCTTCACTAAGTACTACAGCAGCTCAGCCTCATCACTGCAGCTGTGCCGTTGCAATGCTTTATGTGTAAACAAGCCCTTAATCTGACCATTCTATAACTGCAGCAGTTTAATGAGGATTAGAATGAAGATACAGTAAATTTAAGCATAGAAGAGGGGTTGTAACATTGCTGATGGTTTTCAAAATGAGTTTCAATATAAGTGCTATGGGTTTGCCAGAATATTACATATTTTGAGAGAGATACTGAATAGTCCCTACTGTACTGCAGTTATTATGATTGCTCTAGTCAAGTTAGTATTGGTAGGTGTTTTCTTCCATTGTCTTTTAAGTTTCTTTCAAATAAATCAGTTATATAAAATGGCCTCCTCCTGTCCCTAAAGTAACTATATTTTAATAGATTGCCATTCTTGAGTTCATGAACTGCTGAATAGGCTCATAGTTCTGAACTTTTAAGCCATCTCTGGTGAATAGCATGTTCCTGCACAAGGATGGTCTTGTGGAGAAAGCAAAGAACTGGAAAATAGGAGATCTAGGTTCCTTTTTCAGCTGTGCCACAGACTTGCCCTGTGACTGTTAAAGTTTTTCAAAGTGATGAGCAACTAAAATAGGGTCTTATACTGGGAAGTGTTGGTTAACCTTAATAAATAGTGATACCTATACCCTGCCTATAGTAATCATCTCACTACTTTCGAGGAAAGTTTATCATAGTGATTCTCAAATGTTTTTGCAGGCCTTCCGAGAAGACCTGGAATGTCTTATTCAAGAACAGATGAAGAAGGGTCGTAACCCAACTGGACTGCTTGCATTACAACAGATTGCCGATTACATCATGGCAAGCTCTTTTGCAGGTTTCTCTTCATCTCCATTGAGTAAGTGAACAATGTGTATAATTGCCAGTATTTTTCTAAAATTCTGTCTATATTGGGACCTCATCCTTTCAACAGAATTTTTGCCATGGTTTTTTTAATCTGTAAAGCAATACAAATTGTGGTCTTAAATAATTTTACTCTTAAACTTTCTCTGTCTAATATTTGGTATCAGAAAAGTTATAATTTCTAGAAACTGCTTATAGTCAATAAGTTCGCAACTTATTGCACCAAAACTAATACCCAACCTCATTATCATTTTACTATGATTCACATAAATAATAACATGACAACTAACCTAAAAACTTGGCAGCAATTTACCGTAGTACACTTGTCTTTAAAGTTTGATAGGAAGGAGGAACCTGTTCAAATGCATGATTAGATATTACTTTCATGCTCCTGGCAGCTGTTTTTTTAGTAAATAGCAAAGTGTAGTTATTTAAAAAAAAAAGATTCTTGCCAGGATCATGCGATCAAGTTACAGCCTTCACAGAAAAAGTCCTCTGGCTAATTTCCAAGGTTTGTAATCGTTGAAACCTTATTAAAAAGTCATATTCGTGTTAAACATTCATAAGAGTGTCTGAGTGTAATAGACAAATCTGTCTTTCTAGACTGTTCTCTGCATTGCCTGCAGACTTAAAGGTGCAAATGTGATAGCCATTTCATGAAGTGATTTAAGATGTATGGTTGAGAACATAAGAATGAGGATGCTTGTTAGACAGAAATTAAAAGGAACTAAATGCCTGCAAGCAGCATGAGGACTATTTAAAAACACCTTAATAGAGACTCAGACTAAATGTGTATCCCAAATCCAAAGAGACACTGTGGGCCAAAAGAATGCCACCATGGCTAAACAGAATCGAGGCTGTTATTTGCAAAAAGGGATCTTTTAAAACTTCAAGTCAGATCCTAGTAAGTATAATAAGAAGGTCCACAAACTCTGGCATGTTAAGTGTAAAAGAATGTGAGAAGCAACTTGCTAAAGACACAATAAATATTAGTAAGAATATTTTAAGTACATCAGAAGCAGGAAGGCTGCCAAACAGGCAGTGAGACCACTAGACAACGAAGGTGTTAAAGGTTCATTGAAGGAAGACAAGGCCATTGCAGAGAAACTAAACGAATTTTGTGTCTTCACTGCAGAGGATGTGGGGGGAGATACCTAAATCAGAGCTATCCTTTTTGGGTGACAAATCTGAAGTATTGTCCCACATTGATGTGTCAGTAGAGAAGAGGTTTTAGAACAAATGGATAAATTAGACAGTAATACGTCACCCAGGACCAGATGGTATTCACCGAAGAGTTCTTAAGGAACTCAAATGTGAAATTGCAGAACTACTAACTGTAGTATCTAACCTATCAATGAAATCAGCCTCTGTACCAGATGACTGGGAGGTAGCTAATGTAATGCTGATTTTTTCAGTACCAGGCAGATTGATAAAAACAAGGATCTGTACTGGGACCAGTGCTGTTCAACTTATTCATTAATGATCCTGAAAAGTCAACAATGAAGTGGCAAAGTTTACAGACTATACAAAATTATTCAAGGTAGTTAAGTCCAAAGCTGACTGTGAAGAGTTCTCTCATAGACTTTAAGATCAGAAGGGACCATCATGATCATCTAGTCTGACCTGCACATTGCAGGTTATAGAACCTCACCCACCCACTGCTGAAATAGACTACTAACCTCTGCCTGAGTTACTGAAGTCCTCAAATCATGGTTTAAAGACTTTGTTACAGTGAATTCACCATTTACACTGGTTTAAACCTGCAAGTGACCCATGCCCCAAGCTGCAGACGAATGCAAAAAACCTCCAGGGTCTCTGCCAATCTGACTCAGGGGGAAATTCCTTTCCAACCTCAAATATGGTGACCATTTAGACCCTGAGTATGTGGGCAAGAGTTATAGGGGGATCTCAGAAAACTGGGTGACTGGCGGCAACAAAATAGCAAATTGATAAATGCAAAGTAATGCACATAGGTAAAAATAATTCCAACTACAGGTATATAATGATGGGTTCTACATTAGCTGCCACCACTCAAGAAATATCTTGGAGTCATCATGGATAGTTCTCTGAAAATTTCTGCTCTGTGTGCAGCAGTGGTCAAAAAGCTTAACAGTATTTTAGGAACTATAAGAAAAGGGATAGAAAGTATAATGCCACTTGTGACAGGGTTGGGCCAGATGGCTACAGGAGAGTGATAGAAGGCAGATATATTAGCCCCAGGTTAAGCAGGTCCCTTTTCCTTGGGTATGGTAATGGGCAGTTCCAGAACAATCAGGAACTTACTGGAACCAATTAAGGCAGACAGGCTAATTAGGACACCTGGATCCAATTAAGAAGCTGCTAGAATCAATTAAGGCAGGCTACTCAGGGCACCTGGTTTAAAAAGGACCTCACTTCAGTCAGTGTGGAGCACGCAAGGAGCTGAGAGTGAGATGGCGTGCTGCTGGAGGACTGAGGAGTACAAATGCTATCTGGCATCAGGAAGAAAGTCCTGTGGTGAGGATACAGAAGGTGTTGGGAGGAGGCCAGGGAGTTGTAGCTGTCACACAGCTGTTACACAAAACACTATAGACAGCTGTGATCCACAGGGCCCTAGGCTGGAACCCGGAGTGCAGGGCGGGGCTGGGTTCCCCCCATTTCCCCCAAATCCCTATTGGATACAGGAGGAGTTGACCTGGACTGTGGGTCCCACCAGAGGGGAAGGTCCCTGGCCTGTCCCCCGACCCACTAGGTGGACAAGCAGAGACTGTGGGGATTGTTCTCCTTCCTTTTCCCCATGCTGGCCAGTGATGAGGTTAGCTGAGTGAACGGCAGGTTTGAGCCACTAGCAAGAGTGACCAAACTGAGGGCTGCCATGAATCTCTGAGGCAAGCAATAAGCGCAGGACACACCAAGGCAGAGGAGGAACTTTGTCACACACTATATAAATCCAGGGTGCACCCACACCCTGACTACTGTTTCGTTCCAGTCCCCCTATCTCAAAAAAGATATAGTGGAACTGGGAAAGATTCAGATGGTCAACAAAGATGATCACCGGTATGGAACAGCTTCCATATGAGAAGAAACTAAAAAGATTAGGGTTGTTCAATTTAGAAAAGAGATGATGGGGGGGGAATATGATAGAGGTCTATAAAACCAGGAATGGTATGGAATAAATAAATACAGAAGTGTTATTTACCCTTTCCCACAATACAAAAAGAAGGGGTTGCCCAATGACATTAATAGGCAGCAGGTTTAATACAAAGAAGAGGAAGTACTTTTTCACACAGTGCACAATTAACCTGTGAAAACTCATTGCCATGAAACTTTGTGATGGCCAAAAATATAGCTGGGTTCAAAAAAGAACTGGATAAGTTCATGGAGGATAGGTCCATCAGTGGCCATTAGCCAAGATGGTCAGAGATGGAACCCCATGTTCAGGTGACCCTAAACATCTGACTGCCAGAAACAGGGAGTAGAAGACAGGGTAGATCACTCCAACTGCCATGTTCTGTACATTTCCCCCTGAAGCTTTGGTGCTGGCTGCTGTCAGAGACAGGATACTGGACTAGACAGACCATCAGCCTGACCCTGTGTGGCCATTCTTATGTGTTGTGTTTTTAGGGGCCTGATTTTCAGCACTGTGAGCAGTCCCATCTCCCACTGAAATCCAATGGGAGCTGATAATACTCAACACTTCTATTGTGTGGCTTTGGACAAGTCACTTAGGGTCCAATTTAAAAAGTGAGTGGGAGAAAGGAAAATAGAACCCAAATGTCCTGACTACCCGTCCTGTGGACTATCCGCTAAACTAGATGTTCTCAAACTGTTGTCCTTCAAACATTTGTTAGTGGATTCTGAAAAGGTGGCTGGTCATAAGGTACTAACTCTTCTTGTTTCTGTCTGGTAAATCATATTAAAACACAGTATTTAGTATATTTTTAACTTTCCTAGTAGTAACTTTCTGTGTATTCAAATGTTGTAGTTGCCATAGGCATATTATGTATTTGTGAAGGGGAGAAGGAGTGGTCTTACCAGTCATAAACGAGCTAGGAGGTGTCCATGATACAATTTCTCTATTAAAATGTGTTCTGTGCTATTAAACAGTTTGCGAACTTTTGCAGTAGTTCTTATATCCTCCCTCATGACATCCCTAGAACTAACTACAGTGACTCAGAATGAGAAATCTATTCAAATGGCTATTCAAGTTTGCAAAGCCCAATAGGAGTGTTTTCAAACAGCCTGTAAGCCTGATCTTAGCTCAGGAGGTCTTAAAACATTGGAATCTGTCCAGAGCACATTACCTTGAAGCAAAGGATAGTTCAGATCTGAGTGGTACTTCAAAGTAGTCCTCTGTCACTAATTCACCCTTCCTTCCTTCTCTCAAAATTTGGAGACTTTCATAATATTTTAGGGTATGGTATCTAGGGCCTTATATTACAAAGGTTGCTAAGGCAGTTCGAGAAATCACTAAACCTCTGCTGTAAGCGTAGTCTAATGCTATTAGCATTTGGCAGAACTGGGGTTCTATACTACTAATTTAAGTATACTGCTTTTGGAGAATCACAGAGAACTTAATTTACCACTTTTTTTTTTCTTTCAGGCCTTGGAATGGTTACACCCATCAATGACCTACCTGGAATAGACACCACCTCATTTGTTAAGGGAGAAAAACTTACTCGTTGTAAATTAGCCAGCTTGTATAGGTTGGCTGACTTGTTTGGATGGGCACACTTAGCAAATTCCTACATCACAGTGAGTATTTTTAAGAGTAAAACTGATTAGTTGCTTCTTTGTGTTTTTACCTGTATGTTTAAAATTAAACCATACAAAATTAGAATTAATTTTCCAAATGTTATTTAAGTAAATTAAATAATAAATCAGAAATCATTTTTCCTCCTTTTCAGGTAAGAGTAAGCAAAGAACAGGACCACATTCTAATCATTCCAAGAGGTCTGTCTTTTTCTGAAGCTTCAGCCTCCAATTTGGTATGTGCTTCACTTACATTAATAATAATCACAGAGACTTAGATTGTTTCCTGACAGTTTTGCAGCTACTGAAGTAGGATAGTGGCATCAGGTTTTTATTTACCTGTTCCGAAATTCACGTAAAATCATCTAGTGAACAGCAGATTAATTTTTGGGATTATACAATCGTCTGCTCCTGAACACTTCTGTCCAGTTTTTGGATCCACTTTTCACTGCTTTGGTTCCACTAAAGCTTTAATGTTGTCCAGCAAGCTTTTTGTATTTTAGCTGTGCTCCTACCTGGTCCACAAAAGGAAGTCAAATAGAATTTGTCAGCTACTTTATTAATATAACAGCAACCTCTTATCAGTAATATAGTGCTTTGATCTTCAAAGTACTTTGCATGTATTATCCACATGACATCCTTGTCAGGCATGAGACATGTATTATTATCCCCATTTCACAACTGGAAAACAGCAGAGTTAAGTAATTTGTTCGAGGCCAAAAAGGGAATTGGTATAAGGGCTCTTAATTCAGTGTCTAGACTACCAAATTAAGCATCTCATGGTGTGAAAGAACTGAAAAGTTTGTTACCCAAATAGTCATATCTACTGGTGAGTCTTGCTGACAATGTTTAGAAGGGAACCGAAGGTAGGTGGCACAATATGGTCAATTTCCAAAAGCAGAGCCAAAAATATAACCATAAGAACTGGATCTTATATGCTGCTTCTATTGCCTCTGTTACTCTTTCCTACCCACCCCTTAACAGTTTGGAGAGATTTTTTTATTTCCACGACTTTCATTTAAAATGCTTTAATGGCAGTTATTCTGAGATCGAATCTTTGTTTTCACATTAAATTGTATTAAATTTTCAAATTCAAATTTGAGAAATTAGGAGGTTTAATTTATAATATAACACAGTACATTAATAGGGTGTAAAAATATGTAGTTCATCTGAAATGTTCAGTTTTAGCATCTATTGCTCTTAACCATTTTAGTCTGAGCATTTATTTATAGGTATCTGTATGCTAAATATATCTATACAGGTTGTGCTTTGAACAGAAGCTTGTTATTTGAGGTTCTCTTGCAGGCTTTCTACTCCAGTTGAGTCTGCTTGGTGTGCTATACTACCAACTCTTCCTTTAGCTAAGGGGCAGCCAGATCAAAGAGGAATTTCTTTATCTGTTTATCATTATCTAGCCTTTACCTTTTTTAATGGCTATTTCCACCATCTGGCAAGATCTTAAACAGCAGGAGGATTTATATACTTACTCCTGGCTGCCCTAATACTTCTAAGCGTTATTTCACTGATGAATGTGATTTAAAAAAAAAAATCTTAGCTTGTTTAGGAGAGGTCAAACTAAGCACAAGTTTAAGATCGGATATGATCACTGCTAAATTGATTCTGTTTCCTCTCCCCTCTCCTCCCATGATGGTACCTACTGAGCTATAGGTTTTTTGGTTTGGGTTTTTTTGGTTTGTTCTTTTCAGTTGGTTCATGGCCAGTTAGTTATGGCCAACTTACAGTAGTTCCATGAGTTTCCTTTGTTTGATTGTTTTCCAGATTAAATTAAATATTTTAGGAGATGTAGTTGACCAGGGGAGTACCAATCTGAGCATCGACAATGCAGGATTCAGTCCACATGCTGCCATCTACTCCATGCGCCCTGATGTCAGATGTGTGATACACATACACACCCCTGCAACTGCAGCTGTAAGTCTGTACAGTTCCTAACGTGGCCTAAAGAGGAAACAGTTTCAAAATATAAAATATATTAAAGATGTATATTATGAATGTAGATCTAGTGTGTATGGATCAAACTTGCCTCTCCACAGTTTTATACTTGTGTAACTCCATTGACTTCTGTTCAGTTACACCTCTTGACTTACACCAGTGTAAGGGGCTTATTCTTCAAGATCCTGAGTGATCTGAAGGTGCTGAGCACTTTGCTGGAATAAGCCATGCATAAAATGAGTATTGGACCACCTCAGTCAGAGTGAAGGAAGAATATGTACAGTTTCGGCCAACACTTATTTAAAATCATCTCGGTACTACAAAATGTGTTCTAAGTCATGATGTAGATTACACTAATTGCATTTTTAAGAGGTTATATTATAAATGTTCTGGGTATCTCTCAAAAAGTTATAGCTAAACTAGAAGTTCAAAAAAGGGCAAAAATGAGTAAGAGGCTGGACTGAACTAACTAATGAGAGAAACAAGGAGATAAATTTATATAGCTGGCTAGAGATGAGAAAAGGAAGACATAACTGTTTACCAATATTTGAAGTGTGTAAACACCAGGAAGGAAGAAAAATTGTTGAGGGTTGATGTAGAGTGATGGGAATGAAATGAGGAAAAGATGCATTAATATCAATTGCCAGGGAAAACTTGCTTATGGTTTCATCTGTTATGTGGCATAGTCCCCCAAGTGAAGTGGTAGCAGTGCTCTCACCATATTTTAAACTAGACTGGATAAAGCAGTAGAACAGTGCCTACTCCGTATTGAGACTCCTCTTGTCTAGCTAGCATATAGCCAAGACTTCACTATCATTTAAGAATATAGGTGGGACAGAGTGGTTGTGATCCAGAGGTAGAGAACCCATGTACTGGAAAAATACCATTGGGAATAATCTCCCACTCGTATGGTAAACTTCTGGATGACCTAATAGTTCACTTATAACTTTGGAAGACTAACCTGGAAACTTGTGGAACATGGCACTTTTGCACAGAACCCTGGTTTAAATGTTTTTTTTCAGAATCTTAAAAGTGTTCAATTTGTTTGAAACAGGTTTCATCTATGAAGTGTGGTATCCTTCCAATCTCTCAGGAGGCTCTGATTCTGGGAGATGTTGCTTACTACGATTACCAAGGATCTCTTGATGAACAGGAAGAGAGAATTCAGCTTCAGAAGGTTCTTGGGCCAAGTTGCAAGGTAGTCAACCTTTATTCATGTTTTTCTTTAATCATTTGCATGTTCTGTACCAGTTTCTACCATTTAACATTTGTGTTTTCATTCACTAGTTGCTGGTCTTGAGAAATCATGGTGTGGTAGCCTTAGGAGAGACATTAGAGGAGGCCTTTCACTATATTTTCAATGTGCAGCTTGCCTGTGAAATACAGGTAAGAGAGATGATTCGTCGTTATTTAATTTCTGAAGGAAATACTTATGCCATAACGAGTTATTGCAATGGATAGACCTGACTCCATAGGGAGGAAGCTCCATTATTGCAAAGTATTCAACAGAATCTCTGCTATTAGACACAATATTTGTGTAAAACAGGAATAGTCAATAGGCGGATCATGGGCCAAATCTGTACTACCAGACGATTTTGAGTGGACCTCAAAATATTTTTATTTACTTATTATCATTATTATTTTTTTATTTTCTTCTTTGGAATCTTAGCCTTGCAATATCCCAACCAAGAAATTTGGACCTTGACAAAAAATAGACTACCGCAGTGTAGGAGTTCTGTGGAATAAAGAGGAGACTTGTTTCTGTTATAGAATGAAATTAAAAGCATGTTTCTGTTTACTTCCTTGTATGTGCACAATTAGCAATATCAAAACCACTCTGGGTATGAGAGTAAGTTGGTTTAGGCATCATGTGTTGGCTTTGCTGTAGAGCACATTGTGTTTACTTGAATGAGTTTGTCCCATGGGACAGTATCCTTTATTAGAAAGCTGTCTTGTAGTGCAACTGTCAAGGTTCCTTCTCCACTCTGAACTCTAGGGTACAGATGTGGGGACCTGCATGAAAAACCCCTAAGCTGCTTCTTACCAATTTAGGTTAAAAACTTCTCCAAGGTACACACTTTGCCTTGTCCTTGAACCTTATGCTGCCACCACCAAGCATGTTAAACAAAGAACAGGGAAAGAGCCCACTTGGAGGCATCTTCCCCCAAAATATCCCCCCAAGCCCTGTACTCACTTTCCTGGGGAAGGCTTGATAAAAATCCTCACCAATTTGTACAGGTGAACACAGACCCAAACCCTTGGATCTTAAGAACAATGAAAAAGCAATCAGGTTCTTAAAAGAAGAATTTTAATTAAAGAAAAGGTAAAAGAATCACCTCTGTAAAATCAGGATGGTAAATACCTTACAGGGTAATCAGATTCAAAACACAGAGAATCCGTCTAGGCAAAACCTTAAGTTACAAAAAGAGACAAAAGCAGGAATATACATTCCATTCAGCACAGTGTATTTTACCAACCATTAAACAAAAGGAAATCTAACGCATTTCTAGCTAGATTACTTACTAACTAACAGAAGTTCTGAGTCTGCATTCCTGATCTGTTCCTGGCAAAAGCATCACACAGACACAGACCCTTTGTTTCCCCCCCCCAGCTTTGAAAGTAACTTGTCTCCTCATTGGTCATTTTGGTCAGGTGCCAGCGAGGTTATCTTAGCTTCTTAACCCTTTACAGGTGAAAGGGTTTTGCCTCTGGTCAGGAGGGATTTTATAGCACTGTATACAGAAAGGTGGTTACCCTTCCCTTTATTTTTATGACAGCAACATTGCAACATGATACCATTTAATGGAAGTTATTTTGGGGGCCATTAATATTTTGCCAACTAACCTGTTGAAAGCCAGGCAATCTGGGGGGAAATGCAGATGGATCTGTAATATTACAGGGCAAATCTGGAGTCCGTCTTCTCTAAATGCAGATCATCCATGTGAAACTAACAGTGCTTTCCATGGTGGACAGAGTAAACTTCAGGAGCTTGTGTCCAGGGGTGCATACTTGTACACCCCACAGAGCATAGCTCCATAAACGTTCCCTGCAGGGCTGAGCACAGTGACTAGGGCTAACACAGTTAGAAGAGCAGGAAGGTAACAGATCCATCACTCCTTACTCTGCATAGAAATGGGATGCAAAGTCTGTGGGTACCACTAGATCCTCTGTGGTCTGGTTGAAGAATTCCTTCCACCTCTGACCTTGTGGAGATTCACAACGCCCAACTCAGTTACTCGAGCTCAATGTTGGGATGAGAAAAAGAGGATTTTCCACTACAAGCACAAAGCGGAGGAGAATGGTGTATTACTAAATAAATTAAGCAGAATCCAGAAATCACTTGTTAGTGTCTTATTAAGTAATTAATCAGACTTACAGTTGCCTTTCTCGCCAATGGTAGGGTACATCTGTGTCAAGATTAAAGATATTTCTCTGTCTTCTACAGTTAAAAGTACATTGTTGAGCACTTAATAAATAATTGAAGTTTATTGCATTTACTCCTTTTAGAGCCATAATTATTAACTGATACTATCATTCATACAATAGAAATCATTCTCTGCATGTCTTAATGCAGTTGTCATAATTTTAATGAGAAGAAAAGTAACCTGAAAACATAATTGTAGCCAATTTTATGTTTACAATTTTTCCATTAAATTCAGACAAGCTGAGAATTCCACACCCCATAAAATTATCTATAAACAAGCAGATTACTGTGTGTATATTGTTGCAGGTTCATGCATTAGCTGGTGCAGGTGGAATAGACAATCTTCTTATACTAGACCTGCAGAAGTACAAGCCTTTCACACACGCTGTGGCAGCAGCTGGAGGAGGTGGAGTTAATATGGGCTCCCAACAAAAATGGAAAGTTGGGGAACAAGAGTTTGAAGCTCTCATGAGGATGCTAGACAACCTGGTAGGTACACAATTATAACAATACAAATGCAATCCTTGAGAGTTTTGGGTGCCTTTTACTCCTCAACTCTTAGGCCCTAAATCAGGGGTGGGCAAACCTTTTGGCTTGAGGGCTACATCAGAGTTCCAAAACTGTATGGAGGGCCACGTAGGGAAGGCTGTGCCTCCCCAAACCCTAACCCTATCAGCGCCCTCCCAATTCCCGCCCCTTGACTGCCCCCCTCAGAACTCCTCACCCATCCTACCCCCCCTACTCCTTGTCCCCTGACCGGCCCCCTCCTGGGACCTCTTGCCCCTGACTGCTCCGACCCCACCCCCTATCCAACCCCCCGCAAAGCCCCTTTCAGAATGCAGCCCTGCAAACATGGGTGGAGGACTCAGGAGGAGCAGGGGCAGCTGCATAGCTGGAGAGAAGCAGCGGTTTCCCCTTCCAAGCTCCACTACTCTCCGGCCGGCTGCGCAGCCACCCGGTGCTCCTCCTGAGTCCTCTGCCCGTGTTCGCCATACTTCCGCCACCCACACCGCCTGCCTGCTCCCCTGAGGCTGCAGGTGAGCCTCCCTTCCTGCTCTCCCCTGCAGTGCAGCCCCCTCCCGCTCTGGCGGCGCAGCGTGCTGAGGCTGCGGGGGGAGGAGCCGGGGACTAGCCTCCCTGGCCAGGAGCTCAAGGGCCCAGCAGGATGGCCCCACAGGCTGGATGTGGCCCACGGGCTGTAGTTTGCCCACCTCTGCCCTAAGTAAAGGAATTGTCTGTTTTGATTTTCTTTATAAACTTGAAAATGAAATATGTAAATGAAAAGTAGTTTTTATTGAATATTTAATATCTCCCATATCTGAACATTTGATTTAGGACAGAATATATAATATATATTTTTTTTAAATCTTTCTATTTCTGAAGCCTAACACAACAGAATAGTAAGAACTGGTTAAGCTAAAATTTCTGTCAGGACACTGTCACAAAGGTTAATAATTTCTCTGTATAAAGCTGTATTGCTACAACATACATTTTCAATCATCACCTTCGTAAATATACTTGGAAGCTTTCATTTTTATTTTGTTATGAATTGTAGTGTTCGTTTCTAACTTCTATCAGTTTTTATCTCTTTAATTTTTATGGACTTGGAAGAAATGAAGTTCAATACTAATTGTTCAAAATGTAACAAAATATTAATTTCAAATTAAGTTATTTATTGATAAAGTAAAAGCAAAGCAAAAGAGGATACCAGTCGCATATTAGTGTAATGTATTAGACTCAGACATGAATTACACTATGTGCTCAAGCAGGGAGGTTAGATGCCCCCTTGCTTTCCTGTGTGGACTACCTATATCACAGGTCATAACACAGCAACCAGGGTATCTCTCCCCGGGCAATTGTTCCCCCTTTTGCATGGGTGGGCAGGGAGTTGGTAGGCAGGAGTGAGATGTGGGTGGAGCCGGGGCTCCACTGAACATGCTGGCCAACACGGCTCAGCTGGCATGGAGGGGCAGGAAAAGGACTGGTAGAACTTACTTCTTCCTGTCCATCCTCTTACACCCCCACCCCCACCCCCAAATGGAGCAAGGGCTAAGCAGAAATCAGATGATGACTGTAGGTCACCATTTGGTCCCTGCTCTTCTTCTGTGCTGCCCCTTACTCAGGGCAGAATTCTAGAGGTCAGTTTAGCTCAAATTATATTGTTACTTTCCATCAGAAGGGAAATGTTATCTTTGTTGGCTCTTGAATGGAGGAAGGAATTGACCATTATAAACTTCTATAGATTATTCTTAATCTTTCCAGATTGCACTGTTCATAAGAGAAGTGGAAAGACTGTCAAATATGTGAAAAACTGCAGTTATATGAATTTTTGACTGTCTGCTATGATGCTGACTATAAAGGGTTTTTTATAAATCAATAAATGAAAAATATTTTGGAAAAGGATACCCCAAATCTCTTGCTTGGATGAGTGCAGATAGTTCATTTAATACATACACAGTGGTACAAAATTGCCATAGTTTCCTATTCTTTGGGCATTATTGGTTGATCTCTCTCTCTTTTTTTTTTTTTTTTTTTTTTTTTTTTTAACCTTCTCAGGGATACAGAACTGGCTATGCTTACAGGCAACCTCTAGTCAGAGAAAAACCCAGGCACAAGAGTGATGTTGAGATCCCAGCCACTGTGACTGCCTTTTCTTTCGAAGATGATACAGTTCCACTTTCCCCTCTCAAATTCCTAGCACAAAGACAACAGCGAGAAAAGACAAGATGGCTGAACTCTCCAAATACATACTTAAAAGTGAATGTGCCTGAGGAGTCTTGGAATGGAGAGACTAGTCCCAGAACTAAGATAACGGTAGGAAGCTATTTTTGATAGTCGGCTTGTTCTTACTCTACCTGAGAGAAAGTGAATTCTGCAGAGTTTATATCACTAAATCTGGTCCACTTACAAAATCTTTTTTAGCTGGATCATCTAATTAGTTAAAAGCTAGCAAACAAGAAGGTAGGCTTGTCTGAGATTGAATGTGGGAAAAGCTGCTGCACTGAGATGCCCTTTCTGTTTGGGGGAATTCTGGTGATAGAAAAAGGGATAGCTTTGTTCTCCACTCTTTGATTGATTTTCCTCTTCCTTATTGGTTCTTGTAATGGGAGCTTTTTTGTTGTTGCACTGCATCTAGCATGCAAAGAATTACCCATGAATCAATGGCAGTGTCTCTCATTTCCCCCCCTCTATGTGGGGGCCTCTCCATCCCCACAGGAGCGCTATTTTTTTCCAAGCTAAATCAATTCCTCCGTGCTTGTTGGGTCTAGGTCACTGTCACTATCTCTGTTCAAAGATAACTGATCAGGACTTTCTTTAGAGCCCATTAATGCCACCTGTTAACATATGTCTCTGAATGATGTGCAGGACTTCCTTCTCCCAGGACTAAGTGTGTCGCCTCCACCACATTCCCAACGAGCTAGGGGAGAGATCAAGTCTCTTGCAAAGCGGTGCCTAGTAGAGGTATCCCATTTGCTATACACCTGATCCCAGTTGCATAAAAGATTAAAAGCAGCAGCACCACCACCTGCTGGTAGTTAACCAATTTCACTGTTCCTTTAGTTTGATAGATATACCATCAATGGCAGGCTTATATTAAACTTTGCTTAAAAAGAAAAAATCCCAATACGAAACCTGCAATTAGCAGAGATAGGAGACTATAATACAAATAGAGTAACAGGGAGAGAGAACTAATTCTGGAGCCATTAGATGCTGCATTAATGGAATAAAAAGTTCAGTGGTCTTTATCCCTTTTATACAGGATTTTTGGTAAAAGCAATTCTTTCTAAACATAATCGTATTAATATAATTTTGTAGTTCTGTATCATTTTTCAAGTGAGCTTTTCAATTTTTTACAGTCATTTAGTTAACCTGCCTTGTGTGGATATCGTGAGGTAAGTATTACATCCATTTACAAGTTTGTAAACTGGGGCACAGAACAGTTTAATAAATTGGCAATGATCTCTTAGTGAGTGACTAGCAAAGCTGCTAATAAAATCCAGGAGTCCTTGTTCCTCCTCCTAACCACTAAACCATGCTCTTTCCAATGGCCACATTCTCCCCCTTTTTTCCAACTAACATCTAGACATTTTTCTTTAAGTGGATGAAAGCTGAAGACTCCTCCAAGATTAGTGGAGGAACTCCAATCAAAATTGAAGATCCTAACCAATTTGTGCCTCTAAATACAAACCCAAGTGACGTGTTAGAAAAGAGGAATAAGGTAAGAAAGGATTAATGAAGAAATCTGTAACAATACCTTGAGTTGTTTACAGGTACCAGATATATTCTAAGTCGGCCGTCAAGTGATCATTAGAAACAGTAATAAAGTGGTTTACAGAAAGCATCCTAGCTTTACCAAAATGTTTTTTTAAGTTCCACATGCTATTGGAATTGAATAATAAAACTTGTATTATAATACCTTGATTATAATACTTTGCTGGATGATCAGCAGTTACGCTAGGAATGACAGATCGGAGATGGCCCCAAACTGTAGCACTTGGCTTAGCACAAAACTTAGTGGAAGTTTGAATCTAGATCTGAACTGAACAGCTCTGACCCATCTCTCTATGTTGTAGGTGCCCTTTCTCAAAAGACTGCAGAAATACTCATTAAAATGTTGCATAGGTAGTTTCTGGGAATTAATATGTATTTTAAATGTACATAACTAATAAATATCATGAATGTGAAAAGCAGCCATTTTCAGAAAGCTGACCTGAACTCCACCCCAGGCTTGATTATTTTGCTAGACATGTAATGCTGTTTCTGTGAAATTATGGGATTTACTTACTTGGAGTCTTTTAGGGGTTAAAGGGCCATACTACCATCCCTGAGAACTGAATATGATTGAGAAGGAGCAACTCCCTTCCTCAAAAAGGATAAATAGAACAATGCCCTGTAATCACTCAGACATTAATTTAGACTACTGTTATCAGTCCCAGACACTAAGTTTTCTCTTCCCAGGCGGATTCACAAGCCTTACTGTCCCAGAGAGTTGGGCTAGAGTCCTGGGGTGGTTTTTTGTTTGTTTTTTTCGTTAGTTAAATACTGACAGTGTGCATCATGGCCGTGTAGACAGGGCTGCTGGTTGAGGAAAGGAGCAATTTATTCAAGTGGGGCAAATTCTATCAATACTGCTGTGACCACACGTGGTATTGACCCATTGGCAACTGAGCCTGTGTGATTCTACCTCACAGGGAGGAAGGCAGATTCAAATGGTGTGCAGTCCCTCTGCAGAGCTCACTTCCACCGGGGTCCCATACATGGTGTCTCACAACGGGTGCAGATGGCTGGGGTTGGGACCAGGGTAAATCTTTAGTGGTGCTGAAGTGGAGTCATAGGATCAGCAGGTACTGTGCAGTCAGAGGCAGGGGGCACCTTATCCCAGAGTAAAGCAATACGAAGTCCAGTGCTCCAGTTGTGCTCCATTGCCCAATACGTTGGCCGTACAAAGTTGATGGTGAGAAAGGGGTTTGCTATATAGGTACAATAGATGCTTCAAATAAAGTTTGTCTTTTTCCGTATAGATTCGTGAGCAAAACCGATATGACTTAAAGACAGCAGGACCACAGTCTCAATTACTTGCTGGGATTGTTGTGGATAAAAAGCCTAGTCCAGTAAGTGTACATCATGACTTGGGTTTAATTCACTGCCTTAAATGGGTTCTTTCAATCTTTCTGTCAGACTTGAAGGCTTGGTCTTCTCTTTTTAAATGTTTTTTGTTAAATGTGACATACTATATCGGGGAGATATTTTAGTCATTCACAATACAAGTTTTTATCTACAATGTTTAAAAAAAAATACATTTGGGAGGCTTCTAGTTATTCAGGCTTTGTCTACACCTAAAACACTACAGCAACACAGCATTGCAGCTATGCTGCTATAGTGCTTCAGTGTAGACTCTCACTACAGCAACAGGAGAGGTTAATCCTCTTCCCCGAGAGGTGGTAGCTAGGTCAATGGAGAACTACTCATAGCTCCTAATAGGACTGTGAAACTCATTGCCATAGGACATCATTCAGGCCAAGAATTTAGCAAGATTCAGATAGGGATTGCACACTTACATAGCTAAAAAGAGTATGCAATGTTCTAGCTAATGCTAACAAGAAAAATTTTGGAAGAGAGCTAAAAACTCATGTTTCAGGATTTAAGACTGTCCCTAACTACTAGTGATTAGGATGAATCCTTCATGGTGGGACAGTGTGATGGGTTCCCCAGCATACAACTGGGACTGTGGGCCTGTTGAGCCCTCTGTCCCACCAATCTGGGGTATCCCTCTCACCCTGTGATGTTGGTAAGATACAAACCTCTGGCCGGCACTGCTCTCTCACAGACATCCACAGGCAGGGACTCACCCAACTGAGTTACATGAATGCTTCTCCCAGCCACTCATGACCCAACCAATAGAGAGGCTCCAGCCAATTCTTCCCAGCCTCACTCCCCGCCACAACTTACCACCTGGAAACACGTCTGGAGGATAAAGACTTTAAACTGGGGAGGGTGGTGGCAGTTCCAGCCTGTGTATTGAAGATCTGTGACCCATTTGTACCATTTGTCAAGGAGCGGCACTGCTTGATTCAAATCCTACTCAGTTTGTAGAACTCAGGCTGTGAATTTATTTTATTTCTTAGATAACTAACTTTGATCTCTGTGCTTGGTACTTATAATCTCTTAAAATCTGTCTTTCTGTAGTTAATAAATCTGTTCTATATTTTACCTAAAGCAGTGTGTTTTGGTTGAAGTGCTTGGGAAATCTCAGCTCAGTTTACAAAAGCTAGGGTGTGCCCTCTCCACACGGAGGGAGGGGCAGACTGCGTAATGAACTTACATTGGCCAGGCTTCTGACCAGTGCAGGGCTGGGGGGCAGGGGGGCAGGAATTGGCTGGAGCCTCTATTGTTGGTTCATGAGTGGTTGGCAAAGTGTTCATGTAACTCAATCAGGTGTGTCACTGCCTGTGGATGTCTGTAAATGCAGAACCTGTCGGAGATTTGTAGCTTGGCAACAGCATCACAGAATGAGAGGGATACCCCAGGTTTGGGGGACACAGAGCTCAGTGGTCCCACAGTTCAAGTTGCACCCTGGGCACCCCATCACAGATATATTGCCCGTCTTTGGCCTACTTTAGGGTTTCTTCAACCTTCCTCTGAAGCATCTGGTGTTGGACCCTGTCAGAGAGAGAATATTGGACTACATGGAATGTTTGGCAATTCCTATGTCCTTATGAACTCAAACTAATTTCACGGGGAGGTTCTGAATGGTAGAAAGCTTCAACATCTTGTTCTTTTTCCTCTCTCAATTGATTTACTTTACAGGGCTAATCAGTTTACTCTTGATGACAAAGAATAACCCCCTTTACTCCTAGGGGAATTCTGCGCCCTGTGGGAAGTGTAGAATTCATACCTTGCGCAGATTTCTTGGCTGCCCTGTAGAAAAATGGGGAAGCAAAGATATCTGTGGGGAACATATGCCCCTTCCGCAGCAGTATCCATTTGGTGTTCAACTTCTTACTGCCTTCTATTTGGATATGGGACCCCCTCATATCCTTGCTACTCATACGTACCTGTCAGAAGCTCAACACTAGTAACCAGTCTAGCTGGAGGGGCTACCTGTCAGCAATGTGGCAGCGAAGTGCAGCAGGCCAGGATCCAGACTGGAGGACTCTTTTGCAGAAATAGGTCCAAATCTCCTCCTCGGGGAGTGAATAATTTTTACTGATGCGGCTTTTAAGAGCTCACATGATCTACATAAACAGATGGAAAATGTGAGCTCTTAAAATGAGATGGAAAACTAACATTAGATACACTTGTATTCTAACCAAGTGCATAGATAGTGCGAGCAGCTATTTTTTTTTTTTGCATGGTCACTTTTCACTTGATCAAAACAGCATAGATGCGTAGCTCTCCATTAGCCTGGGTACAATGACTTTGTTTTAGGGTGGTAGTTTTCTTTTCACTTTTTTATAACTAAATTTATAAACCAGTCAGACCCAGAAATAGAAAGCTGTAGTACATATTAGTAATTTATTATCCTGCTAACCATATTTGTAGCTATTAGCAATGTGATAAATTACAACATTGGCCTAATTCATGTAAAATTAGCCACACTAGAAATCATCTCTCAATTTTGTATTAGTTGTTCCCAATATATATATTTTTAATACAGTTACAATAAAAACTATTTATGGAATCTCCATCATTAGGGATTTTTAAGAGCAGGCTGGACAAACACCTGTCAGGGATGGTCTAGATAATACTTAGTCCTGCCGTGAGTGCAGTGGACTGGACTACATGACCTCTCGAGGTCCCTTCCAGTTCTGTAATTCTATTCTATGATTCTGTTTGCAACAATGTATATGATTAAGTATTTGTAAATGTGTGATGTCTAGTTTGTTCTTGCTAGTTCTTATTTTCGTATATGTATGTGTGTTGTATATTTATCTTTTAATAATTCTTTTCCACCTGTAACTTCTGTGATAGCAAAAAGAGTGTGAGATTAAAATGAGTAAGACTCACATAATCATATTCAACTGTAGTAAAGAAATTTCATGAATCATAGAAGATTAGGGTTGGAAGAGACCTCAGGAGGCTGTCTAGTCCAACCCCCTGCTCAAAGCAGGACCAACCCCAACTAAATCATACCAGCCAGGGCTTTGTCAAGTCGGGCCTTAAAAACCTCTAAGGAAGGAGATTCCACCACACCGCATTCCAGTGCTTCACCACCCTCCTAGTGAAAAAGTTTTTCCTAATATCCAACCTAAACCTCCCCCACTGCAACTTGAGACCATTACTGCTTGTTCTGTCATCTGCTACCACTGAGAACAGTCTAGATCCATCCTCTTTGGAACCCCCTTTCAGATAGTTGAAGGCTGCTATCAAATCCCCCCTCACTCTTCTCTTCTGCAGACTAAATAAGCCCAGTTCCCTCAGCCTCTCCTCGTAAGTCATGTGCCCCAGCCCCCTAATCATTTCCGTTGCCCTCTGCTGGACTCTCTCCAATTTGTCCACATCCTTTCAGTAATTGGGGGCCCAAAACTGGAGGCAGTACTCCAGATGTGGCCTCACCAGTGCCGAATAAAGGGGAATAATCACGTCCATTGGTCTGCTGGCAATGCTCCTACTAATGCAGCCCAGTATGCCGTTAGCCTTCTTGACAACAAGGGCACACTGTTGACTCATATATCCAGCTTCTCATCCACTGTAATCCTCAGGTCCTTTTCTGCAGAACTGCTGCTTAGCCAGTCAGTCCCCAGCCTGTAGCAGTGCATGGGATTCTTCCGTCCTAAGTGCAGAACTCTGCACTTGTCCTTGTTGAACCTCCTCAGATTTCTTTTGGCCCAATCCTCCAATTTGTGTAGGTCACTCTGGACCCTGTCCCTACCCTACAGCAGCGTGTCTACCTCTCCCCCCAGCTTAGTGTCGTCCGCAAAATTTATGAGGGTGCAATCCATCCCATCATCCAGATCATTAATGAAGATGTTGAACAAGACTAACCCCTGGGACACTGCTCTTGATGCCGGCTGCCAACTAGACATCAAGCCGTTGATCACTACCCGTTGAGCCCAACAATCTAGTCAGCTTTCTATCCACCATTCATCCAATCCATACTTTTTTAACTTGCTGGCAAGAATACTGTAGGAGACCATATCAAAAGCTTTGCTAAAGTCAAGTTATTCTTCGAGTGATTGTTCACGTCCATTCCAATTAGGTGTGCGCGTGCCGCGTGCACGGATGTCGGAACTTTTTTCCCTTAGGAGCTCCCGTCAGGGCGGCAGAGGAGCCCCCTGGAGTGGTGCCCTCATGGCGGTGTCTATAGTACCCTGCTGGTCCGACCCCCCTTCAGTTCCTTCTTACCGTCCGTGGCGGCACTGGAACGTTCTCTCTCTCTCTCGCTTGCAAGTGATCCCTTAGCCTTTCAGTCTTCTAGGTAGAGTTGTTCTTAGATAGTTATCAGTTAGTTAAATACCATTGTATTCAGGTGTCTGGAAGCTAGTTCCAGCACCAGCCTTGGGCTGCGGTGCATGCAACAAGCCCCGGGTTTCAAAGCTTGCACCACGTGCCACAAGTCTATGCCTAACCACGACCCTCACGACTCGTGTCTCCAGTATCTGGGAGAGGCTCATCAGGCAGACCACTGCAAAATCTCCAAGGCCTTCAAGCCGTGCACCAAGGAAGAAATAGACTTCCTCCTTAAGCAGTTGCTTATGAAGGCCGCATTACAACCACCAGCCCCAGACCGTCTAGCACCTCCCCCAGCTTCCTCGGTGCGAAGTGCCCTGGCATCTGTGCGTGATCTGGCACCGCCCAGGCACCATAAATCATCGGCACCGACATGGCACGGCCAACCTTGGCACTGGTCGACCTTTCCGGCACCAACTAAGCATCACAAGAAAGGGGAAGGAGGGTGCTCTCCCCAAAGAGCCGCTAAGCAACTCAAAGAAGCTCCCAGCACGCAAAGACAGATTGCGGGCCCGAGCCAGGAACTGGCACCGTTGACTCCGGCACCGCAGGCCCCATTGAGTCCGGTACCCAGCAAATTTAGTGCCGACGAACGTCTGGAGGAGGTCCTGGAACACCCGTCCACCCCTGACACTTTCGAGGCAGCGAAAGACCTCATTGAGCTGTTGGTGCCAAACCCCCTCCCATACAGGGAGAAGCCTCTGGCACCACCAAAGAGGGTGCTATCCAGAGGGAAGCCGGGAATGGTGTGCTGCTCGAGGTCACCATCTTGGCACCACTCACGGCACTGTTCCCGTTCAAGCTCGGCATCCCGCTACTCCCCGGCACCCATGACCCAGAGCGAAGTTATGGCACCGGAGGTGAACCTGCCAGCCTTACCTGCGGCGACTATACGCCGATCCACAATGCTATCGGTCGCCTGGCACCGGAGCACGGCACCGACAACCTCACCAGCTCGGAGTGAGAAGCACCGGTCCTGGACCCAAGACTCCAGGTACCGTTTGCGGTCCCAGGCAGGCAGGCACCGCTCCACGGCACCCTACGGCCACTCAATGTTTGGCACTGCCCTGGTCCTCTCCATCAGCATCCTACGGCTCCGAGGCCGACTCCGGTTGCTCCAGCTGTAGCAGATGTCAGACTGTGGCCAGCAGAGAATCCCACTTGGCACGGCAGCCACAGTGGCCTCCTCCGAGTCAGTGGCCCTTCTGGACCCTATGGGCCTAACTATCAGCAGTAGGGCACCATATCCAGAGCCTCCAGGTCCAGGCACTCCATGCATCGCCATTCCAGGTCGCCACACAGACATGCATCAAGGTCAATGGAGAACACTCTCCCCAGGCCGCCCCGGACGCCCAAGAGCAACCAGCAATGCCAGGCCCGAGCCTGTGCCAAGCAGTGCAACACCTAAAGTGGTGTCAGCCCCGTCAGGCCCTGTGGTGACCCAGGCCTATGGGGACACACAGGAGGGTCTACATGAGGACAACCAACAGCACTTCACTTCCTCCTCTTCCCCAGATGAGGCTGTGGTGGGTATGTCAGCCTCAGGACTGCCACCAATCGACCACAGGGCTCACCAGGAGCTGCTCCGCAGAATCGCCCTCAATATGGACCTTCAGGTGGAAGAAACAGTTGAGCAGGAGGATCTGACAGTGGTCATCCTGGCTCCCGAGGGTCCCTCAAGAGTCGCCCTCCCTCGCATAAAGACCTACAGTCGAACTACATCACTATATGGCAGACCCCGGCCTCAATCACGCCGACAGTCAAGGAGGTAGAAAGGAAATACTTGGCCCCTTCCAGGGGCTACGAGTTCCTATTCTGCCATCTTACTCCCTACTCCCTAGTCGTTTCGGCAGTCAACAAGAAGGAATGACATGGCCAACGAGCCTCAGCCCCAAAGGCCAAGGAGGCCAAATGTTTGGACCTATTCAGTAGAAAAGTCTACTCCTCCGGGGGCCTTCAGCTACACATAGCCAAGCAGCAGGCGATCCTTAATAGACATAACTTCAACTCTTGGATGACTGCATCCAAGTTTAAGGATCGCCTGCCCTAGGACTCGCACTCTGAGTTTGCTGCGTTGCTCGAGGAAGGAAAGGCGGTAGCTAAGACTTTGCTACAAGCCTCCCTCGATTCAGCTGACTCGGCGGCCAGAACCATTGCTTCGGGGGTGGTCATACGATGCTCAGCGTGGCTCCAGGCATCTGGCCTCCCTCCAGAGGTCCAGAACACCCTCTAAGACCTCCCCTTCGAGGGCTCGGGCCTTTTCTCAGAGTTCTACATAGAGCGCACAAAACCTTTCCACAAATCAACCCAGTTGTTCGTTGCCATAGCTGACAGAACAAAGGGCCTTCCTGTCTCGGCGCAACGCATATTGTCCTGGATCACAGACTGCATTCATACGTGCTACGAGCTGGCCAAGGTCCCAGCGCCAGCGATTGCGGCCCATTCAACTGGAGTGCAGGCATCTTCAGCTGCCTTTCTGGCTCAGGTCCCCATCCAGGAGATCTGCAAAGCAGCCACCTGGTCTTCAGTGCACACATTTACAGCCCACTATGCTGTTAACCAACAGGCCAGAGAGGTTGGTCAGGCATGATTTTCCCTTGGTGAATCCATGTTGACTGTTCCTGATCACCTTCCTCTCCTCCAGGTGCTTCAAAATGGATTCCTTGAGGACCTGCTCCATGATTTTTCAAGGGACTGAGGTGAGGCTGACCGGTCTGTAGTTCCCCGGATTCTCCTTCTTCCCTTTTTTAAAGATGGGCACTACATTAGCCTTTTTTCAACTGTCTGGGACCTCCCCCGATCATCATGAGTTTTCAGAGGTAATGGCCAATGGCTCTGCAATCACATCAGCCAACATCCTCAGATGCATTAGATCCGGACCCATGAACTTGGGCATTTCCAGCTTTTCTAAATAGTCCTTAACCAATTCTTTCACCAATGAGATGAACTTTGTCAATAAAATCAGATTTACTTCTGTCCACTATCTATAGTAATTCATTTGTAAATTGGATAATTAACTTAGAACCATGTATCAATTGACCATGTTTAGGAGCAAGAAGGACTTCCAATTCTGTGGTGATAATTTCTTACCTCCTTGCACACATACCTCTGATTTTTCTTTAGCATAATTGTATTTATTTCTGAATTATACAGATGGCCCTAATTATGCATAATTCTGCATGCCTTGGAAGATAAACATGGAAAATCCTCTTATTCTGACAGTGATCTCCTGTCATTATTTTTTGAGAGTGCAGCTGTCCCACAATGGTTGGGGTTATGCTCATTTCCTCACTTTTGTTCCCTATACTCTTGAAATGGTACTCCATTTTTTTCTTTTGTTATGTAGTGTAAGTGAATGTCATCTTATTGACTTGGACACTGTTTTCAGAACAAAACAACCATTCAATTTCTCCATCTCTTATTTCATAAAATTGAACTTGAGAGTAGTTTGCTTGCTGTAGAACAATCAAAAACTGAAAGAATATATTATATTGAAGTGTAGATGGAGGAGTTATACACTTCTTATTGTAGGAATTGTAATAAGCGAGGACTGAATAACTCAGACTCCATATTCCTGTAAATTACTGATGTAAATCTAGCTTGGGTTGATAGTGAAGTCCTGCTATTTTGATCGCTGTCAAGTGGCCAGTGTAAAATAAGTTAGAGTATGTCTAAACTACGAAATTAGGTCGAATTTATAGAAGTCGTTTTTTTAGAAATCGTTTTTATATATTCGAGTGTGTGTCCCCCCACAGAAAAAGCTCTAAGTGCATTAACTTGGCGGAGTGCTTCCACAGTACTGAGGCTAGAGTCAACTTCCGGAGCGTTGCACTGTGGGTAGCTATCCGACAGGTCCCACAGTCTCCGCTGCCCATTGGAATTCTGGGTTGAGATCCCAATGCCTGATGGGGCTAAAACATTGTCGCGGGTGGTTCTGGGTACATATCGTCAGGCCCCCATTCCCTCCCTCCATCCGTGAAAGCAAGGGCAGACAATCGTTTTGCGCCTTTTTTCCTGAGTTACCTGTGCAGATGCCATACCACGGCAAGCATGGAGCCCGCTCAGCTCACTGTCACCATATGTCTCCTGGGTGCTGGCAGATGCGGAACTGCATTGCTACACAGTAGCAGCAACCCATTGCCTTGTGGCAGCAGACGGTGCAATAGGACTGGTAGCCATCATCGTCATGTCCGAGGTGCTCCTGGGCAGACATGGGTGCAGGGACTAAATTTGGAGTGACTTGACCAGGTCATTCTCTTTAGTCCTGCAGTCAGTCCTATTGAACCATCTTATGGGGAGCAGGCAGGCGATATGGATTGCTAGCAGTCCTATTGCATCATCTTCTGCCGGGCAGGCAAGAGATGAGGATGGCTAGCAGTCGTATTGTACCATCTTCTGCCGAGCAGCCCTGAGATGTGGATGGCATGCAGTCCTTCTGCCAGCCAAAGATGTAAAAGATAGATGGAGTGTATCAAACAAGAAATAGACCAGATTTGTTTTGTACTCATTTGCTTCCCCCTCCTCCCCCATCTAGGGGACTCATTCCTCTAGGTCACACTGCAGTCACTCACAGAGAAGGTGCAGCAAGGTAAATCTAGCCATGTATCAATCAGAGGCCAGACTAACCTTCTTGTTCCAATAAGAACAATAACTTAGGTGCCCCATTTCTTATTGGAACCCTCGGTGAAGTCCTGCCTGAAATACTCCTTGATGTAAAGCCACCCCCTTTGTTGATTTTAGCTCCCTGAAGCCAACCCTGTAAGCCGTGTCGTCAGTTGCCCCTGCCTGCATCAGAGCAACGGCAAACAATTGTGCATCTGAGTTGAGAGTGCTGTCCAGAGCAGTCACAATGGAGCACTCTGATGGGGCTAAAACATTGTCGCGGGTGGTTCTGGGTACATATCGTCAAGCCCCCGTTCCCTCCCTCCCCCCGTGAAAGCAAAGGCAGACAATCGTTTCACGCCTTTTTTCCTGAATTACCTGTGCAGACGCCATACCACAGCAAGCATGGAGCCCACTCAGGTAACCGTCACCGTATGTCTCCTGGGTGTTGGCAGACGTGGTACTGCATTGCTACACAGTAGCAGCAACCCATTGCCCTGTGGCAGCAGATGGTACAATGCAACTGGTAGCCGTCATCGTCATGTCCGAGGTGCTCCTGGCCACGTCGGCCAGGAGCGCCTGGGCAGACATGGGCGCAGGGAGGTGGGCAGTTGGTTACACAGGGGCTGTAATGACAGTCTGTGCTCCAGCTGCCTTTGCTGCAGCTCAACCATACACTGGAGCATACTGGTTTGATCCTCCAGCAGCCTCTGCATTGAATCCTGCCTCCTCTCATCACGCTGCCGCCCTATTTGAGCTTCAGCCCTCTCTTCAGCCCGCCACCTCTCCTCCCGGTCATTTTGTGCTTTTCTGCACTCTAACATTATTTGCCTCCATGCATTCGTCTGTGCTCTGTCAGTGTGGGAGGACAGCATGAGCTCAGAGAACATTTCATCACAAGTGCGTTTTTTTTCTTTCTAATCTTCACTAGCCTCTGGGAAGGAGAAGATCCTGTGATCATTGAAACACATGCAGCTGGTGGAGAAAAAAAAAGGGACAGCGGTATTTAAAAAGACACATTTTATAAAACAGTGGCTACAGTCTTTCAGGGTAAACCTTGCTGTTAACATTACATATATAGCACATGTGCCTTCGTTACAAGGTCGCATTTTGCCTCCCCCCACCGCGTGGCTACCCCCTCAATCCTCCCCCCTCCCCGTGGCTAACAATGGGGAACATTTCTGTTCAGCCACAGGCAAACAGCCCAGCAGGAACGGACTCCTCTGAGTGTCCCCTGAAGAAAAGCACCCTATTTCAACCAGGTGACCATGAATGATATCTCACTGTCCTGAGGATAACACAGAGAGATAAAGAACGGATGTTGTTTGAACGCCAGCAAACATACACTGCAATGCTTTGTTGTACAATGATTCCCCGAGTATGTGTTACTGGCCTGGAGTGGTAAAGTGTCCTACCATGAAGGACGCAATAAGGCTGCCCTCCCCAGAAACCTTTTACAAAGGCTTTGGGAGTACATCCAGGAGAGCTGCAAATGCCAGGGCAAATTAATCCTTTCACATGCTTGCTTTTAAACCATGTATAGTATTTTAAAAGGTACACTCACCGGAGGTCCCTTCTCCGCCTGCCGGGTCCAGGAGGCAGCCTTGGGTGGCTTCGGGGGGTACTGGCTCCAGGTCCAGGGTGAGAAACAGTTCCTGGCTGTCGGGAAAACCGGTTTCTCTGCTTGCTTGCTGTGAGCTATCTACAATCTCATAGTCATCCTCATCATCTTCGTCCCCAAAACCTGCTTCCGTGTTGCCTTCATCTCCATTGAAGGAGTCAAACAACACGGCTGGGGTAGTGATGGCTGAACCCCCTAAAATGGCATGCAGCTCATCATAGAAGCGGCATGTTTGGGGCTCTGACCCGGAGCGGCCATTCGCCTCTCTGGTTTTCTGGTAGGCTTGCCTCAGCTCCTTCAGTTTCACGCGGCACTGCTTCGGGTCCCTGTTATGGCCTCTGTCCTTCATGCCCTGGGAGATTTTGACAAAGGTTTTGGCATTTCGAAAACTGGAACGTAGTTCTGATAGCACGGATTCCTCTCCCCATACAGCGATCAGATACCGTACCTCCCGTTCAGTCCATGCTGGAGCTCTTTTGCGATTCTAGGACTCCAGCATGGTCACCTCTGCTGATGAGCTCTGCATGATCACCTGCAGCTTGCCATGCTGGCCAAACAGGAAATGAGATTCAGTTCGCGGTTCTTTTCCTGTCTACCTTGCCAGTGCATCTGAGTTGAGAGTGCTGTCCAGAGCGGTCACAATGGAGCACTCTGGGATAGCTCCCGGAGGCCAATACCGTCGAATTGTGTCCACAGTACCCCAAATTCGACCCGGCAAGGTCAATTTAAGCGCTAATCCACTTGTCGCGGTAGAGTAAGGAAATCGATTTTAAGAGCCCTTTAAGTCGAAATAAAGGGCTTCATCGTGTGGACGGGTGCAGGTTTACATCAATTTAACGCTGCTAAATTTGACCTAAAGTCCTAGTGTAGACCAGGGCTTAGTCTTGATTAAGCTCTCTGTGTAGAGAGAGGTCCCCATTTCAGTGGTGCTTTTGTTAGAATTCTCAGCAGAATGAGCAAATATTAACTAGATAAAGAGTTATCACTCTTAGGGCTGGACCCTACAGAAGAGAGCTTGGGCACCGTGGTGAGAAAGAAAGAAGGAAGCTCACAATGGTTCATTGTCTATAGGTATTCTGTAAATTAGAATTTTGCGTTAGATTTTCAAACGTGCATACATGATCGAGGAGTACAAGTTCCTGAAAGTCAGTGCCATTTATAGTCTTGAGTCACTTGGCATTTTTGAAAATCCCACCCTTCGCATCCAGTCACTATCAATCAGGCATTTTTCTCAAGCATTAAAATTCACTTTTATAAAAATGAATTATCATGAGACTTTAGATCAATCCATTGATTGAAATGGACAAAATGGCATTTTCAAAAGAACTTAGATATCTGGACCACAATTCACCAAAGCACTTATGTATATGCTTTAAGTGCTTTAATAAATTGGCACCTTGGTGGCTAATCTGAGATCTTATAAAATAAACAAGCAATAAATGCCTGTTGCCAATCAACAGCAATAGGTCAGTCACTGGAAGTCTCACTGAGTAGTTTCTTGAAGTAAGTCACCACACGTAAATGTTCTGATTATTTGAATTTAATACCCAACCCACACTATTTAAATAAGCAAATGTTTATAATATGCTTGGAAGCAAATGCTTATTAATTGAGGCAATTCCCATTTGAGTATTATTTTTTTTGTATTCCTTCCATCCATAAAGCTCTCTTACTTGTAGGTCTGTTGTCCCCAAACCTTGGGGAAAGGAAGGAACTGATATTGTGAATATTTTCTGTTACTTACTATGTCTGATTTTCTCTTTTTCCAGCCCATGCAGTTTGAGGAAGATGAGCATGCACCACCAGCCCCTCCCAATCCGTTCAGCGATCTTACAGAAAAGGAACTGGATGAGTACAAGAAGACAATTGAGCGCAAGCAGCAAGGAGTGGAAGGTCAGTGGTCTAAACTGCCAAACGTTGGGGGTTAAGTTTGTGATGGATGCTTCTTGGAAGCTATTCTGAAATAATTAACTATATATGAAGTGGTTGAGATTTTTAATTGTAATTAGAACATGAGAACATAAGAACAGCCATACTGGGTCAAACCAAAGGTCCATCTTACCCAGTATCCTGTCTTCCGACAGTGGCCAGTGCCAGGTGCCCCAGAGGGAATGAACAGAACAGGTAATCATCGAGTGATCCATGCCCTGTCGCCCATTCCCAGCTTCTGGCAAAATTAAATCTTGGTTGGTTGTTTTAAAAAAATCTCCTATAATTAGTAGATTAAACATATCATATACAAAATCAGAAATGAGAAGGATATTCATCTTACTGCATATGTACTGAATCCCATTACTCTCTTTCTAATGTTGGGTCTCTTGGATGTGTTGTATTGGAGGCATTTTCTTTATTGAACTGAGGAAGCTGGTGATACTAAAATGTGATATTCTTTACTATCCTAAAGAAGAGAGTTGCTAGGGAATTACAGTGTAGTAATAAACATATCCAAAAGAGAAGAAACATTTCAGAGAATAATTCCAAAGCAGCTGAAATATTACACTCTATTGGTGTCATATTTCTTTGACAGATTTATTTGTAATAGTCATTCTGTCCTATTTAATTAGGGCAGCTAACAGTCAGAATATGTTTAAAGATTCCCCAGTCAAACAAATCACAAGTTAAACCAGAATATGTCTGTCATTAACTGAAGTGCTATTACTAACGATAATGAAAGGGCACTACATTGACAGGAATTAATCTAAACAACACTCATACTTAAATATTCTAAGTATTATTATTACTATTGGTTTATTATTTGTATTGTGGTCTCACCAAGGAGCTCTAATCATGGACCAGAACCCCATTGTGCTAGGCGCTGTACAAACACACAACAAAATACAGTCCTGTTGCAAAGAGCTTACAGTCTAAGACAAAAGACAACCGATGGATACAGACAAACTGATGGGAGTACAAGGAAACGATGAGTCAGTATTGATCAGCATGCTAGGCCGTTGTTTCACTACACCGCCAGCCTAATAATTATCAAGTTTGGGGGTTTTGGTTTTTTGGGTTTTTTTTTTTAAGACATCACAGCAGAGGAGGGATTTGAGGATTTGAGGTAGTTTAGTGGGTATTTATGGAGAGCTGCTCCCAGTTTTAAGGTGAAGCATGGGAGAAAGCACAGAGGTGCTTGTTTGAAATTTTAACCCATGGGCAATGGAGACTGACTGGAGGCAGGAGCTGACCCCTCAATTAGTGAATGAGAGGTGATCAGTTGGGTGGAATAGTGTCTAAAGAGCCTTGAAGGTGAGTACAAGTAGCTTATGTTTGAGTAGAGAAGGGGGACCCAGAGGAGGAATTGAAAGAGAGGCGATGATACGTTTAAAGCCACAAGCTAGGAAAATAATCTCTGCAGCACCAGTCTGAATGGATATGAGTGGTGGTGTTTTTGTTAAGAAGGTTTAAAATAAAACAAATAACCCTGCTGGAAACTGCTTCCCTGGATTCTGTGAGAGCTCGGACAGAATTCCCCTAGGGAGTGAGCTGGCTCAGCAAGATCAAACCTTTATCTGGTAGGAGGAGGGCACTATAAAATAGGCCTCAATCCTTTACAGGGACCAAGGACAGAGCCCTGTGAAATCCCCCTGGAAAGTGGGAGTGGGAATGAGAAATTAGGAAGGTAGGAGGAGAACCAAGAGAGGAGAGAGTCACAGAAGCCCTGGGGAGGACAAGATTAGGCTGGTTGACAATGTCAGTGGCAGCTTGAGAGGTCAATGAGGATGGAGTACTGGTTGTGAAGATTTGGCTAGGGAGTGGTCATAAGAGACTTGGTGAGAGCAATTTCAGTGGAGTGCAAGGGATGGTGGACAGATTGGAGAAGGTCTAGGGTGGAATTAGAGGAGAGGAACAAACACATACACATCTTATATCAGGAAAAAATATGAAAAATCTCAGATCTTACAATCTGCATTGAAAGCTTTGTGCATCATAAGGCGTGTCTGAATGAATTTCCAAGGGGGTTAGCTAAGGCTTTTCAGTAGTATGTTAGACACTCAAAATAATAAGAAAAAAAAAATTTACAATATACCTGAAAGATTCATTTCACTCTGGAAACTAATTTATTATTGTTGTTAATTGATATGTCTCAACAATAGAAAATTTAAAATAGTACTTTTATTTAAAAGGCTCAGCAATCAAGTTCATTTGGATTATTGTATGTTTCCAAAAGGCCAGTCCCTGCCATTAGCAAAGCAGCTTTACCATGACCCCCTCAAAGCATCTGTGCTAGACTCAAACTGACAGCTGATGGTAGGAGTGTTGGGGGACAAAGCAGGTGTATTAATTCTTGTAAACACGGACCCAGTTCTCCTTCCACTGAAGTCAGTGTCAAAACTCTCAGCTTCAGTGGGAGCAGGAGCAGCCCCTAAAACTGTAATATTGAGACTTGAAATTTGAAGTTAGGTTTAGAAAGGAATAACTTATAATAATTTAATATAGCAGGTTAGTTAATTGCTAATTTTTATCTGAACAATTCTCTTGTATGAATCTGACAATAAAAGGACAATTAAACTAAAACACAATTTAAAAGCAAATATGATATGGTCTGGTATAAGTAAAACATTCTATGTGTGGAGTTTGGCTATGCCTATTTATTTCATTTGTTACTTGCTATGACATTGGGATTGACTAACTCCTAGTGACTTTTGAAATATAGAGTTGTGGGGTTTTGTCCACTTTAACTGTAGTCATCAAAATAAAAGATGGAAAGGCCAACTAGATTCTGTCTCCCTGCAAAGGCGAGATCTTTGCATGTGCTTAGACACTCTTTCTATAATGCATAAAAATTAATCTGAAAAATCAAATTCAAATGACCTAAAAGACCAATAATAGACACTGCTGCATGAAAAATATGATGTACTCCAGTGCCAACCCCACCCCCGAAATCTAGCTGACACAAACACCGATCTTGGGGATGGGATGGGTCTTTCCTTTTAACAGCCAAGTGGGGTCTTGAATAGGAGAGGGCATCCTCAGATCTGAGCCTGTTGGATCGATCATTTACATTATATCTGTGTGGCCACAACACTAAGAGTCAATCCTCTTTAGAGGATGTGAGAGGACACAGAATAATCGTCAGCGCCGATCCTGTCAACCCCCCCCCCCCCTTTAGGTAGGATCTATTGAAGCCGTTAAGGCGAGATTGTCTCCAGAATAGTCTTCTCTCCTTATCCCCTAGTACTGTGTAGAGTAGGTCTCCGTGGCATAGGAGGCACGGTTCCAGACTAAATCAATGGTATCTTCAGATCTATGTTAGGTACCATTCCTGTGGGGTCCCAGCTAGATGAAGCTGAGTTCTTTGAACAAAAACACACACAAAAAGCGGGATTTTTTTCCCCTACTTTACTGAAACTCTTCTTCCAGGGAAGCCTAGTTAGGGCATAGGAATATCTTGGACACCTCAGGTGATATCTGGGTCAGGACTAGGGTTTAAATTATACTAGGACTGTCAAGCAATTAAAAAAATTAATTGCGATTAATTGCATGATTAAAAAAATAGAATACCATTTATTTAAATATTTTTGGATGTTTTCTACATTTTCAAATATATTGATTTCAGTTACAACACAGAATACAAAGTGTACACTGCTCACTTTATATTTATTTTTGATTACAAATATTTTCACAGTAAAAAACTAAAGAAATAGTATTTTTCAGTTCACCTAATACAAGTACTGTAGTGCAATCTCTTTATCATGAGAGTTGAACTTCCAAATGTAGAATTGTGTATCAAAAAACTGTATTCAAAAATAAAACAATGTAAAATTTTAGAACCTGCAAGTCCTACTTATTGTTCAGCCAATCGCTCAGACAAACAAGTTTGTTTACATTTGCAGGAGATAATGCTGCCCACTTCTTGTTTACAATGACACCTGAAAGTGAGAACAGGCATTTGCATGGCACTGTTACAGCCAGCATCACAAGATATTTACATGCCAGATGCGCTAAAGATTCATATGTCCTTTCATGCTTCAACCACCATTCCAAGGGACATGCGTCCATGCTGATGATGAGTTCTGCTTGATAACAATCCAAAGCAGTGTGGACTGACACATGTTCATTTTCATTAGCTGAGTCAGGTGCCACCAGCAGAAGATTGATCTTTCTTTTTTGGTGGTTTGGTCTTTAGCTTCTGCATCAGAGTGTTGCTCTTTTAAGACTTCTGAAAGCATGCTCCACACCTCGTCCCTCTCAGATTTTGGAAGGCACTTCAGATTCTTCAACCTTGGGTCGTGTGCTGTAGCTATCTTTAGAAATCTCACATTGTTACCTTCTTTGCCTTTTGTGAAATCTGCAGTGAAAGTGTTCTTAAAATGAACAACATGTGCTGGGTCATCATCTGAGACTGTTATATGGCAGAATGCGGGTAAAACAGAGCAGGGGACATACAATTCTCCCCCAAAGAGTTCACTCAAAATTTAATTAACACATTTTTTTAACAAGCGTCATCACCATGGAAGTATGTCCTCTGGAATGGTGGCCGAAGCATGAAGGGGCATAGAAATGTTTAGTATATCTGGTACGTAAATACCTTGCAATGCCAGCTACAAAAGTGCCATGCAAATGCCTGTTCTCACTTTCAGGTGACATTATAAATAAGAAGAGGGCAGCATTATCTCCTGTAAATCTGAACAAACTTGTTAGTCTTAGCGATTGGCTGAACAAGAAGTAGGACTGTGTGGACTTGTAGGCGCTAAAGTTTTCCATTGTTTTGTTTTTGAGTGCAGTTATGTAACCAAAAAAAAAATCTACATTTGTAAGTAACTTTCACCACAGAGATTGCACTACAGTACTTGTATGAGGTGAATTATTTTTTCATGTTCTCTCTCTGTGTGTGTGTGTATCTATACATCAGATGCATGCAGTGGAAAATACAATAGGAAAATATATATATATTTTCCTATTGTATTTTCCACTGCATGCATCTGATGAAGTGGGTTTTAGCCCACGAAAGCTTAAGCCCAAATAAATTTGTTAGTCTCTAAGGTGCCACAAATACTCCTCGTTCTTTTTGCTGATACAGACTAACACGGCTACCACTCTGAAACTTGTTACTATTTCTTTTGTTTATCATTTTTACTTTATCATTACTTTACGTTTATCATTTTATCATTTTAAATATTTGTACTAAAAAATAACATATACTTTGATTTCAGTTACAACACAGAATACAATACATATGAAAATGTAGAAAAACATCCAAAATATTTAATACATTTCAATTGGTATTCTATTGTTTAGCAGTGCGATTAAAACGGCGATTAATCCCAATTAATTTTTTTAATCCTGATTAATTTTTTGAGTTAATCACGTGAGTTAACTGCAATTAATTGACAGCCCTAAATTATACTCCGGTTTTCTTTTACATGGGTACGGAGGGATAGCTCAGTGGTTTGAGCCATTGGCCTGCTAAACCCAAGGTTGTGAGTTCAGTCCTTGAGGGGGCCATTTAGGGATCTGGGGTAAAAATTGGGGATTGGTCCTGCTTTGAGCAGGGGGTTGGACTAGATGATCTCCTGAGGTCCCTTCCAACCCTGATATTCTATGAAATGCTTATTCACCGTAGGGTTTTTGACCTTATGGTTCTCCACCTCTTGAATTAGTTTATGTCCACACTACGAAATTAGGTCGAATTTATAGAAGTTGTTTTTTTAGAAATCGTTTTTATATATTCGAGTGTGTGTGTCCCCACAGAAAATGCTCTAAGTGCAGTAAGTGCATTAACTCGGCGGAGTCCTTCCACAGTACTGAGGCAAGCATTGACTTCCGGAGTGTTGCACTGTGGGTAGCTATCCCACAGTTCCCGCAGTCTCCGGAAATGAGATTCAAAAGTTCACGGTTCTTTTCCTGTCTACCTGGCCAGTGCATCTGAGTTGAGAGTGCTGTCCAGAGCGGTCACAATGGAGCACTCTGGGATAGCTCCCAGAGGCCAATACCGTCGAATTGTGTCCACAGTACCCCAAATTCGACCCGGCAAGGCCAATTTAAGCGCTAATCCATTTGTCAGGGGTGGAGTAAGGAAATCGATTTTAAGAGCCCTTTAAGTCGGAAAAAAGGGCTTCATCGTGTGGACGGGTGCAGGTTTACATCGATTTAACGCTGCTAAATTTGACCTAAAGTCCTAGTGTAGACCAGGGCTCAGGCTATGTCTATACTACAGTTTGTCAGCAGAATTTATATTGCTTAGGGGTGTGAATAAAACACCCCTCTGAGCAACATAAGTTACGCCGACACAAGTGCTGGTGTGGTCAGCACTACATCCCTACCTCTGCAGCGGGCATAGCGCCGCGAGTGGCCGAAGTTGGTTTTCTTATGCCGACAGGAGAGCTTCACCAGACACACTGTAGTGGCACAGCTGCATCAATGCAGCCACAGCGCCACATGTAGACATGCCCTTGGCCTCTTCAGTGAGTGGTGACAAAAAAACAAGTTATTCTCAATACAGTGCAAAGTTTGGGCATGATTGCTTATTTTACAAGGTCTGCAGCAGCTTCCTCAAGGAAGCCTTGCTAGAGAAAATGAGCAAAGCACAGCTGCCTGTCATTCCTTCCATGCATTCATTTAACCACTGCAACTAATATAACTTTTCAATGCCAGGTGCTGAGAGCAATACTAGCTCAGCAGGAGATTTGCTTCTTCCTATTCTTACCTTTCTACATCTGTATTTCTCTCCCCCTTACCCCCCACCCTGGGTTGTTTATCACTTTCATCCTGGAGACTGCTAGAGAGCACACTATGGTCTGTACTGATGGCAGCCAAATCTCACCGCAACAAACTGTGTGCTATTGTTCCTGTTATCTGACTGTAACAGGACAGATGCAATTCATAGGGGAAAGTAGCAGAGTTCCTTTCTCTAGTCAGATTCTTGGTGAATGTTCAGTATTCATGATCATTATTGTTCAACTGTTCTCGTCAAAGTAGTTTAAGAAGAGTAAGTAGTTCTTATTAATTAGCTAAATTGTGGAATTCAGTTTCAGAGATTAAGATCCTGATCAAACACTGAAGTCCTCCTATGGAGAGAGGCCTGTGGGAGGTCGTAAGGGATTACAAAGGAATGGCATATGCAGTGTTGTTGCAGCCTTGTGGGTCCCAGAATATTAGAGAGGCAAGGTGGGTGAGGTAATATCTTTTACTGGGCCAACTTCTGTTGGTGAGAGAGACACGCTTGTGTATCTCACCAACAGAAGTTGGTCCAGTAAAAGATATTACCTAGATTCATAGATATTTAGGTCAGAAGGGACCATTATGATCATCTAGTCTGACCTCCTGCACAATGCAGGCCACAGAATTTCACCCACCACTCCTGCGAAAAACCTCTCACCTATGTCTGAGCTTTTGAAGTCCTCAAATCGTGGTTTAAAGACTTCAAGGAGCAGAGACTCCTCCAGCAAGTGACCCGTGCCCCATGCTACAGAGGAAGGCGAAAAACCTCCAGGGCCTCTTCCAATCTGCCCTGGAGGAAAATTCCTTCCCGACCCCAAATATGGTGATCAGCTAAACCCTGAGCATATGGGCAAGATTCACTCACTCACCTTGTGTCTTTTATAGAAATGGCTAATGATTCACTGGCCACCTTTGCCAGCTTGACATAAGAAGAAGTTAACCCTTATGTTAATAGCAATGGTACAGCAGTTGCCCAGGACTATTGTGATCTCTCCCCTCCCCTCCCTCTCTCCCCCCCCCACCTCTCAATACACACACACTTACTTTTGTTTGGTGCTTTGATACCCAAGTTACATAGGCTATATTTATGCTATTTATAGGGTGCCTATACTGGCGTAGAAGGACCATCAACATCTAAATCTATTGACAGTTGAGGAAAGTATATACATTTTGCTAGATTATAATTTATTCTTTTGCAGACAGAGAGGCTGCCTAGTTACTACTTAGTCTTATATTCCATTGTCATTGCAACTCGTTCTACTTACTCTTACAATTTGTGGTACACGCAGAAACCCTGGTTTAATAACTTAATTATCCATCTCCATGTATTTTGCTGTGTACTGCATATAGTTAAGTGTAGTTTTATAAAAGCCCATTGAAATGAATGACAAAGCCGTTATAAATTTACCACAAAACCACAAATTTCAATTTTGAACTGCAGTTCTTTGGTTCAGATATTGTCAGGCCAGTGAATTATTTCAAGAAAATTGTGTGGTTCAGCACTAGATGCTCAAGAGAACCACTAATTGCTTGCATCATTTTTGGTGCCTTTTCTAAATACTATAAATCTTTTTCATTATAAGGCTTTTGTATTTTTGCACATTTTCCCTTTAATCTAAAATAGCGGAAATATTTTTTTAGTGAAAAACAAGTACTTGTAAAGTATGAATCTTTGCTTTTGTTTTAAATATGGGACAGCCTCCCTTAGTTGAAGTAGCTGGTTGATTGTAAAACCATTGTCATCAGTCTGACAGTGAGCTCCACTAGTTCAGTCCTACTGAATTTGCCCTTGGGGAGGACCTTTCTACGACAGGAAAAATCCCCTCTGGTAGAACACATTTCAGTACAGCATGTCAGCGATAGAGTGGTGGCAGCGGTTGCTAGATTTAACGTTAAAGGAGAGTTTTAACAGTGAAGAGGAATTAAAACTAAGAACTTCTCCTTTCCTCAAATTTTGCTATTTCCCTAGCTAATCATTTCTACTTCTCCATCCTGATTGACTCCCATGGCCACAGTCCTAGTCACCTGTTCTCCACCTTTGACTACATCCTCCCCACTTCCCACCCTGCACTTTTTCTCTGCAAAATACCTTGTTAACTTCTTCAAAGAGGCAATTGACAGGTTCCACCATTACCTCCTGCATCCCCGCTTACCACCCTTCCATCCCATCCTATAACGCTCTCTCTTCCACCTCCCCTCTCAATGACACACACGTTTCTCATCTGTTCTCCCCTTCTACCCCTTCCGTGGGCCTCAGTGACCTCATCCCATCTCCAGATCTTACCTCTGCTCCCATTCTCTCCTCAACATCCTTCCCATTGAAATGCAAGCATGCCTTAGTCTCCCTTATCCTTATCTCCACTTGCCTATACTGTACAACTACCGCCCCATCTGGCTTCTCCCCTTTATCTGTAAACTGACTGTGTCATGTACAATCACAATCAGAAGTCCTTTGCCAATCCAGCTTCTACCTTGCACTCCAATTCAGTGGCTCTCACCAAGCCTCTAATGAACTTTTCCTGGCCAAAGCAGACACAATACTCAGTCTTCACTCTCCTCAGTCTACCAGCTGCCTTCAACTAAGTTAACCATTCTTGAAATTGTATCCTCCCTCACCTTTCATGACTGTCCTCTCCTGGTTCTCCTACCTTTAACTGCTTCTTCTGCATTTCATTAGGAGGATCTTCTTCATTCCCCACTAACCTTCTGTCGGAGTTCCACAGGGCTCTATTCTTGGCCCCCTCCTCTGGACCTTGTCTCTGGGCAATCTCATTTGTAAATGATATTAACTATCAACTCTCAGCTGACAACTCGTGTATACATCTCCAGTCCTTTCTGTATACACTAAAATCACTGTCAGTCTTTCAGATGTCTCCTTGTGGAAGTCCAGATATCATCTTAAGCTAGAGGTGGCCAACACAGAGCTTTTAATCTTCTTCCCATGTCTCCCCTCCTCTCTGTCACTATGGAAAACCTCCTTATCTCTGTCACACAGGCCTATAACCTAGGTATCCTCTTCAGCTCAACCATCTCTCTGGATCAGCACATGCAGGCAGTGTTAAAATGCTGCCAGTTCTTCCTCCCTAACATTTCTAAGCTACGACCTTTGATGTCCGTCCACACAGCTACATCTCTTGCCCAGGCCCTGCTTATCTCATGTCTTATCTACTGCAACCTGTTCCTCTCTAGCATTGATAGATGCGATCTTTCCCCACTGAGATCTGTTCATAATACTGTTGCAAAGATAATTTTCCTGGGTTGTTGCTTTGACCATGTCACTACTCTCTTTGCATTTCTTCAATGGTTCCTCCTGCATCCGATGAAGTGAGCTGTAGCTCACGAAAGCTCATGCTCAAATAAATTGGTTAGTCTCTAAGGTGCCACAAGTACTCCTTTTCTTCCTGCTCCACTGCATCAGGCACAAACTATTCATCTTCACTTTTAAGGCCCTTCATGCCCTATCCCCACTCTACCTCTTGTATGCTTTTGAGATGTCAGACTGCCTCCACTCTGCCAATGGTTCGAGCCTTCAGCACCCATTTGTTAAACTTTCAAACAAGCACCTTTGTGCTTTCTCCCTTGGTACCCTCATGCATGGGAGGTCCTTGTAAATATCCTCATTGCCTGCCTTTAAATCCCTCCGTAACTCTTTTGCCATGATCCCTACCAAAAAAAACAACCCAATCCTTACACTATTGGTTAGCTAATGTACTGAGACCTCTGTTTTTCATGCTAACCAATGTTTTCTTGTGCTCTCCCAGTCTCTCTTGTCTCTGTTTATACTGAGGGTTTATCTAGTTGAACAGTAAGTTCAAGGTAAGATGGGGTATAAATCTACCACACATTAGAATCATAGAATATCAGGGTTGGAAGGGACCTCAGGAGGTCATCTAGTCCAACCCCCTGCTCAAAGCAGGACCAATCCCCAATTAAATCATTAGTGTACCAGTCCCTAACAGTCCATGTGGATGGACCCTGTTACCACACACTAAAATTTCCCTAGTGTGCTTTGATCTACTCTGCTTTGAAACATGAGTAGGTCACTGTGCACTAGGGAACCTTTAGTGCACGGTAGCAGGATCTACATGAACAGTTAGTATGCAGCACACTGCAAACCTTTAATAAGTTCTGTGGGACAGGGACTGTTTTTTGTGATGTGTTTGTATAGCTCCTAGCACAATGGAACCTTCACCCACAATTGGGGACCCTAGGCACTACTGCAATGTTAATAATAATTAATAATAATAAAAAACAGATGTGGAGTTAATTGGGTTGACAAACTGGAAAACCGTAGGCGGATGACCTTATTGAACTTTGATTTATTGCATTATGGTCGTACTGCCATTGTTATGTTGGGGCAGGATAGCACATCTTGAAACTTTGTTATGCTATAGTTCTTACTCTCACATGATAACGGCAACCATCCTGGGAAAACTTAAAAATGATTACTCTTTGAGAACTGTAGAATTTTATCTTAGTTGATTTTACTTTGTGTAGGAACTAAAGCACCAGAAGACTTACACAACAATGGAAGTTGAATAAATACATTAACATGTTCGTTTTGTACTGTCTTCTGACGCTGTGTATTGCAGATAGGAATAGTTGATCCTTTGAAAGGAGAGGTATATCACCATAAATTGGGAAACACATACCAAGAAAGAAAATTTTAAACATTTACAGGTCGATTTTTCCCATCAATACCGATGATAGGAATAGAAAGTGAAAGCCTTCGAACCCTCATTTATCAAAAATAATATTCTTAAATGGTATAGTTTTCTGTTTGCTATAAACTTGGCAATATCGTTGGCAATGTCTTAACTCTGAAATTCCAGTATTTTAAAGCACACCTTTGTAATTTCTTATTTTCAAAAGCTTAAAGATTCAAAGGTAAAAACATTCTTTCAGTAATCTTTCCTATATCCCCAAGACTTTCATCCTCTTCAGTTAGAAGCATTTTATAACTTTTTTTATATTGCTACTCCTTATCAGAATTACTAATTCAGTATTGCTTAACAATAACATTTTTAATGCATTCTCCTGCACTAATACTGCGTGATTGACTTTCATAGATTAGACTTTTTAAAGTTATGAATAGTAGCATGATTTCTTGTATGTTACATAGTTAATGGTGAGATGAAGCCACATATGCATGGGCTGCCTGCTCCCTTGTGTGCAGCCTTGTTTTTAATCATTTATATAGAAGAGCTAACATCTGATAACTGTTAATGACTGTAATAACTTCCTAATAATGTGTTTAAGCTATTGTACGTTAACTTCTTGACAACATTAGCATGAACAGTTCAATGCCAGCAGAGCTGTAAATATTGTATATGCTAACACTGATACTCTTGCTCATTTTTATTTTTGCATGGCTACTAATTCAAATCTTGTCCTGCAGATGCTGAACAGGAATTAGTCTCAGATGATGCTTCATCTGTGTCACAAATTCAGTCACAAACACAGTCACCGCAAAATGTCCCTGAAAAATTAGAAGGTATTAAATATAACTTCCTATAAAACACAAAGAGCTTTAGTAACCTGGGTCACTGATTTATTTCATTATAACCTGTAAGTAAGGTGCAGTATAGCCTGCTTTCAGTATTTTAGAAACTGGAATTTAAGTATTTCAATACGAGATTCTTGCTTCTTACAACCAGTGAGTTTATGAATCCTGCATCTTTCCAGACTTTACTCAATTTAAATGAAAAACTGGAATTGATAAGACACATTCTCAAAGTCGGTTGGTCAAAAACTGACCTAGTTAACTACAGTGTCATGTGTGAGTCCATCTTAGTCTATCAGTGAATTATTGTCCCCAATAAACATTTTTCCTGTAGTGAAATCCACACAATAAAATCACACATTAATAAAATGGGAGGCATATGTGTTGTCGATTGCTCCCTGTTACGTAGCTATTATATTTTTTGTATAACAATCTTCTAGAAGAGAGCCTCTGTTAATACATAACCAACAGAAGCAATACAGCATATTTTTAAAGGTTTGTATTCTGAAAGTTACCCTGCATAGTGGGTGCATCTTCATACGTTGGCCTAGTGCAGGCACAAATAATTCTAACTGCACTTTAGGCTGTTTAGTCTTCTAAGTACTTGACTTACCATTGGATATGAATGGGCTGAGAAGTTGACCCTGTATCCTTTAATGAAATTTGCACACTATTACTTTTGTATCGTTTGACAAAAACAGAATAAAGAGCAGAGAAGACAGGAAAACCCCACATCTGAGCACCTTAAATTTTGCAGCAGTTCTTATCTGAATCCAAATGCAAACTTCGTATTCCAGGCCCATTTCTGATTTTTTGCATAGACATTGCTCACAAAAATAAGAATAATAATAATAGTGGAACTCTCCATTTTCATAGAAAATCATGAAGATATGTATGCCCAGAATGCTAACCTCATCTCCACAGAGGTACCTGTTGTGGTGGTGAATGGCAAGGAAGATATGCATGACGTGGAAGAAGATCTCACCCAGCGGGTCAGTCAGTTAACCACTAGTACTGTGGAGAGCATAGAGATTACAATTAAAACCTCTGAAAAGATTGAAGAGACCCTGTCCCCTGAGGGCTCCCCTTCCAAATCTCCATCAAAGAAGAAGAAGAAATTTCGCACTCCATCTTTTCTGAAAAAGAACAAAAAGAAGGAAAAGGTGGAAGCATAAGTGCAGCTCTGTTGTTAAGAGAAGGCATTGCACGTTTTAAAACCACGTTTTAAGTTGAACATTAACAAAGTAGTGTTAGGGGTGTGCAGTAAACTGGACCTTAACCTATGAACAGAACTGGAAAAGGTTTTACTAAAAACAATTTTATGTTAAATAAGAAATTAATTCATCTCTCACTTAATGTCCAAAATTACTGAGGGTTTGAAACATTCAGTAGTTTCACATAGAGCTACACTGGCAGGTGCTTTAATACTATCATAGTGAGATCAGATACCATTGTAGTACATTGTTGTGGCAAGTTACACTTGGAGTATTTTGCAGACCTTAAAATCTTCAGCACAGTTGAAGTCTCTAATAGAGCTACTGTTGAGTGATTATATGAATTTTCATTTTTAAACTGCTGCCTCACTTGGTAATCATATAATACTTTTTTGTATTGTGATTCAGACCATATATTTTATTTCTGTACCCTGCTTCAGTGGGTCATATTAACAGCACACCTTTAAATCTTTTAAGGTTAGATTATATAGAATATTATACACTGGCACATATTAGAAGAAAAACTGTAAGAGAAATTTTATTTGGAATTATACAAAATGTGTAAGAAGACCATTCATCAATAACTTTTTTGCCAAATATTTCATTTTAGTGAAATATAATTTTTGAATACTTCTTTTTTATTCTATCAGTTGGGAAAAAACCCTTATTTTTTCAATAAAGGGGATTTTATACACTTAACATTGATAATTTAGTTAAACAATGGCAAAACAAAATAAGATTTTATATGTTGAAATGTTTGTATACCATTTAGTATAAAAGTATTATACGCATGTAAACCAAGCGTCTAACAGTAGAGTGTATTTAAGGATGCTTGGTTTAGAGTATACTTAAATATAATTCAGGAATCCAGGGACTCCGCTATCAAAGGATTAAAGCATATAAAATTAAACTGGATTCGTGTTTAAATATTACTGTGTTTTTTCCCTTATGGCATTGCTAATGAATGAAGAAAAATAATCTCTTAACATAACCAAATGAAGGAAACAAAACTGTTAAAAGGGAAAGTGAAATAGTAAGAAAATAGAATGATGCAAAGAAAGTAAAAGTTTGGTGATTATTTTTTATTAAATATATGATATGGATTGTGAGGTATTTTTATTAAATCAGCAAAATCACATTTCCATATTAGAAGTTAAAATAACTTGCATGGTTTCACATGGAGATCTACGCTTTTTTCTCACTTTCAGTTTAATTTTAAAAGGGTCTTATTAATCTGTGTCGTGTCCTTCAGACAAACCCAGAACAAATTAGATCTTAGTGCCATGGGTAGTGGCAGTCATGCCACTTACTCATTTTTGCTGATATTTTCATTTTTGCTTTTTACTGTATTGTAAAAACAAACTAAACATAGAAATTAACATAAGGTTTTTTCTTCTCAAATTTGTCATAGTACATCAGTCATTGCAATAGCAAATAAATTTAAAAGATCAGTGTGATTCCCAGATTGCCAGTTGATATATATACAGTATATAGATTAAGTATGGCTGGAGAGTGGTTTGGCATGCAAAAATGTTGACTATAGCATGTTCTGGAGCTGGTTAGCTTTGACCATGTAAGTGTGACAATGCAATGTTGGAATGGATCCTGGAAATGATATTCTAGTTATCACTAAATACTGGAAACAGTGTTTTTAATCTTAGTGGAAACTTCCAGTTGCTTAACTTGGGGGGGGGGGGTTGTTTTGTTTTGTTTTTTTATGTTCTACATTATTTGTGTTGTATTACAACATATGTAGAAACAGTAACCTGTGAACTATGCTTTTCATAACTTTTTTTAAAAAATATATCTAAATGAATGCAATGTGCATAAATATTTTTTAAAATGCAACCGTGAACTATTTGCACCTTTTGCTAATGCCTCTATTTACTTGCTTTGGCATAAAGAATGAGCCAGCCAACTCTGTGTCCTGTGGAAAATATATAAATGTTATCTGAAATTGCTCATAGATGTAATGCTAATTAATGTTAAATCACAAATAAACAGTATTTTAAATAGATGGATTTTGCACTGCAGTCTTTCATTATGTGTTCATTTTCCTGTCAAATGTCATTTTATTTTTGTATATTACTATAAAGATTACATAAGCCAGTGGTTTTCAGACTGCGGGTCGCGACCCAATACTGCATTGCGGAATGTAAGGCACTGCATCATGGTGGCTCTGATCAGCACTGCCAACCGGGCTGTTAAAAGTCCCGTCGGCGGTGCTGCCCGGCTAAGGCAGGCTAGTTCCTACCTGTTCTGATGCCGCGCTGTGCCCTGGAAGCAGCCAGCAGCAGGTCCGGCTCCTATGCGTGGGAGCTATGCGCCCCAATCCTCTACCCCAGCCCTGAGCCCACCGAAACCTGGAGCCCCTTCCTGTACTCCAAACCCTTCATCCCTGTCCCCACCCTAGAACCTGCATCCCCAGCCCAAAGCCCTGACCCCCTCCCGCATCCCAACCCCCTGCCCAGCCCAGAGCCCCCTCCCACACCCGGAACCCTTCATTCCAAGCCCCAACCTGCAGCCCTCACCCCCACAACGCAACCCGCTGCCCCAGGCCCCCCTCCCACACCCTAAACCCCTCATCCCCAGCTCCTTTGGGCCTCAACAATTTTCTTCAACTGGGTTGCCAGAAAAAAGTTTGAAAACCACCAACATAAGGGGAAAACTGCCTTAATTATTACTTCAACTCTTCTTCCAGCCTAAACCTAAAGCCTAAACCCCTAAAACCTGCAAGGAAATAACCTGGACTTTAGAGATTTGGTTAATGTTTCTGTCATTAATTTGTAGGCCACATTGGGGAAAAAGGACAGTCTTGACACCAAGACACAGTACTGGTCTCCAAAGTTCTGTCTTTCCAGCTGTGCCACAAACTTCCTTTCTTTCTTGGGCAAGTCACTCCATCCCTGTGTCCTTATTTCCTTCTCTACAAAACGAGTTTAACAATACTGACTTCACAAGCGTAGTGTGAAGTCCTTGAATGGAAAGTGATCTATAAGTATAAAATATTACTGTTTTTTTGGGTTATATAGAAATATCTTAGATAAATTTAGCTTCCCTTGTTTTATGAAAAGTAACAAAGAAGGCCATTGCCTAAAGTTCTTCATACGAAGTGATCTGTGTCATGTTCTAGCAACCTACAGCATACCTCAAAATCTCTGCCAAATTGCCAGAGTTCATGTGTTGCGTTTTTTATGGCCTCAGTCACTGTAGAGAGCTGATAAATGGTGTTGAAACTTCCTGTAGCACACTCTGTCTTCCACAAATCTGCCTTTGACACTTTCTTTCCATAAAAGCCAAATCCAAGCTCTTCATCGTTCCAGTGATCTTTGCATGAACGACATCAACTTCAGTCTAGCAGATAAATTGCTGCAGAGTCAGAGATCTTAGATTGGGTACCCATACCTGTTGTCTTACTATTTATCTTTTGTGCTCAGTGATGTATAAACACAAAAGAAGGCATGAAATCTGCCCCCAAATAGCTTATTCACTAAATGTTTTTGTTGGTTACTAGGGATCTCCCTTTGTTTCAGGGTGTCCATGAACCATGGGTCCTATCTATCTGGTTATCTAGAGCCAAATTCTTCCACGGAGTTACAAAAGTGTACGATTCTGTGACCCTAAACATGTAAAATAAGGCAACTGTAAGTCAGGCACAGAGGCTGTGCAGTCCACAACAGTGTTAGGAAGCTAGGAATGCTGGAAAACCCAGGTTGGACAGACTGCTAGGAAAGTTGTTTGTTGGCCCAGCAGACAGCAATTGTGATGGAACCAAGGCAATAAGAGAAAAAAGTAACCTTCCCAGCTGTTCAAATCACCATATGCAGGGACTAGATGACCTCCTGAGGTCCCTTCCAACCCTGATATTCTATGATCACACAGACAATGCAGCATCACCGTAGGGCCTAATATATGCAATGGAACATGTTTTTAACATATCAAGTACTATTAAAAGAATATTATCAATACTGAGAATCTATTTTGTAACCTTCTTACATGTAAAGTGCTCAAACTATATTGAACTGTTTTACGTTGTGTTAAATTCTTTTTGAGACCATGGCAGGATTGCATTAGTAGAATTTTCCCCTTACCTGCTCTCTTTAAGGCTGGCTTTCCACCACCTGTTGCTCCCGCAGAATGTAAGTGCACTTAGATGCCTTTTTGCACTGCTGCAGATTCCCAGGCCTGTGCAATCAAACTCTTTCATTTCCATCCATTTCTTACCCCAGATGTTTGGTTTACACTTTATCTTAAACTAATCTGTGTCTTTGACCTTACATTTGTATTTTTTCTTAAAATGTGGGTGCTCAATTTGAGGAGCTATAAAAAAAATTTGGAATGATCAGAGAACCAATGCAATCAACTTGGAAATACCCCTTTCCTCATGATGACTTCAGCGGACTGATTGTGTAAGTATCACTCAGTAGGCATCACCGCAGCTATAAAATTGTAAACTATAATCATGTTCCATGTGTGTTCATCAGATGGGATTTTGGCCTGTACAGATAGGAAAAGGCTGGATATCGTTGAATGATCTTCCACAAATTGTATGGAGCCAGAAATCAAAGTCAGAGGACCAGTCATGAGGGATCTGTGGCCTGTGCCCTTTGAACCAGGAAACTTGAATGAATAAAGCCTGTAGTAATTGATCTCTGAAGTGGCTTTGTTTGCCCTTTCACCTTGATAAGGTATGTAAATTTAAGCTTAATTCCATAATTCCTTAAATCATTTCCATTTAAAATGTCATGGGTCTTACTCAACTTGTCAGATGTGCAAGAGTTTAATGTGTTCTGTCTCATGATGATGATCAAAATATATTAACATATGTGCAATTAAGAATTTAAATAGAGTACTACATATCCAATGATTTGCAATACCAAAATTTTCCCACTGATTTCAGTGGCAATGAAATCAAGCCCAGACAGAGAAGTTATTTTAGATGAGTGTGCAGCAGTGCTGCGGCTGTAGCAGTAGATTAGAGCCTTTCGCCACTGGAGACTTTAAATCCTGGCTTAAATTGTAAGTGAAAGGTCTCATCTTTGTCTCCATATTTCATATCTACCACAGACTTTGGCAGAATTGACAGTCTCTGCCTAAGGGTTGTGCAGAGAAGTCTGCCCTGTGCCAGGCTCCCTAGAAAACTCTTCTAGGCCCCTCAATTTCCTGAGCACTACAAACCAGGTGTGACTGATGTTAGTCATACCACTTAATGTACTACTGGAAAGCGCTCAGACACTATCATAAGAGTTAGTATAAGAATGTATGTAGATTATTACACAAACACACACAAACAGTTATAAGAACACTAATAAGATTGTAAAATCAAGCATTCAAAAGTTAGGAATGCTTTTGCAAGCAAGCTTCATTCTCTCTCTCTCTCTCTCTCTCACACACACACCCTTGTTCATGCACATTATGACAGTCTTTAATTACATGATCACATTAACTTTTTTCACAGGACACCTGCTTCATTCAGTACACAGGAGGGACCTGCTCTGGGATGAATTAGGGTTATGTGGTGAAAAAGACTGTTTTCTGACCCCTGCCTTGTTTGCTGCAGAAGCTGGAAGGTGTGTAGTGACTGAGGCAGGGGACTGCAGGAAGAGAGAAGATGATCTCATAGTTAAGGTAGTTGAATAGGGCTGCCTTGGGAAATTGTGTTCTGTCCCTGCCTTTGCCAGCATTCAGACACTGGACACTTGATGCTGGGCAAGTCACTGGATTCCCGACTCAATATGCAGGGGTCACGGTTGCTGTGTGCACTCTACGCTTCTGCTGCAACTGAAGTCAATGGGAGCTGTGCTTTGAATAGACTAAGTGCTATGTAATGCTAAGTACTCTGAAAAATCCGGTCCATAGTGTTGCAAATTGGGCACCCAAAATTAGTGGAAACTTTTGACTTTACTCTCGCTGTGTCTCTTCCCTTCTGTAAAAAGGGGTAACAAGGTCCCCTCATCTCCCAGGGATGTTGGAAAGATAAGTTCATATTTGTGAAGCACTCATACACTGGAAACGGTGAGCATGACAGAAAAGCCCCTAAGGAAACTTAATATAATTCTGTTTTCAGAGCAGGGTTTGAAAAGTGTGTTGTAAACAAGGTCTGGGGCAACCCATTGAACAAAGAGGATAAAAAAATAATGAATAGTTGCTCATTAAATCAGCACTGTCCATCCTTTGCACTGAATGAGGCATGGATCCTGTGGAAAAAATAGCATGTAATCATGTAATTAAAGACTATCATGATGTATAGGCAACCTTAATAGGCAGTGTCTGTAATTATCCTGTCTAACTTAAATATGGTGGTTGTTCTTATCCATAGGATGTCTAATCCTTCTAAAAAATCCTTCTCTACTCTTGACCTCAATAATATCTTGACAGTGAATTCCACAGGTCAATTATGTTGTGTAAAATGTTTTCTTTTCAGTTTTAAATGTGTTGCCTATAGTTTGACTGTCCCTTTGTTCTTATGTTATGAAAAAAGATGAATGAGAATGTCCAATTTACTTTTTTGTAACTATAATTATTTCATATCTTTCTATCATTTCCTTCCTTATTAGTCTCCTCTCTAAACTAAACACTCGTGATCCAAGTCTCTTCATATGGAAAGATTGTCCTTTTTTAAACAAAATTCAGGCCTGTGCATCTTTGGAACTTCTATCAAGAGCCCAAACTATAGCACAGTGTTCTGTAGCTGAACATGCAAATGGCCATTAGGTGGCATCTGTCGACTTTCACTTCTGATACATTTGTTCTACATTATTTGAAAGCCATTAGCAAACAGCCTTCAAAGAAAGAATTTTGGTGGAGATTTTGTGGGCATGATTCCAGCTGCATGGCAGAGAGATGAAAGCAGACATCTGGCTACAGAACTGATTTCATTATCAGTTCAGTTAAAAACCCTGAAATGGAATGTGGACTCTGGGAAGTGAGCTCCATCCATTTTATTCAAAGTTTTTGAGACTATTTCCTAACTTTTCCAACCAGCAACAGGTGCAAAAATATAGGTCTGAATATTATTAAAACTGTACCCTCTGGAACAGAGGATTATACAAGTCTCATATTCAACTTCCTGCCTTCCAAGAACTTTCCTCCATCAAAAAAACCAAAACATGTCAATATCACCAAAACCAAACCAATACGTGAAATGCTTTTGTTTTACAATGACTTGTGAGTTTTTTATGATTCTGATGATCCTGTTGGATTGCAGTCCAGTGGGTCAGAGTGTCTTGGCTCACTGGTTCAGCTTCCATGGAAAATCATGAGCGCCAAACCCTAATATGTGCACTGCAGTGCACTACCAGTGCTGTCACAGACTCTCTCCTTCAGATGTGATGTTAAACCAGCCCGGCAAAATGACCACGAGGTGTGAGCATAGGCACAAAATGTCTTCACATGCTATTACTAAGATTTTTAGCATGACAAGAGCGCTATTGGGTGTGTGTTGGAAGGTGCATGGTGCCTGGAAAGTACCAAGCATGTTGCGGGCATTGTCTCAAGCAAATAATAAATATGATTCCCTTGTTTGTGTCACTAGCTGGTGAAAGTCCTTTTGGGAGGAAGATGATGGACAAGGCAATGGCTGCTCCAGATACCCTCAAGGGAAATTGTACATTTTGACAATCTGCCAATAACCTTTCAAAGTAAGTCAAAGTGGATCAGTCAGAGACTGTTTTTATTCGGGATTCAATTATAAATAAAATCAGGTTGGAGGAGAACAATGGCTGGAAGTGTCCGAACAGATGTTTAGCAGAACTTTCTTCTTGGCCAGTCTTGCTCTGAATTTTCTTGTTGTTCTTGTCCCCAGTAGGCTTCAGACCTGTATCAAAACTGGAGAAGGAAAATCAAAACCATGAGAGAGAGAGAGAGACTTTTTTTTTTCTCTTTTGGATTTTATGCTTCTACATGAACTACATTGCTTTCCATAGTACGAAAGTGCTTTTTTTAATCTGATCACATGATGCCCAAATCTATTGGTGCACACAAGCTTTTGCTTATAGTTTTTTCCTTTCAAGCGACTGTACATTTCCTTGGCACAATCCTAGGTTTTATTTAATATAGGCTTTGATAGTACAACATGTTAAGTAAATGAGGTCACTGTAACAGCTTGCAGAGCTATATGACTCAGGAGTGAGTGTACAGTTGCTGAAATCAGCAGAGGCAGGCACCATAGAGATAAGGTGCTGTTTACCCTGGTGCTCAACTGTCAGTCGTAATCACAAGTAGTCTGTCCCAACAAGATAACACCATGGAAAAATGCATCCATTCTTCCTCACTGCTCCAAATATAGATTTTTCTTCCCCTACCTGCCAGATACCGCCTGATCTGTTGTCAAAACCAACAGTTTCTCCAAACGTTATTTGCTCATGAAGTGAAAGCAAAGGTCAGAGACGACTGACTATATCAGAGACCAATAAACGTCTCTGAGCAAAGCTTTCTGAGTCCTTGTCCTTGTCAAACAATACTCAGGGAGAGAGACTTCCACATGCCAATGGGCAAAAATAACAACAGAGTGGATGGGTTGCTTTTAAGAAAGCTGACTAAATATTTACTGTACCAAAAACAAAAATGTATTTAAACCCATGTTAACACCCACACCACTGAGGCTCTCTGCTCTTCCCTTCCAAACCACTTGGTTTCTGTTTGTTAGGGGATGAGATGGACCAAAGGATTGATAACACAGTATGGAGTCTTTCGTTTCCCCGTTTCCAGTTTCGAATCCAGCTCAGGTTAGTAGTGATTGAAGTCTGTGACCGTGAACTATGTTAAATGAGCTGATGGCTTCAGTTCCTAGTGGTTTCAGAGTAACAGCCGTGTTAGTCTGTATTCGCAAAAAGAAAAGGAGTACTTGTGGCACCTTAGAGACTAACCAATTTATTAGAGCATAAGCTTTCGTGAGCTACAGCTCACTTCCTCAGATGCATATCATGGAAACTGCAGCAGGCTTTATATATACACAGAGAATATGAAACAATACCTCCTCCCACCCCACTGTCCTGCTGGTAATAGCTTATCTAAAGTGATCATCAGGTGGGCCATTTCCAGCACAAATCCAGGTTTTCTCACCCTCCACCCCCCCACACAAATTCACTCTCCTGCTGGTGATAGCCCATCCAAAGTGACAACTCTTTACACAATGTGCATGACAATCAAGTTGGGCTATTTCCTGCACAAATCCAGGTTTTCTCACATCCCCCCCCATACACACACAAACTCACTCTCCTGCTGGTAATAGCTCATCCAAACTGACCACTCTTCAAGTTTAAATCCAAGTTAAACCAGAACATCGGGGGGGGGGTAGGAAAAAACAAGAGGAAACAGGCTACCTTGCATAATGACTTAGCCACTCCCAGTCTCTATTTAAGCCTAAATTAATAGTATCCAATTTGCAAATGAATTCCAATTCAGCAGTTTCTCGCTGGAGTCTGGATTTGAAGTTTTTTTGTTTTAAGATAGCGACCTTCATGTCTGTGATTGCGTGACCAGAGAGATTGAAGTGTTCTCCGACTGGTTTATGAATGTTATAATTCTTGACATCTGATTTGTGTCCATTTATTCTTTTACGTAGAGACTGTCCAGTTTGACCAATGTATATGGCAGAGGGGCATTCCTAGTGGATAATCTACCCACATCAAAAAACCAGCTCCTTTGTCTTTGATGGATAGTTGGTTGCCAGTTTCAGCAGAAATGCCAAGGAATGAATGGACCAAGGTTTTCCAGGTCAGGAATGTGCATACATTAGCAATGGGGAAGCTGCCCACTCCATAGATGTACTGTGGATAAATTAAAGTCCCAAAGCTCTAGTGGTGTTGACTTGGCAGCTTCTCAAATGGGGGAAAAAAATAAAACTTCTTAAACTTTTGGTGAGAGAGCTCATACTTTCTGATGTGGCTGTTCCTCAAAGCTTTACCTTAATGCTCCAGCCCCAAGAACAAGGGCATTACACAGTCCCCATTTTAGCCAGTGGTTCCTCTCAGTAGAAAGGTGAAATCATTCCTGGGGGAGGTAGCTTATATGAGATTTTGAGCCCATAGATTTCCTCCCTTCAGCCTGCCACAGCTCAGTCATTTCATCCAGTGAGCCATCAGTTGCCCAGTACTGAATCTGCACAGCTGGACACAATACCTGCTGTCAGTGGTAGTGGAAGCATCAGCTGGAGAAGAGCCAATGCCCATTCATGCATCTAATTCATGGTTGCATGCAGACACCATAGTCATTGGCTAATCTGCCCAATTGCTGCTTGAGGAAGAGAACTCGTGAGTTTCAGCTTGATGGAGTAAACACGCCTTTGTGCCTCTGTGGCAGAGTGCACCCCTGTATTCACACCCTACCCACTATTGTATTAATCTTTGTACAAAATATGCCTTGTCAGGTATAATTGGAAAACTCATAACTTGCTAGTCAATAATATCATGGTGAAATGTATGCAGCAACACGATAGGTAAAGTGATGAATATAAGCTGAAATCGTGACTGAGGTGTGTTTACCGGACAAGTTTGGGGAATGAGTAAATCGGTTGCTCAAAACAAAAAGTTGGTGCCCCAGCCAGGTGTTGCCAAAGCTGATGGGCCTTCAACTTTCACGTAGCCATGATTTGGCAAGGAAGCGGGACAGAAACAAACAGGTCTGCATCTTAGCAAACGACAGCATAAACCTCTCCCCCACCAGATTCCTTTTGTCCTTGCTCAGCTGGAAATAACTTTATCTAGGGGTTACTCTCAGGAAAATGCATTTCAAAGGGTGACTGAACTATAAAAGTGAGGGGCAAAAACATGCCAAGTTATCTTCCCCTACCCTTCTCTCTCTCTTTCTTTTCACCTAAGAAGAAAAAAGAAACAGCAGCTGGACTTTGGAAGCAGATCCTGGCCTCAGAGTTTGGTCAGCAGCATGAAAACATGTGGTAAGGGATTTCACCTTGAACCAAGTCTAGGTTAAGTTTAGGAAACGTTTTATCTTTATTTATAGATAATGGCACAGAGAGTACACTTATAAAGTTTGTGGACGATACCAAGCTCAGAGGGGCTGCAAGTGCTTTGGAGGATAGGAGTAAAATTGAAATCAATCTGGACAAACTGGAGAAATGGTCTGAAGTAAATAGGATGAAATTCAATAAGTACAAATCTGAAGTACTCCACTTGGGAAAGAACAATCAGTTGCACAAAAACAAAGAAATGACTGCCTAGGAAGGAGTACTGCAGAAAGGGATCTGAGGGTTATAGTGGATCACAAGCTAAATATGAGTCAGCAGTGTCACAATGTTGCAAAAAAAAGTGAACATCCTTCTGGGCTGTATTAGCAGGAGAGTTGTAAGCAAGACACAAGAAGTAATTCTTCCGCTCTACCCCACACTGATTAGGCCTCAACTAGAGTATTGTGTCCAGTTTTGGGAGTCACAGTTCAGGAAAGATGTGGATACATTGGAGAAAGTCCAGAGAAGAGCAACAAAAATGATTAAAGTGCTAGAAAACATGACCTATGAGGGAAGATTGAAAAAAACTAGTTTGTTTAGTCTGGAGAAAAGAAGACTGAGGGGGGACTGAGGTTACAAGGAGGAGGGAGAAAAATTGTTCTCCTAAACATCTGAGGATCGGACAAGAAGCAATGCAGCAAGGGTGGTTTAGGTTGGACATTAGGAAAAACTTCCTGTCGGGGTAGTTAAGCACTGGAATAAATTGCCTAGGGAGGCTGTGAAATCTCCATCATTGGGGACGTTTAGGAGAAGGTTAGACAAATGTGGTCAAGGGTGGTATAGATAGTACTTAGTCCTGCTGTGAGTGCAGGGGATTGGACTAGATCAGTGGTTTTCAAACTTTTTCTGGTGACCCAGTTGAAGAAAATTGTTGATGCCTGTGACCCAACGGAGCTGGGGATGAGGGGTTTAGGGTGTGGTAGGGGCTCAGGCAGAGGGTTGGGGTTCTGGAGGGGTTCAGGGCTCTGGACTGGGGGTGCAGGCTCTGGGGTGGGACCAAGGATGAGGGGTTTGGGGTGCAGGAACGGGCTCTGGATTTGGGAGGGGGGATCAGGGCTGGGGTAGAGATTTGGGGCACAGGCTTACCTCGGGCGACTCATGATCAGCGGCGCAGCGGGGGTGCAGAGGCAGGCTTCCTGCCTGTCCTAGGACCGCGCTTTGCCCCAGTAGTGGCTCTTGCCTGCAAGTACTGCACCCCCCCGCCCCGTGCGGAGCCGGAGCTTGGGGCAGGGGCAGCACATGGAGCCCTGTGGCCCCCCTCACCTAGGATCCAGACCTGCTGCTGGATGCTTCCAGGGCGCAGTGCAGTGTCGGAACTGGTAGGGACTAACCTGCCTTAGCTGGGCAGCCCTGCCGACGGGACTTCTAATGGCCTGGTCGGCAGTGCTGACCAGAGTTGCTGCAACCCACTCCCTTCCATTCCCACGGTTTGAAAACCATTGGACTAGAAGACCTCTTGAGGTCCCTTCTGATCCTAGGATTCTATGATTTCTCTGGTAACTATTTCTGACTTGAATGCCTCATTACTGGTACTCAAAATCTCTCTCTTGAGCTTAATAAACTTGTTTTATTCTTTAATTAAAACTGAGTGTTGTGGATTGGTTGGGTAACTCCATTTAGGGTAGCAGACTGTTGTATGTTGATCCCCTTAAAGGGTCAATGGACCTAATAAATCTGGACTGTCCAGGAGAAAGATGAACAATGCAGAACACATGTTTCTGGGGGGAAATCTGGGACTGGAAATGTGTTGGGGTCACCCTGCAAGTAGTAACCAAGGCTGCCAGAAGCCAGAGTGTGGCTGGTGTTTGCTGACAGGCTGCTGGGGTCAGAGCTGCTGGACCAGGGCTGTGGCTGTACACAGACACTCAGGGTAGAACCTGAACGCTGTTTGGTTACTTGTGAGGAGGCAGGGTTGGGAGCTACCACAGCAAAGCATTGGGAGGCACCCCAGGCTGCAGGGCAAGTGGTGACAGCCCCTCACTAGGCTGGATGCACCCTGGAATATCATAACCTCGACCATTTGAGCTAATGTTGAATCTTTTTTCTTTTCTTTTCTTTTTTTTTTTTTTTCCGAGGATTGTCACAAGAGGAGGGGATAAGCACTTTCAGATCCCATACAGGTGAAGCTGTCTGGATACACCCCCCCTATATCTCACCCCCACCCTCCCATCTCATTACACCAGGGCAGGCAGACTGCACAGGCCTGCCTACACTCTAGGAAAATGTGTTGTCAGCTCTGATGACATCACTGTAATTCAGTGATATTGTGTGTCAGATATTCCTTCTCTGTGCAAACCATGCACACGCAGTGTCTGCCAAGGCACTTCAGGACGCTGGCTTTGCAAAAGCTGCTGCCTCGGGACTGCTTTTTATTTATTTATTTTTGCTTCTCCTCAGACTGAAAAGGTTAAGAGAAAAATACATTTTTCTTTTTTAATTGTGTGAGAACTATGTGTAACAATACAAAAAAAAAAGAGAGAGAGAGAAAGAAATTAGGGGCTGAATTAGCTGCTGGCATGCAAACAAAAGCTTTTCACTCCAGTTGCTTCTAGGCCCGACAGTTTTCACAGTTAACATGCGAGAGTCTCTTCAAACAGACTCTACATTTTTTTCATCATTAAAATGCTGCCAGAGTTTCTGAACAGGTTTTTGTGATTCTAATGCTGGGTGCAGTCAATGGCTGAACAGTTAAGGCTGGATTCTGACCCTCATTTACACCAGTGTGCTGTAAATCTAGAGTAACCCCATTAAAGCCAGTGGAGTTGCTCTGTCTATACACCAATGGAACTGAGAGCAGCATTTAGCTCCAGGTTCACTGGCTGTTTCTTGATTAGTTCTTTCACTTTGGACTCATGTTTGAAGCCTCAGAGTCTGACCTACATCTCAAACTCCCGCTGTACCAACATTGTGGCATGAAAATGCCCTTGGACTCTGCTGAGCTAGTGTTTTGCTAAACTCCAGCAGGAGTTTTTGTTTGAAAGTCTTAAGGGCCTTAATAAGTGGATTTGTTGGCCTAAACTGTGTGCGTGTGAGGCATGTGATATTCTGCTCTTGAACTATTGGTGTGCATTGGCACACAGCTGGCACTGATTGGGTGTGAGGAGAGATTCACCCCCACTCTCTTCATTGTTTCATTGTCTTCCTAGTTTTTAAGTGCATGTTATTTGTCAAAGGGATCTAGGTAGCAAAGGGATGCAAGGGAGATGGGTCAACTGATTTGAAATTCCCAGGTCTGCCATAGGCTACCAGTGTAACTTAATCTCTGTGCCTGATCTGTAAAATGGGGATAATAATTAATATTTGTGTTACACTTACATCTAGAGGCCCTACCAAGATTCCCCTATTTTTCTAGGAGCTGTACGAATGCACTGTAAGAGACCATCTCTGCCACAAAGAGTTTACAATCTAAATAGACAGGCTAGTGGGTGGGATGGGAAATGAAGTAACTTGCTCCAGGTCATGCAGCTACTCAGTAGCCAAGTCAGGAACAGAACCAAGTCTCCTGGGCCCAGCCCAGTGCCCCAGCCATTGGTGAATAATGCTTCCTTTCCCTCACCCTTTCTCTGCCTTGTCGATGTAGAATGTTCGCTATTCAGCGCAGGGGCTGCCTCTTACTACATGTCTATAAACCACCTATCCTGATCTTCATGGAGGCCTCTAGGTCAGGAGTGGGCAAACTTTTTGGCCTGAGGGTCACATCTGGGTATGGAAATTGTATGGTGGGCCATGAATGCTCACGAAATTGGGGTTGGGGTGTAGGAGGGGGTGAGGGCTCTGGCTGGGGGTGTAGCGTCTGGGATGGGGCCAGAAATGAGGAGTTCAGTGTACTGGATGAGGTGAGGGCTCTGGCTGGGGGTACGGGCTTGGGTGGGGCTGGAAATGAGGAGTTATGGTTGCGGGAGGGGACTCTGGGCTGGGGCAGGGGGTTGGGGTGTGTGGGCTCTGGCTGGGGGGTGCGGGCTCTGGGGTGGGGCTCTGTTCCCCCTCCAACTCCTACATTTAGGGGCAGCCAGGGGGCTCTGTGCACTGCCCCCACCCCAAGTGCCACCCCAGTAGTTCCCGGCCAATGGGAGCTGCGGGGGCAGCGCACAGTGTCACCTGGCCGCGCCTCCACGTAGGAGCTGGTTGGGGGACATGCGGCTGCTTCCGGGAGCTGCTTGAGGTAAGTGCTGCCCAGAGCATGCACTCCTGAGCCTCCCCACAAACCCCTGCCCCAGCCCTGATTCCCCTCCCACCCTCCGAACCCCTTGATCCCAGCCCAGAGCATCCTCTTACACCCCAAACCCCTCTTCAGTAACTCAGATCCCACCCCATCTAACATCCCATCACTTGTTGTCTAGCTGTCTACATTAACCTTGCAGCAAAGTGCAGCCAGTACGTTCAAACAAAGACTGTGCATATGAAGGGAAGAGGAGTGGGAGGAGAATGCTACTTTGTGGCAGCCAGATGCAGGTGAAGGCACATGTACCTGGTGGTCATTAGCAACAATGAGCAAAAACTCCTTTTTAAAACTCTTTCTGGCCCAAAAGAAAATCCTGCAGGTTGGATGCCGGGTCTGTCTGATGCTTTGGCTCGGATGGTATCTCCTCTCTGCTCTTCTCATGAGCGCTACTGGACTTTTTTTTTCAGGCCTACATTTATAGTGCTCCTTATTTCTCACTGCTGTCCCCCTGAGAAAGGCCTAAAGCACTGACGACAGTGCCACGGCTAGCTCTTGAACGTCATGCATGTTAATGTTTAGCACGGTGGGGTGCAAAAGAGAGCCAGGGGGGCTTTTAATTCCCATGCCAACTGCCACTGCCATGGCTGCTGAATCTGTTACTATTATAGGGGAGATTTCCAAAAGTTCTAAGGGATTTAGGACCATAAACCCCATTGACAATGAATAGGACTTGTCCTCCTAATTTCCTTAAGTATTTTTTTAAATCCCACCCCTAAATTATAATAATAATAATTAATAATAAATACCAAGTTTCTTGTATAGTTCTTTAGACAGGGCTGGGACAACAGCTGAGGTCACTCTAATGTGGGGGCCATTGTGACCGGGGAGGTCACTCAACCAATCACCGCCCTTCCTCTCCAGCCAAGTTGCATGTTACTTGTTCTACTGGCTGAAGTGAGTAAGTATCAAGAGGGTGACAGTGCTGTATGTGTGTCAAGAGTTTTCACTGGCAGATGACCTGGCCTCTAACTGTCCCTGCTCTTAAACGTTCCACAGCCCCATGCTACCATTTCAGCTGTTCCTTGTGACAAAGCTCAGAAGGGAGTTCCATTCCAAAAGGCCAGATCAGGTTCATTGGAGCAGGACTCCAACTGAGCAAGGTGAATACCTCCCTCAGGAGCAAGGGGAGAGCATCAGTTGGGGGATGAGAGGACCCACCCCTGCAGGTATCTCCCCTTTGTTCCCCTGCTTCCATTTAATAATGTATTCAAAATTAATTAAAATGTCAATGAGGGGGAAAAAATTAAGTCACCTAAGACAACCTTAACTCTGCCCTGTAGAGAGACTATGCAATAGCCATGTTATTATGATCAAGCATTTTATTGTCTGCAAGCCCATATTAGATGAAACCGACTTTTGAAGATAGATCAGAGTTGGGTTTTTTCTTATTTTTCTCCTGGTGTCACTGCAGGGTAGATTTAAAGGTGTTTGGGTGCCTTACATGAGTATTTCCTCCACCTGTAAAATCAGGCATCCTTAGTACCATGAACCCAACCATATGGACCTGAGAGGGAGAGAAATTACAGCTAATACATTTTAGAAAACTCTAGAACCAGCTTTTCTGTCAACCACATTATTGGGATTTTAATGTTCAGTATCTCATGATCTGCCAGGGCTAGGAATACAGACAGATTTCTACTTCCTTGTCCGTTATACCTGTTTGTTCCCCAAATGGATCATGGAGTTTTTAGCATGGCACTTAATCCTCAAGGACTGTTGCCCACCCAGTACCACCAGGTAGTGTAATTTGGATGGAAATAAAGATACGCATTTGTGGCAGGTTGACTTTTTTTCAGTAGTGGTAGCTGTTTGGATTGTCAGAAGCAATCCATGCAGGGACAGGATCATGCACAGAGTACAAGTGATACCCCAGGAAAATAATAAATGTCCCTTATCACATGGCTCTGCACTTTCTCATGTGAGAATCACTTTCACATAACATGGTGTGTGTGTGTGTATATATACACACACACACACACACGTACATATTGGCAGTGTGTGCGATTTATAGCCTTTTGCCCAAGGACCTCAATACTTTTGTAAAAGTTGGTACATGTATTATCTCCATTTTATGGATGCGGGGAACTGGGAGATGGAGAAATGAAGTGACTTGCCCAAATTCAAGCAGCAAGACAGGGAAGTTAGGAATAAAAACCCCAGAAACTTTAAATCCCAATTCCAAGCTCTAACCCCTGTAAATTACGCTGCTTTTCTGTTGTACAATAAAATATTTTGTAAGTTAAATCTTAACTACTCTTCGGTATGTGGGTATACAACAATTTCTCACATAGACAATTATGTCTTACACATTTAGTTGTAAGCCACTGACACTGAGAGTCTTCTTACCCATGACTGCTTTTTATTTTTCAGCTGTAAAATAAAATTAGAGTCGAGGCACAAATAATTTTTTTTTTGTTCAAGCAGAGTAGGGCAATATTGTGCAAATACTTACAGATGAAATTCATTGATAAATAGATTCATAGATTCCAAGGCCAGACGGGACCATTGTGATCATCTAGTCTGACCTCCTGCATAACACAGGCCATAGAACTCCCCACAAATAATTCCTAGAGCACATATTTTGAAAAACATCCAGTCTTGATTTAAAAATTGACAGTGATGAAGAATCCACCACAACCCTTGGTAAATTGTTCCAATAGTTAATTACTCTCGCTGCTAAAAATGTAGGTCTTATTTCCAGCCTGATTTTGAATCTTCAGCAGAACTATGAATCACTATCTGAAATTATAAAGTTACTGAATATGTAAGAGTAATAACCATTCATTTCTATCCTTCTACTCTTCTCTCTTCTGGTATATTCTCAAAATAATTTCATTCTCCTTCATCTAGACTAGTTGATCCTTCCTGGATTTGATGAATCTGGTTACATCCTGACTTTACCTGAAAGGAGCAACTTGAGAGACTTTGTTCTTCCTGCGTTGGGGTAATTTGAGAAGCTAACCTATGTTTACTCAAGTGGCTTCTGATAGTCAGGTGCTACTTGGGGCTTACTTAAGCTGTACTGAATGTGCATTAATTCCTAGGCTGGCTGACTGTCCAGTATGAGGATGGAAACCATGAAGAACTTTGCATGCTGAAAGAAAAGGAGTACTTTTGGCACCTTAGAGACTAACCAATTTATTTGAGCATAAGCTTTCATGAGCTACAGCTCACTTCATCGGATGCATGCCGACTATTTCTGTGCCATCAGGACAACACAGCACCATGCACATCATTTAGTATTGAAAGAGCAGCTATATGTTTGTGTTCATTGAATCTTCATTGAAAATTTCAACAAGTACCACAATGCAGTTTCTTTTTTAAAAAACAGAGAAAAGAAACAGGGTGTGGGAAGGAGGGAAATGTACTTGTCAATTGTCCTACATCAGCCTTTTTTGGATTTAAATGCAATTCACAGCTAGTAACGAAGTCTGACTGTTTTTGTCTTTTCCTTTCAGTCTTTTTTCCCACAATATAACTTAAACTGGAGAGACAGTGGCTCTTAAATTCTGCCAAAATCCTAGTTATTGTCTCAGAATGGTGAAGTGGAAATGTTAATTTGATTATTTATATTATAAATCGTGTGTAAATTAATACTGTATTATATATAATTTAAAAACCATTTCCCATTCCATAATGATTACATTACATACAATATATTATATGCCCCACACACATGCCCCCCCACACACACACACGTATATGGATGGGGCAGAGGGATTGTGCACGTGTTTGTGTGTATATAGTCATAACTTCTTGCTAAATGGGAAATTGGATGTTAGCAAGAGACAGCATGCAAAGCAGGCTAATAAAAGATATAAAATTTGGCCCGAGAAACCAGTCTGTTTTACAAAGGGGATCAGCACCTTTAATCTGCATGACAATAATCTTGTCTGAGCTCTCCCTTGACCCTGCTGAGTTTGTGTGAGTATCACAAGCACTTGCAGACACAGTGCAGTGCATTTCAGCTGTGGATCCCAATACATCTGCAGCCCCCTACCATCTGCACTCATTGTCTGCTCTGCGACCTCACCGAGCATGCATGGCTAAGCTAACGAGTTCTCACTTTGTGCTAAATCACATGTGTTGGCTTTAAAGGAGACGACAGTACAAATGGCCCTTTCGAATGAGCACCTTTTTAAAATGAAATTTTCTTTACAGCTGGTGAATCGAGCTGGCAGCCCAACAGAAATATATCACTTTTAGATGGAACCTGTTTAGGAATGGGCAAGAAACAGTAAGATAAATCACAATCGAGGATCAGAATTTTTTTTGTTTTGCCAGTGACAAGGAGATGCTGTTTTGGGGTTAATGGGTGGGGAATTAGTTTTGAAAATTGTTCTATTTCTGTTTGGGAAATGTCTAGCGAGACAAAGTGGGAGAGGTAATATCTTTTATTGGACCAGCTTCTCTTGGAGAAAGACAAGCTTTTGAGCGTACACAGAACTCTTCTTCAGGTCAGAATAAGTGCCAAAGCTTGTGCCTCTCACCAACAGAAGAAGTTGGTCCAATAAAAGATATTACCTCACCCACCTGGTCTCTAATATCCAGGGACTGACCCGGCTACAACAGCACTGCGTACAACATGGAAAAGGTCGGTCACTTATGTACTGTTTTGGGCCGTCTTTCTGTTATGGTAAATCCTCTTGGTCAATTCACTCTCTGCTCAAAGCTGAGTCTTAGAACAGGCTTGTATAATCTTCATAGCTAACCATATTAATGGCACTTTTTCTAACATTGTCTGAAGTCCATCCTGAATGTCAGTGTCCTAAAACAACTAGGATTCATCTTCATAGATTGTAAAGAGCTCTCAGGGTAGCTCTGTGGGAGAGGGACCATCTTTTTGTTGTTTGTACAGTGTACTGGTCCGCGGCTGAGGCCCCTAGGCCTACTGCAGTACAAGTAATAAATAACAATAATAGCATGGTCTAGTGAATTGACCACAGAGCTGGGCCTCAGGTTCTAACTCTCCTGTGCCGTTAACTTTATGTGGATTTGGGGAAGTCACTCATGGCATTGCCTCCCCTGGAACCAGGACTGGGCTTTGAATCTGTGCGTGCATTTTGTTACCTGGAGATTGTGAATAATTCTGTAAATCCTGGTCCTGTAGTCACATTCACATGGGGTTAATGGGTGGGGAATTACTTTTGAAAATCATTATAATTCTGCTCAGTGTAGTGGTTCAGTGGTCATCCCTCTTAGTCAGGCTCAGAGGGAGGCCGCTCTGCCTCACCATGTCAGATAGCAAGCAGTCAATTAGCAGGCATTGGCTCTGGCCCTCAGGACGGACAGAGCAGCACACAGTCTATTGTCCAGTCTCTGGCTTGGGCAGACAGCAGTTGACAGTCTAGGGGCTCTGACCCTCTGGGTGGGGCAAAGCAACGAGCAATCTTTAGCTGCAGACTTCAGGCTGGATCAGACAGCAAACACACTCTGGGGCTTGGACCCTCTGGGTGGGATAGAGCAACAAGCCACAAAAAAGGCATAAGTCTTCCAGCCTAGGGTGACCAGACAAGACCCAGGGATGGGGTTGGCAGTAGGGGGGCCCAGGCCCACCTTATTCTACCGGGTCCCAGTCCAAGGCCCTAACAGTGGTGGGTGCTCAGGGTGCTCCCGCCACTGAGTCAGGGGGGGAAGCCATTGAAACATGTTGACTCGTTTCCCAGCAACATCACCGGACTAATGACTGGTTCCCTGGGCCACTTCCTACCCCACTTCCTTGGCGTGGCTCCATAGTTTTGGGGGCCTCAGACTTCTCAGAGTAAACGGTTGACGGAAGTCCCAGCAACTCCATTCTGCACTAGGTCTCCTCAAGGGCATGGCGCTGCACAGCTCGGTCCCTGGTCTGGAGTTCCACAGAGATGTCTGCCTCCTTCCCTGGCTCCAGCCCAACTGAGCTGGAGGGCCCGCCTCATAAACTTCCTGTCTGGCCCCTTGGCTTCTGTTGCAGTGGGCAGGACTGTCTTGGCTCCACCCACCAGGGCCTGTGGGGTGGTTCCTCCCCATCAAGATTGGAGGGAGGTCACTGTGCCTCTCTACACTTGGAAAATGTCTAGAGCAGGGGTTCTCACAACAATGTTTTTGGTGGCCTCAGAATGCGGCCACCATCTCTAGCTGGTGGCTGCTCTGACAATTTTTCCTAAAATACTTAAGTAACTTTAAGAAAAACAAATAAATATGCACATATCCATGTCCAAATCATTGTAATTTATTTCATCATCATCATCATGATGTTCCTATTAAGCCTCTGGCGTTTAGGGCAGTAACGAAGCTCCTCCACTCCTGTCTGTTTCTGGCAAGTCTTCCAGTGGTTCCCCAGCTGTGTGTCAGATTTTTCAGCTCGGCTTCCATAGCTCTTCGCCATGTTGTTTTCGGGCAGCCTCATTTTCGCTTGCCTTCAGGTGTCCATCTTGTTGCTACTCTGGTGATGGAAGCATCTTCTATCTATTTTCCACCTTTTTAAATGTGCTTCCCCTCTCATCTATTTTGGCAGTCATGCTTAGAAGATCTTTTCTGATGTGTTCGTATCTTTCACAGTGCAATTATCATCATAGTATCTGCACACTGACCATAGGTACTTGCCAGAAAACAGGCAAGCCCTGAGTGGCATGGGGTGGTGGTGGTTGTTTGTTGTTTTTTGGGGGGAGGGTAATGGATTTGGGAGTGGGTTGTATGATCAAGGAGCTTTTAAGCTTACATCACCTGACCCAGGAATAGCTATTATGCTCCGCTGCCATATATGTGCTCTTGGGGGAATCTTCTGTATGGAGAACATGAACAATGAGGGAACTGGGATTGTTTAGTCTGTGGAAGAGAAGAATGAGGGGGGATTTGATAGCTGCTTTCAACTACCTGAAAGGGGATTCCAAAGGGGATGGATCTAGACTGTTCTCAGTAATAGCAGATGACAAAACGAGGAGTAATGGTCTCAAGTTGCAGTGGGGGAGGTTTAGGTTGGATATTAGGAAATACTTTTTCACTAGAAGGGTGGTGAAACACTGGAATGGGTTACCTAGGGAGGTGGTGGAATCTCCTTCCTTAGAAGTTTTTAAGGTCAGGCTTGACAAAGCCCTGGCTGGGGTGATTTAGTTGGGGATTGGTCCTGCTTTGAGCAGGGGGTTGGGCTAGATGACCTGCTGAGGTCTCTTCCAACCCTAATATTCTATGATTCTATGAATGAGCAGTCACTGACCAGACTACAGATACACAGTAAGGATAACTTTGCAGTGTTCATCTGTGCCTGCTTTGGGAGCGTGAGCCAAACTATGTCCAGTAGACTTAACTTTCCAAACTAATTTTTTAGCTGGATTTTAAAAGGGCAAATTAATCAGACTCATGGTTTGGGTCTGACCAGCTTTTCATTTGCCAGCCAAGCCCACAAAGGCGATTTTCTCTGACTTAACTCACAAATTTCTGAAGGACACAAATGGCTTAATATCCGGAAAATTTAAATTAAACGTGGCAGCATCCCATAAGAAGAGAAAAGAAATTCTAGTATGCATGGAACATTCCTCCATCTTAGTCTGTGTCCAGCATCTGAATTAAAGACCTTTGTTTTGTGTACACTCAGCCATGCTCTCACTGAGGCATTTGTGTGTGTTATTTTTTGACAGTTGCCTCTAATTTGATAGATGTGATTAAAGGATTGATTTTAGGATTAGCCATCATTACTTCTCTGGCCTAAATGGAAATACAATACTCCTTAACTCTCTTTGTTAACCAAAAGGCTGTCAAAGTTGTAGCTAGTTTAGCCCTTTATTTCTGCTATCTGTCTTCAGCAACCTAAAAGGACATTTCTACTGGCCAGCCAGCTGCATAGACTGAGGAGCTTGGATATAACAATCCCACACATTTTCTGGACAGATGGAGATAATGTCAGTTTCTTGACATCTCCTTTTATCCCATTACTCCTCCGTTGTGTTGCATCTATTTTCTGTCTGTATGAATTACCTTGATAGCCTAGTTAATTCTGTGTACTATTTGCATTCACTTGGTTACAATTGTTGGAGCAATTATTTAAAAATAATAGTAAAATTAGGACATTTTTTTCAGCTTCTAGAATTCTTGATTAAGAGCATCTTTGCAGCTCCCACGTCATATTATTTCCATCAGGTTTCTCATCTCCATCAGTTGTTACTATTGTTTAAAAAAAAAGTTTGTTTTTTGCACAAGATTTTTTAAAAAAACCTCTAATATTTTCCATGCTGCATTTAAGAAAATAAAATTAATGCCCTGGGTGATTAGGGCCTGGTATTGCAACCTTTCCTCACTTATGCTCCAATTAGCAACATGTTTAAGCACGTGCTCAACTTTAAGCATGTTGTTGACCTGACTGAAGTCAATGGCACTCCTCACATGCTTAAAGTTAAATATGTACTTAAGTACTTTGCTAGACTGAGGCCTTGAGTCCTGATTCAAAAAGCATTTAAGCAAATGCATAAGTCCATTGCTTTTCAGCAGAATACTTAAAAACATTCTTAAAGTTAAGCATGTGCTTAAGTCCCTTTGACTTAAAACATATTTATCAATTAAATGGTCTCTGTTATATAAGAAAAGCCCTGCTGTTTTCTTGTATTCACCATCTAATCTAATTTTTATTCTTGTTGATGTGTTATCTCTAAATTAAAGTCATGGGTTGAGTGTGGTCTAGTGGCTAAAATACGGAACTATGAATCAGGATTCCTTGGTTCTGTTCCCTGCTCCACTACTGATGCTCTGGTTCACCTTGGGTATGTCACTTAACTACTCATCTGCAGTGATAGTACTTACTGTCCTTAGTAAAGCTCTTTGACATCCATGGACGAAACTTGTTGCTGTAGAAGTGCTAAGTATTGTTTTAGCATAAAAATGGATCCCTTCAAAGTTTGTTTGCTACGTGTATATTTGAAAGAATACTGTAGATGTTGTGATACTTACGATTAATTATTACAGAAAATTTAAAATTAAAAGGCTGAGGCAAAGCATCATAGAAGTTAGAGATGGAAAAGACCTATTGGGTGATCCATTCCATCCCGTCCTTAATTTGTAACAGGGCTTGACAGGGCTGAGCCCTGGCACCTCTAGGCTTGGCAGTTCGTAGCTCCGGCACCTCTGGGCTTGCTGCATCAGTTCTGAATGTAAAAAAATTGCTTGAGTCCTGGCACCTCTTTCATTACAAATGAAGCACTGAGTCCATCCATCTTTCAATATAGGTTCAAGATCTCTTAATTTCTGCTGAGGCCAACGACATACACACACTCTGTAGCCTATATGCCTCAATACAGCTGTGTATTAGCAGTTCTTACAATAAGAGCTGCTAGCAGAGATTTCCTTCAGTGTCCTTTGCACCTGCAATTTGCATCAGGGATCCATGTATAAACCTTTCTCATTATTGTAGCAGTCTGCCAATGAGCGGCTGAATGTTTGAAATTATCTTGTGTGTTCATAGGCCCAAGAAATAGCATGATTTTGGTCAACCTCTAACTTTCAGTAAGCACCATAGGATTCTACAGGCCAACTTCTCAGCTAGCATAAATTGGCAAAATGCCATTCAAGTCAATGGAGCTGCAGCCACTTAGAGCAGCCCTAGACACCAGAGATGGAAAGAATCTCCTGCTTTAACCCCTGGTAACAAAAGAACTTTAACCCACTGTAAGATAGCAATGCCTGCCGAAGTATCCCCATGGACTAGGCGGTATCGCTTCCATCTGACCCAAGCCAGTTCACTTTCATACAGACCCCTGACAGGGTCTGGAATTGGGAATTAATGAGACTGCAGAGTGTTTGTGGATGAGACACTGAGCGGAGAATCACCTGTGTGATGATGACACTGTAGCATGTGTAGATAAAGCCTTAGACTTAAGTATCTTACTAATAGTACAACCAGTTTAATGGCACCTGTGGCTTAGTGGATAGCACACTGGACTGAGACTCAGGAAACCTGGGTTCTATTCCATTGGCTAGCAGGGTTACCCTGGGCGAGTCGCATCTTCACTGTATGCCTCAGTTTCCCCGTATGTAAAGTGGAGATCATGATATGGCCCTTCTTTGTAAAGGGCTTGGAGATCTTCTGATACACGAGATATTGTTGCCTGTTTTCAGCCTGACAAGCTCGTCAGAGTTCAGGGCCCTGGGGATATACCAGTTCGAAGTAGAAATTGATTGTCTCAAAGAAAATACCAGATTCCATCTTGTTTATTTCCAAGGAATGTACAAACTCCTGTGTCTCCAAACGCAGAAGGAACCAAGAACAAAAGGAGCAGTTTCTTGGCTTACCAGCCCACAAGACTCTTTAGCCAATACCAGACCCAAAAACACTCTAGCTTTTTCCAGGGTCACGCTGTGCTCACAAGCTCCTGCTTGGTTTTCTTGCCCTCCCTTCCCCTCCCTGTGTTGTTGTGTGATCTCTCTTCCCACACCTGCCTACCCAAAACACTACCCAGCCAAAAGCTCCTGGGCAGGTTCACATATCCCTTTTGACTTAGACTGGGGTTTATGCTTACAGTTATGTTAACTGACAGGTGAGTGCATACCTATCAATCTCAACGAGATTTTAACTCAACCCATAACAAGGTTTCATCGAGCTCATAACAATATATTTAAGATCTAATTATTCCTGCTCCAGCTCAGCTTGGTTCTGGTCTGGGGCAATCGGTACTTGTCTGTTAACCCCTTTTTATGGGTTCTATCTCAGATATGTTTCAGTAAAGTAACTTTTTCTAACCACTTTTGTTACAACTGGAATATCTCATGTCATTCTGTTGAAGAGGTAATTTTCCTTTCTCTGAGTTACCTGCTGCTTGTTCCTCTAAGACACTTGCCTTTCAGATGCTCAATTGTGTTGTAAGTCCATAGGAGTCTTTGTTGTTATCAATTGGTAGGGTAGGGAGGATGGTTTTGTGGCTAAGGCACTGGACTGGGACTCAGGAGATCTGAGTTCAGTTTTCTGCTCAGTTACAGACTTCTTGTGTGACCTTGAGCAAGTCACTTAATCTCTCTCTGCCTCAGTTCCCCATGAGTACAGTGGAGATAATGGCCCTGCCCTACCTCCCAAGGAGGTTATGATGACGAAATACACTAATAATTAGAAGAGGCTTCGATACCATAGTAAAGGAGAACATGTGGCTACCTAGACAGATAGGATGAGGCCCTAAGTGCAGGGAACCCAAGTACAAGGCTAGACTTTTTTTAATATAAGCCATGCATTGTAAGAACTCTTTTAAGCAAACCCATGAACGGAAGCCAGAGCCCAGGACAGAGATTCTTATCACATTTTTCATTGTTTATGGCTTTTTAGGATTTTTTTTCCTACTCCCCATTGTTTGCAATGACTCTCAGGGAGCCTTAAAAATAAACCATATTTCCCCACCGGCTTTGTTCTTTTCCATTTTGGCAAGCCTTGATTTCCTGCCCTTCTAGAACAGCCTGAGACAAAAGCGGCCCTTTTTCTTTATTTACTTCCTCCCTGTTTGTGTTCAAACATCACCTCACCTGTGGGAACAGGGTTTAATAAGGAGCTGCTGCTGCAGTACTAGCAGAGGGCACAAAAGAGCACAACATTATTTTCATAGGGGCCTACATAAATTAACCTTTTGTTTTAGGATGTGTGTGTGTATGTGAGTGAATATATTAGTGAATGAGTGGTGGATTTTACCATGCACGGGTGACATTAATACTTAGATTCCTGAAAATGCTAGATAATGGTACAGAATAGCCTAGACGATTCTGGGGTACTGGATTGGAAGAAAAAGGATACCTCCACACAGCAATCAAAGACCCACAGCACCAAGTCTGAGCTCAGGCCAGCTGATTCTGGTTTGTGGGGCTCAGGCTGCAGGGCTAAACATCGCGGTGTAGACCCTGCAGCTCAGCCTACACCTGTATGTCTTCACTGCTATTTTCAGCCTCGCAGGCTGAGCCTCGTGAGCCCCAGTCAGCTGACCTGGGTGCTGGGGATAGATCTACACCGCCATTAAACACCCACAGCTGGCCCAGATCAGCTGACTTGGGCTCGTGGGGCTGTAAAATTACTGTGTAGATGTTCAGACTCTGGCTCTGAGGCCCCGTGAGGCAAGAAGATCCCAGACCCAGGCTCCAGCTTGAGCCTGTACGTCTATACCTCAGGTTTTAGCCCCACAGCGTAAGCCTCAGGAGCCTGAGTCAGCTGATCTGGGCCAGCCACGGCCCTGCCACAGATCTTTTATTCCAGCATAGACATCCCTTTGAGGCTCAGTGCTGTGGGTCTTTTATTGCTGCATAGATGTAGTCTAAGAGATCTGAGTTCTATTCCTGGCTCTGCCACTGACCAGCTGTGTGACCTTGAGCAAGTCAGCTCCCCTCTTTATGCGTCTGTTTCCCTCTCTGTACAATGGGGATAAACTATACTTACGCTTCATTTATAAACCCCTGAGATATCTGGGATGGAAAGTGCTATGTAAGAACTAAATATTTGCAATTATTCTGTAGATTTAATTACATCCCTTTCTAAATGAAACTTAAAATATACACAGTTGTTTTTAAACCAGATGACTTGTCAGTGAATTTCAGCAGCAAAACGCCTTGCGTCTGATTTAAGGCTTATTTTGATTTTGATACCTAAAGTTATTTAAAGTGACACTGACTAACAACTTAGAATGTGTAAATATTTAAGGAATATTAAAATCCATCCAGTTATCTGCGCAACCATGTCCACCTCTCTATCCATATTGGATGTGTGGGTTTCTACCTTGTTACGCATGGTGGCATTATATAAAGTTAGGATGTAAAACCATATGCATTGAAAAGGGAAGGGCATAGGCACAGACAGCTTTTTATACTGCCGGGCATTTCACACTGCAAGGAGGGATTAATTTTTAACTACCTGGCCCTTATTTATAACATCTTGGGTGAAACTGAATTCATCTGCCTACAGCCCGGCTAATCGTATGACGGGAGCCAGGTCTGGGAAGGTGAAATTCGCCCTACAGCCTATGACAGGGAGTGGGGCTGCAGCTGCTATTCTATCCTATGGTCACAGCCCCTGCTCACAGTCAGAGCCCCACATTCTTCCCAGCCTGCATGTGATGTTAAAGATTCAATATCCTGGATTCGATATCCACCCACCCCAATGTCACCATCTCAGAACCTGCCCCAAAGATCCCAGAGGGTAAAGAGTCCTCCCCAGAGACACGGGCACAGCTACTCCTCTCTGTCCCCACCTCTGGAGAGGTCAAATGTGGGTTATAAGTGGGAAGAGGACCTCCTGTGATTATCTCTAGCTACTCTGCATCCCAGGAAACTTTCCCAAGGTTCCCCTGAAGTTGTACACCAATTCAACTGTTCACAAGGAATCGCCTGCCTCTCATGTGACCTTATTCAGTTTAACACACACTTCTCCCTTTCCCATTCTGCCAGGACAGACTCTAACACTTTGGGGACCAGTGACCTTCAGGACCCTTCCCTCTGGAGAACTGACCCACAAAGCAAAGAATCATGAGTGCTGTTTAGCTCAATCTGTGCTTTGCTGCATGTCTGTAATTCAGAAGAAGTGGGAGGATTTGCTGAAGACAGAGAATGCCCCTTATGCATAAGAATCAAAGAGGGAGTGTAAAGACTTAGAACCTGAGGGAGCAGCAGGTGTTTGTGTATGATGGCAAACTTCAGGGCAAGTGATGCAAAGCCAGCCAAACATCCAGCAAGGCCAGTGATTAGCCCAGACTGAGGAACCCAACTTACTTTGACTGTGCTGTAATCTTCGTATATAACAAAAGCCGTCCTTGCCTTCGCTCCCATAAGCCACCTTGTGCTGCTGCTCAGTCCACTAATCAACCACTGGGTTTCTAACAACCTAATTATTCCTGCTACCTTCTTGCAATTTTGCTTTTATGAATTTAGTTTGAGTTTAGCTAGCTGGCCAGCTGAGCCTCTGTCCTGCTTGTTAAGCAGCCGCTCCTTTGCTTGTTAAAGAGCTGAGTATCTCGCAAATGCAATGATTAGTAAAATGATTGATACATATGGAACACCCAGTGAATGTTCTGCATGTGACTAATAGAAGCCAAGGCACGTATCATTTATGGCTCTGTGCAAGTGACATGGCTTTCCTTTTCTCCGGGATATTATCTTAAAGACTAATCTTTATAAAAAGCAAACACATTTTAGTGAGGGTGAAAAATATACTTTACACATTGGAATTTACCTGTCTGGATTAGATGCATGGAATTGGTTGCATTACACAGTCTTGGTCCTGATATGCTTATGGCACTGATATGGCACTTAGTTGCATTTTGACAAGCCAAGTTAATTACTGACACTCAACCTGACTGAAAGGTCATCTGCAAAATCTAACAAAAATTGGGTTGGGTCTCTTTTATGTGCCTCTTTATGGTCCATAAAGAAGGACCAGGGAAGACTTTTGTTTGTATGTTCTTTTTTTAACCTGGATTGATTTGAGTTTTCTTTCCTGCTTAGAACATAAGAATGGCCATTCTGGGTCAGACCAAAGGTCCATGTAGCCCAGTATCCTGTCTTCCGACAGTGGCCAGTGCCCCAGAGGGAATGAACAGAACCGGTAATCATCAAGTGATCCATCCCCTGTTGCCCATTCCCAGCTTCTGGCAAACAGAGAGGCTAGGGACACCATCCCTCCCCATCCTGGATAACAGCCACTGATGGACCTATCCTCCATTAATTTATCTAGTTCTTTTTTGAACCCTGTTATAGTCTTGGCCTTCACAACATCCTCTGGCAAAGAATTCCAGGTTAACTGTGTGTTGTGTGAAGAAATACTTCTAGGGCTGTCGATTAGTCGCAGTTAACTCACGCAATTAACTTAAAAAAATTAATTGCGATTAAAAAAATGAATCATGATTAATAGCACTGCTAAACAATAAAATACCAATTGAAACTTATTAAATATTTTGGATATTTTTCCACATTTTCAAATATCGATTTCTATTACAACACAGAATACAAAGGGTATAGTGCTCACTTTATATTATTATTTTTATTACAAATATTTGCACTGTAAAAATGAAAATCAAAAGAAATCGTATTTTTCAATTCACCGCTTACAAGTACTGTAGTGCCATCTCCTTACTGTGACAGTGTAACTTACAAATGTAGATTTTTTTCTTTTTTGGTTACATAACTGCACTCGAAACCAAAACACTGGAAAACTTTCAAGCCTACAAGTCCACTCAGTCCTCCTCCTTGTTCAGCCAATCGCTAAGACAAACAAGTTTGTTTACATTTACGGGAGATGCTACTCCCTGCTTCTTATTTACAGTGTCACTTGAAAATGAGAACAGGCGTTCGCATGGCACTTTTGTAGCCAGTGTTGCAAGGTATCTACATGCCAGATATGCTAAACATTCGTATACCCGTTCATGCTTTGGCCACCATTCCAGAGGACGTGCTTCCATGCTGATGATGCTTATTAAAAAAAAATAGTGCGTTAATTAAATTTGTGACTGAGCTCCTTGGGGGAGAACTGTATGTCTCCTGTTCTGTTTTACCCGCATTCTGCATATATTTCATGTTATAGCAGTCTCGGATGATGACTCAGCACATGTTTGTTTTCAGGACACTTTCACAGCAGATTTGACAAAACGCAAAGAAGGTACCAATGTGAGATTTCTAAGGATAGCTACAGCACTGGACTCAAGGTTGAAGAATCTGAAGTGCCTTCCAAAATCTGATCGGGAAGGGGTGTGGAGCATTCTTTAGAAGTCTTAAAAGAGCAGCACTCCAATGCAGAAACTACAGAATCCGAACCACCCAAAAAAAAGAAAATCAACCTTCTGCTGGTGGCGTCTGACTCAGATGATGAAAATGAACATGCATCTGTCCGCTCTACGTTGGATTGTTATTGAGCAAAACCTGTCATCAGCATGGATGCACATCCTCTGGAATGGTGGTTGAAGCATGAAGGGATATATGAATCTTAGCGCATCTATCACATAAATATCGTGTGATGCCAGCTACAACAATGCCATGCGAACGCCTGTTCTCACTTTCAGGTGATGTCGTAAAAAAGAAGCAGGCAGCATTATCTCCTGCAAATTGTAAGCAAGCTTGTTTGTCTGAGCAATTGGCTGAAGTAGGACTGAGTGGACTTGTAGGCGCTGAAGTTTGACATTGTTTTATTTTTGAATGCAGTTATTTTTTGTACATAATTCTACATTTGTAAGTTCAACTTGTATTAGACGAATTGAAAAATACTATTTCTTTTGTTTTTACTGTGAAAATATTTGCAATCAAAATAAAGTGAGCACTGTACACTTTGTAGTCTATGGTGTAATTGAAATCAATATATTTGAAAATGTAGAAAACATCCAAAAATATTTAAATAAATGATATTCTATTATTGTTTAAGAGCACGATTAATCACAATTAATTTTTCTAATCACTTGACAGCCTTAAATATTTCCTTTTGTTTGTTTTAAACCTGCTGCCTATTAATTTCAATTGGTGACCCCCTAGTTCTTGTGTTATGAAGAGTAAATAACACTTATTTCCTTTCTCCACACCAGTCATGATTTTATAGACCTCTATCATATCTCCCCTTAGTCGTCTCTTTTCCAAGCTGAAAAGTCCCAATCTTATTAATTTCTCCTCATATGGAAGCTGTTCCATGCCCCTGATTATTTTTGTTGCCCTTTTCTGTACCTTTTCCAGTTCCAATATATCTTTTTTGAGATGGGGTGACCACATCTGCACTCAGTATTCAAGATGTGGATGTACCATGGATTTATATAGAGGTAATATGATATTTTCTGTCTTATTATCTATCCCTTTCTTAATGATTCCCAACATTCTTGATTCTTTTATTAGAAATTCAGAGCTTGTTTACCCTGAAAGATTCTGTGGACCACCGGAAAACTGTTAGGATTATGACAGCTCAGAACTAAGGTGTGAAATCAGATTAATTGAGAGAGGAGGTAATTTTTAGTCAGGCTCTTTAGAGTTCTTGGGGTTTGATTGCTTCTTGTAAACTCCTGTTTAATGCAGTTGCCCAAACAACTCTTGAAACAAATATCTTTGCTAAAGAATCAACACTTTGCTCCCTTTGGCCAATGGAGCTTTTAATCCACATCTCTGAGCCCACCCCTACTCCCCTCCCAAGTTCTATGACAAAGGGAAGAATAGGCTTGACAGTCTTTATATTGCTAAGGTGAAAAGTATGGCGGGGGGAACCATTAAAGATGTCTCTCATTCCTTCATATGTGATAAAGTAACAATACATAAATAATGTAAATAAAATAGGGGGCATAACCCCCTTTTTTCTCCCCTTTTGCAGATTGCTAAAGGAGATAAACTGAATCATACAAATGTATGGCCAGATTTTGAGCTAGTGTAAATCAGTATCGCTATGGCAACTGAAATGGAGCTACACCAATTTACAGCAGCTGAGGATCTCTACCATAATTTTTGTTTAAAAGTTTTTCTTCCGGTGTTACAAGATTTTCCTACAACTCTCAGAAACGTCTGAGGATGTGATGTCAAAACAGTGGTGTCCCACCCTTGTCTGGAGCCACTAACTACAAAGGACTCTAGAATTAGACAGAAACTATTCTCTGCTCTGGTAGCTGTTTGTGTAAACCTTGCTTATCTCTACGATCTGGCCAGCAATGTTAAATTACACTCTGTGTAATGTATAGTTAGGCGCAGACAATTAAATACCGATGAAACTGGTATCCCAGCCAACAGGGCAGAGGAGAAGCAGTCATAATCCACTTGGCAGCTGGGGGAAACGAGCAGAAAATATTAACCTTCCTCTTATGCCTTTTCTCTAACCTCCATTTTATCTCTGTCTGTCTGTCTTGTCTTGCCGGCATTGTCTGCACAGCAAAACTTAAACCCCTACCTAGCACGACTGCCAGTAACTGATTTGGCTGAATTGCTACTGAGCATGCTAAAGATGCAAGTAGAGACAAAGAAACTGTGTTCAGCTATTGTGCTGAAGCCCAAATTCTAAGCATGGTCCTTCCTCATCCTCACTCGAAGTCTGACTGCACTCAGGACCAGTTTATGTAAACCAATGGCTGACAACACGTTTAGTGGCCCCTTAATATTACAGTCCAGACAAGTCCTCTAGCTTTCATCCTCTAGCTTTCATTGATTGGTTTCTAGCATGAAAAGCCCACTGGGCTCCTCAGTCCAGTTCTGCTACCAAGTTCTCATACAAACATCCAGCCCACTTCAGAACATCTCTCACAGAACCAACTCTGCATCTTCTGGAGAGGCCCCTACACCCAGGGTATATCCCACGAGCAGACTTCTAGCTCCCAGTCTGTGGTCACTTTATGCCAGCAAAGCGGATGCAAAGTGGCCACACCACTGGATGCTGTACCTCCATCTGTCACGTGAGGATAATATATGCCTGATCCACTGGATGCTGTGAGACTCAGTGCACTATAAAGTGTTTTGAGATCCTTGGAAGAAAAGGTGCTATAAGTCACTGAAACGTATTTTATTTATTTTTCAATAATAATGTGAGCTCTTTACTAATAACATAATATGAGCCACCACCATGTTTCAGCCACTATGGTGGCCTCTGTAGAGACATCAACCCTGCTACGAAGGTCCGGATCTATAGAACCATGGTTACACATCAATGCTATCGTACAGCAGTGAAAAGTGGGCGTGGAGGAAGGTCAAGAACACCAGACTGTTTTTGTTGTCTTCCTCAGCTGCTTCATATTAAATGGCAGGACAAGATCAGAAATGAGGATTTTTGTAGCTAAACCCACCTACCACCTCCATCAGCACTGTTCCATCAGCACTATAGATGGTTTCAGTGGCTTTCTTTGTACAGGCATATTACTAGGATAAAAGACCAACGAATTCTGAAGCATGTCTGACAAGGAATGCTGCTCCATGGCCAATGAGCATGGATTTGTTCACCAAAAGCTTTGATGACGCAATAAGATTCCCAATGATGGACATTAAATGGTCTGGCTGGATTTTCAGTTTTAAGGACCTACCTAGAGATCGACCTGCATGGCATTTGATCTGCCAGGAGGCTATGTCCCTTTGGGATTTGCCATGATGCCAGATTACTCCATAATCTGAAGTAACCAGACATGAGCAAAATCGTATCCAAACCCTGCTAAACTTTGAGGGTTCTGATTAAATGTACCTCGGATCTGAACTGTCCCTTGTTTCACCCGTCTCTACAAATAACTTCAGCTTGGGTATCATAGAATCCTAGAATATCAGGGTTGGAAGGGACCTCAGGAGGTCATCTAGTCCAACCCCCTGCTCAAAGCAGGACCAATCCCCAACTAAATCATCCAAATTAGATGGTAGATGGGGGCACATTTAAATATCACAGACCTGATCCTGCTATTACTGAAGCTTTGTTTCTTTGCTGTTCCCCAGCAGGTGCTGCTAAATACTTTATCTCCTTTGGGTTTGAAGATGCCACTTGTGTAATGAGAGGAGATCCAATTACAGGGTTATCCAATTTACCTTTCCAAAAGGTAAGTCCTGTTGAAAATGACACAGCAGGGCTGCCTGCTGCTGTGGCCAGTTCCTTGGATAAAGAAAGATCTTGGGAAGATATTTGTGTGGGGTTTGTTTTCTTCATTGTGTATTCCCACAACTTGGACCCCAGTGCTCTCTGAAACAGCAGGGAGCTAGAAATGGGTTCTGTGGCAGGGGGCAGTGTGTCCTCTCTGATCACTAATGAGCAAGGAGTTAATCTCAGCTCAGCAGCCCCTCACAACCACCACCACCTGCACCCAGTACTCAGGAGAAGGACTATATATTAGCTGCTGGGGAGACAGAAAGGAGAGGAACTGCCTAGGTCTGTGCTGAATCCACAACTAGGCCTATCTTGACATTATCCTTTAAAGTGAGTTCTGGTCCCTGTGTTTTGTTTCTGCCACCGCCGTCTACTAGCTTGCAGGGTCAAACCCAGGCCCTGGCTCAGAACATTGTGGAGAAGTGTAGACTCAGATCTGAACCACACAGCTGGCAAATGAGCAGCACACACAGAACTCTCCGCTTCAGGGCTACCACAAGAAACGCTTGTTAAATTGGAGCAGGGTTTTCCGAGGCCAGGTAGGTAAGCACGTATTCCTTTATCTTACCGACACCGTTCTGAGCCTGGAGTTAGGTCAGTTTTGGGGGCAGAGTTCAGTTCCTGTTCCATAAAGAAACAGAAGCTTCCAGACTTATGGCCTGCCAAGCACAGAGCATTTATGTATGACATGAATTAGTCTCTTCCTTGTCCTTCATAACCAGTAACTGTGGAACATCGGGCTGTGAGGTCTATGGCCAGTATATTATCAGGCTTCCCCTAATGTTAACTTCCAGACCTTGATTGTGATGGCTTATTTAGCCATATTATCATTATTATTTGAATTCCCAGAGCATCTAGAGGCCTCCGGTCAGGATCAGGGCCCCACTGTGTTGGATGACATTGAACAAATAACAGTCCCTACCCCAGACAGTTCTCAGTCTCAGAACTCACTGCTGCCGCCTTCATCTTGAAATCTCAAAGGCCTCTGTTGTCTGGAAAGACAGAGGCCATTTTGTGTTTAAAATTGGTGTGTGTTTCACTGCTTTCCCACTTGCACCTGACGTGTAATGTGCCTCACCATTTAGGTCCTTGCTAAGTTAGACCGTTTCCTGTGCTGTCCAGCTGTTGCTCGCGAAATAAGGAGGAGCTACATTTCAAAATTCACTTAAAAGCAATATCAAAAAACCCGGAAAGGCTTTGATCTTTCTAAATATTCCCTTTGTTCTGTCATTCGGCAATTCCTGTGTGCTTCAAAGGTAAGGTAACAATCCACTCTCTGTACTCTTCCCTGAACTGTGGTCATAAACTCACCCCTGAAATACAGTTTAAATAACCCAGAGCCCTACAACCTTCAAATCAAGTAATGAAGATCTTTCCACTGTTCATTTTGTTAGATTAATAAAAGGCTACAATTTTTCTCAAGACTCTCTCCTTGTGGTTCTTCCTCCCTGTGATGTAGCACTGGCTGTTCAAAGAGGTACTGTGACGTTTCCAACAGTAAATAACAAAGTCATGTTGCCGCCTCTAGCCATAGACAGCACTGCCCTGGGCCTTCCTCATGCTGCCCACTTAACGGTAACAGTGCAGCATATGAGAGACAGAGTAACACCTCTGCTTTGGCGTGGAGTCTTCTACCTTTAACAAAATAATGGTGGATTGCTCAGCCTGGAGGCACTCTGGGGAATGCTAGCTAAATCCAATGAGGAAGGAGTGTTGTCTAGTGGCAAATGCAGGGGACTGCAGATCGATGAATCTGCCACATTCCCTGTACGTGAAATTCAGTCATGGGGCAGGGGATCAGCACAAGGCCTATGTTTAAGCCCTCTTTTGAGGACCGAAGTGATGTATGAGCCTTATGGTGGCTCTCAGCACGGGGTGAACGTCTCCCCGTATGACCTTGGGCAAAACACTTTAACCCCTTTTGTGAAATCAGTGTGGGAAGTTGTTTGTGGGATCGCATACTGGAATGTGAACACTAGTAAAGAGATTGGTGATTTCCTTAATCAGGGAGGCAGTGTGGCTTAGCGGATAGGGCATTGAACTAAGCCTCAGGAGCTCTGGGTTTGGTTCCCAGCTCTGTCACTGGGTGAGCGTGGCCAAGTCCCTTTTCTACACCTCATGGTCCCCGTCTGTTACATGGGGATGTGCCTGATGTCCTTTGTAAAGTGCTTTGAGTTCAAGTGCTATAAGAGAGCATAAGCCTTCTTATCTTTCAAACGAAAGATGCCAGAGAAATGTGTGTTGTTTTATTATTATTTGATTGAAATAGAAACTTTTCATTAAATCTTGTATTTCCCATGGCTGTTCTTTCCTCTCTGAGGAAGAAAACAAGCCAAACAAAACAACCTCACCAACGTTAGATAAGAGGGGTTTAGCGGGAAATGCTGGTAGGAAATGAAGAAAATAAATACGCAACAATAATTACACTGTAAAGCTTCCAATTTGTATTTCTATATGTCATTTACATAATAACAAAGCTGAACCATTTGGTAGCTAATGACACAGGCTGATCTCAAGGTTTTGTTTTCTTGTAAGTTCCTTTCAATGGAAGCACTTTGATGTCTGTCAGCAACACATGCTCTTTTTGAGACAGTCTCCTATTTAGTTATTGATACTGTGTCCAAGGCCTGTTTTCCCCCTCCTCATGCTTAGGTATTGACAATGTGTCTAAGAACTCTCTTTCCCGCCCCTCTTCTCCTCTCTTCTCTATTTCCAAGGCCGAACTTGTGAGCCCAAAATGGTAACTGGGCCAGAAATTAAAAAACTGAGTCTAGGTCCCTTCTTTGAGCCTGATCCTGTGTGGTGGTGTTTCTGAGAGCAGAGGATTTCCCAGACCCTTGCCCCTCTGTTGGGCCCTGTGCTGCAATATTGTTTCATGGGTGAATCAGAAAACATGAATGCTGTTCCCAGCTCTGCCACTAACTGATCTGCCACGTGACAAGTAAAAATCACATGACTGCTCTGTGCCTCAGTTTCCCCATCTGTGCAATGGGGATAATGTTTGATTTGGTAAAGCACTTCAGGATCTTTACATAAAAAGTGTTCTGAGCATTAGGTGCTGTTATTATGGGCCCAAATCCTGAGGTCCTTTCTTGCTTTGTATTCAGTGCTTACTCAGACATAGCTCCCTTTGATTTGGATGGGAGTTAGTAATAATGACTGCCTTATTCAGACTATTAATTACTCGCTGTAAAGTCAACAGGGCAAGCACACATCTTAAAGAACAGTTGCACTTTAAAAGGTTTTTTTTAAATGACTAGAGGCTGATGGAAGTGTGGGGAGACAGGTTACTTCCTGCATATTTGGTGGGAATACCCACACTTAGTTCCTGCATCTCCGCAGTAACTCTCTCCCATAGGCTCCTGCAATCTTTCTTATGGGATTAGGCATTGAGGGAATTTATGCTGTTGAAGGAGACAACAGAATTCCCAGCTCAGGATGGCTGCAGTATCCCACTGAATACAGAAAGAACAACTGATGTTGAAACTTGGATGACCAAAATATGGGCTACATGAGTCATGGAAAACCTGACCAACTCAGAAGGTCTACTTGAGGGAGACAATTTCAAACTATTGTTAAAATTAAGGAAACACAAACCATGCCCCCATCATTTTACTGAAGCCTTTACCCCTTGGAAAGTCTTTTAAGTGTTATTTTTTGGTTGGTTGATTTGACGTTTGTCGTGTGTTTATTGGATTCCTACTGACTTTATAAAATCAGCTTACAAAAAAGGTGCAATGCAGAGAGATGGGTAAGCTCTTGGGGGCAGGAACTCTCTGCATGTGTACAGTGCCTAGCACAAAAGGGACTTTGAGCATGGCAGGGGGTTTGTAAGAATTACAGTACCTAAATATGAAATAATACGAATGGATAAATTAGCAGGTGAAGATGCTGTCACATTAAATGTGCTCCTGCTATAAATGCAACCCACCACCAATAAAATCCTGCCACAATTAGAAGAACAAAACACACAGGAACAGCGAGACCGTCTGGATTACTCAAACTATATGGATACAATTTGAGAGGGAAATTTGAGGGTGGTTTTTCTCTTTTGGGGTTTTATTTGTTTGGTTTGCCAGGAGTTCACATGCCCGATTTCAGATTTCTAATGACAACCAATACAACCTGATGGGCGACCCATTCTGATTTTTGTTTGATCAAGCTGGATACAGAGCAAATACAGCGCTTGCAAAGGTTCCAAATAGCATGGCCAGCATGTGCACTAAGGGATGTTTGTATACCCTGCCCAGTGCCAACACATCAATCCAGTTTTCTCCACGATGTTAACAGCAGAGCATTGCTGGAATCTTCTAAGAATATTTTCTTTTGAGATAACTGCTGCCTTTTCTTTCTATAGACTGTTTTTCTTCCCATCATCACTAACTACCTCAGAGAGAGACAAGGTCCAGTCAGCGTTGAATTAGGGATTGAAAGGATGAATGAGTCACTTAAGTCTTATATGTGGATCCTCAATTTATGAGAGGTCAATGTGAAAAGAAATAGCTTGGGCCAAATTCATCACTCATTCAGTGGAGTTACACCAAAGATTAATGTGGCCCCTTGATGCTGACTCCCTCTTTGTCCTGCGGTGAGTTATTTCATGTTTCTGCCTCAGTTTCTCCATCTGTAAATTGGGCAGAATAATAATTCCATACCTCACAAGTTATTGTGAGGATTAGTTACTTAAAGGTTGTAAATGCTTTGAAGGTGAAACATACTGAATAAGAGTGAAAGCATAGTCATTAATACAGTAATTACAAATCCTAATAGTATGCTCTACTCCCTTTTCCCCAGGGATCAGGAAGCATTGTACAAACTCTATTGTACTGTATAAAGGTCCAGGCCTCTAGCTCTTACTCATACGAGTTGTCCCTTTAAAACCACTGTGTGTGTATGTGTGTAAGGAGTGTGGTTTCAGGCCTAGTACTGTACAAAAAAATAGCTGGGTTAATCACTGTAGCAGCAGTTGACACAATGCTGCAGTCACCAGAGCTCCAAGCTCCTCCTTTACAGTCATAAAGGAATCTTGGTTTAATGGGGTTGGCACAGAGTCTCGGTCGTCATGGAACTCCAACCAGAGTCCCTGTATCAAAACACGGGGAGCAGGAGGTGATTTGATATGAAGTCAGTTGGGGTGGTCAAGTAGTCAAAATCAGAAAAGGCTCAGGAAATGATTATCCACCTCTGGGCAGTAAGCCATTCCTTCCACACTTTCCCCTAAACACACCTAATTGTGTTCCAAATGATTTACTTGTGCATTGTAAAGCCTCCAGGAATGCCTCTTTTAATAACCCCTTTGCTATTGGCTCTTCAGTCCACTTATCTGTTGCTGGTGCTCCCTGAGAATCCACTGAAACTGTTTATTTGGATCCATTGTAGCCCATGGAAGGTTAGAGTGAAGCGTGGACCAGTTACACCTTGTACCACTCAGTATCTATATTATATTATATATAGATACTATACTATATGCAAAACCTCAATACATCATGCACAGGATGGTACATAAAGCAGGAAAACTATTCTACATTGCAATAAAAATTCAAAAATCCATTGCAAGAGGTTTCAGGTATTGCTATAGTTTGGAAGAAAGTGTTACTTAAAAATTTATGAATGCCCAACCATATTTTAAGGGGGCAAATTCAGAGCTAACGCTGGCTTATCTTACTCACCCGAGCAGATCCCTTGTCTTCAGTGGGACAGCTCAGATGAGTAAGGCAACTGGACTGGCTCTAAGGTAGTGCTGGGTACAGTGTGTTTTTTTTTCTTTCTTCTCTGCCTGCTAAGGAATGAATTCTGCTCCCATTAGAATTAGTGTGAGTAGTAGGTGTAAATCTGATGGCATAATTTGGCCCTTAGATACATGGATGCCACAGTGATTGGGCTTGATATAAGAACTCAAGTACATTGTGTGCAAAATTGCTTGCTGAAAATAGTCCGGGTTCTTTCTGCACTTATAATGCCAAATGACCTTCTCTTTATCTGCCAGCCTAGACTTGTTTTTAGACAGTGGATCAATCAATGTATTCCTAAGAGTGGTGTAAAATTCACATTTCAGTGGCCAGAGAACTAGACCCTCCATTGGCCCATCCCACCAGGGACATGATCTCAGGACTTTTGATGTGTCATTCCATCTACCTAAAAAGATAGCTGATCCCATCAGAGCCACCCAGACCTGTCTGGAATATCTAGCAGCTAATCTATCCACAGAAAAGATGAACCTCTCCCCTGCTGGTGCATTACAGCATGAGGCTTCAGTTGTGCTTTCCCTTTAAGGATGGAAAGAGGCACATTGTTGTTTATCTATATTTCAGTAGTGCCTATCAACTCCAATCAAGGATCAGGGCTGAAGAGTGCAAAGCATGGCAGGACTAGTAATAAAGATAAAACTGTACCTGAGTCCAGAGAGAGTACAATCTAGGTGTCAGAACAAAAACAAGACAAATGGGGGTGGAGGGGTTAAGTGAATGAGGTGGTCATAAAAATAATTTATCATAAAAGCAGAGGTCAGTTTGCCACATGCTTTACCTGTGCCAGACAGAAGTGGGTTTTGGGGCATCACAACAGAGGTAAGTTTCAAGGAGTGATTTAAAACATACTGAGGTTGCAGCTTTACCAATACTGCAGGGGAGTTTCCCCCATGTGCAGGAGTGTTAGAGGGAGAAGTGGACAGGTGGGCAATTGAAGCTGCCCTCTCTGGCAGAGTGAAGGCAGAGATTGGTATCTCAATAAGCTAGTAGATATAGGTTGGGTGGGGGAAAATGTGGAAGGCTTTGAAAGCAGAACGAATGAGGGAACACACAGTGTGGGGTGAGGTGGTCAGTGCAAAGAGCTGGGAAGCTGAATGTAATAACAACATTTGGAATGGACCTGAGGGGAGGAAAGCAGCTGGTTCCAAGGCTAAATAAGGGATTGCAGTAGTTAAGGGGAACAGGACAAAGGCCTGAACAAGAGCCTTGGCAGTCCATACAGGCAAGGCTAAGTCTGAGAAATGTTACGCAGGACGAAGGGGCAAGACTTGGATGTGTGGGTAAAGGGCCATTTCCAAGATGACACCTGAGTAACTGGGAGGATGGTGGTGTTCTCCATGGAGAGGGAGGGATGGAGAAGGAAAGTCCTGGGGGGATGTGGATCAAAATCTCAGTGTTTGTCTCTGTTGAACTTAAGTTCCCAGCTGGCCATTCACAAAGACGTCAGCTGTATCACGATTTGAGACAACACAGTTTCAGAGTTGACATGACAACCAACATTTGTGGGCTCCTCTTCTGTTTTTTGGAGACAACCCCTGGGTCCAAGTAAGTTTTGAACTGTACACAAATCACACAAACCAAGAACAATTTAAGGTTTCATGTACAACTACAATGGGATGAAAATTCCAGTAATGTAGCCCAGCATCAAATTCATCTGTGCCACAAACAGTATTGGATGGCTGAACGTGTCAGTATGAGGAGGGGGGTACTTTGAAACTATTTCTTAGGGGCAATTATTTCTCATACACCTCGCAATTAAACAGAGGAAAGACTAATTACTCTTGCAGGACAACTCAATTCACTGCAGGTGTGCTACTAACTCAGGCTTGTATGAAACATAATGAAAGCAAACCACTCGGAGTTTCATGTCAATCACCTACCTCGGGCTAGTAGACTCGGCCAGATGCCAGGACTACTCACTCAAGTGAGGACTAATCTCATGAGTAAGGGCTGCAGGAACAGACCCCATCAACATTACAAGCAAAAAATCCAAAAGGCCCATGGGTTTAGGTGAAAAAGACCTGTCCATTCACCTCTGGGGCTGCAGTTCAAGTTCACCCAGCATTGAGAGGATAATCATTTGCATTACATTAACACTCTCCACTGTGTGCATTGTAACAATTTGGAGTATGGGGGTGATCTTTCTCTGCTCTTCAAAATGCCCAGGAATGAGTCATGATGGAGAATGAATTACCTGTCACTCACTGAAAAGAAGTTTCCTCCAGACAATGGGCTGAGGTCAGTGTTGTGGCAGAGTAGAGGACAGCTGATGGATCGTGGGGGGGAAGGCAAACTTAATTTTCCAGGGCTTTATGTGCTTGTAAGTTATTTTTGAAAGCACTGACATTCCTACGGTGAGAGAAGAATGTAAATCACATGCGCTAGAGTGAAATGCTTTTGTGGAAGTTACAGATCGTCTCGTGACATAGGACCAGACAGGGTGTAAAGTTGCGCCCACTTCTGCCCAGGCTGCATTTGCACCAGAGAGAAAAGAAAATGAAAATACTCCTATATCATTTTGAATGAGTCATTGGGAACTGTATCTGATCTAAAGCCCACTGAAATCAACAAAGACTTCATTGAGTTTTGGATCAGGCTGTCAAAACCCATTATTGCATGAAGTTCTAAAAATCCCCCAAATTCCCTTTAAATTCTTTAGTAAAACTTTGCTTTTCTTTTTTAGGTGGAATCAGAAAAAAAGCTTGCAAAAGAAGTTTCCTGATCTCACCAAGTATCCCAGGTGAAGAGACTGATTCACTTTACCCAGAAATGCCCATGAGTGACATTTTGAGCATTAAAGAAAAGAGAAAATAGAATTGATGTGAGCTTGTAGGGTCCTAAAAAAGTAAGGATACAAGAAACCACAAAGGAAAACCATGGTGTGCCAATAAAATAAAGTTTCAGGAGTATCAGGTAACAGAACAGTTGTTCTGTCATCTATAGATGAAATTCACTGCTGTGCAGAGGGCTTATACACCACTTAAGTCATATTTTGAGGGCTTAAGCAGGATTGAATTGGCCTGTGTTGGCCCTCTGTACAGTATTACTCAAGTCTTGCCTACACCGGGAATTTCAGCCACTGATGTAACTGCATGAGGGAAACCCCCAAGTGTCAATAAGGAAACCTGTGATTAGTCCTCGTGAATTTATTCCTGCCTGCTACCAGGATAAATTCCATCAGTGCAAATCCTGCCTTCCTTTGTTGACACTTGTGTGTTGGCACAAGTGGAAATGAGCCACATTAGTGGGTGGCAATCGATTGCTGGATTTGGGGCAAAGTTCCAGTGTAGATAGGGCTTAAGGTGTATGTGTTAATGAGCAACTTTCAATGGCAAATTTCCAAAGGGATCTTTAAAATCCCACAATCTTCTGCCAAATGGCTGCCTGTGCAAAATGTGGGGGTTCAGCTTTAGAGGCCAAGTTGGAAATGTATCTTTAAAGGTTTTGGAAGAAATTGAATACCTTTTAGAAGAAAAGTAAATGATAATAGTGCTGCTCTTTTATGTGTTCCTGACTAGAGGTGGAAAACATTTGGATTTTATCTGTGCTTTTTTGAAAAAAGAGAAGACAGCACTGGTGTAAACTTGTACAAACATTACCTCTCTATACCTTTTATTAACTCTAAATAAATCATAGATTTACTGTTTGTTCCTACCTTATGTTCAGCAGCCTTTCCATATTAACAAGGGAAAGAGCTGATTTAGAATGTCTTTTTTCCATAAGTAAACCACTACAGCAGGGGTAATGTTAGTAGAACAGACAGTGTCATCAAGATTTAATGTGGGCTGCGTTGCACAGACTTAAAGGGCCAGCTTGGTCCTGAGTATCTTGGAAATTCCCACTCTCTCTATGTACCACTATGACTCTAGACATCAGTTGTGGCACTGCTGATAATAATAGTCTCTAGGTTTGAATGCCTGGGGCCCATGGACAGGATGCCCTCCGTGGAAGCCCCTTGACTCTGGAATACATTTCCTCCACTGGTCTGTCAGAGCCCAAGTCTGTTGTCATTTAAGGCACAGTGTAAGTTTCATCTGCTCCTGGTCCCATTATAATCAATAGGCATTTTGCCATCAACTTCACTAGAGTCATGATTTGGCCCTCAATGTCTTGCGGGAAGGGGGGTGATTATTAAGACCCCAATCCGGCAATCCACTCTGTGCTAGTGGATCCCTGCGTCTGTATGGACCCACACTGAGATCAAATGGGACTTCATGTGTGCACAGGGGTCTCCTAAACATGCAGCAACAGGCACGTTAAGGGCCATAGTCTGGAAGTTCTATGAGCCAGAGCATCACTTGACATCCATGTTCAGTACAGGGGTAAGCACAACTGGATGTCAGCAAAAGATGATGCTAACAATGAAGGACGTGGCATGGAGGTTGAGACCCAGATCCTCAAAGGTACTGAGCGGCCTAGCTGCGATGAAATCAATGGGATTTGAGGATCCAGGCCTGAGTTCATTTAGTGTGACATTGCCAATGAACACTGTGTCTAGACAGTAAGTTTTTGTATACATACTCAGAACCTCTTGTTGGAAACAGAAACATAAAATAAATACATTGATCAATTTGGAAATGGAAAGGCAGCAGCTACAGTGTAAACAAGTCCCAGAAAATAAATTATTATCCTGGCTATTGTTCTTAGCAAACAATAACAATGCTTTCAACCTGCCGTAGAGTCAGCGGAGGTCACTTCCCTCCACTTTCTGTACTGAAGTGGTATGGGCCACATATGCAGGGTCTCCTACATGCACAGATCAGTTCTTTGGGGTAGGGAGCATCAGTGGGGTCCTGGTGTATGACTAGATGCTCTTGCAATACACATAATAATGGGAGCATGATCAGGTCATGCACTTAAAGGTCAAGGGAATTTCTGAGCCCTTTAGCAGTCACCACACGTCTGTCACAAATTGATATTGGTAAATCATCAGAGTGATGTTTATTCCAAAATAATAGTAGCAGTAATAATATTCTATCACTATATTAATACTAATTCATAGAAAAACATGGAAATAGATGTCACAGCAACCCAAACCAATTCTTTTTTTCATCTTAATATTATCATTATTGCATGGAGTGAAATGTCTGCCATTGACAGATGGTCATTGTAATTATCACTAGAAAAACAGGTTCATCCTTTCAAAAGGGCAGCAACAGACTTTTAAAGGCAGGTGAAATTTTAAAAAAGGATTAGAATGGGATTATTCCTAAGAGAGAGAGAACAGGTGCATCAAAGATCCTCTGCTGAGAGAAAATCCACAGTCATTTTTAATTACATACTTTAAAATATTCCCTTCAAAATCTGCGATTTGTGTTTCATACCAGCAATTTACACCCAAGATGGCATCAGTGAGGATCAGGAAGTTAGAACAAAGTGAATATTCCTAAATGGAATACTTTGCATGCTTGCTTTCATTCTTTGAATGAAAAATACTACCAAGGTCTGGAAGCTAAGAGTGGGGGGAGCTTTCTACTATTCCAGCTAGAAAACACGCTCATGTCTAGCCCAAGCCTTTCTATTTTTTTACAGAGTTCAGACAGCAGTGCTGCTGCCTGGCCCTCCATGAAGAAATGATTTTAAAAAATACAAATGTTTGTTCTGAATGTTAGTACCCAGTGAACAAATACCACCACATCTATCGCTGCCATTGCACTGAATAGAGCTTTATATGCAGCAATGCACGTATTTGTTGAACTGGATTAAAAACATCTGTGGTACAACTACAGATGCTGGGAAAGATCCTCAGGTGGAGTTAGGACAGTTTACCCCAGCCACTGACCTGGTCCAATATTTTTGCTCAAATTGATGGCTTTGTTTTCAGTCGCTATACATGATTATGCACTAGGATATGAAAAAACAAAATCACAGAACAGTAAAGCATGCCATTCAAAATCAATATAGGCACACAATAATCCTTGGGTTTCTGGATCTCATGGTGTTCGCTAGCAACATATTGTCCTGTACTATTAGACTTTCTAAACTGTCTAGAGTTAGAACAAAGACACTTCATGATGTTGTTTTATTTATTGTGACTCTCCCCTGGAAACTTAACACTTACCTGATATGTTCTGAAAATATTGAGCTTGGTTCTCTTTCCATTTACGCTGCTGAAATTGGGCGCAACCAATTTTAATTGATGTTCAGAGGCGTAAAACTGGCCTCGCTGAGAGGAGAGACAGGCCCTCTGATCTCAGTCTGTGATCTTCAGGAGCACGCTCCCCTCTGTTGCACAACACAGAGGGAAACAGATGGCACAAGTTGTTGCTCAAAGGGACCCGGAACTTCCAGCACAGATAAGTAATGCTGAAGCAATATGCTTTCTGAACAAGATATGTTCCAGTTAGGCAGCAGATCAAATGCTCTGTCAACACAGTATTGCCAGCTCTTGTGATCGTATTGTGGGTCTCACAATATTGGGTGTTTTTCTGAACATACCAGCTGCTGGAGTCAAGAGAAGCAAATTTCAGCTTTCATTTTAGAAAGAAAGAAGTTTCTAGCCCTCATGGCTGTGGAGAAAGACTTGAAAACAGGGTCCTTGTGAAAGCTCAGAAACTAAAAGGCAAATAAAAAGAGCCCAACATTTATTATTTTTTAAAATGTCATGATTTTTAAGTCAATCTTGTGATTTTGGGGTCCTGACTTCTGATTTTTAAATACATGGCATTAGCAATGCTGCAACACTTCATGCCTTAACAATTTTTTGCGTCTGTGTTTAGTGTTTATGTCCTCTCACTACAGTATCTTTTCCCTGGGCTTGTCTCTTTCTGCTTTCTTGCACAGTGCCCCCATGCATGTAACACACTCCTGATGTCAGTGTGCTATATGCCTACTTCTTCCTCCTCCAGATCATTCTCCCCACGTGCTCCTTCTGTGAGACTTCCCAGAATTACTCCAATGGTTCAAACATATATGTATTTTTTTTATTCTTCAGTCCTTCTATGTCAGGGTGCCCCAAAATCTTGACCATTCAGCCCCATTTTTATCAAAGCAGATGGGCTCAGGCCCCACTTCCCCATGTCCTGAGCACACAGTTTTCCTACAGGTCAGCTGTTAATGAAGCACTAGACAACTAAGGTATATCTGGCTGTAGAAGACTTACCTGCACAGGTCCCACAAGGCTGGATGAGCTTGTCTCTATGCTGAGTTTAGCCAGGTGTGGAGAGACTGAGCCAAACTGGAGCTGGAGGGTGACCAAGAAATCCCTCCCCCAGGGGAGCAGGGTTCCGTTGGGGGGCACATGCTGGGGAGGGTGGCTGAATGGGATTATAAGAACAGGCCTTTAAGGGGAGCTGCCTCATCCCCAGCTCATCCCACTATTTGGTCATTTCCCCATGCCCCCAGTCTGTTCCCCTTGAAGACCCCATCCCCACCACTGGGTTTTCTCTGCCTGAGTGGCCATCCCTGCATTCATGGCCCCTGTTGGCAAGGTCCCATGGTTACCCATCGCTACTGCCATTACTCACCCACCACACATGCTGGGTAGTATCAGCACCACAGCGATGCCTCCAATGTCCAGGCAGAGTCCCTGCAGTGGAATCCCTGCTCACTCTCTGCACCCTGGCTGGGTGTCAAGGAGAGACTGCAAGTGGAGCCAGGACAGGTGCACAGGGGGTCCAAAATCCTAAGCAGCCATTGGCACTTTCTTCTTTTCGAGGTAGTAAATACAAAGGACAAAGAAGAGTTCTGGGTCCTTGCAGACACTGCCCACAGTTTGAGAAAAACCTGCTCTATATAATGAATGTGTCTGATCCCCCATGGAGGTCTGGGCCCCTCCGACGGTGGCCTGGGGCCAGCTCGTCCCCCTGCAGAGGCCTGCCCCTCCCCCACAGGGGGGCTGCGTAGGGCCCCAGAATAGCTAGGGACAGCCCTGCCCGGGTGTCATCTTTGACTCAAACCTCTCTCTAGATCCTCACATGCAGACTGGGTCTAAATCTTACGGTTTCTTCCTGCATAGCATGAATGATAATTGGGAATAATTTAAGAGCATCCTATTAGATACCCAAAAAGGCCAAATCCCACAACTGAGGAAGAAGGCCATTCTGGTTAAAAGCTGATCAGGTTTAGAGGGGAAGTGAAGCAGCTACAAAAAATATAACAAAAGGAAGAAGGGAGAAGTTGCTAGTCATGAACATAAATCAGAAATTGCATGAAATTGATAAGGGAAGCAAAGGAACACAAGAAGAAATCTATGGCTAGCAGAGATAAGGACAATAAAAGGGAGGTTTTAAAATACATTAGGAAAAAAAACAATCCTGACAATGGTATTGGTCCACTATTAGATGGAAATGGTAGAATTATTAATAATCCAGAAAATGCAAAAGTGTTCAATAAATATTTCTGTTCTGCACTTGGGGGAAAAACAGATTATTTAGTCTCATCATATAGTGATGGTAATACTCTTTCCATTACATGAGTATCTCTGGAACATGTTAAACAGAAGCTACTAAAGTTAGACATGTTTAAATCAGAGGTCCAGATAACTTGCATCCAACAGTTTTTAAAGAGTTGGTTTAAGAGCTTTGTAGACCATTAATCTTGATTTTCAATAAGTCTTGGAGCACTGGGGAAGCTCCAGAAGACTGGATGAAAGGTAATGTTATGCCAATTTTTAAAAAGGATAAACAGGATGACTCAGCTAATTAGAGGTCTGTCAGCCTGACATTGATCTCAGGGAAGATAATGGAGCAGCTAATAAGGGACTTGATTAGTAAAGAATTAAAGGAGGGTAATTGATGCATCATTGTTTCCTTGTGGCCCCCTGTCTGTCTGTATCCACATTTTTGTCTTACACTTAGATTGGGAAAAAGAAAAGGAGGACTTGTGGCACCTTAGAGACTAACCAATTTATTTGAGCATGAGCTTTCGTGAGCTACAGAGACTGTCTTTTTGTTCTGTGTTTGTACAGCACCTAGCACAATGGGACCCAGGTCCATCCTATTGTAATACAAATAATAAATAGTAGTAACAAAGTTGGGTAAATATTATGCATAAATTTATAGAAATAAGAGATGGGCGAGATCTATGAGATCACAGATCTACTGCCTGCTGCCGTCGCACAACCTTCATTGTATATACTATTCTCTAGTACTTTGTCCACTTGTATATGGCCCTTCAATGACACTGTAGTGTTCTACGTAACCATTACTATGTAGTAATAGCAAATCTTTTAAAAACTAACTCCCTTAGTCTCTCAGCAAGGTACTTAAACATATGTCTAACTTTAAGCACATTACTTCAATGGAACTACTGGCTTGTGTAAAGTTAGGCACGTTCTTAAGTACCTTGCCTAATCAGAGCCTAAATTATCAGGGTACAGATTACGGTTAAACTGGATAGCTCTACAGCTGTCAGTAGTGCCACTGGGTGCATAAGTATTTGAATGATTCTGTCATGGGTTGAGGCTGATCTTGGCTACTGAGCACCTAAAAAGCAGGCCTTAAATTGGACACCCAAAACCAGAGGCACCCAAGATCACTAATCGCTTTGAAAACGTAGGCCAAGCTGTTCTAGTGTGCTTCTGTACAACCCTTTCCCCCAACCCTTTCCCCCACTTAACAAATGTGGTGCTCTCAATTTAGTCTCTAGGTGATGTTTGTCTACACAACCTCACATAAAACAGTGTGAGAGTATCAGAGGTATCAATGGAAGAAAGAAGGGAGCTGCCACATGCACACTGCCTATCTATTCTATACTTTGATCAATTTCACAAACAATTTTTTCAGATTGCCTCAAGATTAAAAATAGTAAAATGGAGAGGGCACACATGGAAACATTGTTCTAAAGCTAAGAATCATTTTGTTTATAACGCACACCCTAACATGCTTCACACTATTCTAACATTCTTCTCGCTATAAATTATTATCACAACATGCTTCTCACTGTAAATTATTATTAATCTTTAGTTTTATTGCAATAGCACGAAGAAGCCACTGACGGATTGGGGCCATATTGTGCTAGTCACCATACAAACACCACTAGAGTGCAGGCAGCTCTGGGATGGAAAATACACAGTTGGTATGTAGCATAGTAACAGGACACTGGAGGTGCCAGCTGAGACCAGAGTACCAGTGTGCTGAACACTGTATGAAGACATAGTAAGAGTCAGTCCCTGCCCCAAAAGACAAGACAAAGGTGGTAACCTTTAGTATCCATACAAAGAGCAGAAGCAACTGGGTGGGTCTGTTTTTTGTAGGTTTCATCAGAATGTATAAAGTGCTGTATATAGCTGGCCCAGTAGGGAAAATATTTCCTCTCTTTATTATAATTGTATGAGATGGTAGCTGAAAATCTCAGAGGTTTATATAGTGAAACTTTTTCACTGGGCAGAAAAAACAACTTTGCAGTTGAAAGGTGAACCCAGAATATGTAGGACTGAGAAAAAGCACGAGGCAGTAGTTTTTAATCTTCCATAGTCAAACTACAAGGTATTCTAAATTCACTCCATCCAACATCTTCCCCCCCCCCCCCCAAGCGTGATTAACATTGTGTAGTCTAGCCTGAATTTACAGGGCCTGATGATGTACTTACTATCTGCCCAAGCAAAATTGCTATGAACTTAAACGGCGAGTGAAGAGCAGTTCAAATTAAAATAAAATCAAGTCACTCTTTTCATTCCCCTTTATTGTTTAGAACTCAACTAGCACTAGGACCACACCGGAGTCTCAAAGTCAGGAGGTCCCTTGATTCATTCAATCTCTCTCTCTCTCTCTCTCTCTCTCTCACACACACACACACACACAAACTGCAACAAGGACAGTGGAACAAGAGAAGTCGGGGAAAGAGCTTTAAATTTTAAAGTTTGAATTTCCAAAAGCAATGGGGAAACGTGGCCGGCCGAGGAAAGAACTGAAATGCGAGGGTGATGTTTTGGATTCTTCTTTAGATCAGCAGCAAGAAATGCCAGCAGCAGCAATGTCCAGGTGCCCATTCAGTGATATTTTCAACAGTAGTGGGGACTCCATGGAAAAGATCAACACTTTCCTGCAGAATGTGCAGATCTTGCTAGAAGCAGCCAGCTACTTGGAGAAAATCGAGAAGGAGAATAAAAGTAAGTTTTGGTTTGGTTCCCTTCCCCCTTCTGTTTTTCCTTAAAGAGGAAAAGAGCAGGAATGTTTGATGACAACAGAAAATGCGTATGAAGATGTAACAAAGAGAGAAAGCTACTTGGGCTCTGACTGCCAGACGAGACTAAACTGTTAGTTTCATGACAACCAGACAGTGATATTCGGAGGGGCCGGGGGCCAGCCATTAAAAAAATGCACCAAGTTTCTTAATTTAAAATCATGTGTTTAGGCTAAAGTTAATTTGTTTGTTTGTTTTTAAGAGACCCAAGAACACTGGCCCTCAATATTTTGTGTATGTGTGTCTATATAGAGGGAGAGAGAGAGACGCATGTTTTCATCCCAACCATAGTCCAATAAATACAAAGACAAGTGTAAAATGCATCAAAAATGGACTAAACTAGGCTTTGAACGGGGGGGGGGGGAGCAGTTTGAAGCAAACTTTATGATCAAGCAGGGAACCAAATTATAAACAGTTCGAGAGCTTAATTAAATATCTTGTGCATATTTCGACTCTCCCCTAAAGCTAAGCGAACGCTTTTATTTTCCTTTTCCAGATTTTTTAAAGCAGTCTGAACCGAATAACAAATTACTGGGGGGGGGGGGGTAATTATATGTAGTAAGGGATTTCCACCGCCACCACCTTGGGTAGTGTACTCGTCAGCAAAAAATAAATAATCCAGAACGATTCATACGTTTGCAACGTCTCTGAGCACAACCAATAGACAATAACAGCAGGAAATAAATAGCCTAGCTGGTGTTTAATCTAGCCTCACAACACTGAAGGTCAGCGAAGGAAGAAAATAAATGATCAGATGCACCGTGTCAGCCTCCGCAATAAAAAACACCCCCCCCCCCAAAGTCCTAATTCAAACCTAGCTCCCTGCCGAATTAAGTTGTTGATCTGTATTTAAGGGGGGGGGATTGTTTGGCTCGAGGAAATGTTCCTTAGATAAAGTATCCCCGTCCCCCCAGAAAAAATTATCTTTGTATGTTTCAATTGCAATTATATCAGCCAAGCCTTTGTTGATCGCAGACTCTTTTATAGGGAGTGGGGGAAGTGTGTGTGTAAATAGAGAATTGTTTCCTAAAGGATGGTGTAATAGGGCTTTTTAAAAAAAGGGGCTAATACCTCGGAATCAATGGAAGCTTGATGCTGGAATCAGTCAATGGAATCAATGTTAACTAATGCCTTGGCATCAATGGAAGTAGTTCGGGGGGGGGGAAGGGGTCCACATACAAAATCAGTTTCGTCTCCCAAAACAAGGGGTCTTATACTGATCCAGGGCCGTTTCCCCAGTTTAGGGGAGTCACCAAAGTGGGGAAGAATAGTGTAGTTAACTGAGTGACACGTCCTTGTTTTTCTTTCTCTCTCCCCTACGCATGGGGACAGTCACGTAGGCAAGAAGCAAAACTAGCCAAGTAGCCAGTAGAAAAATGTGCGAGGTGGATGTCACTATAAAGGACTTGGCTAGAGCGAGGTTAATCACTTTATTGGTCACCTCATTTCATTAGCGCAGGTGGTAGTGCAAGTAACTAGAATAACTGGATCAGACCTGCCTCCCAATCTCTGAATCAGGGCAAATTGCCTGCAGTTCTCTACAACAACACACACTAAATATCCACCCAGACACTTATTTTTGACCCTGTTTTAGTTATTCCTCTTTCTTCATTTTGTTATGACTGTCAGAGAGTAATGGGAGAGGCACAGACTGAAGAAGGATCAATAGATTTGTGTAACTAGGATTCAGAAATATGGACTTGAGACACAATTGAAGCCACAGAATTCCCCTCTGATGATAGTCTTTCTCTGGTCTCTATCTCTCTCTCTGGCATGAGACCATGCAAAATATTGTTACAGCCGCTGTCTGCTGAGAGATCTGGTGCATCTCCTGAAGGGCTATAGGAATTATCTAGTATTATGCATTTGAAATATTAAATGTTAAACTGCAGCCAACAGATCCCACCTCCATCCCTAACACCTCTCTGGAGGGGGAGAAGGTATCTCTGCAGATAAAGCCTGCATTAAAGAATTAAATGTATTCTGCATGCTATGGGGAATTGGCTTGCTTAACATCCTAATATGCAGCTAACAGTTTGCAAAAAGTACTTCTTTTAAAACAGTCAGGAGCCATTCTTTTTAAAGGGAACATTATCAAATTAATATTTTTTAAAAATACACACAAAAATCCTGTCTGTATTTACAACTGCAATCAGTACATATGATTGAAGAAAACCCAAAGCAACTACCCTTTGTGTGTCAATAATGCCTCAGATGATGAAAAGAGAGTGAATTGTTTCCTTTACATTTTTTTCTGCTGCTGTTTCACTCTTTGCGCTGTCTACTTAGTTTGGACAATAAAACGAGGCTGGCCAGTTTCACTGTTTGTTCCTGATGCACTAGTCCAGTGCAGCGAATGTTTGGGGTTGCAGGACTCCCAGGGAAATGTTTACATCTACACCAAAGTCTATGATCATTGAAACATATGTGTATATTTTTTCTAAGTTGGGTGACAATATTTCTATGCAGGAGGCTTTATTATTTTTTAACAAGACATAAATATTGGACCTCAACTACTTGACTGTGTCCCTTCTTGTCCTACCCCTCTTCCAAAGTTTCTTTTGAGGGCGAGGCCACAATCCATTCTACTGCCGCTGCCCCAGGTGCACTCTGTCTCCCAGCCTGAATTACAGCCTGCTCCCATCATCAGTTGATCCTAGGCTCCTCCTTCCAATCGGAGCCACATGGTTTCCACATGGAGACAAACTCCTCATCTGACTGGACTTGACCGAACTTAACAGGCGTGGTTCTGGCGGGCCTCTCTGCCAATGGGAAGCGCCTGTGTCCCCCTTGACGTCACGCGTTGCTGAGCCTGGAGTTTAGTGGGTGGCACCAGCAGCAGAGCAGGGTACTTGCTGGGAGTTGTAGTCAGATGATGTCATAGTCCCTGCTTAAAGTGGCAGGGACAACGCTGGACATTGTATTGCTCGCTAAGTTAAAGTGGGTTTTGTTATAACAAGGGAACGATAGGTGCCTGCCAAGGTGTATCCCAGTCCCATCCTGTTCTGTGCAGCGGATTAGGACCGTCAAGATCTTTATGTTAGTATAAAACAGGTGACGAAATGCTGCCTTTTGTGGTACAGCTGGCCTGCGTCCTTTTATGCCGCTTGTGCAACAGATCATGTTTATGCACCGTGTGCGTGCAAATGGTTCTTCCTCAAATGCACGATGCTCTTGTACTTCCGTTAGATGCATTTTATGGAGAGGGGAGAGTGAACTAGTTAAGATTTTTTGGAGAGAGAGAAAAACAGAGCACCCATCTGGTGGGATTCTTTTCCTGTCTTGTCAAACATGATCAGGAGCGCCATTTAGGGAGGGCGGAGGGGGCAGTTGCCCCACCCTCCCCCTAAATTTCATACATTTGCGTGAAGTTTACTGCAGGAGGGAAGATGCCGCCCCCATGCGCTGTCTGCAGCAGCTGCCCCCTTCAGCTGCTGCTGGCCAAGCTGCTCTGACCAGGAGCCTGCCTCCTGATCCCTGTGTAGAGTCCCCGTCCCCCTCCCCTGTACTTAGTCTCCAATGAGCTGGGCTGGGGGGATAGGGAGCCTGTCTGCGTTGGTCGGTGCCTCGGGCCCAGGAGTGGGTGTTGGGGGGAAGGGGGCTGCTGTACTGAACAAGCTTTCTCCTGCCTGAGAACTCAGCTTAAAGAGACAGTGCGCTGACACATAAACAATCTCCCTCATGCATTCCCCCCCCCCTTCACATACACAGTCTCTCTGACACACCCCCAACACATACACATAGGTGGTGGTGTTGTTACTTGGTACTACCTGTCAAAATGCGCAATGTAATTGTATTCTTTCAAAGTTCGTTAGAGATTACAGTACTGTTATTTTTCTGACTGGTCTGTCCGTTTCATAATTTTATTTCCATCTTATGCTTAAATTTAATTCTTTGAATAGTGAGTTCTAAAATGCCTGACCTGTCCTGGATGGAGTAATTATCATTATTACTTTTATTACCATATTGTGCTTTGTTGCTCATTTATTTAAAATGGTACAGTCAAATAACAGTATCCTTCTAGAATGTAAATTTAGCTTGTACTCACCTTAGCAGTGCCAGTTTTAAAAAAATCATCTAGTAAACATAACTTTAGACACCGTGCAGATGGTTGCTTATTTTCAAATTTGTATATGTAGTTATATCTGTAAAATAACTTAAAATAATTCCACAAAAATAAACGTGGTTCCAAGTCTGATACTAATAGTAATGATGGAATTAAATGTTAGTGAGTCACATACATGGTTGTGATTGGTAAACATACATGCCAAAATAATAAATAAATTTCCGATCTTAATAAAAGAGGAAAAAAACATAATAACTTAATTTTAATATAAGTAAATATGTTTTTAGTGGAATGAAAAACAATTGATTAAAACAGAGTATATAATGGCAGTAACACAGAGTGTGTCTGTTAGAGAAAGTAAGCAGATTTTATTTATCTCTACTAAAGGTAATATACAAAGTATCAAACTTAGGTTTCTGATATCTGCAGCAATGCCCCAAAACTGATACCTCAAGGCTTGGGAATATCTTGCTTTATTATCTCCTGATTGTTCTAAACTTACATATGGATTTAAAATATGGCTTTAATTGGTGTTTGTATATATTTTCCTTTCCTTATATAGGAATTAGATACAATGCTCCTGTCAGTTAATTTCTAAGTTATCATCAGCAAAAAACCTAGTTTTGGGGTGTCTAAGTAGCCCTTGGAATCATGGTTAAAGTTGCCCGTCCCCCCGCAACGGTGCACCTGGACACGATCATCACTTTAAGAATCAAAACTAAAGTGTCCCACCTCTTTACGAAATGCTTGCAGCACTTTGCTGTGCTTTCTGTTTGTTTTAATTTTGTGAAGCCCATTACAATGTTTGTGAATGGCACTATACAAATTAATTACCGTATATCTTCGTTGAGAAGGCTGCTCTTATTAGCAGTCACTGTCATTGAGCAGCTGCACATTTGCCATGCAGTTTTTAATATAGGATGCCATTGTTTAGTAGGCAGAGCTTTATCCATACAAGCTGCAAAAGAAAGTGATCATGTTTCAGAGAAGCTGCCTTTCTGTCAAAGCCACAGAGGGCATTAATTGAAAGCTACAGCTTCTAAGTGCTAAAATATGGTTTTGCTAATAATAAATGAAAGAACAAAGTGCATATTCATATTTTAAATAGCTAAAATCACTTATTTCTTTACGTCAATAATTATTTTGCAATATGTCTCTACAAATGACAAGACATCTGAATATATAAACAATCTAGATATCGAGTAGAGAAAACCTACATAGTACCTTGCAAAAAACTATTTCCTTATGTAAAAAACCCTGACGATGACTATTATGGGAATCAAATCTACTACTGCTGTTTTTTAAAAAATAATAACAAAATCTAGGATCTATCTTAAAGGGACACTGTCAAAATTATATATTTTTAAAACAGAGATTTCCTTACCCTTGTGGCTCATAACACCTAGTGGTTGGGGTGTTTTTTATTTTCCCCTCCTCCCTCCCCCCCCATTTTTATAATTCTTACCAATTTCCTTGTTTAGTTTCTGCATTTCACTCAGCTGGGAACATGAAAATAGACAGGTCAGTTTCACTCTCTCAAGCACCATCTTGACACAAAACTGGAGGACTTAGGTTTGAGGAACCTGATGGGGAATATTTATATCCAGACAAAAAACAAACACAAACCAACCGAAGGAAAAAACCCTCTGTTTTCATTGAAATTTGCCATAATATTAATAATCATGAAAATATTTCTACTACTAGTGGCAGGTTTTGCAAAAACTTTCAATTTTTTATATTTAGACTATCTAAATTTCAGGCCTAAACTCCCTTTCAACAAATGGTTCATTATTCAAAAAACTGCAACAACCCTGTGCTGTATTCTATTTGCAGTTCAAAATACGACTGTCATAAAACAGATGGATTGTGCAGTTAGTGTGTTGCTCTCAAACAAAGAAAAAGGCTATCTGAATTAGGAGACGATCTCTCAGCATTACAGACCCTAGTATACTAACGGTGTAGAGGGAAGAGATGTATCTAAAAGTATATTCTCAGTCTTATTGGACAGAGATTTATGGTCTCAGCTCAGATTATTGTACCAAAATGATCCTATGCCCTTTAGCCGGCCAAAGCAGGAACTATTACTCTGTGTACCCTTTGCTGACCAGATGACAAAGGCATTGGTGATGTCTGCTCATGTATCTTCACAGGCTAAACGCACCAACCAGCAATAGGATAGGTGAAAAGAGCAGAAAGTGTGATGCTAATGATGGCTATTGCAGCAAAATTCAAGGTAATAAACATCAACATGTCTCCCCTTCCCTGCATTGTGCTGATGTCACTGGACCTCTCCCACTCTTTTTGATCAGATTGTTATTATTTAATGGTTATATTATGCTAGCCTTTAAAGGACAACCAGGTACAGCCCTGTTGTGTTAGGTGCTGTATAAACATATAGAGTGACAGTCCCTGCCCCAAAGAGGCTACCCACTAAAAGATAAGGCATAGCAGATAGATGAGACAAACAAACAGACTGGAGTGAGTGAAGGAGATGGGATAACAAAAAATAATAGGAATTCTTAGCCAGCCAGGAGCAGCAATCACAACTCACCTCCTGCCTAGCTGTTATCAAGTGGCAGTTTTCTCTATGCATTACTGCAGAGGTGCATTTTGAGGAGTGCATGAAGGAGGGTAAGGTGGTGGCTTTATGGATTTTGCTGGGAATTTTCCTCATGTGGATGGGAAGAAAGCGTGATGGTGCTTGTGGGAGAGGTGGAGAGGCAGGTGATGGAGGCTGGCATCATGGGCAGAGTGAAGGGCAGGAGTTAACCTCACAATTAAGATTACCGGGCAGATAAGAGAAGACTAAACTGTGAAGGGCTCTGAAAGTAATAAGACAAGGACAAGAAGTTTGTGTCTGCAGTGGAAGAAGGGAAGCCAATGGAGGGAGTTTAATAGAAGGTAGTATAGTCGGAGCACCGAGTCAGGAAGATGACCTCAGCAGTAGCAAGATCAAGTTTGCCAGCTATTCTTCTCTGTCAACATATGTTCCCTGCCTGACATACCAAGCTAATTGATGCTTAACTAATCATTACACAGATTTAAAACACTGTCACAAACTTTCTTCACAGGGGATTAATAATTCAAGGGTATGGAGCCTTTCACCTGTAGGGCAGGTTGGTAGTGTGCTAGCAGTTCACTGGCCTATGAGAAATGAGTTGATGGTTTCTCTGCAGTTCCCCCTAGACATGTTTATAATCGCGGACACCATCACCATGGTGATTAATAGCAGAGGAGTCAAGGATCGAATGGGCCACGTGGAGACTGTACTGCCTGTTTATTCCTATTGATGATCCTTCTAGGTCAGAGATGAGGTGTCCATGGAGCACTATAGAGATGTTGGCATCACCACTACCTGAGTTGCACATGTTCTTGGGCTAACCAGAGAGCTCCACAGTCCAGAACCTGTCACCAGCATTAAAATCCCTTACAGTGGTTAAATTCACTTTACCTTATCAAAGTTCTTAATGCTCCACAAAACAATGTGCACAAGGCAGCCATGTCTGGGTGTGCTATTGCTTCATTAGAAAGATCTGTTTCTCCATTTAATACACTGTATTAGAGCTAGTGAATATAATTGAGCTGTTATTTTTCCAACTGGGCTTCGGGAAATGAGTTGCACTGCTGACTGGCTGTTTGGCATAGTTCTCGCTACACCACCACCAAAACCTCAGGGCCAACACATCTCGGTATGGGTTTCAAGATGACCTGTTCCTATGAAGTGAGCTGTAGCTCACGAAAGCTTATGCTCAAATAAATTGGTTAGTCTCTAAAGTGCCACAAGTACTCCTTTTCTTTTTGTTCCTATCCCAGAAAATTAACCCTGGTTTGAAAGGGGCAAAAACCTCCTGTGAAAAATGCCAATGGCTATTTTTAGAAATCAGAGGTCTCCTGAGGGCAATCCTGTTGGCATACTGTAAACTCTGGAATTCTACGTTAAAGACAGTGACAACTGGAAATAAATTGCAGCATCCAAAAGTGGCTGAAAGACTGAGGCAATAACTCCTCTGGATTGTGGAATAAAAAGACTGTTAGAAGGATGTAGAGTAAATTAAAATGATCTGTGTTAAACAACATGGGCCCAGCTCTGCACTAGCATGTACACATGGGACTCTTCCTGATGTCAATAGGAGCCGCACAAGCATGCAATGACCTCATTTGATGTAATATCCACATATGTAATAGGTACAGAACACAGTATGTACCATGCTTATTACACAAATGGCCACCTGTTGCCCAGCTCCTTTTCAAAGGCTTGAGTGCAAATGAACAATTTCTTGGGACACTAATGTCCTTGTTTGGATGCCTAGCAGAGGTATTCATTCATGAGACAGTTGACTTTATCCTCTGGCAGAAAATAACTACAACTTACTAGAAGCCTGGCTTTCAGTTGCTAGCTATGTTTAGTGACCTTGCATGCTAGGAGTGGCTAACAGGTGACCTCAGAATTGTCCCTAGCTATTGAACAGTAATTTCTAAGGTAGAAGAAAACTGATCCCTGAAGGTGAGTCAACAGCATCCTTTCAATGCAACTTCTTCCATTGGCTGTTACTCTTTTTACCATACAGAGGTAACGATGCAATATGTATTGCCAAGCTGTACTTAGCAAAGATAGAATTTTTAATTTCACTGTGTGCACAACTCCCATTGAATCAATGAGAGCTTTACATATGGATCAACGGCAGTGAATGTGGTCTTAGAGGTTAAAGCAGGAGCGGGCAAACCTTTTGGACTGAGGGCCAAAATTGTATAGAGGGCCGGTTAGGGGAGGCTGTATCTCTCCAAACAGCCAGGAGTGGCCTGGCTCCCCGCCTCCTATCCGACCCCCCTGCTTCTTGCCCCCTGATGGCTCCCCTGGGACTCCTGCCCCATCTACACCCCCTGCTCCCTTACAACCCCCGCATCCCCCTGACTGCCCCCTGCTGCCCCATCCAATCCCCTGTTTCATTCCTGACTGCCCCCCCCCCCGGAACCCCTGCCCCATCCAACCCTCTTGTTCCCCGCCCTCTGACTGCCCCAACCCCTAAACACACCCCCGAACTCCCCTGCCCTCTATCCAATCCTCCCTGCCCCCTGACCACGCTGTCTGGAGCACCGGTGGCTGGCGACGCTTCAGCTGCGCCGCCCAGAGCACCAGGTCAGGCTGCGGCTCTGCAGCCCCGCCGCCCAGAGCATTGTGCCAGCAGCATGGCATGCTGAGGCTGCGGGGGAGGGGCCGGAGGCTAGCCTCCCAGGCCAGGAGCTCAGGAGCCAGGCAGGAGGGTCCCACGAACCAGATGTGGCCCACGGGCTGTAGTTTGCCCACGTCTGACTTAAAGCAATATAGTCAATGGAGTAGTACAGAGCTCTTCTTCCAGCCAGCTAGCAAGGAAGCTCCATCCATTCCTCCCAGATTTTGATCTGGCCACAGTGATTTATGCATTGGTCACCTCCAGGTTGGATTACTGTGCCTCACTCTGTCTGGGCCTCGTAACAAAGCTCACAAGGAGGCTACAGCAGGAGAAATACAATAGGGCACTCAAAGATAAAATCCTAAACCAAGAAGACCACTGCAAATTGATCATACTTCTCAAGGGTAAAGCACTTTGAGAACCTCTGAAGAAATGCCCTATTTACCCATATTCAGAGAGGTTAGCTTTCTTGCATCTTACGTTAGGCTTTCTCTTCTTGGATTTAACATCCTTTTTTAAGCAAGATCCTGCTCTTACCTAGCTTTGCAGTAGGATCAATCAAGGCACAAGACAATCAAGTGACTTGACCGAAGTCATGGATTCATCTTGGATTAGAATAACCTGTGGAGGAGTGCAAGTCTGAAAGCAAAGCAAAGTATCATTCTCCAATCTACTCGAAAGTGGCAGCTGAAAAGTCTATCTGGCTTTCGTTTTTTTCTTGCTGACCTGCTGTGAGATGTCCTATTGACGCTTTGGCCTGGATCCTCAAAGGTATTTCGGCTCCTAACTTCCACAGAAATCAACCTTTGAGGAGCTGAGCCTTTCTGCCTTTTCCAGTCAAGCTGTACAGAATTAGATTTCATGTTTAGGTCCAACAGCGTTATTTTTTAACTCTTTACAACTTTAGCCTGTTGGAGGGACAGTGTATCACAAGTAGTGTAACCCAGAGGAGACTCAATCCTCTTTTGAGATGGGGTTCAAAAAGATCTGGTATAGGTGAAGGTGTTTGTGTCATACCTTGCAAGAGAATGTTCAAGAGTGGAAACACAAATCATATTTTAAGGGCACCGTAAGTCTTTTATTGAATGCACTGCAACAACTAGAGGGATGCAGGTGGCAGGCTGTGCTTGGAAAGTCCTCCAGTCAAGTGAGAGAAATTCTGCCTCATGCAGTGTTTAAAACTATCAATAAAAGAGTGGTGACTTTGTAGTTCCGGTCCTCAGTGGCATGCAGGAGAATTGGATGTTAGTCCTCCTAGCCTCTTGTTCTGCAGGCCACCAAGAGCTGTAAGTGCTACAGAGCTAAGCCCCTCAAACATTCTGTGTTCAAGCCCTACTGATCACTGGTCACCCCTCTGGATCTTGTCCACTCCTCCTTGATCACAAGGGTGGTGGTTCTAATATAATGCTTGAAAGGCAGGATTAAAAATTGCAGAAGATTGTTAGGAGCTTCAAATATTGCTCCTTTGCCCCTGCAGAATATGTATTGTTAAAATACAAAGAAATAGTTGTTGTATGTCAGCTGTGGCAAACGAGATATGTACATATATAATATTGCCATTTCTGTGGTCTTTCTGGAGATTGCAATAACTATTGGGAGAGAAGGGGTTAATAAAATAAAAAAATATTCAGGGCAGGGATGGAACACCAATTGATTTTAACCGAAAAATTATAGCCCATGTTTAAGATTTATTTCAGGTTTGCAAAGTACTGTATTTTCTAGGGCCTGGGGTCTGGTGGTTAGAGCCAGGAATCGGGTATCACGGTTCATGAGTGTGGATGAGTGTGTGACCTTGAGTAAATCATGTAATCCTTCCGTGCCTCAGTTTACCCATCTGTAAAATGGGGAGAAGAAAATCTAAAGCCATGGGATCTTGTGAAGCTTAATTAATTATTTATTGTAAAGCCCTAAGAGATTCCCTCATGAAAGGTTCTAGATTAGTTCAAAGTATTAAGTATTATTACTATAAACCACATCTATTCCACTTAGTTAAAATAGTAAGGCAGCATTTCAGATATAAATATTAACTGATTCCTGCACTGCAGATTTCTTCTTGGATTCAAATTGTTGCTAAGGAGGAGGGAAAGGCCATCAGGGAGAAGAACAAATCCATTATTAAGGCTGGAAATGGAGGGCTGCCGAAGTGCCATTTAATAAAATGTAAAAAGCCCCTTTCTAAAGGGTGAAGCTGCAGAACACAATGAAAATGAATCACAGCTGACAGAGGAGATGCCAAGCAGCAAGCACTTACAACTAGAAAACTGTACTTAGAGATCATCCTGAGCCACTAAATGAAATGATCTCACTGTCCCCTAAAATAACCCTTTCCTCTTCCGCTCCCCAGCTTTGCAAGTTATTGCTTGACTACATTTTAATTTGACTTTGGATTTTTAGTTGGCATCAATGTATATGACATCAAGCAGCCCTAACCCTCTCAAGGAAGCTGCCTCATGTCATTCATTTCCCACCCACATTTGTCTCCATCTCGTACAAATCTGGCATTTTGCAGACTGACCCTACCCACAGTAAGCCTTGAGATGACAGCTGAAATACTCTTCAAATGCTGCTGTAACACAGCTTGCATACTTCTCGAATGCTCCTCATTCTGAAGGATGTCCTGTGTTTTTAGCCCCAAATTTACCTTTACCGTGCACAGACCTTCTGTGGTCTTTCTCTCAGGTTAATTTAAATTATTAGCATTAGAAATACTGACTCATGACACTGAGTCTATAGTCAATGTTCAGGTCCAAGAACTGATCCCACATAGCTCTATGTACAATCTCCCCCGCAATTGTTTGATCACACTACTGCACTCTTTTGTTTCTCTTATTTTGTCTTTGCTCCCACTTTGTGGAATGTGCATTTCAGGTAATTGAGAGAGAAGTTTGTGTCCACACATGCCACAGCACTCTCTTTGCAACCCACTGCTGGCTCCCTCATTTTAATCCAACTGTAAGTCCCACCTTGGGCAAGCTGAAAAGCTGCTCAGAGTGAATAATGATAAAGGCCCAAGTCCTGCAATCAGACCATTGTAGGACAACTCCTGCATTTGTGTGGAACCCTAATGAATTTTGCATGGATATAGGAATTCAGATTAATCGAACAGATTTCAGGATCAGGGCCACAGAAGGTGAAACTGGGCATTATTTGTTTCTTAAGGGTCCTACCAGCAACGAGCTGAAGTGGTGATCAGAGGAGCTCTGAGGGCACTAAACCAATGCAAAATGGTATGGGGAAAATTCTCCTAGAAATGTTTAGACAACCAAGAATCAAGATGCTGAATTATTTGATACAGTGAGACACTTTTTAAAAAAATAGTAATATTGTTTAAAAACTCCTTAATTTGTTTTTAAAATCTTATCTAACCACCCCGCCCCCATTTATATCTTAGCACTATATGCAAATTTGGTCATGCAGTAGAGGGTCATGTAATAAATAGAGTTAGATCATTGAGGTCATAAGCTTGTGAGGTCGACGATGTAATCACCTGATGTAGGGACCCTATAAATATTGAATTAATACTATATTTGACCTGAGGCAAAAGGCTATTTCAAAGTCATTTAACAGTGACACAAAGAGCCTTTTCCCCTTTAGATTTTGCTAGATTTATTTGGAGGTTATAGATTTAGAAAGGAGCAATATAATAAGCAAAAAGTGGCATTCCCTAGCTCAGGAAGGTTGACGGGTGAAAAACATTTTGCTAACTCTCATGATATTCGCTGTTTTTGTTATAGCCCCAGCTCCTGGAGTCAAGCAATGATGTGAGAATCTCAGCTTTCATTTAAAAAATGAAAGGCCTCCCAGTTGTGGAGGAAAGCTTGAAAATGTGACCTCAAAAAGCAGAAGACTAATAAAAAGAATCAAAATTTGTCTTATTTTAAAAATCTGTGAAATGGCAAAAGAGCCAAATGAGGGTAAAGAAACTAAACCCACATTATTTCACATTCTCTCATCTTCATTGTTGACAACTTTTTTTTAATTTTTATTGAGAGTCTTGGGATGTTTTGTTTAAAGAGCCTGCTCCTGGAGATAATTCATTAGGTGACAATCTCAGCTTTCATTTTAAAAAATAAGTTTCTAGCCCCCATGGTTGCGGAGAAATGCTTGAAAATTTAACTTAGATGCATCCTAAATGCTCAGAAATCAGAAAGCAAATAAGCCAAGTTAAAAACAACAACATGATTTTTACGCCATTCTAATGGGGAGGGGGTCAAACTGATGACTTTTGGACATTTGGGGTTGGCAATACTGCATCTGCTCTGTGCCATGTCTTTCATTTTGGGTCTTTGTCCAACTTCTAAGGCTGGCGTTACACATTGTCATTAGCAAGTTTCAAGCTCCCCCACAGTAACCTTAAAAGATGCTGGCAAAGTTTCAAGTCCTGCACACTTACCATGATCGTTTGTCACTGTTTACAAAAAAGGGAACACTAAAATATATATATTTTAAGGGCACTGAGAATAATAGAGAATGGGCTGCAGAGCCTGTGCACCAGTGACTCTCTCCATGGTTTAACACTGCTATTACTTAGCATATGTATAGTGCTTCAAATGAACAAAACACTGTAATAGCATTATGTAGTGCTACTTTGCTCTTCTGTGTCACCTTTTACATGTTGATCTCAAAGCACTTTACACATATCAAAGAACTAAGCCCCTCAGAGTTATATGAGGTAGGTAAGGTCCCTTGCCCCTATTTTGCAAATGGGAATGAGGGACGGAGCAACCAGTTTACCAATGTCATGCAGCAAGCCAGTCATATCAGAGCTGTGGCTAGAACCCTGATATCCTGACACACAGACACGTGTGCTAAACCTGTTCTGTACCTAAGTAGCAGAGAAGCTGAAGAGTATGAAGAAAAGGGCTATTTAAAAAACACCACCACCACAAATGAAAAACAACCCTACAGGGGTCCTGCATTTTTGATTCAACTCTAAGTTCCTCTTATTATAAAATACTAGATCAACCACTCTAGGCCTGATTCTTCACTGTCATGTACCTTGTAGTATTTCAGAGCTGTCCAAAGCAGATGTAAAATGCTACCATTCTGATTTAGTAGCATTCTGAACCCACTTTGTACCCTCTGCTTTAGTGGTGTTATAGCAGTTGGCCTACTAATGTGGAACACTTGGGAGTGTTTTTAAGGGCAGGGACACTGTTGTCTGAAAGTCACCCGTGTCCGGTGTTTGTCATGTGGACTATGTGAAATGAGTTGATGATTCTTAGTCACATTTGCCAACGCACAAGAAGAACTATGTTCAGTTCCTGGCTCTGACAGAGGCTCCCTGTGTGACATGTCGCGTAAACCTCTATCTTGCAAGCTGCTTCGTTTCAGCATAACCCTGTCTGTGTGGATCCCTATTAGGCTCTGCCCATTCAGAGCAGTTTGCAGGATCAGAGCCTTAACTCTCTGAGCCTGGGTTTCCCATCTGTATGTCCCTTCTCCTACTCTGTGGCCCTTTTGTCTATTTAGAATATAAGCTAAAGGGATAGAAGATCTCTTACTTGGTGAATGAACATCACTCATGTACCAGACCCGCCCCCCGCATCATGAGACTTGCTTAAAAATTACAGGATTCAGAGTAACAGCCATGTTAGTCTGTATTCGCAAAAAGAAAAGGAGTACTTGTGGCACCTTAGAGACTAATGGATCCGATGAAGTGAGCTGTAGCTCACGAAAGCTTATGCTTAAATAAATTGGTTAGTCTCTAAGGTGCCACAAGTCCTCCTGTTCTTTTAAAAAATTACAAATGTTTTAAAAAAATAACTTTGGGGGAAATTGTGTTTGCCTTTTAGCTTTGGCGCTTTAAGGGGTGGGGCATTTTCAAACTCTTCTCTTCCTCCTCCTTGAGACGGGCTAGAAGCTTGTGTTTTTTTAAATTAAAAATGCAAGTTGTGATTCTTACATAATCCCAGGACTCCAGGAGCTGATGCTTTAAGAAAACCAGTCAACCCGGCCAGAGTCAGCACCGCCCTTCTGCCTACAGCCCCTAGCGGGCCGGGGCAGCTAAGCAATGCCAGGAAGGTGCAATAAAACCGGTTTAGACCCTGGCTGCTGTCATCCCTGTTGAGGGCCTCAGCAGCGCGCAGGCCCCAGTGGCGGTTACCTTCTCGCCCGCCTCCAAGCGGGACTGCCTGAGGCGCGTCCGCGGGGTGGCCCCTTCCACCGGCACCGGACTAACCTGGGATTAAAGCACGTGACGGCCGGTAAGGGGCAGAGCGCGCCAGCCTCCCCTCAGCGGGCGCGGGAACTCACAGCCCGGCCAACGGCCCCCCCAGGCGCCCGCCTGGCTCTGCCCCGAAAGGCAGGAGAGAGGCGGGAGGAGACGCGCTTCCCACAATGCATCACGGCGCCCGCGAACTACATTTCCCAGGCGGCTGTGGGGCAGCGGCGGCCGTGAGTCCCCTCCCCCTCCCGTGGTCGCTCGCCGGAGGTAAACAAAGTGTGAGAGGCCGACGGACGCCGCCGCAGGGCTCTGCTGTGGGGCGTCGAGGGGAGGGGCCCGGGCCCGGGCTTGGAGCAGAGATGTAGGGGGCAGGACCGAGGCTAGAAAGGGGGGGGGGGCGGAGTGTGGGGCAGGGGCAGGGCTCGGGAGGGCAGAGAGTGGGTGTGAGGCAGGGTTAGGGGCGGGGGCAGCGTGTGGGGCAGGAGCAGGGGTATCTGGCTGTTTGATTCTCTCTTATCACACGTTATTCCTGCCCCAGCGGCTCTCTGGAGGCAGCAGGAGACGGGACTGCACCCCGATCCTGTGGGGCTCCCCCATCCTTCCCTCCCTCCCTCCCTCCCTGAAGGAGACGTATCCTGGGGGCGCTGTCCTTGAGGTGAAGAGTCCAGATCTCGGGGAGAGAAGGAGCTCTGTCACCGCTCCCCTTGGCCGCTCCTGGTGCCTCAGGTGGGGGATTGGAGTGTGGTGGTTCAGGGCTGCAACCCCCCCGCCCCCCCCCCCCCAGCCACCTACCTGGGGGCCATGGAGCGGGTGCAGATGATCAACATCCAGCGGCTGCTGGAGGCGGCAGAGTATCTGGAGCGAAGGGAGAGAGGTAATGGGGGGAGGGATGCTGGGGTGACAGCTCCCCAGGGAAGGAGTGGGGCTTGGGGGAGAAGGGGAAGGGCGGGTTGTGGTGAGAGAATCCCGTGTATGGAGGGGAAGCACCCTGCGGGTTGGTGGTGAGAGATTCCCCATAGAGGCAGGGAGATTGAAGAGGTGGGGATAGGGGTGAGGGGCTTCCATGGATGTTGGGGTTGGAGTTGGAGATCCCTGCAGAGGGGGAAGATTGGGGGGAGAGCGCCTGGTATGAACGGTTCTTGGGGATTGGGGTGAGCTCCCCACAGAGAGAGATGGGGAGGTCTGCGGCTACAGAGAGCCTGAAAACACAATGGGAAATGCCTATTTTACACTGTGTCCAGGTCAAACAGCTTGAGCGAGGACCAGGGAACCAAGCTGCCCATGCCATTGTGTCAGCTTTCAGTGTTTTCTGGGATCCTCTCCCCAAGGTTTACAGGGGCTTAAACCTCCTCCCCTGGGACTGGCTTAATAGTCCCTATCTTCCACAATGATATGGCTCTAACCCCTTTCTCACACAGACTTCTGCCTCCCGCCTGGTTATTGCAGGTCACTTGTTCTCTCTCTCCTCCTCTCTTCCTTCCCCCCCCCCCCCCCCCCGGGTTATTTCATGCTTCTGGCCTTCCTTCCTTAGATCACTGGGTTCAAGTGAATGAACCTTTCTTCACCAGTTTCTCTCATCTGTTGATTTTTGTGCAGAGTGTGAGCATGGCTATGCCTCGACCTTCCCCTTGTTACCAAGCCCTGGACTGCAGGATCCAAAGCCAATGCGGAGGCTGAGCCGGGTGAGGAAACACAGCAGCGGGGGCAGCAGTACAAGCACTGCCAACAGGTACCATGCTGGGAGGCAGGGGCGGGAAGTCGTGGGGTGCAATGAAACCCGGGGCTGGGGGAAAAAGAGGAGACGAGATGAAAGCTCCTGGCTGGAGACCGTTGTGCCTGCTGCTGAGAGATACCTTGCTGGAAAAAAGGGGGGAGTCTCAGCACAGGGGGATCCAGAGCTGAGAGCCGCCATGTTGGGGACTTGACGCTGGGAGCAGAGGAGGCACAGGGGGGCTGTAGGTGGCTTGGCACTGCCACCTGATTCCACACCATGATCTTGAAGCTGGAAAGAGAGGGAGCATAGTGAGATCTTGGGCAGGGACAGCAATACTAGTATGACCAATAGGTGTCCCCTCTCTCTTCTCTTATGTTTTATGCTACCTTCCCATCTCAGAAGTTTGCTGCATTTCAGCAGGTAGACAGCAAGTGTAGCACTTTGGGATTGTAATGATAAATGTCAGGCAAAGGAAGGAAATGACCTCTCCAAAATGGTACTGGATATTTACTAAATCAGCATCTCGTAAAACAACAGAGTGGCGTAACTGGCTTCTATACATGACATGCTAAACTAGATACTAGAAAATCTCTGGCTGTCTTTCACGCAGATTCCTGGCTTTCAGAAAGTTGGGGTTTCAGTCTCCTTTCCATAAGGAGCTCCCTGCTTTCTGACTGCCAGTCACAGAATTTAGGAATTTACTCTTTTATAGGAGACCATGTTGTGTTGGTTGCTGGCCTGGTAAATCTAGGAGAGACAACCAGCTGCAGCCCTAACATGTTGCCTCTGATTCATTTCTGCCATCTTCTCTTCCTTCCAGCTGAGATTTAACTCTTTTTTTCTGTTACTTTCTCTCACCCCTGAGAGAGTGGACCATTCTCACTGGGACCTCTTGGGATGAAGATGCTACAGAAATGTAAAGAATTAGTATTAAAACAGGAAACTTCCAGACTAGCTATATAGTCTTCAAACAGAGCTCAGCCTTACTACAACGAGGCTTACATGATATGTAAAATGAAGGAGGGCTCTTCAAATGATAGAGCTTTCCCAAGGACATGGGGAAGGGGTGGTAGATTGGAGTGCTCGTGTGTATTCTCTTCTGTTTTCCACACTCCACTTCCCACATGCTTGGTAATAATGTGGCTGGGAGTAGTGTTGGAACTACTTGCTACAGAGAAGGTTTCCTCATCAGAATCAGCATCATCCTGGACAGTTTCCTCTGGTTGAGAGAGGAGTGTGTTTTAGTTTGCTTCATTGCATAGCTGCACAATCTTTTCCCTGTTCATTTCCGTGCAGTTCTGTTTATATTCCTGCTGCCTTTTGATCCCAATCCCCAATCTACGGTAACTTCTGCCTGTGCTGGAAAATTATTGTGAGTGCAGCATTAAGATCTGTTTTCTACCCTGCATAGAGTGGGTCCATGGAGCCCCAAAGTTTCCCCTCACTTTTTTTCCTCCTGCACCACTTTCCTTCAAAGGCTTTGTCATGTTGACCTTCCCTCTGACGAGGAGTGCTAGAAGCAGATCCCTTGGGAGCTTCTTAGCACCAGTGCCTGCATCTTCTGTAGAGTTGTGAAAAGTACTCCTCTCCTGGGGTCTGATTGCTCTGAATACCCTGTCAGTAGAGAGCCCTGTTATGCAGCCCTCATGTGGGAGCATATGATATTAGACCAGTATGCTTGTGGACAGGACATGGACAAAATAAAAATCTCTGAGGCCACAAGAAAATAGAGACAATGTTTTGTAGCTGTATTTAATGCCTCCTTTGTATGCTTGGTACAGAGGGCAGGGGCTTTTTGCGGGCGGGGGTTGTGGTCTTAACATGAAGTATGTTGCCTCTCTCTTTGATTTTTGTAAAGCTGTTGCATGCATGAGAGCTTGTCATGAACTGGCTGGGGTATGTGTCTAGTAGTGCCCTCTACTGGATGGAATTGGACCTGCTCAACTGTATGTCATAGGCCTTATACTGCTGATGGATAGGCTTGGCAGAATTTGACTCTTTTTTTATAATTAAGATGGATTATATCAATGTTTATTTGTAAGCATTTTTTCAGCGTTTATCTAGTCAGATTTTCACAGTTGCACAAAATTATGGATTTTAAGCATTTTTAAAAATTTTTATCAATTACAGTTTTCATAGTTGCAGGAAATTGTGGAGGTTCAGACAGTGGGGGGAGGGAGGCAGAGGATATTTAATGTCAGCAGATGTACAAATACAAAAAGTTAAAGCTTTATAACCATTAAAACACAAATGTCAACATATGTAAAAATATACAAATAAAATAGCCTTAAATCAAACTCAAGCACCATATTCCTTATTTTGCCTGTAGGTAAATTTCAGTGATCATTGCTGGAAATATTTTTTCATCAGTGTGTCCGTGTATGGGGTAATCCACATTTATTGATTAAAAATCTAATCCTTCCAAGCCTACGTACAGATAATGGGGATTCTCTTTTAGCTCAAGTCATAGCCAGCCAGTGCTTCTGGATTGAGATGATCAGAGTTCCAAATGGCTATGATGTGCAGTATGGTGACAACTGTGCAGTTCTAGGGGATCCCAGATTTTCTGGAATCTGTTTTGCATAGCTTTGTGAATGCAGCATGAGCACTTGTTAAAATAGGGTCCATTGAGTCCCTTTCTGTTAAAATCAAAGGGTCACTTCGGTAGTCTGTGTCGAGTAACTGTCTAGTCAAGTCGTCTAAGGTTTGGTATTCAAAACCTGGTACTAGTTTATGGGTAAAAACTTAAGTTCTGTGGTGGTGGGTTTTTTTTGTTTTGTTTTTTGTTTTTTTTAAAGATTATTTATCTCATGAGATGTGCAATCTATTTATTGTAACAAAAATATGGGAAGTCCTGTAGGTGAATGCCCAGTGTTACATTTTGAAATCTAAAGTACGATTGACAAAAAGTTCTCTCAAGCACATCTAATGAAATACACAGAATTTGTTTTGCTTACTTTGTGTGTCTTTAAATTAGGACGCTTTGGTTCATTTAAAAAAACCATGCAGGGCTAGATGACGGAAAGTTCTACAGAACCTGGATGTTCGTTTTCATTGGAGGAAAAATACATATAGTTAAAATCCAAACATTATCCTGCAGCATCTGCAACCCAGACATTGTAGCTGTTTCTTTCCAGCATGTCCCATCCTGTCATGGCACAGTTACTAGAGAAATACAAAAGAGTGTAGAGCCAGCCTATAGGAGTGGTGATGGAGTCTCTCTTTTTTAAAAAATGTGCAAGTTCTTCTAAAGTGTGAGAGAGTTTTTTAATATTACACCTCAAATGTAAATAAAATAATGAAGAAAAACATTCTCTCTATATAATGAAACAAAAAAGGGAACAAACAAACAAAGGTGAGGTTCTATGGCCTCTTGAGCCATTTCCGTGCCCTAGTGGCAAATGTGTGGTGACAGTGACATCATTTAGAATGTTTGGGGCACTGCATTGGCATTGCAGCTGTATAGCTGTCTGGCTGTGGTGGAAATGGGAGTTGCTGGACCTGAAAGAAGTGAAGTCCTTTTTTAGATGATAATACATAAACAACCCGATTCAAAGCCCACTTCAGTTAGTGGAGTTCTTCCACTAACTGAAGTGCGTTTTGTTTCCACCCCATTGTGTGGAAAGCCCCTCGTATTCGACATGAAGCAGTGATGTTCCTGGAATTCAGTAGTCTATTTCTGTATTGCCCTGGTCTAAGGTTTGTCTCATGTAATACTGTGTGATCTGCTGAACACCACTTTCAGTGTGTTGCCTCTTTTCCCAACTTTGGCTCTGATCCTGAAGTTGATGGTACACAGCCAGATTACTGTGGCTGTGGGGCAGTCCCTCTACAGTCAATGTTGCTTGCAGGATTGAGGCCTATGTCTATTGTGAATGGGTATTTTAAAGATCATTTTGGATCAGTGACTTGTATTATATAATAACGTCCCTCTACTCAAACATCTAGACACATGATTAGTTTTACTTGCATGGTTAGTCTCACTGAATTTAATAGGAGTATCTTGTGCTTAAAGTTAAGCACCTGTGTAAGTATCTGCAGGTGAGGCTTTCTGTGCTGCACAACCTATAACAAGAGAAGTTTAAAAACAAAGTGCCTTGGTGCTTAACTCTTCCCTTTGCTTTAGTTAAATCCTCAGCATTTTTTAACATGATGGTTTTTTACTCATTCTTAACAAGATTAGGTGATTTCAAGTTCTTTATGTGAAGATGAAAAATAGTAATTTTTCATGTCATTTATATAATTTACCATGTGTTAGGAGGCAGACATTTGTGGGACAACAGTTGATTTCTGAGAACTTGCAAGAGGAGAGTGAAATATACCATTGGAGGTTATATTTATGTTGATATATCAGGAGGTTATTGTCTTTGGTATTACTGGGAGCTACTTTTGTGGATCCTCCACATATCAGTGGAAGGTGCTTAGACCTGATTATGTGAAAGATACATTATATTTAAGGCCTGATATGTCTGACTGTTGTTTATAAATTTTGAATAATAATATCAAAGGTTTTTTTAATCAATTTTAAATTGTTGTATGAACAGGAAATAAAGTAAACATGGATGCCAACTGGGATTTTACCAAAATCAGTTTAATGAAGTTAAGGCTTATAACAGATCAGAAATGAAATTATCATATTTGATTGTCATCATTTATATTTGTTTTGTGATCTGCACACTGCAAAGCCTATGATATCTTGGAGACATTCAGGGGCTGATACTGTGAGGTGCCTCATATCATATATCATATCATATATTGCCTCTATATAAGTCCGTGGTACGCCCACACCTTGAATACTGCGTGCAGATGCGGTCATCACATCTCAAAAAGGATATATTGAAATTGGAAAAGGTTCAGAAAAGGGCAACAAAAATGATTAGGGGTCTGGAACAGCTTCTGTTTGAGGAGAGATTAAAAAGGTTGGGACTTTTCAGCTTGGAAAAAGAGACGAGTAAGGGGGGATATGATAGAGGTGTATAAAATTATGACAGGTGTGGAGAAAGTGAATACTCTGTGATCATGGGAGACTTTAACTTCCCAGATATAGACTGGAGGACAAGTGCAAGTAATAATAATAATAGGGCTCAGATTTTCCTAGATGCGATAGCTGATGGATTTCTTCACCAAGTAGTTGCTGAACCGACTAGAAGGGATGCCATTTTAGATTTGATTTTGGTGAGTAGTGAGGACCTCATAGAAGAAATGGTTGTAGGGACAACCTTGGTTCGAGTGATCATGAGCTAATTCAGTTCAAACTGAACGGAAGGATAAACAAAAATAAATCTGCGACTAGGGTTTTTGATTTCAAAAGGGCTGACTTTCAAAAATTAAGGAAATTAGTTAGGGAAGTGGATTGGTCTGAAGAATTTATGGATCTAAAGCAGGGGAGGCCTGGGATTACTTTAAGTCAAAGCTGCAGAAGCTATCGGAAGCCTGCATCCCAAGAAAGGGGAAAAAATTCATAGGCAGGAGTTGTAGACCAAGCTGGATGAGCAAGCGTCTCCGAGAGGTGTTAAAGAAAAAGCAGAAACCAGGGAGTGGAAGATGGGAGGGATCAGCAAGTAAAGCTACCTTACGAGGTCAGAACATGTAGGGATAAAATGAGAGGCTAAAAGTCAAGAAGAGTTGGACCTTGCAAAGGGAATTAAAACCAATAGTAAAAGGTTCTATAGCCATATAAATAAGAAGAAAACAAAGAAAGAAGAGGTGGGACCGCTAAACACTGAGGATGGAGTGGAGGTTAAGGATAATCTAGGCATGGCCCAATATCTAAACAAATACTTTGCCTCAGCCTTTAATAAGGGATGCATCAGGCGAGGTATTTCCAGTAGGGATAAGGAGGTGTTAGTACCGTTATACAAGGCACTGGTGAGACCTCATCTGGAATACTGTGCGCAGTTCTGGTCTCCCATGTTTAAGAAGGATGAATTCAAACTGGAACAGGTACAGAGAAGGGCTACTAGGATGATCCAAGGAATGGAAAACCTGTCTTATGAAAGGAGACTCAAGGAGCTTGGCTTGTTTAACCTAACCAAAAGAAGGTTGAGGGGAAATATGATTGCTCTCTATAAATATATCAGAGGGATAAATACCAAAGAGGGAGAGGAATTATTTAAGCTCAGTACCAATGTGGACACAAGAACAAATGGATATAAACCGACCATTGGGAAGTTTAGACTTGAAATTAGACGAAGGTTTCTAACAATCAGAGGAGTGAAGTTCTGGAATAGCCTTCCAAGGGAAGCAGTGGGGGCAAAAGACCTATCTGGCTTCGAGATTAAACTCGATAAGTTTATGGAGGAGATGGTATGATGGGATAACATGATTTTGGCAATTAATTGATCTTTAAATATTCATGGTAAATAGGCCCAATGGCCTGTGATGGGATGTTAGATGGGGTGGGATCTGAGTTACCCAGGAAAGAATTCTCTGTAGTATCTGGCTGGTGAATCTTGCCCATATGCTCAGGGTTCAGCTGATCGCTGTATTTGGGGTCAGGAAGGAATTTTCCTCCAGGGCAGATTGGAAGAGACCCTGGGTTTTTTTTGCCTTTCTCTGTAGTATGGGGCACGGGTCACTGGCTGGAGGATTCTCTGCACCTTGAAGTCTTTAAACCATGATTTGAGGACTTCAATAGCTCAGACATAGGTAAGAAATTTATCGCAGGAGTGGGTGGGTGAGATTCTGTGGCCTGCGTTGTGCAGGAGGTCAGACTAGATGATCATAATGGTCCCTTCTGACTTTAATATCTATGAAAATAAGGAAGTGTTATTTACTACCTCTCATAACACATGAACTAGGTAGGGGTCACCAAATTAAATGAATAGGCAGCAGGTTTAAAACAAACAAAAGGAAGTATTTTTTCACGCAACGCACAGTCAACCTGTGGAACTCCTTGCTAGAGGATGTTGTGAAGGCCAAGACTATAACAGGGGTCATCTGTTCTGCTTATGACCTGGAATGAGTTTGTTGTACTACTTGACTCTGACCATGTACAAGGAGAGGATCTGAGACCACTGTCAAGGGAGGTCACTTTTTCTTTTTGTCTCTCAACTTTAAGAAGGTCCCCTTAATTTCCAAGCTCTGTTAGAAACAAAGAAGCTGATCCTGAAAAGGGGAGCCAGGTGGATATTCTGGTTTTCCACTACAAAGAGATCCCTTTGCAGGATCAGGGAGGTGAATCACGATTTGCCAATTAGAAAAGGACAAAACTGTTAGAGAAAGTAGCCTTCTATTTAAGGCTTCTAAGACAGTATGGTAGGCTCTACATACCAAAGAGCACAGCCAAATGTCTACAAGGGCTTTTCTTTGAGCAAACTGTTTTGAATCTTCTATTCCGAGAATGGTTTGTTGATTTTTTTCCCACCCTCCCCTTTCCCTGATGTAGTTCAACTTGGCCAGACTGATGTAGATTTCACCTCTGATTCCGCCATGATCAAGAAGAGAAGATCTAAGTTTTCAGTGTTGGAGGTGAACTCACTCTCTGGTGGAACAACTGCATGGTAGTACAGCAGGGTGGGTGTCCTCCAGAAAGTGTTTTGCCCTATAATACAGTAATATAGCACCACTAGTGTACATAACTCTGTACAGCAGGTGAACGTGCCAAATGCACAATGGGCCAAATGATTCCTTCCTGTAATACCATTGGCTTTGACAGAGTTACACTAGGGATGTTGGTGGCTGATCTCAATGGACTAACAAGTGTGAATGTCTTCAGAATCTGGTCTTTGAGGCCTTGTCTCCCTGGTGATTTCCCCTCATTTCAGGTGTAGACATTTGCATTGCTAGAGTGCTTGAAACCAGGGTAAGTTCCGCTGATGCAAGTTGTTGCTTTCCTTGTCTCCATTTGGGATTTGCACAAGTGGCTGCAGCCTGATAGCTGACATTGGAGATAATTCCCAGTATAGACAGGGTCTCATGCACAATTTGTTTTGAGCAGAGTTTAGTGTTGTCATTCTATTATCTACAGTTGTCATGTAAGTGGGAAAAATACATAAAATGAGGGAGGGTCCAGTAAAAGTCATTCAGGAATGTAAATCACAGTACAGAAAAAGTAAATAGACCTTTATAGGTGAGATTAGGCTGGATTTAGTAGGGTTTCCAATTGTAAGACCTTTGTGATATCCTATATCATCTTATTCATTTTACAACCCACCATGTGGGAGAATCCTGCAGAGTTTCAACGAGTGCTCTCCTGGTTGTGCTTTATTATTAATATAGCACCATAAGTGTACACAGCCTATACAATAGATGAGCTTTTCCAAACATGCAATGTGCCAAATTCTTCCTTGCTGTAATTCCATTGGTTTCAACAGAGTTACACCAGGAATGAATCTGACTAATTTAGTGCTTTACCCTGCAGTTCTAGGAGCCCTTAGAAGCTGATACACACTGTTAGCAGCACCATAGGAAAAATACTACTGTGCAGTAGCACAGCAGGGATATTGTTGACTCTGGGCCTAATTGTCATTTATATTTATACTAAGGCACTTAAGTGGGTGTAATATCATTTTAAGGCCCATGTACACTGTTGATGTGGTATGAAGGGGCCCTAATGTAAATAAGAATCAGGCTCATACGTTTGGTTTATATATATAATCTATACTGCTGTACCTACGTTCTATAAATTATTCTTCTCTATGGCCAAAGGCCCATTAACCCACTAGGAACTTGGGTATGTTAATCATTTTAGCAAAACCTTCTGTGCTTACTCTAGAAGTGGCAGCAAGCAGCAGGTGCCGCAGCAAAATTGTTAGCAGACAAGACTCAGGCATTCTTAGCACCATGTTCTCTAGCCCTGCTCATGGTTAGAGGAGCATGTTAAAACCACTAGTGGCCAATATACATTGCTTACACTGGGGAAGCTGCAATGGTGCTAGAGCAGGGATGGGCAAACTACGACCCAAGGGCCGCATCCAGCCCTCCAGACATTTTAATCTGGCCCTTGAGCTCCCGGTGGGGAGTAGGATCAGGGGCTTGCCCCACTCCACGCGGTTCCCGGAAGCAGCAGCATGTCCTCCCTCTGGCTTCTATGCACAGGGGCAGCCAGAGGGCTCCGTCTGCTGCCCCCACCCCAAGTGCCGCCCCCGCAGCTCCCAGTGGCTGGGAACCATGGCCAATGGGAGCTGCAAGGGTGGCACCAGCAGACGGGGTAGTGTGCAGAGCCACCTGGCTGTGCCTCCATATAGGAGCTGGAGATGGGACATATGGCTGCTTGAAGTAAGCGCCCCCCAGAGCCTGCACTCCTGACCCCCCTCCCGTGTCCCAACCCCCTGCCCCAGCCCTGATCCCCCTCCTGCCCTCCAAACCCCTCAGTCCTAGCCCGGAGCATCCTCTTGCACCCTCAACCCCTCATCCCCATCCCCACCCCAGAGCCCACACCCCCAGCTGGAGACCTCACCCCCCCTGCACCCCAACCCTCAATTTCGTGAGCATTCATGGCCCGCCATACAATTTCCATACCCAGATGTGGCCCTCGGGCCAAAATGTTTGCCCACCCCTGTGCTAGAGCAATGGCAGATTTCAGTAAATGTTTGTTAGCTTCATAGCTTTTTGATGTCAAGCCCTTGCTGCTGTGAAGAATTAGTGCTCTGGGACAATGGAACTGATATTTTGGCTAGCCTATGTTGTTGGTTTCTGAATTCCTTTTTGTCTGTTTTCTCATGTTTCCACAAATAAGTGTATACAGCACACAGTTGATTCCCTAGTTTTAATTAGTATTCCTTGTTCATCAGTTTTTTGTCTCGCCCTCGTTTCACTTCTGTTATGTCTACTTCTGTCTGGAGTGCTTTGTCCACAGCTCGAGTTTGTGTTAACTCACGGTCGTGCTGCCTCTAAAGTTTAAACCTTTGCTTTAGCAGAGACTTGGTTGATACCTCTAGAGTTGGCGCCACTAGCTGCCCTGACTCTTGGTGATTTTATCCTTTTCCTCATTATTGAAGGCAGTGGAGAGAAGCAAGTGTACTTGCTTTACCTTTGGCTCCTGGTTGAGCTTTAAGATCTGATTCTTTGCTGGCCTGAGCTTCCAGTCCATTTTTTTTTTTTTTTTTCATATCAAGCTGCTGAGTTAATTGTCTTGTTTTTTGGAGTTGCCACTGTTCATTATCTACCAGGCCCTCCTGACAAACTTGTGCCTGAATTCAAAGACTGGCTTCTCTTTTTCTCTTTCTGGGAAACTTGACTCCTCCTTCTCATCGCCTTTGAACCAACAATGATATGATTTGTATTTTTGTTATTGATTATTTTGGACTCTATCGGAAACTGTGAATCTCCAGAGCTGTGCATTTGGCTGGCCTTTGCCCAGATCTTGAGACACGGTCCTGTTGATATTGTAAGGAACAGTCATGTGTTTTCCATCCCTCTGGATATTTTCCCAACTCTTATTTCTGTGTTTTCTCCTATACATCCATTCTTTGGTCCTAGTTTGATTTTCATAGATATTTTGTTTCAGTACTCTATGTTGTTTTACCAGTCTAGGTTGAATTCATCTGGATGATTTTAAACATGATCTTAATCCATTGTTTGTATCATGCTTTCTTCTTACAAAACTGCAATGGACAGAGCTTTAGAATATTGCTCTTTCTGCTACATTGATTAAAGTTGCTCTGTAAGATTCACCCCCTCCCCCTTTTTTTAATAACGGTAGGCCAGATTCCTCTGTTATGGCATTGTAATTCAGGAGTAAGTGAAAGCAGGATATATCTGTCTGTTTCTTTGCCTTCATTTTCTATAGGTCTCCTAAGGGCATGGCTACACTTGCAGATGTAGAGCGCTTTAAGTGAAATCAGCCTTCGGAGAGCACAGTAGGGAACCACTGCAGTCTGTCCACACTGACCCCTTCAAGCGCACTGGCGTGGCCACATTTGCAGCACTTGCAGCGGCATTGGGAGCAGTGCATTATGGGCAGCTATCCCAGCATGCAAGTGGCTGCAACGTCTTTTTCAAATACGGGGCTGCGTGGAGTGTGACAGGGAGTGTGTTGTGTATATATGGGAAGAGAGTGGGTTTTGGGGGGCTGAAAGCATGTAAGCTTGTAAGTTCAGACAGCAGCAGACCCCCGTCTCCCTGTTACCCCCTGCCTCTCTCTCTCACATACAGCATTCCACACTAATGGTTGCTTTGTCTTGGAGCAGATAAGCAGCTGGCTGTCAGAAACGGAGCTTTCAAAGAGCATTTCCACATTCCTGCAGCCAATTCCAAACAATGACAAGAGTGGCCACTTGATTTAAGGGGATTATGGGACGTTTCTGGAGGCTGATCAGAGTGCAGTAAAGCAACATCTCGTTCACTCTGGCGCCGCGGTGCTCCAGCGAGGGTGCAGCAAACGTTATTCAACTCGTCGAGGTGGAGTACCAGTGGTGCTGTAGCTGCGGAGTCAGAGCGCTCTACGTGCCTTGCCAGTGTGGACGGGTAATGAGCTAGTGTGCCCGGGGCTCCTTTATTGCGCTGTAACTCGAAAGTGTAGCCAAGCCCAGAGTGCTGAGCTACTACACTCCTGTAGATAGTGCTCAGGTCTAGGAATCAGAAGACCTGGGTTCTATTCCTGACTTTGGCATTGGCTTCTGGTGTGACTTTAAGCACTTCTGTGCTTTTGTTTCCCCAACTGTAAAGTGAGGATGATGATAGGTATCTTTCTTTGTGTTGTGCTCTGAGAGCTAGAGTTGTAGATAACATAACTGCTACATTGTTCCAATGAGACAGGCAGCTCACAGTTCTGAGCAGAAATGGAAAAAATCTTGTCTGAATGGAACTGTGTAAGTACAATCATTTTCTCTTCAAACAAAGTTGTTTTTAACCAAGTGGCATTTTGAATCAAATACCCCATTTCCAACTATCTCTCAAGGGAAACCACCCTCATTTGAGGGAACTTCCTAAGGTAAGAAGCCGTTCTCGCAGTTGATCATGGTGAAATATTTTTTTCTCAACAGAGTTTTTCGTTGCAGTGGATATTTCTGAGACTATTTCTGGATGTGACCCTCTTACTAAAAAGTATGTCACGTGGGAGGAAGCATGGTGTAGGGCACAGGACTGGGATTCAAGAGTCTTGAGTTCCATTCCTGACTCTGCCACTAACTTATTGTGAGAACTTAGGCAAGTCATTTAACATCTACAGATCCTGCCATCTGTAAAATGAGGACTATTGGTAAAATTTTCAGAAGTACCAGTCCCATTTTCAGAAGTGACTTATGCACTTGGGAGCCAGAGGGCTCATCTATATAAACATTTAGTTTGCAGCAAAGTGGGGTGTAAATCTACCCTGCATTAGCCTGTTGCGCACTAAGGGTCTGTGTATACCCAGCTGCTATGTATTAAAGTTCCCTAGTGCATTCTGATCCCTGCTTTGAACCTATTGGTTCAGGCCTTATGCTGGTTTCCAGCGTGTTTGAATATTCAACAGCCAAAAGAAAAACTTGGTTGCTATTTCATGACTAATTAGGCTTGAATGGTCCGAATTATTTGGATTATTTGACTAAGGCTGGTAACTACTTTATTTCTGCAAAATCTTGTCTCTGATCTGTTTTCATTTTACTTGGTTTATCCAGGAGTCTTTGACACTAGACACTAGAACTGTTGATCATAAAAATCCTTTGACATTATTTAGCTTCTGTGGTTTTGGCTTTAAGGATGTATCGTGCAAATGATTGAGGTCCATCCTTTCTGCTCATTTGTTTCAGTATGTGAGCAAAATCCTCTTCGGTTGTGATTTAGGAGGGTTCCACTGAGTTCTGTTCTTGGATACTTATTGCTTTTGAACTCACACCCTGTCAGGGATTTTAATAAAGCCGTGAAGATGCTGCTGCCCATGTCATAGATAAACGGAACCTCTTAGCTTCTGGGACTGTCAGTCTGATACCTTTCAGTAGCACTAAATTCACTTAAAAATGAAACCAACCACAGCTAAAGACTTACTTTTGCTACCTACTTCTAGACCTGTTTTGGTTTGTCTGTTTTTAATCTTTCTGATTATCATACAGTGAAATTTGGATGTGTGATTAGTGTACTGTACACTTACACAAGCTGATTTCATCCTTCTGTAGGAGGCTCCTAGGAGAGATCCGGAAAGGGAGTGTGTGACGATGTTAGGAACAGTCTGTGCAGGAGAGATGTTTATCTCTAGTATTGACCATTGGAGTGGAGGGCGACAGAGATGTCTTGACCTCTTCTCAATATATTGTAGGTGGGGCTAGAAGCACTGCCTATTTTAAGGTTGCCTGATACTTTCCATTCTAAGACCTTGTTTTCAATTTCATATAACTTTGCCAAACTTTAACTGTTTGAAATAAAATTGTCGGTATTGGTTGTCTGTGTCAAGCTGAATTTTTCTTGAAAGTTTCAGCTAAACGGTTCAGCGGTTTCCAAGAATAAGACTAAAGAAAAATGTTGTTCTCCCCCCCCCCTTTTTTTTTTAGTAGGACCATTTTTTGAGAAGCCCTAATACCCCCATGCTTTGCAGCATGGACTTGAAATTAGTCAGGGTATGGCCTTAATGTTGGAGACATCTTTTCCTGTTCCTGTGAAAATCTGTTCAAATTTGGCAAATTTGTAAGACTTAAAAAAGTTTCAGTTCACACATGCTCAGTTGAGACTTGCAAGAGCTTTGCTGCTTAAACTCTGAAGATTGTTTTCATTGAACGTGTTCCAGGCCCTTATTGCTCTTGCGACTCGAGTTCACATGCACCCCCCCACCACAGAACACCAAAGCATTCATCATCCCAGGGGTATGCGATAAATCCAAATTTTTCCTGTAATTGCTGTTATGACTTTAGCCAAGATGGTTAGGGATGCAAACCCCATACGTGGGGTGACCCTAAGCCAACCAGAAGCTGGGAGGGGAAGGTGAGGTAGATCACTCTAACTGCGCTGTTCTGTATACTCCTCCTGATGTTCTGTACTAGCCACTGTCAGAGACAGGGTAGTGAGCTATATGGACCATTGGACTGACCCCGCATGGCAGTTCTTATGATCTTATGTTCTGGTTCTGCTTCTGTATTGCCAAATCCTGCCCTTTCCCCATAGCCCAGGTGAAATGGAGTGGCTCTTCTGCAGATATTGGGGGCAAGATTCTAGGATCAGCACCCTTTATATGGAACCCTGCATCCCAGTATGAAAGCTTGTAATGGATTGGTTATGTTGCCATACATACCATCCTCTCCTGTTAGAGCTGAGTATAAGATGGTGCCAACATCACTGCAGCTTTGGCCTTTGACCCCTTGGGATACCCTGGCTTCTGTGCTAAAAACGGGGCTTGAAAATATCCTTTCATTCTATAAAGCTGGGATCCCATGTTACTACAGGCCTTTAAAATAATGTCAATGGAGTTCCTAGTAGTGATTTGTGGGACACTTTGTCAGATAGGGACACTGCTTAAAGTGTCTATCTGAAGACTTCGCTATCCTGTTCCCTGTTGAGGGTCTCTTCCCCAGCGTCTGTCTTTCCCCTGGTTGGTAGCTGAGACCATCTGCATGGCCATCGCTTCTTTTGCAAGTATGAGTAAACAGTAACAGATGCCAGTGACTCTGTGTCCCCTGCTCTGCTTCCCTGTTGGAGACTGAGAATGTGAACTCTGGAAGGGGACTCATTTGGTCCTGGGAAAAAGGCTTTGATCACAGCCTTGGAAGGAGTCTGATGTCAATCTAAGAGTGACAAAGGAACCAGCCAGAACTTGGGGCCAGATTAATCTGGTGCAACTCCACTGATGTCAGTTGGGATGTGAACCTTAGCCGATTCTGTCTTCTCGGTTTAGTCCCTTGTAGAAAAACATTTTCTTCAGATACCAAGGCCAGCATGTCTGTGGGGATTGGAAGCTAAAGTTGGACGATAATGATGAATAAGAAAAGAACCTATGGCTGTTGCGCTACCCACCAGCAGATGTTTGGGTTCACTGATAAATGAAGTTGAGCTGGGACTGTAGTATGTGGCATTTGTGTCTTTGGGCTGTGATTTTTTTTCCAAAGAACATTTATGCCCCCAAATCTCATAAAAATTCAGTGGGAATTGGGCAGCTAAGTCCCTGAAGCTCCTTTGAAACTCCCAGTCATGAGTCTCTCCAGCTTAACAAAAGATTTGGTTGTTTCATGCACAAGCTGTACTATTACCATGATTTGCATTACTGTAGCACCTAAAGGCCCCAGCCAAGATCAGGGTCCCATTGTGCTAGGCAATGTACAAATCCATGGTAATAGTCCCTGCACCAAGCATTTTATCATCTGATATAAGAGGGCTAACACACTATATTAATGAGCTGCTTCTAATCTAAGACAAACTCACTGAATCTTAGCTGTTGGAAGGAAAGGGGGATGGAAGACAAGGGTAACGTTCATAGGCAGTGCTCAGGGCCTGATCCTGAACCTGCTGAAGTTCATAGGAGCCCTTCTCTTGACTGTAATGGGCTTTGGATCAGGCCCAAGTTTTCATAGACTAGTTATGGGTTTGATCCACTGCCTTTGGAAGCCAATGGAAAGACTCTCATTGACTTCACTGAGCATAAGTTCAGGTCCTGTGTACACAACTAGGTGACTCTGGATCAATTAATTTAAAAAAAAATAGAGACAATAAAATAGCTGTTGAACATTCCAACTTTCCATCTGCCTAGCCACTGTCAGCTGGCACCTTTCCAGCACAAGAAAGTTTGAGGAGTGATCTGAAGGAGAAGGGGTCAGCATTTGATGTACTAGTTCTGGGAGGATGATACATGCTCAAAGAGTGGCATGGCAGGGTGTGTGTTCGAGGAGTAGATGGACAGGTGATCAAAGGTTACAGTAGTTGGCTGAGCCAAGGGGTGGCGCAGTAGAATACCAGAAGGGATAAGCATTTGGGGGGTAAGTTGTGAAGGGCTGTAAAACTAAGAACAAGAATCTTTTATTTGATGTTCGAGAGAAGGGGCAGCTGGTGGAGGGACATAAAGGGGTGAGAGTGATGTGGCCAGAAAGACAGGTCACTGGCAAGACAGATAGGGCACACGGGCAGTTCCAATATCTATTGGTATTATATTATGGGATTTCCTAAACTCAGTCAATGTGACTATATTATGGGCTAGAAAAATATCTTTCATTATAAGCCTCTTCATGGTGAAGGGTGGGATGAATAGATTTTTGTTGGGGTTGCTGGGCAGAGACCATCTTCTGTATTTGTACAGCACCTAGCACATCTGATCCTGGACCATGCCTGTGTTCTTAAGTGCTACAGTAATATTAATAATTACTAATAATACACAATAATTATGCTAAATTTGCAAAGCTGAGCTATATACTTTATTTCTGCTAACAGCCCAAAATTGCTCCCTGAGGATGAAATTCCCTCTCCTGTGAAAGCCCAGCAGAAAGCTAGTTGCATGACCTAAACCTCATGGCAGAGCTGTGTGTGGGGCTTAGAGTAGAGCGGTGGCACAGTGAGCCTTTACACCCCCAGTAAGCTTTGGAGGGAGTCTCCTTGCCACAGCAGAGTGGTCTAGGTTAAAGGTCTGTGCTTATACAGATTCAGAGCCCTAAATTCCCCCACTGGAGAGTTAGCTATTCCATTTGATAAGCTGTATCACAGCTACATAGCCTGCCTGTGGATTGGGTCTGTGGGTAAATTCTATCTTCTCTACCCTTACCTTTCTTTGTTAACTGCATAAAACCCAATTTCTCAGTTTGTGTATTAGAGGTGGCTTTTTGCCCAGAAAGACTAGAATTTTGCATTCATGTATTTTGTTGAAACTATTATACTCAAAGGATTGCAGCCATTACTGTAATTTCTGCTTCTTTGAGAGGTTGGGATGTGATGCTGTTCAAATGGAGATGCAACATGTATAAAGAGATCCCCATGGTTTATAATGAATTCCCAGGAAAACAATAAAGCTGCTATTCTGTCAAGCATTTCTTGCTGTACATCCGTGGGTGTCGAAAGCTTATCTCTTTCACCAAAAGAAGTTGGTCCAATAAAAGATATTACCTCATCCACCTTGTCTCTTGGTGTTAACCTTAGGCATTCATGAGACTGCTGATTTGAAGAGAGTTAATTGGAACTGGGCATTGATTATGGGCATTTATTTTTCCAGGCTAATTTCATATGCCATGGGAAAACATATTTTATTGAAATAAAACAACTGGGCTAAGCAGATGTATTATTTATTGTGTCTCTTTCTTAGAGAGAATTTGGTGTAGACAATTTTAGTTAGGGAAAAAAACCCAAGTTGTTTGTTGTCATGTAGATGGTATCAAAGATGGTAATAACTGTCCTTTTTGGGGAAAAGAGACGTTATAAATCCACTGTCTTGTATTTAACTGTGACACTCTTTGTACTTTTCCCATATCCTGGGACCTGGATGGCCCCAACATGGCTACAACAACACTGGATACATGAAGAGGTTGACATATTGGGGAGCCATCCTAGTGTAGTCATGGCTGTTCCCATGGTTTGGACAAAGCGTTTTTGTTGTATGTAAAATTGTTATGGATGAGTTTGGCGATGTGTTTGGGGTGGATGTCTGTCCACTGTCTTGTCCACTGTCTTGTAAATATTTGAGGCAGGCAGCTATGCTGTCATTGTGAGTGATGTTGGTATATAGGAAGGTGACATCCATAGTGGCAAAGATGGTGGTCTGAGAGAGGTTGTTAGTGTTGTGGAATTTGTTGAGGAAATCACTTGTATCTTGGAGGAAGCTGTCCCTTTGTGTGTTGAGTGGTTTGAGGGTGGTTTCTATGAGACCCTATATTCCTTATGATGAGGCTGCCTGGGTTCCCTTGTTTGCATACCTTGAGAAACATGTAGAAGGTCCCTGGGGTGGGTCCGTAGAGGATGAGTTTGTTGTGTTTCTCTTGGAGTTGTTTGGGGAAGGATTTGATGATATCCTTAAATTCCTGGGTAAATTGTGGGGTAGGGTGTTCGAGTTCTTTATAGTAGGTGGTGTCAGAGAGTTGTCGGTTGGCCCCATTAACGTAGTCATAGTGGATGAGGTCTGCCGTGGCGCTCCCCTTTTGTCTTCTGGTTTGATCACTATCTGGTAGTTAGATTTCAGGGACTGTATAGCTGTCCACTTGGTAGCGGAGAGATTGTCGCGGATGTGATGTTTAAGGATTTCACACTCAGTTTTCTTTCCTGAAGCACTCGGTGTAACGTTCAATAGTGTAGTATTAAAGATGGTAATAACTGTCATCCCAGGTGGTGGCTGGGATTCAGCTGGAGCCAGTAGGGGACCGGGTGCTGATGTCACCTGGGTCACTCTCTCACTCTAGCCCATTTGGGCCACGAGATCTCGAATCAGGAAGATGAAGTCCTGGGGTGCCAGGATATGATGGGCGGTGGCAGCCATGAAGGTAAAGCTCGCTCCAGTAGCGTCTGTCCTTTCAATCTTGGTTTTGTTCTTTCCTTCTTTCCCCACAAAATCTTTCTTTTAAGTACCCAAAAAGGGAGTCATGGGTGGAATAATCTATTATTTTGTCCACCAATTAGGCCTAATACTTGGCATACCAATTTTGGCTTATTAACTTTCAGCTCCATGCCTCCTGTTTTTAACAAGCTTACAACACAGTCCTTGAATCATATCAATGTGGCCTTTTTGTTTAGACTAATTCAGTTATCCTGTCTCCCTTTTGTACCTTTTGCCATTAACATTTGTTGTTACAGGTTATTTTGACATTTTATGAACTTTCACATACTTTTTAGAGTTGAGCTCATAATTAGAGTAAATTTGTAAGTCCAATTATCACAACAGTCCTTCCATTTATGTGACACTTTATTAGATTTAAAGGAACACTGCCAATTTTTTTTTCAATAAATGATTAATGTATAAAACAAATCACCTTTCTGATTGAGCCCACTTTGAATAGGATGTCCTGGATTTTTAAATTTTAATGGGTTTTTTCTCCTCATCTGCTGATGCTTAAAAGGTGTTTTTGAGCAGGGGATATAGGACAGGCTGAGATAAAACAATAGCAAACATGCTTGGGCCCTGCCTCTTCAGTTTCAGCTTTGCTCAGCTACTGGTAAACAGCCTCTGGCATAGCCTGGGTGGCAGCATGTATGTGAGCTCCCTCAGATCAGTGCATGAGAGTGATGTCCTAATGCAGGAGGCACAAAGTACAACAGACCATCAACAGTGAAACTGACTGTATACAAATACTGCCAAATATACAAAATAAAACAAAAAATCAAGAGAAATATGTCTAATCTCATTGGTGTAACTTTAGGATTACTTGCAACCAGTAACAAAATGTTCAGATTTTCAAGTGGATGGTATCTCTTGTTGTTGGATCAGAAAGTTGATGGTGTTCTATAATTCTGAATATTTAACCGTCAAAGTAAAAAGCAATCGATAGCCTGGTTTATGTCCAGATTCTGGTTGATATTAATCAGAAGAGAAATGAAGATTCTTTGTTTAAGTAAAACTCAAGTGTCCGTTTAGACCCAAAAAGAAATGTAGTACTTGTGGCACCTTAGAGACTAACCAATTTATTTGGTCTCTAAGGTGCCACAAGTACTCCTTTTCTTTTTGTGAATACAGACTAACACGGCTGTTACTCTGAAACCAGTTTAGACCCAATATTTTGTGGTTGGTTTTTGTGGTTAATTTTTTTTTAAAGTTGTCATAAAATTTAATATTAACAGACATGGTCATAAATGTTATTTTTTTCCATTTCAATGACAACGGTGTCTTATTTAAATCCAAATGAATCTTTGTAATGTTTGCAACCCAAAGATAGAAAAATCATGCCAGATGCAGAAAGTGAAACTGGCTATAAACAGAAAAGAGGAGAAGAGAAACTGCCTTTTCTATTTTCATTGCCCAGGCTGAGTAAATATAAAAATGCAAGTAAGTCTAAATGATAACGAGGATATCAGACTTTTGACAAATGTTTGTAGTTTCCTTAAACGTAGCTGGTGCTGATAGCACAGGTAACAACTTGGCAGGATCCATTTATGTTTGCTGAGCTTCTTTTGTTCGAATTCAGCTGTGCTGGGAAAGTTTTTGCAGGCAATATGGTTAAAAGTCACAGCATAAATTTCCTGACTTGATGAAAAGACTGTGACCCCCCTCAGAATTGTGGTGTTCATTGGAAAGAAGATAGGTAATAAAGAGTCTCCTGTGTGAGAGGAATAGGAGGAACCTGCTGTTTTAATTTTGTTCACAGCAGTGAGCCAAACTTTGTTCTTTCTGTGCTGGCCTTGATAATTGGCTCAATATAATATAGGAATTTGATTCATTGCATATCTTTGGCTTTATAACTGTTAATGGAATAGCCAGGAAGAGTGCAAAGTCTCCTGCAGAAACATACAGTAAATAAAACTAATAACACATTCCAAAGAATTTGGGGTCAGATTTTAAAGGGGCCTTGACCCAGTCTTTGGGAGGTTCAGTTATTTGCAAATAGTTAATGAGCACTGTCATTTGATGTGTAAACGATAGAATTTATAATCCAGTTGCATGAGCAAATGGGATTTGCTGGTGTAAATTGTCACTTGCATAAAAAAGGGGTGCACGCCACCTCACTCGCACTCACGCAACAAGTAATCAGGCTTTCTGTAGGTAAAGTACAGGGGACTCAAAAGGTGCGAGAGCCCCCTTACCTAGGGCCAGGGCACAGGGTTGCAGTGCAGCTGCTCTATTCTATTAAGTAATTGGCAGATTTATGCCCTCCGTGTCAGTTACAAAAGCTGCTAGGGCCACTGTATCCATGTAATTATGAATCTGTCAGCTCCTCGTCTGTCCTAAATAGTGCTACTCTCTAGGCCAGCCTACATTGGGCTGGCACAGAGACCCCCTCCAAGGCAGAAGTTTAAGAAGTATGGGCAGCTGCACTTAGACTTGCACTAATCATACATATGCAGGTGACTTGCGTATCTACAGTCACACATGGCCAAGCGGAGGCCACATTTTGAAACTTGATCCTCAGCGTTTAGGTTTATCAGCTGTCAGAAGATATATGTAAAAACAAAATGAAAAAGGCACACTCAAGATCCAGCAGTAGTTGCTCATGTAACCAGGAGAATAAAAAGTTGCTTCTTTTTTTTTCACTTTGAGCGTGACCCCTTTTTTAGAGATTTGCATGATGGGAAATTAAAACAGTTACTTTGGGAGCTTGTCTAGCTTTAGCGTCTGTGTAGTATACTGTGCCTTTAAAAGTATGTCTGCACTTTGAGCTGGTGGCACAGGTGCTGGCTTCTGATTTTTCCCCGGAGGTGCTCAGCCCCCACTCTGCCACCCACCCCGTCCTCACTCCACTCCTTCCCCTAAGCACCCACCCCTGCCTCTTCCCACCCCCACTGCACCCCTTCTCCCGAGGCTTTGCCCCCTCCCCCAAGAGTTCCTGTCCCTGCTCCTCTCCCTCCCTCTAAGTGCCTCCTGCACGCTGCGGAACAGCTGTTCCGAGGCATGCAGGAGGCGCTGGGAGGTAGAGGGAGGGGGGCAATCCGGGGCCGCTGGTGGGGGGCGGGAGGGGAGCTGGCTGCCAGTGGGTGCTAAGCACCTGCTAATTTTTTCTTTATGGGTGGCCAGCCCTGGAGCACCCATGGAGTTGGCGCCTATGGCTGGTGGTGTAATTCCCAGCTTGAGAAGACATACCCATGCTAGCATTGAATAAGCGAGCCCACTAAAAATAGAGTGTAGCTGCACCAGTGTAAGTGGGTATGTGCTCATCAGGTTAGTGCAGGTGTATCTCCTCAAGCTGGAATTTACGCCTCCAGATTGAAATGCAGATACAGCCTGAGAGACCCAGTGCCCAATACCAAATCAGATACATTGCACTGACATGCCATAAAGATTTTGTCCGTCTATTTATAGGCCCTGAACCGTGGCTAGTTAAGCTTTAATCTTCAGGGCTTGTTTCTGTAAAATTGTTTTATTTCTCAAATGTCTACAGGTTTAGTTGTGGTCATTATTGAACTCCTAACACCTGTTCAGCACTTTTTCCCCCCTCCTTTTTTGGGAAGCACTTAATTACTAGAGGGTTTCCCTTGGAGCTGTGAACCTTCATCCAGTTCCCTAACTGGAGAATTCTCTGCAGGATTCTCCAGATGGGGGATAGAGGATAATCTTCTCAGAGCTCCGGAAGAAATGTGATGCCAAATTACAGAAAATAGATCCTTTTTATTAAGCTCTTGGCTCATTTACTCCTATTTTAAGATGACCTTATATTAAAGGGACATGTTAGATTAAAATTTGTATATTTTAAAATAAAATTACCTGGGCTGTTAATAACACTGATCATAAATGCTGATGAAAAGACACTAATATGTAAGGCCATGAAAAAAACACGCCCATGAGCAACATAAGTTTCACCAGCATAAGTGGTGGTTTGTACAGCGCTATGTCAGCAGGAGAGATTCTCCCACTGACCTAATTATTGCTGCTTGCTGGGGATGGTTTAATTATATCAACAGGAGACCTCTACAGCTACACGAGAGATCTCACAGCAGCGCAGCGGCATCGGTACAGCTGTGCCTCTGTAAGGTCTCTAGTGTAGACATCACCTAAGTTTGTCTATTCACGTTGTCATCGTGCACACAGACAGTGAAAATAGACTAGTCGATTTCTGTTTTTTGTTTCTAGTCACTTTAATTTTCCAGCTGAGAGTTATTGTTTGAATAGCAGTGGTGTGCTTGATGGTATACAGGTATAAAGGCAAGAACACATGTTTTCAGATATTTCTAGTGATGTAAATATGAGGCTAAGTACCTTTTTAGGGTACAGATGCTCTACTGTGAGTGTTGTGAGGGTGCTGGTATCCCCAGTTGTGAGAGGTGCTGGAGGTGAGCTGGGGAACCATATTTGAATTCCGCGGGCACTGCCTTAACCCTGTAATGCTTGCAAGCATGGTGGAGGAAGCATTCCTCTACCCCTGTCCCTGTATGTACATCCCACCGTCACATACCCAAATGCTGGGCAAATTTTGGGCTCTGGCAGCAAGTGGGATAGATCTTGTTAGTGACCCTGTGGATGGCTTGTCTAATGTTTCTTTTGAGAGCAACTTCCATATGAAGATCTCAAAATATTTTAGGCACATGAATTAAGCCTTATAATAGCCCTGTGTGGTAGGTTGTATCAATATTCCCATTTGACAGATGGGCAAACTGAAGTACAGAGAGGTTAAGTGACTCAACTGTGATCACACATGGAGTCAGTGGCAAAGCCAGGAATTGAATCCAGGACTCCTGACTCCCTGTCCTCTGCTCTCACCATTGTCTTGATTCTCAGTTTTGGACGTTTTTAAATATCTGATGTAAATTTACAGTAATGCATCTGCGAACAGCCAGTAAATACAGACCTAGCGTGGGAAATGTCTCTCACAGCAAGAGAGAGTGGAGAGTTATGACTGAATATTTTAATATATACAAATGGTTGAATATATGCTGAGTTGTATTCTTGGAAATGTTTATGGTTTGCAGCAATTGGATTACTGTGCTGTGAGGCTGAAGGTAGCTAATCCAAATTTTTGTTTGTCTTCCAGGTCTACACACAATGAACTAGAGAAGAACCGGTAAGTAGCTGATGAGCTGAGTTCTAAGAAATACAAAGCCCAGTCAATGTAACAACATGCTTTAACATTACACATGCAGGTGTGATTTCATCAGCTCAGACAGCTGTGGATTTCCACCCTGCACCAGGTGGGTTTAAAGTCCAGGCAAAGACTCTAAAAGATTTGAAAAAGAAGCCCTTCTCTGCCCCTCCACACCTCCCCGCCAAAAAAAAGGAAAAAAAAAAAAGGCGAGAAGTGACCCAGTTTTGCAACTAATCTGTATGCAGAGTAAATACTGTTCCTCTTCTCTTGACACTGAAATCTGATTGGGTCATTGTCCCTACATGAGGTTGCTAAGTTATCTGGTTTCTCTGGCACTGGTTAATACATGTTACCGAGAACTGAAGGGCAGTGCTTTCCTTTTATTTTATTTTTTTGCCCTCTCTTGGCAGGACTGTAATATTCTCTACAGCATAGAAGAAAATACCATTCTCTAGAGGATCTGAAGTCTGGCTAACAATGCTCCTGTGGAGTGTCGCTCTCGTAACCTGTTTTAGGACAGAGCCTTTTTATCCTTGAGTTGGAGTTTTAGCAAGCCTTGCAGTTTTGTTACTTGGCTAGCTCTGCTATATGACTCAACCCTTTTGTAACAGGAGTTAAAGTAAGATAAATACCATTGAGACAATGCGAGTTAGTTCACACGCATATCAGATTATAGCATTGCAATCAGGATGGTATAGGTAAGGTTGTGTCAGGGTTCCCGTTATAAATGTGTCTTGGATTTTTTGTCAGTTGGAGCAGAAAGAGTCTTCTATGCTAGCTGCTCTTGTCCTGTGGAAAAACCCACATGGTAGGTTACTTTGAGTGTACAGCTGAGTGCTCGTTGCTACATCTTCCACATGTTTTCCCATTAGTTCATGCGGGTGAGGTATGGGGGAGGGCGTGGGGGTGAGGTATGGTTAATCTGGGAAACTCCAGCCTAAATTTGTATCACTGACCAGACCTACAAAGATGACATCTCCTCACCTTCTTGGGTCCCTGTAGGGCCACCTCACAGTGCATATTGCCCTTGTTTCCTTCCCCTCTGTTTATCTACAGAATTAATTTTCTTTGTTTTGTAAATCACAGGCTGGTTTCCTGTGGTTTTACTCAAACCTCCCTAATTGCCCACTATTCCACCTTTGTAAGGCATAATCTTTATCACCCCTGTTCTGCTATGTCCATAGTTACACTCCGTATTCCCCATTTCCCCTAGGATGAAAGCTACCACCATAACAAAATCAGTTTTTCTGAAAACATGCTAATAGGGTTTAGCTCTGTTTCCTAGTCAGTACAGATCAGGGCTCAGCATGTTAGAAAACCCTGGGGCTTGCAGTTTCTTCTTTTAGGGAAAGAACCACTGAAGAATGGCCTTGTGGCCTAGTGCACATAAGCAAACGCTGAGCAGGCCCTCCTCCTATATGTAGATACCACCATTCTTTGTACGTCTTCCTTCTGTGGTGCTTTGTATGTCTCCGGTATGTAGTACTTTGTACATCTCCTGTCTGTGGTATTTTCAGTTCCTGTGCGAACCTTCTCAACTTGGGTGCTTCATGAGATAGCGTGTTCCTCTAGAAGTTGACACTGAGCTAGCAATGGACCACTTTTTAATATTATCGTAACCTACGGTGGAAGATGCAATGATGAGCAAGTTAAAGGACATATGGATTGAGAACACCTATTTTAATTATCAATGGCATGTAAATTGGCACAAGAGGAATGAAAATTGATGCATGTTTATTTAGAGGCCCCTGGTTTCTCATTCAGGTAGTGTTTTTATTCAATGACATACACATATAACTGGGTATCCTTTAGGTATCTACAACTATAGAAAAACCAATTAGCAATTGTCATTGCTTCCCAGTCTATATTACTGGGAATTAGGACAATGAGTTTCATGCTGGAAATATATATTTCTGGGCTCCAAAGCAATGTTTTCTGAGAGAAGAGGCTCACTTCCAGTGTAGATTTTCATCACATTCTATTTGCTGTGTCTGTTTGTCATGTCACTACCTCCAGACTTCGCTATGGCAAAGGCAAAAGCCCTGGTATTAATAGCTTTGTTGCTGACAGTTGCTACATTTTTCTGTTATTACAAATTATTCCTTTTGAATCTCAGTGTTCTCTCCATTATTGATACACACTATAATTTTCAAAATTGTCTACTATTAGGTCCCTGACTCAGGTTCTCTCCCCCTCACCCTCCTAACAGCAGTCTGTCTTGCGTGTGGTTAAATTTTACTTTAACCCATTCAGCAATTAAACAGAGTTGCTTTCAAGTGCAGGCAGGAATACTGGCTGAAAAAAAGAAAACACTTACTAATCCTTGCATTTAAATACACTGTTTTTCTCTAGCTCAATTTTTGCAGGGCTGAGGAAATTTAGACTATATCTGGATTATAGTCTTGTTCCTCTTTGATGTCTGAAAGCATTTGAATGTTAAAAGCATAATGAAAATATTTGAGCTAGGAACATACGTTACTTTATTCTGGAAGGGTGAACGGACCAAAAATACCAGAGATTCTGATAAGGAGACTGTGGATTTGGTACCCAAATAAATAACTGTGATACTAAGGTGACCTTTACCTTCCTAATGCTCTTTGATTTGGTTTCTTACATAAAGTGATTGCCCTGAAGTTTATATCAGGGTGGGGTTTTTTATTTACAAAAGATTAAAGTCAATTTGTAGTTGCCTGTCTTTAATACTCATGCTGGAAATATTTGTGTTTGTGTGTTTTTATTTAATGAGTGGGTATTTTTGTTTCCCTTTGAGATGAGTCATATCTTGCATATGAAGTGGAAACCAGTTACTGTTCCTTATGTGCAGCAAGGTTCAGCGAATAGAAGAGTACATCTTACCCTCAGATTATTGAGTGGTAAGGTTTAAAAGCTGTAGAGAGCATGCAGTGGTGGTAATCTAATGGTATAGTCGTTTTGGGCTTCTGTAATATATCTGGGTCTTAGGTGGCTAGGAGACATAAGGAATCCCTACCTTTGATTATATGTAGGACTGTCAAGTGATTAAAAAAATTAACTGCGCAATTAAACGATAATAGAATACCATTTGTTTAAATATTTTTGGATGTTTTCTACATTTTCAAATATGTTGATTTCAATTACAACACAGAATACAATGTGTACAGTGCTCACTTTATATTTTTTATTACAAATATATACACTGTAAAAAACAAAAGAAATAGTATATTTCAGTTCACCTAATACAAGTACTGTAGTGCAATCTCTTGATCATGAAAGCTGAATTTACAGATGTAGAATTATGTACAAACAATAACTGCATTGTTTTATTTCTGAATGTAAAACTTTAGAACTTACAAGTCCATTCAGTCCTACTTCAGCCAATTGCTTAGACAAACAAATTTGGTTACAATTTGCAGGAGATAATGCTACCCACATATTGTTTACAATGTCACCTGAAAGTGAGAACAGGTGTTCGCATGGCACTGCTGTAGCCGGCATTGCAAGATATTTACATGCCTGATGTGCTAAATATTTATATGTCCCTTCATGCTTCAACCACCATTCCAGAAGACATACATCCATGCCGATGACTGGTTCTGCTCGATAATGATCCAAAGCAGAGCAGACTGATGCATGTTCATTTTCATCATCTGAGTCAGATGTCAACAGCAGAAGGTGGATTTTTCTCTTTTGGTGGTTTGGGTTCTGTAGTTTCAGCATCGGCGTGTTGCTCTTTTAAGACATCTGAAAGCATGCTCCACACCTCATCCCTCTTGGATTTTGGAAGGCATTTCAGATTTTTAAACCTTGAGTTGAGTGCTGAATCTATCCTTAGAAATCTCATATTGGTACCTTCTTGGAATTTAGGATTTGATCGTGTATTATTCATTTCTTGAATTCCAATTAAGAATGCATTTTCCTAAAGGGAACTCCACACTTCAAATAAATATATGTACTGATGCCAAGTTAAAGGCAATATTCTAAAGGTAAAAGCTAAACAAAACATAATTAGGGCTGTCGATTAATTGCAGTTAACTCACGCAATTAACTAAAAAGATTAATCGCGATTAATCGCACTGTTAAAACAATAGAATACCAATTAAAATTTATTAAATATTTTTGGATGTTTTTCTACATTTTCAAATATATTGATGTTTATTACAACACAGAATACAAAGTGTACAGTGCTCACTTCATATTTATTTTACAAATATTTGCATTGTAAAAATGATAAAAAATAGTATTTTTCAATTCACCTCATACACGTACTGTAGTGCAATCTCTTTATTGTGAAAGTAACAAAAAATCTACATTTTTAAGTTACATAACTGCACTCAAAAACAAAACAATGTAAAACTTTAGAGCCTACAATTCCACTCAGTCCTACATTATTTCCTATAAATGAAAACAAACTTGTTAGTCTTAGCGATTGGACTTGTAGGTTCTGAAGTTTTACATTGTTTTGTTTTTGAATGCAGTTATGTAACAAAAACTACATTGGTAAGTTGCACTTTCATGACAAAGAGATTTCACTACAGTATTTGTATGAGGTGATTTGAAAAATACTATTTTATTTTTACAGTACAAATATTTGTAATAAAATAATACACACTTTGATTTCAATTACAACACAGAATACAATATATATGAAAATGTAGAAAAACATCCAAAATATTTAATAAATTTCAATTGGTATTCTATTGTTTAACAGTGCAATTAAAACTGCAATTAATCCTGATTAATTTTTTAATCACAATTTTTTTTTTGAGTTAATGGCATGTGTTAACTGTGATAATCAACAGCCCTAGGTACAACAAATACCTAGAGAGTGAAACTGAGAAACTGAATGGGGAAGGCATTGTTAACCATACTTCGTTTTTGATACCGCTATTTAACTCAAGCATCTGACAAATGGGGAAGAAAATAAATTTTGGTGAAAGATTCAGTAACTCCATCCCTTTAAATTGAGGCCTTCTGAAAGCTTCTGCACCGTTTCTCTGGTCCTCCAAGGAGACTTCTATTAAAAATGGGGAAGGTGAGATTTGATGTCACTCATGCTTTAAAAGTAAAAAGCAAGCTCTTCCTCTCTCTCTGAGGAATGGTGGTGAGGGGAACCTTTCAGGAATTCATTATACATCATCAGGGAACAAACAAGGCTATTGGCTAGGAGATTCCTGATTTTGGTATCTCTTTCCTGAGCTCCTGCACAGCTGCTTCCATCTCCTTACTGAATAAGTCACATAACTTGTGAGATAGAGATGTAACCTAGAGCAGCTTCCTATGGTTACAGTTCTCCACAATCCTAGATGAAGTCTTTGTGATTAGTCTTCCCGAACAGTAACTATAACTGTAGAGACCCAGCTTAGATTGCTTCAGGTCACCATCCAGAGATACCGAGCCCAGACTATCAAGTCGAGGCAAATATGCAGAAAGAAAAGTGACCACCACTTTAGCACTCCTGTGAGGAATTGGTGAAGAAAATGTATTCATTCCTCTTTTGTGTCCCAAAAGTGAGCCCACACGTTTGGAGGAAACCTGCAGTTCTAAAGTAGGAACCTCCAATGGATTGACTGATTGCATTCAAAGCGCTCTAAATATAATTTCTGCTCCAGTCAATAGAAGCAGTATGAAATGGTGGCTTGCTGTTTGTTTATTGTCTTAAGGGCCCAGGAGAGGCCTGGGAGCTGTATAGGGAAAAGTGGAAGACATAGTTATCTGTACCTAGATAGTATGTAACCTGGAATGCACCACAGCCAGCTCTGGATCAAGAATCTTAAATCTCTGCCGAAACTTTCATCTTCAAGTTTTCATTTCAGCATGTTGCTAAGACTTTATTTTAGGATGACTCCTGTCTTTGTTACATTTATGGATGGGCCTAAAATGAAGACCGGAGCCAAATTTATCAATGGTGAGCCTCCACAGAACCTGGTTGTGTTACACTAGGGAAGTATTTGGCCCTAGGTACACAGATGAGCAATGTACTTTCCAAGTGTAGTTTTGCAAGCACACTAATAATATAGGAAGGCAGGCTTCTCCTCTGGCTCTCCCAAGTCCATCTCCAGAGGCTTCACAGGTTTTGTCTTCTATAGCTTGAAGTGCTGTTTGTTGAAGTGTTGAGAGTCAGAGATTCTGATGCAATGACTTGCCTTGTTCAAGTGACTGACTTTACTCATGGGTTCATAAATGTCACTAGCTAAAACCCACCTGGGGAACTCCTGCCTCAGAGAAGATGAGGTATTGAATATAATTTTTGAAATGGGCTACCAGTTAGGGTGACCGGACAGCAAGTATGAAAAATTGGTACAGGAGTGGGGGGTAATAGGAGCCTATATAAGAGAGACCCAAAAATCGGGACTGTCCCTATAAAATCAGGACATCTGGTCACCCTACTACCTGTTAACTACAATTTTAAGGGCTTTGTACACTCTGACAGGATTTAGGATTGCCTGCTACTGTTTATACTAAGAGCAGAACAGAACAAAAATGCCAAAGGGAATTGTAATATCCCTAATGCAGCTACCCCATATGTATGTGATAACAAGGGAACTTAATTTATAATAGAAAAACTTTCTTGCCTGTAGTTTCTCTCCTTTTGTTTTATTCTATCTGAAGTATTTATATGGCATCCATCACCATGGTGTCTGAGTACCTCACAGTCTTTCTGTTGATCTTCACCGCACCCCTGTGAGATAGGGCAGTGCTATTACCCCCATTGTACAGATAGAGAATGGGAGCACAGAGACACTTAGACTATGTCTATACTTAAAATGCTACAGCTACAGCGCTGCAACTGTGGATTCTTTGTCGCTGTATTAAATCTACCTCCCCAAGAGGTGGTAGCTAGGTCCATGGAACAATTCTTCTGTTGACCTAGCGCTGCCTACGTGGGGACTTAGGTCAGCTTAATTATCTCTCTCAAGTGTGGGTTTCTCACACCTGTGAGTGATGTTGCTGGGTTGATGTAATTTTCCAGTGTAGACCAGCCCTACATGACTAAATCGAGGTTGCACAGGAAGTCTGTGGTGGAGCAGAGGTTGAGCTCTCACATCCCAGGCTAGCACACTTACCATGACTGAACCTTTTCCTTTTCTCTTTGTTACATACTTCTCTCCACCCCCATCCCCCCATCGTCCTTCTTTAAAACATTTCCTCATTATTTTCCCGCTCATCCTCCTCCTGTACGAGGAGAGACTAAAAAGATTAGGGTTGTTCAGCTTAGAAAAGAGATGGTAAGGGGGTGGGAGGGGATATGAGGGAGATCTATACATCATAAATGGTTTGGAAAAAGTGATTACAGAAGTGTTGTTTACCCATTCCCACAATACAAACACCAGGGTTCCCCAGTGAAATTAATAGGCAGCAGGTTTAATACAAACAAGAGGAAGTAGTTTTTCCACACATCCGGTTAACCTGTGGAACTCATTGCCATGGGATGTTATGGTCCAAAGGATAACTGGGTTCAGAAAAGAACTAGATAAGTTCATGGAGGATCAGTCCATCGATGGCTATTAGCCAAGATGGTCAGGGATGCTGCCCATTTCTTGGGGTGACCCTAAACCCCAGCTGTGAGGGGAAGACAGGATGGATCACTCCAACTGCCTTGTTCTGCACACTCTGCTTGAAGCTCTGGTACTGCCCACTGTCAGAGACAGGATAGTGTGCTAGATGGCGGACTAATCTGACCCAGTATGACCGTTCTTATATTTCTCCTATGCCTCTGAATGTCCCCTGAGTCCCCTTTCCGCTTTCACTACCAGGGGCAACAGGGCTACAATTGACCCAAAGACTCCCCCACCCTCGTGTAGAGCAACCACACTCTTTCCTGAGCAGTCCTCCATCCTTTGTGCCCATTTTAGCTGTTCTTGGCCATGAGTGGACACTGCTTCTTTTCCTGGCTGAGAACGAGTGTGAAGCCTCTGGGTCTAGATGCTAGAGCTGAGCTGGTTCTCTTATTAGGGGGCCAAAGAGTTGGGTGGCTTATGCATCCCATGAGCTGTGGTATCTAAGCAAACTCTCCTTGTAATGGAGATTCTTGGAATAGTCCGGGGGAGGGGAGCAACCTCCCCTTAACATTATTTTAGTCTAGTTGAGGTTGTTTGGCTGTGAATAGCTCTGTCCTTCCCTGATCTTTGTCTCTCCGTATCGCCACCTGCAACTCTTTCTTGCACAAAAGCAGTTTGCACAGCTGTGGGCAAACACCCTGCAGGTTGACTCCCAAACAGCACATGTGACTACAGTAAAACAATTAAATGGGCAATGTGCAGCTAGGGGTCAGGAATTCTCCTCCTGTCCCTTAGTGCCAGGGAGACCACCTGCAGCATTAGCAAGGGCGACTATCTGATAACACAGGCCATACCTATATCAGTGCCACATCCCCACCTGGCATTCAGCAGAGTGTGATAGGGAAGCCTGTTGGCTCTGTTGTTGCCTGTCTGAGATTTCATTTGTCCAGAAATATGTATTATCTCTTACACAGTGCTTTTTATCTTCAAAGCACTTAATAAAGCCTCATGATGCCCTTGGGAGGTTGGTATTGTCCTCTTGTTATAGAAGGGAAGCTAAGACACGGATGTTGTGAGAGTTGCCCAAGCCTATGGACAGTCCTATATAAAACTTGGGAAATCCTGGATCCCAGTGTTGTGTGTGACCCATGTGTCTCTTCCAGTGTGTGTTGAGTTTGAAATATTTGGGGCAGCCTTTCAAGTGTGGCCTTGTGGTTTACGCTGCCTGAAGTGCACTAAGATTGTAAGTAAGATTGTTCTTCCCCTGTTAATTATTTATCTTGGAGAGAAAATATATAAAGCAGCATGATTTATTTAAAAAAAAAAAAAGCTCTTGCCAGCATCAGATGACTTTGATGTTATTCTGCCCAGAAGTCTAAGTTGAGGACCTAGCTTCTTAAGAGGGGGACTGTGGTGAATGGGGAAAGTTGCGAGACTAGCTTTAGCATACATGCTTTTCCAGAGGCGGGAGGTTTATACCAGCTCATAACTGACTGTGTAACGCAACCCTGTGGCAGGACACTTGGACTGATAAATCAACAGAAGTAAATTAGATAGCAAACACAGTAAAATCACCAATGGAAACAGGACATAAGCTTGAAATACAGTGTTGCTTTCCTAGAAACAGCTGCTGTGAATTTCGGTTAACACATGTTCCTCTTCTTCTGATAAATGCATTTTCTTGGAATAAGTTGCTGCGCTACTTACAATTATAGTAACTAATAAACATTTGTCTTGAATCTAGATATTAATGTAAAGTCAAATAGAACCTAATGTCTGTGTATTTAGACCTATTATTGATCTAGGGCGGGCTTTTCAAAGCACGTAAGTCACTAAGGATACATCTACACTGCAAAAAAAAAAAACCCAAAAAACCTCCCCAATTGCCTGTGAATCCCAGCCCGGGTCAACTGACTCAGGCTTACAAGGCTCATGCTAGGGGGCTGAAAACAGCAATGTAGATGTTATCACTTGGGTTGGCGCCTAGACTCTGATACCCTCCTCGGGTTTCAGAGCCCAGGTTCTAGCCCAGGCAAGAAGATCTACATTGCTGCTTTTAACCTTGTAGCATGAGCCCTGTGAGCCTGAGTCAGTTGACTGGGCTCTGAGACTTGCTGCTGTGCCTCTTTTTTTTGCAGTGTAGAAGCACCCTTAGGAATACGCATTCCATTGACTTTCACATTGCCTAAATCACGTAGGCACTTCTAAAATCCTCATGCCTGTTATTTATACAGCATCGTAGGTATGCCTGATCCTTCTCAGACAGCAGACGTGATTCCTGCCTCAAAGAGCTTACAAACTAAAATGGACAAGGAAGGACATGACACGAGACAGAACATTGGTGCGGGGCAGGGGTGTAAAAAGGGAATGGGAGTGTCTTGTATTCTGGTGTGTATTTTAAAATGTGCTTCCATTTAAAGTAGTCACGTCATGTACATTCAGGAATACCTTTTTCTGCTGTTCTTTTTCATTGCACAATTCTTCCTAATGGGAATATGCCTTAATTTAAGCCAGTGATTCTCGACCACGGGTATGCATACACCTCAGGGTACACAAATCTTCTAGGGGGTACAGCCACTCATCTAGATCAGAGTTCCTCAACCTGGGGGTCATGGGATGGGTTTGGGGGGTTGCAAGTGCGGGGCCAGAATTAGGGGGTGTCAAGTAGAGCAATTGCCTGGGGCCCGATGCTACAGAGGGTCCTGCAAAGCTAAGTTACACGCTTCAGCCCCAGGCAGTAGGGTTTGGGTTTCAAACTCCTGAAAGGAGTACAGTAGTCTGGATAGGTTGAGAACCACTGATTTAAGCCACTGTCCAGTGAAGTATTGAATTGTTTTCTAGTATAATTTATGTATATAGCACTTTTTTCATCTGTAGATCTCGAAGCATTTTATAGAGGTAGAGATCGTTGCCTCCCAGAAAATGGATACAGATCAGGGGAAAGTGAGGCAGAAAAGGTCCCAACATCACACCGTGACTCAGTGGCAGAAGCTGGGGATTGAACGCGGCTCTACGTGTCTTATCTTATTGCCTTCCCATCCCCAATCGCTGAGCTGGTGGGATGTGGTCATGTTGGGAGAGGACACTGTTGGCAGAAGTAAGGGGGTGTGTTAGTTATAAGGGGGAATGGGACGAGTGTTATGTGGGGGTGAAGAAGAGCAGAAGTGTGTGCCAACCTGACTGGCTGGTTGTGGAGGGGGAGGAGTGCTGATGCCTGTAAGGACTAAGACAGGTCTGATATAAGTTTCTGAAGGTGGGGGAGCGTGTGGGTAGATGTTCAGCCATGTGCTGAGAGGTAGGAATGGGAGAAGACAACAGGAGGCGGTTTGGAAGCTAGCATGCCTCCACAAGGGGAATTTGTAAGTTACTCAGAGCTTGGAACAGCTGTAACTAAGCAACCACTGTTTTGCAGCTCCACCAAGTCCCTAGAACAGTGCTCTTGGAGGCTCTGTAGGCAGCCTGACCTCTCCTTTGATGCATAATTGTATTTACTTTCCCTTCTCCGTGGTCCCAAATACAGATACGTTGTGGTAGGGAGATTGCTTGGCTCTCCCAGCAACATGTCACTTTGGAGACTGATGGATGGTACATTCTGCACTACCTCCTCCCAGGAGAGACATTCCTACGCTGCTTAAATACCCAGTGCATTGAATCCTTTGCTCTGCATAATACACAGGGGTTGGCTCAATAGTGAGTGTGGTTACTAGCCAGTTCCTACATGGGGAGTGCCGAGTCTCTGAATTTCAGGAAGAAGTGAGTTTGAAGAAGGAAAGGTAGGAAATTAATATAGTTCATTGAAAAAAGGTTATCTGGTCTCTTGGGTTATCTAGTGCTTTCTCCTGCTAACTCAGACTTGCTCCCTGCAGAATGTTTACTTGTGCTTTGTCCAGCCTAGTTTTAAATGTCTTTAGTGATGGTGCTGCTTCTGCTTCCCTGCTCTTCCACAATCTAAAAAGATCTCAGAATATATAATTATTTCCCACTGTTTCAGTAGCACCTTGAGGCCCAGGGGCCTCATTACGCTAGGTTTACTGCACATCAGTAAACTACTGGTGGCCTGCAGAACACTTGCTGGTGGTTTGTAGAGAGCTGGCTGGTCACATGGTGCTGGCTCTCCTTTGCTTCCAGCTGTTAAATTACATTAAAAGAAGCTAAAAATACACAAAGAACTTTGATGTAACCAATTTCTCCTCTTCCCATGGGAGCATTGTACATTCCAAGATGGGTGGGGGAGTTGGTCTATGTGATCATGAATAGGAGCAACTGGAGAGGAACATTCAGACACTGATGATGTCATCAGCGTCCAACTGCTTTTTCTAGTTTCTACTCTGGATGTTCTCTCCCCTGTGCTGATTAGGTGTTTGCTCCAACTCAGAGTCTCTTCACTTCAGCTTCACTCTGTCTAGCTCCCCACTCCAGTGTCCGTTCTCTCTTGCTTGGTCTCTCTTTAGCTAAATCCATCCCAGCAAAATCCTACCCAGAAAATTTAAAATCGTGGCACTAATGTGATGTTCACAAACCATCCCAGTGTTCAGTTTGCTTTTGTGTCATATCCCTTCCCCACAAAGCTTTGTCTGCCTTGTCTGTTTAGGTTGTGAACTCTAAAGGGCAGGAATTTTCTCTTCATAAAAAAAGCTGCATCTAGCACAAGGCCTTGAAAATCTCTTCTCCCCAACCCTCCTTACTTCAATCTCCCTCCTCCCATCCATGCATCATTGCTTCCAAGCTGTGGGAGGGTCAGGTGGAACTCCCTTTCCAAAGTAATCATTTGCCTCTCCCTCAATCAATTGGTGGAGTCACAGCTGAGTGATGCAAAACTGCCCTTTACTTTGGAGAGTCTCAGCAGGCTGCCTCTGTAGCACTTGCAGATCCTAGACAGAGAAAGGGAGGCTCTGGATTGAGCTGGACTGTTAAGGTTTGCACAATGGTTCAGTGAGAGAGTGGCTTTAGCACTGCTGGTTATCAGGTTAAAAATCAACCTTCGGTGAGTCTTTGGTACCTTAAGTGGAAAGGCCTGAATGTTCAGCAAATTTAATTACCTTTGAAGGATGAGTGTGAATGTTCATTTAGACACTGAAGATGTTTCACAAAACGCACATCCACCCCTCCCCCTCCCCACACCTCCCTTGATGCCTGAAGAAGTAGGAAACCAGATCAGAAGAACAGTTTGTCCCTGTAGGATATTCTGGGTAATATGACCCTTTTAGGAACCGTTCAGTGACTGTGCTCTCCAGTGTGACCCTTTCTAAACTTTTCTTGGCTTGGAAAAGAAGCTTACAGTCTTGATGTTTGCTGTATAAAGCACATAAGGGGATACATTTCGGCAAAGGGATTTCCGGGAGCTGGGAGGTTGGGCAGCCTCTGTTTGCTGTGATATGATTTCACAAAGCCTTGATCAGGTCCTCTTGAGTCACACACTCAAGTTTGGCTTTGTTGATGGAAAGTTTTTCCTAGTGATCTGTGGGAAAACTTAACCATGGTCTACGCTCTGGGGGCAGATCGATCTAAGTTACCCAACTTCAGCTATCAGAGTAGCAGCTATCAGAGTAGCAGCTATGTTAGTCCATATCGGCAAAAAGAAAAGGAGTACTTGTGGCACCTTAGAGACTAACAAATTTATCTGAGCATAAGCTTTTGTGAGCTACAGCTCACTTCATGGGATGCATGTAGTGGAAAATACAATGGGGAGATTTTATATACACAGAGAACATGAAACAATGGGTGTTACCATACACACTGTCAGGAGAGCGATCAGGTAAGGTGAGCTATTACCAGCAGGAGAGCGGGGTGGGGGGAACCTTTTGTAGTGATAATCAAGGTGGGCCATTTCCAGCAGTTGACAAGAACGTGTGGGGAACAGTAGGGGGGGGAATAGCTATGTGAATAGCGTAGTTGAAGTCGACGTACTTAGATTGACTTACCGTGGTGTCTTCACCGCGGTGAGTTGACTGCTGTCCCTCCCCTGTCGACTCTGCCTGCGCCTCTCGTGGCACTGAAGTACAGGAGACAGATGATGGAAGAGCGCTCGGGGGTTGATTTATCATGTCTAGACTAGACGTGATAAATCAATCCCTGCTGGATCGATTGCTGCCCACCGATCAGGTGGGTAGTGAAGACATATCCTTAGTGTTGTGGGCCTAGGAGGGCTTAAGCTGTGGGTTGAGCAGGGTTGTGAATAATCAGCACTTGCTAAAGCAGCAAGCTTTCTAAAAACGCACAAAGCAGAAGCAGTGGATTTCCATAAACCCTCCACACCAGAGTCATTGGGTGATTAGAATGTGCTATCCAGCGAGTGCTGCCTAGCGACTCATCCCTAAGTCATTCTGGGTAGCCAGATTGGATTTGCCAGTTTTTAAAGAATAAAATAAAGGAGCATTTGTTAAAACAATTCAAGGATTTAAAATGAAGATAATGTCAGTGTTGCCAAGTCTCACATATTTATCTTAAGTCTGATATTTGCTGCTTTTCTTAAAGATCCAGTGCCTGGACTCAAGCATTAAGTGAGAAACTCAGCTTTCATATTTAAAAAAAAAAAAAAAGTTTCTTGCTCTCATGGCTTCAGAGAAAAGCATAAATACATGACCCAAATGTAACTTAAAAATTCAAAACCCAGAAGGAAAATAAAAAGATCCCCACATTTATTATTTTTAAAAACCATGTGACTCTTTAAGCCACTCTGATGACTTGAGGTGGGGATGACTCATAATTTTTTGGACAAGAGGGGTTGGCATTAATGCAGGGAAGACTGGTAGTTTAAAGAAGAAAAGCTCTGTAAATAGTTATGGTTGCTGGGTCAGCAAAATCAGCCTGATTGTGCAGTCCAGGCTGATCCCATGGACTTCAGTATATATTCCACCTAAGTACAGCCTGCAAGAAGAGGTTTTTCAGAAGTTTTATCCATGTGTGAATTTTATAGTGTTAATTGGATTTGATTTATTAAAACTCATGCACACTCAGTGCTGGTTATTAACCTGATGTGTGAATTCTGAATGAAATAATTAACACTTCAAACCATGTATCTCTCTCAGTGCTTTATACATGGCCACCATCACTGTACTGTTTGAGCATCTGACAAACATTAATGGATTAAGCTTCACAACATGGTGGTGAGGTAGGGAATTCGTATTAGCTGCATTTTACAGATGGGGAACTGAAGCACACAAAGGCTAAGTGACTTGTCCAAGGTCCCATAGGCAGTCTGTGGCATAGCTGGGAATTGAACCCAGTGCCCATTCCATTAGATTATGCTTCCTTCCTATCTATGCAGTCAGCTGAAAATTCTGCTCTTTGGAGTTGTCACTTTACATGGCCTAAAAACACATCAGAATGCAGCAAAACGGGTCAGACTTTTGCTGGGAAAGGCTATGAATCTGCACTTGGAGATTAGTTTTTTGTTTTTCATGATAGTAAGGCTCACATCTAACTGAATGAAAAGCCATTCCTGACTGGATGACTTCCAATCAAAATTCCTTAATGGCTTCTTTTATTAAAAAAAAAAGAGAGAGAGAGATTTAGTTGAGATACATGCAGGGAGTGGGTGTAGTGTAAGCAGTGCATGGAAATGATAGTGTATTTTTGTGTTCCAAATTAACAACACTACTGGGAGGTTCCCCTGAGCAGTACAGAAGTATGTAGTGTGCTTTGCCAGTGCTCTACTTTTACAGGGTGTGTGTAATATGTAATGCTTTATTACTGAAGATAGTTCTGTAGTTGTAACTTATGTGGCTTTGTTTGATAAGTTCTACCCCAGAGTTTGATACTGAACAAGTAGAAACAGACTTAAGGACTACATGGTACAGCTCCTTTTTTATTTTTTTTCCTTCCCAAAATCGTTTTCTAATTTATTCCCAGATTGAATCCTGATCCTTCCATTGCAGGATGGGTACTGAGCACGTGGCAGCTAATCCTCCCACAAATGTTAGTGGTGTGGACTACAGCTGTCCTTGTTCTTTGGAAATTAGAACCGTGGCCTTTCACTGTATTGCTTCCTGAGACAAGGGCCTTGAGTAACCTTATACAGCAGATCTAGGGTTCAACTAGCAAGAATCTGTTCTTAATAAAGTGACTCCTTGAATCATATGGGAAGGATTGTGGAGCTTCCAGTTGAGCTGAAAAAACAAAGTCAACACAGCTGATTTTCACTTCCCATCGGTACATTTTCTTTGCTTGTTGCCCAAGAAAATGATTCCCAGATGGTCAGTTTCACGCATTTCCATTGTTCTGAGGCTGGAGCAATAGTAGGAGGCAGACTTAATGCTATTCCCTTGGCAGGTCAAAGGTGCAAGAGAAGATTGGTGTAAAATAAGAGAGAGCTTTACTTAGATCCATATAGTTCCTGACTCTCTTGGTGGCAAATTTAGCTCTTTGGAGTACTGATCCCATTGCACCAGCACCCAGATCTGAAACTGGCCCCACGGAATAACAAGTAATGTGCATTTTTGGATCCACTGGGCCAGATTATGTTCTCAGTCACAGGGGTTTCTATCAAAGGCTTTACACACTTGTACATGAGATCAGAATCTAGTGCCAAAATGGTGCGATGTATACTACTTTGCCACTGTTATGTCTTTTTGTCTGTTTGGCATCCACTGTTGTGTAATATGCACAGTAACTTACATCAGCACTGAACATGGCACCCAGTGTGAGGAATTTTCAGACTTTTTAAATACAGTATCAGTATTATTTTATTGATTTAATTCATCTACAAAAATTTATAGCTAATAGGAGATAATGGTATTAGGGTCTTTTTAAATCCCTTTGCCCAATTACAGTGCTGTTTTTCAACCACACATTTGCTATATTTATGGTGCTTTTCTCTTAATTGGTAACCTTTTTTTTTTTTTTTTTTTTTTTCTGGGATGGCTTACAGCTTCAAGATTAGATTACATGCACTGCTTCGTCTGTTCCAGATGCATGCCCTCTGCAGCTGGATGGTACAGTTGATATTTGATGGCTACCTAAATATTTCTGACAGTGTGAAGAGCTGTTAGATTAAGAGCACATGCTTTCCTTCTGGTATAAAACCCTATATGTAAACCAGGGATTCTCAAACGTCATTACACCTCGACCCCCTTCTGACAACAAAATTTACTACATGATCCCAGGAGCGGGGCTGAAGCATGAGCCTGCCCAAGCCCCCGCCATCACAGGAGGGGGGAAACAAAGCCAAAGTCTGAGCCTCATGCTCCAGGCTGGGGAGTATGTGTCAAAGCCGAAGCCCCACGGCTTCAGCCCCAGGCAGGGGGCCTGTAACCTGAGCCCCACCACCCAGGGCTAAAGCCCTCAGGCTTTGGCCTCGGGCCCCAGCAAGTCTAATGCCAGCCCTGGCAACCCCATTAAAACGGAGTTGCGACCCACTTTGTGGTCCCGACCCACAGTTTGAGAACTACTGGTGTAAACAGACATTCCCAATAGAGTTCAAGAGGGCGTGAAACCATTAAGAGGTAAACGGGTGGGGTCCGTGGACGGTTTGAGGCTGGTAGCGGCCCCTGGTGCGCCAGGACCAGGTCTCCTTGGAGTCAGGTTTCTTGGGAATGCAGCCCAAAGCTGGTGGTAAACTCCATATAAGACTAAATACTGGCACGAGACCGATAGTCAACAAGTACCGTAAGGGAAAGTTGAAAAGAACTTTGAAGAGGAGATTCCCAGTAGAGTTATTTTGATCAAAGAATTGTGATTTTTTTTCACCCCCATTTGAAGATGAACAAATATGGTTTCATAAAAGAAGGGGTAAATCTTGAGTCTCATATTAATGAGCATTAACAACATATTGGCTTTCGAAGTTGTAGATTAGCTTTGTAATTCAGAGAATAGCACAACTTTTTTTGGACATGCTTGTGTATATGACAGACTGACTCTTAATATAAGGGCATTATATAACTGTGATACTCTGCATATTCCTTACCTGTAATTTACAAAACAGGAAATATATTGTCCCAAATAATTGGCTGATGGCCTTTATTCTTTCATCAGCAGTCACATATCTGTTAGAGAGCACGTCCTTGCTGCTTAAATTGATTTTAACAAGAACATTATTTTAAAAGTCTGAAATAATGTCTGTATTGTGTGTGCTTTGCTTCTGGCATGTGTAGAGTGTGTTTTCTGGATGTCTATGCACAAAATGCCAGGATCAATTTGATAATTTTAAGAAAATTAGACTCTAACTACAAATACTGCGTGTGAGAATACTGTGAGAATACAGGACAATAAGTAAGCCGAGAAGTGTTGTGGGTTTTGTAGAAGATTTTACAGTGTTTGGGCTTTTTTAGTATGGCTGAGTAAGCGTGCTCCGGAAAGTGACTAATAGCATTGACTTGAATCAGTTATGATAGACACAGGTGCTGTTCGAGCCTCTCCACAGGTCACCAGTAAAAATGTGTTTCAGTTCTGAGAGGCAACATGCTTACTCCTAGCAGTCCTCGGCCCCTTTCAAAGAGACTGCTGGTTGTACCAAACTGGTGGCCTCTTCCTTACCCAAATTGGCACGTCACTCCACAGAGCTCATCACCCAAGATTTTCAGAAGTAACTAGTGATTCTAGGTGCCTCCATTTTTGGGGCCCCAACTTGAGACACCTTAAAGGAGCCTGATTTGCAGAGGGCTGGGGCTCAGCACTATCTAAAAATCAGGTCTCTTTAAAGGCTCTCCGATCAGGCACCCAAAATCACTAGCTGCTTCTGAAAATCTTGGCCACTGTCACTTTTGAGACCTCATTGAGCAGTAAAGTTGCATGCCCAGAGGTGACAGAATGGTTTGTTAATGAATGTCAGTTGTTCATCTTTGCTGAGATTTGGCAGCGTTCTGTAGACTTGCACAGATGCCTTGCTGGACAGCTGGTGGAACAGAGGTGTAAATTCCTGCCATTTGTCAGTGTCCTGCTTTGCAACTAGGTGCACTGGGTGCATTCTGAGGAGGGTGATTATAATGGGATTAGCAAGAATGAGGGCATAAAACAGAGTTGGATATTTAAAGAGTACTCCTCTATTTTTAACTTAAAGGCAGAATTTTATTAGTCTAATCTTGGCTTTGTAATTAACGTGGTTAGCCTCCACATTGCCTTTTAATGCTTGCTTTCCAAGGTGGTTTGTTTTTTAAGGATAAAGACCTCTACAGCATGTAAACCAGCCAAATACCTGAATATAACTGTATCATAGTCCCAGTACCTCACTGGAAAATGTTTGCATTATCAGAGGAGTGCATGACCAAGGATTAGTGCCACATTGTCTTGTCCAGGATTTACCAATATGTAACCATACCAGCAGGAACTAGACCTTGTTTTCTGGTTAGAAAAAGAATGTGATGTAGTGAGCATTTAGAGCCAATGATTACTATAGGGTTTAGGATACTGTAATGGGTAGTTGAGCCTAAAAGGAATTTGGCATGTAACATCATGTATAGCACAACACCACAGTACACTAAAGTTCAGTTAATCAGAATCAATGATTAAAACACTTTGCGGCTAAAGGCCAAGATCATTATTAGTAGACCCTCAGTATACAATTTTTGGAAAACATTTAGCTATGGTATTAATATACTCCACTCCAAAATGTCCACTATAATGTGCTGTTTCTCTCCAAAGCTTTCCAGGGATGTTCAAATTCCACTGCGTCCAAAGAGAAGAGGAAACGCTCTGTGTGGACGGGGGGAGAGAAACTGAAACCTACAGCTAGGCAAAAATTTTCAGCAAAAAATGTAAGATTTGGTGACCCTGAAACATTTCCAAACTTCATGTCAGTTTCACTGAATTTGGTCAAAAAAAATCATCTAAATGCAAATCAGAAAAAAAAAAATCAGGTTTTGGGGTTTTTTTTATTTGAAACAATATTTTGCTTTCAAAATGTCCTTTTGTTTTTTAATAAAATTAATTAAGGTTTTTAAATGGTCAAAACAAATTTTGTTTTCAATTTTTTTGAATGGTCAGTGAACCTAAAAATCCGTTATTCATACATCTCTAACACAAAGCATTAACAATTTTATATTAGAACTGAATAGAAAAAAGTGCTTTTTTTAAGTCTCTAACTTCTTTGATTCTTCTCTTTCTAGATGCCCACTTGCACTGAGCTATTCACCTTCTGTTTGTGAAATGTGCAAAAATACCTTGCCTTCTCTACTGAGTTGAAACTAAATTTAAGTTTCACATTGTTGTTTCTAAAGAGAAATCAAGTAGGGTAAAAAAGCATCAGTGGTCATATTGCTGCAACTAGAGAGATTTATCCTGGGATAGGGCACCTCACTTTAGGATTGTCCTTTATTACTTATATCATTTTTGCCACATCTTGTGAGTTTATTATGAGTCTTCCAATTTTTTTGGTGTATTTTCTGCAAGCCTCAGCTGCTGGAATCGTGAGATTGCATGAGAATTTCAGCTTTTATTTAAGTGTCAGATCTTCTTGGTTGTGAAGAAAAGCTTGAAATTATGTAGCCAACTTAAAAGCTCAGAATCTACAAGGCAAATAAAAATATCCCTAAATGTGTTTGAAAACAGTCTCATGTTCTTTAAGGTAATATCTTGGCTTTTGGGTCCTGACTCATAATTTTTGAACAGGTGGGATTGTTAGTGCTGTTGTTCTATACTAGAACTGAGAGGCCTCTGCTAAGATCTAGGCACTGCATGAACACATGGTAAGAGTCAAACCTTACCTTGAAGAGTTTCCAGTCAAATGGGCAGGACAGACAAAGTGTGGGATGGAAACAGAAATGCCGGGAGGTGAAGTGACTTGCCCAAATCACCCAGTGGGTCAGTGGTAGAGCTGCAAATGGAAGCCAGGTCTCCTGACGCCTGTCCACTGAAGCGTGCTGCTCCTTGCCCTGGTGCTGTCTCCTCAGCAGAGCTAGGAGGCATGCAGCACAGGCTCAACCCAGAGAGCAAAGCAGACTTTGATCTCAGACATATGGGTGCCATCTGAGATTGGTGTAGTACTGTGTGGACCATGTTTGCAGAAGGTAGCCTGTACGTGTTCATGACTGCGTCCATAGTGGTTTGGCCTTGAATCATGCCACCTGAACAGGGCCCCACATGTGTGTGCCAGCCTGGATCGGGCCTTGGTATATTCACCTGTGCACCCAAACAATAGAACCCGTGTGCAAAATGTATTACTGTGCACAATGGAGGGCAGGCTGAGGAGCCTGTGGGGATATTTTTCCCTGAGTGTCTGATCTCTCCATGTTCGTCCTGGAGCTACCCGTCTGGAGAAAAGGCACATCTGTTTTTCAGTGGCATTCACCATGCAGGGTTGGAGGAATTGTCAGGTCTTCCCCTTCTTCTCTGATTCTGCAGGTGAGGAGTGCATACCCCTAGAAGAACAGGGCATGATAGGAAGTCTCTTCAGGATTGTGATGGGGCATACCAACCCCATGCTGAGCCAGCAAGGGTTAACAGGTTGCTGTGGGCCCACTTGGGTAATGAAGGGGCAGCAGCTGGCTGACCAGGGAGGAGAACAGACTTCCTATCCTTTGCTCCCTGGGAGAAGGACCATTCCAGAACCTTTGCAGAAACTGCCAGAGCCTTCCGGCGGAAGGTAGGCCTGGCACAGGACTATTGAGTTTGGTTTGGGGACTGTTTCTTTGATTTACTCTGTGGAGGATTGCTGGTCTGTCTGGAACAAGCTTAAGGGGGTAACGAGACTGTTGCAGAAAACCCAGGCCCAGGGGCAGTGTAGGGAATTGCCTTGATAAACTTCCTAGACTTTTGTACCCTACTCAAGTCTGCCCTGGGGTTTGTCTTGGACCCTGAAAAGCATGGTCACATGAGTATGAAAACGTAATACCAACCTAGAGTTGCTAACCCTCCAGGATTGTCCTGGAGTCTCTAGGAATTAAAGAAAAAGGAATGAAACCTCCAGAAATACATCCAACCAAAATTGGCAACTGTATACCAGACAGATCTCCGAGTTGAGGAAAGACCTGCATGAGCTATTTTAAAGATAGAGAGAACAAACCTGGATGTATGGTTTGTGACTGCTATTGGTGTGTTTTATTCTATTTCATCTTTTATTTTGTTGTTAATTGAAAACAAAACACACAGCAAGAATATCTGTGTGGTCTGTTCTTGAATCTATCAACTCCTAAGGACTTGTAGATCTTCCCAGACTCAAGTCAGTGAGATGTTTATCTCTGCAGAAGATTGATTAGAGGGCAATAGAAACTGTTCGATTATACAAATTCTTTGCCTGGCCTGATCATGACCCCTTCCCAGCCACTTTGGGGCTGTGTGGGACTCCTTCTGGTACTGAAGTTGAGGCCAGGGGCAGAGTTTCTGCTTCAGGTGCCAAATCCTGAAAGAAGCCCTGCTGGACCAAATACCAAAGGTTTCTGAATCGTCTCTCTGGGGTTTGAATAGTAAGGATTTGTATTAGGTGCTGCTCTCTTCTATAGTAGTTGAATGGACTTTCCTTTTTTCTGGAGGAAACTAATTCTGTTTTTTGAAGCTGTTATGTGTCTGGCATTGTAAACATTCTGTATCAGCTGTGGAATTAAGGAAACTAAACAGCTATGGAATTGACCCTTGTATTGACAGCTTCTATCTTGCTGATCTCAGTGATCTGTCAAATAGTCCCATATGTTTACAATGGATAGAACGTACATTGTTTCCTAAAGTGTACTAAGTATTGTTATTACTGTTGGTATTTCGGTAATATCTAACTGAACTCAGGGCCCTGTACAAATAATAATCTCCCTGGTAGGCTTAACGTTACTTCTAAGAAAGAAGAGGAAAGTCACAAGGCCTGGCTTTCATAGACTGGCCACTTCTTTTGCACTTAGTTTTACCTTGCCCCCTATATGCAGTTACAGTCAGGTACATACTCATCTACATTGATTATTTGTGCATGCAAATGAGGTCTAGTTAAGACCAGGCTGAAAATTTGGCCTATGGAGATGCTTTATTTGTTTCGGGTTTAGTTTTTGTTTTTGTACAACAAAAAGCTTTTATAAAACATTAGACCAGCAGATAAATAGATATCTATATATAGATATAACAATTTGCACACTCCGGTGGAGAGTTTGCAACCCAAACACATAGCACCACTGTTCCTAATGCATGGGAACTGGCAAGTGAAACTGACTTGAAACAGAAGTGAAATTGACTAAGTCTGTCTTCCTCATCCCTGTCTGAGTGAAACACAGAAGATAAACAGTCAGGGTGAATAGTGAGAAGTAGATGAGGGTATTTTTAATCTTTTCTTTTTGTTTAAAAGATCTAGTAACACAAGTGAAGAATTTTTTGTTTTGTTTTTAAGTATATGCTTCTGAACCAGAGTGTCTCTTTAAAAAAAAAAAAAAAAATCAAGTGTAGGGTAAGGTGCCAGCGGCCATCATGTGGAATTGTGTGTGTGGAGTTATTGAAAACTGGCTGTATGCCATGGCAGCTTTACTGTGCATGGCTCAAGGGCTTGGAGCAATTACATAACACTCTGCAGCAAAGAAAATACAGGCCCCAGCACTTGACTGCCTTCAATTTCAGATTTAGTTATTTGGCAAAATCTTAGATTTCTTCTTTCCTCTGCTAAAGGATGAAGCATCCAATAAAGAGGAGCTCTGAAACTGCACCAGCCAATAGGTGTTAGGTTGTTGGGGCTATAGGGGGAGGGATAGTTCTCTTTTGGGTTAGAGGCAAGAGTAGAGGAAAAACATTGTCATGTGATGGCTATAAAAGATAAGTAGACATATGACCTATGAATTGTTTACAGAAAGAAACTCTATTTCCCCCCTTCCCCAGTTTATGCATATGCTTCTCGTTACTTCTTCTCAAAATCATTGTCTTCTGATGAATTATTGATACAGGGTCACTTCCATTTTCCTGGAATTGTTTTCTTTAAACAGTGATCTCCCTCTTGAATTTTTTAAACAAGCTGTTAACAGTGAAATCCAAGCAAAGTTGCTGGTTTCAAATTTCATGGTTAAATTAGACCTTGATAAGACCATCTCCTTGATAAGAGAGGGGATAAAATTATTTTTGCACTTCCACACGGAGATCCTTCTCCTTTTTTTTTTTTTTTTTTAAAGGAGCAGGCTCCTGATTCAGCCTCAAAAAGACTTGAGCATGTGCTTAATGTGAAGAATGAACTAAAGTGCTTTGTTGAAGTAGGGTGGTAGGGATCTGCTGGTAACTGAAAATTGGCTTTTTCACTTATCGCTGTTGTCTAATTCTTATAAAAAGAAAATGCAATCCAACATTTTGGAAATAATTTGCTTTCTAGAAAGTTACTCCTTTGCTGGCTCCTTTCCTTCCATGAGTGAGATGTGGCTTTTCCAAGGAGGTTTGCCTGTAGCCTCTTCCAGGTCTCTCTGTTTATTGAAAGAGTTCAGGCCCTGGTTTAGCAAAGTACAGAAGCATATGCTTAACTTAAAGCATGAGTAGTCCCATTGACTTCAATGATACTGCCTGAGGACTTAGAGTTAAGCATGTCCTTAACTACTTTGCAGGATCAGGGCCTCAATGGAGGGTAATTTTATTTTATCCATTTCTGTCCTGTATAGCCCTCCCTCCCCCCCGTAATGAAAAGGAAAAATGTGCACAAGTAAAGGCGGGTGTATCTACAGTAAGGGCCTGACCTGGCACCCAGAAAATTCAAGGAGAGTCTTTTTGTTGACTTCACTGGGAGTTGAATCAGGCCCAACTCCAGGAGCCCATCGCAGGGATGTAGATGCCTGATATAGCAGATTGCCTTGCTTGTCCATATCACATCTGCACCGGCACTCTGGTTTTGTTGGAACTGTCCACACGTACCAGTGCATTCTGGGGTTTCTAAAGCACCTGCCCTCATAGCGTCCAGTAGCTTTCAGAGTGATTGCCAAATGGGAGGCATGGAGTTAGATATAGCTGACCTGGTGCGTCTGCAGTACTTACAGCTTCCAGGCCACGCCAGGGAGAAGCTATTGCCAGAGGCCTGCTGAAGACCTCACGTAAAAAGTCCAGGCCTGGCTCTTGTGGGTGGAGTTGTACAGGGGCTGCAAGTAAAAGATTTTCTTGCAGCCCATTTTTGACTGGCTTAGACCAGGCTGAAAGCTGCCTCTGCAGGTTCCAAGGTGAAATTCAGGAGCAAGCCTGACCGGTCATCCATCTGCCCCATCCCTGCCAAGTGTCTGCCATGACTAGTCCGTTTGAAATATTCCCTTCTGGCTCCCCGGGAGGGAAGCCCTTGCAGTGGATGCTGCCATTGTGCTTACCCCTATAAGGGCAGGGCCATGGGCCATGTCTCAGCAGACTTGTAGCGCACCTATGGGGAAGGAGGATTGTTTTCTAGTGCCTATGTGCTCTTCTGTGTGCGCGCACAGAGCTGAGGCAGGTGAAGGTGAATAACAGGAGTATTTCCCATCCTGGCTGCCAACTCTCTGGGTATAGGGCGGAATGGGGTGTGCCCTTGTGTTTGGCCCTCAGTCCCCCAGGTGTTTGTGTGGGACAAACTAGTTTCACTGGCCTTCCCTGAGGGGCTTTTCAAGCTGTGGGCAGAACGCCGTCTGTCAAACTGTATCCCCCACCCCTCAGGGTATTAGCAAATACCCCCATCCCCTGAAACCTGGAGATTTGTGCCCCTAAATCTCTCTCCCACACTGTGGTTTGGGTCAGGGAGGAATGGCAGAGCAGTTCTCGTGGCAGGACTTGGACACCTATTGTACAGCAGGATGACTGACGCTATGAAGCAAACACATAAATATATGCTTCCCACCAGAGCTTTATATAATCAGAGACAGTGATGTCATTGGTAACTGCAAAGAGCAGGCTCTGAAATTACAGCCCTCAGCAGACAGGCGAACGCTCTCTTTGCGTCTGGAGGGGGCCGCTTAGAATGCGGGCTGACTCCTCAGCAAAGCAGGGGGTGGGGACTTACCCTGAGGGTTTGGAGCTTGGAGAAGGAGGGGTGAAATACCAATCCAAATCCAATCAGCTTTGAGGGTGAAACTCTCCCTGCCTTTGTGAAAGCCACTTAACGAGGGGGGAAAGGAATGGGAATACGTGCGTATGCACACCACTACCCATTGCAGCCCCTCTGTCGCTAATACTCCCCCCAGTAGGCTCCAGTAACATATATGCAGGGCTTTGGAGCTTTACTGGATTTGTTCCTTGGCCCCTCTTCCTCCTCCTATCCAGAAATCTCTGCACTGGACAGTTCGGGGCTATTGTAGATCTCCCCACTGGCAGTGGGAGGAGAGAATCCTTTCTGTGCCAGTCCCTCTGCAGCCAGGGTGAATTTCACTCTTAATGAGTCTGAGAAAGGCACTATCCTCTGACTCTGGCATTCCCACTCCAGCAGCACATCCCGGCCCAGGGCTGCAGCCTGTCAGGCCAGGCTTTTGATACTTGAGCCCCAGCTATTCCATTATTAGCTTTCTTTACACGTAACAGTTGCACAAGAGGACCACAACGGGCCAGCTTCGGCCCTGATGTAGTCGGGTGCAGCTCCTCTGAATACAGCAACGGTAGAGTTGGTTGAATTTAGTGGAGTTGGCAGGGCTGAATTTGACCCAACATATTGAAAGGGAAAAGGTAAGGCAAACAGCCCCCCTCTGTGGGCTGTAGCTCTAACGAGGCCAGTGTTTCCAGCCTGCAAAGTAAGCTGCAATGTTGCCCTGTGCTTTTTCTGGGCCAAGCAAAGAAGCATTTGAGGCTCCAAGTTCCACAGCCCTCCATCCTCCCAGCACTCAGCTCCTCCTTCCCAGGAGTCATGGTTTGTCCAGCCAGACAAATCCAAACCATCCGCTGGCTGTCCCTGTGTGAGACAAACAATTGCACCCTGTGGGCCTCCCCGTGTCCCCCAGAATAGACCGGAATGAAGGGGAAACAGCCAGCTGGTTAAGGAAGAGTAGAAAGCCCCCGTCTTCACATACTCATGCATTCATCCTGGCACAGGGTCAGGGCTTTGGCATGTCTATTATCACTTTTTATGCTCAGGGAGTAGAAACCTTTGTGGTAGCCCTGTTTTCTGAAGCATCTTTCCTTCCTAGGGATGGGAGTGACTATGAAGATTCTGCCCATCCTGCCCCCACTTCTCCACTTTTACTTGTCACTCCTGCAACAAGTGCACATGTGCTCAGATCTACTTTGAAACTGGCAGTCCCTGAAAGCTGATTTATCTCCGTCTTCTAATGCCCTAAGGATTCGAGGGGGCTGGAATGGGGGCCCCTTTCCCTCTGATTGTAAATTAATTCTCCCTTTATAAAACTGTCGTGCTTCTAGACCTTTTTTTTTTTCCAGTTATTAGCATGATCCAGTGGTCTAGATGTAAAGTCGTGTGGCTTTCTTGTGTGAAGTTTGGACAGTACTGGTATTTTCACTAAGTGCCAGGGAGCCTGAAGCTATGTTAAAGCCACCTTACAGTAAAGCACCAGGTAGATTAAGGGGAAGGAGACGCATAACTTTGTCTAGACTATGGGATTATAACTGCCAAGGTAAAACGCCAGGACTTTTTGTTAAGGGACTGTAGATTGGCCATTGACACCTGTAAACTCTGTTTGCCAAGGAATTTTAGCTCAGCTGGTCAGTTTCCTGCTTTGATAAAAGTTGGGCTTTGATAGAAGTTGATTTCTGTGTGACATTTAGCCTCCCATCAATGAATCAGAGCTGCTTTCACACTTTGTGGCTTAATTAACATCAGTGATCAGCTTGACTTCAGCCCATAGAAGCCAAAAATACTTAAGAGGTTATGCACCTGCCAACATTTGAAAGCTGAAATGCAAGATATTTGGGGAGAAAAAACAGACACGTCCTTTAAACCCCATTAAAATGTGCTGGGCTAGAAGAGGTGGGCTGGAGTGGAAATACTTGGTTGAAAAAAGGGGCCCTCTCCCTCCAGAAGTGGGAACAATTGGTCTGTTGAGACTAAGGGCTTGTCTACATGGGGCAGCTGCACAGTGTAACTTAAATCAGTTTTAAATTGATTGAGGTCTTGTTCACATACACAAACTCTAGTGCTTTAACTGTGCTAGTGTACAATGCAACCGACTCGTGTGATGCAGCAATATCTGTATTTTGGTGCTTTACACCAAGATTACTGTTCCCATAGGAAAGAGGGGAATAAACTATGCTGGTATTAGCACCTCTTACCAGTATACATGCATCTATACTAGGAGTTATACTGGTTTAACTTTCAGTTCTACTGGTACAAAACCTGTGTGTCAACCAGGCCTGAGTTAAATATAAATATAGGAGTTCAGTTAAACCTGTTCCTAACTGACTCAAGTTAAACCAGAAGAAGCCAATTTTAAAAAGACCTATGAACCTTTTGCACCAGTTTGACTCGGTTGCTTTACATTGGCACCCTCTTCATTATCCAAGTGTAACTTTTTTCATGTGGACAGGTCCTCAGACTGCTTTCTCCCACATAAGACTTTGTAAAGGTCTCCAAACAGCAGCTGCTTTCATTTGTGTTCCACCGTTCTTGGGCAGAAAGAAATGAAAAAGTTGACATCTCAATGTCCATGGCTTTGAGATTTTTTTACATTGCTTAATTTTGTGTAATTCTTTTTTCCCCCTACTAACAGCCATGGTATATCATGCCAAGGCCTGTTTGAGAGCTCCTGAAATTCACTGGTTATTAAGAAGCCAAACATTAATATCCTGTTCCCAGCCATTAGAAGTCTCTGGTACTGAGGCAGTTGCCTGGTACATGTTCTAAGTTTGTGTGTCTACGCTCATCACTAGTTCCTAGAACGGTTCTACAGTGTTTTCCTAGGTTCACCCTAGCAATTTAAAAAAAAAAAAAGAAAGTGGGGTTTAGAACACAAACCTCCCCAGGCATGGTAAGGAACGATGCATACCACAAAGTTTGTGTGGCAACCTGGACAGGTCCAGCTGTGCGTGCTAAGCTGTGGTGGGTAAACCATCTAGAACAGGGGTGGGCAAACTTTTTGGCCTGAGGGCTACATCGGGGTTCCAAAACTGTAGGGAGGGTTGTGCCTCTCCAAACCCTAACCCTATCCGCCCCCTCCCACTTCCTGCACCCTGACTGCCCCCCTCAGAACCTCTGACCCATCCAACCCCCCCTACTCCTTGTCCCCTGACTGTCCCCTCCTGGGACCCCCTGCCCCTGACCGCCCCCCCGGGGCTCCAACCCCTATCCACACCCCTGCCCCTTGACAGGACCCCCGGAACCCCACCCCCTATCCAACCCCCCCAAAGCCCCTTTCAGAATGTAGCCCTGCAAACATGGGCAGAGGACTCAGGAGGAGCAGGGGCAGCCGTGCAGCCAGAGAGAAGCGGCGGTTTCCCCTTCAAAGCTCCACTTCTCTCTGGCCGGCAGCAAGGCCGCCTGGTGCTCCTCCTGAGTCCTCCGCCCGCGTTTGCCACACTTCCACCACCCACACCGCCCACCTGCTCCCCTGAGGTTGTAGGTGAGCCTCCCTTCCTGCTCTCCCCTGCCCCTGCAGTGCAGCCCCTTCCCGCGCTGGCGGTGCAGCGTGCTGAGGCTGTGGGGGAAGGGCCAGGGACTAGCCTCCCCGGCCGGGAGATCAAGGGCCGGGCCAGACGGTCCCACGGGCTATAGTTTTCCCACCTCTGATCGAGAATCATCCTTGTTCTGGGACAGTGACCTCAGGTTTCTGTTAGGAATGGAACCAGAGGTGGTAGCAATTGGTGTTACCTCAGTTTTGATAACTCCACATATAGTCCCAACCAAGATTGGGGCCCATTTTTGCTAGGCTCTGTACAGAGACATGGGGGAGAGAGGCTGGATATAAACTACCAAGGTTTTCCTGCATAGCTATGTCAGCATGCCCTCCCCCTATACTCCACGTAGCTGCAGTGTATGCCAACAAAGGAGCCATTTTGTTGGTATAGCTTATGTTGTTTGCGGAGGTGGTTTACCTATAATGGCAAAATAACTCCTTTTGCTGGTATAATCTGTATCCCCATGAAGAGCCTTTGTTGGTATAGGTGTACTGAGAAAGGTCTTTGATGTGTAGACTAGCCCATAGTCCCTGCCCAGAAGAGTTTACAATCCAAATAGATAAAGATGAGTAAAAGATGGGAGAAAGGAAGTAGTATTATCCCCGTGGGAAAGCACAGAGAGACCTGTCTTCACTGCCTTGTGGGCTTGAGGTCTAACTTCAGTGTTGCCCCTAACCTGATTCCCATCCACACACGCACATCTCTCACTGGTGCTTTCACCTCAACTTGCCTCGCCCGTTGTGGGGGATGGATTGAAGCTCAGATGCTGCTTATGTTGGAGCTAGTACTGCAGTGGGGACATGGCTACTCTGTATTGCTAATGCAAACCCTCCCTGCTGCTAATCCAATCACCCTGCAGCTCCAGGGCCATTTTGTGGTGGGTTCGTTCTCAGTCGAACTAGGCTCACTCGAGAGGAGTTAATTCAAGTGTAGATAACTCAACCTAACGCTACAGTGGAGACAAGGAGAAATCAACTCTGTCTCCCCTGAGTCCCAGTCCAGTGCCTTAGTTACAAAGCCACCCTTCCTTTCTGGTGCAGTGGTGAAATGCTATGAGGGAGGCCGTTCTGAGCTTTTCCAGCTGTAACAGGAAATGGCAGTGATTGACGACTCCTGAGAGGCTGGTGTCTTGCAAAATGTCCAGCCCAGTTTTGTGGACTCAAACAACGAGCTAGTTTGCAGGAGCTTCAGGTCAGAATTCAGACTTCCGGATGCCAAACTAAACAGAAGTCTATTTCCCAACCTGTTCGTGTCAGGATCCTGGAGAAAGGTAGGCAGGACTAGTGGTGGGAGTGTAGAAGTCCGCAGTCAGGGTCAGGCTTGTAGTCAAGAGTAAAGCTGAGGGTGAGAGCCAGAGACAAGGTCAGGAATCAGGCTGAGGGTCAGTACCTGGTATCAGGGTCAGTGTTGGCATTCCAGGGGTCAGTCGGGAGTCCAGATCCAATTTGGAGCCAAGGTCAATACCGGGAGCTCAGAGGCAGAGATATGGGGCTGTCATGGTCACTATCTGGGGATCCACATTGTTGCCTGAACACTTCCTGGTACACCCCATAGACTTATATAGGTGTCAAGGAGCCAATCGGGGTGTCAAGGTTCCTCCCCCACTCTGAACTCTAGGGTACAGATGTGGGGACCTGCATGAAAAACCTCCTAAGCTTATCTTTACCAGCTTAGGTCAAAACTTCCCCAGGGTACAAAATATTACACCCGTTATCCTTGGACTGGCTGCTACCACCACCAAACTGATACTGGTTACTGGGGAAGAGCTGTTTGGACGCGTCCTTCCCCCCCCAAATACTTCCCAAAACCTTGCACCCCACTTCCTGGACAAGGTTTGGTAAAAAGCCTCACCAATTTGCCTAGGTGACTACAGACCCAGACCCTTGGATCTTAAGAACAATGAACAATCCTCCCAACACTTGCACCCCCCCTTTCCTGGGAAATGTTGGATAAAAAGCCTCACCAATTTGCATAGGTGACCACAGACCCAGACCCTTGGATCTGAGAACAATGAAAAAGCATTCAGTGTTTTACAAGAAGACTTTTAATAAAAAATAGAAGTAAATAGAAATAAAGAAATCCCCCCTGTAAAGTCAGGATGGTAGATATCTTACAGGGTAATTAGATTCAAAAACATAGAGAACCCCTCTAGGCAAAACTTTAAGTTACAAAAAAGATACACAGACAGAAATAGTTATTCTATTCAGCACAATTCTTTTCTCAGCCATTTAAAGAAATCATAATCTAACACATACCTAGCTAGATTACTTACTAAAAGTTCTAAGGCTCCATTCCTGGTCTATCCCTGGCAGAAACCAGCATACAGACAGACACAGACCCTTTGTTTCTCTCCCTCCTCCCAGCTTTTGAAAGTATCTTGTCTCCTCATTGGTCATTTTGGTCAGGTGCCAGCGAGGTTACCTTTAGCTTCTTAACCCTTTACAGGTGAGAGGAGCTTTCCCCTGGCCAGGAGGGATTTCAAAGGGGTTTACCCTTCCCTTTATATTTATGACACGGGGATTGCTAAGACAACTGTCAGTCAGATCGCTCGAGGTGGAACTTCCTGTGGTGGTACAACCTCTGTGGGTTGTGGGTCGCTGGAAACAGTCAAGTCAGGTTACAGACTTGTGCCAGCGTGAGCTGCCTGCAGGCCCAGGTTCAAGTCCCGCTGATCCTTACATTGCAGATTTGCTCAGCGTTGGGTCGAAACGTCCTTGTAATGTGATTAGCAGAGCACCTGTTGCTGACCATGCCCAGAGCTGTTTACCTACACGAAATGGCTGTCAACTGAAATTGGTTTTCCCAAGTAGTGAAAGCTCTTAGTCAGCAATAAGGATTAAATGCTAGCGGGTTTCATTGTAGAAAAAGCTGAGTGGGAGGGTGCCATTGACATGGTTTGGGTTTTTTTTATGTTTGACACTTTAAAAACCAAATCACTTAATAAATATTTCATTAAAAACACAAATTTCTCAGCCAAAGCCCAAATTTCAGCCCTGAGGCAGCTACTGCAGCTGAATTATAGCCCTTTTGTAAGAGGTTTTTATAATGGAAACACTGACAAACCCTGAACTGTAGTGGGTGCTGCTCTTGTACTGACAGTTCATCAGCTAAACCCCTGACCCCTTTACCCTTAATCATCCTTGCTTGTCAGTGACATAATTGCATGATTACAGACTCCTCTCCCCATCCCTTTCAAACCGCAAACAATAGTGAATTTCAAATACAAAATGTAAATGAACCGTCCAAACTAATTTGTTTTTCTGCATTCAGATGGACTGAGTTTAGATTCCGTCCCTTTGTGTCTGAACGGGCCTGGTAAAGGCTTTCAAGAACCTTTTGCGCTGGGATACCTTGAGTATAGGCTGATCGTCTGATGTCATTGTGCTATTGATTGGGATTACAAATTCAGACATAAATCATTAATGTAGAGTCTGGAAAAAAACTTTACTGTGTTCCATAAATCTAATGTTAATTACTGAATACATAATACAGAATGGGCGAAAACAGAACTGGTTTTACTGTGGTGTCTGAGTGGGGTTATATTTCTAGATTGCTCTCTGAGCAGTTTCCCATATTTAAAAAAACAAACCAAACTACAGTGTTCTGTAATAATGGTCCAAAACAAAATAGTCCAGTAGTACTGTGGTGTTTGGGGTTGTTATTGTAGAATATAGTACAAGGAGTGGAAGCACAAATAGGCCATGGTTCTCTGCTCCCAGAGAACCTGTGTTAACACCTCGAGTTCAAACACCGGGCTAGGAAATATGCAGCCCTGCGTTCCTTGCAGTCAGAATGCCCAAAGAGTGCAAATCTGATCCTTTAATGAGTGTGAGGTGTAATTCAGATACTTTGCGGTAAGGAGTTTGCTGCAGTCAGTTAGGCTTCCTTTTTGCCTCATATGGCTGGAAAAAGAGGAAGATGGGCAGTGAATGTTACATAGCACAATATATAATGTTAGGTTTTTCCCTTAACCAGTAATGTGCTAGTGTGTAAACGCCACTGGACACTTGAAAGTGCCTTGATATAAAACTCTACATAGTGTAGTAGGCTGCAAATAGCTGGCAGCTTGAAGTTATGTGAAACCAAACACACAACCATTGCCTCAGTGCATTTTTCCTCCCCAGCGTTCATCCAGCCGAGACAGGTTATCAGGTGTGAGTGCCAGGAAATAAACTGTCTGTCAGAGGTTAGCAATAGAGCTAATGTTGTTGAGTGACTAGTGTTTACAGTGTAAACATTTAATGGCAGGGCATAAAGTATCTGAAGGAAACAGGGTGATGTGTGGAAAATTGAGCCTGCTTGGGGGGGAAATGAGTTTGATTTTTGTCCTTTATAAGGCTGAAACTCCTAATCAGTGTCTCTCTCCTCCTCCAGACGTGCTCATCTACGCCTGTGCTTAGAACGTTTAAAGGTTCTGATACCACTAGGGCCAGACTGCACCCGGCACACAACGCTTGGGCTGCTTAACAAAGCCAAAGCACACATTAAGGTAAGCACTGCTTTTCCCAGGCTTCCCAGATGCTGTTTCTAACTGCACCAGTCACTCACCCACTGTCCAGAGTTAAATCTGCTCTCCCGGAGACTAACACCTCTCAAATGCATTGCTCCTTCTGTTAAATCCTCCATCATTATTACAACATGTGTTATTCGGAGGGTCCATAATAAACTCTGTTAACTCTGGAAATTATTGATTTGGGGAGTGGGAATCCTGTTCTGTATTATGATGGGGGAAGACAGTAGCAGATCTTGCTCTTTTTTTAAAGTAGAAACACATCTAATGTGATTGAGGGGCTGCAATTTGATGGAAAATGTAACTTCTGTCACTCCAGTGCATTCCTCCTGCTGGCAAATCAGTATAGGCCTCTACAGTGAAACAGGGTTGACGTCTTATTGTTTCCATCGTCTTTCATCTGTGGTTCTGCCAACTTCCCAAAGCCCTTCATAGATTGCTTCTGGCAAAGTAAAGTATAAAAAGAAAATCCAGTCTTGTAGGGATCAGGAATATACCTAAATCCTTTGTTGCAGCTCTGGGTTGGTAAGGGAGGGAGCCCTGCTTAAAGGAAAGTGTTAGCCTGAAATGACTCCCATCTTATGCAACGGGTTGGCCATCCGGAAACACAGAACATTGGTCTGTAGATTTCCCAGCTGTGATCAGAGGAGTCTGTAGCAGGTTACATAAATAGTTATTTAAATGGAAAACTGCTTCTGAGAAATACCTACTAAACCAAGCAACAAGAAAGCCAGACATCCCAGGATAAATTTTTGTGTAAACCTGTGTTACGAGTGATCATAACAAATGCAGAATCTGTTTGATTAAGGGAATTGGGGCCCCCTGGTGGATTAACTCAGTGATGCATCTTATTGGTTAATTACACGTTTATAAAACACAATAATTAAAAAAAAAACACACAATCCCGTATAGATATTCATTCATCCCCAAAAATCCTCCTTATACAAATATGAAAAGGTGTAGCAAAGGTGTAAACCAAAAAAGACACAAGTAGACTTCATTTCTACTAGTGACTGAAGGGCAGTCTGGTCCGATACTTGTCTGAGCATAAATCCTTTCAGAACATGGGAAAATCTGAAGCAAAGTATATGGCTGTGCTGTAGAAAACAAGAATTAAAGTCATAATCAAGTCGTATTCTATCATGTCAGAAACTTGAGGAGGCCGAGAGGAGAAGCCAACACCAGCTTGAAAACCTGGAACGAGAACAAAGATTCTTAAAGAGAAGGCTGGAACAACTGCAAGGTCCTCAGGAGATAGAGCGAATACGAATGGACAGCATTGGCTCAACCATTTCCTCTGATCGCTCGGATTCAGAGCGAGGTAGGTGTTCTACATGCGTCCAGCTTAATTAAAATACTTTTTGAAAAGATCTGCTCTAGCTCAAACAGGAATTAATTAGGGAAGTCTTATGGCCTGTGTTGTGCAGGAGGTCAGATGAGATGCCCACAGTGGGCCCTTCTAACCTTAGAATCTGTGAATCTACAAAAAAGGATGGATCAGGATGAAGACTGACCTCCCTTGAAAATTTGAGAGGGTGGCGAATGATTCCTTCCTTCTATTCGCAAAAAGAAAAGGAGTACTTGTGGCACCTTAGAGACTAACCAACTTATTTGAGCATAAGCTTTCGCAAAACCTTATGCTCAGATAAATTGGTTAGTCTCTAAGGTGCCACAAGTACTCCTTTTCTTTTTGCGAATACAGACTAACACGGCTGCTACTCTGAAACCTTCCTTCCTGTTGTGCTCTTTGTGTTACTTTTCTCTTTGCTTTGCCATTGAATGAGTCTCTGTATTTGTCAAGCAAAGGATGTGGGCTTTGTCATGTCTTTCTGCCTCAGTTGTTGGTCAGTCTTGCTTAAGTTGAGGAAAGGGGTTGTGATTGTGGATCCAGGTGATTCTTGTGGCATTTGAACTTGACTGCTGTATTTGAACAGTTGTCTAAAGTCAGAATGCAAAAGCTTTGTTTTAAAAATAATGATCCATGATCCCAACTCAGTAACCAAACACATGCTTAAAAGTATAAATATGGGTTGTGCTCCTCCTCTTTATAATGTAAAAAGAAGGCCCAGAACAGGGATGGGCAAACTTTTTGGCCTAAGGGCCACATTGGGTTTTGGAAATTGTATGGAGGGAAGGTTAGGGGAGGCTGTGCCAAGCTGTTCCCCCCCCCCCCCCGGGACTCCTGCCCCATCCACTGCTCCTTGTCCCCTAACCGCCCCCAGAACCCCTGCCCCACACAGCCCCATCCAACCCCCCCTCCTTCCTAACTATCCCCCGGGACCCCCATCCCCATTCACACACACCCCCATCCTCCACCCTCTGACCACCCTGACCCCATCCACACCCATGCTCCCTGACCACGACCCTGAACTCCCCTGCCCTCTATCTACCCCCCCGCTCCCTGCCCCCTTACCACGCAGCACAGAGCACCGGTGGCTGGTGGCGCTAAAGTCGCGCCGCCCAGAGCGTTGCACCGGTGTAGTGTAATAAATTGTTCTTGGTAACTGCTACCAGTAGCACGTTCCTTCGCGGAGCAGTTTAAAACACTACACTGGCGGCATGCCATGCCGTGGCTGCGGGGGAGGGGCCGGGGGCTAGTCTCCCAGGCCAGGAGCTCAGGGGCCGAGCAGGAGGGTCCTGCAGGCCATAGTTTGTCCACCTCTGGCCTAAAAGGAAGTTTCAAAAATCAGGGTTCCATTTTCTGCTTGTTCCTGCTATTTCTAAGTTAAAGTCTTGTCTTTCCCATTTTACTGGACAATTCTTCTGGAGGATTTGCATATGAAGCAAGTGCTTTCTCCTCCCTCCACTGAAGAGTGCGGGGAAATGTTGAATCTTTCACAGAGATTTTTTTTTCTCCCAACTGTGTGTCAAGTGTTAGAGTTAAATCTGTTTTCAACAAAACCATTAAGTTTTACTCAGCCACTTGGTTGGTATCTGTGATGATATAATCCTCCTAGTGCTCTAACTAGCCATAAAAGTCTCTCTCAGCGAAACAAAGGGCAGAGAAGATTTGGAGGTGTGATGTTAAGATCAAGCAGAATTATTTTAAAAAAAAAATTCTGGTCTCCTTTATATATCATAAATAAAGCTAAGATTTTTGTCACGGTTATTTTTAGTAAGTCGTGGACAGGTCACAGGCAACAAACAAAAATTCACGGAGCCGGTGATCTGTCCGTGACTTTTACTAAAAATAACCGTACAAGCCGTGTGTCAGAGATGCACAGCCCTGGCTGCAGCCACTGCCACGGGGCAGGAGCGCACTGTCCTGGCTGTGGCCCCCATTGCAGGCTACGTGGGGAGTACAGCCACGGCTCCGGCTCCGGCCCTGGCTTCAGCTGCAGGCAGCTGAAGCTGAAGAAATCACCGAGGTCCGGTAAAGTCACAGAATCTGTGACCTCCATGACTAAATTGTAGCCTTAATCATAAAGAACCAACAAATTGCACAGAGATTGTCCGTCTATTTATTGGTGATCTGTGTGCTTCGCTGTTTTACCGATATTTTTCATTTATTTTTTAGTGTCTTCGTTTTTAAGGTCTTCTGGGTAAAATTTTCAAAAGCATTTCAGTGACTTGGGAGCCTCAGTCTTATTGCCTTTGATAGCCCAAAGTCACCGAAGTGCTGTTCAACATGGTACCCGGTGTCCGTATAGAAACACACTACAGTGCCCTATATATCTCTGTCTCCGCTATCACAACCGTAAAGTGTCCCCCGGCACTGCTGTTTGTCACTGTAGTCTCCGGAAGACCCAGATCTCTGTTACACTAGACACTGTGCAAACTCTGAAAGTGACAGCCCCTGACCTGGAAGAGCTTATTATCATCTTGGTATCTGAGTTGCAGAGGATATTGCAAGCAGCCCACTCTCATGGTGATAAATTCAATCCAAGCTGGAGGGAATGCCCAGGCCCACAGAACCAGGGTGCAATGATGGCAAAGTAGCTAGACGCCACATGGGGGGTCTGAACGCTGTGGTGCTGCTTAACACAGATTCTTCCACAGCCTGCAGAGCAGAGCCGTTGACTAATGATGAATCCAAACTCTGCTGAGTTCTTCATCTTAAGAACATAAGAATGGCCATACTGGATCAGCAATGGTCTATCTCACCCAGTATCCTGTCTTCAGACAGTACCCAGTACCAGATTCTTCAGAGGGACTGAACAGAACAGGGCAATTTATTGAGTGATTCATCCCCTGTCATCCAGTTCCAGCTTCTGGCTGTCAGAGGTTTAGGGACACCCAGAGCATGGGGTTACGTCCCTGGACATCTTTGCTAATAGCCATTCATGGACTTATCCACCATGAACGCGTCTAATTCTCTTTTTGAACCCAGTTCCTAGTTTGGGAGTTTGGGGTTGGCTGACAGCAAAAAAGTTTAGTAATGCCTTTGAAACACATTGAGACGGCATCCTCCTTGCTGAAACAGGCACTCTGCTCCTCCCCCCTTTCAGAAATCATTGCAAATTGTACCATGTGAGGCTTATTTTATACCTGGAGTGTTGATCATTTGTCAATTGTAGAGTTCAAGGCGTAGCTGCCTGCGATAACACTAACCTGCGTGTGTGTCGTTTTCTTTGCAGAAGAGATTGAAGTGGATGTTGAAAGCACAGAGTTCTCCCATGGAGAAGTGGACGATATCAGCACAACCAGCATCAGTGACATTGATGATCACAGCAGCTTGCAGAGTATTGGGAGTGACGAGGGTTATTCCAGCGCCAGCGTCAAACTCTCGTTCGCTTCCTAGAACAAAGTGAGACAACAATGCAAGGCGGATTATTCCACTGGAGTAATCTGAGTTCAGACTGGGTTCTAGATGCAGTATCCTCTTTTAGAAATGACACGTCAACAATGACAGACCTATATATATGTACCCCCTTGGGCAATAGGAGGCCTCCGTAGGAACCCATGTATGTCCATTGGGTCATGTTGCAAAATCTTGGTTTCCCCTAGTGTAGTGAGACTGAACCCTGGTCCTTCTGAAGTCAGTGACGAAACTCCAGTTGGCTTCAGTGAGACCTGGATTTGGCCCTTGCATGATAAATTACTTTGCTTTGACTTTGTTTATTTGAAAGAGGATACTGGAGATTCAGCCCTCTCTCTCTCTCGCTCTCTCTCTCAATTTGTCATGCAATCTGAGAAACGTCCAGTTTTTCTCATACTGCATTCAGATAGAACAACTTGGTTTAGACCCTTCTGGAACTTTCCTGGTCTGGAAATGACTCTGTCCTAATATTTGATCACCATCAGGCATTATAGTAACCTAGCAGGAAGTCACAGCAGCTTGGCCATGAAGACGTGTCCCACAACCTATGAATAATAACAGGTGTTCAGTTCATGCCCAGAGAGAGAGGCAACAGTGAAGATTGTTCAGGAGAAATCATCATTCAGCTCAACGTTCTGTTGGACATCATTTAAAGCAAGTACCTCTACCACATTGCTAGCACTAGGGTACTAAACCGTAATCTACCAGCACGTGGCGGGCTGCGTTGTGGAATGAGGCTGTGAGTCCACACACACACACGCACGCACACACAGAGTTGAGGACAGAAAGAAACCAGCGTGTGGAAAGTCATGCCCAGATACTGAGCCACTATAACCTTTTTATTTAAAGATCTTTTGATAAACGTTTGTAAATGTGTTGGGAGTAAAAACACTCCAAATGTGACACGTCTTTTTAGAGCTTGTCCATATGAAATCTTCAATGTCTTTTATAATGGATTAATGCTACTGAAAAGGTAACTGTTTTGATGCAGCACTTGACCTGATGAAACACAAAAATGCTCTTTGCCGTGCACAACACAAACAAGGTCTGTGCTAGCTTGGAAAGGTCAGGGGTGCTGGGTTTTTTTGGTTTCCTTTTTTGAGAGTCATTCCCTTTGCAAACTTTGAAGGCACCTGATCCCCTATAGTAGTCACAGTTCAATAGTTAAGCTCAGCACTTGTCTCATCTTAATGTAACATTTGGCCTGCGCACATCCCCGTGCGTATCCGCTATCTCACCTATGCAGGTGCTGTTGCTATTGAGAGCTATTGTATTGAATATTTTATAATTTTCTTGGAGGTGAGATTTCTAATGTGCACTTTGAGGGCTTTGCTTTCTTGTGTTTTTTTTTTTTTTAAATGGTGAGAATTATTTTTTTGTTTTCCAAGTTAAAAACCTTCTTACAGAGACCTCACCAATGGCATTGTTTGAAATTTTGTGTACCTTGAAGTAATTTAACTACCCCTCATTACTAAGGAAAAAAATAAAAGGAAAAAATGCTTTATAAAATTTGTAACTTATTGCTGATTTGAATGGGTTGTTAATTTCAGTCCTGTTGATTTTATTGTTTTTAGGTAGGATTGGGCCAAAAACAAAAAAAATGAAGACAACCTTATTTAGCAGTGCAGTGGAATTGTGTTTATATGTTAGAATATGGTCCCATATTAAAGTAGCACTTTAACACCATTAAACGTTTATGGATCTGAAATGAATTGTGTTCCTCCGTCTTGGTTGCTCATATGACTTTAGCATACCCATCTTCTTTCTTGTGCCTGCAGGAAAAAAAGTATATTCCCCTTTAATCCCATGATAAGATCCTGAATAAGTCTAATGTAGATTGTGTCTCATTTCTGTAAATTGCATGTGTTTGAACATTCCTATGTTTCCTATGTTACCAAATCCCCCCTGTGATATGACATCATACATATGAGACACAAAATCCCTGTTCATGGAGTGGAGAAATAATCTTTCCATGCTTTGATGCATTATATCCGGGTTTTTAATTCTTTCCTTTCTTTAAGCCTGAGTCAGGTTGCTACTCTTACTGATCTCCTTACACATGTGCATAGGTAATACTCTGATTTAGCGTGTGTGATCATGTCTCCCTCTAGTGGCTATCCTCAGCAGATACACAAACCGGCCAGTTAATGGAGTTTTTCCATTAGCTGAATTGTTTGGGGCTTCTTTGTTTTCTTTTCAGGCTGCATATCATGGAATTGATCCTTGCTAACAATTCTAGAACCTGTATGTAGGCAGCTGTGGATTGTAACATGTGTTTATCAGCTTAAGTCAATGGGGCTACTCACATTAGTAAGAAGAAATCAAGTGAGTAAAGACTGAAGGATCATACGTGAACTGATAATCATTGACTGAGCCCCCACAACTACCAGTTTTTGCCCATGCTAGAATTATCAACAGCTGGAATTTATATCTGACACTGTTCAAATGAGCTCTGATAGTCACCATTTTGTAGCATCTTGTGCTGTTCAGCTTCTCTGGAGATGAATCCCACCAGTCACGATCACTAGCGAACTCCAGCCATCCTGGGCATCCCCACCTTCTGGTTGTTCCTCTTTGGCTGTGTATTTTTTTTGGATCAAAAAGTACACGACGTGGGCAATGGTAAAAAGGTCGCTTGGCAAAAAAATCATATTTGAGAAATATAAAAGTTAGAGAACTTTAAAAAAATGAAAATGGATAAAGGAAGAAAATCAGTGTTGGGCAATCATGGCAGAGCAGGGCGATCCCAGAGTGTGTTTTTTGGAACCAATTTTTCTGTAAGGCTTTCCAGTAAAGCCACCCATTTGTATGCCTTTGGGATCAATTTGATATTGGCTGTCATCTTTAGGAGTGCAGTCAAGGGTCTGGAAATTTCAATTCCAAATACTGCAGCTGGAAGGGAGGGAAATGTAATCCCCTTGGTAGCTTCCATCTACGCTGTCTTAAGTGACCCACCCAATGGATCGGCAAGTATCAGCGTCCTAGTATAGAGAGCTTTTAGAGAACAAACACAATTTTCCTACAAACCTTTATAGTAGTAGTTAATGACAAAAGTTGGCTGTTTGATTGGGTCCCTTCTATGGATTTCATTGTATCAGTTCCTTTCACACCTCTGGACATTAGTGGAAGATTTGCTATGCGAGAGAAATGTTTCCACAGCTGCTTTGTGGTGTTTGTTCAATCCCTTTTTCATTGCTTTAATACTGTATTGTTAACACTAGCTTTTCTTTATAGATTATTCTAAAAACTAAACTAACATTAGTTATTTTGTTTTGTTGTTAATCTAGCCTTTTGCATCGGAATGTCCAAGACAGCAAATTGGCCCAGAGAAGCCACCATAAATGATTGAGCAGATCATCATAGCTAATTGGCCTATACTATGTAAATCAGATTAGATGATGGTCCCTTCTGGTTATAAAACAAAAAATCATCTACTTCTTCCCATTCTTCAGAACTGAGAAATGCCCCCCAAAGCTTCTGATTTTCGTACATTCTCATGTACTATTCTGCTATTACTGAGATAGCAGTAATTACTTCAGCTGGCTTATGTAATGCAGTTCTTCCTCGAAGTCTCCCATTTGTTGTCTTAAGACATTGTTCATCCAAAGCTGAAACCTTTGAGCCTTTAATATACCCATCTGTGGTGGCACACTTGGATGGAACTCCATGACTGGTTACTGTCCCCGGAGAATTCACTTTGTCAGCATAAGTCTGGGATCAAGGCCTTTATTTGAGTGACATCCTCATTTTTTCCCCCTCTGTCTAGTTTTCTGTACAGATCCAACCCTCAGAAGAGCAGGATTGTTCTTTGTACAAGCAGCTCTTTTTCCCGAAAGAAAAAAAAAAAAAGAGAGAGAGATTGGAGGACATTTCAAATATTGTCTGTACAGTTAGAAGCATAGAGGAAGGTGCAGGAATTTGAAGGGACCATACAGTTTCCATAGATTTGTTAACCAATATGGTTAAGCCCAAGTTGAGAAGCTGCAGAAAATCCATTCCGGAATGAATTTCTGCAACATAAACCCCCTTAAGGCATTGTCTGAACTCTGTCCCAAAGGTACTTTCCACCCCAGAACACCACGTTTCGTTATACCCACTCTCCTTGAGAGTTGGGTAATTAAAGCCCTGAGCCTGGAAAACTCCACAGTTTCAGTGCCCAAGACTGTAACTCTGGTACATGCAGCTCCTTCAAAAGACTTTGTGAATGATGATCCCCAAATGGCAAATTATCAAGGCATTTTGGTCAAGTATAATCTTAGTTTCTAGCAAGAGGTCCTTTCCTCTTTGGAGCATCAGGCGAGGGTGACCTTTGATGTTACTGAGGTATTTGAATTACAGTAAAATCAGCAGGAAAGTCTCATCAGATGAGCTCTTGCCCAACAAAAAGGTTGAGAGTGAAGCTACATTTACTTCCTTCAGACTTACTTCAAAACCTTCTGTATTTTCCGTGCCTTAGAGTTCAAGGATGTGTGTCTCTAGGTGAGGATGCATCTCTGATACGTATAGTTCAGTGTTGCCTTTTGAGCTGGTGGAGTATCCATTTGGGATCAGGAATTCTTACGTTGTAGGTTAGTAGCATAGATTGGGAGTTGTGCAATTTGTTCATTCCTGAGAGGTTTGGCACCAAACGGTTTGGTATGTCTGAAGGGGAATCCATACAGTCCTCCCTGCTGCCAAAATGGAGTCAAGTAAAGGTGCAGCTTTGAACAGAAGATATCAGTTATCCTACAGGCTCCCCTTCCTATGATGCCAATCACATAGTCCCTTATTGTCCCTATAAACAACTGCATCATTATCTCATTTCTTCTAAAGCCTTATCTTATTCCCTTAGAAGCAGAGAGTGAAACTCTCATTAACTTTAGTGGGAACAGAATTGAGTCCTTTTTCCAAAGCACTTTATTCCCACTTTAATCCATTTAGCCCCAATATCTGCTTTCTGCTTCCCACCACATGGCAGACACATTTCCTCATGTTTCCTTTTCCTCTGTCTAAACTTACCTATTCTCATCACATAGCACTTTGCGTCATAAACGATCTCTTTGGTCCTCATAAAATTGACGCGCCGTTCTCCCTGATGTTTTTCCAGGCTTGTTTCCTATGTAAGGTTATTTTTTGTTGTGGCAGTTACTTGGGCTTGTAGATTCCGTGAGCCACACAATCTCTAGTGCAAGCTCTAAATCCATCCTCTACTAAATTTTACAGAAATAAGGTGGCTTTCCTTTAATCATCCCACCTGTATTACCCTCCACATATGCTGCTTCCACCAGAAGCTCATCCTGGTGAGTCTTCTCTGCATAAATTAGGTCTCTAAAAGGTCATTGTGCTACAGAAAAACCTATTCAAAAGGCCATTCAGTATTTTCCTCCTTTTGACACCAGTGTATTACAGCATGTCATTTTGTGTCCAAGAATGAGTTGCGGGGGATGACTGGCTTGCAGCATTTGGTATGGTTACTCTTTGGAGGACTGTCACTCGAAGGTCATTTTAAAGCCCATTCCATTCAAGGTATATTATTGACAGAAGGTAGTCTCAAAGTGATAAATCTTGTGAGACCTGTAGATCGGTAAAAATGGGGTTAACTTACATTTTTTTTTTTAACCAAATTTTTTCCTAGACACTCGTATGCAGAAGAATTTAGTTCTGGCCTTCTTGTTTGGCAAGGTCTGCTTCTGCGCTGCAAACTCCAGAACTTTGTTGTCTTGTCTTTTCTTAGGTTGCTTGCTGCACTCTATGCATAGACCTCATTTATGCTGCTCATTCTTTGAACTACCTTAGGACCTGGGCTGCTCCTACTGAAATGAATGGGAGTTTTCAAAATTAAATTAGTGGGAGCAGGATAGGCTTGTATCAGTTGCTGTCAGTTGAGAATATTTTTTCAGGATCATAACTTTTGTTATGTTTGAGTTCCAGTATTTCCCTGGCACCAGGCCAGAGTGAGGGAAACCCCCTCTCCTTGAAACCTGGGAGTAGCTGCAGTCACCAGGGGTGATCTCCTGACCCCATAGAAGTCAATGGCAAGGGGACCAGGATTTCACCCCAAGAGTAGAGATGTACATGAGAAGCTCACCATTAAAAGAAAAGGTAGGTTGCTTCCTTGAAGCTAATACAATAACTTTGATCCAGATTTCTGAGTGCACCTCCTCTTGAAATATGGGCTTTGCCTTATCTGACTAGTGGGACAGAGAAATTGAGGTTCTGATGTAGCATGGAAGGGTGTCTACACAGCAAAGAAAAACCCACAGTGCCAAGTCTCAGAGCCCAATTCACTTTTCTTGGGCTGTGGAGCTAAAAATAGCAGCGTGAATGTTCTGGCTTAGGCTGGAGCCTGGGCTCCGAGCTCCTCCCCACTCACTGGGTTTCAGAGCCCAGGCTCCAGCCTGAGCGGGAATGTCTACACTGCTGGTTTTAGCCCTGCAGCGTGAGCCCACGTTAGTTGACTTGGGCTCTGAGACAGTGCTGTGGGGTTGGGGTTTTTTTGCTTTTTTTTTTTGCAGTGTAGGGACCGTAGACATAGAGCATATTATGTTTGCTCCCGCAGGTGGAGAGTTCTAGAAATGTTAACCTGGGGATGCACAGTGTGCATCTTGTGTGCTGGAAGGCCGATAACTAGGGCCCTACCAAATTTACAGCCATGAAAAACGCGTCCTGGTCCGTGAAATCTGGTCTTTTATGCACCTTTACCCTATATTGTACAGATTTCACAGGGGAGACCAGCAGTTCTCAAATCGGGAGTCCTGACCCAAAAGGGAGTTGTGGGGGTCGGGTCGCAGTATTGCCACCCTTACTTCTGCGCTGCCTTGAGAGCTGGGTGGCTGGAGAGCGGCGGCTGCTGGCTGGGCACCCAGCTCTGAAGGCAGAACTGCGGCCAGCGGCAGCGCAGAAGTAAGAGCGGCACCAGACCAGGCCACCCTTACTTCTGGGCTGCTGCTGGCGACGGCTCTGCCTTCAGAGCTGGGCTCCCGGCCAGCAGCCGCCGCTCTCCAGCTGCCCGGCGGCGCTGCCAGCAGCAGCCCAGAAGTAAGGATAGCAGTGCTGCAACATCCCCCCACTCACCCCCCGATAACCTTGCAGCCCCCCCCCCAGCTCCTTTTTGGGTCAGGACTCCTACAATTACAACGCCGTGAAATTTCAGATTTAAATAGCTGAAATCATGACATTTACAATTTTAATGACTGTGAAATTGACCAAAATGGACTGTAATTTGATAAAGCCCTACTGATAAATCTCCCAGTGCTCCTCTTTTTTTTTATGGCAGAGTAGAGAGAGCCCAACACACACGCACACCATCAAAAAAAACTCTGCGACACTCAAACAATTCTGTTGAGCAACTTCTGCTAAACTCTGACAAATAGGTTGCTATGGAAAAGCTCCAGCGATCCCGGTGATCTTTGTTCTTGTACATTGCCATGTCTTGCATGCTCTGTGAAATGTAGCTGGTAGGATGAATTTCATGTTTATGAGCCTGTATGTTGTCCTTCGCTGACCACATCTTTCTCAGCTGGCTCCTAGAATTCTACATCCTTCTTATGGGTGGATGGAGCCAGGTGACTGCTGATTCCCTACTGCTGTAGGAAATAGGACTGATGGGATGCGAGAGGGGCCAGCAAACATTGAGCGTTCTGGTTTTGAAAACATTGTTCAATTGAATGATCATTTTACAAGAACCGGATCTTCCTGTTTTAGGGGAGGAAGTTCCTGCATCAGAAATGAATCCTTTCCACCTAGCCTACCCTTTAGTGCTTCCAGTTAGGAGTCTCTCTTTATACTTCTCTTTTGCTGTCATTTAAGAGCACACCTCTTGACTTTCTTGGGATCACATGATGATGGTGGAAAAATTCTGTAATCTGCAAGTTTGTTCCACTGCACATGAACACCATATTTGCTAAAAGGAGGCTGCATGATCTAGTGGTTTGAGCACGTCACTGACTCTTTTGGTCTTGGGTGAATCACTTAATCTCTCTGTGCCTCAGTTTCCTGATCTGTAAATATAGATAATATCACCCTGCATCACAGCCATGTGGTGAGGAGTAAGATAATGTTTGTACGGTGCTTCGAACATATAAAGTACTACACAGGGAGGGGGCAGCGCTAAATGTTACTTTGTTAGTCTGTTCAGCTAGTCAAGTGGTTGGTGTCAACATATTTCTAGGTGATTTAGAATCTATACTAAGAAATATCTGGTAGCTATTACGAGTTTGTGAAGTGTACTCAGAAATGCTGGAACAATACCGTGTAAGTGGATCAAAAATTAAGCAAGCACAGTAGAAGAGAGTAAAAACCTATAAGCCCCATTAATTCAAACTCAATGGGCAGTAGTGGTGTGGAGTTTAAAGCATAAGGTTATATGGAACTTCCCTTCTTCAAGCCCTAGTTTATTGACCTAGAGGACACTTTCACATTTCCCAATACATCTGAACAAGCAAAGGACCCAAGAGGGCAACATAGCTATCTTCAGATCTTGTATTCTTCTCTGTTCTGCCTTTGACTCCAATTGCTGTGAAAACAAATGTTACTGAGACAGAAGATCCATTTTTCTAAATCCGCAAGAAAATAGGCCAAATTCATCCCTTCTATAACACACCCTGGAGATTAACATTACAGCAGGGATGAATTTGGCCCAGTCAGATAATTGTGACCTCCAAGAACATTTGCAAACTATCCCATTCAGCGGTAAAGGAGATGAAAGCCAAAGAATGGACAATAGAAGCTGATCTTCATGGTTGTTTTAACGTCACAATCGTTTCAACTTCCACACAGACTTCAAAGTAATAGATCACATAGAGTACTTGCTTTGGGATACTAATATTCTAGCAAGCAACTCATAGCATTCACTGTAGTTGTGTTTAGAAAAGTTTCCATTTAACCCTCTCCTCAAAACAGTAAGTTTCTGAAGTCCTCCCCCACCCCCAATTTTTTGGCTGTGTGGTCGGTTGGCTGTTTTGGGAGTATTTGTTTTTTGGAAGTTTGAGGAAAAAATCCTTTCAGCTCCTCTGGAGTGATGTGAGGGTGCAAAAATATACACTTATTGCCTTGTAAAAAGAAACATTTGAACCACACTTCAACAGGGTTGCTGCAAAAGCACCTCGAGTTTGAACTGAGCATGGGCATAGTCTCCCTGAGGAGTAGCACCTTTGCTGAGTCTGGGAAGAGGAAGCAATTTTTAGACCAAAGTGTTTGAAAAATTATTTCCAAGCATGTTCCATCAACAACTGTTTTCGTAGAGCTTTGCACCTCCTACGATAAACATTGTCTCTGCCTAACTTGACCAAGTGATTGTCATAAGGTAGGTTAAACATTGAGCTTCAGCTACGTGCTAGTGTCCCCTTATACAATGACACACCAGCCATAAGATTTTGCTTTTTAAACAACATCTCCAGGGGGTTAATTTTGTATTGATGTTTTTACACTACAAATACATTGCTTAAGCAGATTGCTTGTTAACAGCATGATGATAGAAGCATATAATTTAGCATATAACACAAACACTTTCTTTGGAAATGTTGAGTTTAAACTAACCCGTTTAGAGATCAAATAAAAGATTTTGATCAGCAGGTATAAGAACATAAAAATGGCCGTAGCGGGTCAGACCAATGGTCTATCTAGCGCAATATCCTGTCTTCCGACAGTGGCCAATGCCAGATGCTTCAGAGGGAGTGAACAGAACAGGGTAATTTATCGAGTGATCCCCTCCTATCGTCCAAAGCAAGTATAAGAACATAAGAATGGCCGTAGTGGGTCAGACCAATGGTCTCTCTAGTGCAATGTCCTGTCTTCCGCCAGTGGCCAATGCCAGATGCTTCAGAGAGAGTGAACAGAACAGGGTAATTTATCAAGTGATCCATCCCCTGTCGTCCAGTCCCAGCTTCTAGCAGTCAAAGGTATGAAAGAGCAATATGAGCACCAAGTTATCTATATTCTAGCATGACTTGTTTGAAGGGAGAGAAACCCTACTGTTCTATACTTACTATTTCAGTGATCAAGACACACGTGAGTTAGATGGTTAGAAATATCTTGTGAAACTAAGTGCTGAATAAAACTGGTTGAGAAATGTCAATGAACAATAAACATTTGCCATCTTTTTCCTTTTTCCAGCCAGCTCTAGTGCAGAAGTTAATTATAAGATGAACAAGGTCCTTCCTTGTATTTACAGACCTCTAAGTCAAGTGACAATCAAACTTCAGCAGTTAGAAAACAAAGGAATGGATATGTATCCGGACCATGAAATTCACAATAGTCAATATGATTCCCCTAGGCCCTCAGTGCTTTGTTCTCAGTAGTTGAAGCATCTGACAAAAATGCTTATCTGTTTGTTTTATTTTTAAAAACTCAGCTGATGTGAGGATAGTATTGTCCTCCACAGAATTTAAATTTGCTGTTCTTTCTGAAAACCAGCGATGCATTTAGAGCTAATGGGAGTTTTTCCATTAACTTGGGAGAGAAATAAAAGTGGGCTCTTACTAATACAACATAAATATTTCATTTTTCTCCCTATGTACAGAGCCATCTCTCTGATTTGTGAGTCAAGTTTGTGCTGTTATAATTTTCCCAATAGGTTACAATCTGCATGTTAGAATCTGTTTTAGACTGTACTAGATTATGGGTTTCCTGTAGCAGTTTGTGCTTTAAGACGGGAAACATACAGTCCCTCATGTGTCAGCATAATGATATCTTACTATTCTGGAGATGCAGTTTGGAAATTAAATGTGTATCCTTTGACGACAAAAATATTTTTCTAAGGTGTATCTAACTTAATGTGACTTTATTTGTGATTGTTGCAGTGTACATGAGGTTTTTTTCTAAGCTCCCGTGAACATTTTATTTTTTGTGCTGTAACTACACAGGTGCTATAGCCACTTGCTACTCTGAGAAAAAGAACACCACACCATTGAGCGGTGCTGACTCACAAAAGCCAGTCTTTGAAACAATACACAAATGCTGACCCCGTCTCTGTTTATAACATGGGGATGGTGCTGCAAAGATGTTGCATTTTTCATGATTTAAAAATAATTTTGTTTGTGGATATCTGTATTAACTTGTTTAAAACATACAAATAAATTTTATGAAATTTTATGGAGACCACGTAGGTTTTATTACCACTCTGCATATGTCAACCCAAGTTTAAAGTCAAGTCAGCTGACATTTCAGAAATACATTAAAAATTAATGGGTAAGACAGGACTTGCCAAAGTGGTGACTGCTCTGTTATTTACTAGCAGTGCTGTCCTGGTCAGCTCTAGGTCTATTCTGCTTATTTCCATTTCCCCCAGTTTCAGCTTGCTACCATTAATGCCACATCCATCATGCTAGTCCAGAAGTGATTTAGAGCATTCTCCTTGCAGAAGGATCCCATGTAGTTTTTAAAAAAAGGACACTTTTCTGTACTGATACTGACAGCTTGATAACACAACCAAGTGCATTAAGAGCACATTGAAGGGAAAAGGTACATTACCTAAATGCAGAACAAGTAATCAAGTAAATACCACTTTCACATAACTCATGTGGACTTCCACTATGTCAATTAGTTTTACTTTTTTTTTCTTTTTAAATAAAAAAAGGTCCCATGAGACAAGCTAGCTTTAATTGGGGCAGGGGTGTTTCCTACAGTAATGGTGGATCAGCCTGCACGCTTTCGTTTTTGGCAGCCCTCTGCCCTTGACATTCTCTTCAGAGAAAATGGCTAGTGACAAAATGCTTTTATGATGAGACTTTGCCTATACCAAAAGGGAGTGAGTTTTGCCAAAAGAGATTTGCCATTTAAATGTCTGATGCATGATTTTTTAAAAAGGCATTTTCATTCACATCAACCACAGCGCTGTTGAGGAGGGTGGCCTATGCACAGACTATCCTTAAGCTCAGGTCCTGCATGTTTTATAGCAGGAGTTCCAGTCTCTGTTCTTCCTTACACAAAGAAGAGCTGCTGCTTTTGTCAGGAACCATTTCACCCTGGACAAGTGCTGTTTTCTATGGAATGACAGACAGATGCCTCATTACTCAGCCATCTCTCAGTCCAGCAGAACCAATGCCCCCTCTAATGACTGACGGGTGAAGGGGTCTTTGGGTAAAGTGCAGGCTGTTCTGGATCTCTGACATACATGCTGCTTTTTAAAACGGCTGTTTTATGGGGGGGAGTGGGGCTTTCCTCCTTGCACCAGATTACACTTCATTTTAGATTAAAGTCCTTCTGCAAGCAGCAAAATTTATACCCCTGCCACAAGTAGGATACATCTTAAACTAGGCAAAAGTTGCTTAGTTTTGCAATGGAGCATAATGAAATTGAAGCACTTTGTGTGTTTTCCTCTTCACTAATTTGTTTCCTTTTCAGCATTTTGTAGTAGTCCTTAGGCAGGGCCCAAGCATTGTGCATTTTCACTTTTCCAAACATCTCCAAGAGATTTTAACACTTTATTTAATAAAAGTTAAACATACAAAACTGAAATTAACACACTTTGTATTCATAAAAATCACTTTCTCCCATTAATAGGAAGAATCTTTTTCTATGCATGGATTCTACACTATCAGTTGCAGAGTTTAGCTTTAGTTGTGACTCAGGTAACTGATGGACATTTCCACCAATCAGTGCATTATCAATTGCTGACATGACCTGATCTAATTAACAAATTACAAAATGATCTACATTAACATAATATACAAGGGAAACATGGTCAAGATTAATGAACAAGAAATACACTTGAATTATTTAATGGAGGAAATAGCCAAAGTACTCCTGTTCATTAACTCAGCCCTAGATTTTACAAAAATAATATCTACAATGTATACAGGGCTATACATTAACTTTTTTTTTTTTTTAAAAAAAACACTTTACGGATTCAGAGGTGGTACCAGTACCGTAAGTGGGAGACACGTAACAGAGGGAAGCAATCATGTACAAAAGGCAAGAACTTTTACATGTGGTTTCCTGAATAAAATTAAAAGGGCTCACTGACAGCGTAGGGCTGAAATTACAATGAAGACTAGGGCCACAGCCAGGATTATAGCAAGGCAGAAACTTCAGACTAGCCTTTACTCATTTCCAACTAATTAAATAGGATCCAGGCATTCTTATCTAATGTGCTTCAGTTCTGTTCAAATGGATGGGAAAAAAAAAAACCCACACAGGCTGCTCAACAAGTTGGAATTTACTGTACAGTTGTCAAGTCCCATAACCAGCCCATGGAACCCAGCAGTGCAAGGTGTAGAAGGGTTGAGAACATGCTTTTCAGATCATATGATTTAAATTTTCCCAACACTTAAATCTTCACTTTTAAAGTGCAGTTTTACTCTGAAATTTGACTCTCTAAAAATGTCATCTTATGGTTCCCTGGTTGTGTCTCAGCGACTTCCAGTTTAAATGTGCTCAGTATACATGTAAGGAGATTCCTCCCTGTAATTTCCAGCCCTGCAAATTCAGTCTGGAATCTCAAAGTGAAGTTGCATTCTTTCTAGCACATGAATCATCACACTACTCATCTATTCTGTGGGCCACATTCTGCCCTCAGTTACACGCTGACTGTCTTCAGTGAGATTGTAAGGGAGTAACTTAGAATTTTATTAACAATTCCATTTTATATACAAGCTAGGATGGAATCCAGCTAACTTTCCCAGAGCTGTACTGGCTCTGTAGTGCTAGTGTAGTTTGTCACTAAAGCAAGGAGATAGGACTGTGAATACAGAGGGAATGAGAAGCTTTTAAAGGGGCCATTTTTACACAGTCATTTTTCTGACCGTACCCTTGCTAAAAATATGAATGGAAGATTCTGGAGACCAGCATTTCAGCATAACTGCTAACAGCAACTCATGAAAACATCTGGCTGCAGAATTTTGCTTTAAGATGACTATATAAAAAGTTTAGTAATGATGAAGGGAGTCAACTGAATAGCTGTAGATTTCTTTAAGGCTCACATCAGCTGAAGCCAAGTGATGGTGACAAAATGAACTATTCACTACATGCCAACAAATAATTTACTTTTAGAAAAATATAATGATAAAAAGATAAGTGTAAAGCCCTGCAGAGATGAAGTTTAGCCTTTCCCCTCTCTTACTGAGGCATCAAATGCCTGACATTATATTTAGAGGTATCTTGATATTGTGTCATGGGTTTGTCTGCAATTCCACATGTTCCAACCCCGACTTTGCCAGTCACGCTCTCAGGGGAAGCAAAAATACTCCTCTTTACCTGAGAAGGAAACAAAAACACCATTCCTGATTAGTCAGTTCAAGACAGTTTGCTACCTGTGAAGACATGAGTACTGATTAGTCAGTTCTCTAATTCTACAATCAATCCTCAACACCCTACTTTACAGACAGGCAAACTGACACATTAATGTACTTACCCAAGGGCACAGGAGGAGTAAGTGGCAGAGACAATGTTAGAACAGAATTTCCTGGCACCCAGCCCTGTGCTCTAATCATGCCTCTTTGTGAGCACTGACAGCCAATGTTCATCAATAAAAGCCACCTTCCCTATCATAAGACTGTTTTCTGGTAAGTGCTCAAAAGGACTGACGTTTTAGCAGTCCTACACTGCCCCTGGGAGAGTGGGAGGAAACCGAGTGGGCAGCAATACAGCAACACTTCAGTCTCCCCACCACCTCCTCTGAAATACGGCTACTCTACCAGACATGGGAAATGGCTCCAAGCTGGCCACACACCAGACTTTCAGGATCTCAGCTCCAGTGGACCCCAATCCTCCCAGTCTGTGCTGCCCTCAACAGTGGGCCCAATGCTCCAGCCTGGCTAAGTGCAAGCTTGGTTTCAAGAGGGAAAACACCTCACCATGCTAAACCAAGGCCAATCAGAAGGCTTTATTATGCACTTGTATTGTATTTTTTAAAATTTCTTGTTATAAGTCATAATAGTGACTAGTAACAGCTTCCAATTCCTGTATACTATTGATGTAAGTCACAGACACAAGTACCTCACCTATAGATAAATCCCAGCACACACCTGTGCATAGGTCGTCTTATAGATCTAGGCTGTGGCAAGAATTCTTTTCCCTGAATAACTTTGACAGAATGTGCATCGCTGTATTTCTATACAATGGCTAACATTACCATTGACAAAGCTAATAGTAGTGAGCTCTCTGTACAATGGCATGAATGTATATTAGTAAAAACCAAAATACACACCATTTGAGGAACAGTGCTGCCACCTTTCACTGGTATTTGTTCTATGCTTTTCCTTATCTCCTGCCCAGTTAGAACAGCCATGAAAAGCTAGGTATGCTGGGTGAATAAGAGATCCAATTACACACTTGCCAGCATTAAGGTCTCACAACAGGTTTCCCAATATATGGCATGATGTGGAGCAGTTTGGCTGCTCCTCCAAATGCAAACTTTTAGTTAATTTATACTAAAAAAATTTTTAAAGGCAACCCCAATTCTTGCATAAAAGTGACCAAGTTTCCCAACCTACACAAGCAAAGACCTAAGACTTACTTTTCATATTTAGGCATGATTACTCAGCCTATCTGCAGCATCAAGCTACCATGATTACTCAGCCTATCTACAGCATCTCACTCGGTTTTGCAGCTGGGCTGCCTCAGATTGTGAAGCATAGTCTGGGCATGGTATTTTTCCTGTAACTTGTAGGTCGGACTACCCCTTTTGCTAACTATTCACACACTGGCAGCATATACAAACCTGGCCTTTTTTGTTTTTAGAATAGGCTCTGTTGTTGAACTGTTGCCACTTGACTTTCTGGTCCTCTCGCTCCTGTTCAAGTTCTTTGATTCTCTGGGCTTTTTTCAAAGCTTTCTTCTTTTTATATTCTCGTTGCTGCGCAATCATCTCTTTTCTGTAGGAAGGAAGGGTAGCCCATGATTATGTTTGTGACTACATTTCCTCTCAATAAAGCACTCTGAGGTACACTAAGTACCAAGAAAGAAACTAAATATAACTATTGTAAGCCATCAGGACTCTCAAATGAATGATTACACAACCAAGTCAGGACTATGTGCGCTTATGAAGAATACTGACAAACCTCCCCAAACAAACTGTACTCCATAAATGCAAAAGCAAAGCTATGAAGTTAGTTATGTGTAACACATGGGTACCATGGTGTGATAAGATCATCTTAAGCCTAGTTTCATCTGTTGCCTGTACAGAACAGATTCATTCTCTGATTCTAGAAAGAACATTAAGTCATTTCTTCTGTAAGACAGTCTATCAATTGAGAGGTTTCAGAGTAGCAGCTGTGTTAGTCTGTATTTGCGAAAAGAAAAGGAGTACTTGTGGCACCTTAGAGATGAACAAATTTATTAGAGCATAAGCTTTTGTGAGCTAAATTTGTTAGTCTCTAAGATGCCACAAGTACTCTTTTTCTTTTAACAATTGAGAATATCATTACAGCATTACACACCTGTAACATTTATCATGCAGAATCAGGAGCAATAAAAATGCTTCAAGCAGGCCATTTCAAATAGAGCAACCCTCAGAGCTGGCACAGATGACAAATTCCCAGTTTCACAAATTCTCAAATGGCCCTTTCAAATATAATCAAATAACATTTCTGAATGTACATGGCTCTTTTCCAACACGGGCCAAATCTCACCATGGTGATCTGCCTGATCTAGGACTCCTGCACTGATCAGGTAATCAGCAGCAACTGTGGTGGGGATTAGGCACAGGGAAAGGGAGAAATGGTCTGAAGCATATCATCCCCTCCACTAGCCTCTTGGAATCTGCAAAGAACTTGATAAAACCCAAATTTGTATGGCCTTTTCTGCAGAAGCTTTATTTAATGCTGTGGAACCCCTTTTGACATGGAAAGGGGGGTTGCAAGAACGGTAGACTGAGGAGAGGAGGGCAAAATGGCTCTAACGAAGCCATAATGCCAGGAACCAAAGGAAGGGACATGAGTGCTGGGGAGCTAGGATAGAGGCACAAGTCCTCCATACCAATGTGGATCAGAGGGGATCTGTATGTGACAGGAACCACATGCCATGCTTCTTCCAAAAGGGGAGGGATTAAGCGCGCGCGCACACACCTGCCACTCCCTCCCCTCAAGGATCATATTAGTGTCCCCAGTTCGGTAAGGCAGAGTGAGTACCCATCCTATGAGTTTCTCCTACAACCTACCGTAGGCTGGAGGAAGGACGCAAGAGCTGCTCCAGTACTTGGGTCTCCAAATAGACTGGTTCCCAAGATGTAACCCCTCTACATTTTGGTTTCTTATCAGGAAGCTGTGAATCAGGAACCTCTTGGTGCTAGCTGGCAGAGGGCACAGAGGGTGCCTAGAGTTTTACAGGGATCTCCTGGGTCAGATACATGCACAATAATTCACTATAAGGTGGCATGCAAAGTCTCTACCAAGAGCCAGTAGCCCACTGGCCATCATAAACACTGCGAAACATGTGTACAGATAATATTTGAAGTGTTGTGTGTCTGTGCTGAGAATTATGTTCTTAAAGCAGGTAATCAGAAGGTGACATGTCTTGGACAGGTTCCTTTCAAGCAGGAAGAAACAGACACTTAACTTTCTGTCTGGTCACATGTGTATTAGGCATTGTATGTCTCACAATGGATGCCTGTTTCAATACTGAGCCAAGTTAATCAAGCGACTGCAAAATCTTGGAGAGGAAATTTACAGGAAGGAATAAACAGCAGGTGTGAGTATATCCTGGGGTATATCTGGGGGTGCAGAGGTACAGCCTGGATCCTTCACTGAGAAAGCAAGCTAGCCGCATGTTTATCTTATGAACAAAGGGTCAGACCCAAACCTGCTGTAAAGTGCTGGAAGGACTTTGGGTGAGCACTGATCTATAAGACAGGAAAGTATCTAGTTATGCCTAGGTTCTAGAATTTTTGTTATGATTGTATGGTATATTTAACCATTTGTTTCCAATACCTTACTTGCTACCACCTGGATCTCTCTACTTTGTTAAATAAACTGTGACTTGTTTTTACTATAAACATATCTAAGTACTGACAGGTTTCAGAGTAGCAGCCGTGTTAGTCTGTATCTGCAAAAAGAACAGGAGTACTTGGGGCACCTTAGAAACTAACAAATTTATTAGAGCATAAGCTTTCGTGGGCTACAGCCCACTTCATCGGATGCATAGAATGGAACATATAGTAAGAAGAAATATATATACATGCAGATAAGCTGGAAGTTGCCATAGAAACTGTGAGAGGCTAATTAGTTAAGATGAGCTACAGCTCACAGTTTGTATGGCAACTTCCAACTTATCTGTATGTATATATATATATATATATATTTCTTCTTATTATGTGTTCCATTCTATGCATCGGATGAAGTGGGCTGTAGCCCACGAAAGCTTATGCTCTAATAAATTTGTATATCTAAGTGCTGTGTTTTAAACAGAACGATAATCTGAGGTGTAGTAAATTGGGGTGCACTGCTTCTTTGGCAGTAGCAAACCTGTGAATACTGTCAGCACCCACTGGAACAGGGACAGGACACTCCAGGGAGATGCTTGAAGGCAGGAATATGCCTAGTACTAACCTGAAGCAAGAGGACCTGCTGAGGTTAAGAGGGGAGTGCTTGTGTTGCCCGTGGCCAGTGAAGTCAGGGAGCTGACCTATGGCAGGCACAGACCAGGCTTCCTCACGCTAAGGGCAGTGAGGTGCCTCACAACCCTGGGTACTCCCACAAAGAGTCAAAGAAGCTTCACCTGTTGAAGATATTTTTTCATTCTCCAAACGAAAACTTGTCTATGCAGCACTTACAATTTCAAGCAGGAGCTCTGAAAAGCTTCTGCTAGATTACAGGCATCTACCACTTCTTTAATCAGTAATTTATAATATACTCACTATTTCACCACACACACAAGTCTCTATCTTCTCCTGAAACATAAACTGTAAGCATCATCTCCATCTTGCGTTACTCTTTACCTGATCATGATTTGGAACCTACATTGTTTAGAACTGGCCTCTTTGCTGGCAATGAAAGTATTCTACTTTTCTCTCTCACATTAATATCCTGGATAAATATGACAGCAGAACTGGTCTAAGAGTGAGATGCTAACAGGCTGTTTTACCAGAGCGCGTTTCCTTAAGCAAATTCCATCCATCCATCCACCACACGAACGCAACATGCTTGGCTGGCCTATGTTCTTTGTTAGAGTACACATCTAAAGTTATACAAGTCACTTACTTGGACATGGGTTTGTTGCCACTGTCCTCTTTTGCCTTTCTTCCCTCTTCTACAGGTTTGAGGTTGAGCAGAGGCGTGACTTCAGCATTGCCATATCCAGCAAATGTGATTGCAGCAGTACCATTCTCCTCATCTATCTCTTCAATCTCAGCTTCATAACACCTGTAAAGATATCATGGCTGTAAGCATGTGAGTAATGGTTTAATACTCAGCCCTACAACACCTACCCTGTTATTCAGCTACTAACATTAAGTTAAGTACTTGCTACCAATCTGCTTAAATTAAGTACTTGCTACCAATCTGCTTCGTTTTTTGGGACAAAATACAAATCAAGCCAAGAAGTTAATGTTCTTTAAGAACCTAAGTACATCAATCCTGCACAAGAGCTTAACCTCACTAGCTGATCAAGGAGCCAGTGACAATTTTAAGGCCCAAGAGCTATTTAGACTAGAAACAAATGTCTCGTGCAACTGCAAAGTTAAGAATCTCACTTTTTTCCCTAGTTGGTAGGTCATGCAGTATTAGATTTTAAAACTATGGCATTCTAGATAACACAGATTAGAGCTAGTCAGGAATTTTCTGACTGAATGCTCTTCCACCAGAAAATGCTGAATTGTTGAAACTAAAACTGTTCACAGGAAAGAGCTAGTTTTGAATTTGACAAATCTTCTGATTCAAATTTAAAAAAGAAAAAGTTTCAAAATTGTTTAAACATCCTGTTTTGTCATTTTCTAGTTCAAAACAACTTTTTCTTTCGAACCTGTAGTTAATTTATACTAAAAATTTTTTAAAAGGCCATACTAATTCTTTTTGGATCACCTGTTTACAAAGGTTTTGAGACTGACTTTTTGTTTCAATTTGGGATGGGGAAAAAACTTGAAGCCTCTAAATCTCCCTCCCAGCTCTGCTACAGAGGCATGAGACTACACTTACAGATATAATTCCAATTAACACCTGCCTACGTCGTTTTGATATAGTCACCATCTTGACAAACACTTGAATTGAGTTAAATACCAATGCTTTATACTGTATGAAAACTGAGGGAAGCCCCAGCTTTTGTGTGGTAGGAAGCATTAATCTCTAGCTAGCACTTCTTGAGACACTGGCTGCTTAAATCATGTTGTAGCTTCAGTGGAAAGAAACAAGATAGTAATCCAAGTGAGTAAGGTCCAATACCACTTGGCGTGCCAGAACTAGAAACATCTAAGTGGACCAGTACAAATACTTTCAGATCCAACAAACTTTTCATTGTGATCACTGGTTTAGGACCAGAGCTTAGGACCCAGTAGTGACCTAAGAATTTAAAAAATGTAACGTTTATGATCTCAGGTGAGAAAATATTTCAGCCATCAATGCCTAGAAACAGAAGAAGTGTTTTCATTTTTGAAAAGTTTATTTTCTATATGAAAATATCAATAATTGTGCATCAGTGCATATATTTGGTTTTCACTACATTAGCAGCTCCATTGTACAAGGATTCAACTCTTTTCTAAGAGAAGGAAACAGGATGTTTACTCAATCTGAACAGTTTGATTAGAAAAAATTCAAAAATGCTTCTATGTTACAAAAGAAAGGATAAACTATCATTTTGAAAATAAATATCTTTGTATTTCAAAGACTACAAGATCAGACTAAATTGAAGCAACCCCAGAAACTCTCAATAGCATTAGCTGAGGGAGTCAAAACCAACTATTTTGGTACAGCATCTCCAGAGCATGGTACAGCCAAGTATCAAGCCCCTAAAGACAGAGTAATCTTGATAGAATAGAACTACAGTTCCTTTACAGCAGGGGTTGGCAACCTATGGCACGCATGTCAAAGACGGCAGGCGAGCCGATTTTTAATGGCATGCTGCTGCCTGCTGAGTCCCAGCCACCGGCCCCACTCAGCCCGCTGCCGAACCCACGCTGGGACCCCAGCAGGCAGCAGCGTGCCATTAAAAATCCTACCCGTCCCGGTCCACTTTTCTCTGCGCCCCCCCAGGCTGCTGCTCCAGAGCAAGCAAGCTCCCCCCCTCTCCTGCCTCTTCCCCCAGTGTCCTCTCCCTCCCCGTTGCCGATCAGCTGATGGCCTTTGGAAGGGAGGGGGAGAATCAGAGCAGTGCTCACTGCTCTGGGGAAGAGGTGGAGATGGGGCCTTAGGGAAGGGGGGGTGGAATCAGGGCATATCCCCTCCAGCCCCCTGCCATGAGCCTCTCTGGGCAGGGGGCTGGGAGCACCCCCCATGACCCCAGCCCACAGCCCCAGCCCTCTGCCCTGATCCCTGCACCCCCCACACACACCCAGCCCTCTGCCCCGACCCCTGCACCCCCCACACACACCCAGCCCCCTGCCCCGACCCCTGCACCCCCCACACACACCCAGCCCCCTGCCCCGACCCCTGCACCCCCCACACACACCCCTGCATCCCCCCACGACCCTAGCCCCGACTCCAGTACCCCCACACATACCCAGCCCCCCAACACCCCATGCCCTGACTTCTGCACCCCCCTCACATGCCTCCAGCCCTGACTCCTGCACCCCACACACATACCCAGCCCCCTCACACCCCATGTCCTGACTCTTGCACCCCCCACATTCCCACCCTCAACCTGAGCACCAAACGGGAGCTCCTGTACGCCCCCACACCCCTCATTCCCACCTGCACCCCTCGCACCAAATGGGAGCTGCCCAGGTAAGCACTCCACACCCAAACCCCAACCCTGAGCCCCCTCCCTCATTCTAGCTCCTACCCAGACCCTACACCCCAACCCCCAGCCTGCTCCTTCACCCACAGGGAGAGCCCTGTGCTCAGTGCACTCCCACCCTCAGCTCAGTCCAGAGAAAGAGGAAGAGAATGGGCTAGAACCAGGGAGAAGGCAGGTACCCACTATGTCAGCAGGGCCGGGATCCCAGACCAGCAGTGGGCTGAGCGGGGCCGGCAGCCGGGACCCTGGCTGGCAGGAGCCGGTGGACTGAACCCCAAACTGGCAGTGGGCTGAGTGGCAGCAGGCTGAGCGGCAGCAGGCTGAGCGGCTCAGCCCACTGCCACTCTGGGGTCCCGGCTGTCAGCCCCGCTCAGCCCACTGCCGGTCTGGGGTTCTGGCTGCCTGCCCCTTGCTAGCCAGGGTCCCGGCCGCAGGCCCCACTCAGCCCGCTGCCGGCCTAGGTGAACGGAACCCCAGGCCGGCAACAGGCTGAGTGGGCCGGCGGCATAAGATCAGCATTTTAATTTAATTTTAAATGAAGCTGCTTAAGCATTTTGAAAATCTTGTTTACCTTACATATGACAATAGTTTAGTTATATAATATACAGACTTATAGAGAGACCTTCTAAAAAATGTTAAAATGTGTTACTGGCATGCGAAACCTTAAATTAAAGTGAATAAATGAAGACTCGGCACACCACTTCTGAAAGGTTGCCGACCCCTGCTTTACAGTCAAATGATGACAGGTTTCAGAGTAACAGCCGTGTTAGTCTGTATTCGCAAAAAGGAGTACTTGTGGCACCTTAGAGACTAACCAATTTATTTGAGCATGAGCTTTCGTGAGCTACAGCTTACTTCATCGGATGCACGGCATGCATCCGATGAAGTGAGCTGTAGCTCACGAAAGCTCATGCTCAAATAAATTGGTTAGTCTCTAAGGTGCCACAAGTACTCCTTTTCTTTTAGTCAAATGATGGTGTTCCAAATTAAATGCACAGACTTAAATCTCTCAGTCATTTTTCATGACAGTGAGTAAATGTAAAATATATTAACAGAATGGCAATTACATACCCCGGGTACATTTGATAGGCACTACACTAAATGATTATAATTAGTTTATGAAAGTGTAAGGTTTTTTAAAAGTTGTATATATTATATTTCTTTTAAGGGCGGTGACAAGAAAAGGTGTTTTCAGAATCACCGAATGTCAAATTCGTTTGGTCTATAATATTGAACTTCACTAAAAGGAAATACAATGGTTACTTAATTTCTCTTAGCTATTTTTTGTTAGAATTACTCAAATGGGGTAGTTCAAGCTGAATGAAAATCTCTTACCATTGTACTGTATTATTTCATGTAACAGTTAGAGAAGTTTGTTTTCTACACTTACTGTCCATCTTCACTCCATATTGCCATACATTTATCCCCAACCTTCCAGGAGTGACTGGGTAGGGCAGAAGCAGAACTATCAGAACTTGCAAGGGCTTCCGAAGGTTGTGTTGAAAGGAGATCTTTGGTTAATTCTATAACTTCCTGGAAAAGGAAGAGGCAAAAAATACACTTTCAAACACCATTACTGTGCTTTATTTTTTCCCCAAGTTGACAGATCTATTTTGTAGTAGTTATTGTATTAAACGTATATCTGATGTAAAGCAGACTGCTGGCTAATTACCACTAATTACAATGTATTAGCCTTCGACATCACAGATGTAGAAGAAAGCGATGTATGACTGTATGCTATATTGAAATGAGGCCACCTCTTCACCCTGGGTCAACTCTGAAAATGCCCCAATGTTTCCTTTTCACAGCAATTCTTTCTAGCTGAACTGCTTTTGCATAGGCTCAGAGACATAGCCAGCTATTCATGTGGAAACAATCCTTGATGCGACTCTTTGCACGTGTGCTGCACATGATTCTCAATTTCTGTCTGAAGAGCACATCGCAGCAACGGGGAGTAAGCCAGTATTACATTCACTGCTCATAAGGAAGACAAGGGCTAAATTGATTCAAATAAACTTTAAGATAGATAACTGTGAATATTTTGCTTTTCCACCTCAACTGCAGTTTATTTTTCATTAGGCGATTATTTTAAAAATGATTGGTTAGCCCAGAAATTACACATTTCTTAGTTTTAGAATACTGCATATAAAATAAGCGTACTAATGATAAGCACCTCTGAATGAGAGGTGCCATTTTTTCAGTTCCTTTGAAAAAGTGGGGACTGGTTGAGCTGAAGTATCCACAGAGATATTTTGGAGAGAGGAGTGACTCCTTTTTGAGATCCCAGTTTAGGAAAGTATCCCATTTCAGGAAAGCACTTAGGAACATGCTTAATTGCCTTCCCGAACAAAGATGGGCTTAATTATGCACTTAAGCACTTTCCTGAATCCGGGCCTCAAAGTGCGGGGCCAGAACCACCTCATTAACCTGACAGAATGACCGGAACAAGACAAATGGCAGAGGAAAATATATCTTTTTTCTATTAATTGATTTTTAGTGCCTTTAGACACTACAGAGTGAAGTCTTATTTATTCATAGAGCAGATACAGCACAGTACACAGCAATGCAAGTCTCCAGCCAATGCCCTGCCACTGTGATTGGACTTGGAGGCACCACTTCTATGGGTAGGTGTTTAGTTCAGTCTCAGTGTTACCTATTTTAAAACAAAATAACTTCCCCAATTAGGTAGACACCATCTTTGTTGACTCGGGAGCCAAAATAGGTAGGCAAATTTCCAGGTTTTCTATCAACTTTGTAAGCCAGTGGAACAAAAAATACTTAGATGGTTTAGAGGGTCAGAATTTGAATGCATATTTTTCACCTTAATTAGGAAGATATTTAGTGTCTACTCCTTTTATTGCAATGTAGCAAATGCCAATTGAATCAGTGCTACTCTCTTACTTGCCAGTGTGAAGATTCTTGATCACTGCAACTGAAAAAATACGTAGTTCAACAGCCAGCAGATAAAAGCAAAACACAAGCACTTCCCTACGTGAGGAAAGGCAACTCCACAATTCATACACAAGAAATGGTGTCAGCCCTTACAATATCACAATATTTTTATCTGATGCAAGTCACAAAATTAAGGGCAAATTTTTCAATTAAGGAGATTACAGACATTCTGCATTTCCCCCCACTATAACCCTCTCCTCTCCACAGATTTGCCCCACAACACGTTAGGTCTATGCTGCTGCTCCCACAAATAACACTGCCCAGAGGCAAGGCCAGCAGCAGGGTGAACTGGGAGCGATTCTAATCAGGTTTGCCGGGGCAGAAACGGAACATGCTGGTCCAGCACAGGCACAGGCGTTCTTTGCAACTGCTGGCTGTGGGGTGATTTGAATAAAGAAACTGTACTGGTGATGAGGAACATCCTTTTTCAAAATGGATGCCCGTGGTAGCTCATGAAACAATACAAAGCATGAAGATTCAACGTTCCTGACGCCACCGTTTTCCTTAGTCAAGATCCAAGATGACAAGTACTATTGGTAAGTGGTACACCCTAAAGAAGATTTGAAAGGCCCCAAAAAGAAAACTCTACAGTCTTGACAGACTCCCCCATCCCACTTTTCTTAATAAATGGAATCAACAAGTATCTAGACAGTGGGACAGGAAGGCTGTGGGACCCAGCAGGGTTCCTCTCTCAGCTCAGCAGAGATGAGAGAGAACAGCTGGAGCCTGATTCATTAAACCTCATTGATAAAGTAAGGGCCTATAAAGAGAAGGAAAGCTCAAGGCAGAGGGAAGGCTACTCTTCATTCCTCCAGAAGTTTGAGGATTCTACTCAGGTAATTCCCAGAGACCAACCCCATAAAGCATATGTTTAGTTTTCTTATATGTACTTTTGTTTGAGTACCTAGCACAGAGGCACAAAGGGCCTGACAACTGGATTCTCTTTTGTTTGTTGATATCTGAACCAATCAATCAGACCTCCCTAACAAGGAGGTTTGGGGTTTGTTTTTGCTTTAGAAAACCCTCTGATGATTTTGTGGCAGGGACTGGAACAGAGGATATGGCCACAGTCTACCTTTACTATAATCTTTATTTTGCAGAATATTGCATATGGGTCAACACTGATTTTGATATTTAGAATATTTCATTTGAGGGAGCTCCTTAGAGTACATACCATTAATTACTTTTCCTTCCCCAGGTCTGAGTTCTAACACTGCTCCTTCACTCACAGAGCGGGTGGTAGTAGCAGTAATCTGCAAATCCAGGAAGCATCATGGCTTGTGATATGTGTATCAGCAGGTCAAATAGAGTACAGCTGTGCACTGATTACCTGAAGGTAAGCGTTTCAGATATACAGAAACCACTGTAATTTTGAGACAGTTGACTTACTCCTGCCTCCTTCATAAGTCGTTTATCTATTAAAATAGTTTATTGTAGAACTAGAGTGAATATGCACCCAGATTACTCAATCAACAATTCACTGACTTTACCAGTTGTTTAAAGGGTAGGCTATAAACAAACTTGTAGTAAAAATCTTATTTTGCCTACGTATCTTAATACTAGACACAGATAGTGGACAGAAATTTGAACCATACACACCATATCTTGAATTGGTTAGGGATCCAATACATCTGTTTTGTTGTTCTAACATACAGTATACTATAGAGCTAGTGAGAACACAACTGGGGTATTGCACATAGTAGGAGGGCATCACATTACAGTAACAGCTGAGGAACTGGAAGGTGCAGAAAAGCGCCATTAGGTTTATGCAGAGTTTCACGGATTAGGGAAACTAGATTTGTAGAAATAAGGGAATGGGAGAAAAAGAAAACTATCCCATAAAACTCTTAAAGCAGTAAGTTGAAAAAACATGAGGGCACCAACTGAAACTAACAGAACAGGCATTGAAGGAGATTGAAAACAAGAAGTTTATTTAAGCAGAAAATAACGTGGTACACACTACCAAAGCAGGAAGAGAAGCTGCAACTGTCTCATGTATTCAGACATCACACTGCATTTATGGGGGATGAGGGGGTGGCTCTGCACTCTAGATAGACTAGCTCATGAACTACAGTAAAATAACACTACAGAAATCTTTAAAGGCTGAATGGCTCATGTTTAAAGCAAGATTTGTGGGGAAGAGTTAGAATGTGTTCTTAATGCCTACCATAGCAAAACTGCTAATTAAGGTAGCCACATGCAGCCAAATAAGCTATACAGTGTGACTTGCTGCCACCTTCCTATGACATGGAGATGCAACCTGTGGAGACTACAGGTCCCAGCATGCAAAGATCCATCCTTATGAGAGTGGCTTTTCACACAAGTCAAGATGGAGCTCTGTATTGTGGAGTGCATAGTTACACCATGTTAAAGAGGAGGCTGGCTGCAATCCACTCTAGTTCATGCAAGTTAGATTTGATCCTTGGTTGCATAGGTACCTTGCTAGAAGTCCCTCAGTAAAGTAAAAGATGGGGAGCCCATTTTATATATGAAAATATCTTGGTCAAAGCTGAGCATGCTGTGTATGGTAATGATGGATGCAATACTGAGATAAAGGATTGTTTAAGATAATCTTTAGAATAAACAGGAAACAATTTAATTGACACAAAAAAAATAAAGTTGGATTTATTTTCCATTTTTAAAGGTGGAATGTATGAGTAGCAAACTTTTTGGAGCTGGGAATGCAAACATCTTCCCTGTTCTATGCAGAGAGCTTTTATTTAATTTTTTTTCCAAGTTGTCCTTTCACATCAGTGATTTCCACACATCAAAGCAGACCTTGTATTGGTATTAGAAATATGAGTTTTGCTCTGCATTTTAAAAATATACACATGCTTTTAAGAATGTGCAATTAAGTATATTCTGATTATACTACAACGTTCCCTGTGGACAAAAGACCTTTACATTTAAAAGAAAATCTAAAGCTTATTGATAGAAGACATTGATTTAGCTTGTTTTTGAGTTGTATTTTTATTGTTACCATTTCTTCAAGCAGCAGCAGCTACTGAATGCTGCAGTGGGTAATTTTATCTACTTAAGTTTTGTGAATAACAACTTGGCTGCTATAGTGCTCACTCGCTTGTGCGCTCTCTCTCTAGCAATAACATAGTAGTTTGCACCCATACCCTAACATTTAAGAAAACATTAAATACAGGCACAATTATGTGCCAATTTTGTTGCCTGAAGTGATAAAGGCCTTTTTAATCAAGTTGAAGGTGTTCATGTCATTGTCCAAAGTGGGTCTAATGAGGACTTTGAGTAGCTTTTATCTATCAACAAAAAGTAACTTATGAGATTAAGTCTAAACATATTCCAGGTGGTGGCACATTTAACACTGCATAACAAATCTGGCATTCCTTACATACCCAGAACTTCTATTAAAAAGTCAGTGAGAGGCTAAGGTGTGCCAGGATTTCAGACTTACGCTGTAAAAGTATTTCAGCTATCTTTATGGATGTGAAAACAACAAGGAGTCTGTTGGCACCATAAGACTAACAGATTTATTTGAGCATAAGCTTTCATGGGTAAAAAACCCATTTCTTCAGATGCTTATGCCCAAATAAATCTGTTAGTCTTTAAGGTGCCACCGGACTCCTCGTTGTTTTTGTGGATACAGACTACCACTGCTACCCCTCTGATACTTGATTTATAGATGTGATTGAACGTGTACATAATGAGTAAACCAAATCGGCATCAAATTAATTTCTCCATGTACATTTGTGTTGACTCAGTGCTCAGGATAGCCCAAATGCTGTGACAAATGGAAATAGCTACATAGTTTAAATGGAGCATGCAATGGCTTTATTTAAAAAATGCAGATGACATGAGTGGAGATTAGATTCAATTACAAGGTGATAAAATTTGATGCCTACAATTTACTGGTATTATTCTAATGCCACAAAAAGGCCAATGAAGAAGATTGGGAAAGGCTGTCTTTGCACAAATTTTTATAAAAAGTATAAAAATGTGTATAGTAAAAAAAGACTGTTTGCATATTTTTTTCATAGTTCTCTCTCCAACCCTTTGGAAGTTAAAACGGTTCTTTACACAAATTTTGTTCTTCCTTCAGCCTGCATGTGCAATGCAACAGTGTGGTCACTATCAACTTGAGCTAAGATATGAATTTTTCTTTAGCTGCTTTTTTTTTTTTTAAATGGAGGCAATATTTAAGTGTTTCAGCCAAAGACTTGCACATCTCAGATAAGAAGAACTCCTTTTTCTTCTTGATGGTGAGGTACTAACATCTTCTTTTAAAAACAAATCAAATAGCAGTGACTTTTTTTTTAAAAGCATATAAAACAACATGACTGTTTAATAAACTTAAAAAGACAGGCCAAACTTTGGCACTGCCTGCTATACCACTGTCCCTTCAAACAATCTGAGATCATAGAGCAAACCTTTAACTTACATTTTGCAATAACCCTGACAAGCATTTATTATTTTTTGAAGTGCAAATGCCCAGCAACAAGCTATGTCTCTGCTTGAGAGAAAGTGATGGCATTTTTGCTGACATTACTCAGGATAGAAAGATCTCAGTTTCTAATTCCCTCCATCCTCACCTGTAAGTCTTTTTTTAATTTTAGTAAGTCTTCATTTTCTCCATTCCCAGAAAGAGCGGCCTCAACTTGCTGGAGCTGAGCTTTGTAGCTAGCTAGTTGTTTTGCAAGATCTTCTGACATCTGTAAAAGAAGTAAATCTTAGAACAGAAAGTAGCAAAACTGCTTTGATAAACTGTTTTGTAGTGAAAATAAAATAGAACTTGTAACTGGTTAAAAAGATGTTACAGCTATCATAGATGACATCTAACATACTAATTTTTAGTATTCTGCTATTTCAGTGGATAACCACTCCTCCACTGTCATACTAATTCTGATCAACTCTGATCAAAACCAACAACAACAAAAAAAGCCTTGAAATAAGTAACTTACAAGTTGTGTGTATACAATAGTGGACACTATACAAATGAATAACACTATCTTTAACACTTAGCACATAAAGATTCATATCTTCAAAATATTCTGAGGTCCCAGACATTATAATTTTGCCTTTCCCCTTATAAACAGCATTATCTTCACATTCTCAGTTAGTCTCTTTAGATGTGTATACACCACTCTCACGTGACAATGAAATCAGCCTCACTCAATGTTCTATCATCTTGTTTTAAGCCACTTTTTAGATAATAAAACACACACTTCTTTTAAAGTTAATGTAATTTTAGCCTTTCCTTCTAATGTCTTCTGCATAGGGCATCACCTAATGGAGACAAAATTAGCCTTTTGTTAGGGATGGATTGGTGAAGCCTGTAAGCTCTTTGGGTCAGGGACAGTCTATTTGTTGTGTGCTTGTACAGCGTTCTATGACTAGAACTCCTAGGTGTCAGAATACAAAAAAATAAAATGGAGAGATGACTTACTAATTCATAAATTCAGAGCAGTGCAACTGTAATAGAAGGTGCCTTTCTCTACTTTCACAAGTAATAGTCATGCAGGACAGTTTACAGCATGCACCCCCTTCCCAACCCAGGGACTGGGCTTAGGGGCTGGGGGAAGAGGAAGTAAAGGGGAACTCCGAGCACAGGCAGTGGAGGGGGTGCGGGGGAAAGTTAAAGCTAGGCTCTGAGGAGAGGGGCGAAAGATGCGGGGGAGGGAGGGCTGGTGGGGCACAAGATGGGCGGGCTCGTCTATGGAAGGTGAATGGAGCAGACAGGAGCACGGAGGAGGAGGAGCTAGAGCCTTTGCAGGCGGGCAGGAGCACGCGGGGTGGGGCTAAGACCTGGGGGGGGGAGAACAGGACGCGGGGGGGGGGGACTAGGGCCTGTGGGGGCTGACAGGACCGGGTGGAGGTGGGGCTAGGGCCTGTTGGGGCGGGTGGGGGAGAGAAAAGACAGGGCCGGGAGCTAAGGCCTATGGGGAATGGGGGCTGACAAGACCGAGGGGGGGGGTGGAGGTGGGGCTAGGGTCTGTTGGGGGAGGGGGGGAAGAAACGACAGGGCCGGGAGCTAAGGCCTAGGGGGGCTGACAAGACCGAGGGGGGGGGTGGAGGTGGGGCTAGGGCCTGTTGGGGGAGGGGGGGAAGAAACGACAGGGCCGGGAGCTAAGGCCTAGGGGGGCTGACAAGACCGAGGGGGGGGGTGGAGGTGGGGCTAGGGTCTGTTGGGGGAGGGGGGGAAGAAACGACAGGGCCGGGAGCTAAGGCCTAGGGGGGCTGACAAGACCGAGGGGGGGGGTGGAGGTGGGGCTAGGGTCTGTTGGGGGAGGGGGGGAAGAAACGACAGGGCCGGGAGCTAAGGCCTAGGGGGGCTGACAAGACCGAGGGGGGGGGGTGGAGGTGGGGCTAGGGTCTGTTGGGGGGGCGGGGCTGAGGGAGAAGGAGGTGGTGGGCCTAGGCCAGAGGAATTCCGCGCCTGAGCGGGGGAGGGGGCCCCCGACCCAGCCTGCCAGGCGGGAGGAGAAGGGGTCGGGCCGGGGAGCCTCGGAGCAGCCTCCGGTGGGAGACGGGGCGGTGCCGGGGCTCGGCTCGGCCCCCCCACCCCCCCCCCGCCTGCGCGGGAAGGGTTAATAGCCGCTTCCTCTCACCTTGGTCGCGGGGGGGGATCCGCGCCGCGCTCGGTCCCGTCAGGCCTGGGCCGCTTCCTCCTCCCCGCGACACACGGAGCCAGGAGCCGCGGGCACCAACAATCGCGAGACTTGCGGGGGAGGGGGCGCGGAACGAGTCAGTCACGTGCCCGCCGCTGGTCAAAGGGCACGAGGCCGGGAGGGATGCGCTCTGGGTGGCCACGTGACGGTAGCGGGAGGGCAGCGGAGAGCGCGCGCGAGCTGGCTCATCCGGGTACCTTCAGGGCGTCGGCGGGTGAGGTGGAACGCCCCGCCCTCCGCTCCAGTGCAGCCCGGTGCGGGGAGGTGCCTCAGGGGCGCGTCCCCTCCGCGCTGTGGGGACTGAGGGAGAGACATGACGCCTGAGGGGCGCGTTGCGGGGCGGGTCTGTGCACGCCCTGGGCAGAGCTACGGTGTTGCAGCCATTAACTGCTGCCCCGCCCCTCTGCAAGGCAAGGGGAGCTGTTAACGTCTCTGCTTCCCAGCTGGGGAAACTGAGGCACGGAGCGGTTACGGCTAAGGTGGCCGCTCCTCTGTTTACCACCCTCGTGGACGTGCTGGGTCTTTCGGGAACGGCGTGACCCTGCCTTCGCCGGTGGGACCTGGGACTCACGGGTGCCTGGAAGGTCAGGCTGGGAGGAGGGCGGGGGGAACCCATTTTTAAGCGTGTGCGCCGCCCCCCCCCCCCGTCCAAGGCTCAGTATGACGTTGCCTGCACGGTCACGCTGCTGGGGGTGGGGCGCTCTTCAAAAGGTCAGCCCCCGCCTGAGGCCGCCCAAAACCACGTCTGGTTTTGCCTGAGGAGGGACAAACCCGAGAAAAGCAGGATTGTCTAGGGGTTTAATAGCGAACAAGTGGTCTGCTTAGTTAAGGCCTAGGCTTTCCAAGCCACACACCCTAAATCTCTCCCTTCCCCACAACTTGAGGGGCTTTAGGTACCCCCGTTTGGAAAAAGAAAATGTTGGCTGAGGCGAGCCTGAAGAACAGCTCTGTGTAAGCTTGTCTCTTTCCCCAGCAGAATTTGGCTCAGTAAAAGATATGACCTAAGCAGCTCTTTTCAAACATTTAAAACTTTCTCCTCAATTGCCCGTGGGGCTGATGTTTATCATACAAGCAGAAACATTTTTTAAAACAAAGTTCCATAATATTCCATTCAGCTGTTACAGAGAGCGCCAAACCTGTGAAATTTTGCTAGATATTTTTTCATAGACAGCTTTGCTCACACAGCTCAGACTTTATTTTGTAAATTACGTTATCAAGTTTGAAGCATGTTACTACAGTGAAATGCATAAAGGAATTCGCTGTGTAAACTGTAACAGACCATTAGCTTTCAGAAGGAGAAAGCTAATCATATGTGGCTGCTTTTAAAAACATCATGGGTATGGTTCTCAGTGATATGTGCCTATATGTTTGCCTGCACACACCTACACAGATGGTCTAATAGCTGCATAACATGCATGTGTACACATATTCAAAGCGCTATATACCTGATGCCATCACAGTGAAATATAATTATATATGGAAACTGAGGCACAGTTATGATTATTATTCCTGGGGCATCTATATATTTGACAAGAGCCATAATAGATAACTAAAGACAATCACTTTAGCAACAAGTTTACACTCTTATGCTCCTAACCATGCAATTTGATCTGAGCAGATTGATGTTTACACTGGCATGAAGTTCTGTTAAAGGCATTGGCTCCATATGGGCAGATTAAATTGCTGTTTTAGGGGAACTTTATTGTTGATAACTTGTACAAGACCACACAACAAATCAGTCTTAGAGCCAGGATTAAAATTTTTACAAAACACTGGCTCCTAACCCTCTGCCCACTTCTCTATAGCAGGCTACTTCTCTAAATATTGAGTCCTTGTACTTAACAACTCTCCCCCACTCAGTCCCTAACCAAATGGAAGAAAAAGTCAAACAACTTGCATACTTGAATATTATAAACCCCTATTCCTTCCCTCCATCCTTATGGTGGCCTTGTTTTGTTGCAACTGCAGTTCCTTGGCACAGGGAGTGGGATCTTCCTGGCTCAAAGTCTGTTACAGGCTTTAATTGTCATCAAGCATCACCAGTGTGGTGTTCTGCTCTATCCAATGTTGATAGCAGTCGGCTACGTGCGTGTGTTCCCTCTGCATGTTGCCCTGGCTCTATGCAGATAGCTGGCGTAGCAGACCCCGAGAGAAACCCCAAGAATCACAGACTCCAGTAAGGTACAAAGGCGCCCAATCAGGTTTATTCGCATGGAACACAGTTTCTAGCTCCTTGGATCAGATATCTACAGTTCTGCTAGTACATATGTGCTCCCTGACAATCGAACGGCTCAGTCAGTGGCGGGATTTACCACTGCCTCCTACGCCAGACAAAGAAACCCCTCAGGGGTGCATTCTTATACATAGGTACAAACAAGTTACGCCTCACTCCTGAAGTATTGAGGTACAATCCCTTTGCATAGTAAGGTGCCGCTTATCACCTTGTACATTGGAGTGTTCTGGTACCATCCTGGAATATGTTTATATCTCTAGTGTTCAGTACCTTTTAGGTATGTGTGTTTTTGCAACATCAGCCCTCTCCTTGCAAGTATCTGAGCAGGGCTTGCCTCTTGTTCACAGGTTAACTTTGCTTTATGTTAACAAAGTCTTTACCATTACTTTAGTTCAGGGCTTAGGTCTCATACCAGGCCTCTGATACAAGGGTTTATGTTTCAGGACTTCATCTAACTACCACACGGGGAATCTTGAAGGATTAACATCAATTGAAAAGTATTAGCTTCAGCAGAATCTGCCTGCTTAGAGTAAGGCTCAGCTGTTCCTTTGTGGAGGAGTGATTTGAAATTCCAGGTGTCTGACTTCCAGTTAATTATAAGAGACAGCAGGGGTACCTGGACATGGTGTGCACATAAACTATAGCTCTACTAATTTTTCTTCATACTCAGACATACATTATTAAAAACATGTAATTTCACAATACTTAATCAATAATTATACAGTCTTTCATACCAGTGTGCTTTGGTGCCTTTTAATCATGCAGGAGTGCAGTCTGATTTAGTGATTTAAAAACACTATATAAGAATCAAACCATCCCCACCCACCCACCAAAATTAAGGATCAAACAGCAGTTTACAACAGGAAGTGGGGAGGAGGGGGGATCATATTTGTTTTTGTGACTCTAGCTCTTCATTTCCTTTGGTTTTATTTAAAAAGATTTAAAATGCTCCAAATCAAAACATTTAATTTTGAGTTAAATGAAATATTTTATTCAACCCAAAACAAAATTTTCCAGCTTATTCTGATTCACCAAAAATTCCTGTTCAGTTCAACCTGCACTGATTTTCTTTTCTTTAAATTTATTTTTTTGGAACTAAAAAATCACTTATCCATGCAGTTCTACTCCTTAGTCACTAAGATGACTTTCTACCGCTTGCTGATTATACAAACACACATACCTCTCAACTGTCCTACATATCAAGAGGCATTGCTCTCATTTTGGTCCCAAAGTTACGTCCATTTCATACAAATTTAGTGTCCCCTCATTTTTATTTTTTAAAATTGTTTCCATAAGAAAGAATCGTAAAGATAGGCTCTTGCAAAGTTATTTTTAATCACACTAATGGAATGAAGCCCACAGCATTTTTAGTTTCCTGCATGAATCACTTTTCTGTGTCTCAGAGTAACAGCCGTGTTAGTCTGTATTCGCAAAAAGAAAAAGGTGCCACAAGTACTCCTTTTCTTTTTCTGTGTCTGTATCCCCCATTTAGACCCTGGTAGATTCAAATATATGGAAAACGCCTAAATGATTCTCACTAAATCAACTGATTGAACTTGCAAGTTGTAAGGGTACAAAACAGTCTGCCAAACCTGGGCATTTTCTAAAGATCATTCATTTCTTTAGTCTATTTCTGTTGCTGCTGACTTTTTGAGGTCTGTTAGTATAGGATTTGGCCTCATGGATAGTATTTACCCCGACTCTTGTTTAAAATGGGAAGGCTGACCATCAGGATTCGCATATTACTACCGGGGACAATGAACAGAGAATTTCTTATCCTCTATCACTATCCACAGGACAATGTACAGATACAGCAGACACCTCCCAGTGGAACTCTGCACACAGATGTATTTTAGTGCCCCTAAAACATAACTCGAGTCAGAGACCTATGCTCACCATACTGTGCTTCCAGTGCCAGTAGCAGATTTACATGTAGGCCCAGAGACTTAGTGGAGCTACTTAGAAGTTGTCCCAAAAATAAAAGAGTGATGTGAGAAATGTAATTAGAACAGCCACAGAGGGGGTTTGCAGGAGACAGGAACACCACTCTAGTCTGGTGCTCAAAAGATGGGCATGTTCCCCTGAAAGACACACACGCATCTTTGTAGCACTGCAGGTGTTTACTTGTGTTCAGGATTCTGTTGTAGAATATTAAATTCACATCCTCAGTTGGTCTCTATGTGAGGATGATACACATAGGCTTACCCCACTGGGGACTGTCACCCTAGAAAATAACATAAGGATGGCCATACTGAGTTAGACCAAAGATCCATCTAGCCCAATATCCTGTCTTCTGACAGTAGCCAATGCCAGGTGCCCCAGAGGGAATGAACAGAACAGGTAATCATCAAGTGATCCATCCCCTGTCGCCCATTCTCAGCTTCTGGCAAACAGAGAGGCTAGGGACACCATCCATGGCCATCCTGGCTAACAGCCATTTTGTGGACCTTTCCTCCATGAATTTATCTAGTTCTTTTTTGAACCCTGTTATAGTCTTGGCCTTCTCAAAATCCTCTGGCAAGGAGTTCCACAGGTTGTGCGTTGTGTGGGAAAAAAATACTTCCTTTTGTTTGTTTTAAACCTGCTGCCTATTAATTTCATTTGGTGGCCCCTAGTTCTTGCATTATGAGACGGAGTAAATAACACTTCCTTATTTACTTAAATAGAATAATAGAATATCAGGGTTGGAAGGGACCTCAGGAGGTCATCTAGTCCAACCCCCTGCTCAAAGCAGGACCAATCCCCAATTAAATCATCCCAGCCAGGGCTTTGTCAAGCCTGACCTTAAAAACTTCAAAGGAAGGTGATTCTACCACCTCCCTAGGTAACGCATTCCAGTGTTTCACCACCCTCCTAGTGAAAAAGTTTTTCCTAATATCCAACCTAAACCTCCCCCACTGCAACTTGAGACCATTACTCCTTGTCCTGTCCTCTTCTACCACTGAGAATAGTCTAGAAGCATCCTCTCTGGAACCAACTCTCAGGTAGTTGAAAGCAGCTATCAAATTCCCCCTCATTCTTCTCTTCTGCAGATTAAACAATCCCAGTTCCCTCAGCCTCTCCTCATAAGTCATGTGTTCCAGACCCCTAATCATTTTTGTTGCCCTTCGCTGGACTCTCTCCAATTTATCCACATCCTTCTTGTAGTGTGGGGCCCAAAACTGGACACAGTACTCCAGATGAGACCTCACCAATGTCGAATAGAGGGGAATGATCACGTCCCTCGATCTGCTCGCTATGCCCCTACTTATACATCCCAAAATGCCATTGGCCTTCTTGGCAACAAGGGCACACTGCTGACTCATCCAGCTTCTTGTCCACTGTCACCCCTAGGTCCTTTTCCGCAGAACTGCTGCCTAGCCATTCGGTCCCTAGTCTGTAGCTGTGCATTGGGTTCTTCCATCCTAAGTGCAGGACCCTGCACTTATCCTTATTGAACCTCATCAGATTTCTTTTGGCCCAATCCTCCAATTGGTCTAGGTCCCTCTGTATCCTATCCCTGCCCTCCAGCGTATCTACCACTCCTCCCAGTTTAGTATCATCCGCAAATTTGCTGAGAGTGCAATCCACACCATCTTCCAGATCATTTATGAAGATATTGAACAAAACCGGCCCCAGGACCAACCCCTGGGGCACTCCACTTGACACTGGCTGCCAGCTAGACATGGAGCCATTGATCACTACCCGTTGAGCCCGACAATCTAGCCAACTTTCTACCCACCTTATAGTGCATTCATCCAGCCCATACTTCTTTAACTTGCTGACAAGAATACTGTGGGAGACCATGTCAAAAGCTTTGCTAAAGTCAAGAAACAATACATCCACTGCTTTCCCTTCATCCACAGAACCAGTAATCTCATCATAGAAGACGATTAGATTAGTCAGGCATGACCTTCCCTTGGTGAATCCATGCTGACTGTTCCTGATCACTTTCTTCTCATGTAAGTGCTTCAGGATTGATTCCTTGAGGACCTGCTCCATGATTTTTCCAGGGACTGAGGTGAGGCTGACTGGCCTGTAGTTCCCAGGATCCTCCTTCTTCCCTTTTTTAAAGATTGGCACTACATTAGCCTTTTTCCAGTCATCTGGGACTTCCCCCATTCGCCACAAGTTTTCAAAGATAATGGCCAATGGCTCTGCAATCACAGCCGCCAATTACTTTAGCACTCTCGGATGCAACTCGTCCGGCCCCATGGACTTGTGCACGTCCAGCTTTTCTAAATAGTCCCTAACCTCTTTCTCTACAGAGGGCTGGCCATCTACTCCCCATGTTGTGATACCCAGGGCAGCAGTCTGGGAGCTGTCCTTGTTAGTGAAGACCGAGGCAAAAAAAGCATTGAGCACATTAGCTTTTTCCACATCCTCTGTCAGTAGGTTGCCTCCCTCATTCAGTAAGGGGCCCACACTTTCCTTGGCTTTCTTCTTGTTGCCAACATACCTGAAGAAACCCTTCTTGTTACTCTTGACATCTCTTGCTAGCTGCAGCTCTAGGTGCGATTTGGCCCTCCTGATTTCATTCCTACATGCCCGAGCAATATTTTTATACTCTTCCCTGGTCATATGTCCAACCTTCCACTTCTTGTGAGCTTCTTTTTTATGTTTAAGATCCGTTAGGATTTCACCATTAAGCCAAGCTGGTCGCCTGCCATATTTACTATTCTTTCGACTCATCGGGATGATTTGTCCCTGTAACCTCAACAGGGATTCCTTGAAATACAGCCAGCTCTCCTGGACTCCTTTCCCCTTCATGTTAGTCCCCCAGGGGATCCTACCCATCCGTTCCCTGAGGGAGTCGAAGTCTGCTTTCCTGAAGTCCAGGGTCCATATCTTGCTGCTTACCTTTCTTCCCTGTAAGAAAAGGAGTACTTGTGGCACCTTAGAGACTAACCAATTTATTTGAGCATAAGCTTTCATGAGCTACAGCTCACTCCATTGGATGCATACTGTGGAAACTGCAGAAGACATTATATACACAGAGACCATGAAACAATACCTCCTCCCACCCCACTCTCCTGCTGGTAATAGCCCATCCAAAGTGACCACTCTCCTTACAATGTGTATGATAATCAAGTTGGGCCATTTCCAGCATAAATCCAAGTTTAACCAGAACGTCTGTGGGGAGATTTCCGACTGGTTTATGAATGTTATAATTCTTGACATCTGATTTGTGTCCATTTATTCTTTAACCAGTCGGAGAACACTTCAATCTCTCTGGTCATGCAATTACAGACATGAAGGTCGCTATCTTACAACAAAAAAACTTCAAATCCAGACTCCAGCGAGAAACTGCTGAATTGGAATTCATTTGCAAATTGGATACTATTACTTTAGGCTTAAATAGAGACTGGGAATGGCTAAGTCATTATGCAAGGTAGCCTATTTCCCCTTGTTTTTTCCTACCCCCCAGCCCCCGACATTCTGGTTAAACTTGGATTTATGCTGGAAATGGCCCACCTTGATTATCATACACATTGTAAGGAGAGTGATCACTTTGGATGAACTATTACCAGCAGGAGAGTGAGTTTGTGTGGAGGGGGTGTGAGAAAAGCTGGATTAGTGCTGGAAATGGCCCACCTTCATTATCATGCACATTGTAAGGAGAGTGGTCACTTTAGATAAGCTATTACCAGCAGGAGAGTGGGGTGGGAGGAGGTATTGTTTCATGGTCTCTGTGTATATAATGTCTTCCACAGTTTCCACAGTTTGCATCCGATGAAGTGAGCTGTAGCTCACGAAAGCTTATGCTCAAATAAATTGGTTAGTCTCTAAGGTGCCACAAGTACTCCTTTTCTTTTTGCGAATACAGACTAACACGGCTGTTACTCTGAATCCAGTCATTATGCAAGGCACTGCATTTAGCCGTATGGAGTGGAAATCTATCAACTGCATGAAAAAACTTGTACAGATACAGACAGACATCATCTTCCTTTCCAAATGCAAGCAGATGGACATCGTACCAAAAGCACTGAAGGTAAAAAATCCATTACAATCTACATATCCCCCAGACTATGCTGACAGCTTGTGCCACACGCTCTCAAAGAAACTGCGGAATCACCTGATCAACATCCTCTACAGCAAACAGGGAAAGATTAAGAATGAGCTCTCAGAACTGGATACTCTCAAAAAAACCAACCTTCCACACAAACTTCCTCGTGGCTGGAATTTACTAAAACTAGACAAGCCATTTACAACGCACACTTTGCTTCTCTACAAAAGAAAAAGGACACTAAACTTTCTAAACTACTACATGCTACAAGGGGCCACAGCAATGGTTCCCTCAACCCACCCAGCAATATTGTTAACCTATCCAACTGTACTCTCAGCCCAGCAGAAGAAGCTGTCCTATCTCGGGGCTTCTCCTTCTGCCCCTCCACCCCCACGAACATGATACAGTTCTGTGGTGACCTAGAATCCTATTTTAGACATCTCCGACTCAAGGAATATTTCCAAAATACCTCTGAACAACATACTAATCCACAGAGGCCTCCCTACCAACATTACAAAAAGAAGGATTCTAGGTGGACTCCTCCTGAAGGTCGAAACAGCAGACTGGACTTCTACATAGAGTGCTTCCGCCGACGTGCACGGGCTGAAATTGTGGAAAAGCAGCATCACTTGCCCCATAACCTCAGCCGTGCAGAACACAATGCCATCCACAGCCTCAGAAACAACTCTGACATCATAATCAAAAAGGCTGACAAAGGAGGTGCTGTTGTCATCATGAATAGGTCGGAATATGAACAAGAGGCTGCTCGGCAGCTCTCCAACACCACTTTCTACAAGCCATTACCCTCTGATCCCCCTGAGAGTTACCAAAAGCATCTACAGCATTTGCTCAAGAAACTTCCTGAAAAAGCACAAGATCAAATCCGCACAGACGCACCCCTGGAACCCCGACCTGGGATATTCTATCTACTACCTAAGATCCATAAAGCTGGAAATCCTGGGCGCCCCATCATCTCAGGCATTGGCACCCTGACAGCAGGATTGTCCGGCTATGTAGACTCCCTCCTCAGGCTCTACACTACCAGCACTCCCAGCTACCTTCGAGACACCACTGACTTCCTGAGGAAACTACAATCCATCGGTGATCTTTCTGATAACACCATCCTGGCCACTATGTAGAAGCCCTCTACACCAATATTGGACTACAAACAGTCAAGAACACTATCCCCGATAATGTCACGGCTAACCTGGTGGCTGAACTTTGTGACTTTGTCCTTACCCATAACTATTTTACATTTGGGGACAATGTATACCTTCAGATCAGCGGCACTGCTATGGGTACCCGCATGGCCCCACAGTATGCCAACATTTTTATGGCTGATTTAGAACAACGCTTCCTCAGCTCTCGTCCCCTAACTGCCCCTACTCTACTAGCGCTATATTGATGACATCTTCATCATCTGGACCCATGGAAAAGAAGCCCTTGAGGAATTCCACCATGATTTCAACAATTTCCATCCCACCATCAACCTCAGCCTGGTCCAGTCCACACAAGAGATCCACTTCCTGGACACTACAGTGCTAATAAACAATGGTCACATAAACACCACCCTATACCGGAAACCTACTGACCGCTATTCCTACCTACATGCCTCCAGCTTTCACCCTGACCACACCACACAATCCATCGTCTACAGCCAAGCTCTGCGATATAACCACATTTGCTCCAACCCCTCAGACAGAGACAAACACCTACAAGATCTCTGTCAAGCTTTCTTACAACTACAATACCCACCTGCAGAAGTAAAGAAACAGATTGATAGAGCCAGAAGAGTTCCCAGAAGTTACCTACTACAGGACAGGCCTAACAAAGAAAATAACAGAACGCCACTAGCCGTCACCTTCAGCCCCCAACTAAAACCCCTCCAACGCATTATTAAGGATCTACAACATATCCTGAAGGATGACCCAACACTCTCACAAATCTTGGGAGCCAGGCCAGTCCTTGCCTACAGACAGCCCTCCAACCTGAAGCAAATACTCACCAACAACCACATACTACACAACAGAACCACTAACCCAGGAACTTATCCTTGCAACAAAGCCCGTTGCCAATTGTGCCCACATATCTATTCAGGGGACACCATCACAGGGCCTAATAACATCAGCCACACTAGCAGAGGCTCGTTCATCTGCACATCCACCAATGTGATATATGCCATCATGTGCCACCAATGCCCCTCTGCCATGTACATTGGTCAAACTGGACAGTCTCTACGTAAAAGAATAAATGGACAGAAATCAGATGTCAAGAATTATAACATTCATAAACCAGTCGGAGAACACTTCAGTCTCTCTGGTCACGCAATTACAGAATTCATTTGCAAATTGGATACTATTAATTTAGGCTTAAATAGAGACTGGGAATGGCTAAGTCATTATGCAAGGTAGCCTATTTCCCCTTGTTTTTTCCTAACCGCCCCTCCCCCCAGACGTTCTGGTTAAACTTGGATTTGTGCTGGAAATGCCCACCTTGATTATCATACACATTGTAAGGAGAGTGGTCACTTTGGATGGGCTATTACCAGCAGGAGAGTGAGTTTGTGGGGGGCGGAGGGGGGCGGAGGGTGAGAAAACCTGGATTTGTGCTGGAAATGGCCCAACTTGATTATCATACACATTGTAAGGAGAGTGATCACTTTAGATAAGCTATTACCAGCAGGAGAGTGGGGTGGGAGGAGGTATTTTTTCATGGTCTCTGTGTATATAATGTCTTCTGCAGTTTCCACAGTATGCATCCGATGAAGTGAGCTGTAGCTCACGAAAGCTTATGCTCAAATAAATTGGTTAGTCTCTAAGGTGCCACAAGTACTCCTTTTCTTTTTGCGAATACAGACTAACACGGCTGTTACTCTGAAACCTTTCTTCCCTGTGTCAGGATCCTGAACTCAACCAACTCATGGTCACTGCCTCCCAGATTTCCGTCCACTTTTGCTCCCCCCCTAGTTGGCTCCTCTAGCACTTGCACCAGGAAATTGTCCCCTACGCTTTCCAAAAACTTCCTGGATTGTCTATGCACTGCTGTATTGCTCTCCCAGCAGATATCAGGAAAATTAAAGTCACCCATGAGAACCAGGGCGTGCAATCTAGTAGCTTCTGCAAGTTGCCAGAAGAAAGTCTCATCCACCTCATCCCCCTGGTCCGGTGGTCTATAGCAGACTCCCACTACTACATCACTCTTGTTGCTCACACTTCTAAACTTAATCCAGAGACACTCAGGTTTTTCTGCAGTTTCGTACTGGAGCTCTGAGCAGTCATACTGCTCCCTTACATACAGTGCTACTCCCCCACCTTTTCTGCCCTGCTTGTCCTTCCTGAACAGTTTATAACCATCCATGACAGTACTCCAGTCATGTGAGTTATCCCACCAAGTCTCTGTTATTCCAATCACGTCATAATTCCTTGACATCACCAGGACCTCCAGTTCTCCCTGCTTGTTTCCAAGGCTTTGTGCATTCGTATATAAACACTTGAGATAACCTGCTGATCGCCCCTCATACTCAGTATGAGGCAGGAGCCCTCCCCTCACAGACGTTCCTGCCTGTGCTTCCACCCGGTATCCCGCTTTCCCACTTACCTCAGGGCTTTGGTCTCCTTCCCCCGGTGAACCTAGTTTAAAGCCCTCCTCACTAGGTTAGCCAGCCTGCTTGCAAAGATGCTCTTCCCTCTCTTTGTAAGATGGAGCCCGTCTCTGCCCAGCACTCCTCCTTCATGGAACACCATCCTTTCTCCATACCAGTCATGATTTTATAAACCTCTATCATATCTGCCGTTAGTTGTCTCTTTTCTAAGCTGAAAAGTCGTTTTATTAATCTCATACGCAGCTGTTCCATACCCCAATCATTTTTATTGCCCTTTTCCGAACTTTTTCCAAGTCCAATATATCTTTTTTGAGATGGGGTGACCACATCTGCACGCAGTATTCAAGATGTGGGCATACCATGGATTTATATAGAGGCAATATGATATTTTCTGTTTTATTATCCATCCCTTTCTTAATGATTCCCAACATTCTGTTAGTTTTTTTGACTGTCACTGCACATTGAGTGGATGTTTTCAGAGAACTATCCACAATGACTCCAAGATCTCTTTCTTGAGTGGTAACAGCTAATTTATACCCCATCATTTTATATGTATAGTTGGGATTATGTTTTCCAGTGTGCATTACTTTGCATTTATCAACATTGAATTTCACCTGATATTGTGTTGCCCAGTCACCCAGTTTTGAGAGATCCTTTTGTAGCTGTTTGCCGTCTGCTTGAGACTTAGCTATCCTGAGTAGTTTTGTATCATCTGCAGATTTTGCCACCTCACTGTTTACCCCTTTTTCCAGGTCATTTATGAATGTGTTAAATAGGACTGGGACCAGTACAGACCCCTGGGGGACACCACTATTTACCTTTCTCCATTCTGAAAACTGACCATTTATTCCTACCCTTTGTTTCCTATCTTTTAACCAGTTACCAATCCATGAGAGAAACCAATCCCCCTTATCCCATGACTGCTTACTTTCTTTAAGAGCCTTTGGTGAGGGACCTTGTCAAAGGCTTTCTGAAAATTTAAATACACTATATCCACTGGATCATCCTTGTCCACATGCTTGTTGACCCCCTCAAAGAATTCTAGTAGATTGGTGAGGCATGATTTCCCTTTACAAAAACCATGTTGACTGTTTCCCAACAAATTATGTTCATCTATGTGTCTGACCATTTTGTTTTTTACAATAGTTTCAACCAGTTTGCCCGGTACTGAAGTCAGGCTTACCAGCCTGTAATTGCCAGGATCACCTCTGGAGCCCTTTTTAAAAATTGGCATCACATTAGCTATCCTCCAGTCATTTGGTACAGAAGCTGATTTAAATGATAGGTTACAGACTACAGTTAGTAGTTCTGCAATTTCACATTTGAGTCCCTTCAGAACTCTTGGGTGCAGGGCTGATACGCAGCCTACATGGTTGCATAAAACACCTGAAAATTTGGGGCACCATTGAGTCTTAGTGTCCACCCTCCCGGCTCTTCCTATCCCTGTTCTGAATCTTCCTGAAGCCTCCCACAGCTAGCTCCAGAGAGGATCTAGTATCAGGGGGTAGCCGTGTTAGTCTGTATCTACAAAAACAACAAGGAGTCTGGTGGCACCTTAAAGACTAGCAGATTTATTTGAGCATAAGCTTTTGTGGGTAAAAACCCCACTTCTTCAGATGCAAGATCTAGTAACTTAAGTGAAAAAGCCTTTAAGACTGCCAGACTATTGGCACAACATTGAACCTGTTAAAGAGCCATTCAAGTGGTAATGAAGCCATTTAATAGACATTTGCCAACCCCCAGATATATACTGTCAGTTTCTGAATTTTACTGACAAAAACAGTTGTGCATTACTATAATATTTACTCAGAACATGTTAGTCTCCAGGACCTCAGTTTAAAATTTGCTTTAAAAATATTTTATTTGTGAAGTTGATGAAGATTATAAAATCACGTCTCTAAAAAATTCTTGCATAGATTTTTAGATGTACAATCATCTTTAGCCTTAAATGATTGGATCTTCAGACATACAGTTTTTTAAATAAATCCTTCAAAAGACCACCCTTCTCTAAAATACACATTTTAATTTTAATTACTATAGTTAAAAAAATTTGTTTCCAAAGTCTTCCTGTCCTTTCTGTCCATCCCTTTCTCCCTTTACCCCCCTCTCCCCTCGTTGAAGAGAGCCTGTAAAGGGACAACACCCCTTTTCTTCCAGTTAGTTGGACAAAGAGTTTCCCTCTCTTTACTTCTGTCTGATGAACTAGTTTTAAGAGAACCCTCCAGCAAAATCAGTACCTAGTAAGATATAAAATCCTTTGTTATGCCTAAAATCTTTGGAAACATATTTTTTTAAAGTTGGTGAAATATCATCACACAAAGTAAGTTAGTGTTCCCTTTTTCTAAAAGCAACGAATGTTGTTAGGAACACACTAAACCTCTGTGACTAATTAATTTAAAATAATGTCCTTGCTTCAGTGAGTTAAATATGTAGTAGTCTGGAATGATTACTTTATGAAGGCTTAAGCGTACATTTAAAATATAAAATGAGCTTAGAAATACTGATTAAAAAAATGTAAAACAGAGAAGAGCTGCATCATGTATTCCATAACATTTAATGTTGTATTCAGCAAGACAACTGACTCATCCTTACTACAGAGTTTTTGCAAATAGATCTCTGACAAACTTCAGGGCATATCAAAACCCCATGACTGACATTTTTTATTCCCAAATTTAGTGCTTTTAATTAGGTACCTCCTGCATGTCCAGTCTTAACCATCTGGCATGCAGTGGAAAACATGCTTCATTTTCTTTAGAAAGAAATTGCAGAAGAGTGTTTTTTGTTCAAATGCCATTTGCTTCATTAGGGTTCAGGGATTTGGCTGGAAGTGGGTGAGCAGGGTGTGGGAGGGAAGAGAGGAGGGAGTTTGCATAGGTGCACTAGTTTAATAATACTGCGTAGGGCCCCATAAATCCCAAGGACGGCCCTGTGTGGATGAATAATATCTGGTCCTGGTGGCTTGTTAGTGTTTAGTTTATCAATTTGTTCCAAAACCTCCTCTAATGACACATCAGTCTGGGACAGTTCCTCAGATTTGTCACCTAAAAAGAATGGCTGAGGTTTGGGAATCTCCCTCACATTCTCAACCATGAAGACCAATGCAAAGAATTCTCAGCAATGGCCTTATCGTTCTTGAGTGCTCCTTTATCATCTCGATCGTCCAATGGCCCAACTGGTTGTTTAACAGGCTTCCTGCTTCTGATGTACTTAAAATTTTTTTTGCTATTACTTTTTGAGTCTTTGGGTAGCTGTTCTTCAAATTGTTTTTTGGCCTTCCTAATTATATTTTTACACTTCATTTGCCAAAGTTTATGCTCCTTTCCATTTTCCTCATTAGGATTTAACTTTCACTTTTTAAAGGATACTTTTGCCTCTCACTGCTTCTTTTACTTTGTTGTTTAGCCACAGTGACTCTTTTTTAGTTCTCTTACTATGTTTTTTAATTTTGAGTATACATTTAAATTGAGCCTCTATTATGGTGTCTTTAAAAGGTTCCTATGCAGCTTGCAGCGATTTTACTTTTGGTGCTGTACCTTTTAATTTCTGTTTAATTAACCTCCTCATTTTTGTGTAGTTCCCCTTTCTGAAATTAAATGCTACAGTGTTGGGCCGCTGTGGTGTTTTCCCCGCCACAGGGATGTTAAATTTAATTATATTATGGTCACTATTACCAAGCAGTCCAGCTATACTCACCTCTTGTACCTGATCCTGTGCTCCACTTAGAACTAAATCAAGAATTGCCTCTCCTTTTGTGGGTTCCAGGACTAGCTGCTCCAAGAAGCAGTCATTTAAGGTGTCAAGAAAATTATCTCTGCATCCCTTCCTGTGGTGATATGTACCCAGTCAATATGGGGATAATTGAAATCCCCCATTATCGAGGTTTTTTTAGTAGCAGGAAATTGTCTGATAAATGGCAGAATAGTTGGTGGGAACCGCTAGAGAAAAGACCAAGGAAAATGGAGAACTTTGATCAATAACTAAAAGCTTTTTTCTTGAAATTCCTGTGTTGTACATTAGGCGGCAGTGCTGCTGCACAAAACTTCCTTATTTTCCGATGCCTTGAGAGCTTTTCCTGCAAGCTTGTTGTAACACAAAGCAGACTTTTGTAAGATGTTTGATCTTTGTGTCTACAAATTATTGTGAGATATAAAGCTGACGAGTATAAATTTTTGCAGCTGCCCTAGGAAACAGCCGAGACTCGGCAAATCTTTTAAAAGCTGTTATCTCCTTTGCTTAGGTGCAGGCAAACAAGCAGTTTTCTCTGTCCCTCTATGTTAACTACTGAGGCTGGTCAGGAGCTGCTGTGAGAGACAAGATAGGTGAGGTAATATCTCTCTCACATATCCTGTGCCCAACATGGCTACAACACCCCCACAAGCTAGGAGTTGCTGTGTTGTATGACAGGGGACTGAAATCTCTATGACAATACATCGGCTTAATAGCAAATACTGCCCTAGAGATAACTATATCTGAATAGCCTTAAGCCCCAATCCTGCAACATCTTGCACATGGTAGGACTGCTGTGGCAGCACTGAGCCCCTGTCACTGAAGATGGTGGGTCTCTACATGGACACAGTAGTCTGTTCCCATGCAAGAAGTTGCATGAGTGAGGCCTTTGTGGTCAAAGTGTGATGCAAGGATTTTGGGGCTTTATTAGTGGGGCTTACTCCTTGCCTAGGCTGTCCTGGCTCTGTGGCAGCATATCAGGCTTGAAGACTGTTGATAGATTTGGTTGGCTTGGACCTTCAATTAAATCGTTTTAGGTTATCACAGACTTCACTTTCAGATCTTGTAGGTTTTCTTGAGGCTAGATTTTCTTTTTCTCCTGCAGGTGGTGCAGTCTCAGACAAAGTCAAACAGTTGTTTTTATCATTTGTTTATTCATATTATAGGTGGAGCTGGCAGTGCTGCCTACAGTTAAGATTGCCAAGTGTTATCTTGTTTTCAAGTTGCTTAAAACTTAGCCAAATTTTAACGGTTTAGACTGATATTTTCCATGCTGAGTCTCTGCCCCAGACTGAATGTTTCTGGAAAGCTTCAGCAAAAATAGTTTGGCCATTATCAAGAACAAGGTTAGAGAAAAATGTATTTTCCCCACGATAAAATAATTCTTACAACTATTTCACTGGGAAGCTGTAACACCTCCATGTTTTGGAGCAGGGGCGTAACATGTGGTGTGGGGTTGTCCTGCTGTCAAGGATGTGTGTTTTGCTGTTCCTGGGGGGGGAGGTGGGAGACACCTTAATTTGGCCAAGTTATAAGCCTTTGAAATATCTCTATTGGGACATGCTCAGTAGAGGTTAGTATAGCTTGGCAGCTAAATTTTCCAAAGATTCCAGCCTGGTCTACACTTATGAAAAATTCATACCCTTGAATCCTGTAGCTATGCTGCGCTAACCCCCCAGTGTAGATGCAGCTACTTCCGCCTTGCTCAGGGAGTTGGTGTCGTTATGGCGATGGAAAAACCCCTTCCATTGCTACAGTTTGCATCTACACTACAGAGTTACGGCGGCATAGCTATGGTGCCGAAATTATGCTGCTGTAGCACTTGTAGTGTAGACATGGCCTCCATCTGCAGTGGGCATACTCCAGCCTAGGGTTGTGGGGGCTGAGCAGGTCAGTCTCGGTAGCCAAGTACCACTGTGGTGTTGGGCAAGGAAACCAAGAGTGATCAGAGTCTGTGCTCTACACTCTTCCCCTGCTGGTGCTCAGGCAGTGTGGAGAAGGAGGAACAGCCTGCCTAGAATGACAAAAGCTGGATAAGAAGTCTAGAAATGCAAGAGATTGGGAGGAAGAGCTGGTAGGGGAGGCTTGGGACAGGAACAGGTTGGAGGGGATTGGGACAGGAGGGCTCATGCTTTGGAGGAGATGGGCAGAAGGGGCTATGTCCACAGAACACACTCTTCTCTAGAGCCTGGAATGAAAACCAAGTTTTGTGAGTTTCACCATTCCTCTGCTGTCAGCAAATATCTGTGAAACCCTCTTGCGAGTTGTCTTCTTCCCTTCTAGTGCTGGTCCACATACAAAATGACAACTTACCACTGCTATTGGCTACTCTGTTAGCTCAAATAACAGAGGTCTGTGTGGTGAACCTAAAGGTTCAAACCCTGTAGATGCTAATATGGTCCACATGATGGAAGTTGTCTCTTTCAGTTTCAGAAGACTATTAAGGTCAGGGGTGAAAGTAAGGGGGTACGGGCCGGTATGGCGTACTGGTAAAAGGTAGCTGCCAGTACCGGCCCATACCACTGACTTTAACTCCCTGCCACAGCAGCACTTTAACGTTGCTGCCCCTTTTGCGCCCCCGACTGGCGGCCCTGCCGGGTCCCTGCCAGCAGGGTTGCCAATGGGGGGGCGCAAAAGGGGCAGTGATGACCCGATGGGGGGTGCAAAAAGGGCAGTGCTGTAATATCGCTGTCCCTTTTGCCCCTCCGCTCACAACCGCTGAGAGGGGGCCGGGCGGGAGAAGTAGCTGCCCCAGGACCACGATTTAAAAGGGCCCGGGGCTCCGGCTGCTGCTACTGTGGCTGCGTCTGCCGGAGTCCCTGGCCCTTTAAATGGCTGCTGGAGCCCTGGGCTAGGGAGCAAAGATGGACTGGCTGGGGGATGCTGACTCCCAGCCCAACCCCTTCTGCCCGAGGCCACGCCCCTTCCGGGGGGGCCAGAGCACCCCTTACCGGTAAGATCTGCATTTTCCTTTCACCCCTGATTAAGGTTGCCAAGTCAAGCACTCAAATTAGGAAATGCTAGAATTAAGGTTGCCAGGACAGTGAATGCACATGACAGAGTCTTTAATAACATGATCACTTAACTTTTTTTCCACAGGACTCCTACGTCATTCAGTGCAAAGAATGACTGAGGTTTATCTAGTGAAAGGCTGTGGTCTGTGGGGCTCTTGCCCCATTTATTGCAGAAGTTGAAAGGTTTGGATTGAATGAAGCAGAGAGAAGTCTCGTGGTTAAAACAGTTGAATACTGCCCCAAGGAATTAGATTCTATCTCTGCCTCTGTCACAGTTGCTATGTTATGCTAGGTGAGTCGCTTCCATTACTGGCTGTGTTCTTGATTTTCTGGGTGCCCAATTTGAGATTATGGCATCTGATTTGCAGATGTGCAGAGTACTTACGTCTGCACTTGAAGACAACGGGAGTTGTACTTTAAAAATATGGAGTGCTGTATACTACTAAGTACTCTGGAAAATTGGCCTTAAATGATCTCAAAATGGGCACCCAAAATTAGTGGAAACTTTTTACTTTAATCTCTCTGTGCCCCAATTTCCCATTTATAAAATGGGGATAATCCCCCACCAGCTTAGAGAGGACTTGTGAAAATAAATGAAAGTTTGTGAAGCACTTGGATACTAAAGTGATGAGTGCCGTAGAAAAGCCCAGAAGGAACTATTAAATTCTGTTTTCATTTAAGGGTTTGAATAGTGCACTGCAACCGAGGTATTGGGTGGGGGGATGTCACACATTGAACAATGAGGATAAAGCAAAATATTGAATAGTTGCTCAATAGTGAGTATCGTCCATACTGTGCACTGAAGGAGGCCTGGGTCCTATGGAAAAAATCATATGTGATCATTGTAATTAAAGACTGTAATATAATGCATTGGTGGAAGGGGGCTGAATTAAGGTTGCTCAGGCAACCCTTATTTCTGGCATTTCCAAACTCTTGAGTGATTGACTATGGAACTTTAATATTCTTTTAATATAGTTTTTTATATTTAATATAAAATCACATTTTTTGGGGTGTCCTGGTGAGTCGTGCTGACACCAAATCTGTAGGCTGGGTGTCTAACACCAGAGCAATATCCAAAGGCTAATTAAGTGTGGCTTTGTTTTGCACAGTTTTCCTTTCATCCTGTATAGAAATTACACAACAGAATTACTTTAATGCTGTATTATGAATATTGTGGGTTTTGTTTATTAGTTAACTAATCACAATTAAATTAGCTTTTAAGAGTTGAGTCAATTGTTGACTGCAGAATCTACATATGATAGTAATACTTTCTTTGCAAACATGTATGTAAGAAGTGCATGCACAGCCTACACAAATACCCACAACATGAGTATACCTGTGTCAAACCTTTAGATCCTTTATTTCTCAGAGCAGCTTTGGCACAGAATTCCTCTGAAATGAGAGAATTCCTATAGTGTGTAAGAAGTGGGGAGATACAGCAACCACCCATCCTGTTACATGAATAAACCTGTTAAATCATCTCCCCTGGATCATATTAGTCACCACTGTTTGTGGGGTGAGACTGGCTTCATGTGGTTTAGCATCCTGATGCTGGTAACCGGCATACTATCTCTTATTTTTTTTCAGCTGATGGTCTCTTAAGGAAACAGTTTAAAGAAGAGACTCCAGTATTTTTTGTACAAACAAAATAGATTTCTCATACAGCGATACATTCTTAAATGCCTTTGCAGGTGTTTCCAAATGAAGATGTTTTGGTGGCTTTACAGCTGCTGATGTCAATGGAGATGTTGACATAGAGGGCATTTACAATTTTTTGCCATGTCGCCTTATATTTCAGGTCAGATGGAAGAAAAAAATTACATGCAGCTACAGGAACATGTTGATATGCCTTTAAATGCTCTTTTTTTTTTTTTTTTCAAAGTGGGAGCTAGAGGTACTGCAGTATCTACCATACTAGGATGGGAGAGAAAAAGATGGATAGCTATGTGGCTACTAAGGTTATGTCTACACTACGAAATTAGGTCGAATTTATAGAAGTTGGTTTTTTAGAAATCGGTTTTATATATTCGAGTGTGTGTGTCCCCACAGAAAACGCTCTAAGTGCATTAACTCGGCGGAGCGCTTCCACAGTACCGAGGCTAGAGTCGACTTCGGGAGTGTTGCACTGTGGGTAGCTATCCCACAGTTCCCGCAGTCTCCGCTGCCCATTGGAATTCTGGCTTGAGATCCCAATGCCTGATGGGGCTAAAACATTGTCACGGGTGGTTCTGGGTACATACTGTCAGGCCCCCGTTCCCTCCCTCTCCCCGTGAAAGCAAGGGCAGACAATCATTTCGCGCCTTTTTTCCTGAGTTACCTGTGCAGACGCCATACCACGGCAAGCATGGAGCCCGCTCAGGTAACCGTCACCCTATGTCTCCTGGGTGCTGGCAGACGCGGTACGGCATTGCTACACAGTAGCAGCAACCCCTTGCCTTGTGGCAGCAGACGGTACAGTACGACTGGTAGCCGTCATCGTCATGTCTGAGGTGCTCCTGGTCGCCTCTGTGAGGTCGATCAGGAGCGCCGGGGCAGACATGGGCTCAGGGACTAAATTTGGAGTGACTTGAGCAGATCATTCTCTTTAGTCCTGCAGTCAGTCCTATTGAACCGTCTTATGGTGAGCGGGCAGGCGATACGGACTGCTAGCAGTCGTACTGTACCATCTTCTGCCGAGCAGCCATGAGATGTGGATGGCATGCAGTCCTTCTGCACCGTCTGCTGCCAGCCAAAGATGTAAAAGATAGATGGAGTGGATCAAAACAAGAAATAGACCAGATTTGTTTTGTACTCATTTGCTTCCCCCCCTCCCCTGTCTAGGGGACTCATTCTTCTAGATCACACTGCAGTCACTTACAGAGAAGGTGCAGCGAGGTAAATCTAGCCATGTATCAATCAGAGGCCAGGCTAACCTTCTTGTTCCAATAAGGACAATAACTTAGGTGCACCATTTCTTATTGGAACCCTCTGTGAAGTCCTGCCTGAAATACTCCTTGATGTAAAGCCACCCCCTTTGTTGATTTTAGCTCCCTGAAGCCAACCCTGTAAGCGCCCCTCCCAGCGTCAGAGCAATGGCAAACAATCGGGCATCTGAGAGTGCTGTCCAGAGCAGTCACAATGGAGCACTCTGATGGGGCTAAAACATTGTCGCGGGTGGTTCTGGGTACATGTCGTCAGGCCCCCGTTCCCTCCCTCCCTCCATGAAAGCAAGGGCAGACAATCATTTCGCGCCTTTTTTCATGAGTTACCTGTGCAGACGCCATACCACGGCAAGCATGGAGCCCGCTCAGGTAACCGTCACCCTATGTCTCCTGGGTGCTGGCAGATGCGGTACGGCTTTGCTGCACAGTAGCAGCAACCCATTGCCTTCTGGCAGCAGACGGTGCAATACGACTGGTAGTCGTCCTCGTCATGTCCGAGGTGCTCCTGGCCACGTCGGCTGGGAGCGCCTGGGCAGACATGGGCTCAGGGACTAAATGTGGAGTGACTTGACCAGGTCATTCTCTTTAGTCCTGCAGTCAGTCCTATTGAACCGTCTTATGGTGAGCGGGCAGGCGATACGGACTGCTAGCAGTCGTACTGTACCATCTTCTGCCAGGCAGGCAAGAGATGAGGATTGCTAGCAGTCGTATTGTACCATCTTATGCCAGGCAGGCAAGAGATGAAGATGGCTAGCAGTCGTACTGTACCATCTTCTGCCGAGCAGCCATGAGATGTGGATGGCATGCAGTCCTTCTGCACCGTCTGCTGCCAGCCAAAGATGTAAAAGATAGATGGAGTGGGTCAGAACAAGAAATAGACCAGATTTGTTTTGTACTCATTTGCCTCCTCCCCTGTCTAGATCACACTGCAGTCACTCACAGAGAAGGTGCAGCGAGGTAAATCTAGCCATGTATCAATCAGAGGCCAGGCTAACCTCCTTGTTCCAATAACAACGATAACTTAGGTGCACCATTTCTTATTGGAACCCTCCGTGCAGTCCTGCCTGAAATACTCCTTGATGTACAGGCACACCCTTTGTTGATTTTAGCTCCCTGAAGCCAACCCTGTAAGCCGTGTCGTCAGTCGCCCCTCCCTCCATCAGAGCAACGGCAGACAATCGTTCCGCGCCTTTTTTCTGTGCGGACGCCATACCAAGGCAAGCATGGAGGCCGCTCAGCTCACTTTGGCAATTAGGAGCACATTAACCACCACACGCATTATCCAGCAGTATATGCAGCACCAGAACATGGCAACGCGATACCGGGCGAGGAGGCGACGTCAGCGCAGTCCCGTGAGTGATCAGGACATGGACACAGATTTCTCTGAAAGCATGGGCCCTGACAATGCATGCATCATGGTGCTAATGGGGCAGGTTCATGCTGTGGAACGCTGATTCTGGGCTCGGGAAACAAGCACAGATGGGTGGGACCGCATAGTGTTGCAGGTCTGGGACGATTCCCAGTGGCTGCGAAACTTTCGCATGCATAGGGGCACTTTCATGGAACTTTGTGACTTGCTTTCCTCTGCCTTGAAGCGCATGAATACCAAGATGAGAGCAGCCCTCACAGTTGAGAAGCGAGTGGTGATAGCCCTGTGGAAGCTTGCAATGCCAGACAGCTACTGGTCAGTCGGGAATCAATTTGGAGTGGGCAAATCTACTGTGGGGGCTGCTGTGATGCAAGTAGCTCACGCAATCAAAGATCTGCTGATATCAAGGGTAGTGACCCTGGGAAATGTGCAGGTCATAGTGGATGGCTTTGCTGCAATGGGATTCCCTAACTGTGGTGGGGCTATAGACGGAACCCATATCCCTATCTTGGCACCGGAGCACCAAGCCGCCGAGTACATAAACCGCAAGGGGTACTTTTCGATAGTGCTGCAAGCTCTGGTGGATCACAAGGGACGTTTCACCAACATCAATGTGGGATGGCCGGGAAAGGTGCATGATGCTCGCATCTTCAGGAACTCTGGTCTGTTTCAAAAGCTGCAGGAAGGGACTTTATTCCCAGACCAGAAAATAACTGTTGGGGATGTTGAAATGCCTATATGTATCCTTGGGGACCCAGCCTACCCCTTAATGCCATGGCTGATGAAGCCGTACACAGGCAGCCTGGACAGTAGTCAGGAGCTGTTCAACTACAGGCTGAGCAAGTGCAGAATGGTGGTAGAATGTGCATTTGGACGTTTAAAGGCGCGCTGGCGCAGTTTACTGACTCGCTTAGACCTCAGCGAAACCCATATTCCCACTGTTATTACTGCTTGCTGTGTGCTCCACAATATCTGTGAGAGTAAGGGGGAGACGTTTATGGCGGGGTGGGAGGTTGAGGCAAATTGCCTAGCTGCTGGTTACGCGCAGCCAGACACCAGAGCGGTTAGAAGAGCACAGGAGGGCGCGGTACGCATCAGAGAAGCTTTGAAAACCAGTTTCATGACTGGCCAGGCTACGGTGTGAAAGTTCTGTTTGTTTCTCCTTGATGAAACCCCCCGCCCCTTGGTTCACTCTACTTCCCTGTAAGCTAACCACCCGCCCCTCCTCCCTTTAATCATTGCTTGCAGAGGCAATAAAGTCATTGCTGCTTCACAGTCATGCATTCGTTATTCATTCATCACACAAATAGGGAGATGACTACCAAGGTAGCCCAGGAGGGGTGGTGGAGGAGGGAAGGAAAATGCCACACAGCACTTTAAGCACAGCACTTTAAAAGTTTACAACTTTTAAAATTTATTGAATGACAGCCTTCTTTTTTTTGGGCAATCCTCTGTGGTGGAGTGGCTGGTTGGCCGGAGGCCCCCCCACTGCGTTCTTGGGCGTCTGGGTGTGGAGGCTATGGAACTTGGGGAGGAGGGCGGTTGGTTACAGAGGGGCAGCAGTGGCAGTCTGTGCTCCAGCTGCCTTTGCTGCAGCTCAACCATACAATGGAGCATACTGGTTTGGTCCTGCAGCAGCCTCAGCATTGAATCCTGCCTCCTCTCATCACGCTGCCGCCACATTTGAGCTTCAGCCCTCTCTTCAGCCCGCCACTTACTCTCTTCAGCCCGCCACTTACTCTCTTCAGCCCGCCACTTACTCTCTTCAGCTCTCCACCTCTCCTCCCGGTCATTTTGTGCTTTCCTGCACTCTGACATTATTTGCCTCCATGCATTCATCTGTGCTCTGTCAGTGCGGGAGGACAGCATGAGCTCGGAGAACATTTCATCGCGAGTGCGTTTTTTTTTCTTTCTAAGCTTCACTAGCCTCTGGGAAGGAGAAGATCCCGTGATCATTGAAACACATGCAGCTGGTGGAGAAAAAAAAAGGGACAGCGGTATTTAAAAAGACACATTTTATAAAACAGTCGCTACACTCTTTCAGGGTAAACCTTGCTGTTAACATTACATACATAGCACATGTGCTTTCGTTACAAGGTCGCATTTTGCCTCCTCCCACCGCGTGACTACCCTCTCAACCTTCCCCCCTCCCTGTGGCTAACAGCGGGGAACATTTCTGTTTAGCCACAGGCAAACAGCCCAGCAGGAATGGGCTCCTCTGAGTGTCCCCTGAAGAAAAGCACTCTATTTCAACCAGGTGACCATGAAGTATATCTCACTCTCCTGAGGATAACACAGAGAGATAAAGAACGGATTTTGGTTGAATGCCAGCAAACATACACTACAATGCTTTGTTCTACAGTGATTCCCGAGTACGTGTTACTGGCCTGGAGTGGTAAAGTGTCCTACCATGAAGGATGAAATAAGGCTGCCCTCCCCAGAAACCTTTTGCAAAGGCTTTAGGACTACATCTAGGAGAACCGCAAATGCCAGGGCAAAGTAATCCTTTCACATGCTTGCTTTTAAACCATGTATAGCATTTTAAAAGGTACACTCACCAGAGGTCCCTTCTCCGCCTGCTGGGTCCAGGAGGCAGCCTTGGGTGGGTTCAGGGGGTACTGGCTCCAGGTCTAGGGTGAGAAACAGTTCCTGGCTGTCGGGAAAACCGGTTTCTCCGCTTGCTTGCTGTGAGCTATCTACAACCTCCTCCTCCTCATCATCATCTTCTTCGTCCCCAAAACCTACTTCTGTATTGCCTCCATCTCCATTGAAGGAGTCAAACAACATGGCTGGGGTAGTGGTGGCTGAACCCCCTAAAATGGCATGCAGCTCATCATAGAAGCGGCATGTTTGGGGCTCTGACCCAGAGCGGCTGTTCGCCTCTCTGGTTTTCTGGTAGGCTTGCCTCAGCTCCTTCAGTTTCACGCGGCACTGCTTCGGGTCCCTGTTATGGCCTCTGTCCTTCATGCCCTGGGAGATTTTCACAAAGGTTTTGGCATTTCGAAAACTGGAACGGAGTTCTGATAGCACGGATTCCTCTCCCCATACAGCGATCAGATCCCGTACCTCCCGTTCGGTCCATGCTGGAGCTCTTTTGCGATTCTGGGACTCCATCATGGTCACCTGTGCTGATGAGCTCTGCATGGTCACCTGCAGCTTGCCACGCTGGCCAAACAGGAAATGAGATTCAAAAGTTTGCGGTTCTTTTCCTGTCTACCTGGCCAGTGCATCTGAGTTGAGAGTGCTGTCCAGAACGGTCAGAATGGAGCACTCTGGGATAGCTCCCGGAGGCCAATACCATCAAATTGTGTCCACAGTACCCCAAATTTGAGCCGGCAACGTCGATTTAAGCGCTAATCCACTTGTCAGGGGTGGAGTAAGGAAATCGATTTTAAGAGCCCTTTAAGTCGAAATAAAGGGCTTCATTGTGTGGACGGGTGCAGGTTTAAATCGATTTAACGCTGCTAAATTCGACCTAAAGTCCTAGTGTAGACCAGGGCTAAGGGTTTCCTGAGATCTTGAGAAGAATTAAGGTATGTCTACACAGCCAGTGGCAGGGAGCCTCCAAACCTGGGTCAACAGACTTGGGTTTGCTGGACTCATGCTAAAAATAGCATCTTCTTCCCAGACTTGAGAGCCCGAGCCACAACATCGACACAGTTATTTTTAGTATGGTAGCGCAAGCGAGAGCCTGTCAACCTGGGCTCCGATGCTTGTTGCCACAGGCTGTAGACCTATACCGTGATGCTTAGCTACAGCGATTCTTGCCTGCACAAGGTGGGATCACCATGTGCACTATAGAATATTTTTGCTTACGGCTAAGAACTCTGAACATCTTTCAGAGCATTCAGTGGTGATCTGATCTTAGTCTCTAAGTGCACGTCTATGTCCACATCTGGAAGCGAGTCTCCCAGCCCAGATCCACAGATTTGTGCTGGCAAGGCTTGTGCTCTAGATATAGCTGTGTAGATGTTATGGCTCAGGCAGGAGTTCGGGCTCCGAAGCCTGGGGGAAGTTGAGTGGGCTTGAGTGCCAGAGCTCCAGCCTGAGCCGCAGTGTCAAAGCTGTGTCTTCACAACTGTTTTTGGAGCACCGGCACAAGCCCTGCAAGCACCGATCTGTGGACCTGGGCTGGGAGACTTGCTCCCTGATGCAGTGTAGACATGCCCTGAGGCATATTGCAGATGATCAACTTCCTCTGCTTTGAGGGATGATTGATGCTGTGCTACTGTACTCCACCCTGTATTGGAATTTTGAGAACCTTGATGCCAAAATCTCAACCCCATCCTTTGCATTATTGTGAGCAGGTCTCGGTTCTTCATTAGATCTTGGGCCTGAGCTGCAAAGTTTGGCTCCAGTTCCAAACTTGCCTCCAAAGTTTTAGAGATCTGATAGGAGTCCGTTTTGCTTTGTCCAATTAGAGGTAGGATAGGGCAGCAGTGATGTGGTCAGAATTAGATCCAGACTTCTCAAGTTTGTATGACTGGATGTGGGACCATTTCTACTACTCGTCTCCTCCTGTGCAAGAGGAGGGAGAGGAAGTTGTTGATAACATTGAACCTTTGGCTGCTATGTACAGGCCAGAGCTCAACATAAAAACCACCCATTTTTGAAAATGAAATTGGGCATTCCACCAATAAATGGCATAAATGACCTTTAGAATAGCTCATATTAAAGCTAATATGTCACGTTAAGTTCTATTGATTTGATTTACCAAGAAAAATGAAATAGAAATGGCTCAGTTGACAAGGTAGAGCTTACTGTGTTCAGTAGTAAGTTGAGTGCTGGCCCTGACCCTCAGTAGGTTACCAGTGAACAGCCTCAGCCTCTCAACTGTTGTCCCTCCCTCTACCATTGCCTACACGTCAGCGACTGCCCCAAACCCCCCTCCTAAAAGGAGTTAAAATTCTATTTGCGATGACCTATTGAACTAATGCGGTCTTCATATCTTTTTGGATGAGGCAGAAGGGCATACGGTGTAATACTGGTTATACAGACACAGTCTGCTTTTGGGCAGGCTTCTAGTTTTGTACTAGGCCAGTAACATGCTATACCGATAAAGGACAAAGCTGAGCAGCAGTGTTTCTGCTTGGTTACTCTTGCTGCCTGTTGTACACAATATAACGTGATCTATTGCTTTTAATTATATAATGTGCCAGATCATGTTGTGAAGGGCACATAATGAATTGCTGTATAAATAGTGAAGATGGCTAAATAATGAGATGGCACAGCTGAAAGTTGGGCCTCCCAGATGTTAAGGATTTTTCTTTCGGCGTTATCCCCTGTATCCCCTGGGGATTTGTGTGATGTGCAAATCTACAGGCTGCTAGAAACGTTTTGTGGGGTGTTCTGGCTGTGAGATTTGTTTAGAGACTATCATGCAGATGTCTCATGTATTTGAAACTCTGATACCCATTAAACTACTCTAAAATGTGGGATGGCCACATACCAGAAGCTGGTGTGTTAACTAGCCCACTGTTGCCTCAGGTATTAATTTTGTGTATCTAGATATGACTAATAAGGGAGTTGCTTCCTTTAGTGGTAGCAGATGACCAATTTGTACTGTGAGGAGGAACAAAGCGAGAGGAGGTTGTGTTACCCAGAAAGCAAGTGCAATCCCCAGAGTGAGTCATGAAGCTTATACATTAAGCCACAAGGTGCTAAACTGGTAGCAAAATTCAAACATAGCCATGCCAGCTTTATTTCTTCTGCCCTTTGTTAGAGATGGTTCCAGGCAGCAAAGTTTTGTTGTGGGTTTCCAACACTCACAAAGGTAAGGGGGTGTTTGGAATTAGCATCTGAAGTATGAAAACCTAAGGGAACTGAGGAAAGTGACTGCCTTGTGCAAATCATAAAGGATATCAGGCAGAAGGGAGTTTGCGTTTTCCCCTGCTCAGTTTTCATAATGTTATTTTTTTATTTCTATAGGTGCCCTGTGGATCACAGTGGTGCTTTGGACTGGGCGATCCACATATTAAAATATCAGCGTTCCAGGAGTGGAGAGGGGAGGTCCAGCAGGAGAAGGGCATGAAAAAAATCTGAATTATGAATAAAATTAGTGATACCTAATGCTGGTGAAAGGCATCTGACAGACCTCCTTCCCCTGCTAAATGGACTTTAATCTATGCTACCACTGTGGCTTTAAAAAGCCATATGGGTGCTATTTTAATAATTTTCTCAATTTTCAGCCTCTGTTTGTCCCTCCCCTGCTGACAATTCCCTTACAAACAGATGGTGTCTCTTCTCAAATCATTAAACCTTCTTCAAAATGCTTAACCTGGGTAAAATATAAAAAAACAGGGATTGGGACTCCAGTTCCAATAAAATATAAATGAGCCTCCAAATCCAGATGAGATTTAAGATGAGGTTCAGATTCAAGACCAAATTAAGGTTTGGGATCCTATTAACAGGCATAAACCTAGTGAGCCATTGTTATGAAATGACAGGTTTCAGAGTAGCAGCCATGTTAGTCTGTATTCGCAAAAAGAAAGGGAGTACTTGTGGCACCTTAGAGACTAACAAATTTATTTGAGCATAAGCTTTCGTGAGCTACAGCTCACTTCATCGGATGCATGAAATGCTGGCCTCAAATGGCTAAAATCTCATTAGATCAGCTGTTTTTAAATGAAAATTTTTGACATGTTGGAATTAAATTTCTCAGACTTCAGCAGCATCAGAAAAGGGTAGATCTGAACAGGGAACCAGAACTGTATTGAGTGGGTTTAGATCTGAGTATTAACATGTGACAGCTGTATCTGGCTGTCTGAATATCTGCTGTATGAACATTGGTGATTTTAATAATTAGTGATCTGTAGCTTTTCTTCAGAAGAGATGTATATCTAGTAACACCTTTACACGTCCCTATCTGCATTAACATGGTAATGAGGCGAGTTCAAAAAGCATTGAAGACAATCAGTTTGCTTAATGAGATTATATGCAAACCTCCTAAAACAACTTGCCTAAGTAATCACTGAAAGGGAGGAGGAAAACCTTTTTATTAATTGCAAAGCAGTATCTATCTTAACACTGAAATAGGAACAGAGGAGAGATTTAACATAATCCAATAAAAGGCAGGAAATTAGCTTTTGTTTCTATGCAGCTCCCCTCCCCCCCAACCCCCAATGTAATCAAGTTGAGTTGCGTGGGAGAAGGAAGAAGTGAATTGTATTATATATTGACTCAAATATGCACCCCACGATGTATTGAGCTGAGTAAACACCTTACATCCACTTTATAAGAATCAGAACTGTAGTCTGGGGCTCTCTGCTATGCCCTTAGTAAATAAATATGCCCCAGTGTAACCACATCAGGGCAGTTCAAACGACTGCAAACATCTAGTGAAGATGTGCTACACCAGTAGAGTTCTGGTTTTGACTTTCCACGCCATCTTTGCATAAAGCTCAATCGCTTCCGATTTGGGGTGATCTGATGCCTTAATAAGGACTGTAAGTGGGGCCTTTGCGACTCCCATACTTTGCTGCTGTGGCCAGTTAGAGGTAGACTACATACTTGCAGGCTACACCCATGGGCAAGGGCTGCCTGGTTCCCTCATGGACTTGCACAATGCTTCCCTTAGTTATTGAATGGTTAAAATGCTTAATTGACGTGCTTGACTTGATTAGACTCTTAAGACAACACTTAGGGAAGGGAAGGGGATTGTGATGGATGAGGTTGTATAATGAAGCATAATGACCAATTCTCTAAGAATATGGAGCAGCTGAGAGTCACAGGAAAGGCTTACTAAGGTTACATGATTCTTCGAGAATTGGATTGAGCCTGTTATGGGGCTCTTTCTGCGGTACTCTGCTATTCAAGTACAGTTTTGTATTATCAGCCTCTACTTCATACTTTTTTCTTGTTCTATACTTTGCCATTAAGGTAGGCATGTATTTGAGATTACCTTAATTGTGTCCTAGTCCTCTTGGTTGAGGAAGATCACTGGTATACATCTTGGAGAGAAACTGAGCTCTGAACTTTAGGGAAACAGGATTAGAATCCATGGATAACATAAGGGCATGGGCAACAATGGTTGGGATTTCCATCCCTAAACAGTGTCATGGGGCTGAGTTGGTGCAATACAGAACGGGAAAGAGCTAAATGACCTAAGGATTCAAGGTTCTGGTGCAGAATCCAGACAGTTTTGTACCATCTTTAATAAAGTAATATTTGATAGTGCACTTTCATCCAACATCAAGCCTTTGAGATTCAGTGACAGTCAGCTAGCTTGTGCATGCCAGTGCCTCAAAGAAGAGTTCTTTGTGTGGCAAAACCAGTCCAGCTGGAACCAGCCAGTGCTGAAAACCTCGCAGGAGAGCCTGATTTTTCAAGATCACAGTCCGGCTTCCACACTGAAGAGTTTTAAGCCACGAATCCAAATTTTGGGAGGCCTATCCCAGGGAAAGCATGGGACTGGGGTTCATGGGGTTCAAAATGATCTGGACAAACTGGAGAAATGGGCTGAAGTAAATAGGATGAAATTCAATAAGGAGAAATGCAAAGTACTCCACTTAGAAAGGAACAATCAGTTGCACACATACAAAATAGGAAATGACTGCCTAGGAAGGAGTACTGCAGAAAGGGATCTGGGGGTCATAGAGCATCAAAAACTAAATATGAGTCAACACTGTAACACTGTTGCAAAAAAAGCAAACATCATTCTGGGATGTATTAGCAGGGGTATTATAAGCAAGGCATGAGAAGTAATTCTTCCGTTCTACTCCAGGCTGATTAGGCCTCAACTGCAGTATTGTGTCCAGTTCTGGGCTCCACATTTCCGGAAAGATTTGGACAAATTGGAGAAAGTCCAGAGAAGAGCAACAAAAATGATTAAAGGTCTAGAACACATGACCTATGAGGGAAGATTGGGTTTGTTTAGTTTGGAGAAGAGAAGACTGAGAAAGGACACATTAACAGTTTTCAAGTACATTAAAGGTTGTTACAAGGAGGAGGGAGAAAAATTGTTGTTCTTAACCTCTGAGGTTAGGACAAGAAGCAATGGGCTTAAATTGCAGCAAGGGCGGTTTAGGTTGGACATTAGGAAAAACTTCCTAACTGTCAGGGTGGTTAAGCACTGGAATAAATTGCCTAGGGAGGTTGTGGAATCTCCATCATTGGGGATTTTTAAGAGCAGGTTGGACAAACACCTGTTAGGGATGGTCTAAATTCTAGATCAGTGGTTCCCAAACTGGGGGCGCCACTTGTTCAGGGAAAGCCCCTGGTGGGTTGGGCTGGTTTGTTTACCATCTGAGTCCGCAGGTTCAGCCGATCGCAGCTCCCAGTGGCTGCGGTTTGCATCTCCAGGCCAATGGGGGTTGCAGGAAGCGGCATGGGCCAAGGGATGTGCTGGCCGCCCTTCCCACAGCCCCCATTGGCCAAGAATGGCGAACCGCGGCCAGTGGGAGCTGCAGTCAGCCGAACCTGCGGACGCGTCAGGTAAGCAAACTGGCCCAGCCTGCCAGAGGCTTTCCCTGAAAAAGCAGCGCCCCTAGTTTGGGAACCACTGTTCTAGATAATACTTAGTCCTGGCTTAAGTGCAGGGGACTGGACTAGATGACCTCTCAATGTCCCTTCCAGTTTTATGATTCTGTGAGGTCGAGGTTCTATTCTTGGCTCTGTCAGTGATTTGCTATGTGATGTTGGACAAATCACTTAGCTTCTCTGTACCTCAGTTTCCCTATCTATAAAATGCGGATATTTACCTATTCACAGGGTGAGGGTTAAGGCTTCATTCATGAAAGTTCATAATGTTCATGAACTTGTCAGCCAGAAAATGTTATTGAATGAAAAAGTATGGTTGTTTATCCAATTCTAACTGAAATGTGTGTGGGTATCCCATTGCTGCTTAAAACAGTGTCAAACCAGCACCAGGCACACTGTGCTCTTTTGTGGCATATGTAACATATGACAAGAATCAAGCTGTGATCCGTGTCCTTTTCTGTAATGTGGCCAGCAGATGTTTCTCTTCATGTACACTATCACAGTCTGATCATTGTCTAAATGCTGCAGGTGAAATGTATGTGACTGAAATTCTGAGGTGAGCCATGCGGTGTGACACTTAGCGTATGCACAACATGCCCCAGGTGGCAGGTGACCAGGATTTATCACTGAATTTGGTCCACAGGTTGGATCATTAGCTTCCGGTACGGGCTGGGTACTGATGGGGAGTGCAACATGAACGCTGATCCATGTCCCCCTGTGTGACACTGAAGAAATAACAAACTCAGAAGGCTTTGATGTACATGATTTCAGATAATTTTAATGACCAAAAAAAATTAGGATAGAGCAGGTAAGCCTGTCAGTGTGAATGAAACTGTGGGATGCGTATCCCACAGCCATGACTAATTTAGTACACTGTGACTCAGCCAGTGATGCATTATCAAGAATCTCTGAGACCTTCTGGACTCCCAGTTAACAAAACAATAATAAAAACATTCTATTCTATGTGACTAATTGAATCCTTGAATCTAATTTTATTGCCCCCAAACTACCATATGACTAAAGCTGTGCGAAACAGCGGGTCTGATCCACAGAGGCTTCTGTGAATGCTTTCTTGGGTTTAAATTCCCATGGGCTTGTGCCTCTTGAGTATTCATCTGAGTTGTGTTCAAATCCAAAGCAAAACTAATACGTTTCACTTGGTTTAATCACAAACCATATGTTCGGCTCAGGTTAGCTAAAAAGGGGAGCAAATCAGGGATCCTTGATGAATCTGGGCTGAACTTCAAGTTTGTACTAAGACGAATAGGGAAATGTTCCATGGTTTGGGAGCTTGAAGCAAAAGTTTTGCAAAATTCTAGACTTAAATCCACATTTGGCTTTGTATTTTTTTTATTTTTATTTTTTTAAATCATGGGCCTTAGCCATTTGGTTAAGGCCCCTTCTGTATTTTTTTGAACTGCATTTTTTTTCAACAAATTATTTATTCTGTTTGTTTTTTAATCACTTCAACTGCACGACAGAAATGACATGTTGACAAAGTCTAACCAAAACATGGTCATGGAAGGGTGGTCAGCAACCAAGGCACTAGACTGGGTCTCTGGAAATCTGGATTCCTCTGTTGGCCCTGCCTCTGATTTTTAAGTTAAAAGAACTGTCTTTTGCTTTTTGAGCTCTCCCTGCCCATCCCCAAAACGTATGCAACATTTAGCGTTGCCCAGGCTCCCGAATAGATAGAGCAAGGTGACCCTTGCCCCTGCTGCAGGAGCTCTCACTGACTGCCTTACAGTGCGGAGTTTCACCCCAAAGCCAAAAATTCTAATTATGTCCCTCCTCCCCCACAACCCTACATCTGCTTATCTCCTAGTCCAGCAATTATTTATGCACCCCCACGTCTTTCTGGTCCCTCAGCCCAACCTGTCTCCTGTAGCTGCAGGGGTTCTTCACCTCCCTCCTCCAGGTCTGGGGTGGGAGGGTGGGGGTGCTGGGTCTTCCCTCTTCCCAGAACTGGGGAGGGGGAAGCTCCAAGGATTCATCACATCCCCTCCCTTTCCTGTGTCTAGTGTTGCAGGGATGGAGGAGCAGATTGACCCATGGTTCACAGAAAGGATGGAGGAAGTGGCTGGATCCATTCTGCTCCCCTTTCTCCTCTTGTGAGGGTGGTGTGTCAGCTGCTCCTTCTCTACCCTTCCCTCTCCAAAACCTCCTCTCAGCTCCCGAGGGGTGGGGGAGAATTTTGCCTGCCTTCAGCGTCCTTGACTAGCTGCTCTTCCCCAAAAGAGGGGACTTTCCCCCTGCACAGGATTAGAAATTTCAACGGCTGGAACTTCTCATCAGTGTGAGGTAGGATTTTGTTTCCTGTTGGAACCAGTTATTGGGCTTGAAATTGCATGCATCAGCAACTCTGTGCCTCTGTTTGGTAGGGATAATCCTTCCTCCCACCCTTTGTCTCTCTTGTCTATACAGGTTGTAAAAGCTTCAGGGCAGTGATGGTCTTTTACTTTGTGTTTGTACAGCGCCTAGCACAATGGGGATCTGATAGCAGTTGGGGCTCATTGTCCTTCAGATTGTTCTGTAACATTCTCCTCTGCCACGATGCCTACAATAAACTTGACAAGGGTTAGGCACCTGCTGTGCTGAGACCACTGCCTATCATCAAGCTGACCAGCATGGTCTCATTGCTTTGTTTGCTTCCTCCCGCCTCTCTCTAACCATCTGTTCTCTTGTAAGTTCTTTGGGGCAGGGACTGTCTTGTTGTGTGTTTTGTACTGTGCCTAGCATCATGAGGTTCTGGTCCATATGCTATGGTAATATAAATAATAAAACATGCCAGATTTTAAACTTTCAGCTGCCTCTGAGAAAACTGATCTTCTGGCCAAATTTGAAGTCTTGAATTTCAAAATTTGACACTATGGACATCTTGAGAATTTTGTTTGGAAACAGAATCACTTCTTGAATTCTGAGTTGTTAAACTTATCAGGTGTTTTTTTGCCAGAAACTGGGAATGGGCAACGGGATAGATCACTTGATTATCTGTTCTGTTCATTTCCTCTGGAGCACCTGCCACTGGCCACTGTCAGAAGACAGGATACTGGGCTAGATGGACCTGTGGTCTGACCAAGTATGGCTGTTCTTCTGTCTTTGCACATGTGTAATAAAATGCAAACTGATATTACTTTTGAGGCTTTTAAGTTGGCTGTAGAGCTCGTCAAAATGTTTTCACTGAAACATTTTTAGGGGGGAAATGGCTTTTCAATCAAAACAATTCTTACAGAGAATGTTCATTTTGCTTGAACTTTGTGTTTCTGATGGAAAACTAGAAATTAGGTGGGGGGCAAATAGCTTTTTGGGTTTTTTATTGAATCATTTGAGAAATTTTGGGGGGAAAAAGCAAAAAAAAAATTGAAATTTCCCATGAAAAATTATTAGCATTTTTCAACCAGCTGTACTTGGCTGTGATCACTTTGTGCAGGTCCACCACCTATTAACACATTTCCTTGGTAGACATAACTCTTGAATTTGAAAATACATATATAGGGTTTTCGTACATCAAGGGTTGTCAGTTGACATTGTAGCCTAGTTTTTATCTTCTGAATCCCTTTTATAAAGAGGGATGACATGAATGACTGTTCTCTGCTAGTTTCACCTAAAAGTACCTGTTTCCTTGTTTGTTGACATGAATTAAATGTCCCTTTCACTTACTGTTTTGAGTCCATGACAAGCACTAGTGTTGTCCATAGGTTGAGTTTGCTCATTGATCACTGCTTCATATACAGCATTTTGCAGGTTCTGTATTTATCTCCCCTAGTTCTTTCCTACAAAAGGACATATGGGTGGAAATAGAACTTTTGCATTGGCATGAGTCCTGCTCAGGAGTTGAAGTGCAAGTTTTACTCTGAGGGGTCTTCAGTGGTACATGTGAAAGAAGTAAATGGGTCTCAGTCCGCATCACAAGAAACCCATTGTCGTAAGAGACTTTCTTATTGGCAATCTCAGTAGAGAGGCCAAGGAATTGTCATGTAGACTGAATAACTCATACTATGTGCCGCGGTATTCCTTATGAACATTCTTGGTGTATCTGATCATGTCTCCTTCTAGTGGCTGGCCCCAGAAATTAATAACCTGCTACTTCAGCAAAACTACTGACATTCTCCTTTCGCTGAAATGGTATAGTTTTGTGCTTTTGATGTGCTGATGATCCCATTCCTGAACAAATTCCATTGCCGAACATTCTGTCTACATGTCTGTGGTTATGGTTTGTGGGATAGGGATGTACTAGAAACCCCAAAATATAGCTGCAAATCCATTTGTAAGGAAGCTAAAACACCTTACTGTTAAAGCTGACAAACTTTCATTGAATTCCACACTCATGAAAGTCAATGAAATATGACTGCTGCTATTCAAACATTTCAGACCTCAAAAGGCTCTTGTGATGTTTCATTTGAGATAGGATCCCAACAAGATGGATTACAGAAGAATGGTGCCATTTCAATACCATTTAATATTGCTCAGAGCCTGAGAGAGAGAGAGAGAGACACACACACACAAACACCCCCCCCCAGCTGTTACTTGAATTGCTTGGATTCACAACTCTTCATTTTTCAGGTACACTTCAGTGCCACCAGACTAACCAGCAAGACTTGGCAGATCATGGAATTCTAATGGGTAGTTAAGGTAGGGGCTAGCCACAAATTAACAGCTTTGCTGCCCAGCTGGAAGTGGGGGACAATGCATGTCTTGCTTGTTTGCTGCTCTGTCCCTGAATATTGTTTCATGTGAGAGTGGCATCCACCAAATACTGAGGCAGCATTTTGATTTTACTGGATGTCTGTTTTTCTCTATGGAATAAATGGGAGGTTTTCCCTGCACACTTTCATTTGGAGTCTTTATGCAGTAGCCTGCCACTTTGTAAAGCAGCTGGGAATTTAACGAGTACAAATTAGAAGCTGTGGATAATTAGGCTTCTGGGTGTTTGAGCATTATTAATTTTTTAAAATCAATTAGCTAATCAAGAAAGTGCTATTGCAACACTTTTTTTTTTTCCTTCAAGCAAAGTTCCAGATCCTGGTAGGAACCCTGTATCTGACAGGACTCCGAAGACAACCCTACTGGGCAATGAAGGGAAGCAGATTCTGATGGACGAGGCTGTATAACGAAGCATGATATTGATCTGTGGTTCATGCTGACCACAGAGCCTAGCTGAAATCATTCTTTAGCTCTCTGCCCTAAACTCTGCCAGCTGGAACATACAAACTTCCTACCGGCATGGACAACCTTTGAATACAGCAAGAATTTATCTCCAGAGTTAGGGGTGTCAGTCTGTCTGACCCTGGAGATAACATACATAGTTCATTCTATTAACTTATGAATAATATCATTTGATAAATACAGCCAAGGATTTACAAGATGACTAGTGATTTTAGGTGCCTTTGTTTTGTGGATAACTAACTGAGACCTCTTAAAGGAGCCTGATTTACAGAAAGTGTTGAAAATCAGGTCCTTTTAATGTGTCTCAAGGTGGGTACCCCAAAACTGAGCCACTTAAAATCACTAGCACTTCTGAATGTTTGTGGTATGTTCAAGTGCCTATGTGGCTTAGGAACATGAACCCCATTGAGGGCAAGGGCTTGTGCTCCCGAGTCCCCTATGTGTTTTTGAGAATCCCACCCTTGTTCTGTATCTCTTGCTGAATACATAGGAAACTAAATACATACTAACTACAACTTTCATGATGATATTGCTTTGGACTATGAGATTGTAACATGCAGTGATGGAAGGCGTATTGGAGCCTACTGTTCCCTCGCTGTGTGGGCAATTATTCACCTGCCACAACTCCTCCATGCAGTGAAGAGAAGAATAGACCTCTCCATATGAGTCAAGCTGTAATACATATGGTACAAAGCTGGGGTGAGAACTGTAACCCAAGAAGGAGGATCTGATGTTGACATATGTGATAGTAAAAGAAAATAATCCTTTAAACTTTGCTGTCCTCTTACATTTCACGAATTAATTTATGTATTTTTTGTATTTAAAATGAGTGAATTTAGTGCTCATGAAAACGTGGTTTGAGGCAGTGTGGCATGTACAAATAATTCCTGTGGAGATCTGGTCAATGCCCTTTAATCCTGACTCTCAAGCACTGAGCTGTTCTTCTCCCAGGCCTTGCCTGAACAAAGTTTACCTTGTCATGCAATGTGTTTGATCTGCCCAAATACAGGATAGCCCACCAAACTTCATTCCATGGGTGATCTAAACTGGGATTTGTAGTCAAGTCTCTAGGGTAACAGGCTACTGCACCAAACCACTGTGCCACCAAACTGATTTCCCCCATTAAGCAACCTCTGCTGACATGGTCAGGGGTTAGTGTTCACTCCTCAAAAGTACAACGTTCCAAATAGTGCTTTACCTGTCTGACGCCCGCCACTCAAGAATTGTAACTCTTCACAACACCCCCATTTAATTGTGGGTGGGTGGGCGGGGGCTGGAAGTAGTCTTATATTAGACCTGAACATGCTGGATTAGATAATTTCTGACCTGGTGCCTGCATATCCCTTCTGCTCCAAAGTGACAGTCATTCCACCCTGGAGGCCATGAAACACAAAGACAGTGATCAGGTTTCAGAGTAACAGCCGTGTTAGTCTGTATTCGCAAAAAGAAAAGGAATACTTGTGGCACCTTAGAGACTAACCAATTTATTTGAGCATGAGCTTTCGTGAGCTACAGCTCACTTCATCGGATGCATACCGTGGAAACTGCAGCAGACTTTATATACACACAAAGAATATGAAACAATACCTCCTCCCACCCCACTGTCCTGCTGGTAATAGCTTATCTAAAGTGATCATCAAGTTGGGCCATTTCCAGCACAAATCTAGGTTTTCTCACCCTCCACCCCCCCACACACAAATTCACTCTCAGTGAAGTGCATTTACTGCCAATGAGGGGGAAAAGCTAGCATCCTGCTAGACCAGAAGTGAATGCTTCCTAGGGTGACTACGTTTACCGCTTAATAAAATGAGGCCTTTATGGTTTAGAGACTTTTCTGCCCCCTCCTTTTGTGCAGCCCCATAGGCTTCCACTGTGCTTCAAGGGTGATGCCCTCGATACTTGAGGCATTTGTTCCACGGCCTGGAATGTAGCGGTGCCATCTCAACTGCCAACTTGGGAACATTCATTATACAATGTCTGACATAAGAAGAACATACAAAAATGGACAGAGCTCCTTTGAGCTTTGCCTTGACTCTGCTGTGCAGTATAACGTGGGTACACACATATACCTGTCTGTGGATTTGTCTATCTCTTTGGCATGTAAGTGTCCAGCTGCGTGACAGCTGTGTATGAAACACTGTCCAGATGGTGGGTGCTTGTCAGGTTTGGCTTTAATTTCTCCTTGGTTTATTGTTCTTAGATCATTTGCATCTGTTTGTTTTATGTGACACACAAGCAGGTGATCGTGCACAGGAGATGGGAGGTCTCCATGCATTGGAAGTGGGAGGCCGTTCCCGACGAGGAGTTGGCATGAAGAGAGACCCTGCGTCATGAATGGATGAAGGGCAGGGCGAAGGACAGAAGTGGGCGGCATGTAGAGTCGGAGGAGTGGAAGGAAATAAAAGTTTGAGAGAGAGGCAGCAATAGAGCTTTGGAGGAGAAGATGAGACAGTGGGACAGAAGATGGAGGGAAGTACCTCTGTCTGCAGCTGGCCAGGAGACCCATCCTCTAACGCAAACATTACCTCCGTTATGCCATCATCACCTTTTAACTGGGCTGCTGCCCGTTACCTGGGTCTGCCAGATATGTGGGGCTACGTTTTGAACACCTGTTGGAAGCTTCTGCAAGTGCATAATGCTAATAGGCAAGGATGATCTCATAACATCAGTGTTCTGTGCCTTCCCCTCCGCTTAGGACCAAGATAGTCACAGGATCATATTCCTTTGTGGTCTAGGACCTGTGAAAACTGCCTCTCTCTCTCTCTGTCCCATCTTTGTGTGGAGCATCCGAGAACTGGTGGGGAGAGATCGCTGAGCTGTGCCCATAGCGTTTTCTTGTCTTTGATCATCTTAGAGACTAAGTCCTCCTTTTCTTTTTGCGAATACAGACTAACACGGCTGCTACTGAAACTTGTCTTTGATGTTCTCCCAGATCCTGAGGTGGGAGAAGAATGGTCGTGTGGCCAAATCACAGCACTGGGAGTCAGGAGCTCTAAGTCCTACAGTATTCACAGCTCTACCACAACTTTTCTGTGTGACTTTAGACCAGTCTTGTCACCTCTTTTGTGCCTCAGTTTCACCCGTTGTACATTGGGCATGACACCATTCTATTGAAATATCAATATTTTCCAACAGTTGTTTGTTAGTACCCAAAGTATAGAAGAAAACTGGTGTGTCTGGTACCATTCAGTGGCAACTTGGCAAATGCTGTCATTTTAATGGCAACAATCATGCCATGTAGAGTTGGTGTGCAGTTTAATTCAGTAGGTATATAAAGAACTTAGTCCCTTTGCTGAAAGTACAAAGTGCTATATTGCAAGTATGTTACTTGCTTGTTTGTCTTTTAACTAACAATCGCTACATCAGAGAAAGGAAAATGCATGGCAGATGAAAGGCAGTAATTTTACTGAGCCATCCGTGTGGGTGACTCATGTATTTTTGTATTTGCTTGTTTTCAGTTACATTTATTGGATGAGACCAGATGCTATGTTTAGATGCCAAAGAGATAAAAACAGTTACACAAAGCAAAGTCTACACTTGAGTTTATTTAAAACAATTTTTAAACAAAGTGCTCCTGTTAAAGTGCTACTTACATAGTTGGCTTCTTCCCTCTGGCCCTATAACTGTATTTCCAGCATCTGAGGTGCAAGACCATAGACTTCTCCATCTCTGTAACTTGTTATGCTCAGCGCGTGTCTCCAATTCAGTGTTTCTGTGGTTAATTAAAGTTTACTGCAGAAGGAGCAGGGAGTGGGTTGAGAGCACTGATGAAGAGATGACTAACAAAGTAATCGGCATGTGATTATAGCGTGGGCTGCCAGGCACCGATTAGCCCTCCTTGGACTCTGCTTTTATCTAAGCTCTACATTTTGAATTAATTCTGTGTTAAAGATACCTAGGACTTCTATCCCATCTAGCTCATCGCATTAGAGCAAACTGAACAAAAGGTCCCTGAATTTCAAAAGCCTCTGATTCAACTCAGGTTGCAACTGCTCAGATGAAATATGGCAGTGGGTGGTTGGCTCCTTTCTGACTCTCTGAACTCCTTGCCCGGTGGGAAGGACAGTGTGGGAAATTAAGGTGACATTACAAATTCTTGTCACACTCATTATATGCATCATAGAGGGTTGTCTCAGAACTCCAGTGGCTGATAGCTCATGTGAAGAGGAGTGGAGAATGGGGTTGTGGGATAAGTCACCGAAAAGACTTTCCACAAGTAGAGAGAATGTCAAAGAATATAGGGATAGGAAGGTTGTTGTTTTTCAATTTTTGAAGAACACAGGCTTAAATGAGCTTTTATGGAAGCCCGCTGATGCGTACCTGATACAAACGAAGAGAAAAGCCATCTTTAGACATCCTGTGTTAATGCTACTTGTAGATATTTTTATCTGTCTCTGTCCATGTGGGTAGTACCAATATACCCAGCATCCTCTTGCCTAGGTAATAGCTTGATGGGTTCCCAGAGCTCAGAAACCAACTTAGCTGCTCTGCAATAGCAGTGAGCTGGAAGTACTGGGGACTGGCATGTGAGCATCCCACTCCCCTACAGAACCAGCGTAATGGCCACAGCAGGTCATATTTGGCAATTGGATCAAAGTTCACACCAGCCAAGTATGTAGCTGAGGACATATATGCCCCATTAAGAGTTGAGCTGACGGATATATCTATGACTTGAGGATATGGAGGTAGACATTTATCATATTTGAGGTAGAAGCGAAACTCAAACAGCTTAATGGGACTAAATCAGGGGGCCCAGATAATCTTCATCCAAGAATATTAAAGGAATTGGCACATGAAATTGCAAGTCCATTAGCAAGAATTTTTAATGAATCTGTAAACTCAGGGGTTGGAGCCTGATTGGATTGGAGAATTGCTAACGTAGTTCCTATTTTTAAGAAAGGGAAAAAAAGTGATCCGGGTAATTATAGGCCTGTTAGTTTGACATCTGTAGTATGCAAGGTCTTGGAAAAACTTTTGAAGGAGAAAGTAGTTCAGGACATTGAGCTCAATGGTAAATGGGACAAAATACAACCTGGTTTTACAAAAGGTAGATCTTGCCAAACCAGCCTGATCTCCTTCTTTGAGAAAGTAACAGATTTTTTAGAAAAGGAAACACAGTGGATCTAATTTACCTAGATTTTAGTAAGGCGTTTGATACCATGCCACATGGGGAATTATTAGTTAAATTGGATAAGATGGGGATCAATAGGAAAACTGAAAGGTGGATAAGGAATTGGTTAAAGGGGAGACTACAATGGGTCCTACTGAAAGGTGAACTGTCAGGCTGGAGGGAGGTTACCGGTGGAGTTCCTCAAGGATCGTTTTTGGGACCAATCTTATTTAATCTTTTTATTACTGACCTTGGCACAAAAAGTGGGAGTGTGCTAATAAAGTTTGCGGATGATACAAAGCTGGGAGGTATTGCCAATTTAGAGAAGGACAGGGATATCCTACAGGAGGATCTGGATGACCTTGTAAACTGGAGTAATAGTAATAGGATGAAATTTAATAGTGAGAAGTGTAAGGTCATGCATTTAGGGATTAATAACAAGAATTTTAGTTATAAGCTAGGAATGCATCAATTAGAAGTAACGGAGGAGGAAAAGGACCTTGGAGTATTGGTTGATCATAGGATGACTATGAGCTGCCAATGTGATCTGGCCGTGAAAAAAGCTAAGGCGGTCTTGGGATGCATCAGGAGAGGTATTTCCAGTAGGGATAAGGAGGTTTTAGTACCGTTATACAAGGCACTGGTGAGACCTCACCTGGAATACTGTGTGCAGTTCTGGTCTCCCATGTTTAAGAAGGATGAATTCAAACTGGAACAGTTACAGAGAAGGGCTACTAGGATGATCCGAGGAATGGAAAACTTGTCTTATGAAAGGAGACTCAAGGAGCTTGGCTTGTTTAGCCTAACTAAAAGAAGTTTGAGGGGAGATATGATTGCTCTCTATAAATATGTCAGAGAGATAAATACCGGAGAGGGAGAGGAATTATTTAAGCTCAGTACCAATGTGGACACAAGAACAAATGGGTACAAACTGGCCACCAGGAAATTTAGACTAGAAATTAGACAAAGGTTTCTAACCATCAGAGGAGTGAAGTTTTGGAATAGCCTTCCAAGGGAAGCAGTGGGGGCAAAAGATCTATCTGGCTTTAAGATTAAACTCGATAAGTTTATGGAGGAGATGGTATGATGGGATAACATGGTTCTGGTAATTAAATATTCATGGTAAATAGGCCCAATGGCCTGTGATGGGATGTTAGATAGGGTGGGATCCGAGTTACCCAGGAAAGAATTCTCTGTAGTATCTGGCTGGTGAATCTTGCCCATATGCTCAGGGTTTAGCTGATTGCCATATTTGGGGTCGGGAAGGAATTTTCCTCCAGTGCAGATTGGAAGAGACCCTGGAGGTTTTTCGCCTTCCTCTGTGGCATGGGGCACGGGTCACTGGCTGGAGGATTCTCTGCTCCTTGAAGTCTTTAAACTACGATTTGAGGACTTCAATAGCACAGATGTAGGTGAGAGGTTTTTCGCAGGAGTGGGTGGGTGAAATTCTGTGGCCTGCGTTGTGCAGGAGGTCAGACTAGATGATCATAATGGTCCCTTCTGAGCTAAATATCTACGAATCTATGACTTAAGGGTTTGCCCAGAGCCATAACATTTAGGGACTGTATATGATGACCGAGCCAGCACCTGGCTTGGTGGTGGTACTGCACAGCAAGACTTGTACCTGAGGCCGGGGAAGAACTTGTGAATTTGGCAAACAGCCTCCGGATTTTGACAGACACAATGAGGGAGGAAGTAATTCTGCATAAGCCCGAATATTCAATAGGTCCTGCTCCTCCAGCACAATCCAGACTGAATTGGCAGGTGGTCATCCTGATTTTAATAGTCCTAGTGGGTTATAAGGCAGTTAGGGTACTTGCAGAACCACTCCAAGGCTATTAAAGGCTGTATATGTAGAACAATACAATTTGATTTCCCACAGCTATCACTGTAAATTGGTACATGCTGTCTTTTCAACCCTGTTCAAGTCCCCCTAGAGCAATGGGATTTTACTGACAGAAGTATGCACAGAAAATGAACATCAGTTTCTTGTGCGAGTATTCAGGGAACCAGGCTTTAGATTTGCTCAGGCAAGTATGTGTTCCAGAAGTGCTTATGAGCTCATCCAATCAGAGAACAGAAATAATACTGTCTGAATTGCTTGACCACTCTCAGCTAAGCAACACTGAATTTTGAACATTGGCAATTAAGCCACAGAATAAAAATTAAAAGGATATGAAATCTGAGGAACTCACAGTTTGCCTAGGATATAACAGGAGCAGGAAAGGAGTCTGATGTCACTGAATACATTATTTCACGTGTATTATTTACTCAGCTCTTAAAAAATAAAATATGAACTTGATCTGGTTGGGTTAGAACAGTGCAGTTCCTGGAGGCCATGTGCTGTTGATTCCCATGCACAGATATTCATTTGCAACAGCTGTAGTTTTCAGATAGTCTTAAAGAAAGCCCAGGCAGGTGCATGTTACAATTATCTTACCTGGTGGTGGGAAAAACCTGAATAGCTGTAGCAGGAAATGGATGGTCTGTCTTAATAACACAATGACAATTAGGGTGATCAGATAACAAGTGTGAAAAATCAGGACCCTTTTTTGGGGGTGGGGGAAGGAAGAGGTGTAGTTGCTTTGCATATATAAGACAAAGCCCCTAATATCAGGACATCTGGTCACCCTACTGGCAATAGCTATTCAAGCCCACTATAATAACATGGTCCTCTGTGCTGAGCATAATTTACCTAACTTTATTTCAAATGGATTCTTACTGAATCAATACAATTTCCCACCAATGTGATAGTTCATTCCTGGGCAACCTAATCTCGTCAAGTGAATGCTCATTCTACAAGCACTTGTCAGTTGAAATAGTCTCTTAATCATATTCTTCAGCAAAGCAAATAGTGGTGTTAAAAGAAACAGATTCACTCTTTCCATTTCAAAGCAGAGAAGAGATTAGGTGCTCCATACCTAAATGGTGCGTGGGCAGGCTTGCAGCTGAGCCAAACAATATATAGATCTTGTCAAACATGCTATTGTCTTTCCAGATCAAGACAACTTTGTACTTTTAAAGAAGAAAATGAGGGAAGCCACAAAAACACAGCCTTTGAAAGAGCCAGTAATGAGATGCAAATGACCTACATTCAGAGACCAGGCGTGACTGTTGATAGTGGGAGGGGGCAAAATTTTTTGAGCTGAGCCTCCCCATGAGTTACAATTTTTCGTTGTGCACCTCCCACCCCAACCCAGACAAAAAGAGGTGAGTCAGGGTGGAAATGGTGCTCTCTTCCCCAAACCCCCTCCCCTCCGTGCGGGACTGAAGCCTGAGCCCCCCTGAATGTTCCTCTGCTCCCCACTGGGGGGGGGACAACGTGCCCCCTGTTTGAAAACCTCTGATTTAAAGGTTCTGATAGTATGCAACATGGTTCAGGGTAGAGCATATAAACCCTGAAAGAAACCTGGAAGGGCACATGACCCTGCATGCCCTTCCCAGGTCACCTCTGCCTACAAACACTCTAGGAAGCAAATAGTGATCTGATGAGCAGGCCGTTCACAAATCAATTTCATGGGCTTCACAGTGAGTTAAATGCATCCGATGAAGTGAGCTGTAGCTTACGAAAACTCATGCTCAAATAAATTGGTTAGTCTCTAAGGTGCCACAAGTACTCCTTTTCTTTTAGTGAGTTAAAGGTAGCCCATGTTTTCTCCCTCCTGCCCAACTCTTGTGCTTCTTTACCCAAATAAAGAACTCCAAAGCAATGTCCAGTTCAGCTAGATGCTAAACATGCTGACACCGATCTGTGCTTTACTGTGATATATATCATAACCAGGATAGGTTTTCCCTCCCCCATTCCTTCTCCAGATGAAGGAGAGAGCAACTTTGGGTTTTGTCGCTGGAGCTGGGTGTCTCTGGGGATTGCAATGGGCTATCAAGTCTTTCACTTCTATGGTCCTGTTTTATACTGAAGAAATTTTTATAAATGGTTATAAAATTGGTTAAAGACAGCCAGGCCTATTCTTGGTTTCAAGACATCGATCTCCCATCTTGATCTTGACACCAGCTTGGTAAAAACAGGTCAGATCACCTCAGACTGGGTTTGCATTGTAACTCAAACCATTCTGAAAAACAGTTATTTTTTTCCCCCCAGCATAGACAGGCCCAAAGATTCTGGTGTTGCTCAAAGCCAGAGTGACTCAAAGAAGTTGCTGTCTGGTAGCTGGTTGTTTCCTGTAGGCCAAAGCATAGCATGTTGTTTCCAACTCAAGTGGGACACTAGAAAGGGACAGTGGCAAACAGACCCTAAGCGGAACCCTGGAGCTGGGCAGGTAAAATGTTACCTGAATTGAAATGTGCCCTTTTCTTTTCTATTCAGGTTCTTACACTACAACTACTTAGTATATGAGCACCTAATCATTAATAGGAGCTAAAAGGACAGCCTTTGGCATGCCAGGCCAATCACTTACCCATTAGGCTACATAGTTCGGCAATTTTCTGAAAAGTGCAATGGAATCTAGTGTCCCCAGCTGATTACCACTCTATTTAAACATGGCACCTTCAGCAGAATACCAACTTAACCCTGTGCTACTGTATCCTTTTAGTCCTGATGCTGTAAAGAAAAGATGGCTTTCCTAATTACATGAAATGGTCTGCCTCCTCCATTCGTCCCACCTTTCTGTACATTTGTTTTAATTGCAGTTTTGTTTTTTCTAAAGTAGGTTGAATGGGAAATTTTTAACCCGCCTGGCACCTGCATAATATGATTGAAGCTCTATGAATCTGGAAGGTAGATATTTTAAACTAGCTGCTTAGTTTTTTGACAACTGAGTTTGAGATAATGAGAACGGTGGAGAAGGCATACTGCCAAAGCAGAAAGCAGGGCTAATGGTTAGGACAAGAAAGACTCCGAATAAAGGAATTTGAATCTTCAGACTACAGGTTTCAATTTGCCTGGTTTGCAGTAGAGCAGGAACAAAGTAACATTTCTGCAGCTGATAGCATATGAGTCACCAGCTAATAGGATCTTAATGCCTAGCAAAAACCAATGTTATTGCCCATCACGAATCTGTGAGATGAACATGCCTTGTCCAGCATCTAACACATTTCTACACACTGATTCAGCTGATAGCTGAGCTCCTCTCCCATTCTCCATGCACACATCAAACATTGCCTGTGATCAGCTCTGATTTATTGTTATGGGCAACTGACTTATTTGATGGTAAAGTGCTCTTATCCTTTTGTGATGAGTAAGAGCTGTTCTTTGCTTATTAATAGTGACATAAGAGGGAAACTGTTGGTTAATCAGCAGGCATTATATGCAAGTTGTTTTTTTTAAATCCCCTTCATGTAGAATACATCCAAGGTAACATGAGAAATCATTACAGTAGTCACTTCACCAGGAATTCTAAGAATCTTGGGTTGAGAATTACATAACACTTAGTGCAGTCAGAGTTACTTAGCCCTTTGCTGCAAACTGATATATTCTTTAGGTGCTTAAGTGTTCCAGGGCTCAGGTAGTGCAGGGGTTCTCAAACTTCTTTGCACCGTGACCCCCTTCTGACAACAAAAATTACTACACGACCCCAGGATGAGGGATTGAAACCCGAGCCTGCCTGAGTCCTGCTGACCTGGGTGCAGGGGACCAAAGCCAAAGCCCAAGAGCTTCAGTCCCAGGCAGAGGGTCTGTAACCCTGCTACCCAGGGCTGAAGCCCTCGGGCTTCAGCTTTGGTCCCAGATAGTGGGGCTTTGGCTTTGGCCCCAACCCTGGACCCCAGCAAGTTTAAATCAGCCTTGACAACCCCATTAAAATGTTTGAGAACCGCTGAGCTAGTGCATACAGAAAGAGGAATATTTCTTAATTCTTCATGCTAAACTTAACACACAATTATATACTATGGAGTTTCACATTGTTTAATTGGTATCACTCTTGCCTCTGAACAAAAACAGGAGGATCTAGGCCAATGCGCACTGTTGAGGCGGTGGTGCAGTATGAAAGGATGTAGTGAGTTTTTAGAGGGACTAGTCCAATTGTCACCTTATTTACAACCCCAATCAGACCCCATTTAACTCCAAATGAAGTCACACAAGGGGGAGGGGCTGTACATCAAGAATGAATCTGACTGCTTTTCAGGAAAGTTTTATTTAAAAGAAAGGTGCGAAGTTGGTCATTGCCCAGTAATTGTTGTGCCATATTGGTCCAAGGATATAAGAGAGACAAGGTAAGTGAGGTGATCTTTTATTGGACCAACTTCTGTTGATGGAAGGGACAAACTTTTGAGTGTCACATAACTCTTCTTCAGGTCAGGGGAAGGTAACCAGAATGTCTGAGCTAAATACAAGTTGGGACAGATTAAGTTTAAGAAGATCACACATCCTGTAGGAGACTACTTAAAATGAAATGGCCAGTGAAGGGTTAGCAGGTAGTAGGGTGTGTTACAAATTGTTGTAATGAGCCATAAATCTCTGTTTAGTTCCATGGTTTTTGGTGTCTAGCAGAGTTATGAATGTAAGTTCCTATGCTCGTCTTTTGAAGGGGTTGTGCAGATGTCCTCTGAGGAATGAGAGGTCAAATATAGGGTGTTTGCTTTGTGAAAAGTGTTCACCCCTGGCTGATGTGATGTTTTTGACTTTTATCATTTTTCTGTGTGAGTTTATTCTAAGGCTAGGCCTACACTTAAAATACTACAGTACACCTCCCTGAGAGGGAGTAGCAAGGTTGAAGGAAGAATTTTTCTGTTGACCTAGTGCAGGCTTGGTGGATGCAGATACACACCTCAGGGATTTTCCACACCCCTAAGAGATGTAGCTATGCCAGGGTCAGTTTTCAGTTAGACCAGGCATTACTCTTACTGAAGAAATACTGGGACTCCTAGAAACCATCTTCAAACCAATCACCACACAAAGGGCCGGCTTTTGACTTCCTCCAGAAATTCCGCAACATCAGTACTCTCCCCCAGTACTCTCCCCCTGTCACCTCCCTGTATACCAACATCCCTCTCCATGATGGCATCACTACTAGTCATCAACCTGTTCTCAATGCCAATACCTCTGTGCCTCTCAGACATGTTGGACAATCATGTGATATTCTGCAGTTACTTCCCCAGAATGGGGAGACAGTGGTGGAAGGCTATGGGTATTCCGTAAGTGTGAAGGAAGGGGTTAGATTTTGGCACAGTCTGATAACTTTTTTTTTTAATGCGATTTTTGCAAACCTGCATTTTGCTAGTAGCTGTGTCCTAACAGTTCTGCCTCAGCCCTGGATGTCGTGCTGTGTGCCAACTTACGTAGCTCACTTTTGACAGTTAATTTTTTGCAAATCTTTGTTTTTACTGTACTTTTTTAACTGTCAGTGGGAGAATGTGGCCAACTGCCCTGAGGTACCATGTGGGGGCTAGGAGCTATATAAAGCTCAGATCTAGTCTCTCTCGCTCTATCTCTCTGGCAAGTTTCTCTCCCTTGCTAGTGCATAGAATAAAAGAACTCTATGATTAACGGAGGAAAAAATAAAGTAGAACAAGTTGCAATAGGTGTTAAATAACAACAGGTATTGCTTGTAAATTGTGTCTGTGGCATCTCAAGGGTTATTATAGCTGCTGTTTGATTTCCATCTGTTTTTATTAGTGATGTGTAATCTGGCAACATTATGTTGTGTATGTCCTACGCTAGATTTGCCAGTAAAGCTACCCTGTGGGAAATTCTGAGGTGTAGATGTGTCTGTTAATTTATTTGCTGTTATAATGTTCAATTGAAATGTACAGCAGGGAACACAGAGCTGCCTGGGAATACATATTTTCCTTTTTTTTTAAAGACTGATACATTTTGAACTGATACAGTGCTGCAGTATGAGACTGCATATGAGAGTAACTAGGACACCATGGATGTCCAGAGTTACAAGCTGTCTAACACAGATAAGGCTGGAATACTTTGCAGGGCTCCTGTAATGCCAGCATTTGACATTTTGTGATAAATAATTCTTCAATACATCCTCTGGAGGATTTGTACTAATAGGAGAGGAAACTCTGAATTAAAAAATACAACTAATCATCTTCCAGAAATGCAACATCTTGTCAAGCAGACTACTCAACTGATGAGGATAACATGCAATAATTATTTAGTCAATCAGCACCTATAATGTTTAAGGATCATTTGTACTGTGTCTTTAAAAATAGAAAAGTACTGGTGTGTTTCCTTCTCATTGAATATACCAATTAAGTGATTATAAAAGAAGTCTACTGAGCAAATTGGCTTATCCATAATACTGCTGCTTAGTGCTTTGTCTATAAAGCATTTAACAAACTTTATCTAATTATCCCAACATCCCTGAGAGGTAGGGCATTAACCTCCCCATTTCACACATGGGCTAATAGACAGGTGTTAAGTGACTTGGCCCAGGCAACAGTGTGATTCAGGGGCAGAGCTGGAATTAGAACTGGAAATCATGGCTCCTTCTCCTTCATTCTTTAGACCAAGCTGCCTCTGCCTCTTTGTTTCTGGTATGTATCTGGAACAACTCTAGGAACGTGAGCCTGGGCTGTTCTTCTCACCATTCCAGCAGAGAGCAAGTGAAAGGGGCCAGCAACAAAAAGGCTGGCTCAGAAGGATGGGAGAAGTTACCACATGCCTTGCCATCACCCAGTCCAAGCTAGCCAGGGGAAAGCTACTGCATTGCAGGCACTGAGCCAGAGATGTCGGAAGTGTGTGGGTGGAGGTGATAGAATATCAGGCTGTCACTCTCCTCCCGCTCTGGTCCAAGAGTGAACTGCTAAGTCAGCAGCCTGGTGCCTTTTAAGAGCAAATATTCAGTGCTGGGCAGAAGTACACTTGCAGACAGGGGCACCACCTAGTTTTCTGTCATCCTCAGGCACCTTCCAACTACATGGGAATGGGGAGCAGAAAAGGGGAAAATATCAGGTGTTGGTTGAGTGCAGTATATGCACACAAAGCCTGGAATCTGAGCAAGGCCCCTCCCCTGTTACCCAAAGCTAGTCACCCAACATGCTGAGTATGTGTAATGCACCAGTCATAAAGCAGTGGGTGTATATTAAAAATCAAGGAAGAAACGGAATGGAAGTGCAAGATGTGTGGGGAAAGCCTTGGAAATGAATAACTGTCTCCAACTCAGCAAACCAGCTCCCTTATCTGTATTAGTCTTTAAAAAAAAAAAAAAAGCCCACCCACTGCAAGAAGTGAACTAAATCTCTCCTTATGTACCAGAAAAATCTGAGAATGATTGCTTACATCTGACAGAACCCCAAGTGCATCTGTATAGGGTATGTGAGTAGGTGGTGAAAACTCAGCAGTTGAAGTGATGACCCCTATTTTATTTATTTATTTAATCTGTAACTGTTTTTTAACCTGTTTTTTAAACCCAAATAGCAGCCTGTTATTATCAGTAGCAAATCTGGCTAATTGCATTTGCACTGTGATTGACAGCCGTTGATTAGACACTCTTGCTTCCCTCTCGTGGGAAAGGAGATCCTCTTCAGGTCAAAGACGGTCATTGCTAAATAGATGATTATTTCCTGGTGTGTTATTGCAGCACATAGCTGGACTAAGGATTGCCACTACCTCAATTCCTCCCCCTCCTGTAATCTTGCCAAGAGGGGATGGGCCCAAATCCTGGATCTGAGCATCTCCTAGCTTTGGGAAGGTTTGGAACAACACTGACAACTAAATTCTCCAGCTCAGGCCCATCTCTGCTGGGAACTGAATACAAACTTCAGTGAGTTTATTCTATGAGCTCAGTGTTAGCGCTGTCATAAGACTTTGACTCACATACCTGTCCCTGCATCAGATTAGAGCTGTGTACGGGTAGGAGCTTCAAGACGTAGGAGTTTTAGTGCTGGGCAAAACTCAAGAGGCTTTGAAACTTGGTTGGGTTCAAATAAGCCTCCAGAAATTGAGCAGACATTATGAAAAATGCCCATGCACACAGTGGCTTCTCCATATAGTAACGAAAAAGGTCCCTGTGAGTTTTCAAAATTCTGCATGGTATCTGGCCACACACATCCATCAGATCCCATTCTATCCTTGGATCCACATGCAGGACTTCCACTGATTTCAATCTGAGGCCCATGCCTGCATTCATTAGCTGTTTGGCTCCCTGACTGTCATAAACAAGCCTTCACAATGCTTTGAAGTCACTGAGGACCTGTGACTCTCCTTGCATTTGCAATCACGTGTTCACACAGAATTGCATTGCTTATGTTATGCAGTACTCACTTATGAAGCAGGTTCTAAGCACTGGCTGCAGTGTTCATGAGTGCCCTCTTAGACTGTTTGCACTGGCATCTTTCATAACTCCCACAGTGCACTAGCACCAGTGTGAAACAATAGTGCAGACTGCCCCACCTAGGATGATTTGTTTGGCTCCCAAGATGGCTGGGCTGTCCCAGCTAAGGCCTGGTCTACACTGGGGGGCGGAATCAATCTAAGTTACTCAACTTCAGCTGTATGAATAATGTAGCTGAAGTCGATGCACTTAGATCTACTTACTGCAATGTCTTCACTGTGATAAGTCAAGAGGTAATGCTCCCCCGTCGACTCTGCTTGCGTCTCTTGCTCTGGTGGAGTACCGGACTCGACAGGAGAGCGCTAGGCGGTTGATTTATCGCTACTAGATTAGATGTGATAAATTGACCCCCCTCACTGGATCGATCGCTGCCCATCAATCCAGCGGGTAATGTAGACAAGCCCTGAATGTAACACTCAAAATGAAGAAGTCCTTGGAGGAATCCCTGTTGTATTGAACAGCTGCCCTTCTGACCTCAAACTATCACTTCCCTTATCTTGGGGAAAAACTAGCAATGCCTCCATAATCAAGCAAAGGTCATGTCCCTGCTGTAATAACAGGAAAATCTTCAATTCTTAAGTAAAACTTCCTCAAAATAACTACTTCAAACCACAGCACACTGTGTGTAAGGTTCCAAGTAAATCTCAATAGTACAATGGTAGAAACACCTACTGCTGGTTTTACTCTAGAACTACCATAAGCGGAACTGTGCTGGAATTAGTGCAATGGTAAGGGGTTACGAGAAGTGTCAGTGTATAAACAGCAAGCTAGAGATTCCCTTCTTACTATTCCAAGAAAATCATAAAATCATAGGACCGGAATGGACCTCGAGAGGTCATCTAGTCCAGTCCCCTGCACTCAAGCAGGACTAAGTATTATCTAGTCTATCCCTGACAGGTGTTTTTCTAACCTGATCTTAAAAATCTCCACTGGCGGAGATTCCACAGCCTCACTAGGCAATTTATTCCAGTGCTTAACCACCCTGACAGGAAGTTTTTCCTCATATTCAACCTATTCTCAGAGGTTATGGAGAACAATTTTTCTTCCTCCTCCTTGTAACAACCTTTTATGTACTTGAAAATGTCCCCTCTCAATCTTCTCTTCTCCAGACTTAAACCAACCCAATTTTTTCATTCTTCCCTCATAGGTAGTTTTCTAGACCTTTAAAAAAAATTGGTTACTCTTCTTCTCTGGACTTTCTCCAGTTTGTTCACATCTTTCCTGAAATGTAGTGTCCAGAACTGGACCAGATAATCCAGTTGAGGCCTAATTGGCGCAGCGTAGAACAGAAGAATTACTTCTCATGTCTTGCTTACAACACTCTTACTAATACATCCCAGAATGCTATTTGCTTTTTAGCAACAGTATTACACTTTTGTTGGCTCATATTTAGCTTGTGATCCCCAATGATCCCCAGATCCCTTTCCGCAGTACTCCTTCCTAGGTAGTCATTTCCCATTTTTTACGTGTGCAGTTGATTGTCCCATTTTGTATGTGTGCATTTGTCCTTATTGAATTTCATCTTATTTACTTCAGACCATTTCTCCAGTTTGTACAGATCATTTTGAATTTTAATTCTATCCTTCAAAGCACTCACAACCCCTCCCAGTTTGGTATCGTCTGCAAACTTTATAAGTGTACTCTGTATGCCATTATATAAATCATTGATAAAGATATTGAACAGAATCGCACCCAGAACTGATCCCTGCAGGACCCCACTCATTATGCTCTTCCAGCTTGACTGTGAACTACTGATAACTTCTTCTCTGGGAACTGTTTTCCAACCAGTTGTGCACCCACCTTACAGTAGCTCCATCTAGGTTGTATGTCCCTAATTGCCTATCAAAATCCTTACTAAAGTCAAGATATACCACATCTACCGCTTCCCCCATCTACAAGGCTTATTACCCTGTTAAAGAAAGCTATTAGGTTGGTTTGACACGATTTGTTCTTGACAAATCCATGCTGCCTGTTACTTATTGCCTTATTATCTTCTAGGTGTTTGCAAATGACCCTGACTTCATTACTCAGGAATTGTGACATTTCCCTTACATAAGGGAAAGTGATACTTTGAGGTCAGTAGCTGCACTGGCTTGTCTCAGTGGATTGTGCCTAACCCTTCCTCTTTTGGGTATCATGTTTAGCAGAAACAGCCCAGCTGTTCTATAAAGCCAAGTGAGACATCTCTCACTTTCTGGGGAGGAACCAACTGGACTTTTAATTCCTTTTCTTATTTGTTTGAAATAGTTATAGTGCTCACAAAAAGTCCTCTCTTTAGTTTTTGAAACTGAAGTGCTCTAGCAACTGGACAGGCTCTCATGCACTGTGAGCAATGTACATTTTCCTCACACTGAGCTTCATCCCTGTTCTGTGGGGACCATCTTTAAGGATGAGAGGGTAGTTAGGACTCCACCCCCTTCCTCCTTTAGATGGTCTGTCTGCCTGACTCTCACAGTTCTCTAGTGATCATCTAAATGCTGTTTGGCAGCTTTAGTTAAGTTTATAGTAGGAAGGTGTCCAGTTACCAACCCCCCTCCCTCATTAGTTGGTAGTCTCCGGACAGAGAACGAATGACTGTTTCATCAACCCTAAAGGGGATCCACAGAGTTAAGGTATATTGTGTAGGAGGGAAGTTGACTGCCACTGTCCATGGATAAACAGGTTTTGGTTTACTGAGGTGTCACTCAGTTTTGCTACCTTTCACTAGCACAAAACTCACTTCACCTTCCCCATAGGAGTGTGGGAAATACATGTGCTTAAAACAGCAACTGGGAAATCTGCAAAATGCTTTATGAAGCTATGAACTCTGCTTCCCACACACCTGATGCACCATGTAGCGTTTTGCTATTCAACTGTATGATGCATCAGCAAGGAACTCTCTAAAGATGTATTCACAAAAATATGCAACACAGTCAAGAGATTTCTTGGGCAACTCCCACATAGTTCTAGTTTATTTGCAATGATTCATCTGTCTTTACCTGTTGTTGCGGTACCGTCAGATTCCTCCTCCATGACAGGTTCCCTTCTACCTCGTTGATAATGATAATGCTTCCAGATGACTCATATCACCAGGCACCCAGCTTTTGCAGATGCCTAAACAACGTAAGCTAGGTGACTTTGTATGAGACCAATATGCCTACAGGCAATACAGGTAAAAATGGTGGTATATGCTTCAACACTGCCTTCTTTGTGTGCCAATCTACATTCAAGATCGTGGTCTCTAGACAATGATTTTTTTAACAATGCCATGTTAGCCAGGCCCTGATACAATCATTTGGTCCTTTCTAATAATTCTTATATAATTCTATGAGAGAAATAAAACTAGAGATGGGGTTCAAACCAAGACTCTGGATCTAAGCATCCCAGAATTTTGAGGGTGTCGGAAATCAAAATTCAGATCTCAGTTTGCACATTGCCCATATCTTTGTAATATGCAAATACCAAAACCCCAGATATAACCAACTCTGAACTCTGGTGGTGGTTGACATTTGGGTCCACATTTTGTGACTTGAGCTCATCTTTAAATAAAGAAATTAGGTGAACTTCAAAATGTTGAGGTTTGACATATTTATTTATAGAGACCTCTATGGTGCACATCACATCATATCTGGATCTGAGCATCCTCACAAGCACCAGTTAAGTCCAACAATACCCCTGTGTGGTTGGTAAGAATTTTTATTCCCATTTTACAGATGTGGTAATTGAGAAATTTAAGTGCCCATGGTCACAGAGGACATGGCGGAGCTAGGAATAGAATCTGAGTTTAATTCTTCTGCCTTAAGTACAAATCATCTTTCCTCTCAAACTGAAATCGAGTTCAGAAAAGCACATGAAAGTTTGGAGGCTTATCTAAACTGCCCGATTCAGCAAAACCGGGCTGGAAATCTTACCAGAACAGTGGTATTTTTATCCTTTAATTTCCAGTCCTGGCCAGAGTCCAGAAGTTCAGAGTTGTGAAAAAAAAATTATAACCTCAATTTATCAAACTTCTTTAAAAAAAAGTTGTGCAGGACTTCTTTACCCATCCTGCTGGTTTAAACTTCCGTGGGCCAAATGTATCCCTGGTACAAGTAGGTAAAACTCCATGGATTTCAATGGGAGTTGTGCCCAGGTACACTGGAGTTGAATACAGCCTTACATGATGAGATGAGAGAATTTTGTTTATAATCAAATTCCATATTGATAGAACTTGGATTAGACATGGTCAAGCTTTGAGCATCGACAGCTGGCTGCAGCCAGTTCCTTTCGTTTTACAGTTGTCCACCAAAGAACGCAATTACAGCAGAAAGATTCTCAGGTTCTTATTTGTGTGTGAAGAGATGAGTGCTGTGCCTTCCTCTGAGTATGGCGCTGGTTGTTGTTGGAGATAAGGGGTGACATTTTGGCCCCATTGAAGTCAGTGACACAACTTCCAGTGACTTGAATAGGGTCAGGATTTCACCCAGAGTGCCTACATCTGTTGGACAAGACTGCTCTAAGCCAGCAATTCTTGTGTTCCTACTGGTTTCTCAAGCATACCAGCTGCCAGTGTTCAGCGCAATTTTAGATCAATGTTGTGGATGGATAGTAAAAGCAAAATTGGGTTAAACCCAGAGGTAAGTAATGCCATTGACTTTCAGGTGCCTGGCCTACAGTATATTACACAGAATCAAACATACTAAGGGAGATTCACATCAAGGATGGGGGAGAGCCAGGTCTTGTGAGAGCGCTACTTTTGAAAAATCTTATTAACATTCCATTAAAATTTCCAAAATCGACTGCACACAGGTGCAAGTGTCACATGAGGAATCAGTAGCATTTCTCTAGAGAGAATTTTCCAAAAGAAGTACCCTTGCATGGGGATTGCCAAGTCTTGACAGGGATTTTCATAAAATCACATTGTAGTTGAAGTTTGGCATGAGCACTTTTGTTTGTTCGTTTTGTTTGTGTTAGATAACACTACTCTTCCAGCAGGTGTAATCTAGCTTGTCGAAAACTTGAATTCCGGGACAGAAGAGAGCAAATGAACAGTAAAGATTTAATTAAATGCCAGTTGCTCATTTTATATCCATATTTCTCACTTGATACTTTTTTGTGGCACCTTCTCCTAAATTTATTGTAATTGGGAACAGAACAGACTAGAATAAACTAAATTGGGAACTCTCATGCTTCAGTTGCTCTTGTTTTAAATGATTGATTTTTTTTTTCCATTTGAAAATGGCTTACTTGGGCAAATCATAAGCAAAATCCAGTGTTTTTCAGTTTCACGTCAGTGGAAACTTTATTCTCTCTGTATTTAAAAATGTGATGAAAATGAGATGCAACGCTTTAGTGGTAGAGGCCTTGGTTTGCCTTTTCCTTCACTTTGAAACTAATGTGCTTTCTTTCACTTCCTTTTCCCTGTCAAATCTACTTCACAAGAAATCAAGAATACATTTCACATCAAATTCAACAGAACTATCGCCATCTCTGAATTTAGAGAAGCAGAAGTCTGTACATAGTATTATTTCTTCTCGTTCTCTATTGAATATTTTCTACTTTCTGGGGGTAGATTCTCTTTCCTGTGTATCTGCTTTACCTTTTACAGCACCAGTCCTTTCCCCTACTGTTGAAGCTTCTTTTGGCAAGCAGGGTACTGGCTACAATCTCTTAGGAGTGTAAGAACGGCTGTACTGGGTCAGACTGATGGTCCATCTAGCCCAGGATCCTGTCTTCTGACAGTGGGTGGTGTCAGATACTTCAGAAGCAATGAACAGAACAAGGCAACTTCAAATGATCATTCCCATGTTGTCCAGTCCCAGCTTCTCGCAGTCAGTGGTTTAGGGACACCCAGAGCAAGGGGTTGTCCCTGACCGTCTTGGCTAATAGCCATTGATAGAGTATCCTCCATGAATTTATCTAATTCTTGTTTGAATCCAGTTATATTTTGACCCTCAACATCCCCTGTCAATGAGTTCTACGGATTGATTGTGAATTGTGTGAAAATTTACATCCTTATGTTTGTTTTAAACCTGCGTCCTATTAATTTCATTGGATGAGCCCTGGGTCTTGTGTTATCTGAAGGGGTAAACACTTCCTTATTCACTTTACCTACACCATTCATGATTTTATAGACCTGTATCATGTCCCTTGTTAGTTGTGTCTTTTCTAAGCTGAGCAGTCCCAGTCTTTTAATCTCTCCTCATATGGAGCCCTAATAATTTTTGTTGCCCTTTTTTCTACCTTTTCCAATTCTAATATATCTTTTTTGAGCTGGGGCAACCAGAATTGCATGCAGTATTCCAGGTATGGGGATACCATGGCTTTATACAGTGGCATTATGATAATAGGAAAAGGGTAGATAATAAAACAGAAGATGTTACCTAACATTCTGCTAACATTTTTGACTGCTGCTGTTTTGAGAGATGACTCCAATATCTTTATAGAGTGGTAACTGCTAATTTAGACACATCATTTTGTATGTATACTTTGGATTATGTTTTTCAATGTACATTACTTTGCATTTATCAACACTGAATTTCACCTGCCATTTTGTTGCCCAGATAACCAGTTTATTGAGATCCCTTTGTAACTCTTCACAGTCAGTTTTGGACTTAATTATTTTACGTAATTTTGTATCATCTGCAAATTTTGCCACATTATCATTCACTGCCTTTCGCAGATCACTTATGAATATGCTGAACAACAAATGTTCCAGCATAGCTCCTTGGGGGAACCTATTATTTACCTCTCTCCATTGTGACAAATGAGCATTTATTTCTTTGTTTCCTATCTTTTAACCAGTTACTGATCCATGAGAGGACCTTCCCTCTTATCCCATGACTGCTTACTTTGCTTAAGAGCCTTTGGGGAGGGACCTTGTCAAAAGTTTCTGAGAGACCAACTACATATGCTTGTTGACCCCCTCAAAAATTCTAATAGATTGGTGAGGCATGATTTCCCTTTACAAAAGCCATGCTGACTCTTCCCCAACATATCCTGTTCATGTATGGTATCTGATAATTTTGTTATTCACTATAGTTTCAACCAATTTGCTTGGTACCGAAGTTTGGCTTATCAGCCTGTCTGTGCCAGGTTTGCCTCTGGAGCCTTTTAAAAAAAAATTTAGTGATTTGTTCTAAAACCTCTTCTATTGACACTTCAGTCTGGAACCGTTCCTCAAATTTGTCACCTAAAAAGAATGTCTCAGGTGTGAGTATCTACCCCACATCCTCTGCAGTGAATACTGCTGGAAAATATTCATTTAGTTTCTCGGCAATGGTCTTGTCTTCCTTAAGTGCTCTTTAGCACCTCGATTGTCCAGCAGCTCCAGTGATTATTTGGCAGATTTCCTGCTTCAGATGTAATTTTAAAAAATTGTTGTTAGTTTTCGTGTCTAGCTAATTGCTCTTCAGATTCTTTCTTGGCCTGCCTTATTATACTTTTACATTTGATTTGCCAGTTTTTCTTTCTATTTTGCTCAGTCAGATTTGATTTCCAAGTATAAACAGATGCCTTTTTTATTGCTAATGGCCACCATTAGTTTCCCATTTAGCCATAATGGCATATTTTTGTCCCCTTTTTTTATAATTATTATTTTTTTTATTTGGGGTATACATTTAGTTTGAGCCTCTTATGGAGTTTTTAAATAGTCTCCATGTAATTTGTGAGCACTTCACCCTTTTGACTGGTCCTTTTAATTTCTGTTTAACTAACTTCCTCATTTTTGTGTATTTCCTCTTTTGAAGTTAAATGCACTGTGGTGGGTTTCTTTGGCATTTTCCTTCCACAAGGATGTTAAATTTAATTATATTTTAGTTGCTCTTCAGCAGTTCTCAACTACATTCACCTCTTGGGAAAGACCCTGAGCTCCACTTGGGATTAAATCAAGAATTTTTTCTTGTGGGTTCCAAAGCTGCTCCAAGAAGTAGTCTTTTATGGTGTTTAGAGATTTTATCTCTGTGTCCCTTCCTGAGGTGACATACCCATCAATAAGAGGATAACTGAAATCACCGATTATATTTTCTGCCTTTGTAGTCTCTCTCATATCCTTGAGCATTTCACAATTGCTGTCACCATCCTGGTCAGGTAAGCAGTAGTATATTCCTACTGCTATAATCTTACTGAGTAGAATCATAGAATATCAGGGTTGGAAGGGACCTCAGGAGGTCATCTAGTCCAACCCCCTGCTCAAAGCAGGACCGATCCCCAATTAAATCATCCCAACCAGGGCTTGGTCAAGCCTGACCTTAAAAACTTCTAAGGAAGGAGATTCCACCACCTCCCTAGGTAACACATTCCAGTGTTTCACCACCCTCCTAGTGAAAAAGTTTTTCCTAATATCCAACCTAAATCTCCTCCACTGCAACTTGAGACCATTACTCCTTGTCCTGTCATCCGCTACCACTGAGAATAGTCTAGATACACTGGAGGGTAGGGATAGAATACAGAGGGCCCTAGACAAATTAGAGGATTGGGCCAAAAGAAATCTGATGAAGTTCAACAAGGACAAGTGCAGAGTCCTGCACTTAGGATGGAAGAATCCCATGCACTGCTACAGACTAGGGACCGAATGGCTCAGCAGCAGTTCTGCAGAAAAGGACTTAGGGGTTACAGTGGACGAGAAGCTGGATATGACTCAACAGTATGCCCTTGTTGCCAAGAAGGCCAATGGCATTTTGGGATGTATAAGTAGGGGCATTGCCAGCAGATCGAGGGACGTGATCATTCCCCTCTATTCGACATTGGTGAGGCCTCATCTGGATTACTGTGTCCAGTTTTGGGCCCCACACTACAAGAAGGATGTGGAAAAATTGGAAAGAGTCCAGCGGAGGGCAAAAAAATGATTAGGGGACTGGAACACATGACTTATGAGGAGAGGCTGAGGGAACTCGGATTGTTTAGTCTGCAGAAGAGAAGAATGAGGGGGGATTTGATAGCTGCTTTCAACTACCTGAAAGGGGGTTGCAAAGAGGATGGATCTAGACTGTTCTCAGTGGTAGTTGATGACAGAACAAGGAGTAATGGTATCCCTAGGGTATATTATGCAGTACGTTGTCTAGGCTAGTTTTAAATGTGACCTGTAAAAAAAATAAAAATTTGGGCCATGCATTCTTTTACTTGAGCAAGGAAAGCCTGAAAGGTTTGAACTGAAATTGTGTTTTGCCCCATGAGTGTTGTTTATGTTAGGAATAAAGATCTTACCTGCCCCATTTTTCACCTGTTAACCTGTTGTGCCTCCCATCAGTTTTTAACCTATAAGTATTGGTAACCACTGATATCTTCCTCCATTTAAAAAAAAAAACAATAGGAAAAGGCTGGTTTCTGTGAGTGCCAGTGGTGTATTTGACACTGTACCATGCACGAAAGTAGAGTTCTGCTTCAAAGAGCCACCATAACTGAAATGTATAGAGAAAGCAACGTTATTTTTAATGTATTTTGTGCTGGGGACTCTAGCAAATACTTCAGTGATTCATGAGGCTTAAAAATGAAATATGATAAACAGTCTCCTTCCTAATTGCTCAGCAAAGAGTCCACACACCATGTGAAGTCCATACTCAACCTCTGCATGGGGCTTGGCTTCATTAACCAAGATAACAACAAGGGAATATAAAGATGGAGAGGAGGAAGGAAAGGCAATGTGGTCCAGTAGATAATGCATTGGACTGGGACTTGGGAAGGTTTTGAGTCCATTCCTGTCGCTACCACAGGCTCATTATGAGACTTAGGCTACAGTCACTTAACCTTTCTGTGCCTCACCTCCCCCAGTTGCACAATGGTGACTGTGCCCAAAATTTTCAGAAATAGATGCACCAAAGCACCTGAATGGATTAGGAGAGGTGGGATTTAGGAGCAAGTCAATGGGACTTTTGCTCTTAAGCCATATGGAAAAATCCCACCTCTAGGCACCTAAATATGAACGTAGGAAATATTACTGGCCACAATTTAAAAAATAGAAGCCTTTCTCCCACTGTTCGTCAGTCTTGTCTATGTAGACTGTAAGAAGTTTGGGAGAGGCGCTGTTTCTTACTATGTCTGTACAGTGCCTTGCTCAATGGAGTCATGATCTCAGTTGGTCTTTTAGATGCTAAAGTACTATTAATAAAAATAAAGATCAGCTGAAATTTTTCTTCAAGTTTGACTGCGCTTACAGTTCCTCCCTCAGGATGGCTTTGCCTATACACTACAACTTCCACTCCCACCTCTGACATCCCAACAGAGTAACCAGATAGGCCTCAATGAGCCAGCAAAGTCCACTGAATCCTTTCCCAGCCATATCAACACCTAACCAGGTGGGGTGTTTCAGGAACAGATTGCCAACTGATTACAGCATCTCCGCTTCTATGTCAATGTATTTTGAATAAATTACTCTTAGTATTAGAGGTTTTTATACATTCTCTGCAGGTGGAAAAATTTAAATTGATGCGAACCCTTCGGAATTATCTATTGCCATTCATATATAAAAGAAATTCTTTCAAATCCAGGCTTAGTCACATTTCGTGACAAACTTTAGAAATGTGCTGAGCTCAATATGAGATTCAATTTGGAAAAATGTTAAATGTTCATGAATCAGGAATAATCATTGCACAAATATAATGTATGGGAAACATGAGGCAGTAATACTCCCAGAAAAAGGTCTGGGGATGATGATTGAATGACTCACTCTGACACTGTGTTGTGAAGACAGCAACTGTCAATGGGAGACTCAAATGTAAAACAAGATAATTATTTCATTGTACTAGGCTGTGGTTAGACATCAGCTGTATACCTACATTTAGTTATAAGTTCCAGATTTTTAAAAGCATACACGAAGTAGAGAATGTTCAGAGAACTAGGCATGTGTTGTACATAGCTGGAAACTGTTAAGCCTCTGTCTTGTGCATGTTGCTCCTTCAAGTATTTAAGAACTCTGCCAGCCTGCAGCAGAGATGACAGCCATTTTGTACTAAGAGCTGTGACAGCTTGTTACATAGGAGATGTGTAATCTCAGTGCTCAAATACTTTTTTCTTCTGTTTTTGTTCTACAAGAGTTTCTAGTAGGGTGTGTGTGTATGTGTGTTCAGTCTAAGAAAACAATGGCAGGGGAGAACAAGTAAATACTTAGAGATGTTAGAGTCCTGTGATCAGTTATTCTCACTAGTTTGCAAAACCAGAGCAAACAGTAATATCCTAAAGTTTCAAAAGCAATTAGAAACTGTGGATCCCTGGGGGACGGTGGGAAGGAAGAGGGGCAACCTGTAGAACTGGTCAGGAGTTTTCCATGAGAATGACTTTTTGCTGGAAAATGCAGTTTATGATGGACCATTGAAATTTTCTATATGGGGAAGCTCTCAACTGTGCTAAATTTTTATTTTTGTTCCATCAGGAAAACTGAAATGAAATATTTCATTTTGGGTTGGGTTGACCTGAACTGGAAAATTTTTAATTTTAATTGCGCAGAAAGTCCTTGTTTTGAATCGGTTTAATAAAACACTAAACTGCATTGCCTTATGGGAATTGTAGTTTGGCCTCTATTATCTCCTATGGGCTGAGCTTCCTTGAGGACTCGCATTATGGATTTCCCTGTGTCCGAGCTCTGCAAGGTGCACTGTGGGAGTTTGTAAAGGGGTTAGGCCGGGGCGCGACCGGCCCGCTACACAGCGTTGACTTTGGGGAATTTGTCCGGCCACTGGAGTCTCCCTCAGCAGCCCTTGCGGTAACTGGAACGAGCACCGTAGGCCCGGGCCCTGAATCAGGGCGGGGCATCAAAATAGTCAGTAGCTCGGGCTCTCAGGCAGGGGCTGAGCAAATAGCCCAATGTTAGCAGGCCAGGGCGGGGTCAGGGCGGGGCAACAAACAGTCAGTAGCTCACAGCATGTGTGAATTAGCCCAGGCCTCCAAGGCCTGGGAGAGGGGGAGACAGCCACCCACGAGTTGGGTGGCAGGGGGGACGCAGGCCCACCCACTCCACTGCGTCCCAGCCCGGGGCCCTAGCAGCGGCAAATGACCCGCTGCTGGGTCAGTGGGGATCTGACCTGGGCTCTGGCAGAGTTACTGCCAGAATAGGGTCGGCTGTCCCCGAGCTACTTCCTAACTCCCCTCCTTCTGGTACCTGGGTCACGGCGGTGTTCTCCGGGGGGTCCAGCACCATGGGTTCCTCGGGGCAGTGGACAACCAGCAGGCCTGGCCACTCCCCTGGAAAGCGGGCATGGGGCAGGTCCGCCCACTTTGGTGTTTGGAGGGGCTCGACCCTCTCTCCGGCGCGGCGGGGAGTCACACCGCCTCGCTACAGAGTTGCATGACTCTTGCCGCATCATGAGAGAGATTTACCCTTGCCGTGGAGCCTGGCCTATGCAAAGGGCAGTGGGTAGATAAATGCTTCTTTTCAACACCAAAGCATCTGTGATCTGAACTAGTATATCCTGTCCCCTCTTCATCCTTACCAGTGAGAAGCAACACATCTAACAAGATATAAGATATGGTCCATGGTAATAAACTTCTTCTAAGGAATTCCGGGAAAAAAAATCTGTTATCAACACTGCTTTTTCTTTATCTGTGGCAAACATAAGTACAGTGTTCCTTAGTCATCGTGTAACTTCTGAGAAGCTTTCTGATCATCTTTCCTGTTTTTAACTGTGTATCAAAAATAGCCGCATGAAGGGAGACAGTCAAACAAAAGCCTTATTGTAATCACTCTAATTTATTACTGTAAACAGATTATCTGTACTTTTCTAGTTAATCTGAAGAAAGGGTGCTCTGAAAATGCACATACACAGGATGTAGGGGCATGGGCATCCATGAGATGGGGGAAGGTATGGCAAAGGGGTTCCTACTATTGCTTGGCTTCGTACTATTGATAGTAATCTAGGAGAATAAATTAGAAGACAAAAGTGCAGTTTGTCATGAGGCTGGATATGGCAAAAGTATCACTTCGAGGGAGTGGATGCAGAAGCTATCAGAAGCCTGCATCCCAAGAAAGGGGAAAAAATTCATAGGCAGGAGTTGTAGACCAAGCTGGATGAGCAAGTATCTCAGAGAGGTGATTAAGAAAAAGCAGAAAGCATAGAGGGAGGGAAGATGGGAGGGATCAGCAAGGAAAGCTACCTTATTGAGGTCAGAACATGTAGGGATAAAGTGAGAAAGGCTAAAAGTCAAGAAGAGTTGGACCTTGCAAAGGGAATTAAAACCAATAGTAAAAGGTTCTATAGCCATATAAATAAGAAGAAAACAAAGAAAGAAGAAGTGGGACCGCTAAACACTGAGGATGGAGTGGAGTTTAAGGATAATCTAGGCATGGCCCAATATCTAAACAAATGCTTTGCCTCAGCCTTTAATAAGGCTAAAGAGGATCTTAGGGATAATGGTAGCATATCAAATGGGAATGAGGATATGGAGGTAGATATTACCATATCTGAGGTAGAAGCAAAACTCGAACAGCTTAATGGGACTAAATCGTGGGGCCCAGATAATCTTCATCCAAGAATATTAAAGGAATTGGCACATGAAATTGCAAGTCCATTAGCAAGAATTTTTAATGAATCTGTAAACTCAGGGGTTTTGTACCGTATGATTGGAGAATTGCTAACATAGTTCCTATTTTTAAGAAAGGGAAAAAAAAGTGATCCGGGTAACTACAGGCCTGTTAGTTTGACATCTGTAGTATGCAAGGTCTTGGAAAAAATTTTGAAGGAGAAAGTAGTTCAGGACATTGAGCTCAATGGTAAATGGGACAAAATACAACCTGGTTTTACAAAAGGTAGATCTTGCCAAACCAACGTGATCTCCTTCTTTGAGAAAGTAACAGATTTTTTAGACAAAGGAAACACAGTGGATCTAATTTACCTAGATTTCAGTAAGGCGTTTGATACGGTGCCACATGGGGAATTATTAGTTAAATTGGAAAAGATGGGGATCAATATGAAAATTGAAAGGTGGATAAGGAATTGGTTAAAGGGGAGACTACAGCGGGTCCTACTGAAAGGTGAACTGTCAGGCTGGAGAGAGGTTACCGGTGGAGTTCCTCAGGGATCGGTTTTGGGACCAGTTTTATTTAATCTTTTTATTACTGACCTCGGCACAAAAAGTGGGAGTGTGCTAATAAAGTCTGAGGATGATACAAAGCTGGGAGGTATTGCCAATTTAGAGAAGGACCGGGATATCATACAGGAGGATCTGGATGACCTTGTAAACTGGAGTAATAATAATAGGATGAAATTTAATAGTGAGAAGTGTAAGGTCATGCATTTAGGGATTAATAACAAGAATTTTAGTTATAAGCTGGGGACGCATCAATTGGAAGTAGCGGAGGAGGAGAAGGACCTTGGAGTATTGGTTGATCATAGGATGACTATGAGCCACCAATGTGATATGGCTGTGAAAAAAGCTCATGCGGTCTTGGGATGCATCAGGAGAGGTATTTCCAGTAGAGATAAGGAGGTGTTAGTACCGTTATACAAGGCACTGGTGAGACCTCACCTGGAATACTGTGCATAGTTCTGGTCTCCCCTGTTTAAGAAGGATGAATTCAAACTGGAACAGGTACAGAGAAAGGCTGCTTGGATGATCCGAGGAATGGAAAACCTGTCTTATGAAAGGAGACTCAAGGAGCTTGGCTTGTTTAGCCTAACTAAAAGAAGGTTGAGGGGAGATATGATTGTTCTCTATAGACATATCAGAGGAATAAATACTGGAGAGGGAGAGGAATTATTTAAACTCAGTACCAATGTGGACACAAGAACAAATGGATATAAACTGGCCATCGGGAAGTTTAGACTTGAAATTAGGCGAAGGTTTCTAACCATCAGAGGAGTGAAGTTCTGGAATAGCCTTCCAAGGGAAGCAGTGGGGGCAAAAGACCTATCTGGCTTCGAGATTAAACTCGATAAGTTTATGGAGGAGAAGGTATGATGGGATAACATGATTTTGGCAATTAACTGATCTTTAAATATTCATGGTAAATAGGCCCAATGGCCCGTGATGGGATGTTAGATGGGGTGGGATCTGAGTTACTACAGAGAATTCTTTCCTGGGTATCTGGCTGGTGAATCTTGCCCATATGCTCAGGGTTCAGCTGATTGCTGTATTTGGGGTCGGGAAGGAATTTTCCTCCAGGGCAGATTGGAAGAGGCCCTCAGGGTTTTTCGCCTTCCTCTGTAGCATGGGGCATGGGTCATTTGCTGGAGGATTCTCTGCACCTTGAAGTCTTTAAACCATGATTTGAGGACTTCAATAGCTCAGACATAGGTGAGAGGTTTATCGCAGGAGTGGGTGGGTGAGATTCTGTGGCCTGCATTGTGCAGGAGGTAAGACTAGATGATCATAATGGTCCCTTCTGACCTTAATATCTAAAAAGTTATGAATTATGCTCTCCCCTAAATATGATAGTCACAATTCCAGGACCAGCTGCACCTTTGATCCATCCTGTTCTCTGGCTGCACCATCCACTGATGTTTGTCCTCTTGCCTTCCCCAGTTCTGGGGTGGAATCCTGTAATTTTCACACTCAGAGACCATGTGTACCAGGTAGGATTGCTCAGCAGGTCTGGCTGGGTTTGGCTACTTGTGGTGGTTCCCTTCAGGAGCTGTGACCCCCTCCCCATGACATCAGCACTATGCTTTGTATTTAAATGGGGGGCCACCGGAAGCTATTGTCCTCTTTACTGTCTACATGCAGCTGCCCCGTGCTTGAATTAACGCATTGTAAACACATAGCAAATGACACAATGACAATCAACGAAACAGATGAAACATAGAATAGTCAAAATACTACAAGTAGCCTCATCTCCTTCATTGTGATGATGCCTCTGGTTCAGGGCTGACATTGATAGGTCAGCATGAGAAGACTTGCTCTGTCGCTGCCTGTATTGTATTTAGTTTGTGACTAAAGAGAAGGCTTCTGTGTCCATGGCTATCATTTTAGTACCTTTCCGTTAGGGCCGAGATGTCCCTTTCATTACCTTCGGTTACATTAGATAGGACTTAAAAGGGATATAGGTGATCCTTCATGCTTCAGAGTGACAAGCCAACCACTAATTTGCCCCTAAAGGTACATTGTTCCTAGTTGTTGCAAGTTATTCTGCAGGTGGCCTCTATGGTGTTTCTTGCACCTTCCTCTGAAGACTGTGATGCTGTCTGCTGTCAGAGATAGGATACTGGCCTCGGGGTTCCCAGACTGTTTTTTAAAAAATGGAGATCGCTGCCTGTCTTGTGTTGAAAGAAAAGAACATACAATCCAGAGCAGCTTCAGTAATGAAAATCCATCAATATATAATCCACACAATATTGTAGAGATCCGAATGAGGCCTCTCCATATGGTGTGTTGATACTGACAGCCAAAAACACAAGATGCCATTTCAAAAGCTTGACTAGGTGAACTTTAAAAAATGCGCAAAAATAACTGACGACAGCTTTGTTCACCACAAATGCCTTTCTATTCTCTCAGAGAAATAGCTGTGCTCCTGCAGTTTTTTCACCACCTCCTTCCTTTCTGCTCCCTTCCTCAGTTCTGCTTTCTCCCACTCACATGAATAACCTCCATGCCCGTCTCTAAATTCCTGGGTAAAGGGCAGGAACAGGATGTATTACAGAGGAAAGAGAAAGCTGCAGCAAGCTGTAATGCAGTGTTTCCTGGACTGGGCTCCTTTGTGCTGGAGTCTGGGCCCCAGCTATGTTCAGGAAGGGGCAAATGGCAACAGTGAAGTGGGGGGAAAGCTGAAGGACCACATAGAACCTCTCCCACCACGCATGCTTTGCAAATATGATGTTATTTCTGGAGGTCAAACAGAAGGTGCTTCCTTGAAAGCCACCCACTGTCCCTCCCCTGCTCTTGTGTGGCCTTAAATGTAGCTGCTTGCAGGAACTATTCATAGGTACAGGTCTGCAGGCTCAAGAAGCTGCCCACCAGCCCAGGCTTCTCACTCTTGCTACTGTCATCTCCTCCACCACCACCACATCAAAACACAATAAAATGTTTGCACAAAACCTGGTGAGGCAAAGCCACTGAGGTTCCCACACCCAGATGGGAAGGAGGTGCTACTGAATCACTATATCATCGTCCTCGTGCCTACTAGAGTTTATAACATGGTAAGGAAAGCTGAAACCAATTCCTATGGGTACGCTCTTCTTTCCTTTAAACAAACACTTCTCAAAGCTAAGTGAACCGAGGAGGCCAGCTGACCCCTCAGTCCCATGAGTGTGCCACTCTTGTTCCCATGATAGGCTAGTGGACATGAAGGGTACAGTGAGAGGTTATCCAAGTGGAGCACTCTCCTGGAGTATTCCTGGTCCCCAAGGGTGGAAGAGCCCTCTTCACTGACTCTGTGGCTCACTGGGTGTTCTGAGTTCTCTGTGTACTTTCCCTTTGACAGGGGTTGCATCTACTCCTACTGTTGCTGGAAGAAGATTCCTTGCAGTCAAATTCCCTTCACCGAAACCTTGTTTGTCCAGGCTCAGTTCACACGTCTGGGCAATCCCAGACAAGGGCAAGCTAGCCCCAGCATGTCAATCAGGCCCCTTGCCATGCTCCCACAGTTCTGTTCGTGTCACAGATTCTTCTCTGAAGCTTCCATAATAGCATGGGGCTACAGAAGTCTAGGGCGAGCTGTGAGTATGCAGCCACAACCTTAATCTTGCTACGGCTAAGAGGGAAGACTAAGCTCTATGTAGCACTGATCAGTGCCAAATGACACAGTGGATCAGCAATTTCTATCCAACCAGAGACCTGCCTGCAAAGATCTTCCACTACACTCTAGACTCATCTTGCAGAAAACCTGTAGATGTAACGAACTGTAGGGCTCCAGGGTTTTGCTTGTTTTCTTCCAGAAGATACTTAGCTTTTGGTTCTCTCTCTGATCCACACCTAGCACTAGAGACTCTAACGCTGGTGATTTCATCTGAACAAGAAGTTATGCCTCGATCCCAAATACAAAAGATAGTTGTTAGGAAGCAGGATGCTGTGATAGCAGCAACGTTACTGGTAGACGTACAAATCAGACTGTAATAAAACCACTGGTAATAGCAATATGAGGCCATAAAGACATTGCAGGAATAACAATAGGAACAACACTTTATGCTACCACCTATTGCTATTCCTGCAATGTCTCTATGGCCTCATATTACTGTTGCCAGTGGTTTGATTAGTCTCATGCATCTCGAAACACTACTCCTATTGTAGCATCCTATTCTCCAACTACCCACTTCTCATGCAACAAGTGCTGCATATTATCCACTGATCTCTTTCGGATAAAGGCACTTGAATCAGGATGTATTATTGTTCCTTCAGATAAAACCTCAGAGTTGTGCCTGTTTTCAGGTAGAAACCAAACAAACACAGACATTCACACAATTTCCACCTGAAATCATAAAGCCACCAAGGATGACAACCTAATCATGTGGATATTTTCAAACACCTCTGTGTTGATGGTGCCCAGTTCCTAGAGAGCCAAAATGTGCTTTCCAGCTCAGCACATCCTTTTTATCCTGTACCATTCCTATAAATGGTGGGATTTTAAAAAGTCAGAGAGAGAAATTCATTCTATATTATGTCCCTCTGTTTCCTCTGAGGAATTGGTAAAGGAGCTCTTTAGGAAGTACTCTGATTTCAGGACTGGTTAATATGGCAGAGGACAATGCATGGAAAAAAGTATGTGGGGCAAAATCTGTTGACACTGTGACAGATAAGGCAATTTCATGCAATATCTTTGGGAGATCTTACTATTATTAAGTATATGTATTATTGTGGGCCAGGGATTGTATGCCATTCCATGGGAGAGGGTGACCACAGCCCACCAGGAGCTAAGAACAATGGGGGGTGACTAGGCAAATTCCCTCAGACTGTAGCACCTCCAGAGAGGTACCACAACCTGGATTTGTGCTGGAAATGGCCCACCTGTTGATCACTTTAGATAAGCTATTACCAGCAGGACAGTGGGGTGGGAGGAGGTATTGTTTCATGATTTCTGTGTGTATATAAAGTCTGCTGCAGTTTCCACGGTAAACATCTGATGAAGTGAGCTGTAGCTCACGAAAGCTCATGCTCAAATAAATTGGTTAGTCTCTAAGGTGCCACAAGTACTCCTTTTCTTTTTGCGAATACAGACTAACACGGCTGTTCCTCTGAAACCTGTCATTATGCAAGGCACTGCATTTAGCCGTATGGAGTGGAAATCTATCAACTGCATGAAGAAACTTGTACAGATACAGACAGACATCATCTTCCTTTCCAAATGCAAACAGATGGACATCGTACCAAAAGGACTGAAGGTCAAAAATCCATTACAATCTACATACCACACAGACTATGCTGACAGCTTGTGCCTCACGCTCTCAAAGAAACTGCGGAATCACCTGATCAAGATCCTCTACAGCAAACAGGGAAAGATTAAGAATGAGCTCTCAAAAATGGATACTCTCATAAAGAACCAACCTTCCACACAAACTTCCTCGTGGCTGGATTTTACTAAAACTAGACAAGCCATTTACAACGCACACTTTGCTTCTCTACAAAAGAAAAAAGACACTAAACTTTCTAAACTACTACATGCTACAAGGGGCCACAGCAATGGTTCCCTCACCCCACCTAGCAATATTGTTAACCTATCCAACTATAATCTCAGCCCAGCAGAAGCAGCTGTTCTATCTCGGGGCCTCTCCTTCTGCCCCTCCACCCCCACGAACATGATACAGTTCTGTGGTGACCTAGAATCCTATTTTCGACGTCTCCGTCTCAAGGAATATTTTCAAAATACCTCTGAACAACATACTAATCCACAGAGGTCTCCCTGCCAACACTACAGAAAGAGGGATTCTAGATGGACTCCTCCTGAAGGTCGAAACAGCAGACTGGACTTCTACATAGAGTGCTTCCGCCGACGTGCACGGGCTGAAATTGTGGAAAAGCAGCATCACTTGCCCCATAACCTCAGCCATGCGGAACGCAATGCCATCCACAGCCTCAGAAACAACTCTGACATCATAATCAAAAAGGCTGACAAAGGAGGTGCTGTTGTCATCATGAATAGGTCGGAATATGAACAAGAGGCTGCTCGGCAGCTCTCCAACACGAGTTTCTACAAGCCATTACCCTATGATCCCACTGAGAGTTACCAAAAGCAACTACAGCATTTGCTCAAGAAACTTCCTGAAAAAGCACAAGATCAAATCCGCACAGACACACCCCTGGAACCCCGACCTGGGATATTCTATCTACTACCCAAGATCCATAAACCTGGAAATCCTGGGCGCCCCATCATCTCAGGCATTGGCACCCTGACAGCAGGATTGTCTGGCTATGTAGACTCCCTCCTCAGGCCCTACGCTACCAGCACTCCCAGCTACCTTCGAGACACCACTGACTTCCTGAGGAAACTTCAATCCATCGGTGATCTTCCTGATAACACCATCCTGGCCACTATGGATGTAGAAGCCCTCTACACCAACATTCCACACAAAGATGGACTACAAGCCGTCAAGAACACTATCCCCGATAATGTCACGGCTAACCTGGTGGCTGAACTTTGTGACTTTGTCCTTACCCATAACTATTTCACATTTGGGGACAATGTATACCTTCAGATCAACGGCACTGCTATGGGTACCCGCATGGCCCCACAGTATGCCAACATTTTTATGGCTGATTTAGAACAACGCTTCCTCAGCTCTCGTCCCCTAAAGCCCCTACTCTACTTGCGCTATATTGATGACATCTTCATCATCTGGACCCATGGAAAAGAAGCCCTTGAGGAATTCCACCATGATTTCAACAATTTCCATCCCACCACCAACCTCAGCCTGGTCCAGTCCACACAAGAGATCCACTTCCTGGACACTACAGTGCTAATAAACAATGGCCACATAAACACCACCCTATACCGTAAACCTACTGACCGCTATTCCTACCTGCATGCCTCCAGCTTTCACCCTGACCACACCACACGATCCATCGTCTACAGCCAAGCTCTGCGATACAACCGCATTTGCTCCAACCCCTCAGACAGAGACAAACACCTACAAGATCTCTGTCAAGCTTTCTTACAACTACAATACCCACCTGCAGAAGTAAAGAAACAGATTGATAGAGCCAGAAGAGTTCCCAGAAGTTACCTACTACAGGACAGGCCTAACAAAGAAAATAACAGAACGCCACTAGCCGTCACCTTCAGCCCCCAACTAAAACCCCTCCAACGCATTATTAAGGATCTACAACCTATCCTAAAGGATGACCCAACACTCTCACAAGTCTTGGGAGACAGGCCAGTCCTTGCCTACAGACAGCCCCGCAACCTGAAGCAAATACTCACCAACAACCACATACCACACAACAGAACCACTAACCCAGGAACTTATCCTTGCAACAAAGCCCGTTGCCAATTGTGCCCACATATCTATTCAGGGGACACCATCACAGGGCCTAATAACATCAGCCACACTATCAGAGGCTCGTTCACCTGCACATCCACCAATGTGATCTATGCCATCATGTGCCAGCAATGCCCCTCTGCCATGTACATTGGTCAAACTGGACAGTCTCTACGTAAAAGAATAAATGGACACAAATCAGATGTCAAGAATTATAACATTCATAAACCAGTCGGAGAACACTTCAATCTCTCTGGTCACGCAATCACAGACATGAAGGTCACTATCTTAAAACAAAAAAACTTCAAATCCAGACTCCAGCGAGAAACTGCTGAATTGGAATTCATTTGCAAATTGGATACTATTAATTTAGGCTTAAATAGAGACTGGGAGTGGCTAAGTCATTATGCAAGGTAGCCTGTTTCCTCTTGTTTTTTCCTACCCCCCCCCCCCAGATGTTCTGGTTTAACTTGGATTTAAACCTGGAGAATGGTCAGTTTAGATGAGCTATTACCAGCAGGAGAGTGAGTTTGTGTGTGTATGGGGGTGGGGGGGATGTGAGAAAACCTTGATCTATGCAGGAAATAGCCCGACTTGATTATGTAAAGAGTTGTCACTTTGGATGGGCTAGCACCAGCAGGAGAGTGAATTTGTGTGGGGGGGTGGAGGGTGAGAAAACCTGGATTTGTGCTGGAAATGGCCCACCTGTTGATCACTTTAGATAAGCTATTACCAGCAGGACAGTGGGGTGGGAGGAGGTATTGTTTCATGATTTCTGTGTGTATATAAAGTCTGCTGCAGTTTCCACGGTAAACATCTGATGAAGTGAGCTGTAGCTCACGAAAGCTCATGCTCAAATAAATTGGTTAGTCTCTAAGGTGCCACAAGTACTCCTTTTCTTTTTACAACTTGGAGAGGCTCTTATATACTGCTTCAGCGGGATTCTCCAGGGACCAACTGACAAAGAAATGACTGTTGGATAAATAGCCTGAGTTTAAACTGATTCAGGGCCTACCTCCAGCAGATGGACACAACCATCTCCCACCGATGTAACTTCTGCCACTTGTGGAGGTGGGTTTTTTTATGCCAGCGGAAGAGCTCTCTCCCATCGACGTAGCGCGTCTTCATCAGGTGCGCTGCGGCGCTCTACGGATAGACCACCCTTAGTTGAAGCAGCGCCACCTATGTAGTATGGATGCAGTCAGATGGGTATAAAGTTTCTGATATCCGTATACCTTATTCCTGTAATATAAGCACCTTTATAGCTGTATCGCGGCAGCCCTGGTAGCGGGTTGTACTGTTTTATATTAGTTTTTAGACATCTATAGTTATATTGGTGGCAAAACTACGTTGAGGACAGCTGAGAATGATAGTGAGTGAGATTAATTGTTGATGTGAAAATGTGGTAATTATCGAACCATGGGATGCCCACACGAAAGAAGGTGGATCCCATTCAGGATCAAAGGCCCCTGCGGTTCCAATGGGTGTGGTATTAGATGTCAGAAAGCAGGAGCCCACCTGACATAAGGGCAAAGAGAAAATCTTTCCATGCCCCCAGCCTCTTTCTTAAACCACACCCCCCGCCCCCCAACCTGGGTGGGGAAATCCAGTGCAACACCATAAGGGGTAATGTAACAATTACTGGACAGACATTGCCAATGGATTCCATACTGATTCAATACTGGAGAGGATGGGCAAACAATACGAACAGCAGATAGCACCCAGGCTATTAGTGTCAAAAAGAATAATTTATATGTGAAGGAGAATGAGGAACCAGGGGCAGAAAAGTGGATTAGAACATGATTGTACTGGGTGAAAGCCAGATGTAAAATGCAATTCAGGAAACTATGAGAGTGCATGGACATCTTTTCTTGATCAAGCAAAAATTCAAGAAGAAGAGAGTTCTTGTTCAAACAGCTTGAGTTGATCAGAAAGTGTAAGTTAGATTAATAGATGTTTGTAATATTGCTTTGGCATTCATAACTGGGGCCAAATCCTGTTCCCACTGAAGTCAATGGGATTTTTGCTACTGACTTAAGTAGGAGATGGGTTAGGTGGTCATAGCCTAGTCCAGGGGTCGGCAACCTTTTAGAAGTGGTGTACCGAGTCTTCATTTATTCACTTTAATTTAAGGTTTCGTGTGCCAATAAAACATTTTAACGGTTTTTAGAAGGTCTCTCTCTATAAGTCTATATATTATGTAACTAAACTATTGTTGTATGTAAACAAGGTTTTCAAAATGTTTAAGAAGCTTCATTTAAAATTAAATTAAAATGCTGGTCTTATGCCGCCGGCCCACTCAGCCCGTTGCCGGCCTGAGGTTCCGTTCACCGAGGCCGGCAGCAGGCTGAGTGGGGCCTGCAGCCGGGACCCCGGCTGGCAAGGGGCAGGCAGCCAGAACCCCAGACTGGCAGTGGGCTGCGTGGGGCTGGCGGCTGAGACTGGCAGTGGGCTGAGTGGCTCAGCCCGCTGCCGTTCAGCCCACTGCCGATCTGGGATTCAGTCCGCCAGCTCCTGCCAGCCAGGGTCCCGACTGCTGGCCCCACTCAGCCTGCTGCCGGTCTGGGGTCCCAGCCCTGTCCACATAGAATAGGTACCTACCTTCTCCCTGGTTCTAGCCATTCTCTTCTTCTCTCTGCACTGAGATGAGGGTGGGAGTGTGCTGAGCACAGGGCTGGGGGTGAAGGAGCAGGCTGGGGGTTGGGATGCAGGGTCTGGCCAGGAGCTAGAAAGAGGGAGGGGGCTCAGGGTTGGGGCAGGAGGTTTGGGTGTGGAGCGCTTACCAGGGCAGCTCCCATTTGGTGCGAGGGGTGCAGGTGGGAATGTGTGTGTGTGTGTGGGGAGGGGGGGTGCAGGAGCTCCTGTTTGGTGCTCAGGGTGGGACTAGGGATGTGGGGGGTGCAAGAGTAGGGCATGGGGTGTGGGGGGCTGGGTATTTTTGGGGGGTGCAGGAGTCAGAGCAGGGGGCTCTGGGTGTGTGAGGAGGGTGCAGGGGTCAGAGCACGGGGCTGGGGTGTGTGGGTTGTGCAGGGGTCAGGGCAGAGGGCTGGAGTGTGGGGGGGTGCAGAGGTCAGGGGCAGAGGGCTGGAGGGTGTGTGTGGGGGTGCGGGGGTTGGGGCAGAGGGCTGGGGGGGTGCAGGGGTCAGGGCAGAGGGCTGGGTGTGTGTGAGGGGGGTGTAGGGGTGAGGGCAGAGGGCTGGGTGTGTGTGAGGGAGGTGCAGGGGTCGGGGCAGAGGGCTGGGGGGGTGCAGGGGTCAGGGCAGAGGGCTGGGGGTGTAGGCTGGGGTCGTGGGGGTGCTCCCAGCCCCCTGCCCTGAGCGGCTCACAGCAGGGGGCTGGAGGGGATATGCTCTGATTCCACCCCCCGTTCCCCAAGGTCCCCGAAGCAGAGAGCGCGCTGCGGCTCCACTTTTCCCTCTCCGCCTCCATAGCAAGGGCTGTCAGCTGATCGGCCCCAGGGAGGGAGCGGAGGATGGGCAGAAACCCAGCATGCTGGGGGAAGAGGCGGGGGGAGAGGGAAGCTTGCCTGCCCTGCAAGGAGAGAGCGGGGGGCGGAAAAGAGCGGGCTGGGCCGGGCAGGATTTTTAGTGGCACGCTGCTGTCTGCCCGGGTCCCGCAGGCAGCAGCGTGCCATCAAAAATTGGCTCACGTGCCGTGTTTGGCATGCGTGCCATAGGTTGCCGACCCCTGGCCTAGTCTGTATGTCTTATTTTATGAAAATCTTTTATACTAGGCAAGACAGAAGAATGTCTATGTTCTAGGTGGGGTTTTATTTCCTTCGTTTATCAATTGGTTACATAAAGAGTACATATATGTTAAAAGGAGCTGTTGCGTTTCTTACCCGTGATATTTGCAGTGTATCAGATTTATGGTACTGTGTAGGTGGTGGAAACTTGGCTGTGATGTACAGCTTTCAGTATCATTCAATGGTGCTGTCAATCACTTCAGTTTCACTAAAATGTAGCCTTAGTTAATAGTTTGTGAATGTTCTATTAGTTATAGAACACTTGTGTGTGGTTGTGAGAGCCAGGAATTATTTGCCTTTTTCCTCTGTGTTAAAACTTTTTTAGGTATTAATGGTTTAGAAAACATTTCATGGCAGTTTAAGTTTGAAAGAAACAAAGCAGAAAGTCAATGAGAGGACTAGAACGATAACTAGAGGAGAATTACTTAAGAGCAAATCTACATCACCAACCCAAAGTCCCTTCATTTGCATCAGAGGGTATAAAGCATCCAGGGTTTTGGGCTCAGAGAGAAGTGGAGAATTTCGCAACTATATAATCTTAAAAAAACCACATCCAAACTTCCGTGCAGTTTTGGAAAGCTCAGATTCAAACCTGAACTCTGCAGCTCCAGCTTATTGCTCACAGCACTAAATAGAGGGTGCTGGGATATGGAAGGTGAGAAGTATTGAAATGAAGGGGAGGGGCCAAATGTATCTATGGGATGGGATGAGAAAAATCTTGGACCGATCTGATTGTGATGGGAGAGAAGTACATGCTAGCAGTTTCTTTCCCAGTCTGAGCACTGCTGGCAACACCAGTGGGAAGAGAAGGGAGGGCTTGTCTCTATAGGTCAGAGACAGCCTGAGTCATCAGTGAGGACTCCCCACTGAATTGTGGGCAGATATTTATACAGTAAATCCACTTCCATGGAAGGTACTGGGGATGGGAATTGTGTGCTCTGCCCAACCCTGCCCCCAGCTCTGTTAATCAAGTCATGCCAGAAACTGTCCCGAATAGACGATTAGTGAAAGATTCAGTGTACTGGACTCTCCAATTACTGCACTGTATCATTCAAATTATTTGCTTTCAAAGCCTTCTCCGGTTTCTGAAAATCATGTGTTTAAGAAAAGAAAAGAAATCAGATCAAGTGGCAGGATTTCCAACCCAATTTTATTTGATTAACTATTTCTCAAGCAGCTCTTCAATCATGTTTACTTTGCTTCATGCCATATTAGACTGTGTCAGCGATGACACAAAAATGTAATGCTGTATGAAAGGATGTAACATAAATTGACAAGATAGGAATTCTAACGGCATTGTTGCATACCCATTACCCTTGGTCTCCTTAGGCAGAGAGGGAGTATCCAATCCACAGTGGTTCACTGAAGTCCTTTTGGATGGTATTAGTAAAGATATACCACTGCTTGGTGGCGCCTAGCTAGAGTCCAATCCTGCACCCTGTCCTTGGCTATGAAATTGCCAAATTGCAGAAGAAGCCAAAGATACAAGGTGGTAGTGTTGGAATTTCTGGAGTTTGCCTTAAGGGGTCTGCACTCCTGCTGCATGCCACAGAGCCCAACTTCATGAGGGCTCACCCAGCATCCCTGTCTAGTAGGGTCTGTGAGGGGCAGGCTGTGGAGCAGCATGGGCAGAGTTTATTGGATCCATTGTTATTGCCCCCCCACCCCCCGCACCGGGGCAGAGAAGTGGGAGGGATGGCTCCTGTACAACAGAGCCTTCATTACTGAAGGTATGTCGAACACTGCCGTATGAGGTGTGACTGCTGCATGTGTCACCGTGTGCTAGCTTTGATCTAGCTAGCACAGCTAAAAATAGCAGGGAAGACAAAGATGGTGTGGACACACCCTAAGCATAGCTGTTCAGATTTGGTGCGTGGGGGGTAGATTTGGGCCACCGAGTTTCAGGCATTCTAACATCTACCGACTCTTTAGAAAGCATGTTACTGCAAGCAAACTGCTATAGTGAAGCCCAAATAAAGCCAAGCATCCTGTATTTCTGTGCTTATGTTCTGTGCTATCAATTTTAATATATCATTGTGATGCTCTCATCTCTCCCATTCTTGGCTTTTGTAGAGCATGTTTAATTTTCAGTCTCCTTCTAGTTCCCAGGGTTCTCTACTGCAGAAGCCACCATCATGGTTGGCATTAACTGGTGCCTTGCTGGCAGTGCCAGTAGAGAGGCCAAGGATGAAATGAGTCAAGGAAACGGAAACAGCCTGTTGCCCTTAGAAATGTTGTCTCCAGATCAGATTTGTAAGCACATTAGCAAGGGAAGCTGGCAGCGCATGCTGTTCCTTTCTTGTGGCTTTGGGCAAGGAAATCTCTTCCCATTGATTTGTCCAGGATTTAGGCAAGTAATTCCTGTTACATTTGATGACTGCTGTGTACCCAAATCCTTTGTGAATCAGTGTGCAAATAGAGAGTCATATGTAACGTGCAGTCTTCCACTATGGCTTTTCTGCCTACCACTGGTTATCATTAATCGGAGTAAAGAAATACATCTTCTTGCGTGTATGTGGATTTCCTGTAGAACTCTCCCACCTTCCACGGTGCTGAGTTCTTACACTTTGCTTGGCTAAGTGTGTATATAAAAAAACATACCTAATCAGTCTTGATCAAAAAGATGAATAACCTTGCAGCTGGTGATTGCAAGATAGGAAGGTTTGTGAACACTAGTAGGGGCAAAAGTAATACAAAGTGACTTAAGGAGATTAAAAACATGGGCAGAAAATAACAAAATGAGATTCAGCTTGGAAAAGTCTCTGAAACTGTGGGAGAAATAATCCAAATCTCACACTAAGTGGGAGGGAGAAATCGGGAAAGTAGTGATTTTAAAAAGAAATCTAGAGGTTATACTGGAGAGCAAATTAGACATGAGATTGCAAAGATTGCAATGGAAAAAACAGTGCTATCTTTCTGTATAAGAAAAGACATCCCATCACAAAGTAGACCCACTCTAAATAACTCTGGGGTGAACTGCAATAGTGTGTTCATTTCTGGACACAGATTCATAGATTCCAGGGCCAGGAGGGACCATTGTGATCATCTAGTTTAACCCCTGTATAACACAGGCCATAGAACTTCCCCAAATAATTCCTAGAGCAGATATTGTAGAAAAACATCCAGTCTTGATTTAAAAATGGTCAGTGATGGAGAATCCACCACAACCCTTGGTAAGTTTCAGAGTAACAGCCGTGTTAGTCTGTATTCGCAAAAAGAAAAGGAGTACTTGTGGCACCTTAGAGACTAACCAGTTTATCTGAGCATGAGCTTTCGTGAGCTACAGCTCACTTCATCGGATGCATACTGTGGAAACTGCAGAAGACATTATATACACAGAGACCATGAAACAGAGAGTGGGGTGGGAGGAGGTATGGTTTCATGGTCTCTGTGTATATAACCCTTGGTAAGTTGCTCCAATGGTTAATTAATTTCACTGTTAAAAATCTGTGCCTTATTTTGGTCTGAATTTGTGTAGATTCACCTTCCAGCCATTAAATCAGGTTATACCTTTCTATGGTAGACTGAAGTGCCCATTATTAAATATTTGTTCCCAATATAGGTACTTATAGACTGTAATCAAGTCACCCCTTAACCTTCTCTTTGTTAAGCTAAATAGATCGATGAGCTCCTTGAGTCTATCACTATAAGGCAGGGGTGGCTAAACTCACTGGCCCTCCGAGCTGCATGCAACAATCTTCAGAAGTTCACGAGCCGGAGCACACCTGCCGGGAGCCGGGGCTCCAGGCTTCAGCCCCACTCCTGCTGAAGCCCCAACCCCCAGCAGGTGTACCCCGCAGGTCTGAAGCCCCGAGACCTTCCTCCCCACTGGACAGAAGCTCCTACCCCACCACCCCACTGCAAGGCAGAAGTCCCGAGCTCCCTCCCCCGTCCCCAGTCTGGTAGGCAGAGAAGGGGGGCAGAGGGGGCTTGTGACCTGCACTTTAATGGTAAAATAGCCACACGAGCTACAGTTTGGCCACCCCTGCGATAGGGCATGTTTTCTAATCCTTTAATTCTTCTTTGAACCCTTGGCAATTTATCAACATTGCTCTTGAATAGTGGGCGTCAGAACTGGACACAGGATTCCAGCAGCGGTTGCACCAGTGCCAAATATAGAGGAAAAATAACCTCTGTACTCCCACTCGAGATTCCCCTGTCTATGCATCTGAGGATTGTTTTAGCCCTTTTGGCCACAGCATTGCACTGGGAGCTCAGGTTCTGAAAGATCATGACAAATTGGAAGCGGGGTGCTGGAATGTGGGGGCCAGGGAGCCATGGCCCTCCCACTTTTTCCCCTAATGCCCCATCTCTGCCCCTTCTATTCTCCCTTCCTCCCAGCCAGGCCAGCAGCTGGAGCCTGGGGAGCTGCGGACCCTCCACCTGCCCAGGGTGGGGGGCCTGAAAGCAGCCCCCAGCCCATGTTGCTGCCCCCCAGGACTGCCATCCCAGGGCAGGAGGAGGTGCTGCTGCTCCCCACAGGTGCTTGGACGGCTCTTACCATGGCCTGGCTGCAGCTCCGAGGCAGGTCGAGGAGCCCAGACTTCCCGGCCCGGCTCCAGTGGCTGCAGGGCTGTCCCTACCCATACGCAAAGTACACAGCTGCGTAGGGCACCGGGAAATTTGGGGCACCACATTTCCTGGTGCCCTGTGCAGCTGCGTGCTGCTCCAGCCCTTGCCCTGCCTCTTCCCCAGGGCCCCCGTCCCTGCTCTGCCCCAGCCCCGCCTCTTCCCACCCCTGCACTCCAAGCCAGCCCCCACCCAACGGAGGCCTGGCCCCTTCACCCCCCCTGCGGGGGGGCTGCGTAGGCCCCAGAATAGCTAGGGACGGCCCTGAGTGGCTGGGTTGGCTGGCGGCAGGGCCTTGAGAGGGAAGAGGTGGGTAGGCCTCCTCACCCCCCCCCCCCCCCCACTTTTGGGAAGGCTCTGCCCCCCAGTTGGAAGGGGCTCTAAAGAGCAATAAAGGTTTTGTCTTGACTGGGAAGTGGTCAAGTTTAGGTCAGGCTTGGCTAACACACGTTAGCTAAGCCCAACCTAAATTCAACCCCTTTCCCTAGTCATGACATAGCCAAAATGACTGGGAGAATATAGGGACTCGCTCATGGGCAAAGATTAAAGGCTCATCTATGCACAAAACTCTTACTGGTTTAATGAGAGGTGGGGCTTTTAAATGGATTTCAGTTAAATCTGTGCAAATCTGTATGTGGACAAACAAATCACTTTATACCTGATTTATATTCATTTATCTTAAACTGATTCCTTACTGGTTTATGCTAAATTGGTGTAAGCCAGTTGTAAACCAATGTAAGTGTGTTCAGACAGGGATTTGCAATGGTTTAACTAAATCTATTTTTATACACAGCTAGAAAAACTGGTAATAGAGACAAGGCCTAATATAAGTAAGAATATAAGGAATTAATCCTTCATTGGCAGGACTAGATGACCTAATCTGTAGGTTTTTTCCATCTCTATCATCAGTAATTGATTCTTTCACTTTATGGGTCCATTTCTATGAAGCAGGTTCCAATTTTGTACCTGAAATCAACTGTGGTCACAACAATTGCTATCTGGAGACTTTAGCCACCCAATGCTGTCCACAAAATAGGTAGATAACTAAGAGCCATTGTTTGTCACTGCAGTTACTTATGCATGCAAGGGATTGCAGGTGCAATTACAGAGGAGACTCTGAGGCCCTTTAAAAATGTGACCTGTCGAGTGTGAGCATTTATATTGCTCATTCTTATGGTGCACCTGAAACAAACTTAAATTGAAAATCTAAAATTAGCTCACTGGGTCAATTAAGCTGATTGGTCCATCATAGATTGATTAAAATGTACTCTCCAGGAAGAGAGAGGAAATTGCATTGCATTGAACAACAGAAAGAAATGTCCCTGAGGTTTCTCGGATAGACACAATCAAGAAGGCAGGCTCAATAAAAGGTAATGAATAAAAAGCACTTCCTACAACTGCCATTTACCTTGTCCTGTGCTGGGGAGATTGTGGTGACCACAGGCTTCTTGAAAGGTCAGGTACAGCCCTAGTCACCTTGTGATGCCTTTGATTCCAGCTGAGTGGGTTTTTTAGCTTTGAAACGCCCACACAGGTGAGTGTGTGTAGTCATGAACAACCAAATGGAGTGGGAAAAGAGCCTCTTTTTGTCAGTGTCTCTCTCTCTCTCTCACACTCACACACACACAATTTAAACTTATCTCCTGAGCACACTAAGGAAATCTTTTTCTCTCTTCAAAGTTATGCTCCTGCTTTTTGCTCACTCTATATTCGGCAAGTTGTTTTCTATTTCTATCCATTTCTGAATGCATTCCCCCTTCCCCCTCCCCCCTTGGTAGAATGGACTCCTATTTTCCCCCTTCTAACAATGCGGCCATGTGGTTCTATTATTCAGAGCTCCCTAAACATGTCATAGTGTGAGCCTGAAAAAATAAATAATTAGGTGCCACTGTGGGGTATGGACTCATGCAATGAAAGGCTTTTGCTGGAGGCTGTGGGATGAAAGTGTCATGAATAATTTGCCCCTCCCCACCCACAAAAAAGTGGTATCACAACACTGAACAAAAGTCTGCCGCAACAGACATTTGCACTTGCTTTGAGAAAGAAATGCACAGCACGGTTAGTGTTTTGAGAGGTGGTTAGAGAAAAATCTCTCTGGAGAAATAAAGTCTATATTTAGACCCTGCACATGTAGAATAGACCTTAATTCTATGTTGATAACCAATGATTTACACCCTGTAATCCAAAAACCCTTCTGTGCCCTGTGGGGAATGCAACATATGTCCAGCAAATTGGTAACCATATGCTTCTGTGGACACACAGTCCCTCAGACTTTCTTCCATTCTATTCCAATTAATGGCTCCTTGTTAAAGCCACTTGGCCTCGGAATGCACTCTGTATTTGCTTCTTCCACACCTGAAGGTGGTGTCAGGACAAAACCAAACTCATGTGGTACTGAATAGCTGAAGAGAAGTCAGGGGGTATTTTCAGATTCTTTTATCATTAGAACTTCTAAGTCTTGATGTCTTGTTTTTTGCCTGGAGGTTTCCTTGGAGGGCAGATAATATAAAGGGGTGGCTTTTTCAGCCCCTGAAGGAAAGAGGCAGAGGTGTTTTCCACAGAGAGCTTTTCTCCCAAATGTAAATTGAATGTTAGTTGAATTAAATAGGTGTTAGCAAAACCAAAAGAAGTGCTGCATGGTGGTGGTTGGTTTCTGCTTTTTTTTTTTTTTTTGAACAAAAAAATTTTGAAGGTAAAAATTCCTTCTCATTGATTGATTGGGCTTCAGTCTCTCGTAATGTCATAATCTCCTGGTTCTTTAGCAGAAATTGGGACTATGCGATATTTCTAATGAAATAAACAAGCTTTCTTTTAAATATTTTATGTATGCGAACAGGCTTCTCTTTTTTACGTTATAAAGTAGTGGTAAAAAGAGCACACATGCTTTTTTCCCCCTCTTCACAGATGCTGTGGTGATGAGCGTGTTATGAATCTATTTAGAAAAGAACAGAATAACATAAAGGGAAGTGCCTTATTACGACAAAGCACTTGCTAGAGGATAACAGTTATCCTTCCTAAGAGGGACCAATTGATGTAGCTACAGTTACCCTCCTCAGTAGGAAAGGTTATCCCAGATAAGCAAGACAAGGGTAATGTTAGACAAATTACCTTGACTAGTGAGCCCTGAACTCTTGTCAACCTCCGTGCTCGCTGAGCGAAGCAGACCCAAGCATTTTTTCCAAGGATTTATCCCCAAAGGGCACATGTAACACAGTGTATTTTGATTCTGTTCGATAGACCTCAGCCTGGAGGAGATGCTGGCCTTTTCCCTGGCTCACAGCCAGGTGTCTTTGATGCTTCAAAGACCAGCTTGTCCCAAGAGATGACTACGTGGGGACTCATTTTTAACCTGAATAAGTTGGTGTAGTTTCCTGAGTGCAACCCCCTAAGGTAGCCATGTTGCACTGTAACTTACCAAGGTAAGTGGCATCAGCAGAGTGTGCCTGTAAGTGGGTTGCACAAGTGTGAATTTTGCTGAGCTGTTTCGGACAGAGCGCGTGTGTACAGCTCCTAGCACATTGAAGTCCTGGTCCAGAATTTTCTGTACAGATCGTATTCTCTGTGTATGATTTGAGTCCCCTGATCACTTTTGTTTCAGACACAAGGACACTGAGCACCTTTAAAATAAGTCGTATACAAGAATCCATGCTGTCTTCTTCTAACAAAGAGAAAAGGAGTACTAGTGGCACCTTAGAGACTAACCAATTTATTTGAGCATAAGCTTTCGTGAGCTACAGCTCACTTCATCAGATAATCTCTTCCCCAGTTATAGCACTGAATTTTGGGGGGACACTGTGGCTACATGGAGTCCATTTATTTTTAGTGGTAATAGCAACTCACTGAGCATCTTAGATAGAAGTTGAGTCAGGTGGACATGTAAAGTCTGTTGTAGAGGTACTGTGAGGCTTCCATGAACCATTTGATTTAAGACAGGAAGTCCCTTTTCTGCCCAAAGGGTGTCTATTGTAAAGAGAGTCTTCATCATTAGAATTGGTTTGTATCTCAGCGAGTTATGCTGGCTGCTGTGTGAACAAAATTGGAACAAAAAGAAGTGAGTGTGAGAAGCATGCCTCAGCCTCCTAGATAAAATGGTATAGGATCTTTGGGCTGTCTGTGCCAGCATTGTAACTGACAGATGTGAAGCTCTCAGTGCACACTGCCCTATAGTTAAAGCCTGGAATCTAGTTTTACTTCAACCAGTTCTAATGTGTGTAGAAATGTTTCCCAATTAAAATTATGCAAAGATTTTATACCCCCTTCTGGCTTTCCCTGGTGGATTTCCTTTCTCTTCCAATTAGTTAATAGGCATTTCTTCAAACACTAGAGAAAAGCAGTTTGTAAAAAGGAAACATGCACTGTAAGTATCTGCAGATACATATTTGAAAACCACCCACAGTGAGTAATTAATTTTGGATGTGAACCTTCCAGGGACCATAGCAAAGGGGGATGGGAAATGCAGGTGTCTTGGTCTCACTTCCTGTCTGTGCATGTTTTGCACTTCTGACACAAAAAAGAACAAAGGCAAAACTTGCCCTTAAACTCCAGCAGGCTGCTGGAAGGCGCTCCAGAGACACAGCTCCCTCTGTGATTTTTTTTGCAGGATTTAAGTATCTACATCACCATGATACCTCAGTGGATGTAAACTAGTATGTTCAGCTGGTTAAAGGACAGGCCTGAGAGTCAAAAGACCAGGATTCTACCCTTGCCTCTCCCAAGGACTTCCTATGTAACTTTGGCCAAGTCACTTCACATGAGTCTTCTGTACAATGAGGATAGCCCTTCCCTATTGCACTGCAGTGTTCAGGTCTGATTTATTAAGAGATGGAGCTGAGCTGCAAGGTTCAGGTCTGATCTGAGCTTGCCCAGAGTTTTATGGGTATTTGGACATGAGGTTTGAGTGTGAGCCAATTAATATTTTTAGGTGCTTTTGAGATCCTTGGATGGAAGGTGCTGTACAAGTGCAGAGGGAATCAGTGTTGGTGTGGAGCCAGAATAGCATTTCTGCTCCACTACACCACTGTGCCCCCACCCCTTGTAGCATCGGGGCAGGGTTAGAAAGCAGCGTGAGGGCATGATTAGAAGGCCAGGCTGGTGAGGGGATGCTGCAGTTTAGGACTACACTGGATATCCAGTTAAAAATATATATCCAGGCAAGACTATTCCATCCTCCGAGTCCAGCTCCTATTAGAGCTGGAGGAACAATGTAAATAAAATGTTCTACAGAAATTCCTGGGATTTAGCATTAGTAACTTTTAACAAAAAAGATGATTTTCAGTATAAAAATAACCCTGGGAAGAGTTCTGTTGTGTTCATCCATTGTATATTACTACGTGTCTTTGCTTTTCATCTGCTAGCTGTAGAGAGGCACCAAACAAAAGATTCTTTGTTATGAAAATCACCCACCAACCTCTGCCAACTCTCAGTCAGACAAACAATGAGATGTAGAGCCAGATGCGCCACCCACCAAAAGTGTGTGTGTATGAGGGGTAGGATTAAAGGAAGGAGAGAGAAATCTGCTCTCAATAAGACCCTCTTTCTGCTGCAAAAACAACCCTGCCAGAGAACTGGATTACAACTGGGTTCCATTTTATAGTGCTGGTTGGACTGTCAGCCTTCAATTGGGCTAAAGTTTTGGGCTGTCCTTTGTTTTAACCTGATTATAGGGACTTTCTTTCCAACAACATGGAAATCGTTTGTCCTCTGACTTGGTTGCAACACACAACTGAGTCCTTGCCTGTCAGAATAGTAGTGTAGATGAGGCCTAAGAGCTAATTCAGGATGAATTGGGAACCTGGAGGCGAACAAAACAAGATTGGAGTGGGAATGAACTTTGCTACAAGTTTTGAATCCAGAATCGAAGTGGTGGGAGGCTGAGGCATTTCCAGAGGCAATCTCTGTTTGGTTAAAACAATCTGGGAGCACTTTCCTTCCTAATGTCACCCTGTAGCTCTGGGGCTTGATAAGCCCTCATTGACACTGCATGCTACAGAGCACAAAACATTTGTGGTGAGCAACTTCCATCAAGTAAGTGGGAAGTTGAAAGGTGGCTGGCTATAGGGATTCAGTTGGGAGCAGGAGTGCAAGTAGGGTGGTACCCGCCAGTACGCAGTACCGGCAAGAGATTTTTAGCAGGTAAGGGGTACCGGAAAGACCCGGGCGGGGACTGCTCTCTGCTCCTTAAAGGAGCAGAATGTGGCTAGGGAGGGCATTCATTCTTTAAATGGCTTTAACAGCACAATACATGTGCTAACAAACTTAAACAAAGGCTTTGTTTAAGTTTGTTAGCATACATATTGTGCTGTTAGGTTGGTCAGGAGTCCTCGAGAGGATGGAAGGTGTTTAAACAGTGTTTTTTTATTCTGTTTCTCCCCATTGGTCTGAATTATCCATTACATCCATACTGCATCACATCAAGTCCAAATCATTAGAGGAATGCCTCTGCTTGCACTGACCAGAGGATGTTTGGATTCTGATGTCAGCCCAGTTCTGCAGCCTTACAAGAATCAGGTCTTGTCCCCAGTGTACCTAGAATTCTTCTTTGCAGCCAAACCAGTCTAACATGCATTTTGTTAGCTGGAACTGGAGCAGTAAAACAAAGAAAACAAATGCCTCATTTTCCAGCTTGGTGGGTGAGAGAACTATAAGTGAAGATTATAATGCCAGTCACTGACAGCCTTAAACCAGCTGCCTCAGGAATCTGCCAAGAACTTTGCTGAAAATATGTTCCTCATCTTAACAATGGAGCTAAGACTTATCACACATCTGCCCACCTTTATTCAGATGAATCTCCTTCTGATCTGTCAGCTCAGGCATTGTCAGTTTCATCCAGAACAATTTGCAAACTTGGAATCTAATCCTGTAAACCCTTAATCATTTGATCAATCCCATTGAAGACAATGGGACTATTTGCACTACTATGGACCACTTTTGTGGACTGGTAAGAGTTTCAGGAGTGTGTTCCTATAAAGGAAGTTGAATCCCCTATTGAAATGACTGGACGCTTGTCTCAGGGTGGACTCCCCCCGGCCTTCCATTCAGGTGGCTTTAGCAGTCTTTCTTCCTGGGCAGACAGACTGTGGAGAAGAGGAGTCCTGTTTGCCTTCCTCCCCACCCTTAATAAGATTTACATAAGGTGGGAATCCTTTGTTTCCCAAACTTGACCCCCCCCCCTTCCCTTTCAGTGGAAAGTTACAAGAAGTCCCAGATAATGTTTAGTATCAGGTGACAAGACCACCTGACCGAGTAGCGTCACAGTGACGTCCCAGAGGCCTCCTAGCGGGGAGAGAGATTAGTTTCTTCCTGGTTTTGTTGTTCCTTCCTGAGGGCTCATCAAATCTGATGGCCTGTTGTCTGTTGGGTGTCTTCCCAATACACACCCAGTTGTAATTGTTACATAGTCCATATGCCTAACTTTAGATACAGAAATGATACATGCATACAAATTGGATAATCACATTCAGTAAAAAGTGAAGTGTCGAGCAGGCTAAAGATTCACAAGTTAAGCCACACAACACCCTGTGAAGTGGCTGGTTATCTGACCAAGCCTATCTACACATTTTTTTCCTTTTTTATGTCAGTTAGGGATGTGGTTTTTTTAACTGATGGTGTGCATGCTTATAGTGTAGCTTATTCTCCTTCCCACATGGGAATAGTATCCCACAGAGATACTAGTACAGGTATAGCTATGTCCATACTGGGAGGTTATATCACTTTGTCCTGGTATGGTTGAAGTGGTACAACTTCTGTGTGTAGACAAGGGCTAGGGCATTTTATAGGATGCTTATCAGCCTAGTGTCTCAGTTGTCATATTATCATCACCATTCACAGTGAGGAAAACTAAAGCACAGTGACTTTCCTGAGGGCTGTGGCATGGCCAAGAGTTAGAACCCACCTCTCTAACTGGAAGTTCATCTTTCCTCCCCTATTGGTAGATGCAAGGCCAGTGCTTAATTTGTGCCTGGGCTTGGCAGTTCATAGCCCCGGCATCTCTGGGCTTGGCAGTTTATCGCCCTGGCACCTCTGGGCTTGCTGCATCAGTTTTGAAAATAAAAATAAATTCTTGAGCCCCAGCACCTAACTGCTTGAGCCCTGGCACCTCTTTCATTAGAAATTAAGCACTGTGAAAGGCACATTCAAATCCTCTCTTTGTTGCCTGATTTAGGGTGTTAATAATATTAATTTTGGATAATATGGGTTTTGGGCTCACCAATTTGTTTGATTAGAAGATAAAAGTTCTTGTCCCAAATCAGGATACACAGAATTTACAAAGGACCCTCGGGGGCATGACCGGAAGCTCACACTGAGACAGATCTAGCCGTAAGGACTTTTTATTAAAATAAATGTAGTAATTACATGGTAAAATAATTAAAGTTACAAAGTTACAATTGCATTACTGCTATTCAAAAGATACATATGGTATTATGGTATTATATTCTATAAAGCGTTGGTTAATATACTTACACCCTTTTTTGATAACCTGCTGGTGAGACACACAGGGCCAGCCTTGCCTCTGGCAGTGCAGGTTTCTCAATTTTTGAGTCAGAGGTGTAGTGCTTAGCTTTGATAGTTCTTAGCATTAACTTCTTCTAACTTAGAGTTTACTTAACTAACTTAAACTTAAAATCAAACCTAATAAAACTAAGAATAAAAGCTTAAGAAAAACCAAGCTTAGCCTAGTTACCTTGGAACTCAGCCCTGGTCTACACTACAAGTTTAGGTCAAATTTAGCAGAATTAGATCAATTTAACCCTGCACCCGTCCACACAACAAAGCCATTTTTGTCGACTTAATGGGCTCTTAAAAAATCGATTTCTGTACTCCTCCCCGACGAGGGGATTAGCGCTGAAATCGACATCGCCGGGTCGTATTTGGGGTAGTGTGGACGCAATTCAACAGTATTGGCCTCTGGGAGCTATCCCAAAGTGCTCCATTGTGGCCACTTTGGACAGCACTCTCAACTCAGATGCACTGGCCAGGTAGACAGGAAAAGCCCCACAAACTTTTGAATTTAATTTCCTGTTTGGCCACCTTGGCAAGTTGATCAGCACAGGTGACCACGCAGAGCTCATCAGCAGAGGTGACCATGGAGTCCCAGAATCGCAAAAGAGCTCCAGCATGGACCGAACGGGAGGTACTGGATCTGGTCGCTGTATGGGGAGAGGAATCCGTGCTATCAGAACTCCGTTCCAAAAGACGAAATGCCAAAATATTTGAAAAAATCTCCAAGGGCATGAAGGACAGAGGCTATAACAGGGACCGGCAGCAGTGCCGCGTGAAACTGAAGGAGCTGAGGCAAGCCTACCAAAAAAACACCGAGGCAAACGTCCGCTCGGGGTTAGAGCCCCAGACATGCCGCTTCTATGATGAGCTGCATGCAATTCTAGGGGGTGCCCTTACAGCTACAATGGACGCACTCCATTGACTTAGTGCGCTTAGTGGGGACAGACACAATTGACTCTATAAAATCGCTTTCTAAAAAATCGACTTCTATAAATTCAACCTAATTTTGTAGTGTAGACATACCCTTAGAAAGTTAAGGAAAACAAGTACAGCCTACTCATAGTAGTAGTTGTCGTAGATAGAACGTCCCTCTAGCAAGCTGGGTCACCTCTTTTATAGGGCACAAGTGCCTGAAATCCTTCCTCCGATGCCCAAAGTTCGTTTCCTCACCCACAAAAATGTTAGGGTACACTTATTCCAAAGGCTAGTATGTTTGTACGTATTGGTGACGTACATACAAACATATGTTATTTTTGTTCTCTGGTTCTTTCCTTGTGGTGTACCTGTTAAGTTTGTGGGTACAAGCTTGGAAATCCCCTATGCCATTATCTATCTATCTATCTGAGTGAAAGGTCTCAGACATATGCATGAGTGTTGACTTGCTATCTAGGTGAAAGGTCTCAGACATATGTAGGCCAACTTTGCTATCTGGGTAAAAGGTCCCAGATATAGATATGCTAACTTTGCCTTAGCTTAACACACCGTATATGGCCTGTAGGTCCCTTGCATTACAGCCAAACTTATTTTAATATAAATCTATAAACCTATTACAATAAACCAAATACTTAAACTACAAAAAAAATATATGCAAGCAAGCAGGTTAATCCTATAGGCTACATCTTATTGTCTTAAAACATGGTCTAAAGCAATTACATGCAGAGGAACTGGCTGTTGGCCAGCAATATTATGTAAGGGCTGTACAACTACTGACAGAATCATCAGACCATCTCTCTCTCTCTCTCTCAAGCCCGTTACAAACCACAGACTTGTGCTTCCTCCCTCTGCTGCATTCCCCCACCCCCCAATGAAATATCTCCATTTTCCTTGATGCCTTTGCGGAATGAGCACAGTAATTGGTGGATGGTGATGACAGAGCAATAATGTGCCATTGCTTAAAGAGCCAGGGAACATACTCCTGTTCCACTGTAGCACAAAAAGCTGCAAGCTAGCCTTTCTAAACCTAATAATGCTTTAGTCGTAGCTACATACCAGCCCAAAATTTTCTGAGATGAGCGAGATGCCAGAATTAGAAATTCAGTGCAGAAAGCAGGCTGCATTTAAGGCCACTGTGATATTACAATATGGAAAATGGTGCTGCCAAGCTAACTATCCCTCTGCAAAATAAAGAATATATCTGAACGCTAGCCCTTCTGCCTATCCAGGCATAGCTTCATTCAGCTACCTTCTTCTGAAATTCCAACTAACTATTCCCAGCTCTCTTGCTGTACGATCAGTTACTTGCCAATAGCTACCTTATTCGTACCTGCATGTGCAATACAGATTTCACTGATATGTGCACCAGTGTTCAGTCACTTGTAGCTTTTTCACTCATGTTGCTAGCATGGGACGATAAGTGGTGTCCATTTGAGACCTGTAATAGTGAGACAAATTAGTGGCTGTCAAAGATTTCCTGGCTGTTCTGTTGAAGATTGTGGCCACTCAAAACTTCATGGCAGCTCAGACCTCCTGCTCCTAGAGCACAGGCTTTTATCACTTGAGCCACCAGAAAATCTCCTTTTAGGTGTTTACAGTATCAGGGTTATAATATACAATTGATCAGTTTGGATTCTCTGCACTAGTGGGCAACGGTGCACTTTGAACTAGCCTGTTTATTATATTATAATACAATAGATTTTCTTGCTGCTACAGTCAACTTGAAACATGTTCTTAAATTCATAGATTTATAGATTATTATTTTTTAAGGCCAAAAGGGACCATTAGTTCATTTCTGACCTCCTGTGTAATGCAGACCATAGAATTTCACCCAGTTGCCTCTGCATTGAGCCCAATAACTTCTGTTTGGCTTAAGCATACTTTCCGTAAAGACCAGTCTTAATGGGAAGACTTCAAGAAGTGGAGAATACATCATTTTCCTTCGTATTTGTTCCAATGATTAATCACCCTCACTGTTTAAATATGTGTTGTTCCATTATTATCTTTAATCATGCAGGGATAACCCCTCAAATAGAATAAATTAGACTGAGGATAGAGGTAACACAGAAAGCCTTTCCTATTATATATAGACCTGCATTTTAAATCTCAGCTTAATTATACCCCATTCAGCCACTTTGCCTTCCCAATTGAAGAAGTCAGAAGACCTGAATCAGCAAAAGTCCATGTAACAAGTGCACAGCCCCAAAAATGTTCCATTTGGCAAAGTTCACTCCATTGTCAAAGTTATAAGCCTGAGGAATTGGACCTACTGGACCTTGTCAACTGTCCCTTGTAAGAGTGGGTCAGAGCTAGACATGGACCTGAACCAAAACTCTGGATCCAAACACCCTTCAACTTGTGAGAAAGCTTCAATCCAGATCCCAAATTTTTGACTTGGGTCAATCACCAGTGTAAAAAAAAATTGCTGATAACCTACCAAAATATAAAAATCTCAGGTGTGCAACTGATGGTGACCCAAAGTGAACAATCTAAAGCTATTGCTTCCTGTCAGTCCAGTGATTTTTCTGGATAGACACAATGTGTACAATGGGTGAGAGTTTAAGTTTTACTTTGTTTCTTGGGGGTGAGAGAGATTTAGTAGCAGCAAAATCTTGCCTGCATGCCATAGTTAAGAAATTGTTTTTTTGGTGGCAGGCCGGGATTGGAATTCATTACCATCTGATGGCTTAATAATGCCCTATGGTATGTGGAATAAGCTAATGTCCTCAGCTCTGTTCCTGGGGGACAAGTGTCAACATCACAATAAACAGCCATCACTCTTAGCACTGGTGGGCATCCTTGTTGGCAGTTGTAGCTGGGAGATTGAATGAACCATAGCCTGACCTATGCTCCTTGCTAGTGGTTGTCTCTCAGTCAGGTTTGAGGTATGTTGGTAGCACAGCAGTGAGTGAAGGTTGCTTGGGCCTCGTCCATGACCTGTACTGTAGGTAGAGGATGTCAGCATTATACCTTCACAGCTGGGCACTTTTCATACGTAATTCCCTTTTTTTGCATTTTTTGATCCTCTGTTTTCAGAGGATAGAGGACATAAGCAGATTTTCCTCTCAGCTGTCCCTCCTTAAGAAGGACCACCCTTCCTTTCAGAGGCAAACTTACCCCTCTCTCCCATGCAGGATTAGGCCAAGATTTTCAAAAGTAGTGATTTTCTGATTTTGAGTGCCGAACTTGAGCCACCTACAGTTTGGTTTTTTATTAGTGCGGAGCACTCACAGCTCCAGGGGAAGTCACTGGGAGTTCAGCAGATCTGAAAATCATTAGACCCAAGATGTCCAAAGCTGAGTGTCCAAAAACTGGTACCCCCAAAATCAGGTCACTTTTGAAAGCTTTGAGCTTAGTGTCAGCTCAGCTTTACTGCAGTCAGAGCCATCCCTTGGTTAGGGCGACTGCTCTAGGCCTTGCGCTTTGAGGGGCCCCGCGAGCTGGTGTGATTGGCCAGCACAGTCGGTCCCGGAACAGACGAATCCATCACTTCTGCCCCAGGCTCCGCACCCGCCTAGAGATGGCCCTGACTGTAATGCTTGTATAGAAGTGACTAACGGTAATACTAAGAATGCAGACTGCATCGTTTATGCTAAATAACTCAGTCTCTCACCACTTCCTCCACTAAACTTTGTGTAGCCTTCATTCAGGGTCACTGTCCCACGTGAGGGACATGGCTGGCTGTGAAATTTTTTGGTTTGATTTTTTTCCAGTGTATATTTTGTGCTATAAAGAGAAATTGGCTAAGTCAGGTCCTTCACAAGAAAGTAAACCACCCTGCCTTAGATTTTTAGTTGCATCCCCATGCCTGAGTATTCCCCCACTGTCAGGCACTATCGGCTACATTCATGCTGGGCTGTCTTAGTATAAGTGAATGCTGGTATGTCTTAGTATAAGCAGTACTGATTGGCTATGTGCAGAGATGGCAAAATGCCCATTGTTAGTTTCTTGTGTGGTGTGAGCAGCACGACTTTTAGCACAGAATGTACAGAGTACCAGTGCTCAGGACTGTTTCCACATGTCTTTTAGAGATGCAGCCAAGCTCGATCCATAACTTTATTAATATATATAATACACAAATATGTTTGGCCCATTATAGCGCTTCTAGCAGATTTCAGATCCTGATCAGAATTTTCTGAAAATGTGAGGGCAAGCCATTCCATAGTGGTTATTATTAAAATGTGTTTTCCTGGAAAGTTTGCTCAATGTGGGAGGACAGTCAGAATCAGTATAAGCATAACGTATTCCTCACTACTCAGCTATTATGAATCAGATAATGCTTGCAAAGCACTTTGATATAAGGTGCAATTACTATATAAGTACCAAATATTACATTAATTTCAAGGTTATCCTAGTACCAAGCCCACAGATAGATTGGCCTGTTTGGAGTGATTTGTGATGTCTGGCTTCCATTGCACCCTGCCTCGAATGTTCTGACTGTGGAGTATGCCAAAGGGAAGGGGCCATCTCTGATTCTGATGAACAGACGTAACCATAACCCTGGTGTCACTTTGCAGGAATTTTCCTTTTGACTTTGATCTTTTCAGGGTTTTTATATATACACACACACACTTTTTATTGCTAGTTTCAAATGAAAAGAAACTCAAAAACTTGAAGTGAAAGCCAGTTCAAACCACTGGGTTTCACGTATTTTTGTAGCATAAGAAACTGCACCCTTCACTACGTCTGACACCCAAACCATTATTGTACGCAATGTAGTTGTACCCATGTCAGTCTCAGGATACCTTTCCCAGACCTTAAGAAGAACTGTGTGTGGCTTTGAAAGCTTGTCTCTCTCACCCACAGAAGTTTGTCCAATAAAAGATATTCCCTCACCCACTTTGTCTCACCAAAACCATTAGGCAGCCCGGCTTGGCTCAAGAGGCCCTTCCCCTTTAACAAAGCTCTCAACACACTAGGGGTCTGTTTCAAGTCTGTAGCAAAGCCAGGTGAGTTTCCTGTTTTGGGACAGGCATTGCTAGTTTTGTGCAGCTTTAGTGGAGAGCTTTTCTGAGCATGATTTTCTATTTCAGGTGTGCTGATGTGCATTACCTTGGGAGTTAGCTAGATGGTGCTGGAGCATACTTGGGTTGCTGTATAAATGTGACTGGACTGAGGGAAGAGACATGGTTTCAGCGTGATCTAGAAAAAGGCATATTTCCTAACAAGGCCCCATGCAGAGCCAGAGAGGCCATCGCAGGGTATGTCTACACTAGAAACGGTACAGTGGCACAGATACAGCGCTGCAGCTGCATTGCTGTAGTATAGACACTTGCTGCAGAGACGAAAGGGATTTTCCGTCCCCGTAGTAAATCCACCTCTCCAAGAGGCAGTAGTTAGGTCAACAGAAGAATTCTTTCATCACCGAGAGGTGTCTGCACCAGGGCTTAAGTCATCTTAACTACACTGAAATTTTTCACAGCCCGGAGCAATCTAGTTAAACTAACCTAACTTTGTAGTGTAGACCAGCCCACAGTTATTTTCTGTATTGGACCAAGCCCCAGCTGCCGAGATGATGGAATGAGCTCAACCACAATATTGCTTACTCAAGCTACTGTCCCTGCCATTGAGAAGGGATCCATTTCTGTCTCCTTAGAGGAAAACTCCAGTGACACTCTCAAATTTCACCATATGGAATTGGCTTTGCTTTTATTGTTACTTCTGTATTAGGCAGCAACAAAAACAGATAGAACTTACTCCCACTCAGGCTGCTGTCTTCCCTGAACAGACAGGAAGTGCGGTTTAGGGTATTTATTATTAAATTGCCATTGGTGTGAGAGGTATTTTTATGAGCAAGGTGACTGTCCCTGCCCCACAATACTTACACACTCCATTTAACTGATGGGAAGAGCACTGTGGGAACTAGTTAATTAGTTAAGATGAGCTATTATCAGCAGGAGGAAAAAAAAAAACTTTTGTAGTGATAATCAAGATGGCCCGTTTCAGACAGTTGACAAGAAGGTGTGAGGATACTGAACTTAAGGAAATAGATTCAATATGTGTAATGACCCAGCCACTCCCAGTCTCTATTCAAACCCAAGTTAATGGTATCTAGTTTGCATATTAATTCAAGCTCAGCAGTTTCTCGTTGGAGTCTGTTTTTGAAGCTTTTCTGTTGCAAAATTGCCACCCTTAAATCTTTTACTGAGTGGCCAGAGAGGTTGAAGTGTTCTCCTACCGGTTTTTGAATGTTAGGATTCCTGATGTCAGATTTGTGTCCATTTATTCTTTTGCATAGAGACTGTCCAGTTTGGCCAATGTACATGGCAGAGGGGCATTGCTGGCACATGATGGCATATGTCACATTGGTAGATGTGCAGGTGAATGAGCCCCTGATGGCGTGGCTAATATGATTCGGTCCTATGATGGTGTCCCCTGAATAGATATGTGGACAGAGTTTGCAACGGGCCTTGTTGCAAGGATAGGTTCCTGGGTTAGTGTTTTTGTTGTGTGGTTGCTAGTGAGTATTTGCTTCAGGTTGGGGGGCTGTCTGTAAGCGAGGACTGGCCTGTCTCCCAAGACCTGTGAGAGTGAGGGATCTTTTTTCAGGATAGGTTGTAGATCCTTGATGATGAACTGGAGAGGTTTTAGTTGGGGGCTGAAGGTGACAGCTAGTGGCATTCTGTTATTTTCTTTGTTGGGCCTGTCCTGTAGTAGGTAACTTCTGGGTACTCTTCTGGCTCTGTCAATCTGTTTTTTCACTTCAGCAGGTGGGTATTGTAGTTTTAAAAATGCTTGATAGAGATCTTGTAGGTGTTTGTCTCTGTCTGAGGGATTAGAGCAAATGCGTTTTTTGCAACAGAAAGTCTGCAAAAACAGACTCCAATGAGAAACTGCTGAGCTTGAATTAATATGTAAACAAGATGCCATTAACTTGGGTTTGAATAGAGACTGGGAGTGGCTGGGTCATTACACATATTGAATCTATTTCCTTAAGTTAAGTATCCTCACACCTCCTTGTCAACTGTCTGAAATGGGCCATCTTGATTATCACTGCAAAAGTTTTTTTTTCCTGCTGATAATAGCTCATCTTAACTAATTAGCCTCTCACAGTTTGTTAAATAAATTTGTTAGTCTCTAAGGTGCCACAAGTACTCCTTTTCTTTTTGCAAATACAGACTAACACGGCTGCTACTTTGAAACAGTTTGTATGGTAACTTCCAATTTATCTGTATATATATATCTATATATATATATCTTGCTATATGTTCCATGCTATGCATCTGATGAAGTGGGCTGTAGCCCACGAAAGCTTATGCTCTAATAAATTTGTTAGTCTCTAAGGTGCCACAAGTACTCCTTTTGTTTTTGCGAATACAGACTAACACGGCTGCTACTCTGAAACGTGGATAGCAAGGCTTCCGTGCTATTGGTCACTAACCTCCACAGTCTGAAGGTCAAAGAGCGAGTTACAGAACATTTTGTATTAAAACTTCCATTGCTCTCAGAGGGAAACACTTGGCACAAGTGTTGATGGCAGGGAGAGGGTTGGGGGGAGTCCTCTTCTCTGGCCCACGGTCCTAGCCCCAGGACAGTCTGCTTGCTTCACCCCAAACTCCTCATCCCTGGCGCAGCCCCATGCCCCACAGCCCCTCCTGCACCCCAAATCTCTGTCCCAGCCCAGAGCCTGCACCCAGCACCCAAACCCCCTCTCAGAGCCCGCACCCAGCATCCAACCCCCTCCCACAACCCCTCCAGCACCCAAGCTCGCTCTCAGAGCCTGCACCCCAAACCCCTCCTGCACCCCAACTTCCTCCCAGAGCCTGCACCCCCTCCTCCATCCCAGCCGCCGTCCCAGCCCAGAGCCTGCACCCAGCACCCAAACTCCATCCCAGAGCCCACACCCCTTCCGTACCCAAATATCCTCCCAGAGCCTGTACCCCAAACCCCATCCTGCACCTAAACTCCCTCCCAGAGTCTTAGGCAGGTGTGTGTGTGGGGGGGGGGGGCGGGGGGAAGACTTGGACCCATTCTGGGCACCACCAAAAATTATACAAACCTGACACCCCTGTCTATGCCAACTAGGGTGACCAGAGGTCCCGATTTTATAGGGACAGTCCCAATATTTTGGGCTCCTATTACCCCCAGTCCCGATTTTTCACACTTGCTGTGTGGTCACCCTAATGCCAACGGTGGGAGAGCTCTCCCGTCAACATAATAAAACCACCTCCATGAGCAGCAGTATCTATGGTCGGTAGGAGAGCTTCTCCTGCTGACATAGCACTGGGCACACTGCCCCTTATGCCAGCAACACTTATGTCGCCCGGGGGGGGGGTGTTTTTTCCCACTCCTGAGCGAAGTAAGGTTTGCTGACATAAGTGGTAGCATAGACATGGCTTTAGTCGCCTTGCCCACCATACCGCTTCTTCCAAAGCTCCATGGCAATATGGCCTTTTTGTAACCCTCTGCCCTATGATTATAAACTGACTCCGGTAGAAAGGTCACCCAGCCTGTGTGCTGGCTTCTTTTGGTCTGTGGGCCTGCGATTGCACCTAAACTTGGTGTCTACAATGAACTAGGCAGGCTTTTCCTTAGGGCTTGTCAACATGGGGAAAGGTACTGGTACAATTAAACCGCTGTAGTTATATTGCTTTAAGTCCTGTCTTGACACTCTGTTCTAGAATCTGAGTGTCCACATGGGGAGTTATACCTGTATAACTATAGAACTGTCATTATACTGGTAAATTTCTCCATGCAGACACACGCTTAGATACCAGTGTTTGTTTTAAGGTGAATAAGCATCATCAGCTGTAAACTATTATTTTCCCCACTGTGCCACAGACAAGCCAGTGTTGATAGGTTCCAAGCCAGTGTGATCTCTTTTTAGAACATACCAGCCTTTCACAATCACTCCAAGGATTTAAACATCTGCAACGGTTTGCTGACTCTGAGGCCTGGCTGGGTTCTTTTAACGTGAATTTGGTGACCCTCACAAATATGAAGTCTGAAATTTCTCCCTTCTGAGAAGCAAACGTGGAAGTTTGTCATATATGTTGAGCCTCAGCTGCTGGCCTTTAAAACGTGCAGCCCAGCAGTAGCACTTAAACATTTAGTATTGTCAATATTTCATGCAGACGGCAACAGCTTGTTCCACGTATGGGGAGGAAATTTCCTAGTAGGCTGTCTGCGTGTGCAGGCTTCATTGAGACCATTCAGCAGGACTCTGTCATTAATTACTGTTCCAGTTCCCTCTGGATGCTGATGTGGCTGTTGTGGTTTTTTTTTCATGTGTGCAAAAACATTACTCTCAGAAATGTCTGTTTGGCAGGGCAAACAAGAGGCACGAGGCACTATGAAATTCTCCACCTGAGGGGAAAATTAATGTTGCTCTTCTGAAGGGTTTATAAATCTCAGCACTCATTGCCTAGGAGAGGGTTACTGAAGAAAACAGCCATGATTAAATAGATTACTATTATTTGTATTAATTAGTACCTAGGGGCTCAACTGTGGTCAGCAATGTACCTATGTACCTTACCATGGTAAGAGATGACCCCTGCTCCACAGAGCTTGCAGTCAAAGTAGACAAGACGAAAGGGTGGATTGGTATTTCCATTTTAAAGAAAGATTATGTAACTTGCCCAAGGTCACATGGAAGTCTGTGACAGAACTGGGATTTGGACCTAGATCTCCTGAGTCTTCATCTAATGCCTTGACTGCCAAACTAGTCTTCCTCTCTGTAGAAAGCACTAGCCAAATAAAATATAGTAACTCAAGGTCCTAGCAATATGTAAGAAATCTTTACTAAAGAGATGGGCCAAAGGTACAACATTTAGATCCAGATTTGGATCTTCACTCCTAGTTCGCAAGTATTCATATCCCAGGCTTTTGTTACGTTGGCAGCTGCAAAATTCAGACCCAAATCCAGGTTCACATTCAAAATTCCCTCAAAGTTCCAGAGACTTAGATCTGTGGCTTTGGTTTGATTCCCTCTCTGTGCTCTCGACTACAAAACGAAAGGCAAGGATAGATGGGGGTGGGAGGGGAACCACCACTTCAGGCGTAGTAATAATAATAAACAATAGCTATTTCTTCCCTGGTGCAGGTTTTGCAGGATTTCCTGATTACCTTGACATTATTCCTACGGAAGCCATGCTCCATCCACCCACTAAGTACAGGAAATATGCTGAGTGTGTAATCCTGTCCTTCACCTTGTGTGCCTCCTATAGGATGGGGTCTAAAAGGAAACGGAATAGCTGCTGAAAGGTTCACCAGAGAGAGAAATTAACCCTGTAATTTTCATTTCCTTCCTGTTATTTTTGGAAGGTGGAGTTGGAGAGACTAAGGTTGTGCAATGTGGAAGAGACAAAAGTAGCTTCCAAACCTAGAGGTCTTTTCTGAGTATTAAACCACTGGGATTGGCATAGCCATGAATGATACCACAGTACAGTTTCTTACAGTAGTATATAGTCTTCAAGTGTGTGGTACCTGACAAATATATGGAAATGTGGTGTGGTATGGTTTATTATTAGTACTATACCTTTTGTATTCCAGAATCACATACAGACCCCAGTTAGGAGTGTTGGAGCATCTGTTTGCTGGGTACTGCACAAACCCAGAGGTAGAGACAGTCCATGTAGCTAGGTAGGGTGACCAGATGTCCTGATTTAATAGGGCCAGTCCCGATATTTGGGGCTTTTTCCTATATAGGGGCCTATTACCACCCACCTCCTTTCCCGATTTTTGACACTTGCTATCTGGTCAGCCTATAGTTAAGAGGGTCCAGTCTGAAGTACAAGATGCAACATGCTAGTGTAAAAAGTGAATGAAGGGAGAGGGTGGATGAAAGAAACAGGGACAGGAACACACAATTGCAGGCTTGAATCGTCCTTTTTTTTTTTTAAAGATATGAATAAGCAGTAAGTAGAGATCAGAGATCCCCTACTGGCTTCTGGCCTAGCCAAGGCTGTTTTCCTTGTGCAGCATGGTTGACGTGGGTCTCTCAAGAAGAAATTTAGAGAAGCACGGTGGCATTATAATTTGAATGGTGGTTTGGGAGTTTTGCCATTGGTTTCACTGGGAGTAGGATCAGACATTACATCAGGGAGGGTGTTCTATGCAGGAGGTGTTGCATGGGAGAAACTGCAAAGGTGCTTCTTGGGAGAAGCGAACGATACGGTGATGGCGATTGGTGTACTTGGCGGAGGAAGAGGAACACGTAAGATACAAGAGCCGATAAGTAATGATGGGCTATCTTGTGAAGGGCCATAGAGGGGCCAACGAGAAGCTTGACCTTGATACGGGGCTGTAGGGGGAGCTAATGGAGAGACACAAAGGGGAAGTGGTGACACAGAGAAGGGAAGTTGACCTTAGCAACAATGGTTTGAATGGACGTGAATGTTAAATTCTGTTCTAGTTTGTGTTTATAGGACAATAAGGATTAATTATAAATCCCCTTAATAATGGTTTAATTAGTACATATGCAATCGAGATCCTATTGAATCACAAGTGAGGAAATAATTGTTTACTAAGGATGTCCTGACTGGAGGCACCATAGCTAAAGGACAGGAAGAAACATTGAGAAGGGCAAGGTTTAGAGGTGTACTAAGACCTCAGCCCTAGAATTCCCTGTTAAGAACTGCAGATAGAAATGTTCTTCATCCAACATTTCTTTACCTGAGTGCTAGGAATGCCTGTTAGAGCAGTTCAGTAAAAGATGAAATGTCGATCAGTGACTATGTCCCACTACATTATATTGACACCAATAATCTATGTGTAGTTACACGAAACAGCAGGGAAATGAAAAAAATCAAACAATTTTATACTAGAGTGCAATATATTGCACATACAGTTTCCACACTATACAGTATGTCATTTCTATAGTAGGTATATGAAGGAATAGGTTGTGGTTTATATTTGTGGTGTATTTACCTATGTGACATGTTTTCTGTGTATTGAACCTCTAAATCTCTAAAGATTTAGGAATCCGTTTTGTGTTTAGTTCAATGAAGACTGTGTGGGGAGACATACATACTACAGGAGATTTTCCTTTTGCTCCTAATTGTCAGTGTTTCTCAGTCTAAAATAAAGGTCATTCTCACTGAAAGGATCTGTCTGGGTTTGCGAAAACCCAGTGGTTCTTAGTACATTTTCACCATTTAATATTGTAAACTTTAAAATTACTGTAGCATGTTTGTAATGTAGTGCAACTTCAACACCTCCAACATTATGGAAATAAAATGCATTGCAAAATATACTTTGCAGATCTGGCCAGATGATTGTTTTACTCCTGGTAACTGATTCATGTATTTGTATTTTTGTAATAAAATGCAGTGTCATTCCAAAAGTAACTCAAGATATAAAAATAACTTCTGTCCTTGTGACTATTTGTTCAGTTGTTGTAAAGTTAGTGGCAGAGGTGACATTTTCTCAAGTTAAACTTTGTAAATAAGGTGTCATTTTTATTCAGCCCTGTTACGTTTTTGTTTTCGTTCTGGGAGGTGCTTTTGCCATTGTTGCAAAAGCAAAAACATCCACAATTCAACCACAGCCTTGCTCCGCCTAAATGTAACTTGGTACCTACAGTACTAAATTGACCTCTGTAAACAAGGGTCTCTTCACCACATTTACCACTTGATCTTGGGTGTTTTCCTTCAAACTAAAGTTCTGTCGCACAGCATATGTTAAAGACTGTTTTAGTCATGCATATGTACTCGTGTATGTTTACAATACACTCACCTTTTAAAAATGTTTTATGTTAGTATAAAAATCTAAACAGATCTCTTCTTGCTATTTATTGAAAGGGACACTGCCTAATATTTTGGGTTCTAGTATTAGGCTTTCTGTTCAAAAACAGTCGTACAAAATCTAATACTAAAAATGTTTTTGTAAGCTTTTAAAATATGACTGAACACATTTTTGTTCGGGTTTCAGCATTCCCTGAAATATGTGCATCCCAGACATTAAACCCTTTTCCCATGAAAATGGGGAAATGAATCTGATTAATCTATTTTCACTGTCCACATTGGAGGAAAATACAAAATGTCAACAAATAACATATATGGGGAGGAACTTTTATTTTAAAAGTTTGGTCTAATCATAGAGTTAATAATTTTTCTTGTTTTGGGCAATTTTGTAAACTGGAAATAGTTTTCATGAAAGTTTCACATTGGAAACTATGCACATTGTATGTATTTTCAGTGCAAACTGGTTTGTTTGGAAAGAAATGTAAAATTTAGAAACATGCTTTCTTTTTGACCAGTTGAAAAAGGAATCATTTTGGAAAATTTGCAACCAAATTAAAACAAACAAACAATTTTTTTCTGAGCATTTTGAATTTCACCTGTTTTGCACACCTCTGTTGGTAATACGGGTAAGAAAATTGGAGCGGGAGGAGCATGGGGAGAAAAGGGCTTTGTACGTATTATTTTAAACTTGATAGTAACCCTCTAATCCTTCAGCCCTGAGTAGTGTATTCTGGGAAATATGCAAGCTAAGCATCTAAGTATAATGCAGCTCATGGGCTTATGTTTGTTTCAGAATTTGTTACTAAGAAAAAAGGGTTTTCAGCCAAAAAGCTGGATTTTTTTCATTTCTAAGACAACTATTTCAGTTTGTAATGTGGTGTTTGGGTTTTGTTTGCATTTGTGATCACTTGGTTTCTCTCTTTTTTTCCATTGAAGAACTTGCAGAACTGGGAGAACAGGCTCCGTCCTGCCAGTTCCTTTTTCTGACTCAACAGAATGTGCCGGCCGCAAATGTGTGCCGGGTGAGCATGACCCAGATTATTTTTCTCATTCTCCTACTCCAGTGAAACAGGAAAAGACAAATTTAGTAGAATCTCTAAAAGAAGTTTCGTGAGGAAGTGACGCTGCATGTCACACAATGTCAACTTGATGGAAGCATTTAAATTAACTAAGGGTGATTCTCAAATTGACCTTGGTGGGCTATTGGAGTCTACTGGACAGGTACAGATACAGACATATGTTTAAATGCAGAATCTACTCTAGAAGGATCTGAAGGCTGTTGTTTTTCCATGGAGAATGTGGTGAGCAAAAGAAATAGGCTTCCAATTGATAGTCAGGTTATAATGTTTTAAAGCAAAAATGGGATGGCTGTGTGTCAAGTTTGGCAAATTAAACGGCTTATGAGCAGAGCCAAGTGACCTATGAATCTGCTCTGAGATTAAATGAAGCTGAGGTTTTCTGACTCTTTGACTAGAGAGTGGTTCAAATCAAAACACCAGATACCAACTCCGCTCCCCAGAATTTTTGTAGTGAGCTTTTGGGGTTCCTCATAGTGGGCTGAATTTGAAACCCCAGAGTTGGGCACACACGTTAGTCAGGATGTTCAGATCTAGATCTGGACTTCATCTCTTAGGTCTGTCTTGGCTATGGCTGGAACCTTGGCAAATCTCTTTATTCCCCACGAGCTCCAACGTGGAATTTAGGGTTTTGATGGAAAACGTGTAGTTTGCGCTGAGTTTCCCTTTGATTTTTCTGGAAACTCAGCAAGGGGAGAGAGGGAAGTGAAAATCACTTTACATGGTAATGAATCATTGTGACTTTCTTGTAAAGCTACAGTTTCTGTCAGACCCACCATTCTTGTTGTCATTAGTCACCCTGAGGCTTGGGAGAGGCTGGTGGCCATTATGGGGAATCAGGAGGGAACTTTTGCAAGTCATGCTTTGTCCAATGGTGTTTAGTTCAGCCCTTTCTAATGCCCCCAGCTATTCCATTGGGCCCTCAACGCTGCTTCAGCTTGTCTCTGGGACTCTCCATAGAGCAAAACTTTAATTAACCCTCTCCCACAAGCCTCTAGAACTTTCGCTAAATCCCAAACAAGACTGAATCCTCCCATCCCACCCTACTCACAGCTACGAAGAACTCTGAAAGATGTCAAAGACAAGCCTTGACCTCATGTGTGATTTAGTTAATTTACCACCTATTGCTCCCAGGACAAACATTGTCTGTATGCAGGAAGGCTCTGTCTTGCCCCCTAATTGAAGAGAATTCTCCAAAGTTCAGTTGTCTGGTTTTATATACTGTTTCAGTGGTGCTCTGTATGTGCATCCTGCCTCACCAAACAGTCTATGTAAAGGCCTGATCCTGCAAAGGGATCCGGTCATGCTGGTGTGGAGTCCTGTTGACTCGGCAGTGGTGCTCTAGTGGAGAGGAAGGATGTCCAGTGGTTAGGGCACTAGCCTAGGACTTGGGAGAGCTGGGTTCAATATCCTGCTCCACCACAGACTTCTTGAGTGACTTTGGGCAGGTCACTTAGCTTCTCTCTGTCTCAATTCCCCAGTAAAAAGGGAATCGTAGCACTGCAGTACCTCCCAGGGGTGTTGTTAGGATAAGTGCATTAGACTGTAGGTGCTCAGATAGTTATATGGCCCTCTGTCATCATAGTACCTAAGATGTCTCAATAGATAGATGCCTTTCTGTGATCGGGTCCTTGGTTAGAACAAAGGACAGTAGGTACAACATGGGCAGTGACTAGGGCTATCTTCTCTCATGCTATCCTGACAGGCTGCCTTGAACCCCTGGCGATTACTGGGGCTGCAAAGGGAGTTGTGTTTCCATAGCCCATTCAGTCCTGGGCACCTCTGCTGAGCTATGGGTCTTTGTTAGCATTAGCATTAAACCGCGGCTGTGCTCTGATACAGGCATACCAGCTCACTGAGCTGGACCTCAGACTGCCAATTCACTCCACATAGGCTACCAAACAGCTGTCAGGTAATAAGTGCTGGGTTAGTACCAACCTGATCTGGATTAGAACTGGCAATTTAGAGATGGAAAAGCTCTAGATCCCATTACTTATACCCTGAGCTCTCCAGTCCCCCATCTGTCACAGCTCATTACGGTGGCAATAAATATGAACTCACCCACTGTACAACTGCCTTGTCTCATTCTCCAGGCTGGGTTCGCATCCTTCAAATACTTGCGGACAGTTATGTTCCCTTGCCTACAGTTATCCGGCCAAGTTGCACGTATTTCTAATCTTTCCACATTAGTCTGTCTCTGTTGTTTTTGTTGCCTGTCCCTCCAGCTTGTCAATTTCTTTCTGGTATTAGGGTGCCCAGCATTGTATACAGTATTCTAGGTGTGGTCTCACTAGGGCTGCAGGGAATATTTTCCCACATTCCCTCTCCTTTATTACTCATAACGTGCGTTGCGGAGAGCTTAATTTACTGCCCTCCGTTCCCTTTAGGCTGTAAACAAACAAATCATCTTTCTATTCTCTGGAGCCAGTCTGGAGCATTCACTGCACAGTGCTGGGGTGGCAGGCAGATAATTTTTCACCATGCTATGACCAGTCTCCTTTTTCTTGGCTTGTAGAAAGGCTTTATTTAGTTTGACAGTGATGGTAATGGTAGCTAACAGCAGATTCTCATATACTGTGCAGGGTCTCTGGAGTGAATCAGACCTCTTAAATCAGCCTCAGCCAGGCAGCCTGGCTACCTAAATTGGTCCTGAAGCAGGAAGCAAGAAATAATTGTATTTGTACTAACATGTCACATTTTATTGGCTGCCTTAAAGACTGTCTAATCCCTCAAAGCTGAGGATGAATGGGGGCATGGGAGGCCTTTGATAAAGTGATCAGTAGTTTTTTAAAATTATTTATTTATTTATGCCCTATTTTAAAGGGTTGCTCTGAAAACAAAAAGCATATGTAGATTCTTTTCTCATGCTACTACTGACACCTGAGACTTATTAAAACAGAAATTGATTTTTAAAACCGAGCGTGTGGTGCCTTTCATCACTGAATGCCATTCCGTTGTGCTTTGCGTTTCGCTCACAGTCAACAGTGAAACTTTCTTTTTCTAGTGAGCTTTGCTTTCTGGTTCTCACGCTATTTAGATTTCCCGCAGTTGCTGGGGAATGTTTAAACGGGTTTAGTTACAAAAACACCTACGTCTTCAGCCTCAGCTATTCAACAGTGTCGCTTCAATCAGTGTGAGTGGCCGGTGGGGTTGGAGAAGGTGCTTAGGGGTTTTTCCCTCCCACCATTGGATGAAATCTCAGGTGCAGCCTACACTTTTGATGGCTCTGCCTTTTCGGCATATTTTCCTGGCTCATTCATCTTCCTGCCCAGGCCACCACACCGTGCTTTCATACTCGGGGCTTGTACAGATTAGGGTATTTCATACAACTGGTCAAATATTCTCTGACAGCTGTTCTTTGCTGAAAGATTGCTCTTCAGCTAAACGGAAATTGTGTTGGGAAAATTCCGTTTTTGTTTACAATTTTCTGTTTGTTTTTTTTGTGTGGCGTTTTTTGGTTAAAAACATAAGAACGGCCAGACTGGGTCAGGCCAAAGGTCCATCTAGCCCAGCATCCTGTCTTCCGACAGTGGCCAGTGCCAGGTGCCCCAGAGGGAGTGAACAGAACAGGGAATCATCAAGTGATCCATCCCCTGTCGCCCATTCCCAGCTTCTGGCAAACAGAGGCTGGGGACACCATCCCTGCCTATCCTGGCTAATAGCCGTTGGTGGACCTATCCTCCAAGAACTTATCTAGTTCTTTTTTAAACCCTCTTATAGTCTTGGCCTTCACAACATCCTCTAGCAAAGAGTTCCACAGGTTGTACTTGTTGTACTATCTTGTACTGGTCAAAAGCTTGACCAATATATGTCCACCCCTCCCTCAATGTGGAGAAGACGATGCACCAGTTTTTGTTCCTGAGCAGATTCCCCAAGGACTTCTAGAAAAACACACTGTTTTAGGTAAAAAATATACAACAAATTTATTAACTACAGAAGGATAGATTTTAAGAGCTTATACGTAACAGTGTACAGATCAAAGTAGATTACCATAAAAATAAACAAAAACACAATCTAAATTCTCTAAACTGGATAGGATTTGAATCAAACAGTGTCTCACCCTGTTAGATAGTACAAACAGTCCACCAAGCTTCCATACACAGGCAGGCTTTCCTCTTTCCCTCCTGGGACTCCCCTTCAGTTCAGTCTTTGTTCCTTAGGTGTTTTCAGGTGCTGTGTTGTAGGAGGAGTGAGGCCAAGTGATGATGTCACTTCCCCCTTTTATATCTTCTTCCAGCTTTCTGGAAAGATCTTTTGCCGTGACATGAGTTAGGTGTATGCTATCTCAGAGAGGTTTCCATTGTACACAGTTCCTGGGGTAATCCTTGTGAGAGTTTGTATTCGCCTCAATGAGCCATCAACGTTATTTGGCCTTTTTATTGTTGTACCTGAAAGGCTGCTTATGGGTGTTCCCAACCTCACAACATGTTTCAGTGGCACACACATAGCAAAACTTCATACACAATGATAACACATACAACTTAACAGGATATTAATAGTCAACAGATTGACTTTTAAAATACCTCACAAGGCATGCTTTGTACAAAACATATCATAATTATATCACTATGGTGAATGTGGAGTGCAGTGTCACAGTACTCACCCATCATCCATCAAAATTAGACAGATCTCACGTCACAAAATCATAGGACCTGATTCTCCATTCCTTTTACCTTTTATTGCATTTTGCACCAATGCGAACTGTGTGCAATGCACAACCATTCTGATCTGGTAGCAATTAGCATTCAGCCCTCACAGGTGTAAATGCCTACCCAAGATGCGAGGCAATGGAGAACCAGACCCACAGAATCTAAGAGAAAATACCCAGTGGGTCATCTAGTCTATCTCCCAGGTGGCAGAGGACTGGTCTCTGTTTTACATTTCCTGCTGTTTTGCCAAGTCTAGTTTTAAATGTGGCAAAAGATGGGGCCTCCGTTCCATCCCTTCCTTATGAAAGGACTGCATAGAGCTCGCTATTGGGAAGGTTTTTCTGATATTCAGCCTAAATCTTCATCCCAATGCTCCTAAACATACCCCCTTTTATTATGATAGATCAATCCTCTTCCTGTTTGACACAGCCACCCTTCCTGTAGGTCTGTACACTTGCCGTGACCCTGCTCAGAGTCATGGTGCTAAGATACACACATCAGACTCTTTTAGTCTTTCCTCCTACGTCAATCACTTCAGCCCTCTGGCTGTTTTTGTCACTCCTCTCTGAATTCCTTTGGCCTAATTCTCCACTGCAATGTGCCTCGTGGTAATCTACAGCTCTGCAAAGTGGGCCTATGATGCTAGCAAATTAGATTTTTCCACTCACCCCCTGGTAGCATTTATACCTGTGCAGAGTTGGTATAAAACTGCTATAAAAGGTACAAGGCAGTGGACAAACAGGCCTCATGAGTCTGTCACTTGATTCATGGCATGGATGCTCGAGGGGTGTGTGTTATTTATGAAGCTGGCAGGTTGTGCAGCCAAGCGGGGTGAAAAATTAACCAGAGTATATTATGACTTATTGACCTTCTGTTGAGTCTGGCAGTTTTGGTGCACTCTTTAAAATTGAGTTGAAGAGGGGGGTGGAAATTGGAGGTCAGACCTTTATGATATCCGCTGGTCTTAAAAGGGGTAGTGTGTGTTTCTGTTAAAAAAAAAAAAAAAAAAAAGGCAGGGGATGGTTGGCTAGCTCTTCAGCTGGTGGACATTAATACAACTCCACTGACTTCAGAGCAGAACAGTGTATATTACAACCACTATGCTGAGGATCTGGCCTTTTATTTCTACCTACTTTTAACCTAGCAGCTCTTTCATCGCTGAACTGAACAGTTGGGACATTTGACTCCTTTGTCTATTTGTCAGGTGTTTAATGCCCAACAGATGTTAACAAAAACAAATGGAGATGCCAGAGATTTAAATGTAAAATTCACTTCCTTGGTCCAGGGACCCCTTGATGCCAACTGGCAGAGGGCCCAGGGGTCCATAGGATTTTACAGTGATCCCCTGGGTCAGCTATGTGAATAATAGGGTAGCCGGTGAGGTCTCTGAGAACCAGTTGCCAGCTGGTTGTCATAATCATTGTGAGATGTATGGAGGGATAATATTTAAGCAGTTATGTATCTATTAAAATTACATTCTTAAGGTCTTGGAGTTAAGACAGATCACCAGGAGGTGCCATACCTCAAAAATGTCCCTTTCAAGTAGGAGGTAACTGACACCTATCTCTCTGTCTGACCATTTGTGTATTGGACACCTCAAAATGTCTGTCTATTTGTATACTGAGCCTGGTACGAATTGAAAGATTGCAAAATCTCCAAGACAGGTAACCTACAGGAAGAAACCAAGAGTATTGTTTATGGATAAAGACAAAGGATTGTTCTGGTGTATCTTGGAATGCAAAGGAACACATTGGATCCTTCATCTAGTAGGCAAGCTGCTCACATACATATCTTACGAAAGAAGGGTCATAGCCTGCCTGCCTGTAAAATGCTGCAAGGATTTCCGGTGACTTTGTTAGACATGGGAGTATTTTGTTAATTAAGTCTAGGCTCTGGAATGCGTGTTATGATTTTATATGCAACCATTTGTTTCCAATACTCCTACTTGCTACTACTTGAATCTCTGCGCTTTATTAAATAAACTTGGCCTGTATTTCTCTAATCTAAGTGCTGAGAGTTAAGTGAAACAGAGATCACACATGAAACTGGTAAGATGGGGTGTAGTGTTTCTTTGCAAGCAGCAGAGCAGTGAACACTGAGAGCATCCAGTGGATCACTGGGGACTACAAGGCCTAGAGGGAGTGCTTGTGTTCCCCACAGCTGGCGGAGTTGGGGAGCTGACCCCCAGCAGGCACAGACGAGCCTCCCTCACGCTACGGGCAGATGATGGAGAGTTGCCTCACAATCCTATGTACCCCCGAGAAGCGTTGCACTTCCCTTCTCAGGCAGGGCTCACTTGCTATACTGTGACATTGTCTTGCTGGTTTTCCAGTTGTCTATAGAGTCTTCCAGGAAATGCAAAGCAAGATGAGATCTGAATTTCTAAAATTAAAAAAATGGGGCGTGAAAAAAGCTGCCGAGCCTCCGACGCCTTTTTTTATCCTCCAGAAAAAGACTGATAAAAGGCCACCTGCTCTCGTTTTCCTTTGCATGTCACCGTTTAACAAGTCCTTGGATGCTCTTGATCTGCAGGTATGTGAAGAAGCACTGTTGGCTTTGAAAACTGTTCTGTGGAAAGGGAACACTTTTCCTCATCAGCAGAGAAATATGTCTGCAGAAACCTATCCAAACACTTGTGCTAAAGGGGCCAATTAAGTCGAGCCAAGCACAATGCATATTAGATGGATAGTAATGGCCCGCACTGTTGGTCTTATCAGACGCCTATGCTTGCTCTTTCCTTCTAGAGCCTAATACTGGCGGTGTTTTCCTCCAGTGTTGAATGTGATGCCATAATATGAAGAAAAGGAACATACAAGGAGTCGCGCTGACCTGGGTTAAACCAATGTTTTTATGAGCCTTAAATAATAAAAAAAAATTGGCCCAGGAAAATCGTGTGGTGCAATTTGCTATCATTCGATTAAAATCATCCTTTCCTGTTGTGCACCAAGCCCAGTTTCTGAATTCAGAAAGTCTTTACTGGGATGGGTGAGTCATGCACCTGATAAGAAAATACACCTATTTTTAGGCAGATATAGTAGCTCTATGGTTACCAAAGTAAACAAATGTTTCATTTCTACTCTTTATGGCTAGTAGCATGGGAAGGTTGCTGGGAACTTGAGCAGCTAGGACCTGATCCAAAGTCCACTGAAGTCAATGGAAAGAGATCCCTTGATTTACAGTGGGCTTTGGCTGAGGCTGTTAGCTAGGGAGGCCAGGGAAGGCAGTGAGGTCAGGGAAGGCTAGTGCCATGGCTAAGGTACTAGCCTGGAACTTGGGAGATCCCAGTTCAATTCCCATGTTTGCCACAAACTTCCCCTGAGGCTTTGTGTCTCAGTTCCCCCTCACTACAATGGGAATAACAGTAGTTCCCATATGAGTGTTGAGGTACTACGGTAATGAGGGATCTACAAGGCCCTAAGATAGATAGGTGCTGAGTGCTCTTGATTTCAAATGGAAGTTTGAGATGTTGAGTGCCTGGTGAGATTGGACCTAACTGACTGTCCTTTGAAGGATCCTTGGGTCAGCAACTTGGACCTTCCTTAAAAATAACAAATAGGGAAGAAGGATTTGTTCCATCTCCTCAGTGTAGAACATTTTGTTTTATCCAGGGCCAGCCTTAGGAGTGGGTGATGTGGGTGACTGCCCAGAGCACCATGCTCAAGGAGGTGCCATGGTCCGCTCCCCAACTCACATACAGCCAGCCCAAGGCCCCTTTAACCCCTGAGTGCTGGGCCTGGAGCCGTGGAGAAACAGCCCCAGCCAGGGGCTCCTAATGTGCATTGGGCTCCAGCTACTAGTACTGGATGACCTGGGGAGGGATGGGACTTCCTCTTCCTCTGCATAGGCTGCTTCTGGGACAGGGTCAGACCCACCTCCAGGAACCTCCCCTGACTGCAGGAAGCTCTTCACACCCTCCCCCCACACTTCCTGCCCCCATTGCTCCTCAGCTGTGGGAGGAAGAGTCACTGTACAGAGAGCTTTCCGCCCCCCTCCCCATCTGCCCAACCTCCGTGCATCTGGAGTCAAAGAAATGGCACCAAAATAAAAGTCTGTGCAGGGCAAATTCACCCAGGGAATTTTCCCTAAGACTGGCCCTGGTTGTGTTTCAACTTAGTGCTGTGGTGTAGAAGCAACACTGGAACCTGCCTGGCAGGCCCTTCTGTCATTCTACAGGTTAGCGACTGGCACACTCCAATCCTTGAGCCCTCTAAGCATCTCCCTGAAGTGTTCAGCTGCTGGTCCACTGGACATTCAGAGTTCACAGATTCACTGCTTCCAAAGAAACAGTACATCCCAGCTGATCAGCTCCACCTCGGCTCACCACTCTGCCAAACATACAACACTTAATTAACAAGGTACTCCCATATCTAACCAAGTGCTGCTCATGCAAAATCATTACAGTGTTTTACAGTCAGGCTGGCTCTGACCCTGCTTTTGTGAAACAAACATGGTCAGCTTGCCTCCTTGGTGAAGGATCCCATGTGTTTCTTTGTGTTCCGATATACAATAGAACCTCAGAGTTACGAACTCCAGAGTTACGAACTGACCAGTCAACTACACACCTCATTTGGAACCAGAAGTACGCAATCAGGCAGCAGCAGACCAAAAAAAAAGCAAGTATAGTACTGTGTTAAATGTAAACTGCTAAATATATAAAGGGGAAGCAACAGTTTTCTTCTGCATATTAAAGTTTCAAAGCTGTATTAAGTCAATGTTGAGTTGTAAACTTTTGAAAGAACCACCATAAGGTTTTGTTCAGAGTTACGAAGATCCTCCATTCCCAAAGTGTTCATAACTCTGAGGTTTTTTACTGTGCCCCAGAACAATCCGTTGTTTTTATTCATAAACAGGACACCCCTCTGCTCTTTGTTTCATCCTGTAGTTTTCCTCTTGTGTAGATTTCACAATCTCTTATGTCGCCCTGGCTAAGTATGCAAAATAGGCACACATTGTGAGGTATACAATCCAAAATGGCCAGACAGAGAGGGAGTTATCTACAGCCTGAAAGGAACATTTACGAGGTATGGCACCTCCTGGTGACTGGCCTTAGCTCCAAGACCATAAGAACATCATAATCAGTATTGATACATAACTCCTCCAACATTATCTATACAGAATTTCACAATGATTATGAGGACCAGTGGGATATGGCTATCGGTACAGACCTTGCATGCCACCCTTTGCGGAACTAATATGCATTTTTCCAACCTAGGTGATCCCTGTAAAATCCTATGCACCCCCTCTACTTCTTGGCACCAGGGGGGTCCCTGGGTCACAAGTATCTCATCACTTCATTTGCCTTCCAAGTCCTGAGTTCAAGGTTCTGTTTTTCACCTGCCTCTGTTGACGGCACAGTCCATGCCTCAAGTGCATTTAGGAGGTACATCATAAGCACCTGAAAATACATCAGGAAAGTTCAGGGAAATGCTTCCTGCTCTGTTGTAAGCATTGGTTTCACCACTGATGATAGCAGGGGAATCATGAAATCTGAAGCAGAGAGGCTTGGGGGAAAGTGAAATGGGAACTGATGCATCTCACACATTAGAAACGGAAATATGTTTGTGTGGCTCTAAAGGTGAAATCTTGTCCCCCATGGAGTTATGGGGAGTCAGGCCATAGACTTCATTGGAGCCAGGATTTTACTCTGTATTCTGTGAATGAGATGGGATCTTCAGTATACACATATTTTGCATTACAAACACACTCATATTTATATAACTATGTTCATTACCGCAGTGCCTTGGGACCAGCTCTGTACAGACAGAGTAGTAGGTGGTGTCTGTCCAAAAGACCTTATGATCTAAATATGCACCTGAGACCCAGGGTGAGGGGAAGGGGTAGAGCACACAAGCAGAGCCATCCATGTAATGTTTCTTTTGTCTTTATTGATTGGTGGGTGGGTGAGTCGGTCAGTCCTGGATTTACTTTAAGCACCATCCCCATTTTTTTCCTTTATCCCCCATTCTCAAAAGCTCTGCATTGCCATGTCTGTGTGCTGTGATACAGAGACTCCCTCTGTAATCCATCCACACCACGCTGTGCAGCCAGGGGCCATTAAGAGATGTGCAAAAGAGAAGCTATCTCTTTCCCAGGAGATAAGCTCTTTGCCTTCACACCAGCACCCACAGCCTCTCCCTTACTGGGAGTGAGTGACAAGATCTGGATTCCAGACCGTAGAAGTTCCAGGCACACAGAGTTGCCATGCTCCCGCTGCTGAACACACCCAGGGTGTGCTGTGTAACATGCAAAGGGAAGTTTGCAGGCAGAGTAGCAGGGTCGTGTGGGGTGGTGGTGCCACGCTTTGTTTGTGTCACACGCTCAGACACATGATCTCTCTGGTACAGACAGCCTACAGTGTTATGTGCTGTACTGCAAGTACAATAAGCCATAGAGGACATTAATCAATTAATTGTGTACCTGGAGTGCTAGCAAGCCACAAATCATTAGTGAATGAAATGGCCAGACTAGCTTAGCTGCCTGTCCATGCAGCCCCAGGTTGGGCTTTTTCAGAACACACAGGGCAATCCTTTTAACTTTAAAAACAGAAACTGGTTCTTGGAAACTGACTCATTGGCTTCATTTTCTAAAGGTTGCAAGACAACCTCAGCTGAGGCTTCTACAGGGTGTGACACCTGCTGATCTAACCAGGTAACAAACAAATCCTTGTCTACAAAGGAGCCCAGCAATTACCCTGCCATGCAGCTATTTACAGCAGGCACAGTAGGATAAACCTGTTTGTCTGCTAGTGTAAAAAAAAAATGCTGATTTATTATCAGACTTCTGCGGAATTTCAGGGCCAGACCTAATTTTATGTCTTCACCGAATGGTTAATGGATTTTAAAGGGTATTTATAGAACCATCCTGCTAGAGGTCAGAAAACATATTCCCAAATATGTATGCACTGAGTGTATGGCCTCCAAAAAATCTCAGAGTAGCAGCCGTGTTAGTCTGTATTCGCAAAAAGAAAAAGGAGTATATGTGGCACCTTAGAGACTAACCAATTTATTTGAGCATGAGCTTTCGTGAGCTACAGCTCACTTCATCGGATGCATACTGTGGAAAGTGTAGAAGATCTTTTTATACACACAAAGCATGAAAAAATAGCTCCCCCCCCACCCCACTCTCCTGCTGGTAATAGCTTATCTAAAGTGATCACTCTCCTTACAATGTGTATGATAATCAAGGTGGGCCATTTCCAGCACAAATCCAGGGTTTAACAAGAATGTCTGAGGAGGGGGGGGATAGGAAAAAACAAGGGGAAATAGGTTACCTTGCATAATGACTTAGCCACTCCCAGTCTCTATTCAAGCCTATTTCCCCTTGTTTTTTTCCTATCCCCCCCCTCCTCAGACATTCTTGTTAAACCCTGGATTTGTGCTGGAAATGGCCCACCTTGATTATCATACACATTGTAAGGAGAGTGATCACTTTAGATAAGCTATTACCAGCAGGAGAGTGGGGTGGGGGGAGCTATTTTTTCATGCTTTGTGTGTATAAAAAGATCTTCTACACTTTCCACAGTATGCATCCGATGAAGTGGGCTGTAGCTCACGAAAGCTTATGCTCAAATAAATTGGTTAGTCTCTAAGGTGCCACAAGTACTCCTTTTCTTTTTGCAAAAAATCTGTGAAAAGAACATGAAGGTCACCAAGTCAAGCTCTCAAAAATTAGGAGATGCCAGAATTAGGGTTGCCTGGGCCTTAATTCAACCCTCTTGTGCTTTGTGCGTTGTGCATTTTGATGGTTACATGATCACATGCAACTTTTTTCAAAGTTTAGTGCGTCTGTTCTAAAATATTGTGCTATTCAGCCATTATGACCTAAATCAATTTGTAACTAGGGGGGCCAGGTGGTTCAGCAAGCTGGTGATGGGCTGTTGAGACTTTCACCTTGAAGGCACCAGTTCAGATCTACTCCAGTTTGGCAGAACTCGAAAGCTGTCCTCACTAGCTGGCTGTTGACATGGCCTGTGTAAAATGAGTGTGGAGTCGCTTCAAATGCAGTTGGACAAGTATCCCCTTTCTTTGCTCCCGCACTCCTCAATTGCACTGACTGGTACCATTTTGTTGGCACTCTCATCAGAGATGTCAAGGAATGAATGCATTACCAAGCCTGAGCTACCCTCCTATGGAGCTGGTCCCTTGACGTCATGGCTGAGGCATGTTGGCAGGGCAGGATGGGGGGGAAATGCCCTGTTGCTGAATATGCGGGTCCTATGATGTGGATAAACATGAATTTAGCTTCCACCACAATCAGCCTGGCACTTTTCACCATCACTAGATATAAATCAGGGGACAAATGGGCAGTATTTGGGGTGGCTCTTGGCCAATATTGAGAGGTGGATGTTTGTGGCAAATTGGTAGAATCTACTTTGGGAGCAGAAGGGGAGCTATCGCAGCAGAACTTCATGACTGTGTACGAAAGCAGCAGCTATTTGCATGGGCTTTGTGGCACGGCACGAATCCGAGACGAGGGAGAAACTCACTACATAGCCTGTCCTTGCAGAATTTCAAGCTCAGGTTTGGATAGTCTGAGTGAGCATCAGAATTTTTGCTATGCTGGTGCAAACCGAGCTTGAGCTCTGAACCTTTTGGAGAGTCAGACATCACCAGTGGGAGGAAGGAGGACCTTGTGGTTAAGGCATTGACTAGTACTCGGGAGATCTGGGATCAACTGGTGCCTCTGATACTGAGTTTCCGAGGAACCTTGGGCCCAGTCACTTAGTATCTCTGAGTTCCCCATTTATAAAGGGGGGATATTGATATTTCCTTTCTCCCACACTTAGTCTTGTCTCCTTAGACTGTAAGTTCTTCCAGGCAAGGCCAGTCTCTTAACATGTGAATGTACAGCATCTAGCACAATAGGTCTCTGCTGTCATTGGGGCCTCTACTGGAAGGGGAATAAATAACTATTCAGTGTTCTTTCCCATTTATTCTTACAGACTCGTTTTCTCTTCCCTTCCCTTTCTCTAGTAGGGCTTTACAGTGATTGTCAGGTTAGGGGTGCACTGACATCTGAATGCTTTGTGCAAGAGATCCTGTCTGGCGACAATAATTTATCCCCTGAGGTCTGTGCTCTTATCAGAGAGGTGAAACACTCCTCTGCTCGGGGAATAATTCATTAGGCAACACTTTTTTTTTTTCCATGTCACAAGTCAGTCCAAAAGGAAAGGTCTTTGCCCCATGGCTATTTCAGCTTATTAAAGATACCTTTCAAGACATGGATGAGTGAGCAGTTTGAATAAAAGATTCAGGATTCTTTGCCCAAAACTTGAACCATCACCTTTTCTTTTTTAGAAATGGGCCCCAACTTAAACTTCAGATCTGAATGATCCTGGACTCTGAACAAGTTTGGGTCCAAACTTTGTGACTTTCCCCTATATCTGCATTGGGCCAAAGCAAGACTTCTGATCCAAAACCTTCTGAACTTTGGAGCAGTTCAGGTCCAGAGACAAACGTTGCCCCTTGACTCTATCTCTTTCTTTTCATAAAGTTCAGGAAATGTTGTTGAATGTCTTATTTTTGCTGTCCATGCCCATGTCCATGGCGTAAGGGCAGTTGGCTGTGCAAACTGACCAAAGGTAGAAAGTACCAAGAATCTCCCATGAAACCTTGTTCCTTTGGGATTTCCAGCCTAAGTTTGCAGATCCAAGAGCTTGAGGTCATTTGAATCGGCCAGACTTTGTGGAGCTTCTCTGAAACTGAAGCTGAGTTTGGATGGAAGTTTTGGTGTTTGCCTATCGTTTCTCTGGATTTCCACCAGTATCTTCAGCTTCTTTTGATTTCTATTGTTCCACCATTTAATTACATAAAGAATTACCAGGTAGAATGTGTGCCTGCCTCCTTAATAGATGGCTCATTATACAGGGAGGGAAACAGAAAGGACAAAAGCTTTATGTGCCAACAGCCCTGTCACAATCTTACAGTGCTTAAGAGGTGAAAGATGAGAGTAACCCGTCTGTTCTAATTATAGCCGGATGGGCCATGGTCTAGGTATGCTAAGGCCTGTGCTGGCTGGGGAATTGCAGCGATTGCCCTGTTGATATAATGGTGATGAATTGCCTAATAAAGTCCTTGTATTCAGCTGAACAGAGGGAAAGCTTCCCCTCACCCCCCATTTAAAACCACTTGTATAACTTTCATGTTAAGCTTAGCCTCTCTCTGGGAATTGCTGGCTGAAAGGAGAATTGCTGGCTATGCAGTGACGTATCTGGGTCTACATGCTGCTGGCCTTGGAAGGCAGACATGACGAACCTAATTTCTCATTTTGAAAGTACTATAACATTGGAGTACTTATGGTATTTTGGCCTATCACTGGATCATCTGAGCACCTTGCCAGACTGGAAATGTCTCAAGAGAAATCACTTTTATCATTGGTTCTGGCTAGAACCAGAAAGTCCAGGAGTGAGTGAAAAATTAAAAGGTAAATAGTAGAGATGGACTCATACAAAAACCTCTGCTCCAAATAGCCTTGAATCTTGGGAAACTTTGGATATCATCTTTTGTGTCTGGCCCCCAGGCACCATCATGGGTTAAAGCAAACCTTTAGATTTGAACACCCCAAATGTTGAGAACGTTTGCATCGGATCTGAACTTTGTGGCTTGGACTCAACCCTAGAAAAGATTTGTTTTTAAAAGGTAAACTGTTTTGAACTCCAAAGAGTTTGATTCAGGATCTACATAAACTTGAACCTCCATACTAGCCGTCAGCCTTCAGGGCAGTGCTAAATCAGGCTGGGCTCATGTTAGGTATGCTCCAGTATACCAACAAGTCATTGGGCAACATCCCAGAATCATTGGGTGAAATTCTGTGGCCTGTGTGATACAGGAGGGCAGATTAGATGATCACAGTGGACTCTTCTGCCTCTCAAAATCTAAGCATCTGTGCAGCACTAGTTTCTGTTCAGTCCATTATCTGAGTATCCCTATTGCCTCACCACCTTGTTTTTTAATCCTGCACATTTCCCATGTATAACCCAAAAGATCCTGAGTTGCAAAGTTTAAAATTAACTTTGCCATTCCGTGAGATGACCCCGGCTTTTTATAATAAACTGCACTGCAGGGGGAGGAGACTTTTCATTAGGGTGCAGCCACTGATGATTTTTAATGAATTCTCCATGTAATGTTCTGTTCTGCTGGCTTGTACCCCCTGTAATTATTTTCGGAAGCCCATAGAGGTACAGTTCAGCTAACATTCTACCAGCTCATTACGTCCCCTGGGTTAGAATACCCAGTTAAAGTGGTGATATCCCTGGAGTCTCAAGAAGATGTACTGGAGATGCCAAAAACATCAGATGTGTTCTCTGAGCATGTTGGTGTTTGTGTTTTCAGCTCTGCTTCAGTTTTCAGATTCCTTGGAGGGATAAGGTTGCTGCTGAATTGTCAGAATCGTCTTAAGATGCTGACTTCAGGTTGCTGCCACCGGCCTCATTACGTTAATGAGAGATATTTTAAGGAATACAAATAATCTGGCATTTACGTTTTCAGAGAGTGAATGGGCTTACCCAGCAGTTTTTATTTTATGAGACTCTTTTAATGTTCAGCTTAGAAAGAGCTGACCATCTAGATCACCCACCGCTCCCTGGCTAGAATTAAGCTGGTTATTATTTGTGTTGCATTGCTGCCTGCAATGTTCTTGTCTCTGCCATGTGCACCAGCAGATCGCCTCTGTCCCTGAAGAGCTCACGATCTAAGATTTCCAGTAAACCTCAGCATATCTTTCAAACTGAAATACACAAGCTGAACAAATGAGGGATGGCCAAAGTGAGCCTCAGCCTGAACTATGGGCCTCAGCTTTAATATGTATGGAGAGGATGGAATCCAGCATCCAGTGTTCCATCTTTGAATCTGAATGGCCTGTGAGTATGCTTTCAATCAGTTCCATGGTCTGCAAAACTCACCCTTTGGAAATTGCCAGCCCTTAGGTTATGTCTACACTACGAAATTAGGTTGAATTTATAGAAGTCGGTTTTGTAGAAAGCGTTTTTATACAGTCCATTGTGTGTGTCCCCACACAAATGCTCTAAGTACATGTAGTCAGTGGAGTCTGTCCACAGTACCGAGGCAACCATCGACTTCCGGAGTGTTGCACTGTGGGTAGCTATCCCACAGTTCCCGCAGTCTCTGCCGCCCATTTGAATTCTGGGTAGAAATCCCAGTGCCTGATGGGGCTAAAACATTGTCGCAAGTCATTCTGGGTACATATCGTCAGGCCCCCCTTTCCTCCCTCCTTCCGTGAAAGCAAGGGCAGACAATCGTTTTGCACTTTTTTTCTTGAGTTACCTGTGCGGACGCCATACCACGGCAAGCATGGAGCCCGCTCAGCTAACTGTGACCGTATGTCTCCTGGGTGCTGGCAGATGCGGTACTGCATTGCTACACAGCAGCAGTTTCTTGCCTTTTGGCAGCAGACAGTGCAGTATGACTGGTAGCCGTCGTCGACGTAGTCCTGGGTGTTCTTTTAACTGACCTCGATGAGGTCGGGGCGCCTGGGCAAGCATGGGAGTGACTCAGCCAGGTCATTTCCCTTTTAAGTTTCATCTCATGGCAATTCAGTCCTACCGGCAGTGCACTATCTTTTAATCTGCAGCCAGCAGAAGACGATGGCCAGCAGTCATACTGCACCATCTTCCGCTGAGCACCCAGGAGATGACGATGGCTAGCAGTCGTACTGTACAGTCTGCTGCCAGCAAGATGTATAAAGATACATGAAGTGGATCAAAACAAGAAATAGACCAGATTTGTTTTGTATTCATTTTCTCCTCCCTCCCTCCATGAAATCAACGGCCTCCTATACCCAGTTTTGAGTTCTATTCTTGAGGGGGCCATTCTGTTTCTCGCAAAGCAACCCCCTTTGTTGATTCTAATTCCCTGTAAGCCAACCCCGTAAGCCATGTCGTCAGGTGGCCCTCCCTCCATCAGGGTAACGGCAGACAATCGTTCCGCGCATTTTTTCTGTGCAGATGCCGTACTACGGCAAGCATGGAGCCCGCTCAGATCACTTTGGCAATTAGGAGCACATTAACCACCACACGCATTATCCAGCAGTATATGCAGCACCAGAACCTGGCAAAGCGAAACCAGGCGAGTAGGCGACGTCAGCGCAGTGACGAGAGTGATGAGGACATGGACACAGACTTCTCTCAAAGCACGGGCCCTGGCAATGTGGGCATCATGGTGCTAATGGGGCAGGTTCATGAGGTGGAATGCCGATTCTGGGCTCGGGAAACAAGCACAGACTGGTGGGACCGCATAGTGTTGCAGGTCTGGGACGATTCCCAGTGGCTGCAAAACTTTCACATGCGTAAGGGCACTTTCATGGAACTTTGTGACTTTGTTTCCCCTTCCCTGAGGCACAAGAATACCAAGATGAGAGCAGCCCTCACAGTTGAGAAGTGAGTGGCAATAGTTCTGTGGAAGCTTGTAACGCCAGACAGCTACCGGTAAGTGGGAAATCAATTTGGAGTGGGCAAATCTACTGTGGGGGCTGCTGTGATGCAAGTAGCCAACGCAATCAAAGATCTGCTGATATCAAGGGTAGTGACCCTGGGAAATGTGCAGGTCATAGTGGATGGTTTTGCTGCAATGGGATTCCCTAACTGTGGTGGGGCCATAGACGGAACCCATATCCCTATCTTGGCACCGGAGCACCAAGCCGCCGAGTACATAAACCTCAAGGGGTACTTTTCAATAGTGCTGCAAGCTCTGGTGGATCACAAGGGACGTTTCACCAACATCAACGTGGGATGGCCGGGAAAAGTACACGACGCTTGCATCTTCAGGAACTCTGGTCTGTTTCAAAAGCTGCAGGAAGGGACTTTATTCGCAGACCAGAAAATAACCGTTGGGGATGTTGAAATGCCTATAGTTATCCTTGGGGACCCAGCCTACCCCTTAATGCCATGGCTGATGAAGCCGTACACAGGCAGCCTGGACAGTAGTCAGGAGCTGTTCAACTACAGGCTGAGCAAGTGCAGAATGGTGGTAGAATGTGCATTTGGTTGTTTAAAGGCGCACTGGTGCAGTTTACTCACTCAGTTAGACCTCAGCGAAACCAATATTCCCACTGTTATTACTGCTTGCTGTGCGCTCCGCAGTATCTGTGAGAGTAGGGGGGAGACATTTATGGTGCGGTGGGAGGGTTGAGGCAAATTGCCTGGCTGCTGGTTACCCACAGCCAGACACCAGGGCGGTTAGAAGAGCACAGGAGGGTGCAGTTCGCATCAGAGAAGCTTTGAAAACCAGTTTCATGACTGGCCAGGCTACGGTGTGAAAGTTCTGTTTGTTTCTCCTTGATGAAACCCCCCGCCCCTTGGTTCACTCTACTTCCCTGTAAGCTAACCACCCCTCCCCTTCCCTTTGATCACCGCTTGCAGAGGCAATAAAGTCATTGTTGCTTCACATTCATGCATTCTTTATTAATTCATCACACAAATAGGGGATAACTACCAAGGTAGCCCAGGAGGCGTGGTGGAGGAGGGAAGGACAACGCCACACAGCACTTTAAAAGTTTAAAACTTTAAAACTTATTGAATGCCAGCCTTCTCTTGCTTGGGCAATCCTCTGGGGTGGAGTGGCTGGGTGGCCGGAGGCCCCCCCACCATGTTCTTGGGCGTCTGGGTGAGGAAGCTATGGAACTTGGGGAGGTGGGCGGTTGGTTACACAGGGGCTGTAGCGGCGGTCTGTGCTCCTGCTGCCTTTCCTGCAGCTCAACCATACGCTGGAGCATATTAGTTTGATCCTCCAGCAGCCTCAGCATTGAATCCTGCCTCCTCTCATCATGCTGCCACCACCTTTCAGCTTGAGCCCTCTCTTCAGCCCACCACTTACTCTCTTCAGCCCGCCACCTCTCCTCCCGGTCATTTTGTGCTATCCTGCACTCTGACATTGTCTGACTCCATGCATTCGTCTGTGCTCTGTCAGTGTGGGAGGACAGCATGAGCTCAGAGAACATTTCATCGCGAGTGTGGTTTTTTTTGCCTTCTAATCTTCGCTAGCCTCTGGGAAGGAGAAAATCCTGTGATCCTTGAAACACATGCAGCTGGTGGAAAAATAAAAAAGGGACAGTGGTATTTAAAAAGACACATTTTATAGAACAATGGGTACACTCTCTTTCACAGTAAAGCTTCTGTTAACATTACATACACAGCACATGTGCTTTCGTTCCAAGGTCACATTTCGCCTCCCCCCAGCGCGTGGCTAGCCCCTCCCCCGTCCTCTCTCCCCGCTGGCTAACAGCAGGGAACATTTCTTTTCAGCTACAGGCAAACAGCCCAGCAGGAATGGTCACCTCTGAATGTCCCCTTAAGAAAAGCACCCTATTTTAACCAGGTGACCATGAATGATATCACTCTCCTGAGGATAACACAGAGAGATAAAGAACAGATGTTGTTTGAACGCCAGCAAACATACACTGCAATGCTTTGTTCTACAATGATTCCCAAGTACGTGCTGCTGGCCTGGAGTGGTAAAGTGTCCTACCATGGTGGATGGAATAAGGCTGCCCTCCCCAGAAACCTTTTGCAAAGGCTTTGGGAGTACATCCAGGAGAGCCGCGAATGCCAGGGAAAATTAATCATTAAACATGATTGCTTTTAAACCATGTACAGTATTTTAAAAGGTACACTCACTAGAGGTTCCTTCTCCGCCTGGCAGGTCCGGGAGGCAGCCTTGGGTGGGTTCGGGGGGTAGTGGCTCCAGGTCCGGGGTGAGATGCAGTTCCTGGCTGTCGGGAAAACCAGTTTCTCCGCTTGCTTGCTGTGAGCTATCTACAACCTCATCAACATCATCTTCCTTGTCCCCAAAACCTGCTTCTATGTTGCCTCCATCTCCATTGAAGGAGTCAAACAACATGGCTGGGGTAGTGGTGGCTGAACCCCCTAAAATGGCATGCAGCTCATCATAGAAGCGGCATGTTTGGGGCTCTGACCCGGAGCGGCCATTCGCCTCTCTGGTTTTCTGGTAGGCTTCCCTCAACTCCTTAAGTTTCAAGCGGCACTGCTTCGGGTCCCTGTTATGGCCTCTGTCCTTCATGCCCTGGGAGATTTTGACAAAGGTTTTGGCATTTCGAAAACTGGAACGTAGTTCTGATAGCACGGATTCCTCTCCCCAAACAGCGATCAGATACCGTACCTCCCGTTCAGTCCATGCTGGAGCTCTTTTGTGATTCTGGGACTCCATCATGATCACTTCTGCTGATGAGCTCTGCATGGTCACCTGCAGCTTGCCATGCTGGCCAAACAGGAAATTGAAATTCAAAAGTTCGCGGGCCTTTTCCTGTCTACCTGGCCAGTGCATCTGAGTTGAGAGTGCTGTCCAGAGCAGTCACAATGGAGCACACTGGGATAGCTTCCGGAGGCCAATACCATCTAATTGTGTCCACAGTACCCCAAATTTGACCCGGCAAGGCCGATTTCAGTGCTAATCCCCTTGACGGGGGTGGAGTAAGGAAATCGATTTTAAGAGCCCTTTAAGTCGAAAAAAAGGGCTTTGTCGTGTGGATGGGTGCAGGGTTAAATCGATTTAATGCTGCTAAATTCGACCTCAACTCCTAGTGTAAACCAAGGCTTAGTGAAGGAAAGATGGACTGGTCATCTAACGTAACATCTTCATGTTGTTGTATAAAGAGAGTTCAGTAACACCCCCCAAGTCCCATCCTGTTGGCAGAATTCAGCAGTGAAATGAAGAACCAGGAGCAGGCTTTGCATATTATTACTGTGTGCATTTCACAATCAACAGTATTAAAGACTTAGATACAATTAATCACTCTTCATTTAATGAGTTAAACTTGTAGCATAATGGAGGTTTATGAACAGCTCCAAAATCGTCTCTGTTTGCATTGGAGCCTCTAGGTAGTTCCCTAGTTGCAAGATTGCTAAGCAGTTCTATCCTAATTTCTGGAATATCCACAAACCGTCCTCCGCAAAACTGAAAAAGTTTTAAAATAGTACAGTAAAGGCTGAGATTTTCAAACCTGCCTGATGGAACTGGGTGCTTCATTGCTGTTAAAATATGTGGAAAGTGGGTGTCTAAATCCTCTAGACAACTTTGAAAACTTAAGCCTTAATGTGCCACTTTCCAAGCAGTGACAGCACAATTGGACCGTTATTTGATACTGATCCATTCAAAACTGGGGAGAGTTAGGTTTAGGAAACACGGTGAATTCCTTAGCCAAGTCTCTTTTGCAACCTGATGCTGCAGCCTGTTTTCGTGCAATTCAATAGCTTTGCCTGCATAAAGATGGCAGGTTTGGGCACAGTAGGAGTTCATAAGGCATTGGCAAGCATTGTTTTGGGGCAGGCTTTATTACACAGCGAATTTACCTGACTTCCCATCACATAAGGTGTTTATCTCCTGAGTGAGGATTAGCTAAATACTGTCACACGTGACAAAGTCTGGTATAGCTGAGTAAGTGGTTTAGTCTAATCCTCCTGAGAGGGATTGCTGTCTTGAAGGGGTTGCTAGGAAGTCTGTCTGCACACACCAGTCTTTTAGATGACTTTCAAATAGTTTTCTTTTCATTTTGAGTTGTGTGGTTGTTTCAGGACAGAATTTCTCATCAAGACACCTGGGTAATAATTGGTTCAATGCAGATCTCCTTGGAACACAGACAGTATGAAAATAGTTTGCTTAATCCTGAGGTCTCCACTGAGGAAAAAAATGCCACAAATGTCCAAACAGGACCCCACTGGACTTGAGTCAGTGGAAGTTTGTCTGAGTAAAAACCCTTGTGAACAGGGCCATGTTGATGCACAACACCAATGTGGTTCTGTTTTGACATTTGTGGGCCTTTTTACATGTGTTGTGCAGATGAGCATTGCCTCTCATCGGACTCTTGTTTTGCGTATACAGACTAATTTTAAATTTCAAGGTATCTCAGGGACAGGTTTGCTAACGGTGTGATAGGTGCAAGGAATGATGTGGATGCAGCATTCAGTCACCAGATAAAAGGGAGTGTTTTATAGTGGTTGGAGCAGAGGACAAGAGGGACTGGGTGTCAGAATGCCTTTAGTTTACAGTGACTTTGGGAGAGTCATTCATCCTCTCTGTGTCTCGCTTTACCCACCTGTATAATGAGGTTAATAGTCTTGGGAGATTTAAATGTGAAGATCATTAGACTGAAAGCATTAGATTGCTCTAGCAGAATCAGAAGTTGTGGACTTGAAACAAGAATTACTAGATGAAATTTACTGGTCTGTGTTGTGCAGGAGGTCAGATTACCTGACTATAATGGTTCCTCCTGGTCCTGAAATCTACGACTGGAAGTTACCAAGTAATATATTTTTTTAGCCAGTCAAGGAGTAGTATTGAAGTACTAGATAGGGAAGTAAGTCTTGAGAGGTGTCTTAAACTAGAATGATGGCTACAGCACAGAGGGTGACGGATTTAAAACAGCCCAGATGTAAGGGGTACCCTTGGAGCTCTGACATGGACATGCCAGGCTCTCCCACGCCACTCTAGTCTCCCTTGAGAAACCAAATCCTAGAATTTAAATCACAAAACCATTACAGCAACAGAGAAAATAGACATGAAAATCAGACATTTGACAACGGTGGGTGGGCGACTGGGGTCCTAGGATTTGTGTTTACATTCTCCTATTTCTTTTTTTAATGAATTAAGGATTACGTATGGGGTCAAAATAATTCAACATCCAGTCTTCACATGGAATTTCAGTTTTTATGTTGGAAATGAAATGACAGATACTGAGTTATTGGGAAAATGGATCCCCGTGGTATGGAATAAAGCCACTGAACATGTAAACTAAGTGACAAGATCCTGTGGCTTGATTGGGTTTATGGCCAAACTGCTGATATCAACTTTGTCCAGGTTTCTGCAGAACCCAAATGTCCATCAGCATCTACAGCAAACTGGAATGTTCAGTGGTGCCTATCACAGGATACCTTTCTCACTTAGCCTTGGGTAACCAGCACATCTGCGACTTGCTTCGGATACATGCATAATACACACAATCTGCTGAGGTGCAGCAATGATGTAATAATAAAGGCACAAGTGGCAGGCACACCCATGCTTTTGGCTCCCCTGCTTGAAAAGAACACAATGAGACCATTAGGACACACAATGGCCCTGACAGACTGGCTGGGTCGCAGGAGATTTGTAGAAAATGGAATTGCAGCAGGCAAATAGGAACATTAAGAGTTTCCTTTATGTAAATGGAACCGAGCACAGATCCCAGCTGCTTCATGAGCAGAACTCCCACTCACTGCAATGGGCGAGCAGGGCTTTTCATAGGCACCTAGTTAGACTTTTTTACCATACCAATTTAGTGCTGGATTGAGAACACTAGACAGTGACGTTCTCTCCATCCAAAGAAAAGAGACAGAAGTGCCAGCCTCCCTGCCTAGTGTTTCCTGCCAGTATATCTCAGCCCCGGTTGAGAGGGGCATGAGAGAGAGTTGCATTTTTCTGGCCTGTGCCATCATTGGCTGCTGTGTTGAGACTGACAATAAAGAGGACAATTAGTGGTGATTTTTGTGATGTGGACTCTTGTGTGTTTGGGAGAAGAGGTGAAACCCACTACTAGCCTTTCCCATGTAGCTCACCAAACACCTGTGAGATGGTAATAGGATAGCTACCAACCTGGGCTAAATTGGAAGAAGCCATATATTTTCAAGGCTATTCCAGTTGCTCTTCTACTTTAACTCTAAACTGGGTGCAATATACGTTTCTGGTATCGCAGAAAACAAGAGATCAGTTGGAATTATTATGTTTAAAGCCAGAAACGTCACTTTCAGTCCTCTCATCATCATCACCCATAATACAGAGCTCCTATGTAACCCATATCCTCCTAACTGTTCATTGACATTACATGGTAAGCAATGCTGGCTAGGAAAAGGAACCAGAAGCAGCACAAGGTCTCCTACCCTTTCCTTTCCTGATAATGCACAAGCTTTCATTTTCAAAGCTTTTCAGATCAAAGAAACTGACTATTCACAATGCGCCAATAAACCAGTCCAGCTGCTTTCAACTGCACTGTCTGGTATTGTATTCAGGGATTTAATAGGGGAAAATTGCTTGGCAGGTCTGCTTCACAGATCTCCATTCTGACATACGTCTTTCCCTTCACCCACTTTCTCCCTGGGATAAATACAACAGAGCCTTTTCCAGCTCTGATCTGATCTGTGAGTAGGGGGTTATGGCTTACGTTCCCATGATCCTATCTTGAAAGTGGAGGCAATTTCCACCACCTTCTATGACACAGTTATTGACAAGAGAGACTTGACTCAAACACGCAGTGAGAGTGATTCACTATTGGAACAAACTTCCAAACGTAGGGATAGATTTTCCATCCCTTGATGTCTTCAGTTAAGGCTGGATGCTTTTTTGGAAGATATACTTTGGTCAAACACAGGTTATTGTTGCAATATGGGACTAATTGGATGAAATTCTATGGCCTGAATTGTTCAGTTAGTCAGACTAGATCTAATTGTCCCTTCTGGCCTTAAAATCTATAGTTCATTGGACTTGGTGTGAGTTCAGATGTGAACTTCACTGCTAGTTGCCATAATGGACTGAGCCAAAACCTCTGATTTACCTCTCCCCGATCGCAGGCTTTGAGAAAATATGGAGCTGAATTTCATTGTGGGTCCTTATTTCTATAATGGGCCATACACAAACCACAAATCTTAAGACATCTGTACTTTAAGAAAGTTTGGCTTTGGATTCAAACTTTACAGCTCTGGCCCATCTCTTATGTTGATTTGTTTTAGCTTTTCATAATTCATCTTCCTAACAGCAGATCTTTAACGCCTCTTTGTAAGGTACTGATAGGGCTCTCCATTAGCATAGTACCCAAGAGCCTCAGTCTTTAGTGTACCTATCCTCACAATCCCCCTGTGAAGTAGGTAATTATTCTCTTCATTGAACAGATGGGGAAACTGAGGCACAAAGACTAAGTGACTGGCCCAAAGTCACACAGGAAGTCTGTGCAGAGCAGGGATGGGACCCAGGTTTCCTAACCTGGATCATCCTGCCAAGAATCGATCCGAGAATGTATATCAGGAAGGGAGATCTGGGTGCAGATTCTTGGCTCCTTTGTTCTGTTGTTTTTCTATATAAACTTCTAGGAGTTCTGTACATGTTTGGCAGGGACATCACATCATGGTTAGTATGCCAAATATCTCTCATGTAGACAAAAATTGAGAAGCAAGATCTGACATGTGGATCGGAAAGGAGAATTACCACTAATATGCTAGTTTGGTTATGATTTTTCCCCTAGATGGCCTTATTAATTATATAATAAGGTCAAGCCAAATGAGGTCTGCTTTATATAATATAATAAGGTCTGCTTTATATAATATGTAAATACGTTCACAACCTTCGCGAGTAATCTTCCAGCAAAGGAGGAGCACAGTGTGACCTATTTAGTTCTAATTTTAAGGTGAAACCAACAACCTACTCATTAGCTTGTTATTGTAACAGTCTTACATTAGTCTGTGTCTGTGTTCCCAGTCTCCCAAACAAATGCATCCTGTCCAGTAAGAATTCCTGACCTCCAGAGTAGGGAAATGATGACATAAGTCATCTCCTTCCCGGATTGTCTAATCTGTTCCTCCGACGCTCCCCAAGCCTCGGGAGAAGAATGTGGCTGACTGGGAATTGCAACCAAAGTATTCCTGAGAAGTGGCACACTTACAACACAGTGATGCAGGAGGGATGTGTTTCGACTAGGATGTGTTTGTTTCGACTGTGATCCATAAAAGTCCCTTTGTAATAGGTTCAATGCATTCGAACCCCATTTGTTCTGAACAGTTTTGGTGCCATCTCTCCTTAGGCGCTGTCCTGAACCGATTGCCAAATTTTTGAGTACAGCATAGCTTCCAGGGCAATGGTTGGGGATCTTTACAGAGAAGGAAGAAAGGATTCTGAGAGAAAGAAGGATGTGGGGGTGTGAACGTGTATGTATCCACATGGCTCTATTACAGGGAGGTGCTGGCCCCACAAGAGTCTAAAGCATGTTTGCCAAAGAGATTGTAATCTAGTCAAATGACATAACAGCTTCATGCTCTAGCTCCTGAATTTTTCAGAATTCCCCTTCTGTGCCATTTTTGTGAATCAGTGGTTTAAAACCCTTTAGGAAAATGTAGTTTTCTCATTATTGGGGATGATCTATGCAAGAGGGGGGAGGGATAGCTCAGCGGTTTGAGCATTTGACCTAGTAAACCCAGGGTTGTGAGTTCAATCCTTGAGGGGGCCATTTAGGGATCTGGGGGAAAAAATTAGGGACTGGCCCTGCTTTGAGCAAGGGGTTGGACTAGATGACCTCCTGAGGTCCCTTCCAACCCTGAGATTCTATGATTCTACAAAGAGCTGGACAAATCCCAGGGCTCTTAAGTCTATTGGAGGAGGGGGTCTTATGGGAAGCAAACAAATATTTGTCAAGCTAGACTGGTGGTCTAATATTCCGCATTGGCAAAAGGAGGGAGGCAGGTTGGGTTTCTGGCTTAGGTCTCTTTTTGAAAGCTCCCAGTAACTGGAGAGCATGACAGCGGAAGGAGAGCAGTGTGGCCTAGTGGGTAGAGCACTGGACTGGGATCTGGGAGAATTGGGTTCTATTTCTGGCTTTGCCACTGGCCTGCTGGGTGACCTTGAGCAAGTCACTTCACTTCCTCCTGCCTCAGTTGGGCTTTGACATCTACTGATGAAAAGTACTGATGTATAAGAGTTGGGTAGTATTCTATCTTTTACCACCATAGCCCAAAAACAAATTTTGGGTGATTGACTCATTTGGCAGCTGTTGCCTTATCTTGGTTCCCTATTTGAGTAACATTGACCGTTGAAGGCACTTGATTTCATATAATGCAACACAAAGGTACTGTTTTGTGCATCAAACCATATCCCCCAAAACTTCAGTATTAAATGAGATGATTTGCACAGATAAATAAAATCTACCATATTAGATCACATATGACATATGTCTTTTGTGGCTTCAAAAAGAAAACACGCACAATCAAAAACAACACCAACATCCGTATAATATATGAAAATATCAATCAGAGCTTATTAAAAACTCTCTTCTTCGGCTCAGTGTGAATAGGGCAAAAATTGCCACTGATTTGATTACTACCAGGGACTGATAAAATACTAAAAACATTCTTTTGAGATGGTGATAAAGATTCTTTTTTTTACACAAAAGAGGTTAAAATCCAGCATGCTCTCAGAAGCTGGAAAATTCTACAGTCCAAAAGATGATGAGGTAGATCTTCTAGTGATCCAGATTCACATGGGGAAAAACAAAGATGTGAAGAAACTTTTCCATATCTACCTTTAAGGACAGCGGTTTTCATGGTTTGGAATCTTAACTGAACATATGCCTTATGTAAATGAAGATTTGATGATTCATTCAAATACGGTTCAAAAACATGGGCCGTCTTCAAAGCAGAAAACCAAAAAGCAAACTCAGAATAATGAATCATAGTGAGATTTTCTTGGTGGGTAATATCCATCTCTCTCTCTGTTTGAGCAGTTGATTACGCTGATGAAAAGGTATGGACAATAAATGAGTAATAGAAAAACCCCAATCTACATATATTGAAGTGGTGGGTCTCATTCTGTGCAAACAAGGAGTACACAGGTTGTTCCTCCATCTCTTGAAGGCAAAGATGGGGCAATCTGTAATCTGAAAGAGTACAGAACTTAGATCAAAATATAAGAAAAGCTCTACTACTTTACAGAAAAACAACCACCTCAATATGTAAAAACAAGGCAGGGGTAGACTTGGAGAATTAAATCTGTTCAAAAAATTATTTTGAACTATCTCCAGGGTTGCAGTTTGTTTCCTAAAGCAAACTTCAGAGCATCTGCAATCTTATTTTAGCATTAAAAATTTTTAGCACTGGGGCAACTCTGTTCCCACCATATGAATGGGTAAAACAGAGCAAAGCTGAATAACACTAGGAGGCCAATAGAAAAAGGAGACACACAAAGTCTTTAGCTGAGATGGCTAAGCAGAGAGATGCAGTGAGGCTGTTCCAGAGGGCAGGAGCTGCAGAGCAGAAAGCTCTTGCACCAAACGCAGCATGACTGTGTGAAGGATGATGCTATACAAGAGAAGAGGAGAGCAGAAGAAACACGAGGCCTGTGGAATTCAAACTTATCCTGCATGTAGTCCTGTGTAAGAACTAGTGCATAGGCCCAAAGTTTTCAAAGGAAGTGAATGAGGGTGGGGAACTGTCTATAGGTAAAAGCAGAAGTGGGTGAAACTTTTCAATCATTTTTTTCATGGCACACTGCATTTTGGGGGCCAAATTTTGTCAAATTCAGGTAGAATTTGATTAATAGTTTTGGTTGTGGGGGGAAAAAAATCAAAAGTCTAAAATGCTTTGGTTTGGCCATTTGGAAACATTTCACTTTGACTTTTCTGTTCAAACTGGCATTTCAGTTTCAAATTTGGCCAGTTTTTTTTTTTTTTTTTTTTAAGTGAAAAACACCAGAAGTGGCCAAATCACAATGAAAAACTTGGGAGGGGGAAGGGAAAAAGGTTTTGTTTCCAGTTGACTGAAAAGTTTGGGTTGATTCAGAACTTTTGTTTGTTTTTTGTTTTTTCAGTTTGATGAAAAAATTCAAAAAATGTGTTTAGATTGAAATTGAACCTGATTTTGGGGGGGTGGGGTGTTGCCCTTGAACTGAAAAGCTCCATTATTCGCTTTGCTCTAGATAAAAATAACAGGGAAAGACCATGCAAACTGGGAACTAGAGGAAGAGGGTGGCCGCTCTTGATCCACACTAGATTCCAATCTTTTAACCCTAGAAGTTAGGCAGTTCCATGGTGGTGCTGACCTGATGGTTAGCTACTTTGCTAAGTTACTTTTCAGTAGGAATTGTAGACAGACTCCTCTGATACTCAGGGCTTGTCTATACTACAAGGCTATGGTGGTGGTGCAGCTATGCCACTGCTATCCTCTAGCTTAGACTCATCCCACAATAGTGTGACCAGATGTCCCAATTTTATGGGTACAGTCCTGATATTTGGGGCTTTGTCTCATTTTGGTGCCTATTACCTCCCACCTGCCTCCCTATTTTTCACCCTTGCTATCTGGTCACCCTATCCCACAACATCAGAAGGTTTTTTCCCATCACAGTAGGAATTCCACCTCCTTGAGCAGCAGTAGCTAGGGCGATGGAAGCATTCTTCCATCAGCTTAGCGGTGACTACACCCGGGGTTAGGTCTGCATAGCTATGGTGCTATGATTTTTTTTCATGGCAATCTAAGTTTTTAGTGGAGACCAGGCAACAGAAGGCAAGACTGAGGTAATACTCTAAAATGAGATCAGACGGGAGATGTCAGTGAAAGCAGCAGAGGCTGACAGACAGTTGCTAAGCACATCCCCTGAATGCTAAGTGCTTTGCGTTGCAAATGACGCGGCATCTCAGCTGCGGCAGATCACTTTGCTGAAAGGAGTAGAGGATGAATCCATATTGTGCTCTGACAGAGAAGAATATCAAGTAATCCCAGGAGCACAGAACACAATGACCTAGCACTGCAGAGGAATATTCCATGCTGCCTCCAGCAAGGTAACACAATCCATAAGGATTGCCAGTTAATGACGCATGGTCGCTGAACAAAATCTGTAACTAGTCATTCACTCAGAGTGACAGAATTCAATACGAGTTTCTTAGCTGGGATTCCTGCCTGAATGAATCTTTTAAGCTTTGAATTGTGCTCAGTTTCCAGCCAGGCTGAAATGGAACTTAGTCTACAGGAAATTGTGCCCTCCTACTAGCTATATGTGGCTATCTTGCCATGACTTCATCACCTGGTCACCACTGATAGGTCACTTAATAGCAGAGCTGGTCAGAAACTGTCATTTCCATTCCCTGGGGAATTCCAACATTTTGAAATTGTCTTGTGGTCCAAATTGTGACAAGAAGCCAAAATTTTGACATTTCCAGCAAAACCAAAGTTCCGAACAATTTCAGTTTGGAACTGTTGAACCATGTTTCCACAATGTTGAAATAGTAGAATAGAATATAAAATATAAAATACATGTTATAATAGAGAACTATACCAATCAATATAGTAACATCAGATAAAAGTTGAAACTAAATTAATTGAGCAAACAAAATTGAAATGAACTTTTTACGTATTGAAATGAAAAGTTTTTATGTAATCAAAATGAGATGAGAAAATCCAAACTCATTATGACTTTTAAAATTTCATCAGAATCAATTAATTTGTTTCTGTGAAATGTTTTGATTTTGCTGAAACTGCATTTTCTGCTAGAAAACTGTTTTATCAAAACATATTTGACTAGCTCCACTTTGCAGTTAGAGCCACTAAGGAGAGATGGGCCTTGAACCAACATTAAGCTCTTTGTGGTTTTGGGAAGCCAGATCTGGATTCCTGGGTTTCACAGTTGGTTTCCCCAGTTCTGTAATAGGTGGAACTAAAACCCTGGTTCTGGACAGGCCTCCATACTTTAGGAGCTTATTACATTCAAGGCTGGGTCTGAATTTCACATTCTAAATTTACAGAAAGACTTAAGGAGAGCAAGTGACTTGGAGTTCTAGCAAGTGAAGACATTATCCCCAAGTTCCAGGGGAAGGACACAGAAGAAGCCAACAGTAGGCAGAGAACAAAAGTACATGGGCTGAAATTTAGGGGCCCAGATTTTCTGAGTTGCTGACTTTGGAAAGTTTGGGTGCTTTGTGTCTAAATGGGAGCTGAGCTCATCTGAAAATCTGACCGTTTACTTCAGTGCCAAAGTGGAGCTGCTGGGTGTTGAGATTGCTTTGGAAAATCTGTCTTAAAGGACTTAAAGCTCCACACTGAACCCCTAAATAAAAGTGACATAACTTTCAGATGTACTGAATACCCCCCAATTCAATGGGAAGTCAATAGGAGCTGCCAGTCCATTGGTCCACTCTTTCTGGGTGTCTAACTTTGAAAGCTTTGGCCACAATTTCCAGTACTCCTGTACAAATGAATATAACCTGGGCTTTTAGCTTCCTTTTGTCTTACCAGAAGGTCTAAACAAACAGATACAGAGATCATGGGATTTTTCGTTGGCAGAGAGGATCTTGTTTATGAAGATAGCCTTTGATGCTCTTTAGATATGAGGTTTTCCATAGGAAATAAGCTACAACAGGACGCTTGTGCTCCTCTTGACTAGTAGCTGGTTGTTGAGAACGCGTGTGTTCTGTTACAGACACGAGACAGGGCAGCTGGGCGTGCGTTTAACATGAGTGGAGGGAGGGAGGGGACTGAACAGCCAAAGGGCAAGGGCTGGCTGATTTACAAGCAAGCTGATGCCCAAAAAAAGAGGGAGCACGTGTCCTCTGTCCCTGTCTCTGCTCATGCATGAGCCTCTTTCCTGCTGTAACAGCCCTGCACAGCTATGGGGTGAGCCAGAATCACTCAGCCAAAAAAATCCTACCCTTGATTGCTCAGGATGCTTCCAACTCTACACAAAGCAGAAGCTGAGCAGGGAGAGAGAAAATGCCGTGAGTGAGACAGGATTCACTCTTCAGGCAGAGGGTTAGCTATGTGGTGCCAGAGTTGCAAGATTGGGATTAGCCTTTGTTGGAGATCAGCAGTGTGACTCTATGGGCAGAGTCGCTGGAGCACAACCAGATCAGACAAGTGCATGGCTACCGCCTCGCTTTTGTGTTAGGTAGAGGCAGCAGGAGAGAAGTCAGCTCTGGTCCTGCTTGCTGGATGTTTGTTTCCTTAATCCTTGACACCCTGCACCATCCCCGGCCACTAGTATCATCCTTCGTGTTACCCTCGTCAGTCCCATCTATATCCTCCCTCCTGATGCCTTCTCTCTCTTGCTTCTCAGTACCCCCCACCCTTCCCCATACTGATGCCTGTCCTCCCAGTGCCCCAATAATGGCTTCCCCCTCCCATTGGTGCCTTTTGTCTGGTCTGTGGTTATGTACACGCACACCTGCACCTCCAGGCAAATGTTCCCTGTACGCACTATTCCTGCTGTTAGCATGAATAGGATGCACAAAAGGGCTGTACATTAGGCTGGTGTCAGACACAACAGAGGTGAACATTCACTGTCTGCTGGGCTTTCAGTGGGTGAATGTGTTTCTCTCTGAACACCTGTAGAAATATATATGGCCCTTGACAGGCTTCATGAAATAACCTGTCCATCTGCTGACCTGACATTTGCAAAGATAACAGGTAGAACCTCAGTTGTTAAATAGAAACCACCTTCCCATGGAGGGTGATTTAAAAAAAATTGTTGCTCATTAATTGTCTAGGTAGTGCCGTAAATTTACAAGCAAGAGGAGCTAGTCAGATCTGCAGATCTGGTATTTATAGAAGCCCTGTTCTTCTGTGTCTAACTGAGTCACTTTCACTCTGACCCCAAGCCATGCACAGTCTGAAACAGAGGGAGCCAGAAAAATTAACCCTAGGTTTTTGGGGGTGGTGGTGGGGGGATGCGGGGAACTATGCCTAGCCACACAAACATGGCAAAGAAAAAGAATTAAATAAATTCCACCTCCCAAGAAAAGGCTGCTCACAGCCGATCTAACTTGTGCTTTAGCTTTTTTTGTTTGTTCAACATGTGACTTAATGCCACAGTATTCGCGAAGCCTGGACATTGCTACGGCAACAGCAGTAGCACATGACATGTTGGCTGCCTTTTGAAATGCAAAGTCTCGTCTAACAGACGCTCACACATGCCCTGGCTGATGGGAACGGCATCCATTTGCACACTGGCTTAAAAATTAATGCAGGCAGGACTCAACAGCGGGACGCGCTTCACTCTGTTTTTAGTGAGGGCATGGCAGAGTATTTTTTTAGCCTGCATGAAGAATTGCTTCATTGTCCACTGAAAGAAGAAAGGGAGATGGATTATTTTGGGGATGGGAGAATTGGGGGTGCTAGCCTTGATGTGCAGGCTTGGAGGGGGTGGAGGGAGAGATGACAGCTGACTGAATCCATGCAAACTCTTGCAATTGTAGGTGGCAGTCCCAATATTGACTAATATCCATGATTCCACTGTATCTTTGGCAGCAGTTTTCTATAGACCCATTTCGGTGCTGAGCAGTTACACCCCCACTAAATAAAAACAGAGGGGCAGGGCCTCTTTTGATTTTTAGTTCTGACCCAGTGATTTTAAAGCATGGACTAGGCTGCCTCCGGCCTCAGTGGAAACAAAACACAGTTGCCTACATCTGGACTAAGTATTGCCTTAATGCTAGCTTGCGTTGAGCGTCGTTCTTTTATCGCTGTCACTCAGGCCGTTGGGCAGCTCGCGAGGATGAAATAGTGGGTGACTTGATAGGTCTCCTCCAGTACTAATCACAGAAAATTAGTTCTAAAAAAAAAATCTGAGGTCACCTAATCCATCCTCCGCTTGGCGAGTGGAGGGTTGTTCCCCACAGCATGTTCTCCATTGCTTTTGTGTAGCTGGTTTGAAATGTTACAAGCCAAAGGGCTTCTATCGCTTCCCTTGGGTGACTGTTCCACAGTCTAACAGATCTCAGATCCCAGAAAGAGATCGGCACTTTCTCAGCACAAAGTCGTCATAGCTCCCAGCTTCCAGTATGTCAAAGGGGCTCAGAAACCATCCTGCAAAGTCTGGGATTAGAATCTGAATGGAACAGAATTAAAGGATCTTCCCTGACACACACACAACTTTCCTCCTGAAAACACATGACGCTCTCCCACCGAAGTATAGGCAGCAGAATTTGTCTGATGACCCTTCCCCACTTTGGCTGAGAAAAAGATTCAAGTTACCAGTGCTCACTTTTGCTCAGCACTGCCCCTGGAGGTCTCTTGCTCATTGGTGATCATTGTGCCGTTGGAGCTGTGATTCATTCTCATGAATGGTTGCAGGGTAGCAGCCGTGTTAGTCTGTATCCGCAAAAAGAACAGGAGGACTTGTGGCACCTTAGAGACTAACCAATTTATTTGAGCATAATTCTTTTCATGAATGCTTTTTGAGAGATCTGATTGGACCATAGCTTGACCCTTTCTATGTGATCTGGGCCTGAACAGAGTAATATAGCTTCCAGTCTTCTCCCTGAGGTGCAAATCTAGCAATGTTTGCTAACCATGTCCCTCTTCATACGTTAGAGCAGCTTTGGAGTCATCTGAATACAAGGCATCCAGGCTTTATTAGTCCTGCACATTGTGTTCAGAGCAGCAGGAGTATCTCCACTGTAGGGTTTTAAGTCAGTTGGCAGCTTTTCAAGCAGAATTGTGGCTAAGTCCAAAAAGCAGCGGCTTGTTAGCTGCATAATCGTGGCTGACTTCTAGAAGTTCCATTTCAAATCTATTCCTGGAAACCAAACTGGCAAGAAAATTCCAAGAAGATTGAGATCAAGGTTGTCCCAACTGTCCTCTTGTGGTTTGGGGGTTTGTTTGCTTTCTTTTAATAGCAGAAAGCCCAACACATGAGAGGATGTAATAAAAAATCCTCTGCCCTACTGTGGTGAGTCTATATGTCAAATCATATTTCCGACCGTCAGTGTCCAGTCTGGACAGTGTGTTGCTTCCTGAAATGGAAACTCCATCAACTGCTGGTTTGTGTTTCTGGCTCACTGCCAGTGCTGCCAGAACAACTGTCACTTCCTCCCGGCAGCCTCCTCTCAATGCTTGTGACTGCTTTTCAAAAGCTTTAGCAAAAGCCTTTTTTGATGAGCAAGGAGTGAGCCATTTACGATGACTTCCATTTTGACAAAAGGAAGAAGAAGAAGAAATGATATCAGGTTTGGTGATTTCCTACAGGAATTATGGGAGTTTCCCAGGAAATGGGTATTTCCACAGGCTATTCTGGGAATTTGACCTCTTTTTCCAGAAGGCCTTTTGAAATTTCCCACAACTCTCTTCTTCAGGGACCTGTGGGAACTGTGGGATAAATATCTTGAGGGCAACATGACTGCAGTGGTGTAACGCTGCACATGTATGGATGTAGGACAAAACTGCAAATGAAACAGCATGGCTAGTGAAGACACACCGCACAGCTGTTATTTGCACGGGTGGAGTCGTACTGGTTCAATGGCCAGTGGTTCAGTTCTCCAGCGTAGGTATGATCTGTGTGTGGTTTGGACAGAATTTGTCCCAAAGTTTGCCAAGTGCTTTGGGATCCTTTGGAATGAAACCCATACTAGAAATGTAAAATATTATTTTCAGTCACTTCCTTAAGGAGCTCGCCAGAGGGTGGACCCCAACACATTATCTGACCTTTACTCCATCACGCAGATGTATGTTATATAATGTTCACTTTCGTTGGATGTTGCTTTGCTGGACAATGAAATTACTTCCTGTGCTCCTGAAAAACAAGAATGCTGCTTGATGACTGTTTTGGTGTAAATTTCTGATGTCTGTGCAACTGCTGGTCTCCTCCAAGCTGTTGCTTACAGGAGCAATGCCTTAATCCATAATAATGCATTTCTGAAGCACAGATAGGCTGAAGATGAATTCTTTTAGTTCTGATAACTGCAATCCAGAAATAATTTTCATTTGGCAAGAAGTCAGCATTGCAAGGAAGAAGGTCTTTAAAAACTTGGTTTTTAGCCAAGTACAAGCTTTTTCCCTGGAACAGGGACTTCCCTGGTTTAGAGTTCAAATAAGCACAGTTTGGATGACGTATGTGAACACACATTCACCTCTGGCATAAGCACTGCACCATCATCCCACTTGTTGTACCAATAAAATAAAAACCAGCAGGATCTTATTAAAGGGAAAAAGGCAAAATACCACATTTATTGTGAATACAGAAAGAATCATAGTAAGCAGTTAGTTATAGCTATAACATTACATTCAATCTCATATTTATTCACACATTCATTCATACAAACACACACACACATACACACCCACACACACAGGTTCTGCAAGGTTGTTATCATAGTTACCAGCCTTAGAGTTGCTCATGCCAAGCCACTGGCCAGGTAGCCTGGACATGAGGAGGGAGCAGGGCCTTGTCAGATGCTCATCTGATGCTCCTGGAAGTTGGTTTGCAGAATCAGACCCCAAAGTTCTCACTTTTTAGAGTCTATTTTTATAGGAATTTCTTCCTATGCCAGTCTATGGGAATTGCTTCATCATGCTATTGCTGAATCAATCAGCAGATAGCACATTCCTGACGGCTCCAAGATGTTATCTTGTTCTTTGGTTCTCCCATTCTTGAGGCTGTTGGGTGGATTCCAGTCTGCCCTCCGGGGGGGGGGGTCCTCTGGTTATTTCCACTTGACGCCTTCTTCAGCTGATGGACACTGGGTTCTTAGGCTGGCACCTCCCTGATCATTCAGTTATTATCCACACCAAGCATCCATCCACATACATCCTCTATCTCTAGTTTAATCACAATGGTTAATACAAGAAAAGGGTGGGGAGTCTCTGGGTGCTGTTTCTGTTGTTACAGAGTATTGCTTTGAGTCTCTCTCTCTTGTGAATTGCTTTGAGAACAGACTCTGTCTTAGAATGTACTAACACAATTAGCAGCTTGCAAGTTTCACACATAGAGGGAGAGAAACAGCACCAAAAACCAAGAGACCTCTTAATTAGTAATACCCTGGAATTTAAACTCTGGGGAATCAAACTCATTTGTGATTTTAATACAGAACTTCTTTAATATGATCCAACACACTGATACCCCTTCCAGCGTGACTCTTCCCGCCCTGTAGCAGAGCGGCTCCTGTAGGGCCTCCTGCACTTATGTGACCCACCACCAACCTCTCCAAGGGCTGTTGGGGCTGGATTTACATCCATGATCCCTAAACATTTGGGACCCTCTCACAGAGGCTTTTAAAAATGGAAAATGCCTATGGCCTTATTCTTAATGCCTCTCACCATTCCACTAGGACTGACAATGGTGGGAATGCCTGCACAGACCGACCATGGGTGACTTTACCGCCATGTCACTGGGACATGCCCTGTCTACACTAGCGGTGTCACTAGTGGAGTTCCAATGAGGCTAGGGCAACAATGGGAAATTCCAAGGAAACTGACATGGTTGGGAAGGACTAAGGGACAAACCTGCTCTCATTGTAGCCAATGACATAGCCCTGAGGATAAACTGAACTGATAGCAAGATCAGGCTCCCAAGGATTTGTTTCTGATTTATCCTAGTGTGGTGGATGAAATACTTTTATTTCTGTAGAGCGGAGGTGAATTTGATGGAGGTCTATGAAATCATGACAGATGTGGAGAAAGTAAATAAGGTTACTCCTTCTCATCACACAAGAGTTAGGGGTCACCAAATGAAATTAATAGGCAGCAGGTTTAAAGCAAACAAAAGGAAGTATTTTTTCACACAACGCACAATCACCCTGTGGAACTCCTTGCCAGAGGATGTTGTGAAGGCCAAGCCTATAACAAGGTCCAAAAAAGAACTAGATAACTTCTTGGAGGATAGGTCCAGCAACAGCTATTAGCCAGGATGGGCAGGGATGGTGTCCCTAGCCTCTGTTTGCCAGAAGCTGGGAATGGGCGACAGGGGATGGATCACTTGATGATGACTTGTTCTGTTCATTCCCTCTGGGGCACCTGGCATTGGTCCCTGTTGGAAGACAGGATACTGGGCTAGATGGACCTTTGGTCAGACCAAGTCTGGCTGTTCTTATGTTCTTAATTTTTTTAAATGAATAATTTAAAAGGGAGGAAAAAAACATATGATGAATTGAAAACTTGTTTTAAATGTCAAAGCATGTTAAAACCAGAAAAAGGAAGGAAGACACCTAAAAGCCAAAGTATGATGCTGATGCTCCTTTTCCAGTACACTTGCCCATCATCAGTCCACTATCAATCCCTTGACATTATGCCTCCGGATGTCTCAGAGCTGTTTAGATGCCATTTGATTGACTGATGAATGGCAGTCAAGTTAGGATCATTTGATACTTACAGAGCTATTCTATCTTCTGCTCAGAGCTCCTCCTAATAGAATTACACTTACAATCCCATTTTAAAAAGAGAAGTTGTGTTAGGTGTTTGCCTTCCCCCCCCCAAATTACCAAGAAAAAAGAGGTTTTGATAATTTTATTAGTTATACTTAATTTTAATTCGCACTTTCATTGATCAAACTGATGTGTGAAGTGGATTTATGAATTAGCTGAGCCTGTATGAGCTGACGGATTATTAGGGACAAGTGCCCTGTGCAACTATAGTGAGTGACCATCATCGGAACATTTATACGGGAGCAGAGAAAAGGTTGGTCTGGCAGCCCAGTGCTGCTCTCTCCAGCTCCTTTGAGCAAGATGGGTGGGAGTACAGAGGAAGAGAGCAGAGTTAAGGTTAATGTGGCCATAGTTGGGTTGCACGTGTGGCAGGAAGGAGTGGGCCAATGGTACATGTGGGCTGATGTGTGCATCCTTAACTCCAAATACCCTGTGTCATAAATATAAAGGGAAGGGTAAACCCCTTTGAAATCCCTCCTGGCCAGGGGAAAGCTCCTCTCACCTGTAAAGGGTTAAGAAGCTAAAGGTAACCTCGCTGGCACCTGACCAAAATGACCAATGAGGAGACAAGATACTTTCAAAAGCTGGGAGGAGGGAGAGAAACAAAGGGTCTGTGTCTGTCTGTATGCTGGTTTCTGCCAGGGATAGACCAGGAATGGAGCCTTAGAACTTTTAGTAAGTAATCTAGCTAGGTATGTGTTAGATTATGATTTCTTTAAATGGCTGAGAAAAGAATTGTGCTGAATAGAATAACTATTTCTGTCTGTGTATCTTTTTTGTAACTTAAGGTTTTGCCTAGAGGGGTTCTCTATGTTTTTGAATCTAATTACCCTGTAAGATATCTACCATCCTGATTTTACAGGGGGGATTTCTTTATTTCTATTTACTTCTATTTTTTATTAAAAGTCTTCTTGTAAAAAACTGAATGCTTTTTCATTGTTCTCAGATCCAAGGGTTTGGGTCTGTGGTCACCTATGCAAGTTGGTGAGGCTTTTTATCCAACATTTCCCAGGAAAGGGGAGGTGCAAGTGTTGGGAGGATTGTTCAGTGTTCTTAAGATCCAAGGGTCTGGGTCTGTAGTCACCTAGGCAAATTGGGGAGGCTTTTTACCAAACCTTGTCCAGGAAGTGGGGTGCAAGGTTTTGGGAAGTATTTTGGGGGGAAGGACGCGTCCAAACAGCTCTTCCCCAGTAACCAGTATTAGTTTGGTGGTGGTAGCGGCCAGTCCAAGGACAACGGGTGGAATATTTTGTACCTTGGGGAAGTTTTGACCTAAGCTGGTAAAGAGAAGCTTAGGAGGTTTTTCATGCAGGTCCCCACATCTGTACCCTAGAGTTCAGAGTGGGGGAGGAACCTTGACACCCTGGCTCATTTAAATTCTGCACCTCAATAGTGCATGAGCGTAGGAGCTTGCCTTGGGTTATATACACAGTGGAGACAGCGTAACCCGCAGGTCAGTGAGTGCTACATGTACCCTGACATACATGGCGTGCAAAGCTGCTACCACCATCAGCTACAGAGCCTGGCTCTTTAGCTCAAGCTGTAGGGACTTGTGCTTTCAGTTCTCAGTCTCCAGAGTTGTCCAAGATGGCAGACATCACAATAGCACAGGTTTTCAATAGTGCATAGGGAACAGGCCTCCCAGACCAGCTCCTGACTCGCTGCATGACTTTGGCAGTCACGTAGCCTCTCTGGCTATTCTCTGACTGGTGAGACAGAGAATGTCTTGCCGCCTTTTGAAAAGTGGGTTGATATTAATGGATGACAAGCCCCCTCTAAATTAGTGGGAGCGCTCAGGGGTGTTCGGCTGACCCATTCAGGGAAAGACGGGGAGATATGGACCTATTCTAAGTTATCCTGGTGGGGGGGGTTTCATTGTGGAGTGAAGGTGGCTGGATAGCAACGTGAGGGAGCCTGTATAATCAATGGGGCCTCGTGTCTCAGTTTTCAGAGCTGGTTCCAGTATCCCTGCTGGTTCGTCTCTGTTCATGTAACCCCTTGCACTGCCCATGAAATAGACAGCAGGCTGGCTGAGTCTCCCCACCCACATGTAATCAGATGGCCCAGAAAGCTAGGAATCTCCAGGTGTGTGAGTGCCATCCTAGCTTCCTGGATGGGTTAACAAAAAAACAATGTTCCCAATTTACAAACCGGCTGCAAAGGTGCTTCTAGCCCTGCTGTGGAGGTTGGGGGTGGTGGCAAGAGTTGATGTCCTTTCACCCTCTTTTCTGTCGGTCAAAACCCTCCCCATTCACCTTCCTGATCTCCCGCCAACCTGCAACAGCGTGTCCTGGATTTGTCTTTGAAAACGTCATCTTCTGAACACCCCCTCTGAGCTCATCTGCCTCCCTAGGTGCCCTGGAACAGAAATATAGCAGGAAGATTTAGGGCTGCAGACGTTTTAATTCTCGGCCAAAGCTGCCCAGTGAGAATTGAGCAATCTCTCCTCTGTTGTTTAAAGGGAAAACAAAGGCCTCCTTAAACCTCTGTGCCTAAGAGCTTAGTTAAAGTCATTGACTATATGTCTGCCACTGCGTTTAATGCTGATTGAAGAAGCTCCCACTTCACTGTGGAAATGGAAGCAGGAATTTGCCTGCACTGTAACTGTGTGCTGGGGAAAGGTGCTGTCTTAACAACACTGGAGACTGTAGCCCTCTGCTTATCCCCATGGTACAGGATCTCTTGGCTGGCAGATGTACAACCTGCCTCCTGCTCCTGTCCTAGCATCCCAGGGGCAGGCCATTCTCGCTCTGTTGAGCGAGTGCTGGATTAATCATAGGACTGGAAGGGACCTCGAGAGGATCAGTTGTGGCTGCCATTGGACTAGGTGCTGTACGTAGACACAGTGAGCAATGAGAAAAGATGGTCTGAATGTTGAAATTATTTCTAGACTGTATCTCAGAATGGGCAGAGTGGAAGGAAGAATGAGGATCAGTTTGGCTTATGTCCCCCAGCCCTCTTTCCTACCCAGTTGAAGCAGGAGGTGGGCATATTTGAAAGCAACAGCAAGTCACTTTAATGAAATCCTCCTCCGGCTTCACTAAGCCTAGAGAGCTTTGATGTATTTAATTTATTAATGGTAGAAATAGGCTTGTTCAGGTCTCTGGCTGAGCTTGTCCTAGTGTAAGAAGCTCTATTTAGGACTCCAAAAATCTGTGCTCAAAACACAGTTGGAGCCCAACTCTAGCTCTTGGGAGAATATAGCAAAATATTTTTACTTTCCACTCATTCCCTCCCTCTCTGTTCCAAACAAGAGGTAAATTTGTTGTCCATTGAAGACAGCAATTGAGACTTCTAGCCCGAAATATATCATCCAGAAGAGTTTTATGCACCTGTGTTGTATAGAACTCCTGGGAATATATTTGATTGAGATACGTCAGGATGTTGGGGAATAAATAGGCAAAGCGAAACTAGATGTAATTAAAACACTGCACCTTGTGTCAGACAGTGTTTTTGCACAAGGGTAGAATCAGTTAGCCCCTTCTAGGGAGTATGTTAATTATCGGCTAAGTCCCTTCTTTTCCAGTAAGGAACAAGCCTTTGCTACAACAAATGTCTTTGAAACTGACAAGAAGAATTTGAATCTTCAGCTCTTAATCACTGTCTTTATTCAGTAGTTGTATGAGGATTAGGCACTATTTACATTGATCAAACGTCTCTCCTTCTCTGGCCTGGTCTGTGGCCAGGTCTACACTCCGGGGACTACAGAGGCATTACTCTGGTGCTGTAGCTAAGCCAGTGTAACCCTGTAGTGTAGACACAGTCTACGTAGAAAGCTAGTTAGGTTGACTGAAGTCAATCTAGCTGCATCTACACTGGAAGGTAGGTAGGCATAGCTACATTGCTCAGGGGTGTGAATATTTCATACCCCCAAGCAATGTAGCTACATTGATCTAAATTTTAAGTGTAGCCCAGGCCTATATACTATGAAAATAACCACAGGTGACTGATATGGTTGTGACCAGGCTATACCCAAGTAAACAGGGGAAAAATGCTGCGACCATATTAGAGACTTTGGGTGAAATCCTGACCCAAGTGATGTCAAAGCAAAACTCCCTTCGACTTCAGTGGGGTTAGGACTTACCGTTGTTTTCAGCCTAGGTGTTTAAAACCAGGTTCTCTAGTGTGGCTTTTACTGCCTGCACAGGCAAGAATAAGCCACACTATAACGTGGTGCAGCCACAGTCGTGTTTAAACACCGTTTCTTTTGTAGCATTGGCTTGTGTATACTACTCCGATTTCCCACTTCTGCCACCACTAGTGCAGCTCCACTGACAGAAGGAGCCGCGGGAACCCTAATGTAGACAGGATGCTGGCAGCTGCTGACATGCATCTTTGTATCTTGAGCAGCGAGTAGAAAACATGTCCCCTCTTCCACGCTGCAAACACTTAGGCACATTATTAGTCCTGAGGAAATCAATGGGGACTGCACATATGCTTAAAATGAAGCACACACCCATGTATTTATGGGGGGAGCATGGTGCTTTGCCCTATCCCCATTGCTATGGCTATGAGAGTGTGTGGAGGATAGCAATGGTAAGAAATCTGAGGGAGAAAAAGGTTCGTGTAGACCTAGCTATAGATAGGACCCTGCAGTTAAAACCATGCGACTGTAGCAACCACTATCTTTAAAGACAGCTGTTGCAAGCAGAATGCTAGTATGGTTTCTGTGGCCTGGTGGTATTAATTTGTATAGGTCTAATACCTAATCTATTGGTATTGCAATAATGCCAAGGAGCCCCAGTCATGGACCTGTACCCTGTTCAAACCACAGGGCAAAAAGATGGTCCCTGCTTCATGAAGTTCACAATCCCAGTGACAGGGCTACTTTGATAGGGATTATGCTACCCCACTGAGTTCTAGACTAGGCTATCTATGGGCCTCTTTTCACGGGCAAATTAATGGTGTTGGGTATCCTACTGTAACACAGTAGCCCCCCAACCCTTTTCGAATCGACTTGGTCTGACTGTTTTTGCCCAGGTGACTGAATCCTGTGGGTCTTGGTCTTTATTGGACTGTAACGTGATTCAGGACCTTGGTTAAAATCTGGGTTGAACAATCCATACAGAGGTAAGAGCAAACTGTTATAACACAGTCAATGTCATGCAGATCCCTAATACTGTCACCATGGCTGTCTGGACTGGCCCAAAGTCACAGCTGTCCAACAGCTTCCCAGACAAAAACAATCTGTCCTCACTAGCCAGGACAATGTTGGGGATGCTCAAGTGGCCAAAGCACAGGACCAGGATCCAGGTGAGCTGGCTTCTGTACCCATCTCTGCCACTGTCATGTCACTTCACCGCCTTGTGACTTGGTTTCGCTATCTGAATTTTTAAGGCCATAACACTTACCTGTCACAGATGGATATTGGGAAGCTTGCTTTGTTAATGACTGCAAAGGATTCTAACATCCCCAGATGGAAGGTTGTATGTAGGGGCTCACAGTCCTGTTTATTAGGTGGCTATTATGTGACTGCTGGCAATCCGATCATTTTCTCCTTCTAAAGATTTCTGCCTAGTCCAGATGATCACTGCCGAGCACTGAACAACCCTGCCTGTCTGCAAGCAGATACAGCGTGCATAGCAACAGCAGCTGTACAAGCTTTCTCCACGCTGCCCTGCTATTAGATCCTGACCTGGAGAGAGCGCCACTGGAACGGAGAGAGTAGCTCACTCTTCATGGCCCATTTGACCCTTGGCCTATCTGCTGAAGCTGTCAGCAGAAGGGCCAATTACATCTGCCCCTTTCCCTTCTTTTAAAAATAACATTGCAAATGACGACGGATCAAATCTAGATGTGTGCAGCAATTGTGTGTGGGATTCCAGACCTTGGACCTGTAACATCATACCTAACAGGAGCCAGTTAACTCCGTCCTCTGCAGCACGTGCAAATTTACATTATACAGGATGAGCCCATAACTAATTTCCGGTCAAGCCACTGTGCTTGCAAAGCCTTTATTTCTCTAGCTCTTGTTGCTACAAGACTCCCCTCTTCTTCTTGGAATCTTTCCTGTTATTTTTCCACCTTCCTGTGGCAGGATGCAACATTCGTTATAATAATAGATCAAACTTTGAGTGGAAAACTGTGCTTTAGAGTTGTCCCAAGGATTCCCAGTTTCATTCTGGTTAGCTGATTTGCAGTCCTGACCCACACACTCCTCCTCTCCTTACCCCACCAGGTACTACAGTGTAATAATGTGGCTAACAAACCTAGCAGTTCTGTGTACATACTAGTAATTAGCTGGTAGGATTTTTCCGCAAGATCCATTGATGTACAGAAGATGGAGCATGTAGTTTTTAATTTGCCCTGACTGTCTCCGGCTATCATGTATTCAAACCTTAACATAATTAGCTTTTTAAATAAAGGGATATGAAATAGTCTTACATGATGAGTTGCTGTCTGCTAAGAATAGCCTGTACATGCATTCTGTCTCTCATTGCAACCTTCTTTTACAGAGACACGTAGAATACCCTCCTGCGTCTGCAGCTCATATTGATAGAAATGGGAGTCTTCTGCATAAACCCTTTGGAACAGGAAAATTAGCTAGGTCATGTTCTTATATTTATTGTCATGTGATGTAGAGAGAAGCTGAATTGTAAGTGCTAAGAAAGAGAGAGATCATCAATATGTAAAAAGATCACCTTTCTCTTTTTATAGTCCCTTTTGTCTGAGGAGCTCAATGCACTTGGCAAATAGTAATAAATTCATCTTCATGATATACCTGTGACGTAGGGAAATATATTCCCTTTGAGGTTAATATTAAGGCATAGAGGGGTTATGTGATTTACTGAAGTTCGCACAAAAATTCTGCAGAAGAACTGAGACTAGAACCCACATCTCCTTCTTGCCATTTCTCTTCTTCAGCCACAAGATCTTCCACCCAAGAAACATATGGGATAACACTTTCAAAAGCACCCAAGTGACTTAGGAACCAAAGGCCCATTGACGTTGAATTAGAATTAAGCTCCTAAGTGCCCAAGTTTAATCTGAAAATGGAACATTGATTACAAAGACACTTTGGTGCTTTTGAAATTTCTGAAAATTTTGCCCAAGCTGATGAGTTATTTTACTTCTGTGCCTCAGTTTCCTCATCGGTAAAAGGCACTATAAAATGTTAGGTTTCTAGGTGCTTTCTGCATCCTATGGTGCCTAAATAACTCTAAAAATCTGGCCCTAAGTGTTGTCAGCAAGTGCTATTATCCAAAGAGATATTTCTTTTTAGTTTTCAGGGCAGAAATGCAATATCTGACTTTGTTTAGAGATGGGGTTTGTTTGTTTTTTACTTCCTGTTGCTCTTATATTGTCAACATGAAAGTATTAAGTTATGTGACCAATGTAGCCACTAAGACTAGCCACAGCTATTATACACTGTCTGGTTGCAGTAAACATCCCCAAGATTCTCTCTTTCATGGCATTGTCACTATATCCTGTGTACAATATGTGGGCTACTGGGCAGGGTTATGTCATGACTCAGGAAGAGCCAATATCATAAATTTATGTTAATGATGGGTGGGATTTTCAAAGGTGTTCGGCATTGACCTAATTCAGCCCCCTTTGAAGAGTTAGGCCAGTACTGAGAGCCTCCTGAAAATGCCACCCTAAATATTTTCCTGACTGTGTTGGTCCCTTCATTGTGGCGGTGTGGGAGGCATTGTTAACCTACCAGTCATGTGCATGCACTGAATAAAACCTTAAAGACTTCTCCTGCAAATCCTTATTCAGATGAGCAGACCTTACTCAAGTCAGTAGTCCCGTTGGAGTCCTTGGGGCTGTTCACCCCAGCAAGTGTTTCCAGGATCGGGTCCTTATTCAGGCCATGTCTAAACTAGCACTTATGTTGGAAAAACTTTTGTTGCTCGGGGGGGGGGGGGGGGGAAGAGCGTGGCCTTAGCCAGTGCTGCATCTTGCAGACAATCTTTATTCTAAGAGACCTTATAGAACTAAATAGGTGACGGTCTCTTCTGTGTAGTAAGAGGGAGGATTCTTATGCATCCCCAGCCTGTTCTCAATGCTATAAATACCTCGCTATTACCCTAAGCCCTGGCTGAGATGATTTAGTTGGGGTTGGACTTGCTTTGAGCAGGGGGTTGGACTAGATGACCTCCTGAGGTCTCTTCCAACCCTAATCTTCTATGATTCTAAGCCTGCTATATCCTGAGTCCCACCCCTGAAGCTTGCCTATTTTACATTTGCTCCAGGGGGTCTGTAACAAACCAGTAGCCCACCTCAGGTGCCTCCCTATAATAAATGGCTCGTGGTCCCCACCCTGCATAAAAATGTTCTAGCTCGGATACTTCCTTATATAAAAACAGCTTCTATTTCTGCCTCAGGCACTTCCTTATGTTATATCGTTGGGGCACTGGATCCCCACCCTCACCCCTGGAGAAAAGCAAAGGGCTCAAGTTGATATCAATGAGCAGGACTTTCTCTGAAAAATGTTCCACGCATCCACTCTTAAAATATATATTCAGGCACGAATTAATCCTCTCAGTAGAGGAAATGGTGTTACACACTCTTGCGATAAGCCAGTTCTAAAATTATTATGAAACCCCATCATCCTGATTTTAATAACAACTTACCTACCTATGCAGTTGTGTATAGGTGCCTTTTTCATGATATTGCTCATCACATAAATCACACAGCTTTTAAACAAGTAGTAGTAAAATGACTCATGAAATGTCAAAGGGGTTGGGCTGATTTTTTTGCTCTAAATTGGAGATTTTATTTTAAAGGTTGGCTGGGAGAAAGGACTCTTACAAAACCAAATTTTATGTTTGTTTAGATAGATGGATATATGATAGAATCTAGAGGCCCCAACCAACATTGCAGACTCCCTGTGCTAGGTGCTGTACAAGTACATAGTGTGAAAAAGTCCCTGGCCGGAAGAACTTAGTCTTAACAAACAATACAGACAAAGGGTGAGAGGGGACGCTGAGGCTCAGAAAGGTAGAATGACTTACTCGAGATAGCACTGCAGGTCAGTAGCAGAGCTATGAACATAACCCTGTACACCTAGCTGTTAGTCCTGAGCCCTATCTGCTAGACCATGCAAACATTATTAACAGAATCATAAAATCTCATGAATCACTGCTTTTCTTAAAAGAAGCCAATGAAATTACATATTTATTTATTTCAGCGTGTCCCTGCAGTGCTGGAAACACCCCATGCCACGGCACTCTGTTCCTGCATGAGAACCAGCAAGTGAAACTGACCAGTCTTGTGCCCCTGTCCAAGCTGAGTGAAATGCCAAGAAAATAAACAAACAGCATGAAAGGCAAACAGCAAATCAGATTTTTTTTAAAAAGAATCTAGGGGGAGATTTTCAAAGGTGCCCAAGGGATTTAGAAGCACAATGCCCACAGACATTCCTAAATCCCTTGGGCACCTTTGCAAATCTCCCTCCTTAAGCCATATGTACAGTATGTGTGCTACTCTACTACAACAGCTATGCTGCTGTATCACTATATTGTAAACGCTTCCTACAGCAATGGAAGGGGTTTTTCCATAGCTGTAGCTAAGCCACTTCCCCAAGCAGTGGTAGCTCGTGCCACAGAAGAATTCTTCCATTCACCTAGCCCCATCTACTCCAGGGGTTAGGGTTGGCTTAACTACGGTGCTCAAGGGTGTGAATTTTTCACTCCCATGAGAGCCGTAGCTGTGTCCACCTAATTTTTAAGAGAAGGACAGGCCTTAGATTTTAATCATTTTTCATGTGACGAAAAGACACGGAATCTCTTTCAAAAATGAGCAATGCCGTCTCTAGGATTTCTTTATTTGTAGTTTGCAGTTAGACGATAGCGAGTGACAACTCCGGCTAGCATTACGGATGACGTAAAAGCTTTTAGAGTCTATCTTACTACTGCATCTGTTTTATTTTTAGTAGCAGTCACGTAGCAGCCTAGGCCACTTACACAAAGGCTAAAATACTGGTTGCCCGAAGGTTATCGTTAGTTACAGAACAATCCTGCGCTCTCCTAGCACAGTTGAGAATACGTCAGAAAGGCCTGAAATGAGTAGTACAAATCTTTGTATCTGGGTGCGCACAGTCCTACATCTGTCACTGCTTATGTACTGTAGGCGGAACACCTTCCTCAGCTCTGCCGCAGAGAAGCCTGCCTGCATCAACCGCCCTCGTCAATTAAACGGAGATGGGCTCACCCAGCTATTCTGCTCGGCCCATGGCTTCCTGTGCACAGGAGCGGAAACAACCTTATGGGAGGCTGCATTGTTGTAGTTATCCTCCCCAGCTGGGACACTACTCGAGGTCTCTCCGAGGGCAGAGGTGACGTGAATGGTTTGGATACCCTGGGGAAATGAACGCTATTCCCAAAATGGCATCAGCGGCCATGAATTCCTTCATCCTTGAAAAGTGCACCCTCTAACAATATTAGATTGTTACTAAGATTGTAATTTCTTTAGGGTGAGGGCAGTCTTTTTGGTCTGCGTTTGCACAGCGCCTAGCGCTATGGCATCTTTGTCCGAGACTAGATGCTACAACAATATAGGTTTCAGAGTAACAGCCGTGTTAGTCTGTATTCGCAAAAAGAAAAGGAGTACTTGTGGCACCTTAGAGACTAACCAATTTATTTGAGCATAAGCTTTGGTGAGCTACAGCTCACTCACGAAAGCTTAAGCTCAAATAAATTGGTTAGTCTCTAAGGTGCCACAAGTCCTCCTTTTCTTTTTACAACAATACAGATATTATTATTATTTATTACTATTATTAATAGTGGTCATTGGGTTCACTAATGACTCTTCACAACACCCTTGTGATGGGTTTTGCATGCCCTGTTTTGAGTCAGGAACAATATAACCTTTACTGCTGCTATAAATTAGCTCTGCACTGGTACCTTTAGATATCAGTATTGTCCTCCTTTCAGTTCCACTGCTGACAAGCTGCCCGGTCAATCAGAATGACAGCAAGGGCTTTGTGGGAGGGTTACCAGACTATGGGGGGGCGGGAGAGTGCTTTTTAAAGGGCCTCACATATGGACTGACTTCCTTTGAGAAAGTCTTTGATGTGGATGTTTTGGGGGAGTCTGGTGGGTCTGGTGTTTGTGTGATGAGTGATCAGTGTCTGCAGACCTGCCGTTCTGCTACATTTACTGCTGCAAAAGTGTGTGGGAGGGGAAAACCACTCTTGGTTCTCATCTTACATTCTGCCTCTGTAACCCAGGCCCCTGCCTCCTCTCCACTGCTCTTCCCAGCCTCAGCAGAGCAGCGTCCAGTGGGAAGCCACTGGCAGCAGCATCTCGGCAAAAATTCTTCCTCGGCGAGCCCAGACATAGTGTAACTGGGGAGTCGGCAGCACATTAATTTTATCCACCCGAGACCGTCACACAGTATCCACCGTGGGGTGGGGGGTAAGTGAGTCACAAATGCTTTATCCCTGAGGAAGCCCCGTCTGGGAATTCTTTCCACAAAGCTGCGTCTGGAATTTGCAACTCGCCAATCTAGCATAATAGAGGCGGTGTAATCGCAGCGTTAACGCTTGGTTTTGACCTTCCCACTCACCATTGCTACCATCCCCTTGTCTATCACAGGCAATGGCTGCCGATAGAAGAACCTAGGTGGATAGATACGGGACATTGGCTGCATGGAATAGTCTTGCTTGTCCTAGGGCTTTGTGCCTCCGTGGGGGACTGTTCTTGACAGAGCTGTTTCAGGGCATCCACATGCATAATGCCTTGCACCTGTGGTTGTATCTTTGCATCCTGGGATTCCTGGGGGGCTGTTCCATAGCACCCGCTGAGGGCGCTGGAGCTGCGTGGGGCAGCTTTCACGTACAAGGCATTCCTTTGTCGAATTAAGTTAGGAGGCCTGGCTGAACCAGTGCAGCCTCAGGGCGTGGCGCTTCCTATCCACAGTGTGTGCAACAGCTGCCATTGTTATGTAAGGACTGGGATGTAGCTGCAGAGATCAAAGGTCATCCTCAATCGTGCAAGGTGGGGCACCAGCCTGAAGGGAGTGGCAGGCAGCCGTCAACACCCAGTTCTGGTGGCAGTTTGTTCTGTAAGGTTGGAGTGAAATAATGTCAGTATTGCCAGCCCAAAATTTTTAAAGGTAATGAGTTAAAAATAAATAAACTTTGAGGGTTTTTTTGTTTTCTTCCAACATTAGAGCCTTTTGGGGTGGGATTGGGGGGGCGGGGTGCCACATTTTCAAGCTTCCCTCTACAACCATGAGGGTTTGTAGGTGAAAACGGATATTTTCACATAATCAGATGACTCCAGGAGTGGGGGCTTGAAGGAAAACCAAATATTGCAAGACTTGAAATAAAATCACAAGAGCCAGCAACACTGAAGTAGCTTATATACAAGGTCTCCAAACCTTACTGAGAAGAAGACAACACAGGGGACAAATGGTCAGACCTAGAATGACCACCAGGGCGACTGTATGTGCACATGTAACACTGATAGACGCCGGTCGTCAGCGAGCAGGTTTGAACTTGGGACCTCTGGACCTAAATGCATGAGCCTCAAGCCATATGGCTGTTAGCTAAGGCTGTAGAGCAGACTCATTAATCGTTCTGTAAGTGGTCTCGGTGCCACTAGATGGGACAGAACACCACACCCAGGAGGTGTGTGGGTTACACACACAAGGTTTTGTACAGGAGCTGCACAACAGTTGGCTGCATTATTTTAACCTAGTAACTTTTTATCTTTCTTCTTGCATCCATAAGACCTGAGAAGCCATGTGTCATGAAGAGCCAGGCTTCAAATAAACACAATCCTAATTTTTTTCTCATTACCTATTGGTCATTAAGCAGAATGTGCAAGGCAGGAACGGAGGTGGTCAGAGTTGTGTGAAGAGGAATGAGATTAGATTACATTTTCCAGGGTGAATACTTCAAGTGTCCTGGGGAGGATTTAGGAGTGGCTTAACTGTTATCTTGGCCAGTGATATCACAGAATCATAGAAAGGTAGGTCTGGAAGGGACTCAAGAGGTCATTTAGTCTGTCTGCCCATGCTGATGCAGGATTAAATATACCTATACCAGCCCAGACAGATGTTTGTCCCAAATGATCTGAGAACTTCTATGATGAATGGCTGAGAGGACCTTGTACTATGTACAGACAGTCTTCACAGAGAACATCTCCATGGTTTAAAGCAAATATACCGTGCATGACAGAGGCTCCACAATAATTTGTAAAAGTTAAAACTTACTTTGTGTGCAATGCTGTACAGCCCTGGGAGAGAGCGGTCATTCATGACTTAAATGCGTGCTTACTTATAGAAAGATGCTAAAGGATTCCATATTTTCCAGTGCTATGGATACTTTATTTTTGCTTTTTCTTGCTTTGAAAGTATGAGTGAAGTTCCATTTTCATTTACATCTGTAAGATCCGGAATGAGTCCACTCAAAGAAATCCCCCACCTCCTTTTTTTAAAAATAACAATGCTGTGTTAAGATTTTCCTCCCTTTAAGTAATTTATCTGTATTTACAGCCTAACCTCCAGTTTAATGATGTGTTTTGCCTGTGAATTGCAATTTGATCAGAGTTTTGCAACCAAAACTCAGCAGAATGCTGGTAGTGCTGGTGTATTTAGAAAGGGTCATGAACTCCAGAGGATGCATTTGTTGGGATATGGTCTTTGTGTTCAGTTCTGTTAGGACTCTACGCTGTGTTAACGCGTCGGTACTTGGGCAGAAAGTCCTTTTACTTCCTGTACCATATTATTATGGAACTGTTTGTACCAGTCACAGATCATTACCACTTTAAGTATCTCTTTCCTTCTCCCTTTCCTTGCCCCTTGTGTTCCCCCTTTTAATGCCGGATAAAATATTTTTAAACAAAACAGGGAATCAGCACTTTGTACTGATTGGTGAGGTGTTATGAATTAGTTGGCAGGCTTTAGTCCAGCAAAGCCTAGTTAACACTGTCCTTGTGCAATAAGCTGATTATGATAAATAGGCATGCTGCGTCTTAGCAGACGGCTGAAATCAGATCAGCCAACTGCTGTTAGACTGGCCATGCGACATAGGGGCTTTTTTGTTTTTAAGCCCCAGAAGTGGTGACGCTGCACTGGCTTTGCTGAAAGATCTTGCTAGGATTTGGTAATGGCAATTGGCTGCTGGCCACCAGCTGAGGTGGGCTGAGATTAGAAGAGCTTCTGGCAGAATGGTTTGGGCTCATGTGGACGCTTGGCAGCTGCTCTCTCTTTGAAGGAAGATGTGCATCCCCTTCCATGGAAGAGACTAGTCTGATCCTGGACGAGTGAGAAGCCTGAAACACACCTAGGGAGCAGCTGGGTGATGGGGGAGAAGTGGGAAGACAGAGTGAGAGACTGACTGGCTCTTACTTCCATAGGACCTTCCATCTGAGGATCTTTAGGGAGTGAGGATTAAGGGCATTTGCCCATGTCCATATAATGGGCTAAACCAAAATGCTGGATCATCAGGTTCTGGTAGCCATCATAGAATTGTAGGACTCAAGGCAGGACTAGGTATTATTATCACTCTATATTCTCTATAGCTTACATGTAAGAGAATAGTTTTTCTGTTTGCTGGACGGTAGATCAGAAGATCCCAGAACTGTGTGGCTGGGGGTTGTAACCTAGACAGGCACTTAGTAGTTAGATATATCACTGCGTTTGCCCTCTAAGGGTATGTCTACACTGCAGGTGAAGGTGTGTTGTAACATGGGTAGGCATACACCCATGCTAGCTTTAATAATAATAAACAATAGCAGTGTAGACATGGTGGCACAGGCTAGCAACCAGAATCTCCGGGGACCTTGGGTATGTGCTCTGGTCGCTAGCTTGTGCTGAAGGCTATGCCACCACATCTTCAACACTATTGTTACCCATGCTAGGTAGATTTACAGCTAACACTGTGCCTACTACCTGTGCTGCAATCACTCTTTCGCTTGCTGTGTAGACATACCATAAATGCAGACTCTGTAGGCCATGGTGGAGAATAAAGCTCCCCTTCTGAATATTGTTGCTGATTAAGAAGCTTTAAAGATTTTTAAAAGCCTTGGTTTATCAGGAACTAGTCTATCTATATCCATTGCCAATGATAGCCATAGGGCAACATTCAGACCTGGTGTAAGTGCTTGCAATTTGTTGATGTCAGTGGAGGTTCGCCCACTTACACCAGGTAGACAGAGTATTAACAGACATTCAGGAGACCTGGGTTCCATTTCCAGCTCTGCCACTGGCCTGCTGGGTGGCCTTGGGTATGTCGCCTCTCTGTGCGTCAGTTTTCCCATCTGTAAAAGGGGAATGATAGTGACCTCCTTGGTACACAGAATTTTGAGATCTACTGATGAAAAATGCTAGACAAGAGGCAAATACTATTAAAGGGGACCCACCCTGCTGTGCTAGTTCAGTGAGGGGAAATCAATCAAAGCAAGAGAGAATAGAGAGACAACTGTCACCCACTATGACCTGCCAAGTCTGCCCCTAGCAACAAAAAGCCCTGGAGTGAGTGAGTGGCGACTTGGGGAAAGGAGAGGTAAGTGCGATTAGTGTTAATGCAACAATCATTGTCCTGAATTGGGATGTGTTTTGTACCCTCTAACATTAGTAGTACCTGCTAACATTCCTAGTTCTGTCTCTTCAGCTCACACTCCTGGCTTTATATCCTACAACACGCAATAGAGCACATGGCAGGTGTGGTTCATTTGGGGCTGTCAATGTTCCTTCCCCACTCTGAACTCTAGGGTACAGATGTGGGGACCTGCATGAAAAGCCCCCTAAGCTTATTTTTACCAGCTTAGGTTAAAACTTCCCCAGGGTACAAACTATTTTATCTTTTGCCCCTGGACTTTATTGCTGCCACCACCAAGAGCCTAACAAATATATAACAGGAAAAGAGTCTGCTTGGAATCGTCTTTCCCCCCAAAATCCTCCCAAACCCTACACCACCTTTCCTGGAGAAGGCTTGATAAAAATCCTCACTAATTTGCATAGGTGAACACAGACCCAAACCCTTGGATCTTAAGAACAATGAAAAAGCAATCAGGTTCTTAAAAGAAGAATTTTAATTGAAGAAAAAGTAAAAGAATCACCTCTGTAAAATCAGGAAGGTAAATACCTTACAGGGTAATCAGATTCAAAACATAGAGAATACCTCTAGGCAAAACCTTAAGTTACAAAAAGACAGAAAAACAGGAATATACATTCCATTCAGCACAACTTACTTTATCAGCCATTTAAACAAAACAGAATCTAGCGCATATCTAACTAGATTGCTTATTAACCCTTTACAGGAGTTCTGACCTGCATTCCTGCTCTGGTCCCGGCAAAAGCAACACACAGACAGAGAGGACCCTTTGCTTCCCCCTGCCTCCAGCTTTGAAAGTATCTTGTCTCCTCATTGGTCATTTTGGTCAGGTGCCAGCGAGGTTATCTTTAGCTTCTTAACCCTTTACAGGTGAAAGGGTTTTTTCCTCTGGCCAGGAGGGATTTAAAGGTGGTTAGCCTTCCCTTTATATTTATGACAGGGGCCTTCCCCCCTAAATTTTGAGCTGAAGTCTCAGAACTTTCTATAGTTCCAGTTCGATGGCATAAATCCCTCCCGGGCCTGAATGAATGAAACCATCAGCTACTGATTTGGAAAGGCCGCATAGCTCTAGTACCTTGCCTGTTTTCTTTTCTCACCCACAAGTCTGAGAAAGTACAGAAAACCCAGGAAACTGGCAGGCAGAAATGAAAGGAAGAGAGTCAAGAAAATCTGTAAGGTCATTTTTCTCAAGTATTGCATTGCGGGGGCCTGTAGCTGACAGCAGCACATTTTGCTGCCAAAAGGAGGGAACCAGGGCCTTGAAGTTTCTTATCCTGTGGTCAGCGGGCATTCTGGCAGTGAGGTGATTCATACTCCTCCCGGCTGCAACTTGAGGGAAACTGAGCTGCGTGGGTGGTGGATATAATAGGCCAGGGGAGGCTAAGCCTCCCCTAACCGAGGCCGAGGCACCACTCATGCTCTGCCCCGAGGCCCTGCCCTCACTCCCTCTCTTCCCCAAAGCCAGCGGGGACTCAGCTCTGGCCAGTGGCCTGGAGCTCGGGGATTGGGCTGGCTGGTGGCCTGGGGGTCAGGGTGGTTTGGTTGGGGCTCCTCCTACCGTGGTGCGGGGAGGCATCAGGGCTCCAGTGGGCAAAAGGGGCTAGCCTCACCGAATTGGGGGGAGAGTTCACCCGTTGCCCATGCTGAGCTGAGCCATGATTTGTGGAGAACCCCAAAAGAGCAAAGCCTCCAGTGACAACCTGTGTTTAAAGTCTGGTTTGGATGTCATGCTTTATAGAGAGTGTAGCAGAGACTACAGTGTACATGTAACTCCCCAGCCCTGTAGAGGACATAAAGAGTGCCCAAGCAGGAAATACATAAGAGTACAGTATGTACATCAGGGATAGACAATTATCTTTTGTCAAGGTCCAGATTTCTTGGTCAAGGCATGGTCAAGGTCCAGACTTCAGAGAAAATAATGATCATAGAATATCAGGGTTGGAAGGGATGTCAGAAGGTCATCTAGTCCGACCCCCTGCTCAAAGCAGGGCCAATCCCCAATTTTTGCCCCAGATCTCAAATGGTCCCCTCAAGGATTGAACTCACAACCCTGGATTTAGCATAAATTAATAACAATGATAATAAGTAAATAAAAATATTTCACGGTCTGTTCAAAAGTGTCTGGTGGACTAGATTTGGCCTGCAGTCCGCCTATTGGCTACCCCCAATGTACATCTTCTCTGGTTCTCTAGAGCAGTGTTTCTCAATGACTGGTCTGTGGACCCGTGCCGGTCCCTGAGATGTCCCTGACACAGTTTAGGAAGGCAGCAAGCAGGTACCTGGTATCAGAAAGGTTGAGAAACACTGCGCAAGAGGATTCTGTAATTGTGCTCCTGGTTACTACCCAGTCTTCTGTATGCAGTCCTGGCGGAGACTTCCTCAAAGTGAGGGGGACTGGGGCCCCACTCCCTCCATGGCCCTGCCTCACCCCTTATGCCCGAGGCCCTGCCTCCAATCAAGCCAGAAGCCAGAGCGGGCCAGGAGCCACGGACCCTCCACCTGCCTGGGGTGCGGGGGCCAAAAGCAGCCTCCGGCCCATGTTCCTGCCCTGCGGGCCCCCTGCCCAGGGCAGGTGGAGGATTCATGGCTCCCCACAGCTGCCTACGCAGCTCTTACTCCAACCTGACTCCAACCAGGGGAAGGGGCGTCGAAGCCGCAGCCCAGTCACGGTAACAGCTGGGCGGCCAGGCAGCTGTGAGTATCCTCGGACCCTCCACCTGCCCTGGGTGGGGGGGGTCCAAAGTGAGCGACATGGACCGGGAAGCTGCTCTCAAACCCCCATCCCAGGCAGGTGGAGGGTCTGTGAGACGGTGCCCCCGCTGCCTGGATTCCTTGGCCAGGGTCCAGCTGCCGGCCTGGCTGGGGGGGCCGGAGCAGAGATGGGGGGGCCCACGGCAAAAAGTGGGAAGGCCATGGCCTCTTGGCCCCCCACCATTCCAGTGCTGATGCCTGTATGTCATAAGATGGAAACAGTAAATGTATTTTCTGCCTGCACCAGTGTAGCGGGGAAGGCTGGGGAGCTTGGCAGGAATCCCGTGGCAAGCAGAGCACGTCCTGAGCTATGAAAATGGAATAGCTATGGGAAGCAAAATCAGAGCCTTATAAAATATAGTATCACATTGAACCTCAGGTCCCCCCAGTAACCCATCGAATTGCAGGCTCTCCCAGACTTCGCCTTTCAGGTTTACACTGTGAGGCGTTTGTCAATCTCAGCCCATGTGAACATGGGCAAAGTTTATTGGTCACCTTCACTCCCCCATCGGGCCTTGGGGACACACCTTCTCGGCTTAGCTGTCTTTGGAACAGGGTCTGTTGGGAAGAAGGAGGCCATACCTGTATAGACACATCCCTTACTGAGGAAGGGTACTCCATGTGGGGTGTCCCCTAGGCAGTTCTCATTTGTCAAACTGAAATCAGCAAGTGGTAATTCATGTCCACTTGCTGCAAAGCAAACTGTAGGGTTCAAACTTCAAAGCTTTTCATTAACTGAACCCTGTGGAGCTTGCACAGCCCTGACCTAAATTAGCATCAAACTCTTCTGGAGTGGCTCTCAATACTCTATTAGTTTGTACACACAACTGCCTAGAAACCAGGTATTCACAGTAGCTTGTTGGCTTTGTTTTGTTATTCACTTTAGAGGCAGAGTTTGAAAAGCAGCCAGTAGTTTCACTCCTATTTCAAACTTTTGTTTACACACTGAGTTCCTCAAGTTCCAAAGATCTGTTTTTCCATTGCTCCTAACCCCATATCTGGCCAACTGTCCTTCAGGCCAAGGACATAGATTCTGGAGGGGGCAGTCAAGAATGCTTCTTGCTCTGCCAAAGCAAATATTGCAGAGAGCAATGTGAAGGCCTGAGATCTCTCCCTCCCACCCCTCTTTTGCCTGGGAATGGGGGCTCAAGATCAAGATCTGGACTTGGTTCCTCTGCATTCTGCTCAGTGCTAGGTGCTAGGTCAGACCTTAGTCACACCTCCTAATGAACTGAATACTTGTTCTTTGTTCCGTGTTAGGGTAGGAAGCTTTAAAACACATACACAGAGGGACCCAGTCCAGCAGAATGTAGCTGATTCTGTAGATGGCAGACAGACCTGTTCTGGAGAAATGTTTCCTAGATGAGATGAGGTCAAAAAAACCCCCAGCTCTGTATATAACTGTGGGGAGGAGAGCAACATCTGCCGTGCTCTACAACTCCCTTCTCTGATCCATGCCATGTTCCATCCCTGATGGACCAGTACTGACTCTGGGAGTTCCTACTGCTCTATGGCCTTAAGACATAGCTTGGAGCCTGTCCCCCTCCAACAAAAATACTACAGTGGGGCCAGAGCATGCTTTAAATTACCTGGCTGGTAGACTGCTGGTCAGCTAAGGGAAGAACCAGCCCCACCACATGCCAGGGAAAACAATAAGCACTCACTACTGCGTTGTCCCGAAGTCATTCCTTTGAACCCAAATGCCATCTGATAATCTGCCTGGGCAGTCAGTCTGACTCAGCCCCTCATTGGAGGGCTCTCTGCGCCTGCCATGGAATGCTAGACTACGGGGACACCCGCCCCTGCAAAGAACATCCTCAGACTGCGGAGCTCAGAAAGTCCATAATGGGCCTGCAAAGGCTTTCCACATAACCAGCCTTACAAACAATCTGTCACTTCTTATAATTGTCCGTCTAAATTTAGCAAAGATAAGTGGGGGATGGGTGGGAAATTGACATTAATGGAAACACAGATATGGGAGAAAGACCAAAGTGAAGGATTACCCATGACTTGACACTCCATGCAGAAATGAGGGCTGAAAAGGGAAATGAGGCTCCTTTGTATTTTTAGGTTTCAGAGTCATGTTAGTACTCCTGTTCTTTTTGTATTTTTAGTTCCTTGGGTCTATGGATAATTAACTACGGCAGCAAATGGTGTGGTTTTTATCAGATCCAGGAGGCTGCAGGGCCACCTGGATAGAAAATGCGGGCTGGATTAACATATAAAGGGAGGCAGCTGAGAGGTAAAGGTTCCTGTTGACTGTAGGGAAATCCAATCAAGTTATTTTCTTCCTTCATGTCTTTGATGTTGAGAGGCAAATGTTTAAAACACTGGTTTGCTCTAGAGCAGTTTGGAGTATTACTGAGAACCAAGTAGGTAAACAATATGCAGAGCTTCCTCCTACTACACCTTCATGATGTCATATGGTTTAGACTGAGCACCCGAGAATGTCTTGCCTGGCTCAGCACTGACTAAGCCAGTGAAAGCAGTCCCGCAATTCCTGTTGAAGAATAAAGATGAAGGGGAGTTAAAAGGTCTACTCACTGCAAACTAAACTAATGATGTATGGTATATTACTGTGTGTGTAGGAATGTGGGCATTATAAATATACCCAGACATGGAGCCAAATACTGCTTGTCTAACTCACACAAGCAGTCCCACTGATTTCAGTGTGACTACAAATATGATTAAGGGAGCAGGATTTGTTTCTTGCTCTGTCCCTGTGTGTCTTCTATCAGTGTATTTGTGTATATAAAACACCACTGTCATTAACCACTTAATTTAAAGGATCTATTTGTAACAAAAAAAAGAATCTTGGGGTGAGAAAGTGACCTAATGACTATAGCACTGCCGACATATAGATCTGTATGATAAGAACAGGCATGGTTTAAGGTGCTGATCACTCTCACTTCCAGCTGAAGTCAGCTCTGCTACAGACACTCAGCACCTCTGCGAATCAGGGCCAAGATATCTATGTGGTATACACGTGTGTGTGTATATAATGAAATCACTGCACCATCAGCTTGACGTGTGGGTGCATCACGCAATTAAAAATGACAAAAGTGCTGCCGGTGGCTGGCACCGAGCCCGATTAATCCTACGTGCTGGTTAGTTTCCCTTTCCCACACCCCCAGCTTACTGCCCAAATAATGGGGATTTAGTATAGGTGAGCCTTGCAGCTTGGTTTGAAAGTCACAAAACATGGTTCCTGCAGGATGGCAAAAGGAAATCCAAAGCCAGTGACCCTTCACCAAGAATTTGCTGGCAGGATTTCAGCCCTACTTGGGACTAACAGTGAAGTGTAACCATCTAAACTATAGGAGTACTTGTGGCATCTTAGAGACTAACAAATTTATTTGAGCATAAGCTCTCGTGGGCTAGAGCCCACTTCATCGGATGCATAGAATGGAACATATAGTAAGAAGATATATATATATACAGAGAACATGAAAAGGTGGAAGTTGCCATACCAACTCTAAGAGGCTAATTAATTAAGATGAGCTATTATCAGCAGGAGAAAAAAACCTTTTGTAGTGATAATCAAGATGGCCCATTTCAGACAGTTGACAAGAAGGTGTGAGGATACTTAACATGGAGAAATAGATTCAATTTGTGTAATGACCCAGCCACTCCCAATCTCTATTCAAGCCCAAGTTCATGGTATCTAGTTTGCAAATTAATTCTAGTTCAGCAGTTTCTCTTTGGAGTCTGTTCTTGAAGCTTTTCTGTTGCAAAATTGCCACCTTTAAGTCTGTTACTGAGTGACCAGAGAGGCTGAGGTGTTCTCCTACTGGTTATTGAGTGTTATGATTCCTGATGTCAGATTGGTGTCCATTTATTCTTTTGCGTAGAGATTGTCCGGTTTGGCCAATGTACATGGCAGAGGGGCATTGCTGGCACATGATGGCATATATCAGATTGGTAGATGTGCAGGTGAACGAGCCACTGATGGCATGCCTGATGTGATTAGGTCCTATGATGGTGTCACTTGAATATATATGTGGACAGAGATATGTAGACATCTAAACTATGTGGTGGTATGGAATACAGTCGGGGGGAGGGACAACACTCATTTCTCTCAATTATGCCCTGCTTCCCAAGCCCATGGCCATGAGAAATTGATACCATCACATGCTGTGGGCCTGATTTTGCCTGTCCAAACCTTCCAAGGAAGGCAATGGGAATTTTTAGTGGACACGATCCGGCCCATGATCGTGCTACATTTTTTTTATTTTGTTGGGGCATTACTCTCTTGCCGTTTGAAATATCGGTTCTGTGGTTCTCAAAGCCTCGTGCATGGACCCCACATGGTGCGTGGTGGGATCCATGGGAAGTTGACTGGGCTCATGGGGATGACTCTTCCTTGTTTCCAGCAGTTAAATTGCATTAAAAGGTGCTAAAATACATGGAGTACTTTCCTAATACTAATTTTTACATGCTAAGCAGTTGCTGTAGCTGTTACAGGGATGTGATGTGATTGCAAACGGGTTGGGAGCTGGTCTGTGCAAATGGGAATGGGGGTGGAGGAAGGTCATGAGACACTCTCGGTGTTAAGATGTGGCTGGCCAGTATGGCTGCAATCCCATTGTTCAAATTCTTCTTGTATTTGCCTAAGTGAATTCAAAGCATCAGTCATAGTTTTACTAAATAAGGAAACCTGATCAAAGCTGCTGGCATGGAGAGGCCACACGTTGTGTCTCAGGACCGGGTTTCCGTCACGTTGGAGCATGGCTGGGAGAAGCCAATTAGCTTCTGTGTTTGTACGCTCTGCACATAGTGCAATGGGCCTCTGTGCTGGTGTTGTGTACTTTCGTTGATAATCAGTTCAATGTGGGTAGTGCTTTTCGCATCAACCTAGATCACAAGGTGACTTGCAGTACAACCCAGCCAAGCTCTTCACCTGATTTTGAAGTCTATAAACAGGAGCAATCGTTTTTTCATCCCAAATTATCTCTGTGATTTACCCACATAGTGTGCTGACGTCTGCCTTATTTTACCCTAGTAACTTTGAGTCTTTTGCAGAGGGTGTTAATCAAGGCAAATTAGTCCAGTATGTCAGTGTATCCCTGATCACTGAAATGCAGTCATTTAAAGGTGGAAAGTATGCATTTGAAATGTAAGAGTAAGATTCTTTTTCCCACGTATGATTGACTTCACACACTGATTGGTTTTGCTTTTGATATAAAAATGGTCTAATTGTTTCTCTCCCGTAAGGAGAGGATTGCTGAATAATGTTAACTTGGACCCTGACACAGACACCAATATAACCTAGCAAAGGGAGCTGCACTGGACATGGAAGATGGATCCAGCTCAGGTTGACAGTGATTGAAACTCACTACCTGGTGGCTTCTTGGTGGCCCGTGTGAAATGAGTTTGGTGGGTCTTAGTACAGGACCTAATGGGTTGATCTTCATGTTACAAAAAATGTTACTATAATGAACAGCCTTATTGGCAGTCTCGACAGACATCCCATGAAAACTTTCAAAACTTTCAAAAATTCTCCCGTTCTTCATCAGATAAACTAGAGACCTTTTGAAATGTTTTGTGGAAAACAAGAGAGAGAACAAGACACCCAGAATAACCAAGGCTCTCAAATCCCTGTTCTGCCTGCCTCTGGACTTGAGCCTGGCTCTCCCACATCATAGGGAGGGCCTGAACCATATAGTTATTCTGCGGTGTGCACACTCTTTGACCCAAAATTCCACCCCTGGACGTGAGAAATCTTCCCCTGATGCGTTCCCGTGAAAAGTTTCAGTTTCAATGGATTGACTTTTTTGATTAAAAACAGTTTAATTGAAGAATCCCTGAGTGTCTCTACAGAACAAAACAGCAATCTTCCTCCTTGGCCCAGGTTTTATCTCTGCCGTTCGACAGAGAGTGGTTTCTTGTGTTTCACGGACTACAAAGTCTTTACATCAGATTCAAGGGACATAAGGTGAGGTTTAAGAAATTGCAAGGCAGTCTGCAAGCCGGAAGAATGGGGATGCTCTCAGCAACCTAGAGTCTCTTGGAACCACAGGTGTTAAACTGTGCTTCTAGGTGTTGTTTTCAAGACTAGCCAGCTGTTAAATGACTACAGCTAGGCATGACGTAAGTAAGTGCCTTGTATGCTTCCCCACGCAGCTCTCTACTGCACCTGGGTCCTTCTGACCATGCAGCACCCGTGGTGTTCTACTGCTGAGATTCAAAGGGCCTGTGTTCATACAAATACAACTGAATGAAGGGAACACAGTTACAGCCTGCCTGTAGCCTGGCACAGGTAAGTCGTGGTTCTACCCTCAGCCCTTTCACGCAGGGTCTCCTCCCTCTGTACAGCAGCAGCCCCACCGGAGGACAGGGCCGGGGGTGGTATAGCTATGCTGGAGGAGCTTCCAGCATGAGGCCTCCCAGCAGCTCTATGTTCTGCTCCTCCTGCCCTGTGTCTTCCCGGTATGCCGTACCAGCTATAAGTATCTTGCTGGTATGGCATACTGGACCGGACCGCCCAACTTGCGCTGCTGATAACACGTGTCAATTTTGATATAAAGATAAGAAAGCCCAGCTGTCTGACAGAAAAAGGCTAGTACGTTAAACAGCTGCACAGGGTTAGGGTTAGGATTAGGGCACTGGCCTGGGAGTCAGGAGAGGGGGGATCCCAGCTCAGCCATTGGACATGCTGGGTAACCTTGGCAAGGCACTTCCATTCTCTGGGGCTCAGTTTCCACATCTGAAAAATGGGGATATATGATCCCAGCCTTTATTTGTAAAGAACATTGAGATCTATGACTGCAACGTAAAAGCCAATTACTACAACACTCTTTATTTCACATCTATCACATGCTCAGTTATTTGAATGGTGTGATTTTTGTCTTAAAAATACAGCATTCTCTTGTGATTGGAACGCTGGGGTGTCAATAGCCCTTGTTCACTGTTAAACAGCTAGAGCTAGTAAAAAGAATGACTTCCTCCTGAGAACACCTCAGCTCGCAGGTCCGAGGATATGCTGCTTACGGCTTGTCTGTAGTGTGTTAGTGAACATTAGAAGTGTGAAATTCCAGTGTGCACGAGCACATTGCACGAGTAGTGCACATGGACCCTATTGGCATGCACTAAAAGTTCCCCAGTGCACATTAATGTCGTCCCATTTCAGACAATGCCTATATTAACTCACACTAGCGAACTTTTAGTGCACACCAGCAGGGTCCATATGGGCCAGTTCGTACGCAACTAGAATGTACATTGCTCTGATGGGGACAAGCCCTGTCTTGTCTGGTTCACAATGGTCAAAAGACCATTTGTTAGTGTTTTAAACACCACTGATTCCCAATTCCAACAGAGCTAGTTCACAACATGGCTTGGCGGACATATGTGGACGTGGCCCAAGCCATGTTGCCTCAGTGTTTTAAAATCCTGTTAATAGACACCTAGAGTATAATTTTGTCCTCTTATTCCTGTATTAAGCCCAAAAGCTGGTACAGATGCCTGGTTATGTACGGGTTCCGGTAAAACAGTTTTGCAATTCATCATCATGGAGTTAGACGATTACTGTAGCTGGAAACAAAACCAGCATCCTTCTACTTTGCTGGAACTCTGCTCTACCCTGCGTGGAAGAGAAGAAACCAGGCTGAGGGCATGTCTATGCTGTGGGCGCTGCTGCACCACAGCAGCTGTGTCGTCGTAATGCCATAGTGCAGATACTTCCTACGACGAAGGAAGGGGCTTTTCCCTCGCTGTAGGTAATCCACCTCCCCAAGTGGTGGAAGCGAAGTCGAAGGAAGAATTCTTTTGTCAACCTAGCTGCACCTACAGCAGGAGTTAGGTTGGTTTAACTCTGGCACTCAGGGGTGTGAATTTTTCACACCCTGAGCACTGTGGCTATGGTGATGCCTAACCTGAGAAACAGGAGAACGCCCAAATGCAGATGTTGCTGTTGCTGCTACTTTGCGTGCTGCTGGAGCCGTTCCATTTAACAGCAAGCCAATATCAACACACAATCTCTGTTTGCTAATGGGCTTTGGTTCCCATTGAACTGTGCTCACGTAAAGAATTAACAGGATAGAATCACGTGCCACGGCAATAAAATGCATCTCATAGTCCCGTGTGTCTGATTCACATCTCCTGATAACCACTTCCCCCATGCCCAAATAAATGCTGAATGGATGCACACGCTGCCCATCCATCAGTGAGTGAGTGAATGAATTATTTGCAGTAAGGTACTTGCCTTTAGTAAACTAGTGTCCACTGGAATAAGGATTTATTTCTGGATGTGCACCACTTCTTTCTGCATCGAGCTCGGCATGTCAGACTGCATCCTGCCTCCCTTGATAGGTCTCCACATGGCATTCAGCGTGACAGAGGCTCAGTGTATTTCAGCACAGCTTCTCACAGTGTGTCCAGACTGATTTGATATACACTGAGAGCTAAAGTACAAGGCAATAAGCATGTATTCTAAATATGCTATTGATCGTCACTGGACTGGATAACTGTCTTCTATTCAGGCAGTGGTTTTTCAGCCCAAGACTCAGGCAAAGAACGGAAGCTGAATAAATGGATAAAGTTGCCTGTTGTGGAAAAATTCTGACTGATGCATTCTGGTCTAATTTAAGCTGTGCTTGAGGTCTCTGTGCTCATGCCTTGACATAGTGCATTGTAGTATGGTTGCTAATGGATGGATCAGCCTGAGAGGATGAGGCAGTTTTCTAGCCAGTCATAGTTGGAGGAAGGTATTTTTCACAGCTGTAGCTATTTTGAGACTCTATCTAAGATACTTACACGGTCTCCATCACAGTAATATCTTAGCGTCTCACAATCTTTAATGGAAGAGATGATGGTAGTAGCTAACCATTTTCCTGCCTCCCACTAACATCACCTCTGCTTCTGCTCTGGTTTAGCTCCAGCCAGGTGCTGATGTTTGGAGGCGGAAGAATGAATTGCCCAGCAGCACTCTCTAGAGCCATCCATCCGTCCATTGGCACCAGTTCAGTGCTCTTCATTGATCCAGTAGCACGTCTGAGAGAGGATAGCACCGTGTTCTGATCAGAACTATTGAATGCCGCAGACAGGTCCATGTGTACAGTTATGGGCATCCTTCTCTACCTCTATAGGGCACTTCTTTGCATAGGTGTTTGGAGGTGCCTCTTGGCCACTTTCTTCATTACCTTGTTCAGGAATGGAGAGGCTGGACACCAGGTGTTAGTTTATGAAGTCTGATGGGCCTGGAGATTTCTTGAGAATAGGCTCGAGAGCAGATATAGTAGATTTCCAGTATCAAAAGCGGGAAGCCACAGAGAGCTTTTAAAGATGTCTGACTTCACCTTCACAGTTGGTTACTATGGGCTCCATTTGAAAAGCATGATGGCTTTCATTAAATGTCAAATTAATATAAAATATGTCTCTCTAGCTCACTTGGTTTGTTTGGCATGGCCAGAGCTGTGATAGTGCTGATTAAAGGGAACAAAGAGGGCCAGAGCAAAGGTTGATAGACCTCCCATTTCACCCTGTCCCAATGCACTTCCATCCTGATGGAGCCAGAAAGACACATTCAGCTGCATTTGCAGCTAATCTACTCCTTTAAAACAACCTGATTGCACCAAACTCCACAGGGCAGCAGAGTGGGGGAGTAGGGTCTACTTGCCTCAGGCCTTTTCTTGATTTTCCAACCCTTTTCAGAGGGTAAAGTTGGTTTCTTTGTCTGACCCTGCAGCATGTGGCTGGGCTTCCTGTTGGGAAGTACCATGCTGTATTGTTAAGAACCAATCCTGCCAGGTGCATGCTGAGGACTCTCATAGTATCAGAGCTGGGCACTGTCTAGATTAGGATAAAAAATTTATTCTTAAAACACATCAGCTAACACATCACATGTTTTAACTACCATGGTTTAACACTTCAGTGTAGGCAAGGTAAATTGCATTTCAACACATGAGCTGGTCAAGGTGAACCCTAGTGCGGAGCTTAGGCTACCATATAACCAATGAACATGTTAAAATACGTCTTGCTCTCTCTGTGCACTTTTAAATGCACCTATTGTCCTCAATTAGACAAGCCCTAGGTGTTAGCAATGTTGAGAAAGCGAGTGCAGATGGGCTGCAGGCTACCGAGGCCACTTTAAGCACCAAGTGTCTGCAGAACTCATTAACTAGCTCTTGCTTGGGAACCCCAACTGTTTGCGTAAAGAAGCATTTGCCCTGGGGGATAATTGTATGCTGATTTGTCTAGGTGGGATGTAAGCTAAGTGAGTCTGCATTATCATCAGACAGATGTAGTACTTCCTCAGTCTCTTCCCTTTGCATAATCCATTAGGATAACCTAATGTCAATCAGAGTGAAATCCTGGACTGGAGTTTCTTACCCATCCCAATGATATCGTACCTGTGCCCTGAGCAAAATCTGGTGTATAATCTGTTATGGGCAGGGCTTAAATTCTCAGAGTATTTCCCGGAGTCCCCCATTTCTCCCCCCACCCCCATTCAGGGCTCAGGGCTTCAGCCCCACGGGGCATGCCGGGGCTCTGTTCTGGAAACCTCTGGCTGAATTTAAGCCCTGGTTATGGGGGAAGATTTAGTTCACCTGGCTCCAGTTGTGGTGACTACAAAACCATGTTTACCAGACCTGTTTTTACCACTTCAGATTTACTCTGCCTAAATACAGTTTGCCCAGCCAGTAAGCATTGAAGCAAATACTGAACCCAAATTTGGAAACTGCTCTGGGACATTGTCAGTTTCTTTAGATCCTAAAATATATAGGTATTTCCTATGTAGTATCCCTGCAAGATGTGTGCTGTTTTTCTCTCCTCTTCATATATAGAATCAGTAAATGGAAAAAAAATAGGTACAAAGCTTTTGTATTTGTATCTTATGACAAGGAGGAGTGGTCAATAAATCATGTAACATTTATGGTTATTCTGCATGTCCAGGCATAATTCTATGGGTCACTGTCCAGTCTGTTAGTGTATTTTTGCATTGGATCTTTTCATCCCCTTTGTTCACCAAAAGAAGAAAATGGAAAGAGGGAAATGACAGAAAACTCCACTTGCTGTACACTACTCACTGCCTTCAAAGGAAACATGTTTTCAAATGAGTTATGCTAAGTAAAGTTGTGTCATGGTGAGAAATCTGTGATGCTAGGTGGCTATCAGTGCACCACTCTAGCAGCTATAATTATGTATTTACGTTATGATAGCATCTAGAAGCCCCAGACAGTTAAGAGCGGTATTGTGTAAACATATAGAGGAGACAATCCCTGGTCCAAAAATTTACAAGCTAAGTACAATACTAGACACAGCAAAGGAAAGGGAGAATGGGCTAGAACAGTATTACAAGTATATTTTTGATAGGCAGGCTTTGTGCAGTGTGTAGGTAGCCAGTCTGATTTTGTTACTAAATAAAACAAATGCGAAAATCAGCCGTCACAAATGTGATTTGTGGGCACAAGCTGTTTTACAGGCGTGGTGGGGTTGTGCAATGCCAAAGTTTTCGCACATAGACCTTCTTCAACTTATGTTTTCAAAAGCCAAAGCCACTTTTTGACATCTACAGTTTCCGAGGTGCCAGTTGCTGTGTCCAGAACAGTTCAAAAGGACATTTTTTTTCTTGCCAGTGGATGTACTGTAAGGATTTCAGAAACTTCAGTGTGGGGGACACATCAGTTGGTTGTTTAGTAATCCACATGCAACATTGCGAAAGACCCAAGCCATGTTAAGGTGAAGAAGTGGCGGTTGGGGGAAAACTTTGTGTGATCTTCCCCAAAAGAAGGTAAGGCTGTTCTGAAAGGAGGCAGTTAGGTTGAGCCTATCAAGGTTGCTGACCCTTTAAAATATTCCTGATACTGGTCTCTGTTAGGGCTGTGGTTCTTATGCTGGCTTCTGTGAGAATCCCGTGGGCTGCAGGAAAGGAAATAGGCACATCTGTGACACACACTTCTGAGTGAGTAGAGCCTTGGGAATGGCGGACTATAGAGTATCTCTTCACCCCCACATCCCAGACTGTGTTTCTAGCACCCGCATTGCATCCGGCTCGAAGGCAGGGTGAGATAGAACATATCCTTTGGAAATGCCTGTGGTGCAAAGAGCATAGAAATGCTCCTGTATGAAGTGCAAACTGAAAGCTTGTAAATCACAGCTAATTTCAGACAATGTAGCATGTTAGCTACAATACCAACAAGCTGTGCTTGGAGGATGATATATTCAAGTGAGGCAGCATTAGAGAAGAGGGAATAATGGGGGAAATCTTTCATAAACATTTTGGCAAATGCTGAATCACTCCCCAGTTAAGCTGTGTTCCCACTGCCTTTTTGGTTCCCTTTTCCTTGTGAATAGATTTTTGTTCATACAAATGTTGGGAGAATGGCCATTCATTGCATGAATATTATTTGTATTGGCATAGCACTTAGAAGTCCCAGTCATGTGCCAGGATCCCATTGTGCTAGATGCTGTACAAATATAGAAGAAAAAGATAGTCCCTGTCCCAAAGAGATTATGATCAAAATATAAGACAAGAGACAGCAGGAGATGGACAGACCCATGAGAGGTGTGTGTGCGTGTGCGCATGCGCACGCGCAAAGGAAACAATGAGACAATATTTGTCAGCATGACAAATCCCATAAGCCTAGTGCCCATATTCTCAGGCCACTGACAGGCCTGGTGCATTGACACCATCACTTGCTATTTGTGCCAGAAGCTTTCCTCCCCAGACACACTTATAAACCTTCAGACAGCCAATCAGGGAGCAGAAATGATACCATGTGATTTCCCTCCCCGCTTACAAACTATGAATAATAGTGACAGTGGATGTCCATAATTTGTGAACAATCCCTAGGCTGAAATATTTGTGTAAAATATATTTCGGGTTCTACAGGACCCCAAAGCCTGTGATGAAAGCCGTTTAGAATGAGAAGAGGGGGCCAGTCTAGCTGCCTCCTCTAGACACTGCTGATATATAAGATGCCAGATTTATAGAAATTTCACATGTTTGCAGATAACCTGGAAACAGAAATCAAAAGTGAAATTAATTGGAAAAATTGTTCATTACGAATATTTGCCCAGAGCTAAACACTTTCCTTTTCTGAAGAACTTGTGGTAGCTCTGCAGCATTCTTACATACGCAGGGGTATTTCCCAGATGGAATTTGAGAAACTCAAGAGGGGTTTTTTTTATGACCGCAAATTTCTTAATAAATCTGGAAATCCCTGCCAGGTTTGGGACACCTTATTTCCCTTCCGCTCCCAAACCCTCAGTTATAGGCAGAGAAGTTGCATACGATGTACTTGAAGTTAGGGAAATAGAGAAGTGGGTTTTTAAGGGCTTGTCTACCGGAGAAGAGTTATACCAATACATATTACAGTGTGAACTTAAACCAGTATAGTTATATCAGTCTGACCCCCCTCACGGAGACTCTTATTCTGGTATAGGAGTGCCTATTTTTAAAATTATTTTTAAATTCACCTATGTTGCTTGGGAAAGGTGTGTAACCCAAACTGAAAAAAGCTAGTTTTATGCTGGAGTAAGTGTGTTCACATGGGGATTTATTCTAGTATAACTATATTCATTTAACTACACCAGTATAACTGGTCAAACATTTCTGTATAGACAAGCCCTTAGTTGTGTCCTCTGTTCCCACAGTACATATGTGAACCAAACACATGCCTAAGAAGTTACCCTTCAAATTTTAAATTACCCTTCATCATCTTTTAAATTGTAAGTTACTTTTATTATCCTTGCACATTCACATTAGTCTAAAGGATCTCTAAGTGCTTTACATCAACTATGATTACTTCACTCATCAATGAAATGTAGCCACTTCTGGAGTGGAATGCAAAACTTCTTAGCACCACACAGCAGTGAGAGCACAAAGTGAAAAATATTACTAGCTGAAACTGCATGGGGGAGACGACTTTTATTTTATAAAGATGTTCTAACAGGCTATACTATCATAGAATCATAGAATATCAGGGTTGGAAGGGACCTCAGGAGGTCATCTAGTCCAACCCCCTGCTCAAAGCAGGACCAATCCCCAACTAAATCATCCCAGCCAGGGCTTTGTCAAGCCTGACCTTAAGAACTTCTAAGGAAGAAGATTCCACCACCTCCCTAGGTAACGCATTCCAGTGTTTCACCACCCTCCGAGTGAAAATGTTTTTCCTAATATCTAACCTAAACCTCCCCCACTGCAACTTGAGACCATTACTCCTCATTCTGTCATCTGCTACCACTGAGAACAGTCTAGATCCATCCTCTTTGGAATCCCCTTTCAGGTAGTTGAAAACAGCTATCAAATCCCCCCTCATTCTTCTCTTCCGCAGACTAAACAATCCCAGTTCTCTCAGCCTCTCCTCATAAGTCATGGTCCAGCCCCCTAATCATTTTTGTTGCCCTCCGCTGGACGTTTTCCAATTTTTCCACATCCTTCTTGTAGTGTGGGGCCCAAAACTGGACACAGTACTCCAGATGAGGCCTCACCAATGTCGAATAGAGGGGAATGATCACGTCCCTCGATCTGCTGGCAGTGCCTCTACTTATATATCCCAAAATGCCATTGGCCTTCTTGGCAACAAGGGCACACTGTTGACTCATATCCAGCTTCTCATCCACTGTAACCCTTAGGTCCTTTTCTGCAGAACTCCTGCCTAGCCATTCGGTCCCTAGTCTGTAGCGGTCATGGGATTCTTCCGTCCTAAGTGCAGGACTCTGCACTTGTCCTTGTTGAACCTCATCAGATTTCTTTTGGCCCAGTCCTCTAATTTGTCTAGGGCCCTCTGTATCCTATCCCTACCCTCCAGCGTATCTACCTCTCCACCCAGTTTAGTGTCATCTGCAAACTTGCGCAGGGTGCAATCCACACCATCCTCCAGATCATTAATGAAGATATTGAACAAAACCGGCCCGAGAACCGACCCTTGGTTGTATCAAAAAGATACAAAGTACAAGCCTCATCCTGACCACTGGCTAATCCATAAAATAGCTTTCAGTGTTTTCCCTTGAAGCAATGGCTTTAAATTTTAATAAGCTATAGTGTACTTTCACCGGATGTCATAAGCTGCTACAAAGTTTACCTGGGGTTAAGTAGGTGGGAGCCTTGGAGAAATGAGGAAAGCTCAGGAATGTAAATTATTTTCTACTCTTTTATAAGTTTCCTTCCCTTCATGAGAAATGTGTGTTTGAGATTATTTGGAACTAAATGCTTTTAAAATTCAGATGATTTGATTCCTCCTTCTAGACAATTCAAAATGTCACTGCGGGAAAAACCTTAGAAATATTAATAGAGCTACTCCACTAATGGAATTATACTCAGTGTAAGTTACATCCTGGAAATTGATGGGTTCTATTAGTAGAGTTTTTCTATAATTTATTACATTACAAGGATAATCTACCAAGAAAGGGTCATATGTTCTGCAGAAGATCATAAATAGCTGCTGAAATCAAGATTACAGAATGTAGAAAAAGGCCTAGATCTTTTTGCAGATCTAGGGGAAAAAGTGTCTTTCCAAAGATGCGCTGTATGGTATAAAGTTCAACTCATGATGGTCTAGAAATGGCAGGTCTCAAATGGTGGTCTATAACGCACTAACGCTTTGTGGGAAGCTGGCTGGTCATATTGTTCTGTCTGTACAAAGCCTGGGGATCTGTAAAACTCCTAAGAACAAGGAGCGGGAGCCAGCCTAGCTGCCTCTGATACTACAAGAGGAGGATGCAATATTTTGACTCCTGTATTTGTTTGCTCGCCACCAACTTGGTCCTGTCTGAGAATTGAACCAGGGACATACAGAGCTAAAACCATTAGAAAGAAAAGGAGTACTTGTGGCACCCTAGAGACTTTTCTTTTTGCGGATACAGACTAACACGGCTGCTACTCTAAAACCATTAGAGTCTCCATCTTGAGCTAAAGAGCTAGCTCCTTTAGGCAGGGACTGTGATAGATTAATTCTCTGTGGATCAGGCACCGAGAGGGATGCGGAACACATTCTGTACAGTGCGTTAAACTTGCATAATTATATTCTGTAGCCAACAGGTTGGCACTGATGAAGCAATTGAGTCAGAAAGACCAAGGCACAGAGAACAAGCTTTAGTGTCTGCTTAATTTCTGCTTAAAAGCTAATGCAACAAAAAAACCCAGTCCCCCCACTAACTTGCACTATACTACCATTTCTCCAAGATCTAATTGCCTATGCAGTCAGTCAAACAGAACGTGTAAAACTATAATAATGTCATCTGCCAACTCCCTATCATATACTACACTATAGAGAGGAAACAAAGACTATTCAGAGGGACTATGGCCACCTGCAGCAGACAAATGTTCAGGGAAGACTAGAAAGAGACAGCCAGGTTGTATGTCCAGGGAAGTATGAATAAAGCAGACCAGGCAGGTGAGTAAGGGAGAAGGGGAGCATGTGCTGGGGGAAGAGGAGGACTAAGATACTGGGAAATACATCCAGGCGAAAAGGAAGAATAACATGTGCTGTGGAATAGGGGCAGAGAGAGAGAGAGAGAGAGGAAAAGAATCAATAGGATTTGAAGAGTCAATGAAGAAAGCAAAAGGGCTTTATACCACATTGAAGACAACTAAAATATACAAATACTTCTCCATGTACACAATTGCCGTAGTTGCACGAGGGATTTTATGGGATCAGAAATAGGAAGTCAGGTGAGATTATGCACTCATGAGTGGCAGGAGAGATGTTCAGAAGGTACTCCATTAACACAAACAGCGAGGGTCCATGCTCTGTGAAGTATCAGAGCAGCTGACCCAGGAGTTATTCTGACTGCTAAATATATTTGGAATGACTGATTATAAAATTTGTTCTCAATTTAAAGCCACAGGTGGAAGTAATTACCAGCAGGTGTAATAGAAAAAAAGCGCCTTCTAAATTAAGACAGGTGGCCTGATTCTCCATTTCTACTGCTGTAAATCAGGAGTTACTACACAGCTATGAATAGAGTTATGTGGGTATAAGCAAGATGAAAATCAGGCCTATGGTGCATAAAATCACTTATGGCGTGATTTTTGCAAAGTTCTGAGCACCCACAACTCCCACTAGACTCAGTGGAAGCTGCAGGTGTTCACCACCTCTGAAAATCCAGCCCTATCTGTGTTATCAGAAACATTTTCAATCCTCAGATCTCAAAGCACTGTGAAAAGTGGTGGTTGTTGTCCCCATTAATGGGTGGGGAAACTGAGGCACGGAATGGTTACGACTTGCTCAAGGTGAACAAGCAAGTTAGTGACAGAGCTGGGAATAGATTCCAAGTCTGGTACACTCATTCCACAATAAAACCCCAATTCCATCAGCTGGTTGTGCCTAATTTTACAATTTACAATTCAGTTTTGCATAATTCCTTGGCAATAGCCATTTACGATGGCAGATTTGCTGGAATCTACATATGTTGCTTTCAGAGATCAACTAACTCAGTTTATCACAAATGCATGTGCAATTACAAGTCCTCAAATTAGTAACACCTTCCTGAAAAGAGGGTCAGATTCAACAATGAATCACATTGGCGGTGCCGTTAAGCGAGGTGGGAGATTGTAATGGAATGCATTTATCTTTGATTGCATATAGCAATAAAAAAAATCAGACCTTGACAGTGTTATTATATTCAGACTGAGAAATTATAATGCAGGGATTATTAATTCATTATTTGCTCTGTTTTATTAGGATTATGAACAGTGAGAATTAGAGTTGTCAAATCTCTGTGTTCTTAACTCTCCAATTTTGTTTTTGGTGTCTTCCAGCCATCTCTCAATCCCAGGTATGTATTTACCTTCATTTCTAGACCTCAGTTTACCAGCATCACGGACACAAACCTGCCATCTTGCTGCTCTGTATTTGACGTCAGCAATTTTGAATTTAGAAAGGGAGATTACGGAAAACTTCATATGCCTTTAAAAGAAATGTCAAGCTGTCCGCTCTGCGGTTTTGTCCCTCATTTTGAGTCTCTCTCACATTTGAAATTTAGCTTCACAAATTGGGGTAGAGCAGCTTAAGGACTTTGCTTTGGGAAGGATGATTTTGTGGTTAAATGCACTGGACTGAGAATTGAGATCTAGGTCCAGCTCTCATAGATTTCTATGTGTAACCACAGACAAGTCACTTAAACTCTCTGTGCCTCAGTTCCCCATCTCTCAAATGGGGCTAACAGCACTTCCTTTCTCTCATCCTTTGTCAGTCTTCTCTATGTAGCCTGTAAGCTCTTTGAGGCAAAGATTCTCTTACAATGGGCATGTACCGCACCTAGCACAATAGGGCCTTTATGCACTATAATTATACTAATAAACACAACAGGTGGTCATGAAAAGCTGGCTGATCACGTATCTCTTCCCTTTAAATATGCAGAGCTCAAAGGAGCAGTGTTTATTTATTTGACTAAGCCTTTTTAAAGCTGTTTTTTAATTATATTCTTAATAAAGGCACACTAGGTCTTTCAAGAGGCAGCATTTTATTCTTGAACAGTGTACCCTGGATATTGCACGTGTGGGAGCTTTTACCTGTATTTACAGTTAAGCTTTGTTCTGACCCTTTTCTCTAGCAGGAGCCAAGTGCCAGCGTTTCTGAAATATAAAGGAAAAGTTTCTCATTGTTTCCCAAGAACAAGGAGAAACAAAGAGTCTCGGATTGTGGGGGAAAGAATGAAATAATGTAAAGGAAATAGTCTGAAATAAAAGGAAAGAGACCAGTTGCTCCCAGAGGGCTGATAAAAAAGCCCAGAACAATGGAAGAAATAGCCAGAGAGATTAACAAGGGGGAGGAGGGGAGAGACAACACAGCAGCAGGAGGTAATGATGGCAGGTGCAGGAGGGAGGCAGAATGGGGGAGGGGAGTTTCCTACCTAAACCAGGGTGGTTTTTGGCTTGCTCAACCACTTCCCTTTACAAGAATCCAACCTGCTTCTCTCTTCTCACTTTGAGCACCTGCTAATAGCAAAATAAAGGAACCACACCAATGCCTCACACCAAACTGAGAACAGTCTGGGTTCAGTCCTGCAGTCCCTACGTGATAACCCCATGCACTCAATAAATTGCAGGATCAGGTCCTGTATTGCTGATGTATTCCTAAATGTGAGAGGGGTGTTATAGGAAAGAGTCCCAGTCATTTAACACAGTAACCATGGGCTTAGTCAGATGGCTGGGGTGGGCTGGGGAATGGGGCAGTCAGGCTCCCTCCTCTATCCCCTAACTTTTCTCTTGTGCTTCCATCCTGAGAGTAAGAGAAGACGTGTGACTGGTTTTCCCCCTCCCCCGCTTCTTGGACAGGGGAACTTTGCATCTTCTTTCCTGCATCCTTCTCTTCCTCTTCCATTGTGTTCTGTGGATGTGAATAAGGAAGGATTAGTTGGAGAGGGTGAGTTCACTTGCCTGGTCTCCAAACTTCCGAGCTTCACACCCACTGACTGTTTCAGTCAGGGGGAGTAAATGTTAAGGGGGGAAGTCTTTCCACAGTCCACTCTCTACAGATGAGATTCCCTGAGTGGGAGGAAGAGTGGTCCATGGCTAAAGCTCAGGGCTGGGAGGTAGGAAATGTGGGTTCTGATCACGCTGAGCCTTAGACTTCCTGTGCCTGAGACTTCACGTCTCTGTTAGATTCCCCACCTGCAAAATGGTGATAATAGTTACCTACCTCAGGGTTGGGGATGAGGCTTTGAGACTGTGGGGTAGAAGGTGCTTTGGGAATGCAAAGCCTGCCTACATTCAAGCTGCTAGAGGTAGCAGGGGCATGTAGCCTCGACCCACTCACCAGAGACTTTCATCATCATCGGCACCGCCTGACTGGCTGTTTTGGTCTCATCATAAGGCTGGCTGTTTTGGGGAATGTCAGGGTGGATGGAAAGGAGTACTTTTCCACTGAATGCAGCCGATGAAGTGAGCTGTAGCTCACGAAAGCTTATGCTCAAATAAATTGGTTAGTCTCTAAGGTGCCACTAGTACTCCTTTTCTTTTTGTGACTACAGACTAACTCGGCTGCTACTCTGAAACCTGTCAGGGTGGATGGAGGCATCTGGGGCATGTGGAGAGATTACAAGAGGCAGGGGAAGAGGGTACTATAAAAATAATCATAGCATGTACCTAACACCACCTCAAACATTTTCTTTGCACGTTGTCTGTCTACTTCATAAAATCTATCTTATCTATGTATCAAGAACTTCTGGTATGAGGTAGGTCAAAGGACCAATTTGATATTGGAGGCTCAACTAGAGCCTTCCCCCCTAAGGTTCATTCTGAATATATTCCTGATACCTGGAGGATACCTGGCAGTGTTGTTCCAATGTGCAGCTTTTGTCACTAAAAAATTAATCCTACACAATGGAAAAGTTGATCCCCACCAACCACTGATACGTGGCTTGCTGATGTGGCTGACCTCACAGCTAATGAACAACTGGCATTCCATAGGAGAATGCCTGAAAAATTGAAAGCAATTTGGGCTGACTTTTCAGAGGTATATGACTAATGCAGTCCCCCTGGAGACAGATATATCGCTTCCCCTCCTATCCCTTTATCATAACCCTCTTTACTTATTTTGTTCGTTAGGATGAATCTTGTACTTTGGTATATTTGTAGTATTTGAAAAAATGAAGGTAGATTATAATTTCTTATCTATTTAAAATTTAAGCAGTTTGGGTTAGGGACGGCATCGTCAGTATGTTCTGTGAGCTGCCTGGAACACTTTTGAGGCATCAGCTAAATAATGACATACATACATAATGTTTTGAATTAGTGTCCGTATCATCTTTAGCGGCTGCTGTAGTTTGGTTCTGAGCGTATGCTTTTGTGTATCGGTTGTTTCAGGTATTGCCAGTGCCCATTTGGTCATCTTACAAAAAACATATGTACAATGAAGTAAAATGGCACATCAGATGCCCTAAGTGGTGGTTATTATTTGTACTGGGGTAGTGTCTAGAGGTCCCAGTCAGGATCTGGGGTCCCATTGTACTAGTCAGTGGTCCTCAACCTGTGGCCCAATCAGCACACAGCTGTGGCCCATGTGACCTCCTTCGGGGCCATAGAGGTGGTATTGGACGTGGCCCCCAATGGTAAATAGGTTGAGAACCACTGTGCTAGATACACTCCTCACCCATACTGTCTCAGAGGGTATGATCTAAGTACATAATGATTCTTATAGCCTCCACAAGTGTACTAGGTGATTTGCAGAGTGTAAAATAAGTCCCCTGCCTCAAAGAGTTTACAATCTAGAATCTAGTCGTGGTATAAATAAGAGTAATAAGCAAAAAAGGGGTGAGGTTGACGTATTTCCACACGTCGTACCCACCCCTCCACCACCTCCTCCCCGTTGCAAACCTATCCTACCACTAATTCTCCTTGATCGTTACCCTGTGTTTTGCCATTTGTCTCAGACTGTGCTGTATCCTAGGCCTTGTCTACACTGGGGGTCTGCCTTGCTTTTAGCCACCACTGTTGCTGCAACCCCCGGGGTGCAGGCCGACAAATCGGCTCTTCTCACGGGGGTAGCGTACCCCTCCTAGCATTTGCACTTGGCCACAGTTTCGATCAGTTTTGCCTCTGCTTTAGGGCTCGGCCCTGATGTCTGTAACCAGGGCCCGGCTGTCGATTTACATCCCTGTGGGTGTCTTTCATCAGAAGACTAGCTACGGTTTTAAAACCAGCCCCCTGAGGTAGCTGCAGCCCTTTGCAGCCTCCCCCTTCTCCCTGGGCCAGATTCTAAGAAAGGTGAGCAACCTCCGCCCGCCCCCCCCTTCCTCCCCTTTCTGCCCCCCCCATCCCGCTTCCTCGCTTTCATTACTAAGTCAGCGGGGCCCGCGGTGATGAGTGAGTTGAAGGAGGCTGATGACGGGAGAATTTCTGAGGCGTTCTTCAACTTCCTCTGCTCAGCTCTGACTAACTCTTTACTGAGCAGCGCCTCTGCCTTCCCGCCGGCGCCGCTCACGGGGGCGGGGCTCGCTTCCCTCCCCCGCACCCCGCCTTAGTGGCCGTGGCCCCAGCGTGGAGGGGGCGGGGGGGTTGCCCATATTTAGAACGTTGGTGGCGTCACTCTCCTTATATGGGCAGTGCCGTCAGGAGCCGGCGTTCCATTCAGATAAATTTCCTCCCCGGCGAACGGAATCCCCTGCTGCTCCGGTGGAAATGCGACGGCGGAGCCGGGCGCGCCGCAGCGGCAGGCAGGGGGGATCAGGGGACCGGCTGTAGCCGCTCGAGCCCAACCCGTTTAAGCCCCCGGCCCTTGTAGCGGAGGGGACCCCCCTCCCTTCTCTTCCCATCCTCAATTTAAGCCACGCAAAAGCGAGACCCCCCCCCCACCACCACCCCCGAGTTCATTGCAGCCTGATCCGCCGCTGGCGACGCTCGAGGAGAGGCTCTGCTCAGCCCAGGGGGGCTGCGGCCGGAGACCGCGATGAAGAAGGTGGCGGCCCTCGACTGCCGCCAGCTCCGGAAGCTCCTGCGGAAGGAGCCCTCCCGCTGCCTGGTGCTGGACTGCAGACCCTACCTGTCCTACTCGGCCTCCCGCCTGCGGGGAGCGCTCAATGTCAACCTCAATTCGGTCGTGATGCGCCGGGCCCGCGGCGGGCCCGTGCCCCTCAACTTCGTGGTGCCGGACGAGGCGGCCCGCACCCGGCTGCTGCTGCCGGGGGAAGGGGCGGCCGCGGCGCGGCTGGCGGCGGTGGTCGTCCTGGATCAAGGCACCGGGCACTGGCAGAAGCTGAAGAAGGAGAGCACGGCGCAGATCGTCCTCAACGCCCTGCTGTCCAGCCTGCCGGAGGCCGGGGCCAGGGTCTGCTTCCTGAAAGGTCAGCGGGGCGGTGGGCCGGGGAACTGGGGGAGAATCGGGGCGTAGGAAGGTAGGGGGAGGTGGGTAGAATAGAAAACAAGGGAGGGGAGGGGAGAGATGAGAGCGCAGTGCAGGGGGAGGGAGGGAAAGCGGCCCCGCTCTGGTATTTCTCTAGCGACGAAATCCGACAAAAGCCTCCGGCCAGTGGAGCCAGGTAACAGCGGCGGTCCCCGCAGAGCAACATACGCAGCATCCACCCCTGGGCTGGGGGCACGAGCAATATTTGACACACGGGAGGTCACGCGGAAGTTTCATTTCATTTATTTTCCCCGCCCTGCAAATCACCCCCTGGTAGACCCCGGCCTGTCTGTCCCTAACTAGACGTGAGTTAAGGGGCTGATGTTAGGGTGGCCGAAGCCACCTTTTGAGGAATAAGAACCGTGTGTGTGGGTGGGTGGGGAGGGGGGTCATTACCATGGAACGAGGTGGCTTCAGCATGGATATGAATTTGAGCGATCTGCAGGGTTAATGAGTCACACAGGTAAGAGTATGCTGGGCTGTTTCCAACCTGCATGCCCTATTTCAGTGATGAATTCCTCTTTCTATCAAAAGGGAACAATGGATTATTTCGCTTGGCAGTGTTGCCGAGTGTCTGAAATCCTCTACAATGGTGGAAATTATCTCAGTCAGACATTATTTCAGTCCTGCGTGTAACTGAAAACCCAAACCCCAAGTAGTCTGTTCCCGGGTTCAGCAGAGCAGAGAACACCTAAGTAATCTGTGAAGAACGGTGCTATAAAGACTTCCCTGGGGCCCGCAGTATTGCCCCAGTGTGAGAATCCTGTGGCTGATGTCACCAATACAGTACTCCCAATGACTATTTATAGCATTTTCATTGCTCCTTTTTGTTTGTCTTTTGTGTCATGCATGGGTCATAAAACAATAAAAATGAGCACTCAGCCCTTTCTTCTGTCCGCCCTGCTCACCCTTCTCCTTCATTTCTCCTCCTAACGCTTTTGTCTTTTTTTATCCTTGCTTTTTCATTCCCTTTTTCAAAAATCCTGTCTGCCTGTGCTCTTCTCAATGCTGTTAGTAAAGGGGAGGGAGGGATCCCTGTAAAGAAACAGAAGCCCTGTTCCATACTTTTCCAGTAACACTTCATCTTGTGGTTTTGCAGCTCTTAAACTGCAGTTTTCTATTCCAGAAAACAGCAGAAGATTTTATTCCTGAAAGGATTTTAAAATGTAAAGTAGAAATTTAAAACAAAGAAAAAGGCTTCCAATCCCTCCCAATAAACAAATAAATGATTGCAGCAAATGCTGGGAAACTAGGGCATTTGTAAGTGAGGAGCGGATAAGTTTTAAATCATAGGTGTCTGTGTGAATTACAAACCCATTGATAAGCATGAAGTGTAATCTTTTAGTGACCACAGGGTAATCTGGTCAGCTCTTCTGTTCACATAGCCTCATTGCAATTTGTGCGTCATATAAGGAACAACACAACAGAGAGGAGTGTAGTTGCATGAGATACAGGCATATATTCCGTGGTACGAGGCTGAAGGAAGGCCCTTGTACCGGAGATGGGAATATGTAGTAATATTATATCCTCTTCCCTTGGGTGAGCTCAAAGCATTTTCCGAATGCCATGTTAAGCTTTTCAACACCCCTGTGAGGTAGAGGTTAAGTGACTTGTCCAAGGTCACTCAGGAAAAGCTGGGAAAAGAGCAAGATCTTCTGATTCTCAGTCTTGTGTTTTAACCACGAGACCATCTTTTCCCTCCTAATGCACTGCCCCTCCCTTTGAAGTTGTGTTTGTGGGATATGTAATATATCTGAGGAAGAGTGAAATGTAGGGGTTTTATTGCAAAATGTTTTCTATCCACTCAGTGTAGAAGTACTTTCCCTTAATTAGTAAAACTACAGACTCTCTTCCTCTTTCCCCCTCAACCCTGTTTCATTTCCAGTAAACACACTGGAAGCTTGAGTCCACCACGCAGGAACATAAAATATGTAGCAGCATTTAGGAAATGGTGCGGTTTGAAACAAGCCAGGCTGACTCAGTGGGCAGCTAGGCTGACTCAGTAGGGAGACAGACCCTTAGAAGTCATGGTGGTTCTCGAAGATGCCTTCTTCCGAAATGCCAGGGGGAAATAAGAATCACTTTTGAAACTCTCTGATCACTGGTCAGAAAACAGTTTAATTTTGTTTTCAGTAACATTAACATTGCTGCCTAACCCCAGGTATGTGAAATGGATCATCCTGTTGATTGTTGGAGGGGTTTTTTCCTGGAAGCTGTAGCTGGCTTTGGTAGGCAGGCTGTCCTAAAGCCTGTCTGTATTTTGAACTGTGTTAAAAATCATCTGACTGTAGTGTGAGGACATAAATGCGAAGAGCCATAAGAGAGACCAGAGACCGTTCTTAACCTTTCTCCCTGTCATCCTTGTTTACCATTCAAGGGGGTGGCATGAAGAGAGGGGGCACTGGGGAAAGTGTGGCTAATTGGGGTCTTAACCAGGGAGTTATGATGCGATTGAGGCATGAGTCAGACTCTTGTCAGCTAATCACAGTGCCCTGTACAATTCTATAGGGAATTGCTTTTAGTACTGAGTAGCGTCATGCCTGTTTGGGTGGGTTTTTTGTAAGCCTCCCTTACTTGTTTAGCTCTAGGAGTTCAATGTGTCAGATCTTCCATGTGTGGAGGAGCAGTTTCTGGGGGGGGGGGGGGGGGTCATGGAAAGGTAAAACAATAAATCACTTACCACTGGGTAGTGGTACTAGCTTCATATAACAAGAATTACGTTAATGATTGATGAAAATAGAGATGTGTACTGTGCTTCAATATGATGAGCAATGTAGTATTTGCAGAAATGACCTCAAGGAAGTTAGGTTTGGGGAGGGGGGGAGAGGATGACTCATTTTAAGAATGGTCTGCAAATATCTTGATCCCCAAGGCTTGCAATTAACCATTTGCCGGCTGCACCCACAATCTGCCCAAGAGAAATCTGTGTCTCTGTTGAAAACATACCTAGATTTCTCTTGGGTGGATTTCTATGCTTATTCAAGAGGAAAAACAACAATATGGGTCATAAATAGATATCATGGTTAAATATATAAATAACATAGATTCTTCCTACGCAAGGCCATCAGGAAGACTGATCAAAACCTTGCCCGGCGTATGGGTTGTTTTGAGAGGCAGGGGGTTTGAGAGGCAATTTCAAGGCATGGTTGTGGGTGAGTTTGAGGGCTTGTAATACTTACCTAAAGAGCCAACACTATTTGCCCTGGATATTGTTTTATTAGCCCCTTTAAAGCCCTGTATTTTATTTATTAATTTGCCTCCTGACCTAGTGACTTTCACTGTGTGCTCACTGGCAAAGGGTTGCACTGTCTTGCAGTAGGTGGAAAGGTATACTTCTGAATTATGAATGGATGGGATTACTATTCTTCTAGGGCCTGATCTAAAGCCCATTGAAGAAAATAGAAAAAATATTGCAACTCCAGCACCCGTGTTATTAAGAGCAACATGAATTTCAGCATATGTCCTTTTTATTAGACATCTGAGACACAGGTTAAAATGTCAGCATGACTGTACCATGCGAATACATCCATATTACTTATGCAGTCGTTCAAAACTTTAGCACTTCTGTTTGTTCTTGAGGAATTCCATTAATGTGGTACCCTGCACTGACATCGTGTATAGTAGTAATAAACGGTTGCAAGTCAGCTAAGCATATCTTGCATTTATTTGGTCTGGGGGCCTTATTTACTTAAGGGCCACACTCCTGAGGATTATTAAATTTACTGTTAAGACTTATTCTTCCTTTTTTCTTTTACTGGAAACTCACTAAAAGGTGCAATTAATAAAGTACAAAAAATGGCTTTTAAATGGTTTCTGTTCCAACTGTTCACATTCACGCTTGAAAGTGACGTGCAGAATATTCACAGTGGTGAAATAGATGTCAGTTTAGCTAATGACAAACTTTGAGTTACAATGTAATAATAGGATTAATTCCTTTTCATTAGCAACGCAGTGAATATAACACTGTACTTAAACGGTGCAGAATAGCTCATGTGAGGCTATCCAGTTGTCAAAGGCTATTCCAGGATTTCATTAAGTTTTATGGCTGTTATTTAATGGATCGATTTCATTCAAAACATCTTCATTAACTTTCAATCCCTTGTGATTGTGTAATTAATCATCACAGTGCAAACACCTCCTATATGTTTATACTCATATAAAAATGCAAATATATGGAATTCATTTATGTTATTTATGTTGGCACACTGCATAGAGTAATAATTGATATTAAGAGGATGAAAACTGTAGCTAGCAATCTCCTTTTCTGTCTCAAGTGCTAGAAATTCTGATAATTTATAAAATACATTAAATGGTTAGTCCTCATGAAGTTAATATTTGCCAGATTCAACAGATTTACATTCACAAACCGTTTTAATCTGTATCCATCAGCTTTTTAGCAAGTTAATAATTGTTAGCTATAGTGCAGTTTTTCTTTGAGAGCACAAAGCCTTTTTAAACAAACTCTTTGACTGAATGGAACTTTCTTTGTTATTGAACACCCCATGGGAGTGGTCATTTATTATGCAGTATTCTGATTTATTGGAAGCTTAACTTCTGAGCTAGCTTAATTAACTAAATTTTCAGAAACCTGAAAATTCATATTTCTCTCTCTGTTTTTTCCTAGGGGGATATGAAACCTTTTACTCTCAATATCCTGAGTGCTGTGTAGATGTAAAACCCATTTCCCCAGAGAGAAATGAAATGGAGAGAAACCTCAACAGCCACTGTGAGAAGCAGAGCACCAACCACAAACCGGCTTATGATCAGGTGTGTTTAGGGGAAGCTGTAAATAATTCTCCCTGTCCCCTCCCCCACATAGACATTTTCCAGGGCTTCCTGTTATAATTGACTATTCACTCTGTTATTTTCATCTGGTGCTTCAATTAAGCTGTCAAAGAATGGGTCTGTGGTTTTTCCTGTTTTCCTGGGGTCTTAAGTGCTGAGGGCTTGAGACCAGGACTGGAGCCAGCAAATACTATTTAACAGAGCAAACACATTCAAAATGATCTGACAAATGCTGTAGGGGAAGGGAAACAGGGATAAGGAGAACATAGCATTTGCTGCACTTCTGAGGTTCAGATTAGTTGTAGGTTATTTCTTAGGGGTTTAAAGGGAAAGGCAGTAGGGAATCCTCTGTCCTCTTTTTGCAACGCCTCCAATTTATGCAAAAAAAAAAAAAAGTTGGAAAAAACTTACAATTTAGTTACCTTAGAATCTAACTATTTATGATATCAAATATACATATATGTGTGATACGTAATATTTTCACAGAGCCAGCTTCTGCTCCCATTATCTTCCGTGGTACAGGATTAAGCCCACAGAGAGAGCTTTCACTTATCCCAAGAAATAGGAAAAAAAGCAAAATACCATCTGTCTTACTTTTAAAAAATCCATAATTCCAGATGTGCAAGATAGTCTTTGTGGTATCTTGGGACAATAATATTTGTAAATATCTGATTCTTCCTCTTCCCCCCCTCCCCCCCGCACTGAGAAATAACCAAATCTTGATCTGAGAAACTTTGGCCACTCCTCTGGAGGTACTGCCAGCCAAAGGAATCATGATGCCTCTTGAATTAAAGCCCCAAAGTAGATCACAAGTGATAGCTGCATCTGTTATCGATCTACCTTGTGAAATATCTGCATACTACTACTGATGCAAACAAACCTGGGTGCTAGTAAAAAAGCCATTGTAGTGTGAATCGGCAATCCACATGTCGAGTAAAGAGCTGTTCCAAATACTGCTCAGTAGTACCCTTGTACTAGTGTTTTCAAAAGAAGGAAAACCACAAACCAACGCAGCTAGCGCAAATATTATATTTTGTTGACTTTCTCATTACACTAGCAAGTACGTCACAGTCGGCAAAAGGAGACTTTCCTTTTCAAAATCCTTAAGCAACAAATGTCACTCTAGGGGACTTAAATCTTAAAGCAAGGACAGGAAAAGAACCGCCACATGTATCATCAGCCATTAAGGACTTATGCATCTATCTACCTTTGATCTCCAATGCTTTTCAGTCCCCTGTATCAGTGGTTCTCAACTAGGGGTACACATACCCTGGCGGGTACACCGGGGTCTTCCAGGGGGTACATCAATTCATCTGGATATTTGCCTAGTTTTAGAACAGGCTACATAGTGAAGTCAGTACAAACTAAAATTTCATACAGACAATGATTTGTTTATACTGCTCTGAAATGTAAGTACGATATTTATATTCCAGTTGATTAATTTTGTAAATCTATGGTAAAAATGAGAAAGTAAGCAACTTTTCAGTAATAGTGCGCTGTGACACTTTTGTATTTTTATGTGTGATTTTATAAGCAAGTAGTTTTTCAGGTGAAACTTGGGGGTACACAAGACAAATCAGACTCCTGAAAGGGGTAGAGTAGCCTGGAAAGGTTGAGAGCTACTGCCCTGGATGACATGCAAGGAACCACTCCTGCAATCCGCAACAGATGCAGATTCATTTTAACAGGAACAAGACACCAAAGGGACCTGCGGGTGCCCTGCATCTTGTTGGATTGGGACCCCTAGTAGCCCAGTTGAAATTACTGGGGCTATTCATATGCTAGAAGCTGGGAATGGGCGACAGGGGATGGATCACTTGATGATTACCTGTTCTGTTCATTCCCTCTGGGGGCACCTGGCATTGGCCACTGTCGGAAGACAAGATACTGGGCTAGAGGGACCTTTGGTCTGATGCACTACGGCTTCTTAAGAGTGAGAGTGGGAGGACTAGGTTCTGTGAATAGTATATTGTTTAGAAGATCAATTTCTCTGTGGTACTTCCTCTTTGTGGGATTTCCACTGGGGAAATCCTCACACCAACAAACACACCCAGGGGAACACTTCTGATTACAGCTCTCAGTCTGGGGTCGAGCTGATTTTGTTCAGTAGTGTTCTGTTTCTTGAACCTGGAGGCCGGTTTTGTCCTGAGCAGGCTGAGAATGTTCATTCCTTTTTACCGCTGAACAAAACATTGACTAAAAGGCACTCTTTTGGGGGGTGTCTCGAGGTGACCTGCAAAGGGAAAACACTCACATTCCAGCCGCTTTCCCAGCATGTGCTGAATAACGGCATTAATAGCCAGACTAAGGCAGGTATTCAGCGTACTGCAAATGAAGGCAGTGCCGCTCAGCCTAGGTCCTGTGCAGTGAGCGCACCATGGGAAAGTTACCTGCCGAGTCTTTGAAATGCTTCTCTGTTAGGCTGTGTTTTGGGTTTTGTTCCCTTTCTTCCCCCCTTCCCACGCATCTACTATTTACTTCCTTTCGTGGAAGAAGGAACAGAAATTACATCTCTGGTGGCAGAAAGCTGTGGGTGGCCCAGAGCAGCAGCAGTGAGTGTGCGGTGCATATGACGTGGCAGAGTTCTGTGCCTCCATGTTACTGCTGTTAGGCATGCAGGAAATGGAGGCAGCTAAGCTTTGTCACTGAGGTCGGGGGAGGCTCTGCAAACAGACACCAGCTGTCACTGTGCAAGTCTCTCTTAGGTGTGGGTGAAAAAGGTGCTTTACTCTTCAATCCATTTATGTTTTCAGGTTTGCTTTCAAAGCAGCCATACAATAAACACACACATCTAGGCATTCGGAAGTCTAGTGTGTGTGTGTGTGGGGGGGGGGTGGGTTGGGTTGTTTTTTGGTTTTTTTTCTTGGTTACAAATTGGGTACTGTGAGGTTTCTTGTTAACATACTTGGTGTGCGTGGGTTCCAAGCCCTGCACTGATCGCACAAACTGGTTTTCTGTGTGCACCTTTGTGCACTGCTTTGAAATGGCACCCTTTTTGTCTCCGCAAACTCTCCAGGGAAATTAGCTTCACATATGAAAGCACTTTGGGTGAGTTCTAAGGGGAAGCATAGCACTTTAAAGAAAGCAAGAAACATCATGTGTGTGAGTGGGCTGGAACTGGTTTCGGACCTCAGCTGTGGATGGACAAGAAAATGAAAGCCTTTTTCTGTGTGGGCTCTGCCATTACAATGATTCACTGGTCAGGATCTAAAACCACCAGACAGGGAGTCAGCACCCACGCTGGCTCTGCTGAATTTCTCTGTTCAATGATTCTGCCATAACGTAAGACAAAGCTCACTTTGGGGTGGTGGGAAAAAGCAAAATAACATATTTTTATCTTTAACTTCTAGGGTGGTCCAGTTGAAATCCTGCCTTTCCTTTACCTTGGCAGTGCCTACCATGCTTCCAAGTGTGAGTTCCTAGCCAACCTGCACATCACAGCCTTGCTCAATGTCTCCAGGAAAGGTTCAGAGTCCTTTAAAGAGCAATATTGTTATAAATGGATCCCAGTGGAGGACAGTCACATGGCAGACATCAGCTCTCACTTCCAGGAAGCCATAGATTTCATTGGTAGGTATAGCTATTCTACTGTATCTTTAAAAAAGATTGAAGAGTCAATGAATTTTAAAAAATCTCAAATACTCTATACTTCTATAGCACCTTTCAGCCAAGGAACTCAAAGCGCTTTTCAAATCATGAGAGGCCCATGATGCGGTCAAGTATTATACTGATTTTACTTAAGGGCAAATTGACATATGGAGTGGTTAAGGATTTTGTTTAAGGTTTCATGATAAATCAGTGGTAAAGTACCCAGCAATCTGATCACCTTCTCTTGTCCTAACCACTAGACAACACACCTAAAAACTAGATCTATATCTGTGTCTGAATATGAAAATTGCTGTTTAAATACTAAATCTAGATCTATGTGCAAAATCCATATGGAATTGGCATACAAATTAACTTTTGAAAGGGAAAACTGCATTTAACCATTCTTTCTTTTAAATGAGATTCCATTTTGAAAAAATCTCTTCTAGCTAAATGCAGCAACTAATTTACACACATTCCTAGAAAAGGGAAAGCACAAATTATTTTCATGCATTCCCAGATGTCATTGCAAATGCCCAAGCTTATTTTAATCATGTATAAAATTAGACTGATATTTTTTTCTCATCATCAGATGAATTAAAAGCAGGCAAATACGGAAAATGTGGACTGGGAGCATAGTTTCTTTCCAGGTCTCTCTTCCAGATTTGTGTAGAGAGCAGAATTTGAGGATAAATATGATTTACATTTGGCTTTGTAGGGGGAAGACGGGACAAAGCAACTCAGTGGTATCAAGTTGCACAGACCACGGGCATGCGTAGGGCAGGGGCAATGGGATGGTGCTGGAGATAATTATATGAGTTATATATATATATATATATATATAACTCATGTTATATTATATAATTCGGTGTCTGTAAGACTGTAGCAAACACACATGTAATTTCAGCCCAATAAAGGAATGTTTCCAAAGACGATGGTCTTTCTTCTAGCTTTCGTATGGGGGTGTCTTCTGCACATCGGGCCTTGTACAAAGCCTATTGATGTTAATGGAAAGACTCCCACTGACTTCCTTGGCCTTTGGATAAGGCCCATGATTCCTAGTGAATGCAGGGTTAGCTTATTTATTTATTTGTTTGTATTGCAGCAGTGCCTAGGAGTCCCAGTCATGGACCAGAACCCCATTGTGGCAGGTGCTGTACAAACACAGCACGTCCACATTATTGCAGAGCCATTTTGGCCTTGCTTTGTCCTTTAAATCATTTTGATTACTAAAGCCAAGTCTACATGAGAAAATTAGGTCTATCAACTATCTCAGTCAGGAGGGTGAGAAATCCACACCCCTGAGAGGTGGCATTAAGCCGACCTAAGTCCCGGTGCCGATAACACTAGGTCGACTGAGGAATTCTTCCATTGACCTAGCTACTGCCTTTCGGGGAGGTGGATTGCCTATGCCAATGGGAGAACCCTTTCCATCAGAGTAGGCAGCGTCTACACTGATGTGCTACAGTGGCACAGCTGCATTGACGCACTGGTGCCGCTAGAGCATTTTACGTGTAGACAAGTGCTTAGTAACTTAGGGTATGTCTGCACAGGGAGAAAAGATCCGTGTCCCACATGCGGTAGGCCTGGCTCAGCTGGCTTGGGCTCACCGGGCATGGACGGCATGGGGGAAAATTACTGTGTTGACTTTTGGGCGTGGGCCGGGGCCTGAGCTCTGGGACCCTGGGCGGGGGGAGCATCTAAACAGCATTTTTTCAGCGTTGACTGTGAGCCCAAGTCAGCTGACCAAGGCCAGCTAAGGGTTTTTTGTCTCTCTGTAGACACACCCTTTAACTTTTGCTTTTAAATAACCCTGTCTTGCATCAAATTGGGAGGCCTTCCGAAAGATCCAGTCCTCCCCTCTCACCCCCAGGATATTGGACAGACCTAGATAGGGTTAATGGCATGGCAATTAACTCTGTGGAGCACTACAGAAGGAAGCCACAATGTAAAACACAGAGTTGATGGGCGTAGACTTGTGGGTGGAGACTTGTGCTATCAATAACATTTGAAAGGAAAACAGAGAGGAATCACAAAGTTAATTATGAAGTCTCTCTTTTTTTCTGCCTGTCTGTTGCTGGTGGTTTAGTTGGGTCATTCAGATTCAGCGGACTCTTAAAAAGAGAGGGGTAGCTTGCAGGTTGTAACATATATTTCTAGCCTCTAATTGCTTTCTGGTGCTGATGACTTATGGGGCTTTTTACATTTTTAAGGGGAAACTCCAGTGCACCACAATCAGTAGGGATTTTTTAGTATGATTTTCCCCCTCTTCTGGTAGAAGTTTAGTCACTTAGAACTCGCCAAACACTTTGAGGATGGCTTAACTTTTGGTTTTCCTTTTTATTTCTAACGTAGTGGGAACTGTAGATTTCTGTAGCGGTTCACACACATAGATTATTTTGTACAACAACTAAATTTAACCAACTGCCGAGGATTTCGTCCTTCATCAGATGACAAAAGGGGAAAGGAAAACGATAACGTGTTCAGCTTTTTATGTTGTTTCAGGGTTATGTATAGAGCACACGCTCATGTTCCATTTCTCAGTAAACTCGGGAACATATTTCTCAAGCCAGCCTGACCAGAGAATTTCTATTTTCAAACTAGATTTTTATGGAAGGAGCTTATTTTAAGCATTTTTCTTTAATCTAATAACAATAATTGTGTTGTGTGAGTAACCTCCATGCCTCCTGATGTGGAAAATGGTAGTTTGCACAAGCCATTTATAGCCTGACTTAAGTCCAAGTATCCTTTAACTGGGCTATAATTAGAGACTTTATACTATTTATTATGCACTTTGTGGTGGAAGCCGCAGGAATCAAGCTTGGCATCCCCATACAACTGTAAGTGTGTGTGTGTGTGGGGAGAGGGGGCGGCGTACCAAAAAGATCCGGGTAAGGGAACAGAGATGGTATTTCACATTGGCTAAGAGCCTATCTCAGCAATGCTGAGAGACCTTGCTATAACATAGCAGTGACCCAGCCATATTATACAGCAGTTCTGCCCTGCCAGCAAACAGGTGCATGCTCTGTTATGGTGCTGTATTTCTCCTCTAGTTTTGTGTTATAACAGTCATTTTTGCTGTGTTGATGAACCCTCAGTTCTGTATCTTCACCCACTGCGGTCGACAGCTCCCTGAGAGACTTTCGAAGATGGGTTGAGATACTTGCCCAGTGCAAACCCAATAACTTTCTATTTTCCAGTTTGGGACCATTTAACGTGGGTTTGTAGGTTGGTGTTTTGGGGGTATTTTTGCAACACAGCTGTCAAATGAGGGCAAATACGCGTAATGTTGTGTCTCAGAACCAAGTGAGGTTCAGGTTCATCGTTTCTGAAAACACTAGTTGCCCAGGTGAACTTACCCAATCAAACTCAATTCTGAAGTCCTATCCCAAGTGAAACTCCTGCTGAGCATGACTGCAGCTTTCTCGGGGTTAGGACAGCGGAACTGGGCCCGTGCATTGATGACTTTGAGCACTAACAAAGAAAATGTTACGCTAGCTGCAAGGGCAGCATCATACAAGTGCCTGTTGGGTACCAAACTCTGTCCCACAAAGCTGAACGAATACAGCATTCTGATTGCTGTGGAATTGCTGATACTTTCCACCTTGTCTTTGTAGGAAAAGATAATTTAATTTTTTTGCGGAAGAGAAGGGGAAAAGCCTTCTTAAAATTAGAGCTTGGGCCAAAGGGACGGCTCTTAAGCAGATCCCAATCTGTATTTTGACTCAGACCCATCTCTGCTTGTTGTTTTAATCTCTGCTTGATCATGAATTGTTTGTGTATCAAATAAGAGGGGGACTCACCCTCCTCCTGGATGACTGGACATGTGGCTTCTTCTAGATGATGCATTTTGTTTTCAGTGTCCCTTGAAATGAGAACTGCAGCATCCTTCTTGTCCGTAATGAGAACTAATGTCTGTAATGAATTATTTCTTTCCAGACTGCGTGAGGCGAGCTGGAGGCAAAATCCTGGTGCACTGTGAAGCCGGAATTTCACGCTCCCCCACCATCTGCATGGCTTATCTCATGAAAACGAAAAAGTTCCGCCTGGAGGAGGCATTTGATTACATCAAACAACGTAGGAGTCTGATCTCACCAAATTTTGGTTTCATGGGCCAATTACTACAGTATGAGTCAGAGATCCTGTCTTCCACTCCTAGTCCCCCTGTTGCCTCATGCAAAAGAGAAGCTGTGTCTTTTTTTGCAGAAGAACTGACTTTAAGCAAAAACTTTGAAGGCTCATGTTACACATTTCCTACCTCAGTCTTGAGTTCTGTGCCCATTCGTTCTCCTGTCCATCAGCTAAAACTTAGTCCTATTACTGCATCTTCATCATGCTAAGCTCTATTGGAAATTAGAAATAATATGTTCCTTTGTTACCAACTGTGATTCCAATAAGAACATTTCATGAACGTGCAATACAGAAGGCCTCACTGATTTATTCCAAAACAGAATAGTCATAGTGGGTGAAAACTTGTGTATATGGACACTAACTACCAACAAAAGTGATGTACACAGGGCTGGCTTTCTAAAGATTTAATGTCCTCTTTAAAAACAAAACAACACTGCTTTTCTAAGTTTTTAATAGAGTGCAACCACTACTGTACTTCCAGACCCCTAGGGAACAATGGAACCCCTTCCACGTAAACGGGTCAGACCCATACAACTGTCTCTCAGTTCCTGTCTCTTTGAAAAATTGTAACAGCCTTGTTTAAAGGGTAAGCAATAAACAACTGTATCAGGAAAGATCAAGTCAAATGAAAAGCACAATCCTTGAAACGACAGGGAAGGCAAGCACTCTAATATTCGTTTTGCCTTTTTTCTTGTTGTTTGTTTTCATGCGTCAGGGATTAAGCTGATCTGAAGCTGGGGTTAGAAAGAAATTTCCCTTTGTGATTTTATTATTGCAGAATCAGGGGCATTACAGTGGGTTTTCACCTTTCTCAGAAGCATCAGGCATTGGGCCACTCTCTGTGACAAGATATTTAATTACATGGACCATCGATCTATTTAGGTGTGGCGTTTCCTGTGTTTCTGCATTTGCCTTTGTACTGTATGTGCTTTTACCTAACACAGAGAACCAGGGACTTTAAATGAAGTGATCAGGCTATCCTGCTGAGCTACTATATCTCATCTGTTATTTAAGAACTGCCCTATAATACTTGAACATCTATCTAACCCTCCTCAAAGTTACTCTTCCATCCATTGAAACTGTAATTGATGGAATTTAGACTAAAAGTCTCAGCCCCATCCTCTGACCCCTTCAAAGTGTTACTGGTTCGTACTATGTGGAGAAAAGTGGTCTTGTTCAGTGTTACATGGCTTGCTGTCATATGTAGGGTCACTCCCACCTAATGTTTCTTCTGATAAAATTGTCTCTCACAAGGGGACTGACTGTCTTTTGTGTTGAGTTTCTGTGTCTGCAGGGAGTTCGGTATGTGCTGCTGCTTTGTCCGTTGACCTTTGTTTTTTTATATGGGAAATAGCAATAATTCCCTGAAGATCTTGTGAATGTGAAAGAAAAACTGAAATGTTTTTATGGAGTGTCAAATAAAAGAAAAACTGTTGAAAAAATTCTGCTTGCTTTACTTGCAACAAGTCCATTAGGCTCATAAACAGCTTGTGCCACAGAGTGTAGTGAAAGCAGTCTTGGGCCATGGGAACCCCGAAGCAGATATATTGAAAGAGGAGAGAGTAAAAGCACCTGGGCTACCTGCAGAAGACCCCAAAAGTATGTATTTATTTAAGAAGCCTGAAACACGGTGGCTTATTTCCAGGTGGTTTGTGGGAACACTCCTGGTTGACAGCTGCCATTTTGTTTGTGAGCAGGGACTGAACTGGGGACTCACAACGTAAAACCATGAGCCTTTTACATCTTCAACTGAATGACTTATGTCCTCTCCTTGGGAGCTGTAAGAGTTCTGTGAATCAAGCACAAAGGGGTGGGGACAGGGACATGTAATACACAGCAAACTGTGGGTTTATGATGTTTTGGAACCGGAAGTTCATGTGAAATGTCAGAGTCTCTGAGCCATTTCTTGTCCTGGAACCAGCTGCAAGTGGTAATTGCCATGAAGCTGCCCTGGAGATGTTTCTGGCTCAGCACTACACCCTGCTCTCTCCAAGTTATCAGAATCTAACGTTTTGGCTCCTTTACAGACCCTCCAAATGCTGTGTGGCTTATCCATCTGTAGGAGAGGCTAAACTAAAGGGAAAGGGGATGAAGGACAGGGCACAGGGGAAGAAGAGGGTCGGACAGACAGGGGTGGAGTGAATCTAAGGTGAAGAGATGGGGAGGGTTGGAACAAACAGCCAATCAGCTCAGGGCAGAAAAAGTCAAGTCAAAGCTCTGAATGTCCAGAGATCCCTGCCTTGGCTGTTTCTGCTCCTTCCAGCTGGAGTCTCTGGCTGGCTCCACGGAGCAGCAGGGAGCCACCACCTGGGTCCTAGTGGTCTAAGAGTGGGGGAGTTCTCTTCCACACAGTTCTGGGTCCAGTGGGGTACTGGATAAAGGGGTGACCCCAGCTGGGGCCCATTATACCCTCGCTCCCCTCCTTTGGCTGCTTCTGTCCCGACTGGCTGGAGTCTCTGACTCTGGCCTTAATGTAAGTACTAGTAATAACTCTTTGCCTTTATGGCAACTTTCATCAGAGGCAGTCAGAATGCTTTATGAGAGAGGGCCCAGAACTGTTCCTTCAACCTGAGGAAACCGAGGCCCAGAGTGTTAGATAATTTGTTGGAGGTCGCAGTGTGCGTCAGTGACAAGGCAGGGAATAGAGCCCGTGCCTCCCGCGAAAGCTCTGCAGTATTATTAGTCATTTGTATTTCTCCTAGCTCAAAACTCCATATGGCCGCGCGTACGTATTCTTTGTGCATTAGGCACTTTGCTAAAGGCCACTTTCTCCTCCCCCTCCCCAGTGACTCACATAAAGAAGATGATTTTATGTTCCCCAGTGAAAGCGTGATGTCCAATCTGAGCTACTACTGGCAAATGCATCTACAAGCTGTCAGAAAAAAGCTAAGCCAAGAAATGGTTTGGGACACTATTGTTCTACACCAGAAGCAAGAACTACAGCACAGCTGTTGTCTTCCTCTGTTTGCCACTCCTCTCCCTCCCCGTAATCAATCTGTTGGTTTCCATACTGGTACCTGGTTGACGCTTCCACAGCTGCTGTAGACACAGCTTTCTAAACCCCAGAGGTCCCAGACAACTGTCTCACTCTCTGCCTCTACCCCAAACTCCAACACTTACACTGGCTTCCTATTGTCTCCAAATCCTATTCACACCCTGCTCACCCACGCTCAGCAACCTCAGGCTGAGGCTGATCCTGCTGACTCTCCACAGTCAAAGGCTACTCTTTCACTGGTGCTGTCCCTTCTGTCTGGAGCTTTTCACCCCTTCTGAGTCTCAGCCTCTCTCCAAATGGCACTATCAGACTTCCTTTTCCTCTTTAGCACAGCAGGGGTTGGGTGAGGCATGTTTTGGCCTGGTGGGAGAAGGATCCTTTATAAACATAAGCTGTTATCTTCTAGAGCCATTAATGACATGGTACCAGTAGCGCACATTGCAGCTCAGGAGGTATACGTGTTAATCCCTCTGAGCAGGCGAGATTTAGCCCCTGTTAACAGTGAGCCAAATCAAGTCCTGGTGTAAGCAAGTGCAACACTATGCTTATCCCCACCCCCTTTGAGTTTGGTCTTTGAAACTTGCAAGCAACAGCTATGCTGAAAAGTTTTTGGGAACTGTTGTTTGACTTGCCAATAAGGTGGTTTTTTTTTTTTTTTCAATCCAGGTCACACTCTAGCAACTCCCCTGGCTTTTAAAAGGGTTAGAAATCTGACTATGGAGAGAGGTTGGTAAAAGTTCTTGCACCTCTCGCATTGATGTTCATTAACTGGTTTTAAGGAAGGTCTCTACTGTTCTGTGGGGATGGCGGTAATAGATTTTTTCCCTATTTATATGATTAAGGGCCTTCTCATTGCAGAAGCTACTCCACTGAGGCTGTTTTCACTGGAAAACAGGTGTATTTTTGCAGTGAGTTAGTTATCTCAGTGTAAAATCCAAGTGGAAATAGATAGGGCATTGTAGTTTTTACCTTGACTAGCTACGTTGAGGTAAACCCCAGGTTAGGGGTCTAGAGTTGAACTGGACTAGCTACATCAAAGTTAAAAATGACCTGCACTTGGTTTCCACTGGGATTTTACATCAAATTAGCTATAATTCCACTCTTTTTGCAGAGAAGCCGTAGCCTGTGAGTGACCTACTTTAGTTTTTTTTATTTTTTAATTCCTTGCTTTCCCTTGGAGACAATTTTCTGGAGACAAAAACTGAATGAACATGGTTCTCTGCCAATATTGTAATTTGTATGTTAAAGATAACACTCACAGCACTGAAAATTCAAAGGACCAAATTCACGCTAGGCATAACTCAGTGAAAGGCAATGGAGTGCCACCCAGGAGGAATGTGACCCAGTGCCTCCCTTTTTCATGGGGCTGTGCTAATTGGAAGGGAGAGACAAAGTTTCTTCTCATTCTTTTTGGGGGAAAAGCAAGAATGAATTTATAGAGCCACATGAATGTGGAAGTAAGATTTTGGCACCGGAGGTGTTACCACCACCGCCACCCATTACACTTCCCTGACATTTGCTTTATCACATTGTAGGCTTTCTCTGAGACATGAGTAAGGCCTCTAAATAAGGAATATGAAAAATAGCTCATGAGATAGGTTGAGTCATTGAAGTAAATCAAAGGAAGTGCTGGTGCTTGACTTTCAGTGGTGAAGTCCCACTTTATTTCATATTCATATTATAAATTATGGGGCCATTTTGCTCCGATTCCATCTCAACTTAAAAATTGTAAGTGCTCAGCCATTCATGAGGCATTAAGGATTATGAGATAAATTCAGTTTTCCATTACCAGTTATGATGCATTTCTCTGCCCTGGTACAGGTACATGCAATGAATATAAAGGCTACAGAATGAAACAGCCTCTGTGCTCATGTCCTAAATGTTCAGCTGTTGTTTCAACTTTGTTCTCATGAGGGTTTGTGTCAGTAAAATATCCCTTTCAGGTGGGGCTTTCAGAAGCACTCAGGATTGGCCTCACAGCTCATATTGAAATCAGTGGGAGGTTTTTTTATTACTAATTATTTGCATTAAGAGCGCTAATCACGGACCAGGATCTCATTGTGCTAAGTTCTGCATACACAGAAGAAAAAGACGGTCCCTGCCCCAAAGAGCTTTCAATCTACGTATAAGACAAGAAACAGTAGGTGGATACAGACCAGCAAAGGAAGGAGTACATGGAAACAATGAGACAGTATTGCATGATAGGCAGTGGTCTCAGTATACCAGCTGGGCAGCACATTATTAGTTCTTCCAGTGGCTTCAGTGGGAGAAGAGTTAGGCCAATGCTGAGCAAGTGAAAATCCCACCCTTCAAATATACTTCTCTCTCCATTTGCCTCAATTAACTTTTCAGCAAAGTATGTTATGTGGTCATCGTTCCCAACCTTGAAGTCCCTGGGCTACTCTTATTAGAAAAGTTACTCACGTGGGTGAGTGTTTACAGATCTGGTCCCCGTGTCCCCAAAGCAAAGCTGGATTGTAGTTTTTTTCATGTACCTATTCTTTTTGTTAAACGAATGACTTGTGGTTTATGTCTGTCATCAAGTGATACTCAGTTTCTGAGCTTTCTGTGCAAGGCTGACAGGATTGGATAACAAGACAGCAATAGTCCTTAAACTGTACTGGACTGGATTCCACTGATAGGGCCTAACCCAAAACCCACTGTGGGAAGTGGGAGTCTTTCCATTGATTTAACTGGGCTCTGGGTAAGGCATATGGCAAAAGAATCTCTTCCCATGCCCAGAATAGCTTTACTTTAAAAGTGGGTCACTGTAACTAGAATTCCAATTTGTGCTGTATTTTTCTATTTATTTCTTTTTATAGAACTCAGACTAGAGAGAACCACACCCAAGAGTCAATGTTTTCTGAGTGTCTACATTAGCACTTGCAATCATGTTAGTTAAGTCAAGCTAATTGGAAAGCAATTCACTGGATTTATAATATAACGAAAAGCTGTCATCTAGGCAAGCCTGGAACTGAGCACTCCAAGGAGTGATTTAATAACAAACATGGTTGCTTAAGTGTGTAGGTTTCTAACAAGGATGGAGTAAACTTGTGCTCGTTACTTTTAGGGATGTTCTGAATCCTACGAACTGTGGTCTCTTGTGCAATGTTCACAGCGCCCTCAAACAATTGACAAAGAGGGAGGATGTTTATGTGGTTAATGTACAGGGCTAGGAGTCAGGTGAGCTGGGAACGGTTCCGGGTTCTGCCACTGATTCCCTGGGCAAGCTTGGGGAATCTCATTCAGACTCGGTGTCTCATCTCATAATAGTGATACTCACCTATTTCTGAGCGGAGCTTTGAAGCTTTATTCATAGATTATAAAGCCAGAAGGAAACACTGTGATAATCGAGTCTGACCTTCTGTCCAGCACAGGCCATAAGATTTCCCTGAATTAATCCTTGTTTGAATAAGTGCCTATCTTTTAGAAAAACGTCAATGTTTGCAAAGCACTTTGAGACGGAAGGTGCTACAGAAGTGTAAAGTACTGTTATGTAGTAAGTTCTGTCCTCCCTGAACCCATACGTTCAATAAGAGATAAGATTGTTAATGTTCAACTGATTTTTCCAGTATATGTTTTACTTCAAATCAAAACCAGCAGGCAGCACTTTATAAAATAGTTTAATAAACTACAGGGCCTGCCAACCACTCCACCAGTAAGTAGACAGTGCAAAGCCCTGGGTGGGTAGTGAAAAGTCTGTGGGCTATAGAGTGCTAAAGCATGGACATGGTTCAGCTTCCTAAATCCAGCTGTGAACAGCAGCTGGTTTTCTGGCTGTCAGCATGACATACGCAGGCGGATATGCTTCAGAGAATTGATCAGGGGGCCACTTGTAGGGGGGAATTAAAATGGGAGAGTGTATTAGTCTGTGAGCTATGAAGCTTGAAGTGGCTTCTCACGGTTCCGATGACTAAATCCAGCTGTGAAGAGTACTTGCTTTTTTGGCGTTTAGCATGACGGCTGGTGAGGATGTGCTTCAAAAAATGTGTGAGAGAGAAAGTGTGTGTGGGGGCGGGGAACCTGCAAGGAGGAGAGAAATTGAATGCTTTTGAGTAACCTTGCATTGCATCGCCTGAATGTCTGACTTGCTGGTTTGTGGGGAAGGGTCACTAGGACGAGTGAGAGATGCCTACAGACTTTAGTAGAAAGGTGCCAAGTCTTCCACTACAGATATTTTTTCCCATCTGGCCTCCCTTCCCACTGCCTTCTTCTTCAGCCCTCTCCTGAGAGCGAACAGAGAATCCCCTTTTGTGGCAATTCCTGCTTTGGGAAGGAGGCTGGGAATTTTGATGGAGGCAGAGAGGAAGGAGTGGGAAAAGGGGTTCAGAAAATGAGGCAACAACCAATGAATAAAACCAATAAAGTGAGAAGACAAAGCGAGCAATCCCTGACTCCCTGAAATGCTCTAACTCAGCAGAGAGACAATTCCTATAGAAAAAACCAATATTGCAATGCTGGAAGGCATCAATAACTCCGCGGTAGACTCCAGAGGGGACCCCACGGAAGTCGGTGTAAAAGCGGGCAGAATTCGGAGCGGACACCTTTTGATTTCTGTAATTTATTACCAAAAATTGCCTTGTCCCAGTTAACTCTGTAAAGCATTCTGAGATACAATTTGTGTGAGAGTCTTTCTATAAAATAAAGCTGTATTACCAGTTAGCTATAGAAAAATGTACAAACACAGGTGGATTGTGGTAACTCACTTCCTTGCAGAGGTGAAAGAGTGACCAGAAAAAGTAATTTGGATGCCTATGATGAATTGGATTGAATGAAATTTGTCACTTTCAGCAGTACTGGTAAGACAGGGGCAATGTTCACATGATAAGAGAGGAAGCTGCTCTTTCCATTGCCTTCCATGAGAAGGAGTAGTGAGATAAGAGTGCTAAGTAATGTTGCCTTCAGGGCCCAGGGAGAGAGAGGACCAAGCGCTCCTGGGTGTAACACTGTGTGGCAGTTAGCTGCAAGGATCAGACTGCAAGTCATCTTTGTTTCCCTTTGATCTTCAAAGGATGAAAATAAATTTCACTCATTTGGAGGGCCACTCAGCTGCCCATAAAGGATGCTGTTGTTTGTGGGAGCCAGTTAGTGCCAATTTTAAAATGGCGCCTCTGCCTTGGCATTAAAACGCCTAAAAAAACTTTATCTACCCTTTCATGATGCTGATTTTGGTACCATCTGTATGTTTGATTTGGGAAGCTTGTGATTTTATGGATCTGGGTGTAGTGATCATCACTTGATCAAAAGGGGAGTTAGATCCAGGTGGAATAACATGATTCCAGATGTAATGTAGAGGCCAATCTGACATTCTGGTGGATATAAGCGGGTGACCCAATATTGGGCTTGAAGTTGAAACTCAGAACATAAGAATATCCATACTGGGTCAGACCAATGGTCCATCTAGCCCAGTATCCTGTTTTCCGACAGTGGCCAGAGCCACATGCTTCAGAGGGAAGGAACAGAATAGGGCCATTATGGAGTGATAAATCCCCTGTTGTCCAGTCCAAGCTTCTAGTAGTCAGAGGTTTAGGGACACCCAGAGCATGGGGGTTGCATCCCTGGCCATCTTGGCTAATATCCATTGATGGAGCTATCCTCCATTAATTTATCTAATTCTTTTTTGAATCCAGTTACAGTTTTGGCCTTCACAACATCTCCTGGCAAGGAGTTCCACAGGTTGACTGTGCATTGGGCGAAGAAGTATTTCCTTACATTTGTTTTAAACCTGCTGCCTATTAATTTCATTGGGTGACCGCTGGTTATTCTGTTATGTGAAGAGAGAAATAACACTTCCTTATTCATTTTCTCCACACCAGTCATGATGTTATAGACGTCTCTTCCTTCGTAGTTGTCTCTTTTCCAAGCTGAACAGTCCTAGTCTTTTTAATCTCTCCTCAGAGGAAAGCTGGTCCATACCCCTAATAAATTTTGTTGCCCTTCTCTGTACTTTTTCCCAATTCTCACATATCTTTTCTGAGCTGGGGTGCCCAGAACTGTGTGCAGTATTCAAGGTGTGGGCATACTATGGATTTACATAGTGGTATTATAATATTTTCTGTCTTTTTATCTATCCCTTTCCTAATGGTTCCTAACATTCTGTTAGCTTTTTTGGCACTGCTGCACATTGAGCAGGTGTTTTCAGAGGACTATCCATGATGACTCCAGAATTTTCTTCTTGAGTGGCAACAGCTAATTTAGACCCCATCATTTCATATGTATAGTTGAGATGATGTTTTCCAATGCGCATCACTTTGCATTTATCAACATTGAATTTCATCTGCCATTTTGCTGCCTAGTTATCCAGTTTTGTGAGATCCCTTTGTAACTCTTCACAGTCTGCTTTGGATTTAACTACCTTGAGTAATTTTGTATTGTCTGCAAATTTTGCAATCTCACTGTTTACCCCTTTTTCCAGATTATTTATGAATATGTGGTCCCACCCAGTGCAGATCCTTGGGGAATCCCACTATTTACCTCTCTCCACTGTGAAAACTGACCAGTTATTTCTACCCTTGGTTTCCTATCTTTTAACCAGTTACTGACCCATGAGAGGACCTTCCCTTTTATCCCTGAGTGCTATTTGCTTAAGAGCTTCTGGTGAGGGACCTCAGATTTAACCTTAATACAAAATTCTTCCATTCAAGGGGCCAGTAAGTGGGCACTGGGATGGGAAGAGGGACTTTTCTGTGTTTCTTAGCTTTTTGTGGAAGTCAAATGCCCTGTTAGTGAATCAGTAAGGAATGAGCTGGCACCTGAAGACAAACAAACAATCAAAACTCTGCCCTTTAATTATATGGCACCAGTTGAGCTCATGCACATAAACTTTCCTCCTCCTCCTCCTCCCACAGCTCAGCTTACGACATATGACTCCTAGGGATTTTCAGACACTTCTCTGGAAACATGCTGGTTTCCTTACAGGCTGAGGTGTCACCGCAGCCCATTGTTAGAGAATATCCCTGTGCAGCCAGGAATGGGGGATAGGGGTTTCAAAATATCTCTTAGGTTAAACTGCCCACTGTCCGGTGGTTTTTCAGCTGACATCAGCCCAGAGGAGACACCTACAGTACCTTGAAATGTGCCTGTCCTTCCCTCAAATAGTTACTGGATTTCCCACAGGCCTTCGCCCACCGTTCCCCAGTCTCTGAAAATGAGTCTTTTCCCAGACGTGGTTTCAGTACAAGCAGTGATCATGCCTCTGTAATGTTTTCATTCATGTTCACTAGTTCTCTCCTTTATACCAGGAAGACTTGTTATTGCTTGTTCAGCTTGCTGAGCACCTTAGTGTGGGGAAATTCTCTGTAAGTGAAGAAGGCTACTGTTAGCATCATTATTATTCTGACAAGGAACAGCTCATCCCCATTCCCAGCCCCGGGGCACTCCCTGAGTACACTCAAGTTAATGGCGGATGTACAAATCCAATCTCCAGAAATATAGGACCTGTCAGTAATGCAGATATTTGCCTGGATGCTGGTACACTGCTGAATGCATAAATACATCAGTCTTTTGTGCATGTTACTCTAGGCGCCTCCTGTCTGCCTTAATAATAGGCCTCCGGGCTGAGCTCAATGCACTGCTGCATGCCTCCCATCTGGGGTAGAGGCACAGATGGGTGAGGTGACTTGCCCCAGGACTCACAGCCAAGCTGAGAATACAACCCAGGTCTTCTGAGTTCCAGTCCTGTTCCCTAGCTACTGGACCACACTGCCTCTCCCATGAGCCATACGTCTCGCAAATGGCAGAAGAGGTGGTTGGCGCAGCCCAGGCTCTGTAGTGGGGGAGACAATGAATGGGAGGAGTGAAGGAAATAGCTCATGCAGATGCAGTCTTTGAGCATGTCTTCACAGCAGCGTTCACTTGAATTAGCTCAAGTGGCCATGCGGTGAAATAACACTCGAGCTGCTGGGTTCACACTGACTGTGATACTAAAACACGTGGGCACAACCCGTGGTTCTTAGCTCTCCGCTCAGCTGAGATGCTTTATGAATTCTTTCCCAGAGAATTGTGGGAGAGCTTGTCTCTCCGGTCTCGCACATAAGAGGAATTGTGGTAAGGTATTAGCGTAGTGTCTCTATACTGAATGGTTGTGCTAGCCACTGATGAGTGGTATCCACTCAGGTTTTAGCCTGTAACCTCCTTGGGCCAGGCAACTTGAGTAAAAAGCACCACCGCACTTGAGCTAAGAGGTTTTAGGTGTGGGTGGGCCTCAAGTTAGGGGCAGCATCTGAGATATAACGCAAGTTAACTTTGCAGGGAAGATAAGTCCTCAGTCCGATCATCTGCTAGAGATGACCAAAAGGGTTGAGAACCACTGTTGTAGGGGCTAATACTATTTGGGTCTGATCCTATGAGGTGCTGAGGATCTTGTGTATACTCAATGCACTATCATGTCGGGGAAAGTGTGTGTGTGTGTGTGTTGGGGGGGGGCTTAGTCAGCACTTAGCAGGATCAGGCCTTCATTTGTTTGTTTTTTTTATAGAGCTCTAAGTGGAAAAAAATTTCTCTGGGTCAAAACTTGGAGCAATAGCTTCGCCTTCACCAAAGCTGCAAACTTTTTGTCCATGTTTAATTTACAAGTCTAGAAAAATTATAGAAACGCCTTTGGTTTTTGCCGGCTAACATCAGGTCTTCTAATGTCATTTAAACATCAACTTTGTGCAGGGAATATGCTGTGAGATTTCACCTGCGCCACCTGCTGGTAGAAATCCATTAAATGTGTTCAGAATTATCTCTGAGCTCTGTATTTAATTTCTTACTGGTGAATGGTTTGCCTCATAAAATTAGGGAAACATGCAATACTTTAATTCATCCACAAGCAATATTTTATTTATAAAGAGGTTGTGTTCAAAGGCAATGCGCAGAAACATTGCTTTCCCCATAATAAACATTCAAAACATTTGGACATTGACAATACAATCAGAGTGGTAGCCGTGTTAGTCTGTATCAGCGAAAAGAACAAGGAGTACTGTGGCACCTTAGAGACTAATAAATTTATTTGGGCATAAGCTTTCATGGGCTAAAACCTGCTTCATCAGATGCAGCTGATGAAGTGGGTTGCATCTGATGAAGTGGGTTTTAGCAGATGAAAGCTTATGCCCAAATAAATGTGTTAGTCTCTAAGGTGCCACAAGGACTCCACGTTGTTTTGATAATACAATATGTCATTTTTTAAAAGTAACTATTTCCCTAATATGTAATTAATTATTATTTCAACCCCTCCCAAAGTATACTAAATGCTATTGCAAATGTTGTTTAAAAAGCATTAGAAGTAAATACTGGTGTAAGCAGAATTGGAACCCAGGTAATCCCAAACCAGGGGGAATAACTGGGAAGACATTGCTTGCACTTGCCACAACTCAGAAAACCACATGAGGAAATTCAAATTAATACCAACCCTGTCTGTTGTGTGGCCCATTGCTATCTACTGGATGGTATTTTTAAGTCTGCATCGCAATAATTTCCATTTTTTCAAAAAACACTTAACTTCCTGATGTAGTCGAGGGCACTAACTTAACTACACACGTGAACTCATACGTATGCACCCAGCAGGGGAGAAGGCAAAATAATAGTGATATCACTAGTTTTCACAGACACATGAGTTTCTGTGCTGGACGCACTAAACAAATTGCTGTGTGGAGCCCAGTTTCTAAGGTTTTTACTAAGGGAGGCAGCCATAGGAAAGAAGTGGGAAGATTTACCCTGCCATTGAACAGTCAGCTGAAGAAAAATGCCGTGATAGGTTGGGCTAAACCTCATTGAAACTGGGTGGGGCGGTGGGGGCGGGGAGCAACAACCATCTTTCATGTAGGATGAATGTAAGAAACTGTTAAGCTTCTTTATGGAACCCGATAGCTGAAACAAATAGGAGCCTCTACCCAAAACAAAGATACCTTCAAGGCACACACCTGGGTGGAGAGGGTTTTACTGGGTAGTGTTAATAGAGGTGTGTATGAGAGTGAGAAACCCTGAGAAACACCATAGAGACAGAGATAAAGAAGGAGTAGAAAGCCAAAGACACAACCTGACCAAGCAGTGGGAGCATGGCCCTGAGAAAATCGGAGAGAGAACTTTTTGGACTAAGTTCTGGCTAAAAGAGATTTGGAATGGTGAGCAAAGAAACTGTCTCTTGTTGTTTGATTCCTCCTGTGTTAAGGGAAACAGGACTATGAACATTTTTTATTGTAAATAAACAAGAGTGCATCAAAGATATCTGTCTCCATCATCAATTTCTCCTCCAAACCAGAACAACCCCCAGCACCCCAAATTTTGGTGAAGTGCTCTGGACAAAAAGGAATAACCGTATACTATATTCTATGAAAAATTAACCGAAAGTATGACTTCCACTATGGATAGTAAGAAGCAGCTAGAATGAGAATACATCTTTGTACATCAGATTTTTAACATGGTTGGGGAGCATACCAGACTATTGCTTAAGAGCAACCTTAAGGGCAATTTTTGTAAGTATGTTTCATCAACGTGTGCTTCAGTGGTCTGCTTGCCATTTAAGAAGCAGCAGCTCCTGGAGGAAACTTTTTGCTCTTTTTTTTCCATCGGGCATGATAAATGGTCAGCAATGATGCCCCATAACAGTGTACCATCACTGCCCATGCCCTGTGCTGCCAATCAAGCTTCATTGTGGTAATGTATTCAGATATTTAACACTCTTCAGCAGGGAGAATTTTCTATAATTATGGAAATTGAATATTTCTGTTTGATCATTTTAATGAGACTAATATTGTGCTCTTAAAATTTTTAATCTATTTTGCTAAGTTTTCTCTGAATAGTGTTGAACTGCAGATCTTTGCTGGCCAGAGTTGGTGGATTGCGCACAGAGGATCTTAACTCTTTCTGTATCAAGTGCCTTCATGGGGTGATGAATTTCTAAAACTAATCTGTTGTTAATGAATAAAGAGAAAGCAAGATTGACTAAAGACTCCCTTAAAAATATGATTGGCTTTAACAAAGTTGAATAATCTAGCCTTAACCCTTTATATTGTTCAGTGACACTATTAAGTTCTGACTTTTAAAATCAATGTTTTAAAATAATTTTTTAATATCTTAGGTGGTTTAAAATGTATGAATAATGAATTTTGATGGCTTTTTATCTAAATACGCACACACACAAAATCAACTGTTTTTATAAGATATTTACTGTGTCTCAAACATTTGACAATAAAAACCAGAACTGGGAAAAAAATAAACACAGGAAAAGAGAAATCCTATTTACATTCTTTTGCACTGAACTTGATTGGTGAAAGGGATAATGAGTGTATGTTTTTCACTTGTGGAATCCGAATGAATTAAATTGTCATGCCTACTTGTTGTCCCCTTTCTAATGCTAATGTTTAGTTCTAGTATATTTATAGAAAACCACCACTTATAAAATAGGACCATGAAAAAAGATGTATGCACCACAGCATGTATTGAAAGAGCTGCATTGATGTGAACTCCACATGTAGTAAGCGCTGATTATATGTTTTCAGGTACTTATTAAAGTGTGTTGTAGTATGAGCTGCCATTTTGCTGTACTCCTACAGCAACAGCAGCGTGACAGAATAAAGAAGTGACACACCATATTTCAATGGGAGTGCGGGGGGAGGGGAGGGTGGGTACATTTCCAGCATGCTCTACAAACAAAATTTAGTCACAAACCTCCAGTTCATCTTAATGGGAGGTGTGTAGCTAAAGCTCCATGCACTGAGCAGAAAAATTGTATTCCCCAGGTGTTTGAAACACCCACCACGCCCTTACTCCAGTTATCACTCATCACGCTCTTTTACAAATAGGGTAATTTTATAGCATGGGATTGTATCTCTGACCATCTTGGCTAATAGCCATTCATGGACCTATCCTCCATGAACTTACCTAATTCTTTTTTTAACCCAGTTTTTGGCCTTCACAAACAAGTTTCACAGGTTGACAGTGCGTTGTGTGACAAAGTATTTCCTTCTGTTTGTTTTAAACCTGCTGCCTATTTCATAGGGTGACCCCGGGTTCTTGTGTTATATAAAGGGGTAAATAACACTCCCCTATTCACTTTCTCCATGTCATTCATGATTTTAAGGACCTCTCATACTCCCCTTCAGTCATCTCTTTTCCAAGATGAACAGTACCTGTTTTTTAATCTCTCCACACATGGAAGCTGCTCCATACCTCTAATCAGTTTTGCTGCCCTTCTCTCTACCTTTGCCAATTCTAATGTATATTTTTCGAGATGGGGTGACCAGAAGTGTGGCATACCATGGATTTATATAATAGCACTGATATTTTCTGTCTTATTATCTAACCCATTCCTAATGCTGCCTAACAATTTGTTAGCTTTTTAGATTGCTCATCCACATTGAGCAGATGTTTTCAGAGAACTATCCACCATGACACCACATTCTCTTTCTTGAGTGGTAACAGCTCATTTAGACCCCATCCTTTTGTATGTATAGTTAGGATTATGGTTTCCAATGTGCGTTACTTTGCACTTATCAACATTGAATTCGTCTGCCATTTTGTTGCCCACTCACCCCGTTTTGTAAGATCCCTTTATAACTCTTCACCAGTCTGCTTTGGACTTAACTATCTTGAGTAATTTTGTATTGTCTGCAACCTTCGCCACCTCCCAACCAGCTCTAGTGTTGTATGATCTGTTGGGTTGATCAGGGGGTTGGGATCCAAGACTCTGGCACTGACCTCGGGCAAAATCCCTTAACCTCTTTGTAGTTCAGTTCACACTTCTGTAAAATAAGGATTAAAAACTATAGTAGCACATACCTCAGAGAGGTTCTGTGAGACTCTTTGAATTTAATAATGTACCTAAAGCCCTTTGAAATCCAAATGAAAGGTGCTTCCGCAAGTGCAACTTGTGCAAAGTTAATTTTTGCTTCTTAGTCCCATTGATTTTAGTAGTAATCTGAGTGTGTTAGGAGCATGCAGTGCACAGGTGCTGAGTGTGTCATTTTCTAACATCTCTTTCTGTAATTGTTCGTTCTTTGTTTATTGGGCAATGTGTTCTATTTTCTGCAGAAACTGCAATAGACAATTTCTTTAAAAGGAATAGGTAAAATGTACTTCTGATGGATATTCATTAACAAACACTTAATTAAGGGGAAGTTAAGATGGCTAGGTGCACTGGAGATGTTGACATTGATCAGAGGAAGTAATTTACCAAACTATTATTCTAGGAGCGGCAGGAACCAGCCAATTATGTTTTGAACAAATTTTTATTAATGAGAAAGAGGATAGCAGTAGGGATTCTGTTATACAGATACTTTAATTTTGATAATAGTTATAATTTTTGAAGGGGCACTGTCAAGTTGCAAATGACATTTCCTTCTGAAAATCTGCCCCCCCTCCATTGTTACAAGTAACGTCTAAAATTACTGTAATTGAAAGAGATTAGAAGAAAACTATTTTTTCTCTTTCTTCGGTTTGTTTACTTTGTGCATTTGACAACACTTTGTTGAGTGGATCATTTGCTCTCTGGGAGATAAATGAGTGGATATAGTCTCAGGCTAGTTTTGCCTGATCTATTTTTCCGAAGAATATGCGTATCATTCCTGTTATTGCCTTGAACAAAGACGGATTAACAGCAAATGCTGCAGCAAAGCCAAGCGTGCTATTCACATGTAGAGCTTCAATTTCAGAACACTGGTAAAAGCAAATATGTTTGAACATCTTCAGTCAACCAATCTGGTTATCCACACTATTGAAGGTCACTGCTTCCAGCTCTGAGTGTCTTAACCCCCAACACATAAAAAATCCTTTCCCAAGAATGTGCATTTGGACTGTCTTTCAAAACACCTAGGAGTTACCAGATCATATTCTCAGGATTCAGAGTAGCAGCCGTGTTAGTCTGTATCCGCAAAAAGAAAAGGAGTACTTGTGGCACCTTAGAGACTAACAAATTTATTTGAGCATAAGCTTTCGTGAGCTACAGCTCACTTCATTGGATGCATGCCGTGGAAAATATCATATTCTGCATTGCTTCTCAGTGCACAACTGGAGGACCATGAATGTAGAGCTAGCCTAACCTGCTAATGGAAGATCACCCCTGTGTAGGGGATCCTCTAGTGGATGGAGATGGTGCAGCAGCTCCTCAGCCAGCTCTTCTCTGGGATGCTGGCAATGCTTAGTTGCTGTATCGGTTCCTAGGGTTGTGTTATCAGCGTGTGTAGATTACACTGTTCTAATTTATGTCAAGGGAGCTGACCCAACATGCAGCTGCCCAGGATCAAGGAAATGCAAAGTTAGTTTTACAATATCTTTACACGTACACACCTACTGTTGAATTACTGTTCTGAAACTTGCCAGTATAGCTGCAGCCATTGTGTAACTATGACAGGGTATATGGATTGTTAGTGCTCTGGGGAGGAGGTTCCAGTCCAGTTCATCCCACACCAGTAGTGCTCCTAGCAGGAAATCCCACTGATCCAGACAGCAGTATGTTTTAAGTTTTTGCGGCTGTGTGGGAGGGTAAATCACAGCAGGGGGGTTAAGGGCTTGTCTACACTCGGAGCTGTTCAGGAACAGCTCTTCCTGAATAATTCCATGTGGACACCCTTATTCCAGAATAAAGGTGCCTTGTTCCTGTTTTGCTCAATCTATATGTGTTAAGCGAAACAGGAGCAGGTCACTCTTATTCTGGACTAAGAGTGCCCACACATGGAGTTATTCAGGAAGAGCTGTTCAGTGTCTCAGCTGGGAGTACTTTCTTGAGCTGAATCAATAAGGTGCAGCTGTGACAACTTGGACTCAACCCTTTAAGGCAGTGGAAGAGGAGAGTGGAGCTGGATTGTTTTTGATGTGGGAATTGGGGATTTGTTGGCCTGGAGGGAAAGGGAGCTGTGGAGACCTAACAGGTGTCTGGTATGTGTTGTCTGGTTTTATATTGTTTGTTGGGAATATACAGCCTGTTGAGATGCATGAATATGGTTATAGTCAGACTTTGTTTTGTATTTGGTTTAACAAGAATCCTAGTACTTCAGAAAGTTCTGGGGGAGCTCTGAGCTGCTGATGCTGGGCCTCTTCCGGAGTTTCTCTTTAGCCATTCAGATCCTAGCCTTGCTGTAGTAAATATTTTTAAACTTATTACATTAAAAAGGGACTTCTGGTTTTAAGAACCCAGAAAAGCCAAAAGGGCTGTTTTAAAGATGATCTTATCCTGCTTCTGTCACCTTGGCATTGGAATAACTTGAGTACCTCATTTAAGACTTGGGGTAAGTAGATGCAATCCCAGAATAGTTAATGCTGTTACAAAGATAGAATTAGCCCAGGGAGTCTGATTTCTTGGTGTTAATGGTAGTATTCTCAAATCAGAAGTTGCAAAACTTCTAAATTTAATGCACTGTTCTCTGAAAATGTATTATTACTTTATTCCTATTGTAGAAGGGAAGCTGCTTACAACTACAAGCATTGAAGAACATAAGAATGGCCATACTGGGTCAGACCAATGGTCCATCTAGCCCAGTATCCTGTCTTATGGTGGTAGCCACTGCCACATGCTTCAGAGGGAATGAATGGAATAGGGCAATTTACTGAGTGATCCATCCCCTGTTGTCCAGTCCCAGCTTCTAGCAGTCAGAGGTTTAGGGACACTCAGAGCATTGGGCTGCATCCCTGACTAGATTGGCTAATAGCCATTGATGGTCCAATCCTCCATGAATTTATCTAATTCTTTGTTGAACCCAGTTATACTTTTGGCCTTCGCAACATCGTCTGGCAACGAGTTCCACAGGTTGACTGTGCATTGTTTGTTTTAAACGGTTATTAATTTCATTGAGTGACTCCTGGTTCTTGTGTTATGAGAAGTAAATAACTTGTCATTTGCTCCATACCTTTTCATTATTTTAAGGATCTTTATTTTATTCCCCATCAGTCATCTCTTTTCCAAGCTGAACAGTTCCAATCTTTTTATCCTCTCCACACATGGAAGCTGCTCCATACCACTAATCAGTTTTGCTGCACTTGTCTCAACCTTTCCCAGTTCTAATATCTGTTTTTGAGCTTGGGTGACCAGAACTGCACACAGTAGTCTAGGTGTGGGTGTACCATGGATTCATAAAGTGGCATTATGATATTTTCTGGCTATCTATCCCTTTCCTAATGGTTCCGAAAAATTTATTAGCTTTTTTTTTTGATTTGCTGATGCACATTGAACAGATGTTTTCACAGAACTAAGCAAGATGACTCCAAGTTCTTTCTTGAGTGGTAACATTTAGACCCCAACATTTTGTATATATAGTTGGCATTATATTTTTCCAATGCGCATTACTTCGCACTTATTGACACTGAATTTCATCTGCTATTTTGTTGCCCAGTCACCCCATTTTGTAAGATCCCTTTATAACTCTTCACAGTCTGCTTTGGACTTCACTATTTTGAGTAATTTTGTATTGTCTTCAAATCTTGCCATCTTACTGGTTACCCCTTTTTCAGGTCATTTATGAATATGTTGTTGTCCCAGTACAGATCCTTGCGGGACCCTGCCATTTACCTGTCTCCACTGTGAAAACTGACCATTTGTTCCTACCCTTTGTTTCCTACTTTTTAACCATTTACCAATCCATGAGAGGACCTTATCTCTTATCCCATGAGTTTGCTAAAGAGCCTTTGGTGAGGGATCTTGTTAAAGGCTTTCTGAAAATACAACACACTAAATCCATTGGGATCACCCTTGTCCATGTTTGTTGATACTCTCTCAAAAAATTCTAATAGATTTTAGATCTAATAGATTTTTCTCATTCTTTATAAGTACTGCTGTTAGAAATTCTCAACATAGTATCCAGTTTCAACTGTATTAGGGTCTGAAATTCAGATAAGCAGTATTTACTACTGGCCAGAGCAAGATATATGCCGTTCTCCTGCGTTCTAGTCCTGAGCCTGTTAATGATACACTGTACGAATGTGAGTCATTTAACAGGTGTGCCTCTGTTTCTCCAATAGTAATATGGAGATGATGATTATCTTTCAGGGATGTTAGAGGCCTGACGAGTAAATGAGAGAGAGAGAGAATGTGTGTGTGTGTGTGTGTGTGTGTGTGTGTGTTTAATAAATGCTTTGAGATCCTTGGATGAAAGCTTCTGTATAAATTCAAAGTATTTTATGCTATTGGTTTAAAATTGTACGGTATTTTCTAACTAGCTACATGGAGAGTATAGGATCAAAGAAGGATACTTACAGATCTACCACTTTCTTCTGTGTTCAGAATCATTTAGTGAAGAATTCTGAACGCTTTGTAGGAGATGGAAAGGGAGTCGTATTTTCCTCTCATTCTTACCTTTTATAAAATAAATGTGAATACACTACAGGCTACATAGTTTCCTATGATACTAAGGTGTTGTCTAAACACTATACCCTATTTGTGTGGTTGAAGTGGGACAGCTGCCTTAGTGTGGATTCAGTTATGCTGGAGCGGCTTATTTCTATATGGCAATATGCTATACTGCTATAAGGCACCTATACACTAAGGGTTTTACCCATATAATTATTTTGGTAAAAAACATGCCTCTCATCAACAAAGTTATACTGGTACCAAATATTTTGTGTTTATAGCGCATAAGCCAATGACTCAGTAAAGGTAAAAATTTCTATCAGGATCTCAAAATTTCCATTCAGTTCAGAGATATCTGGGTGCACAAATAAAGTATGCAAGCTTAGGCTTGGGTCTTTGAGGCATAAAACTTCGGTGGAACAATGACAGCTCTGTCAATGTGATGTATTATTGTAATGATCCATGCAGACAGCAGCTCCACCAGTAAGTGGTGCTATATCTTTCTCTTAGTGTTTCGATATCATGATTGTGACCGAGATGGCAACTTCCTGCAATATCCTTGAAAAACCTAATTGAATTACATTTAAATATCTTTGGGGGTACATTGTATTAAAGGCAAAGCTTATGTATTATTGTGGGCCAGGATAGTATGTAACCTCTTCGCGGGGGAGATGTGATCCAAGGCCTGGAAGTTAAAAGGTCTCACATTTTTCAATATAGACAAGGTGGGTGAATCTTTTATTGGACCAACTTCTGCAGAGAGAGAGAGAGAGATGCCTTTGAGCCACACAGCTCTCCTTCAGGTCTGAAAACATGGTTAAAATATTGAAAATGTGATAGTCAATAATAGACTTCTGGAATAATACATGGTAAATGGATTTCCTGGGGAATACCTAGGGGGAGCTTAATGTAAATTCCCCACTTCTGGTTATGCAAAAATCCTGCCTGTTGAAGCTACACCATGAGGAGAAGGTCTTTGCAGATTACTTGTTTCTGGAGACTGGAGATCAATGTAGTTGCTGGTGTCTCAAACCCTCTCGCCGGGGCAGAGGTCAAGAACTGTGAAGCAGACCAGTCACTAAAAGAGCTAGGGGGTAACTTGACTGAAGCATCTGTAGAAGGCAACAAAAGGAAGCAATTACAATAGCTGCTCTTATGGTATGCATGCGTGTTCTCTAGGAATGATGAAGAATTTGGGAGATATGATCAGGTGCAACATTGGACTGTACTTAAGCCAGAGTGTGTTCCTGTGAGGCAAGCCCTCTGTCAGATTCCCCTGGCATATCAGGAAAGAAGGTAAATCACATGCTGCAGGATTGCCTGACTGAATCACCGTAAGCATCCCCAGTTGTAATTGTGAAAAAGCCCAATGGAGACTGGAGGATAGGCATTGAACTGGCTATAAATGAAGTCTCCTGTAGTCAAGATAGGTACCCATCTCCTCACATAGTAGACAGCCTGGATAAAATGTCAGGAGCAAATACTCCAGTATCATTTTGATACCTGGATAACATCAGATGAAAGTAGCAACTGACTATCAAGAAAAAACAGACCCTCTGACACCCTGTGGATTGTTTCAATTCTGAAGCATGCTTTTTAGACGCATGAATGCACTAGGGATGCTTCAGAGGGTAGTAAATGATCTAGCCCAAGTTCAGAGAAATGAAGACATCCTCATGAACTTGGATGACTTAATTTCTTTCCATCAAACACATGAGGAACATCTAGTAGGAGTTGGAAAGGATTCTAAAGCCTATTAAAGTGTTTAAACTTGCAGGAAAGAAAGCCCACACCCCCAGCCAGAGCCCTCGCCTCCCTGCACCTCAACCCTCTGCAACAGCCCTGAGCCCCTTCCTGCACTATGAACTTCTCCTCCCCAGCCCCACCCCAAAGCCCTCACCCCTGCACCCCAACCCTCTGCCCTAGCCTTGAGCCCCTCCCAAACCCCTCATCCCCAGCCACACCTCAGAGCCCTCACCCTCCTGCAGCCCAACCCACTGCCCCAGCCCTGAGCCGCCTCCTCTTCCACTGTGAACCCCTCATCCCTGGCCCCATTCTTTACTTAGGAGTTGGCATTTCTTTCCTTTGTTCTTTATAAGTGGTTCTTAGTCTAGCACCCACAGCAATGCACCCCATCTGACTTGTAGGCCTTGCTTGCACTGGGTTATTTTACACCAACATAGCTGCATTTGTGCAAGCCCCTAGTGTAGACAATCCATGCCCAGTTAACCATGACTTGTGCTGGCACAGTTTCTCAGCATGAAACCCCATTGTGGACAAGCCCTTAGTAAGGGGACAACTTCGCTTTATCTAAAATATTAGTTTTATAAAAAGAAACCCTTAAGACAGCCAGAAAAATGTTCCCCCTATTATTCTTTTAAATTCCACTGAAAACACTGGTTTTACAGCAAGGTCAAATTTCCATCAAGTGTTCGCAACCCAAAAATTACAGAACTGAGAACTTGGTAGCACCTTAATTGATTTTCATTGTCCAAGATAAAAGATGCGCAGACTGTGAGAGAGTCATAAATAGGCAAATAAATACTTGCTTACAATATATGGCTTTCAGCTGGCCATGTCCCCAATAACAGTTTCGCATTTACCTCCCTGTGCACATTAATGAAAATTTTAGATTCCTTTCATCTTGGTTACTAGTCTGAAATATTTGTATAATAGTTAAAACAACAAATCCAGTTAAATCAGTGTCCATCCCCAGTAGTAATGCTCTGCACCGCCATGTCAATAATCCAGTTCTGCCTGCTCTCCCGCCTGGGAGAGAAAAGGAATCTTACCCCTCATCCCCACCCCCACCCCAGAGCCCGCACCCTAACCCTCTGCCCCAGTCCTGAGCCCCCTCCTGCACCGTGAACCCCTCACCCCTGCATCCCAACCCTCTGCCCTACCAGAGCCTCCTCCCACACGCCAAACCCTGCAGCCTCACCCCATTAATTTTGTGAAATAATAATCAATGGATAAATTCTTAATAAAGTTACCCAGAGAAAAAGAACAAAAGCGACGTTATCAAGTGACAGCCTGAGCTCGACACCCAGCTTGCAAGCTGAAGTTATACAAAAGAAAGATACAGCAAATCTAAAAGATAAGGAGTTTTCATCAGTCTTGGCTATCAAGATCTACGTGGTTGGGGTACAATAGCTACTTAGAGCTTTTTGCTTTTGAGGGTTATTGATCTAAGTGCTTGGTTGTTTCCGTATTCAAGAGTATTAATAAAGTTGATATTTTTAGTTAAATAATTTTTTCTTACGATAGTGATATTGTGCAATATAAGAAACTGTTACATGCTTACTGTTTCCAGTCCATTTTTACATTATATAAAAAAAATATATCAGCTTACAAGGCGGGCGGGGCAGGACTTGGACCCTTTTGGGGCACCACCAAAAATTATACAAACCTGCCATCACTGACTGGAAGGATCCTATAAACCTGGTGGAGTTATAGTGGTTTGTAGATATTCCACTGAACACCTCAGCAGATCTATCTTGCATCTTGTTCCCTAGACAAGTTATAGACACTTTACCATGTGTATTTGGAGCCTTCTGTTCAAGCCAAGCACACCTAGTACTTACTCTTCCACTGTATCAAATGTGAGTTGCCTCTGTCCTTCTACAGCCACATGTAACACTTGGGCTCATTTTGTACCCACTGTAATGAAACAAGTGTAGTTTTCAACAGTGGGTACTCATTCATCTTTTTTTATACATTTTACTGCAGCTGCGTGCAAAGCTTTCATAGCAAAGGAGAAGTGGCAGGGACTCCCTGAAGTTCACTATGGACTTGGCTATTGCTATTGAATTTGCATGGATAGTGCTCAGATATCAGAGACCAGGGCAGCAGTATACAATCCTTAGATAGCATTTATGCTGAAACTCATTATTTATTTTTTTTTTCCATTCAGTGAAACTTCATTGAAGTGTCATAGACATGACAAGCTGTTACCAACCCATACCATGGGCTTACGGGAACCAATGTTAACACTCTAGTAGTCACATCCGTCAGTTCACTGCTGGGTTTCGGTAGTAACTGAGGCAGTCAAGTGCCTTTAATGTGCCCCATTTTTGTCAAACATTCAGTTTACTTCTAACTGGTGCCTGCTTATTATTGCCACCCGCACCCCATAGCGCCCCCGTGAGAGTCCTCCCATACAGCCATCCCCCTACCACCCGATCCCATAGAGCCACCCTCTGTGGGAACCCTCCCATACAGCACCCTCTGTGGGAACCTCCCATACAGCCACTCCCCTGCCAACCTCCCTCCCCATTGTGCCCCCACATAGGAACCCTCCTATACAACCATCCCCCTGTCACCCCATAGCAGCCCTATGGGAACCCTCCCATACAGCCACCCTGTGATCCCATAGTGCCCCCCTATGGGAACCCTTCTATATAGCCATCCCCATCTCCCCATAGCACTCGGTATGGGAACCCTCCCATACAATCACCCTGTGACTCCATAGTGCATCCTGTGGAAACCCTCCCATACAGCCATCCCCCTGCCAAGCCCCCACCCATTGTGGCCCCCCAATAGGAACCCTTCTATACAACCATCCCCCTGTCACCCCAAAGTGCCCCCCTATGGGAACCCTCCCATACAGCCACCCTGTCACCCCATAGTACCCCCCTATGGAAACCCTCCCATACAGCCACCCTGTCACCCCATAGTACCCCCCTATGGGAACCCTCCCATACAGCCACCCTGTCACCCCATAGTACCCCCCTATGGGAACCCTCCCATACAGCCACCCTGTCACCCCATAGTACCCCCCTATGGGAACCCTCCTATACAGCTATCCCCCTGCCACCCCATAGGCGATGCCCCCATACAGCCATCCCCTGTCACTCCCACCCCATAGCGCCCCCTGGGGGAACCGTCCCCTACAGCCATCTCCTGCCACCTCCCCGCCCACGCCCTATCTCCATCTCCCTTCTCTCAGCCCCCGGCTCCGCCTGCACTTGCCTTTGGCGCCCAACCCTGACCCAAGCGGACGGCACCACCTGTCGCACCCGGGCGGGGGTGCGAGGAGCGGACCTGAATGTGTCCACTCGCTCGCTTCCCAGCGCTGGGCTGGGACGGGAGCGCAGTCTTGGGGTGTAAGTGAGCGGCACCCCCGCAACCTTCGCTGCCGTGCCCGTCTCGGCCCTGCCCCTGCCGCCCCTGCTCCACATCCCGAGTGGTCCGCTCCGAGGGGAGGCGGCCATTTTGTTTGTGTGTGGGCTGACGAGCGGGCTCGGGCTGCCGCGCCGCGAGGAGGCGGGGGAGGCTGCGGGGAGGGAGCCGGGAGGCCGAGCGCGGCGGGGGCAGCCGCCGCCGCCCCCATCCTCCGGAGACATGTACATCAAGCAGGTAAGGCGGCGGGCTCCGCGCGGCCCCCCCTGCCGGGGAGAGGGCCTGGCCTGGCCTGGCCTGGGGAGCCGGGGCCCAGGCCCTAGCAGGGGGGAGCGGCTCTGGGGTGAATGCCGGGCCCTGTTGTGGGGGCCTGGAGGGCTGTTGGCAGGGGAGAGCGCCTCCGGGCCCTCCCAGTGTCTTCTGCCGGCTGGGGCCCACCGGGTGCCGAAGCCCGCGTGGGTCGGTTCAGAGCTTGCTGCACGCCTGCTCGGCAGGGAGGTAGGGCTGGCGGGAAGAGGGGGGAATTGTACCCGGGCCCGGAGCTCAGCCCTTCCCCATAGCTCGATGTCACTAACGTCTGCGAAAAGAAGGAGAAGTGGGCGGGGCGGGCAGCCGCCAAGATGCCCCTTTGAAGGGATAAGGAGGATGCTAGGTGGCCCAGCTGTGGCCGACTGTGCCCCGTGCAGTGGGGAGACAAGGTGGGTGGGGTAATGGTATTCATTGCAGGGGTTCTCAACCTTTTTCTGAGGCCCACCCGAAATGTTATAAAAACGCCATGGCCCACCTGTGTCTATAAAAGCCAGGGCCGGTGTTAGGGGGTAGCAAGCAGGGCACTTGCCCGGGGCCCGCTACCATGGTGGGGGGGGAGCGCTTTCATGAAGCTAAGTTGCTCAGGCTTTGGCTTCTGCCCCAGGTGGTGGGGCCCCAGCTGGTGGGGCCGCGGGCTTAAGCCATGAACAGTGGGGCTTTGACTTTCTTCCCTGGGCTCCAGTGAGTCTAATGCCGGCCTTGCTTAGAGCACCCCCTGAATCCTGCTCGCAGCCCCCCAGGAGCCCCGGACCACTGGTTGAGAACTGGTGATTTATTGGATCAACTTTTGTGGGTGAGAGAGACAAGCTTTTTAGGGCAGTTTAAAAGAAGGGCACAAAGCTAAGGGTGAAGAGGAGGCAGACATTGAGAAAAGAACATCAGATGTTAGTGGGAGCAAAATCATTCAGGCCCTTGAAAATAGAGATGTGTGAAGCCTCAGTGTGAGGCATACTGGTGACAAGTTCTGTTCTGAGCATGACAGTGATTGAAATTTTATGTGACTGGGCAAGAGCTAAAGAATATTTGTGCGTCTCCCATGGAGTCCGTGAAGTCTTGACTGGGGAATTATTCCAGATGGCAAGTAACTTGCTTAGTCTGTATGACGACCGTGAGTGTTTTCAGATTACTTTATAGATAAAGTAGCTGGATGTCTAGATTGGAGTTATTCTTCCAAAATATGATAGACTAAGATAAAAAGGTGGATTTTTACAAAATATACTAGCTAATAATTTTAACCATCTTTTAAAAAAACACAACCCTATTCTCATTGGGAACAAAGTATTGTTTGGAGGTAACAAACAATGTGTTACGTATTTGAGTGTTCACTGGTGTCATTCATTAAGGGTCTGGTGCTGGTTGGGGGATTTGTGGGCCAAGACTTCTCTAAGGACATTGAGAGGTGCTAGAATCATTGCTGATGTTTGTCAAGCTCTCCATTCAGGAGTGCAAAATAAACCCCCTTCTTTCAGAAAAAAAGTGTTTAGAGGCCTTCTCTCATTAAAACCATCTATTCAGACTGAAAAATTCTTAAATTGTTGCCGTCTCAGATTTGGGGGGGGGGGGGGGGGATTGTTTATTAGGCAAATCCAGCAAAACCTGGAGTCCTTAGTTCTAAAACCAAACTATCTGGGTTAATAAAATTCAAGAGTAAACATGCCAGTTTTTTAAACTTTTCCTTGTAGATCTAGTTTTCTAAACCTTTTATCATTTTGGTTGCTTCCCTCTGGACTCTCTCTCCAATTTCTCTGCATCTTTTCTAAAGTGTGGTACCCAGAACTGGACACACTACTCCAGCTGAGGTCTCACCAGTGTCGAGTAGAGCGGGTCTTACATACAACTCTTCTGTTAATACGCTCCAGAATATTAACCTTTTTTGCAACTGCATCACATTAACTCATGTTCAATTTGTGATCCCCTGGAATCCACAGAGGCTTCACAGTAGTACTGCCACCTAGCCAGCTACTCCCCATTTTGTAATTAAGAAGGAAAAATCAGATGCACAAGTGTAATTCTTTGCAGTTTAATTCTAATCCTGTCTTGCAAAGTGCTTGCTAGCAATCCTTCTCGGGTTGGTGTCATTTGCAAATTTTATAAGCATACTCTCCAGTCCATTATTCAAGTCATTAATAAAAATATTGACTTCTGATGGATGCAGGACGGACCACTTTGGGACCCTACTAGATACACTCCCAGTTTGACAGCAAACCATTGATAACTACTCTTTGAGTGTGGTCTTTCAGTTACAGAATCATAGAACTGGAAGGGACCTTGAGAGGTCGTTTAGTCCAGTCCCCTGCACTTGTGGCAGGACTAATTATTGAGATCATTCCTGACCGGTGTTTGTCTAACCTGCTTTTAAAAATATCCAATGATGGAGATTCCACGACCTCCTTAGGCAATTTATTACAGTGCTTAACCACCCTGACAGTTAGGAAGTTTTTCCTAATGTCCAACCTAAACTGCCCTTGCTGTAATTTAAGCCTATTGCTTCTAGTCCTATCCTCAGAGGCTAAGAAAAACCATTTTTATTCCTCCTCCTTGTAATAACCTTTTACATACTTAAAAACTGTTATCATGTCCCCTCTCAGTCTTCTCTTTTCCAGACTAAACAAACCCGGTTTCTTCAATCTTCCCTCATAGGCCATCTTTTCTAGACCTTTAATCATTTTTGTTGCTCTTCTCTGGACTCTCTCCAATTTGGCCACATCCTTCCTGAAATGTGGTGCCCAGAACTAGACACAATACTCCAGTTGAGGCCTAACCAGAGCGGACAAATTACTTCTCATGTCTTGCTTACAACACTCCTGCTAATACATCCCAGAATGATGTTTGGTTTTTTTTTTTGAAACAGTGGTACACTGTTGACTCATATTTAGCTTGTGGTCCACTATGACCCCCAGACCCCTTTCCGCAGTACTCCTTCCTAGGCAGTCATTTCCCATTTTGTATGTGTGCAGCTGATTATTGCTTCCTAAGTGGAGTACTTTGCATTTGTCCTTATTGAATTTCATCCTACTTACTTCAGACCATTTCTCCAGTTTGTCCAGATCATTTTGAATTTTAATCCTGTCCTCCAAAGCACTTGAAATCCCTCCCAGCTTGGTATCATACGCAAAGTTTATAAGTGTACTCTGTATGCCATTATCTAAATCATTGGTGAAGATATTGAACAGAACTGGACCCAAAACTGATCCCTGCGAGACCCTGCTTGTGCCCTTCCAGCATGACTGTGAACCACTGATAACTACTCTCTGGGAAGGGTTTTCCAACCAGTTTTGCACCCACCTTTTAGTATCTCCATCTAGGTTGCATTTCCCTAGTTTTATGAGAGGGTCATGTGGGACAGTCTCAGAAGCTTTACTAAAATCCACCCCCCTTATAGTAATTTCATCAAGACCAGATTTCCCTAGGTTCCTTATGAGAATGTCCTATGGGGCTGTGTCAAAAAGCCTGATTGAAATCTAGTCCTTTTCCCCTATCCACTTGGCCAGGAACCCTGTAAAAGAATATTTCAGATCTATCCGTTACCTTTGCAACTGTTGTGGTGTTGATTCACTTGTTACCCTAGCACAGGGACATGTGATGTTTATTGGCTACATTTCTTTCTTTTTGAGATGGGCCAAAGAGTAGTTAGTACTGAGCTATTTCCCATCTTCCCTGAGGGATGTGTTGTGTGAGGGTTCCATTTTGTTACCTCTCCCCTTCCCATTTTGTATGTGGCTATTAATAAGGAGGTACTGGCTATGGTGTCTTAGTATTTTGGAGAATATTAGTTTGATATTTAAACTTCATTGACTGGGTCAGATGAGAAAGTGACTTACTCAGTGCTTAACAGTGATTGAAGCCTGAATGTCTGTATCTCTGTATGTTAATCCATAGAAGACTTTATACAGTGGGAGATGTAGCCAGAGGAATGGTCAAGATTGTGTCATTTTTCCTGAATGAAGGGTATACATGCTGTTTCTCAGGTTTTCAATTTAATGGTCTGGTATCACCAATTTTTCTGGATATCCAGATAACTAGCTGTAGTTGCCAGTAGTGATGTGTGGTGTTTGTGCTCTGCAGATGAAGAATACATTTCTTCTGTGAGAGGGCCAACTATCTGATTTCTTGTGAAGTTTTGGTCTTAACCTCTAAGCCCCTATATGTGTTGTGTCCTGTCTGCCTTAGGGATTGCTTCACTTTGTCTGATATCAGTGGAGTTGTAATCTGAAGTATCCAAGCTTACAGCACATGAGTTTAAACAAGAGTTGTTTTCCATGAAGAGTCCTTGATTCATAAACTCAGACTTACCCCTGCTGTTTGACAGAGGCTTTTAAAAAAAATAATTAAAGAATGAATTAGGCCATTCTCTTCCCTCCCCCATCTTCCCAATTCTTTGTCTTGTCTATTAAGCCTATAAGCTTCTATTCTGTTTGTACAGTTCATAGCACAATGGGGTCTTTAGGTGCTACTGGAATACATGAGCTTTGCAGCATTTATTGTATTTTATCAGGATTTTTCAGGGTAGAATTTGAATGGGAGTTTTGTAGTAGAAGGAAAGATTGTTTTGGCATGTCAAGAGGATTTTTCTAGTCTTTTTAATCTCATGAATTTGTATGCGTTTTTGATGATTGTATGTATGGTGCCTAAGTCCCAGAATAGGTGCTTTTTATCAATTTTGAATAAATACGCAGGGATGCTGGGGTCAGAATACTGGAAAGGAAGATGCCGACAAAACTATTCTGCTTAGAAGCAGTTTTGCTTATATAATCTATTTCTTCTTTTCTTCAGTAGTGAGAATGTTAGTAGGAAAACAGTATTGGTGTTTAATAGCTCATCTGTTCCTACTAGGGTGACCAACTTTCTCATTTGTGAAAATCGGACACTGAGCACTGGAACCAGTCCCACCCCCCGTTCCTCTTCCCTCACCTTTAGTCGATGCTCTCTCCACTTCCCTCCCCCTGCCAGCTGAGCAGAGCTCTGGGGGTGGGGTGACTGGGGCAGGGCGGTGGAGGGAGAGCCATGCTACAGGGGTGGAGGGGTAACTGCGGCAGGGTGAGGGAGGGAGAGCCATGCTTGGGGCAGGACGCGGGAGCTTCCAGTACCTCTCTTCCAGAGCCGTTCCTGTGTGCTCCTCCAGGCTCCAGCAGCAGCTGCTGCTCTTCCCGCCCTCTGGCAGCAGAAGATGGTTACCGTGCTGACTGGACACTTATCAGGTTCCCTTTTCAACTGGACTTTCCGGTCGAAAATTGGACATCTGGCAGCCCTAGCTCCTACCCATAGTTATAATTACCTATTTGAGACACAATTACAATTTTCAATTGAGGGAATAAGCTAGAGGGAGGAAGATGAAAACAACACCAGCGCTGTTTCTCCTACTAGTATTCTCCCTAAAAACTAGGCTGGAGAAATGTAATTTTTTAAAAGTGGGCTCTATAGTTTTCCCTCATGTCCTCCTTTTTGTCTCTCACTTCACCCAGTCTTGTATTAGGCAGACATGGGGAGAGTTAAAGACATTAGGCTTACTGGGGAGAGTTAAAGGAGTCTCCTGATGGTGTCCCTAGCCTCTGTTTGCCAGAAGCTGAGAATGGGTTACAGGGGATGGATCACTTGATGATTACCTGTTCTGTTCATTCCCTCTGAAGCATTGGCCACTGTTGGAAGACAGGATACTGGGATAGATGGGCATTTGGTCTGACCCAGTGTGGCCGTTCTTATGTGCTTTTGTGATTGGAGGGGTTTGCTTGAGATAGACATATACTCCAAAAGCTAACTGAGTTTTTCTGGTATGCAGAGCCAGTTTTAAGATACAAATACCCTATGCACTATATTTTACTTTAGCTTACCAGACTGAAATCTCTACTACATACAAAGAAAAAAAATGTGGAACTGACAGAGTATCTGAATTTTGCAGTGTTGTTGTAGCTGTGTTGGTCCCAGGATATGAGAGAGACAAGGTGAATGAAGTAATGTCCTTCACCTGTAGAAATTGGTCCAAAAAATTTAAGCTTTTTAGCTACACAGAGCTTTTCTTCAGGTTTAGGAAGGGTATTCAGAGGGCTGGTCTACACTGCCGCTTAAGTTGATGCAAATTAAGTCGCTCAGGGGGGTGACAAAATCACCCCCTGAGCTACGTAGCTTACATCGACCTAATGCGTGTCTACACTGCGTTATGTTGGCAAGAGATGCTCTCCCGCCGACCTAGCTTCCGCCTCTCAGGGAGGCGGAGTACTGAAGTTGATGGGAGAGTGGTTTCCCATTGACTTATTGTGTCTTCACCAGACCCGCTAAATCGATACCGCTGCATCGATTGCAGCCGCGCTGTGGCCAGTGTAGACGAGCCCAGAGTGTCACAGCTAAATAGAAGATGGAACAGATTGTTTAGCATAAGTAGTTAACACGCAGTCTAAGGGACCATTCATGAAGAAAATCTGCCATCTATAGCCTGGCCCTGAGATACCACAGAATAATCTCCAAGGAGAAAGTCCGCGATACACCCTGTAACACAGGGGCGGGCAAACTTTTTGGCCTGAGGGCCACATTGGCCAATTTCAGAAATTGTATAGAGGGCTGGTTAGGGGAGGCTGTGCCAAGCTGTGCCTCCGCCCCCTGACGCCCCCTCCTCCCCCCAGGACTCCTGCCCCGTCTAACCACCCCTAGAGACCCTGCCCCGACTGCCCCATCCAACCGCCCCTCCTTCCTGACTGCCCCCCCCCCCCCCGGACTCCTACTCTCATTCAACCCCCCCATTCCCTGCCCTCCAACTGCTCCGACCCCATCCACATCCCCGCCCCCTGACTACCACCCCGAACTCCCCTGCCCTCTATCCACCCCCCCCCCCCCCGGTTCCTGCCCCCTTACCATGCAACACAGAGCACTGGTGGCTGGCGGTGCTACAGCTGTGCTGCCCAGAGCGTTGTGCCGGTGTAGTGTAGTAAATTGCTCTCCGTAACTGCTACCAGTAGCATACTCCTACACGGAGCAGTTCAATATGATCTTTCAAGATCCATGGGTCCTACATATGCCTATCATTACCTGTGCACTAAATGTCCCAATAAAAAATGTGTGGGTGAAACCAGACAGTCAGTATGCACTTGAATGAACTCACACAGAAATATAAGACAAAAGCACTATGTCACCTGTGGGCAAACACTTTTCACAAAATGATCACTCCGTATCTGACCTCTCAGTCCTCATCCTCAAAGGAAACCTGCACAACATCTTCAAAAGATGAGCTTTGGAACTTAAATTAATAATTCTCTGGTAGATACTAAAAATCATGGGATTAATAACGACACTGGATTTATGGCTTATTACAATAATCTGTAACCTATTAACTCCCCTTTTTGTCCTATGGCTGCCGGGATGTTAACAGGCAACTTCTCCTTGAATGGTCCTTTAGAGTATATGTTAAATATTTATGTATAACAAGCTGAGTACCTTTCCCAGACCTGGAGAACCATTCTGTGCAGCGAAAGCTTGTCTCTTCACCAACAGGATTTGGTCCAATAAAAGATATTACTGCTCCCGCCTTGTGTCTCTAATAGATCTGAGAGATATTTCTGAATTTACCGATTTGTGTCTCACCTTCAGTTAATCCCTTTCCTGTAGTTTTTGTGCGTATGTACTAAGTGAGCTCATTGGGACAAAGACCTTTTTCTTCCTGGCTGGAAAATACTTGGACTATTAGCACTATGTAAATGCACATTTTCACAAAAAGGTTAACATAAATGGTAGAAAAGGAAGACTGATTTTATTCCATTTGAAACTGGCAGCCTTCTTAACACTGAGAGGTTTTGATCTTACTCACCAGTTTTAGCACTACACGCCAAAAAAGCTTACTGAGCATGTTTGTCTACTTCCTATATAGAAATACGTCTGTAGTCTATAATTTTTACATGCAGCCACTGCTCTGCTTAGAGCTTGCAAGTTGAACTCTTATGCTAAATATGCTAATTGGGGTATGAAATTAATTTAAAAAAAACATTCCTGTCCTGCTAGAACTGAGCCCTTTACTTTTTTTACTCTAATCTGTCATTGTAAGTACATCCTTTCATGTTGCTTTATGCTGTGACAGCAAGGTTGAGTTTATTTGAATATTTCCTTATTTATTATTCTTTGACCTAAATGTGTACAAGTGTACCTTCTGTGATAGAGAAAAGCTACTCATAAACTTACATTGGTTTTGTTTTGTTTTTTGAAATCTCACCCTTAATTTCTTAAAATGTACTTGGATCTGAACTGCAAGACCGGAAAGAAAAAATGACTAAATGTATTGTGATTTTTAAAAAAAATAGAAACCTATTCATTTGAGTTACAAACTTAAAATCTTGTACCTCTTTAAAAAAAACAAACCTAACTTAGTTTTCTTGATTTTTAAGATTATTTTATTTGTTTATCCATCAGGTGATCATTCAGGGATTTCGAAGCTACAGAGATCAAACAATTGTAGATCCTTTCAGTTCAAAACACAATGTCATTGGTAAGTTCTTATAAACATATTACAGTATGAACTATCATTACCTCATTTTTTATCAAGGGTCAAGTCAGTGGTCTTTATGATTTTTGAGAGCCCTTCAGATTTCAGAGGCAGTTGTGTACATATTAACTAAATTTGAAACTGTTCTCTCCAGTAATGTCAGATATGTATTACAGGAAGAATTATTATAATTTGCAGATAATTTAATTTTAATTTTGCCATAATGATTGTTCATTGGTTCTAATCTTGCAATAAGCTTCAGTATAGGATAGGTGGACCCCTCCACCTGTGCAGAGCTCCATTGAAGTCAGTGAGGCGCCACACAGACACAGAGGTTCACCTGCATGGAGCTTGTTGTAGGATCAGGGTTGTGGAATACTTGAACTGTGTCTCGTGAATTACATTCTGGATGTCTGGTAATACCTTCTAAGATTCAGCTTGATTAAAATACTTTGAGGGGTGTTACGTATTCTGCCACTTAAAAACTGACAGACTTGAAAGAAAAATGTCAAAAAATAAGTAGTAATATTGTGGTCAAATAATATTTGATGCTTCAAGTGTTAATATATACCAAAGTGCAAAATCTATCAGAAATGAGCTGTTGGTAATTTAATTGTATATTTAAAGGGCTAAGTGAATTCATTCGTGCACATTTAAAAAAATTTGTTAAATGACACTGTGCCTGCTTATGTCACATACATCTTGAGTCTCACCTCAATGAGAGTTTAAAAAAAAATCATCCAGACATTTGTTTTTAAAAGAAAAATGTTGTCTTACCATTATTTCTCTCTTAAAATGTCATATCAATGTGATAGGAATATTCACAGGTGTTGATTTGATTATAGGAAACTATTGTATATGTATTGGTGTAGACCTGTTGGCTTATACTAATAGTTTCAATGCTGGTTAAATATAATTAAAGCTGTACTCTTCTTGTCAGGTGCAAAGAAATGAATGCATCAGCAAGTTGAGGACTTAAATATTTGTATGTGTGGATCAGTCTCAAGATCTTGTAAAATATGAGGGATTGAAACTGAAGGATCTAAGAAATGGATCCAGGGTTAAAATTGATGTAACCTGGCCAAAAGTTAGTAGTAAAAATACAGAGAATGATTATTATAATAATCTGGATTGGTTTAATATCATAAATGTTTGGGGTATAAAATGCTCTATCATAGGTTTTGTAGATCACAGTAATGTCTCTGTTTTGGGGCAGGAGGGAACTGGGGCTAGGCGCCATTCTATCTTGTTCAGGTAATGACTCCCTGATCCATCCTGTAAAAGATGCTTTGATTCCTAGAAGGTTGTATTTTGTCTAGATCTACTAAAGTTGGATTCTTAAATTCATTGCTGAATTTTCATGTATTGCCATACCATTTAATTTATTTAAATTCATGAAAACTTCTGAATTTATACCTGTTACCTTTCATGTTTAGTGGGAAGAAATGGATCTGGGAAAAGTAACTTTTTCTATGGTATGTATTACTGTTGCTACATGTAACAACTAAATGATTGAAAAGCTGTAAACTTTTTTTCTTTCAGTTTTACATTATGCACTTATTTAATATTAAGTTTCCTTTGTGTATTTTTTTCACATTGCAAAAGAGGGGGGAAGGGGTGGGGAAGTCTTTAAAAATAAGAAGACAGGAAAATCAGGCAAGTGTAATACCAGCGACTTTTTTTAATACTTTTAATTGAGTAAATTCTAAGTTGTCTGTGTCATAAAAACAAACATCAGAGTATTTTAGGTGAGATCAGGTAGTTGTTCTGTGAGTCTTCGGCAGTTGTGATGCTTCCCCATTGTGCTTTATCATTTTTGACTGTAACTTGTGCGACGAGCAATATAGTGTAGATTGCTTACTATCACTTATGCTGTCTCAAGGCTACATCTACATGTGGCTTTTTGGGAAATATTTATCACCTTTTCTAACACCAGTGTTGCTTGACTGATAGCAGCTGTGGTGGTGGTGGAGGTAGTATATACAAAGCTCCAAGTGCCTCCTGCATTTTTAAGTACTGTGTATTCTAAACCTGCTCTGAGCAGGTCTACATGACATGGTGCAAATCCTGGTGACTGTTTACATTACTGTTATTTCAACAGTTCATTGATCTGGGGTTGGCAACAATGGAAAATTTTTCAGAGCAACATTTAGCATAGACAAGGCCAAATGACCAAGACCCAAGAACAGTTTATTTTAAAAAGTGAGACACTGATTTAATGCTTCTATGTTACTTTTAATATATGAACTAAAGAAGGATACAATTTGGTTATAAAGAAACATACTGAGTACTGCTCTTAAAAGAAAGAACAGACCTTTTGTACTACTACTCTTTTTTTTTTTAAATTACAGCAATTCAGTTTGTCCTCAGTGATGAGTTTAGTCATCTTCGCCCAGAGCAGAGACTGGCTTTGTTGCATGTAAGTGAAGATACTTTAAAACAAAACAAAATTATGTAATATGTGTTTTGTTGTTGTAAAGTAGGCAACTCACTGAAAAGCAAAGACTTAAAAACAGCTCTTGTTGAAAGTGTGTATAGCAGCTTTTCCTCACTGCCTCCTGGCAGAAGTTATTTTGCTATAAATTAACATAATTCTGCCTTTTTGTAACATGGCAAGGGAACCACTGATTTTCTAATTAAGTAGTACAAAATTCTCATATGCATTTCACTGTTTAGTAGGCAATTACCTTTTCAGCTTATAGACCTAACTATTCCATAATACAGTCAGTCAAAAAAGTTGCAGTACTACAACTTACTGATATAATCAATATTTGATTTTTAAAAAATATTTGAAATTCCATATCTTCAACCTCATTAAATGTCTACAACGGTGCAGCAGAAAATTGGATATGATACTCTTTTGGCACATGGAAAAGGAGTACTTGTGGCACCTTAGAGACTAACCAATTTATTTGAGCATAAGCTTTCGTGAGCTATAGCTCACTTCATCGGATGCATACTGTGGAAAGTGTAGAAGATCTTTTTATACACACAAAGCATGAAAAAATACCTCCCCCCACCCCACTCTCCTGCTGGTAATAGCTTATCTAAAGTGACCACTCTCCTTACAATGTGTATGATAATCAAGGCGGGCCATTTCCAGCACAAATCCAGGGTTTAACAAGAACGTCTTGGGGGGGTGGGTAGGAAAAAACAAGGGGAAATAGGCTACCTTGCATAATGACTTAGCCACTCCCAGTCTCTATTGAAGCCTAAGTTAATTGTATCCAATTTGCAAATGAATTCCAATTCAGCAGTTTCTCGCTGGAGTCTGGATTTGAAGTTTTTTTGTTGTAATATCGCAACTGTCATGTCTGTAATCGCGTGACCAGAGAGATTGAAGTGTTCTCTGACTGGTTTATGAATGTTATAATTCTTGACATCTGATTTGTGTTCATTTATTCTTTTACATAGAGACTGTCCAGTTTGACTAATGTACATGGCAGAGGGGCATTGCTGGCACATGATGGCATATATCACATTGGTGGATGTGCAGGTGAACGAGCCTCTGATAGTGTGGCTGATGTTATTAGGCCCTGTGATGGTGTCCCCTGAATAGATATGTGGGCACAGTTGGCAACAGGCTTTGTTGCAAGGATAGGTTCCTGGGTTAGTGGTTCTGTTGTGTGGTACGTGGTTGCTGGTGAGTATTTGCTTCAGGTTGGGGGGCTGTCTGTAGGCAAGGACTGGCCTGTCTCCCAAGATTTGTGAGAGTGTTGGGTCATGCTTCAGGATAGGTTGTAGATCCTTGATGATGCGTTGGAGGGGTTTTAGTTGGGGGCTGAAGGTGACGGCTAGTGGCGTTCTGTTATTTTCTTTGTTAGGCCTGTCCTGTAGTAGGTGACTTTTGGGAACTCTTCTGGCTCTATCAGTCTGTTTCTTCGCTTCCGCAGGTGGGTATTGTAGTTGTAAGAATGCTTGATAGAGATCTTGTAGGCGTTTGCTCCAACCCCTCAGACAGAGACAAATGCGGTTGTATCGCAGAGCTTGGCTGTAGACGATGGATCGTGTGGTGTGTTCAGGGTGAAAGCTGGAGGCATGTAGGTAGGAATAGCGGTCAGTAGGTTTCCAGTATAGGGTGGTGTTTATGTGACCATTGTTTATTAGCACTGTAGTGTCCAGGAAGTGGATCTCTTGTGTGGACTGGACCAGGCTGAGGTTGATGGTGGGATGGAAATTGTTGAAATCATGGTGGAATTCCTCAAGGGCTTCTTTTCCATGGGTCCAGATGATGAAGATGTCATCAATATAGCGCAAGTAGAGTAGGGGCGTTAGGGGACGACAGCTGAGGAAGCGTTGTTCTCAGTCAGCCATAAAAATGTTGGCATACTGTGGGGCCATGTGGGTACCCATATCAGTGCCGCTGATCTGAAGGTATACATTGTCCCCAAATGTAAAATAGTTATGGGTAAGCTAGCCGTCACCTTCAGCCCCCAACTAAAACCCCTCCAATGCATTATTAAGGATCTATCCTATCAACCTATCCTGAAGGATGACCCAACACTCTCACAAATCTTGGGAGATAGGCCAGTCCTTACCTACAGACAGCCGCCCAACCTGAAGCAAATACTCACCAGCAACCACATACCACACAACAGAACCACTAACCCAGGAACCTATCCTTGCAACAAAGCCCGTTGCCAACTGTGCCCACATATCTATTCAGGGGACACCATCACAGGGCCTAATAACATCAGCCACACTATCAGCGGCTCGTTCACCTGCACATCCACCAATGTGATATATGCCATCATGTGCCAGCAATGCCCCTCTGCCATGTACATTGGTCAAACTGGCAGTCTCTGCGTAAAAGAATAAATGGACACAAATCAGACGTCAAGAATTATAACATTCATAAACCAGTCGGAGAACACTTCAATCTCTCTGGTCACGCGATTACAGACATGACAGTTGCGATATTACAACAAAAAAACTTCAAATCCAGACTCCAGCGAGAAACTGTTGAATTGGAATTCATTCGCAAATTGGATACAATTAACTTAGGTTACCTTGCATAATGACTTAGCCACTCCCAGTCTCTATTCAAGCCTATTTCCCCTTGTTCCCGCGCGCCCCCCCCCCCCCCCCCCGACGTTCTTGTTAAACCCTGGATTTGTGCTGGAAATGGCCCGCCTTGATTATCATACACATTGTAAGGAGAGTGGTCACTTTAGGTAAGCTATTACCAGCAGGAGAGTGGGGTGGGGAGAGGTATTTTTTCATGCTTTGTGTGTATAAAAAGATCTTCTACACTTTCCACAGTATCCATCCGATGAAGTGAGCTGTAGCTCACGAAAGCTTATGCTCAAATAAATTGGTTAGTCTCTAAGGTGCCACAAGTACTCCTTTTCTTTTTGCGAATACAGACTAACACGGCTGTTACTCTGAAACCTGTCATTTTGGCACATGATTATTATACATATTACATAATTTCTGCACTATAGACAGAGGGCAAAATGTCCATATGACCTTTTGAGCTGTATACATTTCAAGTTTATTTTCAGAAATGTAAGTTTGAAAATTGTCAGATAAGTAATGTGTATATAAATTACTTCGGAGTCTTTGAGAAATCAAGAAAAATATACATTTTAAAATCAATTTAAAGAGGGAGTAATCTAACCAAAATAAATATCTTTTTTTTTTCTTTAGGAAGGCACAGGTCCTCGTGTTATTTCAGCATTTGTGGAAATTATTTTTGACAACTCAGACAACAGGTTACCAGTAAGTTTAAAAACTTTTCTAGAAAACACATCTTCTCATTAGACTGCAGCCTTAGTTATTCAAATCTTCGTTAAAGTAATTACCTTTTGGTTCACTCTTAGTGGAAAATACTGTAAATACTGTGGATTAATCATAAATGACTATCACAGGCAGTTGAGTTTGTGCTTTTTCTTTTTCTTAAGATTGATAAAGAGGAAGTTTCACTTCGCAGAGTTATTGGAGCCAAAAAGGACCAGTATTTCTTAGACAAGAAAATGGTGACGTAGGTACTACTTTTCCTCCCCCAAAATGAACTGAATACATAATATTGTGAAGTTTGGTGGAATCATTCAGCATGTGTATTTATTCCTACCTTTAGATTGAATTAATTTATAACATATGAGTTCCTTTGTCAGCAATATTTAATACTAATAGAGTCTGCTAATAAAACTTTATTTTTAGTCCTTATATAATATCTGAACTGTGTGAGTGGGCTGAATTTGATACCCACTTAATTTCATAAAAGAAAACTTCTGTGTATTTCCAAAAGTCACCATTCTTTTTAAAAAAAACTAAATTGACATTTATTTTGAAATTTAAATATTTACCATTTGTACAGTTTGAACATGAAGATGCCATTTCCTGCATGACAAGTTAGGGGTCTGATTCTATAAATACTTCTTCAAGAGTAATTCTTACCATTAGGCCTGTTCAGTGGGGCTAGGCCTAGTAGGAAGTTCACTATTCCTGCTAGTGCTTGTATGTTGAGGCCGAAGGACAGGAAGAGAAGAACTCCACTAGATTCAATGGAAGGAACAATACTTTTCTATTTTTAAATTGGAATCTGTTTTGAAATAACTTTTTTTATATGCCAAGTTTTTTTTTCCTTTAACTAATTTTTTTATTCCTAGGCACATGGCATTCAGTAGTTTTAAGACTACATATAACTAGCATACCTCAAACTTCCACAAAGTAGTTCCATCTTCTTTCCATTCCCATCTCCTCAAAGGCAAGGTTTTCTGCTTTAGCACCAAACTGCACTTACTTCTGTTCCACACAACTACCTTGTGAAGTTAGTGGAATTGTACAGGTTGTTGTAAATAGCACAGAATTTCATTCCCAGTCCTCTGATCCCAACCACTTATGCACTTGAAGCCTTCTCTTATCCTCCTTTGTCACCAGGAATGTACAGCTGCCGAGAGAGAGGCATATTTGGTATGATTGGTGGCGATGTGGAGCACCTTGTCTGGTGTTTCCAATTGTGCTCTCAAACTCCTGTACATGATCTGTGTATGAAGAAAATAGTTATTGAAAAAACAAACCTTTATACAGTGATAAAAGTATTTCAAAACACACTCCAACTTGCATGCAAACAGCAATACTCCTCCCCCTCCTCCTATTGAATCCAGTAGAGAGATTTTATGGGAGTGCATATGTGTATATGCACATTTTTTTTTTTCATGAAACTTTATTTACTCATGGAAGGTTAGATGATAAATCACTTGAGTTTTTTCATTTATCTGAATTCAGCTTCCCCCGCATTGGTGTTAGAGATTGAAGGCTGTCAAGTTTAAGGGCCATTCTTATCACCTGTAAACTTGAAAAGTTTCTCTGAAACTTTTTTTACACTTAAAGATGAATTTGAATGCTCATGAAAATGAGGATTAATATTACTAGCTTAAGGCAGTCATAGCATGGGCACTGTGTATTCTTTCTAAACTTGCTTTACCAGTAGTCCTCAGTTCTCACCAACTATTCCAGGCATCTCTTTCTCATGACTGGACACTTCGAATCTTGCTACATTAATGGGGCAAGGGATTATGTGAATAAGTACAGTCTAGAAAAGACTTGACTTTACCAAAATTTGAATCTTAGCCTTCAGAGTCGAAAGATTAGTGAGTTAAACCACAGTAATGCATTAGCAATACAAATCCTTTTTAAAATTTGGCTCACAGAAAAGAAAATATAGTATCTTGTTTCTCTTGTTTAAGTTTTATTGTTCAGGCACGAAGACAAAGTTGGCCAACAGAGCCAGAGATAAGTATATTTTTATTCTTAGTACCTCTTCATGTTTAAATTGCCCGGTAAAACTGGTAGATTCCTCTTCACCAAAATTGAACGAAACTAATTGTAAAATTCTAATATGAGCTATCTTGACATATGACACTTTATTTTAAAATACCTATGTTAAACTAAACTATGGCTTTACAATTTTTCTGACAACTCAGCTCTTCTCAGTATGGCTAATACTTGCTGATGTCTCCACTCGTCCAAATGGTCATACTACTTTATCACTTCCTTTCGGTGTTTTAGGAGTCATCAGCTGACCTAACTAATTATTGGATAGTGTTAATGTTGTTGCATTAATTATATAATCCTCAGCAACTTGCTTTTAATAACTGAAAATGAGAAGAAAAGAAGCAAAATCTTATGCTAAATTCCAAATTATTTGTGGCATCAGTTTCTCAGTTACCTGTACTAGTCTGTTGGTGGTGTGGGGTACCTTTCTTGGTTGTAATCTCTTCCCAGCCCCATATGTCTTGCTTAGTTTCTTTCTGCTTTTATTTTCTCATTGATTGTTTATCAGTTTAGGTTTTAGTACATGATTAGACATGATCATATACAGAAACTTATTTGAAGAGATACCGTAATGGGGAGAGTGCACCACGTGCAATTTTCATATATGTAGGTTTAGTACTGTTTTGCTGAATTTGTTGAGTGGTCATGTTTGTCATATGTAGTTTTTTAAAAATATACTTACTATTTGAGAAATTATTTACAGGAAAAATGATGTGATGAACCTTCTTGAAAGTGCTGGGTTTTCTCGCAGTAATCCCTACTATATTGTCAAACAAGGAAAGGTAAGATTGGTTATCACAAAGCAAAATTAAATCACTCATTTATAAAGAAAGTTCAGACTTTTTGGAGGACTATAATTTAACTTAATTATTGCAAATGAATAATCAGGCTTTCTTTTTACTTTTAAACAATGTAGAAATGACTAATTCTTCCTGTGCATTCTTATTTTGAAAATGATTCCTCAAGGTACGGCTCCTTTATATAGAAATAAAGTAGTTGTAATTATAAAGAAAAGTAATTGTGTTCCTCCATCATTCTGATTAGAAGCCCCTATTTTATAAGTGTTCCCACATATAATGTTGCTGTAATCTACCAGCTTTATTTAAGTACAGAGAAAACTGAATCATAACAGGCGTATCAGTGTAGCTTTCGAAATCCTTGACTTCCAAGAAGAACCCTGAAAATAATTAGAACCATTTTTTGTTTGTATTTCTATGTTATATTTTCCAGTTCAGAACGTTTTACAGAATTGTCAGTATTGAACTTGTTTGACTTTCACTGTGGGGCAAGACCCGTTTAATATCATGTCTAACGGCTGAATCTGCCAATTGTCTATATTCATGAATTTGACTTCGCAATCCTAAACATAGTTCTCTTGACCAATTACTGAAAAACTCATTTTATCTGCAAGTACTTGACTGACCAGAAAAACTGAAAAAATAAGAGCAATATTAATAATTCCCATTTAGCAACACAGGATATGTTTTTGCTATGCACTGAATTTGCCAAATTGAGGAACAAATAAAAAACTTGAGTTAGAAAGTAACTCTGTGCTAGTGCAGGAGTCAGCCAACGTGGATCCTATCACCGGTTAAAAGTCGAAGTAGATAGACTAGTCTTCATGCTCTGCATAAATTGAAAACCTTTATCTACAAGCATACCATAAAGATGGAACAACTAAAATTCTTATGAAGAATGGTAAAGTTCTAGAGAAGAATAGTGAACCTGGCATGGTATTAATTATTTAAAGCCCATACACCATTTCAGTAATGTTAGAGCGCCAGGTGCTGGTGGTGTGAAGGACGACAGCAGTGTGAGCTGGTGGTTGTGTTTTTTTATTTTTGACATGATGTGTTGAAGTACATGGCCTTATGGAGATAGGGAAAGTAAGAGGTAGTCTTGCTGCAGCAGAATATTAATGCGCATAGTTAAGTTTCTATGAAAATCCGTTAAGCTGATGTATTTTCTCCCTTTGAAGTCCAAGAAATACTGACTGATGCTGCTAGCATTTGAAAATTAATAAAAATGAATTACAAGCAGATTCATAAAAGTATACAACTTCCTGTCTCTTAAAAAGTAATTCATGTGTCAAAAGGGGGAAAGTAGGGTAAATGAGAATTTTTAATCTTCCTGAAAAAACCCAGTCCTGAAGAATTGTATCCTTAAGCAAGTATATATCAGAAATTGGGCAGGGTGGGTTTTCAGCTGAATGTTTCATACTAGCTTGATTTTAAGCATATGATACCTGACTGAAAAGAGTTATCAGGTCTGTTGGTAAACTAAATGAGAATTAATGAAGTTCTGCTGTAATTAAACAATTATAAGAGACATGCGCCATATTAGATCTCTTATGGGATGTTGATCATTATTACTATATAAGGAACATGATGTTCAAAATGTAATCTTGTAACTTTGTTTTCTTGAATTCTTAGATCAACCAGATGGCAACAGCTCCTGACTCTCAGAGACTGAAGTTGTTAAGAGAAGTAGCTGGTACTAGAGTGTATGATGAGCGTAAAGAAGAAAGTATTTCCTTAATGAAAGAAACGGGTAAAAATAGTTATCTTTATCCCCTGTGTTTCTTTTATATAAGGAATGTCCTAGTTCATGCTAGCATCGTTCCACTAATTTCAGGGTTTATAACTTGCTTGTTAAAATTAATTCTTTAGTTTTATTTGTAAATGTTTGATAAATTTAATATTTTAATTTTTTTCTTTCACTCCAAAGATTCCAAAGGGCTTTACAAACTCTATAGAACATCTGCACATGTAACCTACTGCTAGGTTGCAGGTGGCAGTTAACCAGTACACAGAATGCTGCACCAAAACAGTGGGAGGGGAAATATTTATCCACTGGCACTGCTAAAATAAACAACGTTTAAAAAAAGCTTGGGTTATGATGCTTACAAACTTAAAAAAGCCAGAAAATTCAGAGTTAGGGCTAGAGTATCATATATTCAGCTATGAAATTTGCTACCGGGTTGTGTTCCAGAGTCAATTTTCACTTCCTAAAAGTTACATTTCTAGCCCTTATTTGTGGACATAACTTGTACATGCAAACTGGCATTGATGTCTTCCTGAGGAATCCTGAAACAATACCTCTAAATTTTGTGAACTTCCCCGTTCATTTCAGTCAGGCACCTATGGACTCCACAAATGCAGAATTTGACACTTTTTCCCAAGATGCCACAGAAATAAAAAAAATTTTTTTTTACAATGGAATTCACTCTTGCTATAAACAGACTTCCAGTGTTTGGTTCTTCTTTCCATAGCTCAGTGGCTCTCAAACTTTTTTTACTGGTGACTGCTTTAACGTAGCAAGCCTCTGAGTGCGACCCCCCGCCCCTTATAAATTTAAAAACACTTTTTCATATATTTAACACCATTATAAATGCTGAAGGCAAAGCGGGATTTGGGGTGGAGGTTGACAGCTCGGAACCACCCCCACGTAATTACCTCGTGACCCCCTGAGGGGTCCCGACCCCCAGTTTGAGAATCCCTGTCCTAGCTGGTCCTGGCTGCAGCTGTCACTTATTCTCTAGCTTTCCCCATGAGTGGGAGGTAATTGGATTACTGTATGTTCTCCCTGCACTGTTCCATGGAGCCAGAATTGGAGCCTAATTTGCACTTAAGGAGTGGGGGAGCTAGAAGTGCAGGCTGGCATGTTGGACTGTCTGAAAAGCACAACAGCAGCAGCTGAGGCCCAGGAGCCAAATCTATGAAAATGGCTTCTAGCTGACCCCTTCACTGGTATACATGCAGCGGGGGGATTCTGAGTTTTTGGCTGCCTGGACCATATCAGAGTATTCAAGGCCTGGGAACTGGAGCTAGGTTGCCTGATGAGCATTGTGCAAAAAAAAAATCCTCGGAAATGATTGACTGCTTTTACAGCAATGGATGACTTCAGCTAAGAGCCATAGTTGTGTGCATTTGTGGTGGGGAGTGGTGAGAGAATAGATCAATGTTGCAGCTGGATTTAGCTGTGGTTGTCATGGAATTTGGTCTCATTATGCAAGGGAGTACATGGCCCCTGGTTTTAAGGCAACAGTTACACTTTCAATTCACGTTCTGATATCTTTATCTCATTCTCCCTCTCATCTCCCTATCTTACCCATTTTCTTATACAGGTTGAACCTCTGTAATCCGTCACTCCCTGGTCTGGCAACATCTATGCTCCAGCATAGGCGCCGACTCCATGGGTGCTCTGGGCCTGGAGCACCCATGGGGAAAAATTAGTAGGTGTGGAGCATCCAACGGTGCCAAGCTCCCCCTTCCCTCCATGCCTCTTGCGCGCTGGTGACCCTGCACTTACCACCACCACCACCACCACCTCCTCCTCCCTCCCAGCACTTCTGCAGCGCTGCAAACAGCTGATTTGCAGTGTTCAGGCTCCGGGAGGGAGGACGAGGACCAGGGGCTGGCAGTAGAGCCCCCAGGCAGGGGGCCAGTGGCTGGGACCCTGGGTGGCGGCGGGGGACCACGCTGGTTGCAAAGCCTCAGGGTGCTGTAGCACCCCCCCGCACCTCCACTTCCCGTGCCTATGGAGACCCACTGGCACTCTGCATTGACCTGCTGTGGTTCAGCAAATTCTCTGGTTCGGCACCAATCAGGTTCCGAGGGTGCCGGACTAGAGAGGTTCAACCTTTACATCCAAAACACAATCCCCAACAATTCAGGAATACTCAATGGACAGACAGCTCTATCTCCAAATTGTCTGGCCTTTGTCTTTTCATGATCTTCATGTTGACTAAATGTAAATTTTTTTTTTTTACTTACAAAAGACTTTGCTATAAGTAGAATTAGCATTTATTTTTCAGACGTATCAAAAATTGCCATGCATTGAAAATGACCTATGGTATCGATTTGTATTAGAATTTAACACCAAAGTCAATTTAAACACAACGATCCTTACATCATCCAAAATAGTACCTGCCCAATACTTTTGATGTATGTATGTTGCTAATTTGTAGATGACAAGAGTGCCTTTAGAAAGCATCAGTCTGTGCAGTCATACAGTCCAACACAGACAAAAATACTGATCTAGTTTACTGAAAATTCCTGACTCTTTTTTTAAAGATTTTGAAAGTTGGTTGGTTCATTTATGTAATTTAGTTGTATTTATACCAGGCTTCAAAAACAGTGTATTAAACAAGACTCTTCAGTGCAGCTTCATGTTCATTCAGGAAAGCCTGTAAAACATTCTGTTTAATAGCAACATATTGACATGATTATTCAAAGTCCTCATCAACTGCTCAAGGGAACTGTTTGGGAAATTATGGTTATGTATGTAATCAACTTCCCATGAAAATTTTGTTTGCATAGTTAGCATACTCTCTTGCCTCTTTCAGGAGCTGTCACTTTCTGGTAGTGTAAACTAGTTTGCTGGAACCCATTGCCCTCTGTATCTCCAAAATGTTCTTTAGTGTAGTAAATTTTATCCGTATTCTAGCTTCTGTAGAAGTGGATAGATATTTTTCCTTTGGTGCTGGTGTTTAATGGATCGAGCAGCAAGTTGCACACCAGCTGCCTTTTCTAGACCTATGTTATGCATTCTGTGAACTGCTTTAGCTTCATTGGAATGAATCTTGTATCTTGGGCACTTCATTGTGGCATGCATTAATATTCTAGCACCCACTTTTGCTCTTCTTTTAGAGATCTGTTTAAATGAGTGGTTTTATTTGTTTGCTCTTCACAATGGGAAGTGTAAAAGGCACTGAACCTGTTGACTCTTGAGAGTCTGCTGTCTTTGTTACCTAGAAGACATACCCATTTGCCTTGCAGTGACACACTTCTCCACCCCATTATGGTCCTTCTGCCAGAGTTTGTGAGGAGGTCCCTGGAAGGCAGCCTGTGACTGTATTCTACAGTTTCTGCACTGGTGAAATTGTCCCCCAGCTGGATCCAGGGCTCCTAGAGTCCCTTTACATCCCCTTTACTTTATGGAAGAGGATGTCCATAAAAGGCTGTTGCTGTGGTTTGTGTAGTCTTCTGACTAAACTTTCATTTGCAATTTAATTATCTTTGTTAGATTTCTGGAGTGTGAGTTTGTAGAGCACATATTTGAATTGACTTAAGTTACCTTGTACTTGTGAGGCATGGAATTTATATTAGACGTAGAGCAGAGACTAGAGTGCAGTAGCTTTATAAATAGAGCTTTCAATTTTTGATAATTTGATTCCAGAAAATACCCACATATAATATTTTTGGCAAAGTCCAGCGATGGCTTCATTCTGTTACATTTATGCTCAGAACAGTTGCCCATTAACTATCCCCTACTGAGAAACGGAAGTAGAGTTGGAATAGCATGAGCCTTGGAAGATGGGAATTTTTGGAAAGAGGTGTCCAGACCTAGATCTTCATTTCAGTCCATCTGTTTTTTCAAATCAAAAGCTTTACTTATGAATCAAAGATAAGAGAATGATGTAAAAAGAAAAACAAATATTCTGAATATAATAATAATTTAGTTGCTGTCTTTGTCTTGCTTCTCATTTTCTAAAGAGGGTAAACGAGAGAAAATCAATGAGTTGTTGAAGTACATTGAAGAGCGATTACATACCCTGGAAGAGGAGAAAGAAGAGCTAGCTCAGTATCAGAAGTGGGATAAAATGAGGAGAGCATTAGAATACACCATTTATAACCAGGAACTCAATGAAACACGTGCTAAACTTGATGAGGTAAAGCATCTTGTTACCCTTCATTACATATTTCCTTTGTGACGAACACTTAATATTTAAACGTACATAGTCTTGTATGGACATTTGCTTACTGTAAATAGAATAGTTAAATTGTGAAATTTTTGTGCTCGTTAATGTACCAAATTAACATTTTCTTTCTGAATCAATGAGTGATTTCAAAAATGGAACTTATTCATTAAGCAATATTATTTCTGTACAGCTTTCTGCCAAACGAGAGACAAGTGGAGAAAAATCAAGGCAGCTGAGAGATGCACAACAAGATGCTAGAGATAAAATGGAGGTAAAATCTAGAAGCAGTGTACTAACATGAGCAACTCAAGATTTTTGCATTGACTATACATAGTCTAATTGCCTTGAAAAGTCTTTTGGGTCACTTTTTGTGTGTGTGAACATTTCAGTCAGATATCTCAAATCTGAGTGAATTTAAACACAGAATTTGGAGTTATTTGATTATTTAATGCCGATCAATGGAAAATGAATCCTGTCAAACCAATTTGATATATATAAAATGAGATCACAGGTTTGATTTATAAAGGTAGTAGTGTTGATCTAGGTCTCAAAATGTAGTTGTAAATGCGGGATCATCATTGAGCGGGTGTGTTTCTAGTGGGGACCCTCAGAGATTGGTATTTAGCCTTACATTATTTAACATTTTTATTAATGACCTTGAAGAAAACATAAAATCATAACTTATAACATTTACAGACAACACAAAGATTGGGGAGTGGTAAATAATGAAGGACGGGTCAGTGATACAGACTGATCTGCATTGCTTGGTAAGCTGGGCCCAGACAAATAATATGCCTAAATGCAAATATATACATGTAGGAGTAAAGAATGTAGGCCATACTTACAGGATGAGGGCCTCTATCTTGGGAATCAGGACCCTGGAAAAGATTTGCAGTTCGTGGACTTTTATCAGCTGAATGTGAGCATCCAGTGTGATGCTGTAGTCAAAAGAGCTAATGTGATCCTTGGATGCATGAACAGGGGACTCTCGAGTAGGAGTAGAAAGGTTATTTTAAGTCTGTATTTGGCGCTGTTGCAGCCGCTGCTGGAATATTATACTGAATTGTGGAGTACACAATTCAAGAGGGATAGTGATAAATTGGAGTGGGTTCAGAGAAGAACCATGAGAATGATTAAAGGATTAGAAAACATGCCTTATAGTTCATGGTCTTTGTGTGTATATAATGTCTTCTGCAGTTTCCACGGTATGCATCCGATGAAGTGAGCTGTAGCTCACGAAAGCTCATGCTCAAATAAATTGGTTAGTCTCTAAGGTGCCACAAGTACTCCTTTTCTTTTTGCGAATACAGACTAACACAGCTGTTACTCTGAAACATGCCTTATAGTGATAGACTCAAAGAATTTAGTCTACCTAGAGATGATTAAGGTGTGACTTGTTCAATCTTACAGGTATTTACATGGGGAACAAATATTTAATAATGGTCTCTTCAGTTTAGGAGAGAAAGGGATAAACCAATTTAATGGGTGGAAGTTGAAGGTATGCAAATTCAGACTGGAAATAAGATGTACATTTTTGAAACAGTCATTAGTCATTGGAACAGTTTACCATGGGTGATAGTGGATTCCCCATCACGGACCATTTATAAATCAAGGCTGTATAGTTAAAAAGATGTACTCTAATTCAAAAGGAATTATTTTGAGGGAGTTCTATGGCTTGTATTTTACAGGAGGTCAGACTAGATCAGTGGTTCCCAAATTTTTTGGCATCACGCCCCCTTTTTAACTTTTGAGAGACCCTCACACCCCACACTTCTCCTTTACCATCATCCAACCCCCTTGCTCTTTGTCACCTGACCACCCCTTTCCGGGACCCCACCCCCTATCCAACCCTCCCTGCTCCTTGTCCCCTGACTGCCCCCGACCCCTGTCCACACACCCACCCCCGACAGGACCCCCCAGACTCCCACGCCTATCCACAGCTCTCCCCCCCCCCCACCGTCTCCTGACCTCTCCCCCAGAACCTTCCATCCCATCCAAGCACTCCCTATCCCCTGACTGCCCCCACCCCCCGGGACCGCCTGCCCCTTATCCAACCCCCGCTCTCCCTGCCCCCTTAACAGGCCCCTCAGAGCAGCAGGACAGGCTTATTGGAAAGTCTGGATGGGCGCAAGCTGCTGCCTCCGTGGCAGCATGGCTGCGGGGGAGGTGGATAGGAGGGGAGGGGCCGGGAGCTAGCCTATGCCCCTCTTGGAATTTCTTTACCCACTTCTCTCTCCCCCCCTTCCCCCCCCGCCGTTTGGGAACCAATGGACTAGTTGATCACAACAGACTCCTCTGGCCTAGGAATCTGAGTTATCCTATGGGTGTTCCTAAATTTTAAAGCAAATTAAAGAAGCAACTTATTTTTAAGGTTAATTTTAAAGATTTTTGGACTTCATATTGTGGTGACTATTCTTTTCTTCTCACATTCTCTTTAATCTTAAGGGTTAAATAATAAAGCTGTCTTGTGCTAATTCCCTTAATAGGTACTGAAATATGGATTAGATCAAGCTGTGTTTGTGTGTGTTTAATTACATAATTCTGTCTGTGTAGGATATTGAACGACAAGTTCGAGAACTAAAAACAAAGATTTCAGCGATGAAAGAGGAGAAGGAACAACTCAGTGCTGAGCGACAGGAGCAGATTAAGCAGAGGACCAAATTAGAACTTAAAGCTAAGGACTTGCAAGATGAACTAGCTGGCAACAGTGAACAAAGGGTGAGAAACAGCTGCAAGAATAAAATGTACAAATTCAATATTTTGTATGGATCACATTTTTGGCTATAACTTATGCGTGTATTATCAGTACTAAGGTATTATGATACCTACTAATAGAATCCTAGAATATCAGGGTAGGAAGGGACCTTAGGAGGTCATCTAGTCCAACCCCCTTCTCAAAGCAGGACCAATCCTCAGTTTTTGCCCCAGATCCCTAAATGGCCCCCTCAAGGATTGAACTCACAACCCTGGGTAGATGTAAGATTTAATTACACTGGAAGAACTTCACAACAATACAAGAGTTCTGTGCCCTGAAGTGTGTAGCGTACTTTTGAGTGCTGTAAAACATGATAATAGATCAGTTATTTCTTTCTGCCCCCATACTGTAAAATCAACTAGCTGTAGCTGTTGTCCTAATCTTTTTCAAGCATATGGTAAATACTAAAGGGACGATGTTGTGAATTGTCTGAAAGAAGATTAGTCAGTGTAGCAGCACTGAGTACAACTGTTCGGCCTGTACTGATCTTTGTTACCCTCCTAGTGTAGCTGCACCTTCTCAAATCTTGCTGATTCAGGGTTGCTCCTGAACCTACCTCTGTCATGTAACAAAGCTGTGTAGTGTCAGACAAGCATCTAGCATTTTTACAGATAATAAAATATGTTCCAGAAATGACATACTAAGTTCACTAATTAAATGATTATACGAAGTTGATCTACTAAGTTACTGGTATTAAATATTACTTTGTTTACTTTTAGAAAAGACTTTTAAAGGAGAGACAGAAGCTTCTTGAGAAAATTGAGGAGAAGCAGAAAGAGCTAGCAGAAACAGAACCCAAATTCAACAGTGTAAAAGAAAAAGAAGAGCGAGGAATTGCTAGGTCTGTGGCTCACAGTACAAGGAATTAAACCATTTTAAAAGGAGCAAGAAAAATAATGCCAAAGCAGTATATAATGAAAATTGTACATACATTACAGCTGTTATAAAGTGAGAGAATGCATTTGTCTAAATGGTTTTTTATTTACAAAGAAATACCCCTTTTGCCAACAAATTAAAAAAATAAAATGAAAAGCGCACACATTTGGTGCTTATGTGGCCCTGTGTTATATTTGCTTGTTGCTTGGAGCGGCACTGAGTTTGAAGATAATTGTTGTTTCTCAAGAACCTTATTAAAGCTTTGTTCAAAGAATCAGTGATTTACTAGTGAACAAGGAGGCATCAGAGCCATGTTGCCCTGTTCTTGAAGAAACAAAGTGAGGTTCTTTTACTTATTAGAAAAAGGCAAACTTGATAAGTGAAAAGGAACTTGTTTTCAAGTTTTAAAAAACCCATGGAGAGTAAATGAAAATTCAATACAACAGTAAATTGGTGCCTCTTAATTGCTTTGCTCATTTTAAAGCTTTCTCTGAGATGATTATACAGCTTGCAAAAAATAATTCAAAGTGTCTTTTGACCACTGTTAACCGTTTAAAATTAATTTGATAGCACTTTGTTCTTGAAGATCTTCTGAATAAAATCTTCAAATGAAATATGTTTGACATATTATAAAGAAACTTATTTTTTCTCTCTCTCTCTGATCTAGACTAGCACAAGCTACCCAGGAAAGAACAGATCTTTATGCAAAACAAGGCCGAGGAAGCCAGTTTACTTCCAAAGAAGAGAGGGATAAATGGATTAAAAAGGAACTCAAGTCTCTAGATCAGGCAATCAATGACAAAAAACGACAGATTGCAGCAATACACAAAGATTTAGAAGATACAGAGGCTAATAAAGAGAAGAATCTGGAGCAATACAGTGTAAGGAGTTCTGAGTTATTACTGCAGAGATATTTTGAGAGGAAAGGCTAAACCACTGGTGAGCAACCTGTGATTACCCGCATGTGGCCCATCAGGGTAATCTGATTGGGGGCTGTGAGACATTTTGCTGATGTTGACCGTCCTTAGGCACCACCCCCTGCAGCTCCCAGTGGCCGCAGTTCTCTGTTCCTTGGCCAATGGGAGCTGTGGGAAGCGGCGGCCAGTATGTCCCTGCAGCCCCTTTGCCTGCAGGTGCCGCTTTCCACAGCTTCCACTGGCCGGGAACACAGTACCGTGGCCACTGGGAGTTGAGGGGGCGGTGCCTGCAGACAGTCAATGTCCGCAAAATGCCTCATGGCCCACAATCGGATTACCCTGATGGCCAGAGGTTGCCCACCACTGGGCAAAACTCTGTGTTCATAATTGGATTTGTTTCAATGAATGAGTTTTATTTCTATTTAAAATCTAGAGGACAAGAGAGGGTCTTATTGTGTCCTGCACTATTGTAAATGTTTGCATGCTAACACTAATTTTAGAGTCCTGTTCTCAGATATTTTTCTTCAACACCATATATTTCTTTTTTCCTGATTTTGGAGGGAGGAAAAAAATTAGCTAGACAGCATTCAGCAACATCCTCTAAGACAGCATGCCCGTGTATTACTGTTTCTGCCCGTTAACAACACTCATGGATAATTTGATCTAAAATTTTTCTTAAGTCTTAGAAATATTTCTGTTTAATTTTTTATTTAAAACAAAAACACTGTTCCTTCAACTGCATCTTGCATGGATTTTGCATTTGGCTTGAGAGAGTGTTCCTTTGAACCCTGTTAGATAATTATACAAGTCTTAATATAGGCAAAGCACTTTGTATGCAATAGGAATCAGTTCCCATCTGCACAAAAGAGAAGAGGGACTATCTTGTGTTTTAATGTGTGCCCTTTGTTATTCAGAACATCTGCTTTCAAAATCTTCTCTGTGATGCTTTAGGGAAGGATAAGAATTTGGAGAACACTGAATCGTAATGCCTAAGAGAAATACTGGTGCAGAAGAAGTTTCCTTAAATTCTGTCAGGTACTCTGTGCTGCTGTAGTATTAAAGGAAAAGTTCTCTAGAAAAAAATAAAGAAATTATCACCATTATGGAGTCTGATCATTCACTTCACTAAATCTCTGATGAAAGACATGTGGAGGAGGATCAAACTTAAATACAGCGTGTGGGGTATCTTTGCAGTGGATACATTAAGTAACTGTTATCATAGAATCATAGGACTGGAAGGGACCTTGAGAAGTCATCTCGTCCTGTCCTCTGAGCTCATGGCAGGACTAAGTATTGCCTAGACCGTTCCTGATAGGTGTTCATCTAACCTTCTCTTAAATCTCCAATGATGGAGATTCCATAACCTGCCTGAGCAGTTTATTCCAGTGCTTAACCACCCTGACAGTTAGGAAGTTTTTCCTAATGTCCAACCTAAACTGTCCTTGCTGCAATTTAAGCCCATTGCTTCTTGTCTGTTCTCAGAGGTTGAGAACAATTTTTCACCCTCCTCCTTGTAACAACCTTTTATGTACTTGAAAACTATTATCATGTCCCGTCTCGGTCTTCTCTTTTCCAGACTAAACAAATCCAATTTTTTCAATCTTCCCTCAGAGGTCATGTTTTCTAGACCTTTAATCATTTTTGTTGCTCTTCTCTGGACTTTCTTCAGTTTGTCCACATCTTTCCTGAAATGTGGTGCCCAGAAGTGGACACAATACTACAGCTGAGGCCTAATCAGCGTGGAGTAGAGTGGAACGAATACTTCTCGTGTCTTGCTTACAACACTCCTGTTGGTACATCTGAAAATGATGATTGCTTTTTTTACAACAGTGTTACACTCTTGACTCATATTTAGCTTGTGATCCACTATGCCCGTACGTCACTTTCCACAGTACTTCTTCCTAGGAGGTCATTTTCTATTTTGTATGTGTGCAGCTGATTGATTGTTCCTTCCTAAGTGGAGTACTTTGCATTTGTCTTTATTGAATTTCATCCTGTTTACTTCAGATCGTTTCTCCCGTTTGTCCAGATCATTTTGAATTTTAATCCTATCCTCCAAAGCGCTTGCAATCATGAGGAAAACCTTTTTTGTGTAATGTTGGCAACGACACGCTGCATACGTTATCACCTAATAATAATAACTTTGTGGATATTATTTATGAAAATAAATTCTTATCTTCCACATTGTGACTTTAAAGCTTCTGTGAATATTTTTGTTTACTGTCTGGTGTAAGTTTAGTCCTTGAGGCCTGTTTCTTTGCTTTGTTTCTCCTTTCCTATGGCCTTTAGCACTGCATGCTTTCCTGTTTCCAGTTTAAAGCTAAATATCAGTTGTCACTCCGCAATCTTGTGTGCTTTGTTAGATTTTCATTTTTATATGTCTCTCTTGAATTGTAATTGTTTTTGCACAGGTTTAAGCCCTACAGCCTTATAAGGGTGTGCCTATTTAATATGAACCACTTATAAATTACCTTTTACCCTCACATGTGGAGGGAAGCTAGTTTCTACCTACTTCAAAACAAGGATTTATTTTTAGACCTGACTTTTTACACTTACACCTAACTTTTTTGTTCAGTACTAAATCAATCTGCCTGAAGTTTCACATGTGGTAGGTTAAGGTATAATTTTCCTAGAAAACTTTACAAGGCATTTGAAACACAGGCTCAAAAATTAGGTGATTTTTGCTCCCCCCCCCACATCTTTTAAATACTTGGCATAGGAGCAAAATATAGTCATATTCCTTATTCACTATGTTAGTGTCCCACAGGGCTTTAGCTTCCCTAGAAGGGTTTCCAGAGGAATCGTTACTTTGTCTTCCTTTGCACCAGCCACAGGAGCTGGCCAGCCATACAGCGGAGTATATTCTGTACTGTTTTGTGCGGTCTAACTATGGGTGTTTTCCCTTTTTTGTATATGACAACTCCAGAAGGCATTGGTAGCAATGCCTTCTAAATGCTCCACCTGGGGCACTGCATAAGAATATAAGAATGGCCCTACTGGGTCAGACCAATGGTCCATCTAGCCCAATATCCTGTCTTCTGACAGTGGCCGGTGCCAGATGCTTCGGAGGGAATGTACAGAAAAGGGTCGTCATCAAGTGATTCATCTACTGTCATCCAGTACCAGCTTCTGGCAGTCAGAGGTTTAGGGGCAGTGAGAGCATGGAGTTGCATCCCTGAGCGCCTTGGCCAATAGCCATTGATGGACCTATCCTCCATGTGCTTATCTAATTATTTTTTGAACCCAGTTATACTTTTGGCCTTCACAACATCCCTGGCAATGAGTTCCACAGGTTGATTATGAACTGTATGAAGTACTTCTTTTTTTTTTTGTTTTTAAACTTGTCTATTAATTTCATTGTGTGACCCCTGGTTCTTGTTATGTGATGAGGTAAATAATACTTTTTCTCTATACCATTTGTGATTTTATAGATCTCTATCGTATCCCCACGTTATCTCTCTTCTAAAATGAACAGTACCAATCTTTTTAATCTCTTCTCAGATGGTGGTAGTTCCATTCCTCTACTCTTTTTTGTTGCCCTTCTTTGTACTTTTTCGAATTCTAATATATCTTTTTGAAATAGGGTGACCAGAACTGCACACAGTATTCAAGGTTTGGGCATTTATATTGGCTACCATGCATTTACATAGTGACATTATATTTTGTCTTATCGTATGATCAAAGATCAAATATTTCTTCTTTACCCCAGGCCTATGAGTCCTGTGGCTAAAAGCCACTGCAGAACATATGTTGAGCAGAATATTGGTCTGTCCTGTGTTGCTGTCCAACTGAGATATCGTGCATATTTTCTAAAGGTTCAGCAAGACTGCAGAGTATTAATGAAGGGTTAAGGAATGTTGCTGATTCTGGATGGGAGAATTGACAGCAGCTGTGATGGCACTATGCTGGCTGTTTTGTTGGAGCCTTTAATCAAGGTTGAACGGTGGCCTATTCTAATCGTGTTGATTTTTCCAGACTGTTTAACACCCCCCAGTATGTCAGGAGAAACCATACAAATGAAGAATCAGTTCTAACCAGTTACATGGCCATGCAGGGAGTATGCCCACTGCTAATGCCATATGCTTGATGTGCTGACAGATGCAGCTTTTACAATCTCTATTGCATAATAAATCTCCTGAACTTGGTGATAAATGTGAAACCTGATAAAGTTTATGAACATAGTCACACTGAGGAAGAAGGTGTTCTGCCAGTGTAAACCATATTTTGGAAGAGAGCCATGCTACTCGAGCAATTCTCTTCAGTTGGTTGAGTGAGGGAAATGGCATACCAGTCTGGCTATTTTTTACTGGCAGAGTTCCTGCAATAAACCACTCTCAAGCCTCTGTTTCTTCTGGAAGTGAAAAGGATCTTGTCAGTGCTGAAACGTACGTGTGTGTAAAATCACATATCATAGAATCATAGAATATCAGGGTTGGAAGGGACCCCAGAAGGTCATCTAGTCCAACCCCCTGCTCAAAGCAGGACCAATTCCCAGTTAAATCATCCCAGCCAGGGCTTTGTCAAGCCTGACCTTAAAAACCTCTAAGGAAGGAGATTCTACCACCTCCCTAGGTAACGCATTCCAGTGTTTCACCACCCTCTTAGTGAAAAAGTTTTTCCTAATATCCAATCTAAACCTCCCCCACTGCAACTTGAGACCATTACTCCTCGTTCTGTCATCTGCTACCATTGAGAACAGTCTAGAGCCATCCTCTTTGGAACCCCCTTTCAGGTAGTTGAAAGCAGCTGTCAAATCCCCCCTCATTCTTCTCTTCTGCAGGCTAAACAATCCCAGATCCCTCAGCCTCTCCTCATAAGTCATGTGTTCCAGACCCCTAATCATTTTTGTTGCCCTTCGCTGGACTCTCTCCAATTTATCCACATCCTTCTTGAAGTGTGGGGCCCAAAACTGGACACAGTACTCCAGATGAGGCCTCACCAATGTCGAATAGAGGGGAACGATCACGTCCCTCGATCTGCTCGCTATGCCCCTACTTATACATCCCAAAATGCCATTGGCCTTCTTGGCAACAAGGGCACACTGCTGACTCATATCCAGCTTCTCGTCCACTGTCACCCCTAGGTCCTTTTCCGCAGAACTGCTGCCTAGCCATTCGGTCCCTAGTCTGTAGCGGTGCATTGGGTTCTTCCATCCTAAGTGCAGGACCCTGCACTTATCCTTATTGAACCTCATCAGATTCCTTTTGGCCCAATCTTCCAATTGGTCTAGGTCCTTCTGTATCCTATCCCTCCCCTCCAGCGTATCTACCACTCCTCCCAGTTTAGTATCATCCGCAAATTTGCTGAGAGTGCAATCCACACCATCCTCCAGATCATTTATGAAGATATTGAATAAAACCGGCCCCAGGACCAACCCTTGGGGCACTCCACTTGATACCGGCTGCCAACTAGACATGGAGCCATTGATCACTACCCGTTGAGCCCGACAATCTAGCCAGCTTTCTACCCACCTTATAGTGCATTCATCCAGCCCATACTTCCTTAACTTGCTGACAAGAATACTATGGGAGACCGTGTCAAAAGCTTTGCTAAACTCAAGAAACAATACATCCACTGCTTTCCCTTCATCCACAGAACCAGTAATCTCATCATAAAAGGCGATTAGATTAGTCAGGCATGACCTTCCCTTGGTGAATCCATGCTGGCTGTTCCTGATCACTTTCCTCTCATGCAAGTGCTTCAGGATTGATTCTTTGAGGACCTGCTCCATGATTTTTCCAGGGACTGAGGTGAGGCTGACTGGCCTGTAGTTCCCAGGATCCTCCTTCTTCCCTTTTTTAAAGATTGGCACTACATTAGCCTTTTTCCAGCATATACACAAATGCTTCTAACCAAGCTGAAATAATTGGCTGGCTTTTTTGTAACATGGAGGTGTTTTGGAGAAATTGGTCTGGAGACTGGAAAAGTGAGCAATAAAAATAAGAGATTTTAAGACTGCAGAAAATAGTAGTACTAATATTAAGAATCATAAAGTTATTACTTGTAAATTCCTAGTCATTGAGCTGCTGAAATAAATGAAAGCTCTTAATTCCCAGACAATGGGGACAGAGGAATATCCACTGGCAAGTTCTCCAGATATGCTGCATTAGCAGAGTACCTGCAGCTAAGTAATACCAGTGCTTGACTTTATTGGGGAACACACTAGAACCTTGATTATAGCAAGAGTAGCATGGAAGGCTAACATGCAATATATTCTTAGCCTCAGAGGCTTATTACTTTTGTGTTGTGAAGGAACAAACTTCCAAGCAGATGGGAGTAATGTGTCTCTTTGATTCCAGTTAATAGTGTAACCTATGGTGGTTTTGAGTATTTCTGCCAATTCTCTAATCCTTTTAGTTCCAAAGGTGGCTGGAACATCCAAATCAACAAAATAAATCTCGTTTTCTTCTTTGTCCTTCTTGCCTGGCTGTTAGCACCCAGTTTCTTCATAGGCTCCATGCTGCTGCTGCTGACCTCTGAAGATCTGTTTTTCTTACCACTTGAGTAATTTAAGTGCAAATCATGGAAAAAGTTACAGGAATTAATTCTGAATTGTAATATAGGGATTTAAAGCTAGAATTGGATAATAGAGGGATTTAAAGCTAGAGTTTTACAGTTGAAAGATGTATTTTTTTTATGTGCATTAGAAATTGGACCAAGATCTTAATGAGGTGAAAGCTCGTGTTGAAGAACTGGACAGAAAGTATTATGAGGTGAAAAACAAAAAAGATGAACTACAGAGTGAAAGAAAGTTAGTAAATTTATTTAAAATTTGTTTTATTATGTGTAAAATGTAAAGAGTGCCAGCTGTGTAGTCGTTAACTTGGCATAACTACTTAAGTATTTTTAAATACAGTCATGTTTTGGAGGTTTAAACATCTACATTTCAATTTGTAAAAAATTACTACTCTAGAAGGAATTTAACCCAGTTTTACTTGCTAAGAATTTTCTGGTAATCAAAGTGCTTAATAATGTTAACCTGGCTTTTGTCTCATTTTGTAGTTATCTATGGAGAGAGGAGAATGCAGAACAACAAGCTCTTGCTGCAAAACGAGAGGATTTGGAGAAGAAACAGCAACTTCTTAGAGCAGCAACAGGAAAGGTGAGATACTGTGCATTTGTGAAAGTTACTAATTGATTATCTGACATGAGGAAAGGTTTCATATCTTTTAAAGATAATTGCCACATCTTTTAGGGGAAAAAACAGTCTATGGCTGCAGATCACAGTATCAGAACTTTTTCATAAGCCTTATTTTTCAAATACTTATTGCTCTCTGAAAAAGAATGATTTTTGGGCTGAAATATCTCCTATTTATTCTCAGCCTAAAGCCAGTTTTTGGAGGGAGAAATTTTTTGTTGAAATTCAGTTTGAGTTTATCAAAGCATTGAAAAACTGGTGGCTCTCAGACTCTCAAATTACCGCGCCTGTTGGTTCCTGTATCCAAAGCAGGAGCTTGCTGTCAGTGGCTGGGAGGGAACTTGTGGTGGCCTTAGAGAAGTCAGTGACAGCTCACATGCACCACCCATATGGGGTAGCCATGTGTTGTCTGCAGTCCTAACAAGAACTGATCAGTGACTGTGGCCTTCATAAGGCCCAATGGCTGACACTGAGCAGCTGAGAGGCAGATCGTGAATGACCCATGATTTCAATTAGAAATGACTAACAAACTTAAAATCCAAGCAATAAGCTTACAAATATTTTGTCAGTTTATGTTTTAAACTGGCAAGACAAAGGACAAAAAATTCTAGATTAGCATTATTTGTAGGTCATGTGATCCTTAAAGTCTAGTAATATGAGTTATTCATTATATTTTTTTTATGACAGGCCATTCTAAATGGTATAGACAGCATAAACAAAGTCTTGGAGCACTTTCGCCGGAAAGGCATAAACCAACATGTTCTAAATGGGTACCATGGAATTGTGATGAATAATTTTGAGTGTGAGCCTGCTTTCTACACTTGTGTTGAAGTTACTGCAGGGAACAGGTAAATTATACCGTATTGAATTCTTCTTGAGTTTGAAAGGGTAAGAGGAAGACGTTCAACTTCATGCATGTTGAAAGCCAGTTGCTGGGACAAGCTTGCCATAGGAGGGTTTATTTTTTGATGTATACTACACCCTTCCTTCTCTCAACCTGTCCCCTTAGGAAAATCCTTGCTGTGTGCCCAAAAGCTCAGTAGGCTTGGGCTGTACTGAGCAAAACTGTGGGGAGGAGAGCAAATTCCAGACTCAAGAGCTCTTCACTGAGTCCTTCCCATAGTCCATTATGTAAATATCTAGAGGTTATTTGCCCACATAACCTGGTAAATGTCAGGGTACGACAGAAATGGTACTCTGTAGGATACATAGGTTTCAGAGTAGGAGCCGTGTTAGTCTGTATTCGCAAAAAGAAAAGGAGTACTTGTGGCACCTTAGAGACTAACTAACCAATTTATTTGAGCATAAGCTTTCATGAGCTACAGTTCACTTCATCGGCTGCATTCGGTGGAAAATACAGTGGGGAGATTTTATATACACAGAGAACATGAAACAATGGGTGTTACCAAAGACATTGGCTAAGATCAAGTGTAGTAACTGTAAGGAGAGTGATCACTTAAAGTGAGCTATTACCAGCGGGAGCGGGGGCGGGAGAAAAATCTTTTGTAGTGATAATCAAGGTGGACCATTTCCAGCAGTTGACAAGAACGTCTGAGGAACAGTGGGGGAGGGGGGGAATAAACATGGGGAAATAGCTTACTTTGTGTAATGACCCATCCACTCCCAGTCTCTATTCAAGCCTAAGTTAATTGTATCCAGTTTGCAAATTAATTCCGGTTCAGCAGTCTCTCTTTGGAGTCTGTTTTTTTGCAGTTTTTTTGTTGAGGAATTGCAACTGTTAGGTCTGTAATCGAGGGACCATAGAGATTGAAGTGTTCTCCAACTGGTTTTTGAATGTTATAATTCTTGACAGGTCCAACAAAGAAAGTAACAGAACGCCACTAGCCGTCACCTTCAACCCCCAACTAAAACCTCTCCAGCGCTTTATCAAGGATCTACAACCTATCCTGAAGGATGATCCCTCATTCTCACAGATCTTGAGAGACAGGCCAGTCTTTGCTTACAGACAGCCCCCCAACCTGAAGCAAATACTCACCAGCAACCACACAACAGAACCACTAACCCAGGAACCTATCCTTGCAACAAAGCCCGTTGCCAACTATGTCCACATATCTATTTAGGGGACACCATCATAGGGCCGAATCACATCAGCCACACTATCAGAGGCTCGTTCACCTGCACATCTACCAATGTGATAGGTGCCAGCAATGCCCCTCTGCCATGTACATTGGTCAAACTGGACAGTCTCTATGTAAAAGAATAAATGGACACAAATCAGACGTCAAGAATTGTAACATTCAAAAACCAGTTGGAGAACACTTCAATCTCTTTCGTCACTCGATTACAGATCTAAAAGTTGCAATTCTTCAACAAAAAAACTTCAAAAACAGACTTCAACGAGAGACTACTGAATTGGAATTAATTTGCAAACTGGATACAATTAACTTAGGCTTGAATAGACACTGGGAGTGGATGGGTCATTACACAAAGTAAGCTATTTCCCCATGTTTATTCCCCCCCTCCCCCACTGTTCCTCAGACATTCTTGTCAACTGCTGGAAATGGCCCACCTTGATTATCACTACAAAAGATATTCTCCCCCCCGCCCCCCCATAATAGCTCACCTTAAGTGATCACTCTCCTCACAGTGTCTATGGTAACACCCATTGTTTCATGTTCTCTAAGTATATAAATCTCCCCCACTGTATTTTCCACTGAATGCCTCCAAAGAAGTGAGCTGTAGCTCATGAAAGCTTATGCTCAAATACATTTGTTAGTCTCTAAGGTGCCACAAGTACTCCTTTTCTTGTAGGATACATAGGCTCAAAACCATCGGGCTATCGTTTGAATAGTACTTGGAAATTAATTGGAAGCCACTGTTGTCTTTAGAGTAGGAGTTTGAGATATGCTCCCAGAAAGAATACTAAGTAAGCATTTAACCAAGCATTTAACTGCCGTCTGTGGACCAGCTGAAATTTCCAAGTGGTTAATAGCCTCAAGGAGAGTATGTCACAATGATCCAATCTGGAGGTAGCAAAGGCATGAGTATTGGTGGTGAAGTCCACATTTCCTAAGAAGGCTAACAATCTCCTAGCCATACACAATTTGTTCTAGTATTTATTCTTGTAAACTTTCTGATTATTTTCTTTAAGTCCAAACACACACCTTTTTAATAAAAATTATTGGCAATGGTGATTTTTATCATTTTTTTTTCTTTTCCTTTTAAAGCGTAGTGGGATGCTGTGTTCGATGTCCTAAACAATAGGAAGAGAGTTAATCTCAGAAGCAGTTAAAATTACACTTTTTGACTCCCTTTGATTAATGATGATAGTAATGATAATAATGATTAACTGCCACTGGGAAAATGCTTTTTATTACCCTTTCAGCACCTGGCTGAAAGTTGATTGCATGGAACAGAGTATTTTAATTTTGTCTACCCATGATCCTATCCTTGGACAAGGTGTTTCTGTGTAAACTCTTACAGGGAAGAAAGGTAGACTGAATAGGCTTGCTATTGCAGGGGTACGTGACAGGTATGCACAGCTGATGAGAAAAAAGACCTGAGGTCAAATGTTTATTGGGCTTTCCCTGTGACCAATGCTAGTAAGTTCTTGGGTGGCTTCATCTGGATGAAACTGAATAAGATGACTATTTAAAAAAAAAAAAAGTACAAAAAAACACCCCTGTCCCAACTGCTTAAATGGTGTTTCAGCAGATTTTAGTATTGTGTAAATTATCTTCCTATTTTAAAAATTTCTGTGACCATTATTTTTTCCATTTGTATTTTCTAAGGTGTGGTAATGCCAAAACCTGTAGAGAGAATAAAACGTGGTTTTGTCTTGTTTAATGGTTCCTGGAAATTTGAGTTTGGGGTAGAAAATATCAATGATTTTGGCATAATAAAACCTTGGTGTTTTTTTTTCTTTGGCCTGTTAAATTAGGTTATTTTATCATATTGTGGATTCCGATGAGGTCAGTACAAAGATCTTAATGGAGTTTAATAAAATGAACCTTCCTGGAGAAGTAACTTTTCTGCCTCTCAACAAGCTGGATGTTAGAGATACTGCTTACCCTGAAACCAATGTGAGTCACTGTGTTGATACTGACTTCTGTTTTTTCTTCCAGTAGATTACATATAAGTCGCATGTTTATGTCACATAGATGCTACGTACTCTTGCTGGTGCTACTCTATAATGCCATTTTCTTCAGGCTGGCCATGTCCAACTAAATATTTTTTTCAGTATTGTGCTTCTTCAAGAATCTCTAACACCTGGCAGATTCAAAAAAATAATGTTAAACTTCATGCATTTAAAAAGATACAGAGGTGAGAATGAAAGGAAGAATTTCATTGTTATCGTAATAGAAATGGTAATTGTTATAAGAGTTGTCAAATGTACTTTCCTCAAGTTGGAAGGCAGCCTTTTTACAAGACCTGGACAAGAGGATGGTATGACGTAGTATAAGACAGCAAAATTTATTATTTGAAATAAGTTGTGCTCTATTGCCACTATGAAAATTTTGTTAAGACCATTATTTCCACTAGTAAATATATACTATACTTACAGTAAATATCTATTTGAAATTGTAGGCTAGAAAATTACTGATTTCCTATGGTGAGGTAGGTCAGGTAGACTTTTTACACAGTCTATTTAATTTTGCATAAACAATGAAACATAAATGATAGGAATAACCTGATTCTTCTCACACGTTTACTTTGGAAATACATTTGTTTCTGGTGGCACCCACAATATCTTATTCCTTGTACAGAAAAGGTTAAATTGACAGTTACAGTAACAAAAATCATTTAAACTCACTCAGTTGCTACTTAGCACCTGATCCTGTTTCTGTTGAAATTACTGGCAGACCTGTCATTGCTCCAGTGAGAGTAAGATCAAACCTTAAATCAGTCCCTTCAGATTTTCAGAATTATTTGTGCCTAACTTGCATGTACAATATTTTGTGGTGTGTCTGGGAAATTGTAATAAGATACCCCCTAATTGATTGTGCAGTAGTTTAAAGAACACCATGGCCATACACAGAGACAATAATTTGGGTTCACAGTCACAGACATTTATGTAAATTATGATGGGATGCACAGTTCTAAATGGACTTGCTTCATTAATTTTCAGTACATAGGAATGACCTGTTCCTAATGTTTACATTACAAAAGATTACAAAAGTTCTTATTGTAAATTTGAGTGTTTATTTTATTTTGTTCTTTTTGTTGGGTTGCCAAGGGTTCTCTGTAAATTATTTTTCTCTGGCAATTGCACAGTGCACTCAGAGGATGCTTCAGGCTATGTGTGACACATTCGTGCAACTTTTTGTTCTTATTGTTGGTATGTACTGCTTTATTGATGTGACTGCTACATTTTTAGGACGCTATTCCTATGATCAGTAAACTGAGATACAATCCCAGATTTGACAAAGCCTTCAAACATGTTTTTGGAAAGACACTCATTTGTCGTAGCATGGAGGTGTCTACCCAGTTGGCCAGAGCTTTCACTATGGATTGTATTACTTTGGAAGGTATGTATCATAATTATATAATGAATTTAATGGAAAAACAGGGTCTTTGGCAGATTGAGGTTCATTGAAACCAGTCTATTACTTTCCTAGTGTTCTTTGCAAAACCTGATGCTATGGTAATTTACCTGGGTAAGCTCGATGAAACAAACTAAATGCGAAGTTCTCTAGGTTTTTTGTGACTTGAGTGACAAATCAGTAGGAATTTCTCCTCATCCCAGAGACTTACAAAATGGATTAGACTTGTATCCAATTTTATCAGGTATTGATGTCCCTGAGGAATTGAGAAGCTTATTCCACTCAGTTTAAAACAACTTCTGTGGCATGCTTATGTACCACTTAATGACTACAAAGTGCAGTTTGCTACTTTGGTATACTAGACACATGTCTGTCTTGACAAGATATCTGCCTGTTTTTTGGAGAGCAATCTTCTGTTTAGTGGCTCCCCATGGGCTACGCTGCTATGTTCTCTCTCCTTTGAGATGTTCCTCAGATACCCACTCTGAGAGAAAAAGATTATTTAACAGTAACTGGTTCTTGTGGTGGGGTGTCTTCTGCAAATCCACTCTGTCACTTTCCTGTATTTTTCCAGAGTACTTTAATGAATCTTTCAGTGTGTAAGAACAAACTAAGGGCAGTTGAGGCCACAGTCCATTTTATATCCTGGAGTCCAAATGTTAGGATCCACACATGTTACTTGCATGACCCAAACAGTCATTGCATTATAGAAGATTCTGGGTCCAGCAGCATTGTTGCTGTTTTCATCCAGAGTGCATCTTCAGAGGCAGTTCTTTAAGAATCCCAGTTAGTGACGAGTAATGTTTCTTGGGCAAAACAGTTAACCATAAGATCTGTCAGGCCTAAAGCAGACTAAGGTTTTGATCAACCGGGCCGGCAATTACAGATCAAGGTACAGCAGAAGACTTGGTAAAAAGGATGCAGTGTAACAGCAAATGTTAAGAGAAGGTTGGATCTTGCTCCTTTTTGAGTGGAGTGTTTTAATAGAGCGCACACTAGTTGTTTCAGGTTAGCCCAGTTTGCCTTGGTTGTGTCTGCCTGTTTTGGCCACTTTTCTCAAAAGTGCTCTACCATGATGCATTTTAAAAAACTGGTGGTGATATGGTGTTTGGATGTCCCCATTGTTCCTATAAATTGACTTTCATGTAGATTACATGTTTTCAGAAGTTGTTAAAAGAAATTGAACTGCTTGATGATGAGAGAAGGCAGTTCATCATACTAGGAATCTGCTAGTCTTGAGGCATTAAATACACTTTTTAAAAGCTTTACAAAAATAAATGTGATTTTTTTTGCCTTGTTAACATTTGAAAGTGACATTTTGTAAATTAATTGCAAACATTACGTGCATGCATGACTCCTCAGAATTGTATAGAATCTCTCTAGGAAATTGACAGTACTTAAAGTACATATTAGCAGAATAATCATTAGCTTCTAGGAATTGCTTTGAACAACATGTCCTATGGGTGTGCAGTACAAAAGTGCCATTTTAATTGTGTTCTGTTCATAGGTGATCAAGTCAGCCATCGTGGTGCTCTGACTGGAGGTTATTATGACACAAGAAAGTCTCGGCTTGAACTACAAAAAGATGTTAGAAAGGCAGAAGAAGAACTTGGTGAACTTGAAGCAAAACTCAATGAAAACTTGCGCAGAAACATTGAAAATATCCTTTTTGATGTATTTGTGCATGTTGTGTGGAAAAAGTTGCATGGTAATAAGGCCTCGTGAGCTTTCTATTTTCTCCCACCTTCATTACACAATGAAAAATTGTTTTAATACTTTATTTTTACAGATTGTCTATTTTCTGTGGTATTAGTTGTAATTGCTGCCTATGCAGGCTTTCTTCTATATACTGGTATAGAGGCTCTAATGAGAGTAGAGTCAACATTTAAAAAAAACAAAAAACAGGAAAATTACTATATTAAAAATGCAACAGAGCCCACATAAATGAATCTGTTAATAAATTTTATGCCAGATTTATATTGTTGGAGAATTTAATTTCTAATATAACGTGTCTCTCAATTACCCTTGATTAGTTGTACATCTGTAAATAGAGTTTGACATTAGTCAGTGCTCAGGAGATGTTTTAATAAATGATTAAGTGATATAGACACCAACAGATCAATAGGTTACTTATAACACCTTTACTGATATAGTTATAACCACCTTTAACACATACTGCTCATGTCTGACATGCTTTTGTCCTCTATTATCAATTTATTAACTTTCTATAAACTATACCTGTATTTTTAACATAAAGAGACCAATATCTCTAGGTCTTAAAACATGATTTTATACTATAAAAAAATGTCAGCAAGGTTAATTTTATTAGATACTAGCGACTAGATCTTAAAGACAGCTGCATGATGTCCTTTCAGAAAATATTACTATGGCTCTAGCATCCTGAGATTTAAAAGGGGGAAAAATTAGTAAAGTTGTTTTCTGAACATCTCTACTAGATTATAACAATTGTTAAAAAAAATCATCTTGAAACCATAAGCTGTGTGCATAATATTGTAGTCCTAATAAAATATTTTAGTCTAGTTTTGAGAATCCTCAGTATTTTCAGTGCTTGGAGTGAAGTTTTCATAACTCTGCTTCTTATAGCAACATTATAACATTGTAAAGGATATTGCTATAGCAAAGTGCTGTAAAGTAAAAGCAATCCTATGTTGAATTATATAAATTTATTTATTTATTTTATATAGAGGCTCATAGATATTAGAGCTGGGAAGGGTCTGTTAACTCTTGAGATGTATCCCATAGTCACTACAAGGTTGTTCCATACGGAGTTATTTTTAGTGTTGGGGCATTTAGGATTAAACTACACAAAGTAACGGGGATTCTACCACATCCTGCTGTTTCGTTGTCTGCTAGATGTCATGGTCTGGAAGCTTTTTCTGACCGTTAGTCTTTTCTTAATCTCATGCAGTTTCTTCTGTTTCTACCCCGTTGTGCTACCCTTAATTATTTCTCTCCTTCGGTGTCTATTGCATTCTTCTAAATAAGCTTTTGAGATAGATGTCTTTTCTGATTTTAGTAATTATTTAGCCAAGATATATATTCTGTTCACCCGTAAGGTAAATATAGAATTAGGTCAGTTGTTAACATGGTATGTTTAATACATGTCTAAAATAATAGAAAGGAAACTAATATGTAGGTGGATAGCAGTAAGATGTTTTAAAATACAGAAGAATATCATATGGAAAAGGGGAGAAGTTGAAGTTAGTTTTCTAAATCTCTGTATTTCACTAGCTTTTTGTAAACCTCTTTAGTCATGACAGAACAGCTGTTTCTTTATAAGCAGGTAAATTATAGCTTTCTCAAATTGTTGATATGTAGAATAGAGAGTTATCAAGCTGTCTCAATATATGTCAACTGATGCAGATTACATGACTAACAACATGGATGCTATTGTAGCTATTGAAGGAGGATTTCAGAAGGAATTGGTGAGACTTTTAAGGCCAGAGTGAATAATTGTGACTTAATTTTTTCATTTGTAAATAACATTTGTATGTAAGTAGCACCTCTGGCAACATTGAAGAAGTTTTTAAAAACTTTTAGTTTCATGGGAAACGCCATAAATAAAGACTTGGAGTAGAATCAAAAGCTTTAGCAAGATTAAACTTCTAATGCTCAGTGTTTCCTGCTTCTAATGATGTGTAGACTCCCAGTCTGCCCCACACCTGCTTTCAGCATCAGATTCCAGACTAGCACACTACAGTTTATAGAAAAGGTTTTTTTTTTGTTTTTTTTTTTAAGAGACGAATTAATACTGGCCCTGTTCAAGAGCGCTAAAATTCTCTACTGTGTTCCTAATTCCTGACCAAAGTGTTGGACCTCTTCTGGGATCAAAAAGTCTAGTTATGTTTCCAAGGTCTTTTTGTTTTGGGCACCCCCTCCCTCTCTCTCTCTGACTAACAAATGGTAGCATTTGTAATGTGGACACGTAGGTGAAATCTTGGTCCCATTAAAACTGGTAAAGCTCCTACTGACTTCAGTAGGGTCAAGATTTCATCCTTGTGATCTAAGGCAGAGGAAGATAGGAATTGCCATACTGGATCAGCCTGTGGTCTCCATATTCCAGTCTGTGACCATTGACAAGCACCGGATGCTTCAGAGGAAGTTGCAAGAAACCTTACAATGGGCAGATGTTGGATAATCTGTCCCCCATCAATGTTTGGCCTAATCCTAATAGCACTTAATAAATCAGGCACACTAATTTTTCTTTGCATTTGTTTCTAGAGCCTACTGATTACAGTGCTATAAAACTGCTACTGATATGTCTGTCTTGGGGTTGCTGCTGAGGCAACATATTTGACATCTGAGAGGAAATGGGATAAAGCACCACAAGAGTCTAAACTGACCTATTTAATCTCTTCCGGTCAATTGAAGGCTTTGTGTTGACCTCTGAGAGCAGCTGAATGTGACTGGTTCTATATCTATGGAAGTTGTGGTATGATGGGAAGTGAGCAAAAATGAGAAACTGCAGTAATAGTGTGGGTTTAAAGTACCTCTTATATTTAAAACTTGGAATTTTCCTTAGCCCACTGTATGGATTAATAATGAAATTGACCAACTGATGAATCAGATGCAGCAGATTGAGACCCAACAGAGAAAATTCAAAGCTTCCCGGGACAGCATCTTGTCAGAGATGAAAATGCTGAAAGAGAAGAGGCAGCAGTCTGAAAAAACCTTTATGCCAAAGGTATATAGCATATGTAAGAACTTGTTAGTGACTTCTTCTTAGTTAATTGTTATTGTATCATTGTCTGAGTAGACATACTTCCTGTCCCAAAGAATTTATAGTCTGAGTAGACAAATAAAAAATTGGTACACACAATGCACTAGTTAACCATATGTTGGAAAGTATCATGGAGGGCTCAGGAGGGGCAATCAAAGGGGATGATTTTCAATTAAAAATGAAGTTTTCTCCTTTCTATAAGCTGTCTTTTTTAAAAAATTAAAAATTGTTTCTCATTGGAGACTGTAGCATGCATGCTGATAGAAGTGTCATTAGAAAAGAGTTGGTAGTCTGGCATTTCTGACAGGTTACAAGTTGAACTGGTCTGCCTGGACTGTTCATGTTGTCTGTAAAACTACCACATTGGATTTACTCCATACAAGTAGAAAGACAAGTTTAGAGAAGCCTGCAGTTTTATATGAATGATGATCCAATTTAATACAATAATCTGTTCTGTAGCAACGCAGCTTGCAAAGCTTGGAGGCAAGTTTACATGCCATGGAATCAACTCGAGAATCGTTAAAAGCAGAATTGGGAACGGACTTGCTGTCTCAGCTCAGCCTAGATGATCAGAAACGAGTGGATGCACTTAATGATGAGATTCGACAACTGCAACAAGTAAGGAGAACTAAGAGGAAAGATGTCATGACACTAAACGTGGAAAATTTCTTACTGAGAAGACATTCTTTTAATTGAAATTTTTTCTTCTTATGTAGGAAAAGTGAGGTGTCATTGATAATCCACAGCTATGTAGATCTGTGATCTTTGCGTGGTATGAGGGAGATGTTTTCTTTAATTGCTGTCTGTGCTATATATTTGTATGTTCTATATTTATGCTTTTTTCAGATACTGTCTAGACTTTTTCTTTAACTTAGGTATATTTTGCTTTTCAATAAGACCTTTTATTATGCAGTCGTCATGTTAAAATTGACTCGTTCCCATGCTTTGGTTTTGAAACGGGCAGCATCTCCTTCAGCAAACCCTGCAGGGTGTGGGGAGACAGAACTGTGCTATGAAATAAACAAACCAACTCAGTTTTTGTTTCATCTGGGTCAGTTGAAAGAACATGACGTTTTAAGGACATAAAATATTGGAACTGTTTTGGTCTTGGTAAAGAATTGGACAAGGCTAAAGTTTCACATAGCCTTCCATGTTTAATAGTGTAAAAGTTGGGTTCTGTTTGCTCTGTTTTGATTCTAGATAGCTGTACAAATATTAAATATTAAACGTTCTTACATATTAAAATAATTCCACGCATGTAAGGAATTGTGTAATATTTTCATTTTTTTGGTATTCTACAAAGTTTTCTTCCCTCAAAAAATAAACCTTCACTGGGAGCCTTTGTTTGATACAATTAAGATTCTCTCCTTCTTTCTTTCAGGAAAATAGACAGCTTTTGAATGAGAGGATTAAACTGGAAGGCATCATCACAAGAGTAGAGACGTACCTCAATGAGAATCTCAGAAAACGCTTAGACCAAGTGGAACAAGTAAGATTATTGATTTTCTTAGATCCATTTTGTAAAATATTCTTGCCTTGCACCTTCAGAGATTTGGCAGACTATTCTTCTCTTAAATATGCACCGGATATACTGCTGATAATTATATATAGCTTTTCTACGTCTGTTTATTCAACATGCAACCTGAGCTATGGTTTTTTGGGTTTTTTTAGGATTGAAGCAGAATTTTTTAAGGACGTATTTGAGGTGTGGCTGACAGTGTATCCAAGCTTGCAGAAGTACAGTGTATATTATTAAACACAAGTTCACATTATAACAGAACTGTACAGCACTGGCTGTGGATTTTTTGGGGGTTTAGATTTAATTTAAAACAAAATCTGTTCCTCTATGAAAAGAATTTTAATGGCTATAGTCAGACATATTGACCAGTGTAGTAGAAACTAACCCATGTCATCTGCAGTGTGGGCTTGTACTTTGATTCCCTGCTATGGTTATTCTTACTGTTTTATTTTTTGTCCCATAGGAGTTGAATGAGCTACGAGAGACAGAAGGGGGCACTGTTCTTACTGCCACAACATCAGAACTTGAGGCCATCAACAAACGAGTGAAGGATACCCTGGCACGATCAGATGGTTGGTAATACTGATTCTTGGAATGAAGATACTCTACACTTTACAGTACTTATAAATGTGTTTGTAATGGGTTGGACTCTCCCTCCCTCCCCCCCTTTTGAGATGCCCCTTCTGCTCCACTGGCCTGGATTCCCTCTCCCTGTTTTGCTGAATTAGGCTCTCTGGCCTCTTGCAGCAAAATAATACTGTCTTGCGCTGTATAGAAAAATCTGCACAGCGCAACCTCATACAAATTCTCCCTCTCCCTCAATGTGAAAAGAGGTATGCACAGCTTGTTGCCACCCCCCACCCCCAGAAACCACACAAACTGGGTCTAATAATAAAACAAATTTGAGTATAAAAGGCAGATTTTAAGTGAATATAAGGGATAGCAAACAGAACAAAGCAAATTACTAAGCAAATAAAACAAAACAAGCTTGATTCACTAAAGAAACAGGTTACAAAATGCAATTTCTCACCCTAAATGTTGAATTAGGCAGGATGCAGAGTTTCTGTAGATTAGAGTTCCAGTTACCTTTTCTTACAGACTGGACCCCTGTCTCAGTCTGGACTCATCCCTACCTTTCCCCTCAGGTACTTTCAGCAGTTTGTCTTCTTGGGTAGGCAATGAAGGACAGTCCAGATCAACCACCTCTCCAGCCTTTAAAAAGGATTTACATAAGGGGGAATCCTCTGTTTGATCCTCATCCCCCTATAGTGGAAAAGTACCTGCAGTGTCCAAGGGGGGTATTTTTCATCGGGTGACATTATCACCTGACCTTGTTGTGTCAATGCAGCATCCCAGGAAGCACCTCAGGAAAGTGGGAGATTAGGATCTTCAGAGTTCTATTGTCTTTCTTAAATGGGTCATTTAGGATGATTGCTTACTGTCTGGTGGGTGTTTTCCCCCAAGTACACACACACACTTGTAATTGTTACATAGTCAATATTCCTAACAGAATATGATACATGCATACAGATTGGATAATCACATTCATTAAATCATAACCTTTCCAGTGATATCCTGCATGAGCCACCTTGCATAAGGTATATCTTAGTTATGATATGAATATGCCATAACTATATTTCTATGAAGAATATGGGGTGTAACATCACAATGGTATTCATTTTGGTTAAAGAATTGAGCATAACATGAGATTAAGAGTCAACAAATAACATTGAAACAAATTTCAAACTGATAAAAGAACATTTTTATACAATATATAATTAACCTGGGGAACTCATTTAACAAAATATTATTGAAGCAAATAATTTTGTAGTAATCAATAAAGGATAAAAATGTGTATGATATTTTAATCCTAGTAAGTAATTGTGAAGGAGATATCAGCTGTCAGACTTAAAGACAAGTCAGCCACTAACTCCTGGGAGTTGGGAAGAAACCTTCCTTATGGGCACATTCTTGCGTAATTGTTTATGGAGTCTTGACATGTTCTCCTAAACTATATAATATTAGCCAGTGTTAGACAGGATACTGTACTTAAATGATTCAAGGGTCTAACCTGGGTCCTGACTTACACTGTGTGCCTCTTTAAGGTTTGTGATCATGACCTCAGTTTCAGGCAAACCTGGTCTGTCTTAGGGTTTTGCATGAAGTCATGTGACAGTCACAGATCTCAGTGGTTTTCATGCAGAATTCATCGATTTAATCTGCTTTCACCCCAAGATTTTGGGTTTGTTAAACCCCAAAGGCTCAAAATTGAAGATTTTTTCCCCCATAAATCCTTGTGAAGCCAAATAGCCAAGTTTAGCACAGCCTTACACTAGAGTTTCTTTAATGTAAGAAATAGTCCCATAGTATGTTCATTTTGACTAAGAATTCTGTATACTTTCTTCAGTGAGATTTTTAATTATATAAAATACCCATGAAACTTTTTTCTTTTTTCAACTTTTTAACCTCATGGGTAATTTTATATTCAAAAAACAAACCAACAACCCCAAAAAAACATGTTTACTCTGTGGGCTTTCTGATTATTTTTTTTAATAGGTCAGTGGCTGGATAACTGCTAATTTTACACAGGCATATTCCACTTTGCTTTTTCTCATCTCAGATCTGGATAACTCGATTGACAAAACAGAAGCAGGGATTAAAGATCTCCAAAAAAGTATGGAACGCTGGAAGAACATGGAGAAGGAACACATGGATGCAATTAACCATGACACAAAAGAACTTGAAAAGATGACCAATCGGCAAGGCATGCTTCTCAAGAAGAAGGAGGAATGCATGAAGAAAATCAGGGAATTGGGCTCACTTCCACAGGAGGCCTTTGAAAAATATCAGACATTGAGTTTAAAACAGGTAGCAAGTGTGCTTGGTTTTATTGCAAAAGCATAACATGATCTTGCCTGGGAGTGTAGCACCACGCGTGTTGAATGTCAAACTGGAACAGAACCCAAAGTCATCGTGATGTGTTTGTTGTTTTTTCCTCAGTTATTCCGTAAGCTGGAGCAGTGCAACACAGAGCTGAAAAAATACAGCCATGTCAATAAAAAAGCTTTAGACCAGTTTGTTAACTTCTCAGAGCAGAAGGAGAAGCTGATAAAAAGACAGGAGGAGCTGGACAGGGGCTACAAATCTATTATGGAGCTGATGAATGTCCTTGAACTCAGAAAATATGAAGCTATCCAACTTACTTTCAAACAGGTAATACTGGAAACCATTAGATAAAGACTATGAAGTCAGAAGAAAATTAGTTTTGCAATGCTGTAGCTCTGTAGGATGGAATAGATCAGTGCTTGAGTGTGTTAAGAACCAGTAAGATTCTCAGAGCACTTTAAAACACCTTTTTCTTTTTGGCTCGTACTCCTCGTTATGTACTACGAATAAGAGCCATCTATAGAGAATCCCCTAGTTTAAATCCTCTACCTTCAGAATTCACCTTAGAACTGGGTAAGATTCTTTTTGGAACTCATCAAAGCTGCTCCTAATATTGGCCAAGGATGTGAGGGCATACTTTGCATACAATGCAAGGTGAACTCTCTCTACAGCACTCCCAGACCCTGTTTAATTTGGGCCTACTCTAAAGCCCATTGACATCCATGAGTTTCCATTGGCTTCACTGGGCTTTGGATCGTGCCCTGGGGAAGCCGCAAGTTTATCCTATGGTATTTACTGTCTTACAATATTATGAGTCTTGTCCCTTTCCATAGACCTTCCAAAAAGGATGAAAAACTTTAAAAAGCCAATTTTTCTGGTTGACTGGATTTCTACAGTAAATGCTATAGATTATAGTATTCAAGCATATCTCTGTTCTTTAAGGATAATCTATTGTCATAATATGTAAAAATAGCTGTTTTAATCTGCTTTTCAGATTAGACTGTATCTATTTGCATATAGATGAACCTGAATTGACACTAACTTTTTTGTTTTCCAAGGTGTCAAAAAACTTCAGTGAGGTGTTCCAGAAGTTAGTACCTGGTGGCAAAGCCACGCTAGTGATGAAGAAAGGAGATGTGGAGGGCAGTCAATCCCAGGATGAGGGTGAAGGCAGTGCTGAAAGTGAGAGGGGATCTGGATCTCAGAGCAGTGTGCCATCTGTAGACCAGTTCACTGGAGTTGGGATTAGGGTAAAGAAAATCTTTGCATTTCAATATTTGTGGTACTCTTTTAGTAGACCAGTAATTACATTTCTAAAAATGAGCTCTAGAAACTGCAGTTATAATGAATAATTAAATTCAAACACCATACAGAAATATTTGATGTCCTAATATGGTAGAGTTAACTCCTTTTATGGCATGTTCTTAGGTGTCATTTACAGGAAAACAGGGTGAAATGAGAGAAATGCAGCAACTTTCAGGTGGACAGAAGTCCTTGGTGGCCCTAGCCCTGATTTTTGCTATCCAGAAATGTGATCCAGCACCTTTTTACCTGTTCGATGAAATTGACCAAGCTCTGGATGCTCAGCACAGAAAGGCTGTTTCAGGTAAAGGTTTTGTTTGTTTGTTCCTCAATAAAGAATAATCTGGTTAAAATGATGTATGTTTGTTTGTTTATTTCATATTCAAATAAAATATTTTTTTCATAGTAAAGGGACATATGTTATTGTATCCATGTACTTGACAGCATGCAGTGAATATAGAATATAAATTGTATTTCTTTGGCTGTGTTATCTTCAAAAAGTCACTGCAAAATTAATTTTAGGAAATGTCTACATATAGCATACAATTTCTAAAAGATCAGCTTAAAAGATTACAATTGGGGAAAAGTTTTACTCTGGTTCTGAAATTGGCAAATTACTTGTAGAAAACAGATTTTTCTGAATCCAACTTTTTGCAGCATGCGTATCTTATGACTGAAATGGAGTAAATGCTTACTAAATCAAACTCCCGTGACTCATCATAAAGGGTCAATTCATTGGTACACCAAATGGTGGTATTTCTTGTAACACATAATTGATGTTACTATGTAAAATCTAATAAAAATTGGACACTCTTGTTTATCAAGAAAAGAGCAGCTGTTATTTGCCTCTTAGTAAGAATTGTGGCCTGTTTATTGAAAAGATAGCTGGCTTAAGGATGTCCTTTATTTTTCAGATATGATTATGGAACTAGCTGAACACGCCCAGTTTATTACAACAACTTTTAGGCCTGAACTGCTTGAGTCAGCGGATAAGTTCTATGGTGTAAAATTCAGAAACAAGGTAAATATTTTTAAATATGTCTATATAAATAAACATAATATATAAAATTATGTTGTTGATATTGAACATTAGGTGAGACTAAGTTAACCCAGTGGGGTGGAAAATTAAATTTTCAGTTTTGTTTAGAGTCACAAGTGGTAGACAAAAAGAAAAGGAGTACTTGTGGCACCTTAGAGACTAACCAATTTATTTGAGCATGAGCTTTCGTGAGCTACAGCTCACTTCATCGGATGAAATTCCACGGTATGCATCCGATGAAGTGAGCTGTAGCTCACGAAAGCTCATGCTCAAATAAATTGGTTAGTCTCTAAGGTGCCACAAGTACTCCTTTTCTTTTTGCGAATACAGACTAACACGGCTGTTACTCTGAAAAGTGGTAGACAGAGACCTTAGGCTACTCAGTGTCTAGTGGATCTGTGTCCACATCACATAGCCGCTGCTTGATTTGGGACTGTGCAGCATGGTTGGAAGTCTCCACTTCCTGCATGACAGAATTATGATTAAAATAGCAAGGATTCATTTGTTGTATGTCTGTAATACATTCACAACAGAGATGCATTTGAGCTGTTGGTGTCTGCGCTTGAAGAGTACCAGTTCTGACTGTTGTCATCAGTCTCTTTTTAAAAGGAGTTAAACCCTGCAGTTCACAGAATCCCAATCTTCAGTGTTCTAGAGCCATTCATCTCAATTGACACTATTATAGTCCCATCACTGGGTCTCATTTGGCACTTTCTCAAAGTGAGGCCTTCACTATCTAGGAGACATTACTTTTAATATATATATATTTTTCCCCCCATTAGGTTAGTCATATTGATGTGATCACAGCAGAGATGGCCAAAGACTTTGTGGAAGATGATACTACTCATGGTTAAATGGAAATGTATTGCCAGTTTGCTTGGAAGATGTGTATAATGTGATGCCTACACCGGGGAACTGTAAATTAAAATCTGAAATATTTAGTCATTGTTAAAATTAGTTTTTGAACATACATTTTAACCAAGACCACCGAAGATTATTAGTTTCAGAGGAGCTTGAGTACCCATTTTGTCTCTGTTGCTGTATTCTTTTATAAGATACATGTTACCTTTATACAATACCTGTAGTTTGAAAACTTTATCCCTACAAATCTTTTTGTAAAGTGTCCTGTTGCTGTTTTAAAGCTTTTTTGAAAAGTGCTAGCTATTCCTTCCTAATTATAATTTTATCATTTATACTGCCTCACTTGTTTTTTTAAATAGCTTCAATTAAACAGTTGGTTTTATGGCTGTAATTCAGATGTGCTGTTTGAAGTTGTCTTCTCTTTACAGGATTCCCTTTCCATCAGTCCAGGTAAAGACTGTAGACATGTAGGATCTGGCTGCACATAGGAAATAGGAGGCAAAATAATGTCTCTCATTCTCTTCTGTATACATCTATCTTCCCATTTATTTTCCTTTGCATGATGCAAGAGTGGATGCCATGCAAATTGCAGCTTAGACAAAAGTATCAAATTCTGTAGCCAGATGCCATTTGCGACTCAGCAGAAAAACACTAAATTTGTGTGCGTCCGTTTTCACAGGCTGTCAAATGCTGAACCAAAAACTGGATGAAATAGTAGGAGAAAATACTGGCAAGCCTTATTAGAGGACTCTAAAAATTTGTAAATCATCTAAGACAGAGACTTTCCTTTTGACTCTACCGAATTAAGAGATATTGAAGAAAGGATGCCTCGTGCTCCAGTAAGCAGTACTCTTGAACCTTGGAAACACCCATGCCAAAATAATAATAATCCCTACTGCATCTTTTCAGCTCCAAAAGTCTGCATAAGTAGGGCACGTTGTGTCAGCAGCCAAAAAGCCATCTAGGGGGCAAAGTCTCCCACAAATACCTGGATCCACTAAGACCACAGACCGGGAGGGTACTGGAGAGTTTTCTGATTTGTTTTTCTAAACCCCATCTGTTGTTCGTTTCATCTCTGATAGCAAGGGACCTAGACAAACGAAATTATCAAGAAGGAAATTGCACACACGAGCAGTAGAAACCATTTCATTCACAGAAAAATTCTTTGGACTTTAGTCCATATTGTTCATCCTACAGAAAATAAGAGAAGGAGTAAGAACAACAATACCAGACCTACAGCGACTGAACAAATGAATGGTGAAAGTCACGTTCAGGATGTGTTTCAGAGCGGTAGCAGAGTTAGTCTGTATCAGCAAAAACAACAAGGAGTCCTTGTGGCACCTTAGAGACTAACACATTTATTTGGGCATAAGCTTTTGTGGGCTAAAACCCACTTCATCAGATGCATGGAGTGGAAAATACAGTAGAGCGATATAAATATACAGCATATGAAAAGATGGGAGTTGCCTTACCAAGTGTGGGGTCAGTGCTAATGAGCCAATTCAGTTAAGGTGGAAGTGGGCTACTCTCAAGAGTTGACAAGAAGTGGTGGAAATCACTTTTGTAGTGCTAATCAGGCCAATGTAATCAAGGTGGTCCATTTCAAACAATTAACAAGAAGGTGTGAGTATCAGCAGGGGGAAATTAGTTTTTGTAGTGATCCATCCACTCCCAGTCTTTATTCAGGCCTAATTTGATGGTGTCCAGTTTGCAAATTAATTCCAGTTCTGCGGTTTCTCGTCGGAGTCAGTTTTTGAAGTTTTTTTTGTTGAAGAATTGCCACTTTTAAGTCTGTTATTGAGTGTCCAGGGAGATTGAAGTGTGTTCCTACTGGTTTTTGAATGTTATAATTCTTGATGTCAGATTTGTGTCCATTTATTCTTTTGCATAGAGACTATCTGGTTTGGCTAGTGTACATGGCAGAGGGGCATTGCTGACACATGATGGCATATATCACATTGGTAAATGTGCAGGTGAACGAGCCCCGGCTGGCATGGCTGATATGGTTAGGTCCTATGATGGTGTCCCTTGAATAGATACACAGACAGAGCTGACAACAAGGTTTGTTGCAGGGTTTGGTTCCTGGGTTAAGTGTTTTTGTTGTGTTGTGTGGTTGCTGGTGGGTATTTGCTTCAGGTTGGGGATATTCAGGATGTGATATCTCTAAGACTGTACGTGAATCTAGTGGATGCTAACCTCTACATATCCATAAGGCTATGTCACTGCCTAATATTTGTTCACACAAACTCATTTGCAGTATAAGACGTTCCCATTCAGTTTGTCCCCCCCAGCACACAGATTCATAGTCTATCTGATGGAGTGCTCACTCCAGTCAGTTCAGAAACTCTCCCACCTGTGAGTGAACAGAGATCCCATCACAGAAAAGATTCTTAAGAAGTTGCAGATCCTGAGAGTAGAGATCTTGGCAAGACAACAGTCAATGATACATCTCTGCCTTCAACTTCTGGGACTGCTAGTCTCAAATAGATATTGTACCACAGATAAGGCTCCACATGAAACCAAAAGAACATACTGAGAATCTGGAATGACTCACCAGACATGATGCAGAGGCATGTCGGCATTCTTCAACACATGTTCCTGTAACTGAAATGGTGAACCAGGAAGGAGAGGGTACCCCGCTAAAAGAAACTTGAGTACAGATAGCTGATGCAAGCCTCTTGGCATGGGGAGCGTACAGTGCAACATCTTACAGATCAGGGGGTTGAGACTCTCAAAAGTAGAGGGTGGGGGAAGGGGAGAATAAATGTTGTTGCTAAGGGCAGTGAAGCTGACAATTAGTTTCAAGCAATGACTTCAGGGTTGACTTCTGCAATCTACTACAATGCTAGTATGCTGCCTGAAAAACCTGAGAGATGGGACCACAAGCTCAAAATTCCACTCTGAAATAATGGGTATACTGTGTATTGGGCAGTCTCATATCTTGTCCATGAAGCCAGTTCCACAAAGGGGATGTTTAAATCAGAAAGAAGACTGCCTGATCAGGCACTTTATTGACTATTCAGAACTATTCCCTAACTAAAGAAGTATTTAATCAGAAAGATACAAGTAACCAAGAAGTTGACAAATTTCCCGCTCAAGCCTGTACTTCTCAAGGGAAATGGATAATCTTTTCCTGAGCACAGATGCCTTCACCCACAAGTGTCCAACCAGGCTACTCTACAACTTTTGAACCCAATGCAGGAGCATTACTTGTTCAGTGCTCAAAGCAGGCATGGCTCTCACCACAATTTTACAACCCTGGTTAAAAGATTTTAACAAGGAACAAAATCTTCACTGCCTCAGCCATTTCCTGGCAGTGATCATCTCTAGCAGGTTATCTCCAGTGACTAGATACCATCTGTCTGGTTAACCCCTGAATGGGATTTCTCAATATGTGCCTCCAGAAATTTCTTCTGGGGACATGGAACCATTTCCTAGTAGATATTTGCTTATGAAGGAAGCATGAATGTTTCTTTGTATCGCTTCCAAAATCAGGGAGTAACCAGAGGTCAGAGCTTCTCTGGCAATAAAAATGATTTTTTTCCCAAGACATAAAGGATCCGGAAAAAGAGGAAATCAGAGAGCTGAAGTCTTCCTCCTAGTCAGCTGCTGGCCCAGAAGGCACTTCAGACTTGATAGACAGCCAAGGAACCTCCACTGCAATTGCAGAAAACATGAGACCTCTTGAGGCAGGGACTTTTGCCTTTGAAACTGGACAGCAGTCTGGGTCTCAGAAGTGTAGATCAGTCTAGTTTCTCCATTAATTTCACTGATACTTTTTGGTACCCAGACAGACCTCAACCAGGACATTTTATTCATTGATCTGGTCAAATTATATTTCTGATGTGAGTGGAAACAGAAAGCTCTCTGGGGCAGGAACTGCCTCTTTTTATTTGAATAGTGCTTGCACAGTGGGAGCCTGGCCTATAGATGGCAGCATAATATAAATAAATAATAATCATAAAGTTCTGGTGATCTCAGCTACAGATGTATTACTGGAGTTCTACAGCCAAGCACCCTAGAAAAGTGAGTATTAGCTTTTCTCACATAGCTCTGATAAAGGTTGCTGGGCACTCACATGGTTGCTGTGGTGGAGTCCATTACACTTAAACCTTTGTGCTCTTGAGCTTCCCTGCATCTCAGTAGACTTCAGCACTGTCTCTTTCCTTGGCTTTTGGCCTTGCTTGGTCTCTGTTATCCCTTCACAGATATGGGACCATGTGGATTGGTTGCCTTAGGTGGACCTGTGCTTTCTCTCGCATACCTTGCCCAGTCTCTCCTGTAGTTCAGGTACACCCACTCCCTGAAGTTCCACCATGTGAGCACTTTGGCTTCACAGTTCACCTTTTCAGGGGCATGTGATAGGTGAAATGCTCAGACACAGCTGAGCTTTGAAGAGGATACTAAACACCATTACTTTATATAAAGGCAAAAATAATAAATCAAAATAGGGTAAGTCAAAATAGATAAAATCCTACAGGTAAGTCAAAAACATGGGAGAAGGGTTGGAATTTGGGGGGAGCATGGGCTGTTTTAGCAGGGATAAGGGAGAGACAAGACAGAACTGGTGGGAGGTGGCTGGGAATCAAATCTGTATCTTAATGTCTATACTAATGCAAGAAGTATGGGAAATAAGCAGGAAGAACTTGAAATGCTAGTAAATAAACACAACTATGACATAGTTGGCATCCACCGAGACTTGGTGGGTTAATATGCATGACTGGAATATTGGTATAGAAGGATACAGCTTGCTCAGGAAGGACAGTCAGAGCCCTCTTGGATGTCCTGGATCCTCCTGCAGCTCATAGCTTCTCTGAATCATTGCTCAATTTTTCTCTCTGCTCTCTCTCACTTCCTTTGACCTCGGCTGGTACTACAGTTAAACAGGACCCCTCTCCTACAAAAGCATACTCTTCTGATCCCATCTCCTGCTCACTTGCTTTGTGAGTTCTTTGAATTTGTAAGTCCCACTACCAACACCTGGTTCCTTTTGTTCTGTTTCTGGGCACTTTACGCTCTCCACGTTCAGACCCTTGCAGAGAAGTTACTGGGGAAAAATGGATTTTTCCCTAGGATACAGTTACTCTTGTTCGCCACAGGTAAGATCTATTCAGGTGTTTGATAGTCTTTAACAATTAGCTGGTTCACAGATAGGGAGAAGTGCTGCCAGCACATCTTAGTGCAAGGTGCACGAGTAAGAGTCATAAAATGAGGATACAAAAGCCTATAATTTCAAATTGAAATTCATAAGCTGTACATAGACAGATTCCCCAAATTGTGTCTCAGCGCTAGTGACATTCTTTAGGAAGGCACATCAGAATGTAGGCCATACTTACGGAATGGGGAACTCTGTCCTGGGAAGCAGTGACTCTCTGAAAAAGATTTGGGAGTCATGAGCTCAGGCTGGTGCTATGGCCTACAGAATGTGATCCTGGGATACCCCTGTTTATGTATCTCAAGTAAGAGTATGGAGGTTATTTTATCTCTATATTTGGCACTGGTGCGACTGCTGCTGGAATACTGTGCCCAATTCTTGTGTCTGCAGTTCAAGAATGAAGTTGATAAATTGGAGGGGATTCAGAAAAGAGCCATGAGAATGATTAAAGGATCAGAAAAATGCCTTAGAGTGATAAACTCAAGGAGCTCACTCTGTTTAGCTTAATAAAGAGAAGGTAAAGGGGTGACTTTATTACAGTCTTTTAAGTATCAACATGGGGAACAAATATTTATAATGGGCATGTCAGTCCTACCAGAGATAAGTGTAATATGATCCAATGGGTGGAAGTTGAAGCTAGACAAATTCAGATTGGAAATAAGGCACACATTTTTAACAGTGGGAGTAATTAACCACTGGAACAATTTACCCAGGGTTGTGGTGGATTCTCCATCACTGACAAATGTTAAATCAAGATTGGATGATTTTTCTAAAATTTGCTTTAGGAATGATTTGGGGGATGTTCTATGGTCTGTGTTGTACAGGAGTTCTGACTAGCTGATCACCATAATTTCTTCCGCTTTTGGAATATGTCAGATTAGACTAGACTTGGGCTGGCCTTTCTAGTTGTCATTACCTTCAAAAGATAAGGTTTGGACTAGTTCCTCTATCCATACAAGAACAACACTGCTGCTTTGAGAGGAAAAGGCTGTTCCTCCAGCTTCAGAAACATCTGTTCAAGGTAAGTAATTTCCACAATTCCTGGGAAATAGTTCTCCCATCGTTTTAAACCCGTATTTTAATGAATGTTCCAAAATGCAGTTTGTGGCTTTGACCAGCAGATGGAGTTGAACTGGAGTAAACAGGAAAGAGTTAAACTCTCATGTGTGGGTATGGGGAAAAGCAGAGGTTTTTTATCTTACAACGTTTGCTAGTGCCAGTGTGGCTTGGTGCAGGTTGGGGTCCCCTAGTAGGTAGAATAATACAAATAGGAAATAGTAGTTATATTGACCAGTGGGGAGTAAAATATCTGGAAACGTATCACTTCCTTGATTAAAAGTTATATCCCCTACAAAATTCCAAGATTTGGCCACCTAGCTAAATCTCTCTGCATTCTTGAGGGGTAGGATCACTCTATTTAAAAGGAACCTCTTACCCAAGAGCTGCAAAAGCAAAATGCAGCAGTACAGCTAAAGAAAGCATGCAAGAGACTATGGAGAATATCAGGAACAGTGTAGAATAAAAGTCTTAGTGCTTTAAATGAGATGAATGAATTATTTTTCAGGTGAACTTCTCGAGTGTTTGTGTGTGTGTGTGTGTGTGTGTGTGTGTGAGAGAGAGAGAGAGAGAGAAAATTTATGTATCACTGTCACTTACCTATTCCACTCTGGGGCAGGGATGTGCAGGAAGAGGGCACTTTTTATTGTAATTCTGCCACCAAACGGGTGAGAGGATTCTCTAACTCCCCAGGATACTGCTCTCCTGTCTCCAAGGCAGATTATTATCCTCTGAGCACACACAAACTTTTAAGAGCAACTATTTTGCTTTTGAAATTCTCCAGGTTGTACTAAATATGAGATCCTCACTTGGGATAAATGGTCATAGCTACCCCGGCATTAATGAAGCGATGACCATTTGCAGAAGCTGAGGCTGTGGCCTCCAATATGTTTTCAAAATATTCTTCTAGGGAAGGAAAACCATTGATGCTGTACAAGGTCTTCATTTCTCGCCTCTGCCTCCATGCCAGATTAAACACAATGAACTCCATGCTTTGCTATTACTATAATACTCAGGATTGTCTTTCTGGAAACAAAATCTAACCCGTTCCACATATGCTTTTAGCATAAGTTTGTTCGCCTAGAATGCTGCCTCATTCCTTGTTTAGGTTTATAAGAAAGCATTTTTGTTTAAATAGGAAATCAAATGAAAGTGACTCACCCACCCCCAACCTGCCTTTCTGTGAGTACAAGTACCTGTGGGTCTCATCACACATGGATACATTTTCATGGGAGCTTCTTAAAATATGGGCACCATGTTATTGGCCTGAAGTCTCTCTCCTCCTCATAGCAGTAGGCTCATATACACAGACTAGTTTGGCTGATATCCTTGGATTTCCGCTCATTCTGCCTTGCCATCTCCTGCACTGTAATCCTGCTGCGATAGCTGATCTGCTCCTGCTGCACACTGGTAATCACAAGGAGGAGAACCCAACACACCGTGTTCTATTCTCTCCTTCTGCCTTGGCCTCCGCCTTGGCCTTGGTCTTTTTCCCCCTGCCTTTTTTTTTCCCCTCCCAGGCCGTTTTTATTAGTGCAGTAACAGTAAGACTTGGTAAGATCAAAGTGTGATCACCTTCAGATTTCTCTATTGCTGAAGTTTATGAGCTAAGTGTTAACTGCGTGCTTCAAGTGAAATAAACTGCATGCTTTTTGTCTGCCCGTTTATAAGCACGCTGGGCTAGCATCAGTCTGACTGGAAGCCTGCAACAGCTGTTTCATGTTTGCATTAGAATTAGTTACTTTTTTCAGACTCCCAGACTGGTTCCCCAATATTATTTCTTGTCAAAATTCTAAATTAACAACAATACCAACACTGATCTTGGAATAACAGTGGAAGCGGAAAGGGTCAGATTGAGAAGTGACACACACACACACACACACCTGAGACTGGCACGTTGGACAGCACTTGGCATTCTAGAACTATATTATAACTTTAAACCCCATGGGATCGGCATTTAGGATCCAGTCCTGCAAACATTCATGCATTAGGTGATGTATCTGTAAATTGAGTGTGAACTCCAGGAAGCTCAATGCCATTGTGCTCTCTGATGCATTCTCTATGCTTTAGAGGAATTATTATAATATACATTTTGCAGGCACACAGCACAATATTATATACGTTATGGGAGAGCCTGAATATGTAAATGAAACAGATTCTGATTTCCAGAACAGGGTCTGAACAATTGCTGTGGTGTGCACTAATGCTTGTCTCCGTAGTTTCCGAACGACTAGTGTCTAAAGTTTAAACTGTTGCTTTCTTAGCTAGCTTGAGAATGCAAGGTGTTTGGGAGCGGGTGTACACACTGCACAAGGCCTGAAGGGGTCAAGGTAGCTAGGTAGGCCAAGTAACTGTAGAGGCTGCACCTGGAGGAGGAGCCAGGGAGCAGGGATTAATTTGTTGAGACTCAGCTGGATGGGAACAGGAAGGGCCTGTATAAAGCCCAGGAGCTGAGGATGTGGGATGCTGTAGGGAAGGATTCTGTTACCACTCCCTGGGAGAAGGGAGCTGTGTTTAGGACTATAGAGAGTAGTCCAAAGTTGCTCCCTGGGAGGACTGTATTTGGGCTGACAAACCCTGTAAAGAGAGTCGGAAAGGTGGGAAAGGCTCTGGGGAAAAGCAGCACGGATAGGATAGGGAAGACCTTGGCTGCTGATGAGATGGGCCCTGAGTTGGAACCTGCAGAAGAGGACAGGGCTGGGTTCTCCTACCAGCTAGTGGGGAAGTGGCACAGACCAGGCAGTGGAGAGTGGATTGTATGGGACAATTTGGGCTGGATGGAAGACTTTTTGATACCCTGGAATGGGGGAATCACACATAGTGACCTGGCCGGAGGGCCAAGTCATGAAGAATGAGTCCCTGGACGTGGAGAGGATGATGGGTGGAGAGACCACCAGAAGAGGACGCAACACGTGGAAGGAGCTAATCCTTAGAGCTGCTAGGAGGAGGCACCGTAGTGGTGAGTGCTCCCCATGACAGTGCTATATAAACCAAAATTCTGGTTTGGGTATTACAGAGCTCTGTCCATCTCTCTTGTGATTTAACCTTTTCCTGTGGTGCCTGCCCCAGCAGCCAGAAGAGCAAATGCTTTCCGTGGTGCGAGTTCAATCCCAGTTTTATCTCTTTAGGTGCTGCTGAACTGGATATTTTCTGAGGATCAGGATGCAGCTGCACCTCGGTTGTCCAGCAAAGGAAGGAAAAGCAATGGAGAGTGTGTGAGGTATTTAGATGTTGGCATTTATTGAATCACAGTTGATTTCCAGAAATAAACTGTAGAGCACTAGAGAGAGGCCTGAAACAAAAAACCACACCCAAGCACACCTGGACTTTAGATAAATTCAGAACCTGATCCATAGATTTAGGGCGACCAGATAGCAACTGTGAAAAAATGGGATAGGAGATGGGGGTAATAGGCGCCTATATAAGAGAGATTCCCAAAAAACAGGACTGTCCCTTTAAAAACAGGACATCTGGTCACCCACATACACTTCTTGGACCCATCAGAGGTGAATCGGTGTTCTCTCAGGGCAGGCTTGTCTTTGTGTCTAATCCTCTATGCTGTTTGTCAAGTAGTTGGTGAAGTGTTCCTTGTTTGGATGGGAATCTGAATGGGATATTCGGTACAGTACATCCCTGCTCTTTGTCTACTTTCCTTCCTTCCCCTTTTTTTTTTTTCTTTTGAGCTGCTGTATTAAGTGACTCTGGAATGTGCATGGAGATGAGGGGGAAGCATAGCTGGTTCCAGCTGGCATGATAAAACTGGAGAGAAAGTTCCCAGGATATCCAGACTTTCGAGCGCATTGTGTTTAGATAGAGTTTATAAAAAGAACCAGACTGAGAGGAATGGCTTGCACAGGGGTTGGTGATGGCGTTGGAGATACCCTTAGGAAATGCTGTTTTACGTGTCTGAAATATCATCAGCTGCAGCAGAAGGACACAGAATCCTGAACCAGGATTTCTTTCTTGGCAGGCAAAGAAAAAGAAACGGATTCTCAAATATGTTTGCTTTAAAATACATGTATTGGCTCATAAGTGATTCCCTCCCCTTTCCTGCCTTTCCAGACACACCACCTCACCCTGCAAAGTGAATGGTTGCACAGCGAGTAGGGCCTACCAGTGATTTACAATTTCAGCTGAACTGCATGAGGGGTTCACGCTACGTTTTCTATGTAAGGGGGCCTTACGTAATCTCAGAATGAAGCCCCAGAATGCAAGTGTATGGTTTATACACCGAGTGATTGCACAGAGATACCTTACTAGCTCCTTAGAGTCTGATGACTTACAAAAGGATGGCTACAGATTAAAAGCATGGGCTGTGTTCTAACTTTGTCACAGACTTGCCAGGTGACCTTGACCAAGTCACATCATCTCTGTGGTCCAGTTTTCGGCACTGTCACGCAGTCAGCCAAGGTCAAGGTCCCAAACCTTCAGAACTGAGCCATTATTTTCACAACAGAAAGTGAAGTTCTTATTGTAATTTCTTAGCACATTACACACCCTTAGATCTGACCTGTCACTCAGAAAAGGGAATGTCCTTAATTTCCAATAACAATAATGAGGTAGTATATAGATAACCTTGCTTCACACATGCACCTAATATTTAAAGGGGCATATAATTTAGATCTAAAATTTGGGAGTGGGGAAGTCTTTCAAAACAGAACATGAATATAACTTTATTTTATTCTCATGGAAAATGACAGGGGACACAATTTAAATGTTGCTAACGCAGACATGAGAAAAGTGAGCTAATGCATGCGAACATGAAAGCAAGAGGCATGCAGAGAATGGATACAGTGTGAGAACCTAAATGGAATAGAACTGGAAATTAAAGTGAAACTGACCACTCTAGCCTTACTTTCCCTGTTTTCTGAAATGAAAACCATAAACCACCAGCATAAGCGATGGCAGCCTAATTAGATTTGTAAATTTCTCTGTTTATATAAACCAGAGCAATAGTAGTACCTTAGGGCCTGATCCAAAGCTCACTGAAGCTAATGGAGTCTTTCCTTTGATTTCATTGGGCTTTGGATCAGGTTCCCAGGTAAGAAAACTAGAGATGGGGGAGAAAATACATGAAGACCAAATACCTGAAGGTGCTTGAGGAGTCTTTGGGAAAACTCTTACCTAAAATGCTAGGTAGTGAGGATAATCCACTGACACTGGGAGAATTAGTGAGAGCCATTTCTATGGCACCCATCACAGTAGTAAATGAGTGCCTATTGAGTCCCACAGAGAAGGTACTTTAGCAGTGCTGCCAACCCTAAGTGTTCAAAAATTATGAGTCAGGCATCAAAAATAAATCAGATGGCCTTAATTTTTTTTAAAGTGTTGGATTCTTTTTGTCTGTCTTCTGCTTTAGATCCTTTAGTGTACATTTGGGTCCCGGTTTCAAGCTTTTCTGTGCAATCGTGAGGGCTAGAAACTTTCTTCTTTAAAATGAAAGCTGAGATTCTTGTGTAATGATGTGATTCCAGGAATTGGGGTTTTAAGGCAGCATCAGCTCCCAATAAAATAATTAGAGTTGGCAACACTGAAAGGTGATGGAAGGACTATGATATATGTTGGAGCTGACAATAAGACAGGAAGAGTATTGAAGGCATTGAGGAAGAAGGGTGGTGCAATCCTTTTTTTTCCCAGATCCCAGCACCTTGACATAGAGCAGAGGATAATAAATGGTGCATAGTATTATATTTGGAGAAGCTTATGTATTTTGTGACACTAGATTAGTATCAACTCTGCTGGAAAAAAATGCAAGAAGTTAGTGTTAGATATGTACTTTGGCACTATGTTATGTAGCCCAGAAACTAATGGGTTAATTTAGTTTTCATTTCTTGGGCTAAGCTGCATATCTGTCTTGTGTATGCATTGGTGGCCTGGGAACACGCAAAGGTTCAACACCATCCAATTACATCTGGAAACAGAGTAGCTTGAGAGCTGACAAAAAGATGGTGGCTTCTCAGCCTCTTGGAAGGTTCTGCTTTGATCTCCATCAACTCCAAAAAACAGAACCACACCTAATCACTGGTAGCCTAATCTGAGCTCCCTACCTGGCTTCTAACCAGCAACTCCATTCTCTTTTCTGAGAGGAGACCAATCTCTTAAAGGTTCTGAGCCTAACTAGAGTCACCTGTACCCAGTTACTTTCCAGAGTGCCTCCCTAAGCTCCCTCTAAAATTCCCTGCTGCGATTTAACTCCAAAAGTTCAAGCCTCTGTTTGCCAGAAGCTGGGAATGGACGACAGGGGATGGATCACTCAATGATCATCTGTTCTGTTCATTCCCTCTGAAGTACCTTGCACTGGCTGCGGTCAGAACACAGGATACTGGTCTAGATGAACCACTGGTCTGACCCAGTATGGCTGTTTTTATGATGGGCCTTCTTCTCAGAGGCACCACAGGGGTGGGTTGTGTTGTAGCTGTGTGGGGCTTCCTGCAGAGGCCACTGAAAGACTGGCACATAGAGATGATCAAACGAGAGAAATTGCTAAAGTTTCATTGATTTAAACATTTTATTGGAACTTTGGAATTAGAAAACTTTTGGCTTCCTCTACGTGAGCGCCCTGTCACATGGTGGTCTGAGAAATGTCAATACCATAGACTGATCTGGGAGTTAATCAGAAAAGGAAAGGTCCTCTCATCATCATTATAATGGTCCCTTTTGGCCTTAAAATCCATGAAAGACTGAAACAGTAAATGTACTAGCCATATTACAAAAGAAAAGTTGGGAACCACAAAATTCTCATTACTTTGAGACTTCTGTCCCTCTGCCATAACCCACTGGAGAATGCTTGAAAGGGGGCTTATTTAAATTTTGAAATTCCTTGGGAAATGTTATGTGATAATTGTAGCATCAACAAATGACTGTTCTTATGTCACCTCACTGCAGCTGATGGCTGGACTTTTTGGTATGTGTGGATTAGAGAGTGTCAACTGATCAGTTGCTGGTTAGAAGCTGGGCAGGGAGCTCAATATTGATCACCAATATTCCACATGAGGATGGACTACAAGCTGTCAAGAACAGTATCCCTGATGAGGCCACGGCACACCTGGTGGCTGAGCTTTGTGACTTTGTCCTCACCCACAACCATTTCAGATTTGGGGACAACTTGTACCTTCAAGTCAGTGGCACTGCTATGGGTACCTGCATGGCCCCACAGTATGCCAACATTTTTATGGCTGACTTAGAACAACACCAATCCAACACCAGCCCAAAGTGACCATTTGGGCAAGCAATCCCATCATGCGGAGCACCTAGGCAGAGTGGGTGTGCCCATGCAAACGAGATCAGCTCCTGAAGTCCTCTTCCACGGCTCATCATTAGATGTCAGGGGAGAGCTCATTCAGACTCTGCTTACATTAGGATGGCGTCTAATGCTCCGACCATTCCAGGGCCCCACTGTGCTAGGTGTTGCACAAACATATAATAAAACCATCCCTACCCCAAAACTCTCACAATCCTTCTGTCAGCTTCATGTGAGTGGACTCCTGTGTTCACGGGAAGCGACACTGATCTCCCTGCAGGATGACTGGCGGTGCAACAGGTGGGTGAAACAAACATGAAGGTTTGGGTTGCAGAAATACAAACTCATTATACATAAACCACCTCTGAGATTTTGCATGGCTCCTAGAATCACTTTTATGATAGCATCTATTCTCCCTCCCATTGAGTCATCAGTTGTGGTGGTGGTTTTTCTTTATACCTGCCTGAAAATGTCTTACAGCCAGTCAATCTGTGGTACACTTTTCATTCTTCTCTTTGGCTGGTTTCTTGGAATCCTTAGTTATAGTTTTCTAGTCTGGGTCCAAATTAGTGCAAGGACTTTAATACAATTGTATTCTCTGTATGAATTTTTTTTACCTTTTGTAATTTCAGTTAAAATATTGCTAATCCCTGAAATATGATCAAATATGAACCATTATGGTTAAAAATAATAATAAAAAATAATCTCCACACACTCTTTATGAAGCAGGTCAGTAGCACCTGCCCCTGTAGAGATGGAGAAATAGATACAAAGAGGTGAAGTGACCTGGGTAAAATTTTCTGAAGTGCCACTGTGAAATAGAAGCCTACATCTCACTGACATTCAATGGAACTTAGATGCTTTTGCAAACTTTACTCTTTGGTGAAGGCCTGAAAGAAAGTCAGGGCAAGAGGAAGAGATAATTGTAATTATAAAGATGTATAGTAGATGTTTGTGGGCTTTCCTTCTTGTTTCTGCTTCTGTCTTGTTTACCAGCCCGGCACCCACCTGTGTTTTGAGTGGCTCACCACTCAACTGTTGGATGTCTTGAAAGATTTTTGGAAAGCAGACAGACACATAATATGTTTCTAATCAAACAGCAAGACTTGATGGACAGTGTATTTCTGAAGGATTATCAGAGGCCCGAGGCATGTTGTGAGACGCGAGGCTGAAGGCCAAGAGCTTTCAACCCCTGCAATTGCAGTAATCTGTCAGAAATGCTCTGTCTTAAACAGTCTAATTGTGCACTTTGCGCAGAAAATGATTAAGAAAGGAAAAGAACAAGTTTTTCTGGCATGTTTAGTAGGGATTGTCAATATTTGACTTGAAATCCTGTCTTGTTCCTGAAATTCCTTCGACATTTCATAATTTAAATCAACAATTTTTTTTGTCAGATGAGACTTTCAGGGCTCGACAGCACTCTGTTATAAAACTTTTACAAGCGACGTGATCCACAAATCATGCAGATGGATGGGACTCTTACAAAGCATGTATTTCAGCTGGCTTGCTTTTTCACCTTCCATTCTCTCCAAAAACCACCTGAACTGATTCTTTTGCAGCAGTACTGGAAGCTGGGCCTTAGGCTATGACAAATAAGTGCGGCTCTTAGTGATGCCCAAAAATATCCCCAAATAGTTTTCAGACTCATCATTTATTGTCTCCTTAGCTCGTTGACGTCAGTAGCCATTTATATCAGCAGAGCATCTGCCCCTAAACTCTTCCCTGTCTTATAACTCTTACTGCTTCTTCCCCACTAGGCAGAGCTGGGATCATCACAGAAGGAAAAACCGCTGGCTTCCTGTGCCTCCTTAGAATGGAGCCAGCTTGGCATGATGGGAAGCGGACTCACTGGAAGGAAACCTGAGGTGGGGAGGAAACAGCTGAGCCATCTCAGGAGAGGTGTCCCAGGGATCAGAGCCATTGGGGATGCTGTCAGAGGGGGGCAAATGTTCCAAAGGGCCTGTTAGAGAAGCTAGAAAGTAGGGTGACCAGATGTCCCAATTTTATACGGACAGTCCCAATATTTGGGGCTTTGTCTTATGTAGATGCCAATTACCCCACCCACCCCGTCCCGATTTTTCACCCTTGCTATCTGGTCACCCTACTAGCACGGTTCCACTGGGGCACAGCATTGGCAGTGGGATGGCTTTCATTTGGGGTTCCACTGAGGAGCAGACCCAGCAAGGAAGAGTCCGAGCTGTTAGGGAATCTTTTTACAGGGAGGAGAAGGGTATATTGGAGTTATAGAGGGCAGGGAAAGCAGCAGTCTGACACTAGCTGGAGCGCATGGATGCAGTGGACTTGTAGGGAATGCCCATACCAATGAAGACCCAAATTATCCCTGGTTCATGTGTAGTGGAGGGACCTTCAGGACTTTGTCTAATGTAAGGATCTCCACTGAGCCTCTTAGTGGGGTATTCACTGAAGATACTGAAGTAGCGGCATCCTCTGAGTGTATTATTCAATCTGGATATGACGGTAGGCAGGACACAAACCGTCTGCTCAGTTGGAATGATTTTTTGTGTTAACCTTCCAACAGGGATTTATCTGTGTCTGCTGGGAATTATGATATGAAATACTCCAGTGTGGAAATTGTGTGTGGGGATTATCGGACTCATGTTTGGTTAACCCATAGCCGTCCATGAGCAATCCAGAGCTCCCATTGAAAGGTTCTAAAGCATTAGCACTTAGTGACAGACAATCCTAATTCTTTGTGCCAAGGAAAGAAAACAAGGAACATTTCTCCGTCCTATCTCCCTGTGGTGTGCCAGTGTCTGGCTAAGAAATTTTCAGCGTTTTCTTTCTTCCCCCTAGCCTTTTTTTTAAACATTCCCTGGCTCATCTGAAAGATGCAGGAATTGACTTTCCAGCTTTGGACTATGTGCATGATTTCCTGATGGGTCAAACCAAAACCTGGGATGCAAATGCTTCCAAACATTGGAGAGGTTTGGATCCAGATCTGGACTTGGCACCTTTTCTGGACAGATTAAAATACAGAACAATTGAATTTCATATATAGATTCCCCAGTTATCACAAAGAACTGAACAAAGAAGCACTCATTCTTGAGCTGGTCACGAACGGTTAACTGAATATGCAGCTTTGAGGCTACCATTGCAAAGCTCCTGCAAGGAGAATAAATGCATCAATTAATCTCTTGAAATAGGTGAGCAGTTAAGAGCTTATAACTGTTGTGAGTTGGCATGGACTACCTGTCTGCTTCTGGGTGCAGTTCATCGTATTGAGCCCAGCTATCTGAGATAATGCGTCAGACCCTATGTTGTATCATGACTGTTACAATTCTCTAGGGCCCACTTGTCAGTGGGTGAACTCTCCAGGTCCAGTTATCAGGGCTTTCTCAGTGGAGGGCCCACGTCTGCTCCATCCACTGGTCCACTAGAAACACGTTTGGCTAGTTTCAATGTGCAGTATGATACATCTATTTGGTCAAGAGTTTAAGTGTATTATTTTAGGTGCAGGTTCTACACAGAATAAAGACGGCTATGTTTTGTGAATTCTGTATTTAAACTATCTTAAGTTGCCCAAGTGCTGAAGTGATGGGAGCTGTTTAGGAACCCATCAATGTATTGCTGTCACTTTCTGAAGAGCTCTCTAATGGCCTGATCCTGTGTGGTGCTCATTACCCTCAAAAACTATCCGTAACGATGAGCTACAAAATTGTGGAATAGTCTCCCAGTGGAAGTGGTGGAAGCTCCATTGCTTGAGTCACTTTAAATTCGATGAAGAAATGAAAAATATTTTCGAGCAGTGGCAGGTAGCCTTTTCATACTATAGTTGCCACAGGAGACCATGATAATGCCTTATTTTATCTCCTGCCCTTCCCCCCCCCCCCATAACTTTTTTGCTTGAAAAATTTGGCCTGATAATTGCCAGGTATACTCTGAAAGCCAAAGAGAAATGGTTTTTGAAAGTCATTCACCTTTCTGGCTCGTTTTCCTCACCTGTAAAATGCTGATAATACTTGAAAGCACTATATAAATGCTAAGAATTATTATGTTATGAACTAATGACATTCCATTACTGGGCAATGTAGACCTAGTAGTTTGTTGAGATTAGTGTAAGCCCTAGTTACGTCCACTCATTCAGTCCTCCTCTCCTGATGTGCCCAGTCACCATGTAATAAAATAATCAGTCACACTTTGTGTTTAAAGGTTACATTTATAAATAGTTAGTTGGTTAGATGTTTAATTAAACAGTTAATCAATTGTTATAGATTCCAACAGGTCAGTAGATCGGTTCTAACTATCTCTAACACCTTCTAGTAATGTGCGTACAAACCAGGCTGGTCTGAGAACATTCGTTTTGTACTCTTCTACTTCTGTACAGTTACAACGCTAGCCTTACTGGGACTTTTTCCTTTCCACATGCAATCGTAACATTCTATTTCCGTTGCTAACCCTGCAGTTTTGGATCCCTGAACTTTTGACTTTGAAAGTTGCATTTTGATTTGGATGTAAAGCACCTGCTATTTAGAGTGACACTTAAATCCATAATGAAAATTCAGTCTTAATCATCAAAGGAAAGTGAGAGTTAAGTTAGTGCATGTCCTGTGTATCCTGTTTCCCTGCTGCTCATCCACAGAAAATAAATCACAGTGGATGTCATTGCATCTCCTATTTTTTGTTTAAATGGTTAGTGTGGGCAGTGAGTCAGTCAGTGATTTTGGAAATCCCCTGTGAATACTAAAAAACATTTTTTTTATAGTCAATTAAAATGTTTTGATGAATAAACCTCCCCTCCCCCCACATTTTTAAAGAAGTCATAAGAAATCTATGGGTCTGATTTCACCACTGTGGCATTCCAGTTCTCTGCTCATGTGACTCCATTGAAATCACTGGAATTATATGTATGTAAGAGTGCAGGAACTCAACAGGCCATTGAAATCAATGAAGTGACACAAGACTGAAGTTGGAGTAACACAGTGAGGAGCCAGACTCTATGTGAACAACTGTAAGCTTTTCACAGTAAAAGGCAATGCAAAGGAGACTGTTAGGATATACATATTCAGGCCTGTCTGTAAAGGCCTATACTCTAAGAATGTAGGTATATGTTTATCATACAAGATATGTTTATCATGCTAGATACAAGAAAGAATCTGTGTAAGGGCCTTCTCTCACTGTCACAGTCCATTCTTAGGCCAATACCTTTGGCTAAGCAGCAGAGGCAGCCATAAGTTGTGAAGTGAGCGGTCACATCCTCGCATTCCAAACTAGTCAATATGGGACTGTGAGGAAGGTGATCCGATCTATCACCTCCAGAGAAAGGGAAGGGCCTAGAAGATGTAAAAGGAAATTTAATTTTCTGTCTGGTAAGAACTCACTTATCAATAGACACAGTTGGGAAACCCTTATGTCTTTATAGATGTAGTCGTGAAATCCTCACTTCTGTATTGTTTTGTCATTATAGTTCCCACTTTGCTATTGTTTATTGGTATGGTCTCTGTCTGGTTCTGTGATTGTTTCTGTCTGCTGTATAATTAATTTTGCTGGGTGTAAACTAACTAAGGTGGTGGGATATAATTGGTTAGCTAATCGTGTTACAATATGTTTGGATTGGTTAGTTAAATTTCAGTAGAATGATTGGTTAAGGTATAGCTAAGAATATTACTATATAAATTAGGGGCAAACCAGAAGTAAGTTGGGATTCGAAAATAAGGAAAAAGGAACTTGGATTTAAGCTTGCTGGAAGTTCACCCCAATAAACATCAAATTGTTTGCACCTTCGGACTTCGGGTATTGTTGCTCTCTGTTCTTGTGAGAAGGACCAGGGAAGTGGGAGAGTGAAGGAATAAGCTCTCTAACAGAGACAAGGCAATACACACTGTATTGCTACTCAAAGTGAAACAACACAATCCAAAACGTCCATGGAGCACTCAAAGGTCCAGAAGCAAGTATGTTGTCCAGAAAGTCATTGGTCTTCGGTTTCTTCAGACAGGAGATCGATAAGTGGATCCCAGATTTTCTGCATACCACCTGAATGTTGCCCTGGAAATGAGCAATATAAAATGTCCAAAGACATGAGTGGAAGTCCACAGCTCAAGTAAAAACACCCAGTTTTGTCCACTTTAACAAGACAGCTTTTCAAAGGCCACCCCACCTTAGAAGTTCTGAGTGCCTTCAGCCCTCACTGATCCTCAAGTGATGCTCAGCACCCTAGAGTTGTTTTCCCAGTACATCTCCAAAACGACATAACACAGACCTGATCCAGAGAAAACGGTAAAAGTGATTTTACAAACATGGGACTGAGGGCTGCTGTGATGCCACAAGGAAAAATTAATGGGAAGATTTTAAAAGGCACAAATAGGAATTAGGTATCCAGGACCACTTGAGTTTGAACCACGATTGGGCACCTAACTGCCCTTTATATCTGAAAAATCTCCCCCTAAAAGCCTAAGCTATTTAAAGTGGAAAAGAAAAGAGGGAAGGGAAAGCTCATAAAGGTCTATAAGATAATGACTGGTATAGAGAAGCATGATCTCATGGTTCAGGCACTGCCTGGGAACTCGGAAACGTAACCCAAAGTCATTTGAAATCAATGGGAAGACTTCCATTGACTTAAATGGGCCATGGATCAGTGCCCAGGAAATCTCTATTCAGTTCCCAGCTCTACCAGACTCGAATCAATCTATAAAATAAAATACGTCCTTTCTTCCACCCTTTGTCAGTCTTGTCTATTGACATTACAAGCTCTTGCAGTCAGAGATTTTTCATGTAGCACAATGTATGGATATTTAGTACCAATTCAGGAAAGAATTTAAGTATGTGCTTGAGTGCTGTCCAGAATATTTGCCTGAATCTTAGATTCATAGAGTTTAAGGTCAGAAGGAACCATTAGATTATCTAGTCCAACCTCCTGCATATCACAGGCCATTGCATTTCACCCAGTTACCCCTGTATTGACCCCATAACTTGTGTTTAGCTAAAGTATAACTTCCTGCCAGGCATCTGGTGTTGAGTTGAAGGCCTCAAGATACAGAGAATCCACCACTTTGCTTGGTAGCTTGTTCCAATTGTTAATCGCACTCTGTTTTTGTTTTTGTTTTTAAATTTTTGCCTAATTTCTAATCTGAATTGGTCTGGCTTCGGTTCCCAGCCCTTGGTTCTTCTTGTGCCTATGTCCACTACAGTCATTATGCTCTTCTCAGCTGGATTAAAGAGGGCTAGTACCACTATTTTCTGCCCAGGAAAGTACTTATACCAGTGGCTCTCAAACTTTAGCAAACCGAGCACTCCCAGTTTGATTTAAATTTTTTGGGGGGACCCCCAAACCTCCCCACTCACCCCTTGCCTGCTCCTTCCCCCGATGCCATGTCCCTACCCTGCCCTTTCTCTGTGGCCCTGCCCCTGTTCACTCCATCCCCCCCCCCCATCGCTCGCTCTCCCCCAACCCTCCCTTACTTTCACCAGGCTGGGGCAGGGGGTTGTGGTGTGGGCTCTGGGAGGGAGTTTGTGTGTGGGGTGCAGGCTCTGGCCTGGGGCAGGGGGTTGCGGTGCGGGAGGGGGTAAGGGGTGCGGGCTCTGGCCGGGCAGCACTTACCTCGGGCGGCTCCTGAAAGTGACTGGCACATCCCTCTGGCAGCAGTTCCTAGATATGGGGGGTGGGGGGGGGCAGGGGCCAGGGGATCTCTATGTGTTGTCCCTGCCTGCAGGCATCACCCTTGCAGCTCCCATTGGCCGCAGTTCCCAGCCAATGGGAGTTGCGGAGTCGGTGCTTGGGAGGGGGTAGTGCACGGAGCACAGGCGCTGACTTTCCTAAGTGCTGGGGGATGCTCGAGCTCTGCCCCATGTCCCACCTCCACTTGACCCCTTCCCCCAAGGCCCTGTCCCCGCCCCACCTCTTCCTGCCCCTGCTGCACCCCCCCCTCTTCCCACCCAGTTCCCCCCCTCCCCCTGAGCACTGCATCCTTGCTTCTCCCCCCCAAGCCTCCTGTATGCCATGAAACAGCTGATTGCGGCGGGCGAGAGGCACGGGGAGGGAGGCGGTGGGAGTACTGATCCACGGGGCCCGCTGGCGGGTGGGAGGTGCTGGGGTGGGAGGAGGGGAACTGATGGGGGGTTGCTGGGGGGGTGCTCAGCATCCACCATTTTTTCCCTGTGCGTGCTCCAGTCCCAGAACACCCACAGAGTCAGTGTCTATGTCGCAGAGAGCCACTGGCCCAACCCCCCTAGGGGCCACAGGGACATGCTGGCTGCTTCTGGGAGCAGCACAGAGCGAGGGCAGGTAGCAAGCCTGTTCCACGGCATGCAGGAGGCTCCCGGAGGCAGAGGGAAGGAGGAGAGGTCCGCAGACCCCAGTTTCAGAAATGCTGACTTAAACACCACTTAATCAAGTGACCTCTCACTCTTCTTTTTGATAAACTAACAGATTGAGTCTCAGTTGGGGCGTCGAAGTGCTACTGTAATGCAAATAAAATAGTAGTATGATTTGTTAGGTGTCTAGTGTGTGCTTAGTGGTACTATATGTAGAAAAAGACAGTCCCTGTCCAAACTGGTTTATAATCTAAACAGAAAATCCTTGTTTGTAAAGTAGTTTGCAATATGTACAGTGCTATGTAAGTGTTTTAAGTTTGATCAGATAGTCAGTTGGGAGCAGACTCTGTTTCCTGTTTCTGATGAATGAGGGACTATTTGATCAAATAAAAGACAACCCCTATAAACCATCTACAAGATTTTATAGAGGGTAAACTGCACAGGGAATGAATATTCACAGTGCCTCGCAAACGGGGCTGTGATCGTGTTTGGGGTCACTGGTCATTAACATACTACCCATCACTTTTATTTAACCTGTGGTGCGCTCTGCCATAGAATGTTAGAGAATTTAATAAGATTTTAAAAGCAAGGATTAGACACATTATTATGAGTACAGTATCTGCTGCAACACTGGCTGTGATAAAATTTCAAGGGTCATCAGTCCTCATGTTTCAAAGCATAAATTTATCATCAGCTGGAGTAATGGAACAGATTCCTCAGTGGAATAACAAGTTACTGCTGAATGCCCTGTCACTCAGCAATACCTTCTCCTGGTGATGACTCTAGAAAGAAATCACCTGTCTTTATCCCAGAGCAGTAGCTCAACCCCTCTTTATAATGCATCCAATTAGCTCGCAGAGGGGACTATGTCCTGAAGCTGGCTGAGACCTGCATTGAGCATTACCCCAAAAAAACTCATGTTGCTTTCTGTCTCAGCCTGGTCTCAGTCTAGGGATACCTCTTTGTGGGGTCCCTTCCAGGGGGCATCAAGTGACTGCCCCAACCTCTCTTCTGGCCCTGTTCCCTAGTAGGGTTGCCAACTGTCTAATCACACAAACCCAAACACCCTTGCCCTGCCCTCTTCCCCTGAGGCCCCGCCACTTCTCCAAGGCCCCGCCCCCTCACTCCATCCCCCCTCCCTCTGTCTCGCGCTCTCCCCCCCCCCCCTCACTCTCACCAGGCTGGGGTAGGGAGTTCGGTTGTGGGAGGGGGTGTGGGCTCTGGGCTGGGGCCGAAGGGTTTGGAGTGTGGGAGGGGGCTCCAGACTGAGTCTGGGACAGGGGGTTGGGGTTCAGGAGGGGGTGTGAGGTGCAAGCTCTGGGAGGGAGTTTGGGTGCAGCAGGGGGGTCCGGGCTGGGGCAGGGAATTGGAGTGTTGGAGGGAGGGAGGGAGGGGTGCGGGCTCTGGGAGGGAGTTTGGGTGTGGGAGGGGGCTCTGTGCTGAGGCGGGGGGTGCGGGTTCTAGAAGGGGGTTGGGGTGTAGGAGGGGGTGCGGGTTCTGGGAGGGAGTTTGGGCAGGGGGTAGGGGTGCAGGAGGGGGTTTGGGATGCTGGCTCCAGGAGGGGGGCTCAGGGCTGGGGCATTGAGGCAGGAGGGAGGTGAGGGATGTAGTCTCCAGCCAGGTGGTGCATACCTAGGGTGGCTCCTGGGCAATGGTGCAGCAGGGCTAAGGCAGGCACCTTGCCTGTCCTGGCCTTGTGCTGCTCCTGGAAGTGGCTGGCATGTCCCTGCAACCCCTGGGGAGGTTCTGGGTGCTGCCCCTGCCTGCAAGCACCGCCCTCGCTTCTGGGAGTTGCGTGGGGCCTTTAGCGGCCTAAAATCTCCCGGATTGGCTTCAGTAGCCTCCGGGAGATAGATCCCGATTCTGGGAGACTCCTGGCGAACCCGGGAGGGTTGGCAATCCTACTCCCTTGCTCCACTCCTGACTCCTCCCAGCTGCTGTTCCACAGACCCTTTTTCAGCTGACTTGCTTGGCTCCTCCTCAGTGTGGCTCATTGACCCTGACTCCAAACTGATGTGACACTGGTATGGACTGCTGCTTCTGGCCTTGTCCCTCAGGACTGAACTCAGACCAGATTCTCAAACCCTCTCCATTCCAGGCCCCAACCTCGACCCATGCCACTTTAGCCAGTGTCCTGAGACTCATGGTGAATCCCCCTTGTAGAGTGTTTCATTAGGACAGGGCGCTTTTAAGCCTCATCTCAAGTTCTGCCCCACGGTTGCGTCAGAATTCCTGTAAACCAGTGTATTCATCTCCCAATATTTCTTCTCCAAGCCTCACTCAACCTTGGGCGAAAAAGTCAAACTTCATGCACTTGATGTGGCAAGGGCATTGTCCATTTACCCTGACATAACAAAAAACATGCAGGGACATACCTAGGTTTTTTTTTTGTGTTCTTTGCACAGTGGATTAAGGGTCAGGCAATATCTACTCAGAGGTTATTTAAGTGGGTCTCCAACTGTATAAGAACATGTTTTGAGTTAGGATTAGATCTATCTAGACACATTCTACTAGAGCTCAGACAGTCTCCACTGCCTGTATGAAGAATATCCCTATTTTTGAAATCTGTAGAACAGCTACATGGAGCTCAGTCCATGCCTGTACAAGACACTGAATGCCCATTTTGGTAGGGCTCTTCTGCAATTGGTGCTTAACTAGGACTCTGGCTACCCACGCCAAGCGAACAGATAACTGCATGTTAGTTACCCAGCGTGGAATCCATGTGGACTCTCATTCCAAGAAGACAGAATGGTTATTTACCTTACATCAACTATGGTTCTTCATGATGTGTTGTCCACATGGATTTTACAACCCACAATCCTTCCCTACCAGTACAGAGTCCAACTCCTCTGTATTGGGGAAAGAATTGAGGGATAGTTGGGCCTTTATGCCCTTGAGTGGGCAGTGGTCTGAGGACATCTAGAGCACTATCCAAAAGAATCTGATCTCTCATGAATGGGGCACATGCACACCATAAATGGAATTCATGTGGACAACGCATTTTGAAGAACCACAGTTACTATATTGTAAGTAACCATTCTTTCCTGAATTGAGAGTGTCATAAATATAAAGGGAAGGGTAAACCCCTTTGAAGTCCCTCCTGGCCAGGGGAAAGCTCCTCTCACCTGTAAAAGGTTAAGAAGCTAAAGGTAACCTCGCTGGCACCTGACCAAAATGACCAATGAGGAGACAAGATACTTTCAAAAGCTGGGAGGAGGGAGAGAAACAAAGGGTCTGTGTCTGTCTGTAGTCGTCTTGGCCGGGGATAGACCAGGAATGGAGTCTTAGAACTTTTAGTAAGTAATCTAGCTAGGTATGTGTTAGATTATGATTTCTTTAAATGGCTGAGAAAAGAATTGTGCTGAATAGAATAACTACTTCTGTCGGTGTATCTTTTTTGTAACTTAAGGTTTTGCCTAGAGGGGTTCTCTATGTTTTTGAATCTAATTACCCTGTAAGATATCTACCATCCTGATTTTACAGGGGGGATTTCTTTATTTCTATTTACTTCTACTTTTTTATTAAAAGTCTTCTTGTAAAACACTGAATGCTTTTTCATTGTTCTCAGATCCAAGGGTTTGGGTCTGTGGTCACCTATGCAAATTGGTGAGGCTTTTTATCCAACATTTCCCAGGAAAGGGGGGGTGCAAGTGTTGGGAGGATTGTTCATTATTCTTAAGATCCAAGGGTCTGGGTCTGTAGTCACCTAGGCAAATTGGTGAGGCTTTTTACCAAACCTTGTCCAGGAAGTGGGGTGCAAGGTTTTGGGAAGTATTTTGGGGGGAAGGACGCGTCCAAACAGCTCTTCCCCAGTAACCAGTATTAGTTTGGTGGTGGTAGCGGCCAGTCCAAGGTGTAATATTTTGTACCTTGGGGAAGTTTTGACCTAAGCTGGTAAAGATAAGCTTAGGAGGTTTTTCATGCAGGTCCCCACATCTGTACCCTAGAGTTCAGAGTGGGGGAGGAACCGTGACAGAGCAAAGCCTTTTACAGACTCCTTATCAACGTAGCCATTTCTTAAGTTCCATGCAGCAACACTAAACCTTTCCTAAAGTCTCTTGTAAATAAAATGCATTCTCCTCAAAGTGAAGGCGGGAGGAGGGAAGGGGGAATTTGGGCTTGGAGAATGAAATTACCTGAGCTGAAATTTGGCCAGGACATCTTCGATAAAGTGAATGTTTTGTCATCTAAATCTAAATAAGAATGTGGCTGTAGAAGCCCATGAAATCTCTGTGTCCAGCTGTCAGATGTGGTCACTTAAACTGATTACTTTTAAAAAACTGATCCCCTTGTGTAAAGATCTAAGAGGCCTGCTTTACCAGCTGTGTTCTGCTCAACCTGTCCAAGAGTGTCAATAATATTAGCTTCTTTAACAGCTCTTAGCTGTTTCACAAAAATCAGCATTTTCCCATGTGGAAATAAATCAGTGAAGACTGAACAGTGCCCTCCGTTATGCATGCATTAATAACAGTTGTGGAAATCAATCTGAAGGCAGAATTTGGCCCTAAATGAACAATATTGCCATCTATTATGTAAAAATTTACAAACTTACTATTACAACAAAAATCATACATATACAATTTAATTATAGTTAAATTCACATAAAAATGAAAGGGACACGGTCAGACCCCAAATTTAGGTTGCATAAATTTGCAACAATACCAAAAACCTAAATCTGACTATAAATAGAAATTACATGAACGTAAAAAAATAAGATTTTAAAGATTCTCAAGTTCTGTAGTAGTGTTTGATGAGAACCAGAAGAGAAAATAATTAGAAACAGACTAGCTTAAATAAGCTACTGTCTAAATTGAGTGAAATGTAAACTGAACAATGATAATCAGTTTTGTTTGTATTGTTATTAGTAATACACAAAAGGAACATTTTTTTAAATGGTTTTTATTTTGTCCCTTTTTATAGTCATCCTGAATCTGGTTTTCCAATGTCCTGCTCTGCTTTACTTTGTTCTTTTACATTTTTTCTTTAAGAGATAGATTAATATAGCTAAGATGATGAACACTTGGCATTTCTGAAACAGGAAAGGAGGATGACACAAGCCATTAATGACATAACTCAGTATTCTGGGATCAAACAGCATGCATAAATGTGAGGTATGATCAGTGGCACACTCCAATCTTTTTGAAATGTACAGTACAGTATGTGGACAGAGGATTATGCTGCCACTGGTGTGGGGTGGAGGTAGGATATTATAATTTCACAATAAATGCAAAAAATTAAGTTAGTGAACACTGTTCTACAACGGGACAAGATCTTTACAATATTTGCCTTTCATCAGCTGACTCAGTCTCCAGTGTATTGGAAAGTTTCAACTATCACATACTGCTGGTAACCTGGACAGATGAGGAATCTGTGGCTGAGTGCTTGAAAGCGTTGACTTCACACAACTTTTTACATCCTGGTAATTCTTGATCTGCTAGAATTTTGATGGCACTTGTCCACAACATTTGGGTTTCAGTCCAGCTCTGAGTTTTCTCTTTCTCCTTCTGTTAATTTGGAAGAATGTCCTTTTTCTCAAAGCGTCATTTGGGAGTGTCATTCTCTGCCTGTATATGGAGTTAATGTTCTGCTTCCATCTTTAAATTGCTGAGTCTTGCACTTTTAAAGTGATGTGATTTGCCTGTAACACCTACAGCTAGGTAGACCAGTACCTTTTCAAGCAAGGGTTCTGCCCTGTATTTTCCTTTCAGTTTCTTCAGGAAACTTTCTCTTTGTGCTTTGGATTTAAGAGAGACCTCCGTTTAGGTATGTAATCTGAACTCCTGCTCATCCAGTTAGCCACGTGCCTGCTGCTGTATGTTTAGGTATGACCAGGTAGAATGTATCAGGTGTGTCCTAAAATTGTGGAATTCCATTGGAATGTTAAGGGACAACAGGTCCAATGTAGCAAGGGTTCTCAACCTTTCTCTTTCTCAACCCCTCCCTCTCTTCCCCCCCCCCCCAACACATTATAAAAACTCCATGGCCCACCTGTGCCACAGTAGCTGGTTTTCTACATGTAAAAGCCAGGGCCAGCGTTAGGGGGTAGCAAGCAGGGCAACTGCATGGGGCCCCAAGCCACTGAGGCCCCCCCATGGAGTTGCATTGCTCAGGCTTTGGCTTCAGCCCTGGGTGGCAGGGCTCAGGGCCCTGAGCTTCGGCCCTGTGCAGTGGGGCTTTGGCTTTCTGCCCTGGCCCCCAGCGAGTCTAATGCTGGCCCTGCTAGGCAGCCCCCCCTGAAACCTGCTCATGGAACCCCCTGGCTGAGAACCACTGCAATGGAGGGTCATCAGCAGAAAGGTTTAGTGAGGTCACTCTTGCATCTAGCAGCTGTGGCCACCTGGTTCCACTTACATCCAGTAGAAACATCTATTTAAAAGGATCAGGTAAAAAGCTATGCTGGTTCATCTTATTCTCAGGAAAATCTGAAAATGTATGAAATATGGAGAGTTTTCCAGTGGTAGACTTCCTCTTACCCATGCATCACAGGCTTCTGCTTTAGGCCTTAGCTTCTCCATCCAGATAACACTGGAACAACAGACAGAACCCAGGAACAATGCAACTGTTTAGATACTTGGAGGAAAGGAAGAGAGGGGAAGAAAAGGCTGCAAAAGAGAGGATGTGGCTGTTGTGAGTTTAAAGAAAAACGATGGTGCACATTCATGGAGGGTTTCAAAAATCAGAAGATGAGTCTGAAAACACACTCGCATATATATATTTTGGGGAGAAACATCAATATGGTATTATACTGAGTACAATTTATTTGCACCAATAAAATCCATGCTCTTTGCCTTATCCACTTTCACAAGTGATGTAAATAGAATTGTGTGTGTGTATTAAATGTAACATGCTCATATTTTTATGCACAAACCTCAATACTATATACTAATCTACAGGCAGACATTTATTTGTGCCAGTAATGCCCCTCTGCCATGTACATTGGTCAAACTGGACAGTCTCTACGTAAAAGAATAAATGGACACAAATCAGATGTCAAGAATTATAACATTCATAAACCAGTCGGAGAACACTTCAATCTCTCTGGTCACGCGATTACAGACATGAAAGTTGCAATATTACAACAGAAAAACTTCAAATCCAGACTCCAGTGAGAGACTGCTGAATTGGAATTCATTTGCAAATTGGATACAATTAACTTAGGCTTGAATAGAGACCGGGAGTGGCTAAGTCATTATGCAAGGTAACCTATTTCCCCTTGTTTTTTCCTACTCCCCCCGCTTCCTCAGACGTTCTTGTTAAACCCTGGATTTGTGCTGGAAATGGCCCACCTTGATTATTATACGCATTGTAAGGAGAGTGATCACTTTAGATAAGCTATTACCAGCAGGAGAGTGGGGTGGGAGGAGAGAAAACCTTTTGTAGTGATAAACACCTATTTTTTCATGGTTTGTGTGTATAAAAACATCTTCTGTATTTTCCACAGTATGCATCCGATGAAGTGAGCTGTAGCTCACGAAAGCTTATGCTCAAATAAATTGGTTAGTCTCTAAGGTGCCACAGGCACTCCTTTTCTTTTGCGAATACAGACTAACACGGCTGTTACTCTGAAACCATTTACTTCACAGTTATTCTCGTATTCCTTTCAGAAGGCAATCAATCACCTCGTATTTCTTTCACTTCCCCGATTAACTATAGGCATCAGAGTGTCTCTCTGTATAAAGAATGACAATCACAGGAGCTTTCTCTGCTGTAATAACATCGAAGAATTCCATGCAGAGCCACTTTTTCCAAATGAGAAAGTGGTGGAAGCTCGAGACTTTTAATACTAAACTGAACAAAGCACTAGAGAATGCAGTGCAAGGAACGATTCTTCATTGGCAGGGAAAAGGATGTGATGCACAGGTTGCTTTTCATTCTCGAAAGTCTCTTTAGTGTTATGCTGCTATTAAAGGGATTGTACACATTGAAATATATGCTGCTGGTGTAATTCATTCTCCATGACCTTGCATCTGGTTTAGATATTTACACCTGTGCAAAGTAAGTACAAAATACAAGCAAATCAGAATTTTCCACTCACAGTGGTAATATTATGCAAACTTTTTCAGAAAGCAACCCTTGAAAGAGTCCCTAACTAGTACCTCTTTTCTGTTTCTCTGTAATATATGTGGTATTTATCAGAAAGCATGAAGATGGGGGTATGTTAAAGGTTTTAATAGCACTCATTTGGGATAAGCAGCATAATTCACACATAGCTTTCCCACTCATCAATAATGTGTCTATCCAAACTTTATGCAGATTAAACCTATATCTCATATCACACTAGCATGCTTTAACTCTTTCTCTAACAGTTATACCTGCAGTAAAGCAGAGGTGGGTAAAGTTATTGCTATATAGGGCCTGATCCTGCAAACACTTACACATGTGCTTAAGTGTTTGCAAGGTTGGGGGCCATAACTTCTTATACAATCACTCAGTAAAAATACACGCTTTGGGTGATCCCTAACGTGAGTTTCTTTTAGGGATGACTCCATAACTCGTGACTGGCATAGGAGAGTGGTGACATTGCTGGCTGGTGCATAATCATCCTCTCCTATTTTATAAACAAATGACATGGGCCACATGCAGCAGATTATTATTTCCAGGTGTACAATGGACACATTATTGGTAAAGGGTAAAATGATATTAACACTTCCCTCCCTCCCAGAGGTGTTATGAAATTTAATGTTTGTAAAGCACTTTTAGATCCTTGGTAGAAAGGATTATGGAAGTGCTGGTATGTTAGATAAAATATTAAGCTGGGTTTCCTTTCTCATGCTCCATCACAAAAAGAAGAGAGGACTATGAAGCTCACTATACTTTGGGCACAAGGAACAGTGGTATGCCAGCAGCAGAAACCTCTCCCTCCCTCCATACCCAACCACAACTAAGGCACTAGTAATAAAGGTGAGGGGAGAGATAGATGTGATTGTGGTCAATTAGACTTCAAGAACACAGCACCCTTCAAACTAGTAAGGATTAGGAAATGGAATCTCTGCTCAGAGCTCCAATAGTGTCCAAGAAAGGACCCAGAGAGCAACCAATTTGCAATGCAAAACCTTAAAATTTCATTGGAATGCTTTGTATGATTATTGTAGAAATATGGGTCAAATTGCTTCTTTGGGCCAATGATTCCCTTTGTATAGACATATAGGTACAACTTCCAGAACAGTTAGGTGCTACTGTAATAAAGATGAAAAATATATATTTAATTTGCTACAGGTCATCAGGACCCTAAATAGGAGGCAGACAGAGATACCACTGAGGCCCAGAGACACAATCAGTTCCCCTGCAGAAGCCACCATTGGGTGTCCTCCTGCACCTGTGAAGAAGGAGAACAAAGCAGAGAAAAGGTAGTGGGCTGCAGGCTCTCTGGGGCTGTGCAGAGGGAGAGGGAAGATGGTGAGCTGCAAGGAGCTCCAGCTGTTGCTGAGGCAGAGCACAGGGCAGCATCTCCTCTAAGAGATGGGGAGGAAGCTCAGGGCTCTGGACAGCACCTCCCCTGGGGTGCAGCATTGCTCCCCCTGCCCCTGTACCTGGGGGGATGATGGGGAGGGGAGTGAGAGGACAACTGGAAGAATAGAGCAGGGTTGGACCTGACTCACTGTCCCCAAAGGATTTGAGAGTTGGAGGGCTAGTAGGGAGGAAGACAGGGGTTCTGGACCTGGGGGTGTGGGAACACCCCCTGGCTTGAAGGTAGTAATAACAACGAAATATATGCAAAAAGAAAAGGAGGACTAGTGGCACCTTAGCGACTAACCAGTTTATTTGCGCATAAGCTGTGGTGAGCTACACCTCACTTCATCGAAAGCTCATGCTCAAATAAATTGGTTAGTCTCTAAGGTGCCACAAATCCTCCTTTTCTTTTTGCGAATACAGACTAACACGGCTGCTACTCTGAAACGAAATATATGGTTTCCATTTTCAGCACCCCCTCTATAACAATTGTTCCAGCACCCCTGGAGGGAGGAGTGGGTGCGGTGCACCCCCTAGGCCGGGAGGGGGACGGAAAGGGGGGGTGCCCTGGTTCACTGCAGGCCCCTAGGCTGGAAAGGGGGGGGTACCGGCTCCCTGCGCCCCCCAGGCCAGGAGAGGGACGGGATGGGGGGGGTCCAGGCTCCCTGCGCCCCCCGGGCCGGGAGGAGGATGGAAGGAGGGGGGGGGTCCCGGCTCACTGCGCCCCCCAGCAGTAGGGGACTCCCAGGTGCTGGGGGGGGGGGGCTCCTCCCATTGGCTCCTTTGCACCAGGCATCGTCATAAATGCTGGTCCCCAGGCGCCCCCGGCCGCCCCCTTAGGGCCGCCGCCAGCCTCCTCGCCGGCCGGCCGGGGGGTGGGTGGCTCCTGTGGGCCGGGCCGTCCAGCCCCCAGGCTCTGCTCCCTCCCTCCCTCCCTCCCCGGGCTGGCTCCGCGGCGCGCTCCGCGGGGCCCCATCGCTGCAGGGCGGGGGGGGAAGCCTCCGGCTGAATGGTCCCCGCTGCCACCATGAACCAGGCCCCGGCCCCCAGCGGCTCCGAACAGCCCGACCGCGATGCCCGCCCCGCGGCCGCCAGCCACCCGGCCTCCGGCAGAGGGATGCCGCCGCCGCCGCCGCCGCCCCGTCTGCCCCGGCTCATCCACAAGTAAGAGGCGCGCCGGGGACTCCCCGGCTGGGCGCCGGAGCGGGGTCAAACTTCGCTCTTCGCTGCCGCTCCCGCTCCCCTTCCCCTTCCCCTTCGCTCTCTGCGCCGCGCCGACGGCTCGCACGGACAGCGGAGCGCACTGCGGGGGTCCGTGTGCAGCCTCTCCCTCCCCGGCTGACTGCTCTTGCTAGCCCGGCTGCGTTGGCAGGTCTGGCGCCTGCAAATCCTGAAGGGTCCTGTAGCTAAGTGTTTTCAACGGCGATCGCTGTTTTCCACTCTCCTAATTTAGGTACCGGCAGGAAGCAAATGCCACCCTCTGGGCCGTAGGCAAAGCCCCAGGACAAGCCATATTCAATTCTGTTCCTCTGGTTGACATGCCGTCATCCCGCCAAAGATCAGCACCGCTCCAGTTTAACAGCCAGGTTAAGTTTTACTCCTGGTGCTCGGCTGAGCTTCCTTTCAAACAGGGGCTCCAGCGCCCACATATGTTCAGCGTATGGGGTCCGTTATAATCCATTTCACTTCGTGCTAGATTTTCGGATTGTCTTTGGACGCTTCTGAAATGTTTTTGCTTTTGTGGCTGTTGTTATTTGTTGTTGCGTTCAGCACAATTCATAAAGGGAAAAGTTGTTTTCGCATGAGTTGTAAAAGGGATAGTCACCAGGCCTACAATGAGCGGAGTCAGTATAGTGCCGGTACAGACAAGAAATACGAATAGTTAGGAAAATTTACCAATCCCATGCATAAAAGACTCTCCCTCGCCCCTATGGGTGTAATGATGGTAATAAAAAACCCCTATTGATATTTTACTTTTTTACTCTCCCACCCAAAAGGGGAAGAAATACCCCTGACACATACAGTTGCTTAAGAGTGATACCTATTTTCTGTTGGGTTAAACCAGAGGGTTAAAGACTAACTAAATGCACTGTAATTAGTACATGAAGTATGAATACTGTATAAAAATGGATACTGTATTGATATAAGGTAATTGCATGTTCTGTATCTAATTTTTGGTTTTTTGCTCTGGTCATAGCTTTATGTTAAAAAAAAAAAAATCCAGACTCGTATTTTGGCAGTAAAAAATACACTAGTAAATATCAATTTGGGAAGTGTTAGACTAGTACCCTCTTGTTTTAAGATCTGCTGTTTGCTTTGTTGGTTAGAAAAGAGGTTGAGTGTTAAGCAATTTTGACATAATGGTCCAGGCCACAACAAGTATTAAGTTCTTGTGTTCAGTTGTCAAGTAAATCTCTGGTGTGATCAAACAAAGCCTGAGTCACTGTAAAGTAATACTAACCTACTAGTTAAGCTTGATAATTGTAGAACTTTATCAGTAAGTGAACATATTTCCTTTAAGTTATCAATTTTCTTTAAATATTACTGTATGGCCAAGATTAAGTCTACAGAGCAAACACTCTCAACCTCCTTCCCCAACATATTCAACAGAACAATGTTTATTATACACAGACATATGGAACATTATTTTAAGATGAACATCTGTGTATTTATTTGAATTTTAAAATGTGTATGAAAGCAGTCTCTCCAAGATGTCTCTTTAGTTTGTGGTACTAAAAGTCAACAGTGTTTTTTGAAGCAGGCTGCATAAATTTATATATGAAACTTTCCCATATTTGGTATATGTGTTCACGCCAATTATTCTTATAGAAACTGAACTTCAGTTTGAAATATTAGTGTGTATAATATACAGAAATATAGTATTTATATAATATTAGTATCATATAGTTCAGCTGGGTAACGGAAGAGCTACTATATACATAAATTGTAATCCTGCCACAAACCACTTTTTTGTTCCTAAACCATCACAAAGTCTGTCTGAACTTTTAAATGACAGTCTCTAAAGATGGCCCTGATATCTTATTGTTTATCAAGATTTTATATGGCACATAACACAAAAGTTAGTGAGGTGAAGACGTCAAGGTGTTTCATGACTGTCCTTCTGGTTTTTGTTTAATACTAGGAAGTACGTGATGGTACAATGCCATCACATTTTTGATAATCGCTTCTGACGGCAAATTCTGGGTAAAAATTGAAATGTGAGTCTCCCTTCAAGTCTATCTTTAAGAAGACAATTTAAAGAACGCGGTGTGCGTCAACTGTTCTGTATCAAGGCAACATGGCGTAAAATGGCAAATGTCGAACATCTCTATCTAAGGCACTGCAACTTGATCGCATTATTTTGTAACTGTGCTCCATAATTTAATCTGTGCTTCCATCTTTACATTTTAGTTGGTGCACTCCCACACGAAGTATATTAAGTAGGAAATAATGGCAAATTGTATTTTGTTCCATGAGGAATATTTGGAAATTAATTTTATAACCCGAATATTTGATTCACATGTTGGTTATTTAAGATAACAAATATAATGGTACATCTTAAAAATGCTGTATCAAATTAGCTTTTTAATGTAAATGAAATGAAATGTAAATTAGGACAGATATTATGATCCTCAAAACAAGATGCCTTAAAACAAGAAAATGGTCATTTGTTACTCTTTGTAGGAAAGTGACTTGCTGATTCTTAACTAGAAAAGTTCACTGCTTAGAGGAATTTTTCTTTTCCTCAAACAAGTTCTGCATTTCTTGGTTGCCTTTTTAAAACACTTGCTTAGCTTTTGTTTTTATTTTCCAAACCACAGTAAAAAAACTAGCAGCTAATCTAGAAAGCCAACTTTCTAGTTAGCCTAATGCAGAATATATTTATTTTTATTACTGTTTTTGGGGGTCTGTTTCCATTTTGTTACTTTTATTTATTAGATTTAATTTTAAGTGCTCTGGCTCCCCTGGTCCCCATAAAAGTGTTAGAAGCTATTGCAGTCTTTAGTGAAATAAAGATGGGATTATTGAAAATATTTTAAAATAACACTTTACAAGAGTAACTTGGTAACCATTTATTATAAACAGTCTGTTCGGCAATTTTGAGTAAAATTAATAGAAGTGAAATTTGATACTTTGACACAAAGTATCTTTGTTAAACTCTTGCAATGTGAACATAATAAACTAACTTTCTTATTTCCAAGGATTTTTAAAAATGGTTCTCCATCCTAAATTCATAATATTTTCATAAAATGTAATTAAGGTATTTCAGGTTCCTTGCTGATATTAGACTGACTACTGAAATAAGATACATAGTACTATAGAGTTTGCTGTCTACACTCGGTTATATAATTCTAGGTCCTGAAAACATCATTGGTCTTGACTAATAAAGCACCTGAAAAGAGATTTATAGAAAGCTTAAAATTGCAAACATAAGCGTGATTTAGTTAGTTGCATTGGGAAACGACTTTTTATTCCATGGAAATAAAATACGGCTTTGAGGTCAACGCCATCGGATTATGAGATCAGTGTTGTGGGGGGAATGTATGGTTAACTGATATTATTTTTAAGATTAATTTTAAAAATGCAGATATTTTATGATAAATATGTTAGCTAAGGAAAGGAAGCAAGGAACATTCTACTATTACTAGCAATTATTAATGATGATTATTTTATTGTATTCTGTTTCTACCTGTGATAGTGTCTCAGGACGACAAACAGAGATTAATGGCCTATTATACTAGGGAGTGTACAAACAAATAAATATTAGAAGCCTGTAAAATAACTACAATAGCTATTCTGTAGATAATAATGTTAAGTAGCTGTTTGAACTTTTTTTCTTTTTTGCTAGAAAAGTTCACTTTTACAAAACACGTTTTATATTTTAGATGTTGCACTGCACAGTTCAAAAGCAATTTTAGCCCCTGGTTCAGTGTTGTACTGTATCACCTGTTCTTAGGTTGTATGGGAATGCTTAAGAATCAAGAAGAAGCAAAAACTTGTACTGGTAAATCTTTGGCTTCCAAGATGCATGGTTCACTGCTGTGAAATAGAACAACTAGCTAGAAATAACTTTGAGAAAAGACTGATTAGCATTATTACCTTAAATATAAAGAGACTTCATGAAATGCGGGTTGAATTCTGTATTAAAAATCATAGTTAAAAAAAGCTGTGAGTAAATACACAGTTGAGGGCATTAATTGTAACTGAATGCATTGAAAATTTTAAATGATTAGTTGCACACTTGCAGTTTTAATAATTTATCATGGATATAATAATATCTAGCAAAAATGGCGCGGTTTTGTAGCCTCGGGTAGATACTGTTGACATAGGCTCATTGCATCTGTTTTGCAATCTAAGACATCTAAAATAATGAGACAAAAACAAAGCAAATATTTTTTTCTAAGGGAAAATGTTACCTCACTGTCATGTTTTGAACTTTTTGGAAGGAAGATGAAATTTCCAACATCTGTGCCTAAGTGCTCATCAATTTAGACCAGTTTTAGGGATACACATGTTGGTGCTGAACATTTTCAGAATTCCTTCCTTTACTCCCTACATCTTAAATAAGGAATCTAGTTGGGAGAAAAACAAGCACTGAAGGAAAACATACTGTGAGACGAATTAGTATGTTCAGAGATCTAAGAGAGGCTTCCTTGCCTTATATCCTAAAATAGCTCTTGTTCCCAAATTAGGAAAAGGATAAATCTAACTAATCTGTTTTTAGTTGTTATTTTAAAAAATTAAACGTTAGCATCAAGTTTTCATATTGCTTACTGGGGTTTGTTTTTTTTGCTGATAAGTGTAACTTTTTTCAACTATAGGACTCTTTGGACTAGCTTGAGAGAGAAAATATTAAACATACGTCATTATATCCATTAGTCATGGCTTTTTACATATAGTGCATGCTTAGCTGCTATTTAACAATGGTACTTTAGGGGAAAAACTGTTTTTATTGTCTTTGTTCTTATAGATCTAGACTTTCCATATTTATATGCAGATTTAAATGACAGTTTCAAAAAAGGAGTTAATTTGATTCTTTACATTTCTCTTTCCCCCTATCCAACAAAACCATCACAATGTAGTTAATGCCACTTATAACTATGTGATCTTCTTTGCTTTTTCCCTCAGTCCCAAATGAAAAAAAATTACCGTAGCCTTCTTCACCAAGAAATATTAACACAAAACTGGAAAGGGAATATAAAAACTAGATCAAGCAAAACTGGCATTGTGGTATTAAGCAGAGCTTTACTAAACTACATCATCTTAGTCCTCCCATCTGCTGTTTGTACGTTGTGTTTTTACATTCTGCAGGACCGGTAACTTGTATTTATCTGTGAAGTTTCTAGTGCATTACTGATACTATATAAACGAGTCCCTTCTCAGACAATGCCTAGTATTCAAGCGCAAAATGAAAACTATTTCAAGAGTCACTTCAATTTGAAATCTGATTTTTTAATTTTTTTTTTTTTTAACAAAATGAGTTAAGTCCTTTCAGGCACTACTGGTGCCCTGGAGTCCACCTGTCAGTGCTTGTGGCTTAGTTATAACTTCCTACTGAAAATATTTTTCTCTCCCCTGTGACTGTGTGGAATACTGTACATGGGAAACAGAGAAACTGACTATGCACGAGGTGCTGCCAAAGGCACAGAGTAAGCAAACTGAAAAATAGATTTCTTTTTCTCTACTCTAGTCAATTTACGTTTACTGCCAATAGTAGGTAACATATTTTCAGGCATAATGTGTGGGGTTTTTTTTAAGTCGATGGCATTATTTTAATAATATAACTGTCTGAAACCAGGATTACAGAATTTTTTTTTTATCCAGGAATTTTCCTGTGGGCTACACAATAAAACTGAACAGAGTTTTGTCCTGAGATGAGCTCAACAGGTTTTAGGACTTGAGGAGGGAGCATTGAGATGGAGACAGAAGTGGAGCACCAAGCAGAACTATGCTTTTTAATAAGCCTGAAAAAATCCCCCTGTGCACAAATATCCCATTGAGCCTAACTTTTATGATTAGTTACAGTCATTATCCAATTTTGGATGACCCTGCAAATATGGAAGTTGTTTGGTAGATTTTAATGCTGCTGAACTGCAGCTGGCCTGGATAGCTGGCAGTGCCCACAGTTACAGTGCTAAAGACTTCAGTGAAAAGTGAAATGAATCCATGTTTTAGGAGCAGGATAAGGAAATAATTAAAATAATTAGTGTTTTATGGAACACAACAAATGGGAGTGGATTCCTTCTTACGGTTACTAAATTGAGTGGATCTAGTTCTTTTTTTATTGGAAATTCAATACTACTGTTCCCATCAGTGAGGAAGATGGGAAATGTTTGCCTTCGTTAAGCAGTCAGCTCTTGCTACAGGCATTGTGAATGCAAATGCTCAAAGCAGTAGATATGTATAAGCTTGCATATTGACGCTACCACTAAACGACTATATGACATTCTTATCTTTGTTCTTTCCTGTATAAAGAGCCAATGTATGTGGACAAATTCAGCCTTGATTCAGTATTGCAAGAATCCTTTCTAAGGAATTGTCAAAACAATAATTAGAAGTAGTTACTTTAAAGAAAATTAATATTACACTTTGTATGTATACAGGACAACACAGATGTGTTTTGGGAGGGGAATGAATGGAAGCATTATTTGCAACAATCACTATACTGGACTGAAACATTTTATGCACTTTGCAAATATTACCTTGATTTTTTTTTTATCCTAACAAATTCTTTTCATCTCTTTTCCAGCTAGACATTTTATCATGCTCTTCTCCCCCACCTCCTGAGTATATGTCCCCTGCTTTCGTCCACCTCATTCTTTGTAACATTTTGTACTTGATTTAAGGACACAGTTGATCTAGCCTCTGCCCCTGCTTTCTTTATATCACACTAATGACCTCTCAATGGGAAGCTGTCACTTTATGCTGTGGTAAAAACTAGCAATCCTGCCCTCTTGTATTGTGGAAACTTTTAATAGTTTGTTTGTTCTGGCATCAAGCACAGTCTACTTCACAAATTCCTCCTGCCTGTGATTAGAACAAATGCGAATTATGTGCATTTTGCATCGTACTGCGGGAAACCGCTTAATGCTTTTGTAGTGTATTATTTGATTAGGGGGTCGATGTAATTATAATGCACAGAGGCTATTTTTTCATGGCAGACTTATTGCATAAAGAAGTTTAGACCATATGCAGACCATTAGATTAAAAGTTATTTTATCTTTAAACAACACCTATTAATCAGACTACATCCGTTTATCTCTTATAGTCAAAAGATTTCAAAGGGGCCAACTTTGTCATTTAGTTTTCCTTCATAAGCATATTGTTAGGCCAACTAGGTTGACAAAGACTATGGGTGCAATGTTTAGTGATATTATGTGGACATATAAATTGCAGCATAACTGACAGTCTTTCTGAATTTGCCACAAAACGATGCTCCAAAATCTAAGCTATAATTTACACAAATAAAAACTTCTCGCCCTTATGGGTGGTTGTGAGGATAGCCACTAAAATGTAAAAGCTTGCAGGGATGTCTGCCTGAGTCTGCAGACAGCTTGCATCTGTAGCTCTAGGAGGAGTGAAAGGTTGACTTTCATCAGTGTGGTGTTAACTCTGCAGCCTATTGATAATTGAAATGGTAATATGGATAACTCTTTCACTGCTGATCCTTTTTAATAGGTATACCCAGATTACATACTCCTTCCACAGTTTAGGATGTCCTGCATATACTGGGAATGAGTGAAGTGGTGTGAGAAGAGGAATTTAACCCTCTTTCCCCTCACTCTGATTGCATTCTAGATGCAAAACCCCAGCTGTTCCCTACCTCTCTGTCAAAACCTCCGGCTTCTCCCCAAGATACCCACATTGTAGCCTTTTGTTTTCAGTCCAAAAAATGTGCAGCATATTGAAACTTGGTAGCAGCGTAAAATACCCTGAATATAACATCACCGAGGATGCCTGGGTTTGATTCTACTGAACAGTGGGGAGGCATGTTGTGATGGGGTGTGGGAGTCAGGGGCAGATCTACTTAATTCAAGACCAATATGTCTTCTAGGACATAGGGCCTTGATAATGAGTATGCATTTTCTCTTAACGTTTGTATCATATTTTGGGGAATACTGAACTACTTGCAAGTCTAAATAGTAACTTGGCAGTTGAGTCTTCCTTTATTGAGTTAATAAATCGCCTCTCCCCCTCCCCCCCTGCCCCAGTGTGGGTTTTTGTATGCCACATGTCAGAGCACCAGTAACCTGAGAAAACAGCAGAATCTATTTTCCACACTAAGAAGCATTATTTACAGGCAACTGTATCGGCTTAAAGGTAGTGTTCTTTAGGGGAAAGTGCATTGATGTTATTTTCTAGTTCAGTAATATGTGTATGATTCGTTATACTGATCATTTGTAAATGGACTGTTCTTCTTTGAGCATAACCTTTCGTGAGCTACAGCTCACTTCATCGGATGCACGAAAGCTTATGCTCAAATAAATTCGTTAGTCTCTAAGGTGCCACAAGTACTCCTTTTCTTTTTGCGAATACAGACTAACACGGCTGTTACTCTGAAACCTGTTCTTCTTTGTTGTTGTGAGACCATTACATTTTAAAAACATAACTTTTGTTTTTAAATCTGTGAGCACGCATATCAAATAAATACAGTATATTTCTTTAATGCTATGGAGGATACTGCATACTCTTTCTCCCTACTGCCTATTCTCCTTGGAAGTAAACTGAGTGCTGGCAACTTAGAGCATAGAGAAATTGTTTGAGAAATTCCCTCCATTATCCACAAATTAAACATGAGTAGCCTTATTCTCACAACTACATACTCAGCCTGCTCAGCATGGATGATGATGTTGGATGCAATTCAGAAATATTTTCAAAAAATGCATTTTCCCAACATAAGAAGTTTGTTGGTGTTAAAGATTACACACATCTCAGATTGGGGCTGAAGTTATGAGAGGGTTTCTTTTCTTTTCTTTTTTCTTCTTTCAACAGGAGAGAAATATTAGTAAATGAGGCAGCATATGTCTCAGCTCTTGACTTCTTTTACCTACCTAAACTCTTCCATTAACACATCTTAAAATTCACACCGTAGCTATGCAAGTACTGTGAGCCGTCCATTTGTGCTCTACTCTTTCGCCACCCAGGCACTTGGTTCATTCTTTTAAGGTCAGCCATGGTTTCCACCCTCCTGCCAGCCAGTAACTGAGCATCATGCTCTCTCCTCTGTTTACAACTTTATTTAAGGTCATTATTTTACGTTGCAGTTTACGTTACTGTCTTTTGGACAGGCCCACCCTCCTGCTGATGTCCATTGCTGGCTGTTCTTGAAATGTGTCATGAGGCTAAACATTTTAGAAAGCCATGTAGTTAACCTCTTCTATTACGTTTGAACTGCTTATTTTGTCAGTGATTTTCCCCCTTGATGTTAATGATCATGTCCTGGCAAGGATTTTTCTACTGAACCATTTATTGGTCAAGAACGGCTGCATGTTTTCCCCTTGGTTACTTGTCTTTGTTTTATGGCCATGAAGGGCATCCTTGGTGTGTGTCTAGAGGTGAGCAAATTTGCAAATAGTGCAATAGACCGTGGCCCACTAAGATGGGTTTTAGTAGCATAATAGACAAAGAAGTTTGTAGATAGAACAGATTAAAAAAAAATTCTATGGCTCTTGATTCAAAGTCAATAGTGATTAAAAACTATACACTTTCAGTTGATAGCCTAATCTTTGGACTGGCAGACCATTTGAACATATTAGTGTATTTCATCACCTATGTATACTTAATGTGCCAAATATGTACCTATTTCATATTTAATAATATAAGTGGAGGTAAAGAGGGGAACTTCTACAAACCATAGAACAATATGTCTTCAATAAACTGAACTTTGTTCCAGAAGACTATTCTTCATTATTGTCCAAGCTAAATTTCTATTTAGAGAATAAAATGGACTGAACTTGTTTGAAAGTAAAATAGAATAATTTTACTCTTTGTATTTCATTTTATGGTTGCATTTTAGATGATCCAAGTATGAGTTTATGCAGAATAAAACACCAGCTTTCCTGTAATTTACATATTCCTGCATTATGTGGCCAGTCCAACTTTATTTCCTCTTTGGATATAGTATACAGACTATGAGTCTGATCTTGCAAAGCCTTATTCACACACATGAGGGTTACTTATGGGCTCCAATCCTCTCAGCAAACCTCACAAAGCATCCTGAATATTACCATTAAACTTTGCCTCTGAAGGCACTGGAGCTGCAGTACAAAAACACTTAAAACACAATAATAATTAATAACAAAGACTTTATAAATATACAATAGAGGCCAAAGAAAGAAAGAAACATCTAAACCATGTGCCATCCTATTTTAAAGGAGCATGGTATCTGGGAGGAGATTCTACACAGGATCCAACATTAATTAAAATAGAAATCTATACAATGTTGCCTTTGAAACAGGTGAGGGATGGGCTGAGGCAGGTGTCCAGTCTCAATAAACTTCCACACCCCAAGGTCCTCCACAGTAATGATGATAGCTATCTGATTTCAGACATAAAAATAAGCAATTACAGAATTTAAAACTTCTCACCTGATCCGTTATCTGGCTATTATACCTGTAACTCATCCTATGCATTAGAAAGTAAATACAGTTGGTAACATTGCACAATTTTATCACAAATCTTGCAATTTTTTTTGGTGTTTTGCTTAAAACCTCAGCTCCTGAGAATGTCAGGTTTCTTTTTTGAAAAAATAAAAAGTAAGTTTTTGGTCCTCATGCTTGTAGTGCAAACAAAGTGCGAACCCTGCAGATTCAAAAACCAGAAGGCAAAGAAAAACCCAACCTTTATTTTTGAAAACCTCATAATTTTAAGCGTATCTCATGAGTTTTTTGCAGTCTGATTCATGACTTGTGAATACTTGGAGTTAGCAGAAGGTAAAGCTGTGTCAGTTTGAATTGATGAGGTTTCAAATACTGGAGTGGGATGTTGATCATTTAATGAAGATTTCACAGTGTTGCTGTGTGAGATCGTTAAAAAAATTCTTCTCCAATTCATTCTGCATGAAGGAAGTGTCCCTCTGAGTGACACGCATCAGGACCATACATTTCCCTCTACATCTCTCAAGTACCATGGTAGGGGCTACATGGGCAGACTGCATGGGGTCTCCGCTCAGACTCCGTTTTGGCCAGCATGGAGTTGACTGAGGACAGTCCAGGAGGGAGGACATAAGGTCCCTGCTTACACAGATCCAGTGATCCAAAAGCCCCATTTGCGGGGAGGGGAAGGGTGACAGCTATTGTAGGATGGAATAGCTAGAAACAGGGGGTCCACACTGACTATTCACATTTATTTATTAACTGAAAACAAGAACAACCTTTTAACGATTTGAGAACCATCCAGCTGTGCACTCAATTAACCTCTGAAACCAAACACTCCTGTTATTGTTTCACTTCTCCTCCTCCTGTTCCTTTTGATTACTCGCCATCCACTTGTTGCATCTTGTGTTAAAATAGATTGTAAGATCTTTGGAGCAGGTATTGTCTGTTACTGTGCACGTGTGCAGTGCCTAATTGCATGGGGCCGTGACCTTAACTGGGGGCTCTGGCTACTACTCTGGGGTTGGGGGCTGAGTTGCAAAATTCACATTGTTCTCTACTGTGGTCACATGACAAAGAGACAGCTGCTTTCTTCAAACAAGGAACTCCATTCTAATAAGGAAGAACAATTTTCTCCTTTAAAGCTAATGTATACTCTGCTTCGTTGTAGAGCTTTTGACTGGCTCCCTGCTACAGATGTAAAGAAACATTGCACCTGTCCTCATATATGAACAGTTGTTTACTAGGGTTTTTAACAGGTAGGGCGAAGACTTCACCCATATTGCTTGTTGACTTAATAGTGCTCAGTGTAAGAGATTTTTTTCCCCATGTGTTTTAATTTAACACCACTCTTATTTGTGGAGTTGAAAACAAAAGTTTTTGCTTTACCGTTTCTTCAAGTTAAAGCACCATTAACTTAGAGTTGGTAACAATGTCCCAAGGCTGAGTACTTGATTGGCAAGTTTTAGCTTTGAGTAAATTTTCACAGCTGATCTACAAATCCCTGATGGACCATTAGATGCTTGACAGTAACCCTGGCAGGCACTACTATAATAATTGTAGTTTAAAGTTTGTTATATTTAGCTTTCTCTGCTCTAGTTGGAAGTCTAATGTGACTAACCACTGTTAGAGTTATCTCATTACAAATATACCATTACGTTATCTGCATATCTTTTGCCAGTCAATTTTAAATTGGAAGTTGCTGTCCATACCAAACTGTAGAATGGCAATTTTGACCCATATTCACTCGCAGTGGGCAAGGTATGGGATGTCAGAGGATCTGATTAGTAACAAATGGACCCCAGTTCTCAAGTTTCCATAGAGAATTGCAGCACATCACTTCCCACTTCCCACCTTCTCCCCGACAACACACACACACGATGGCTGAGAGAGCTAGTTAGTCAGGGAAAAGATTCTTAAAGTTAAAAGTGATGAAGATCCACATCTAGTCCAGTTACACTGAGAAACACACAATTTCCTGACGTTATTTTAAACGGCAAATACTGAGATAAACTTATTTATCTGCAGCAAGGTTGCCAAGTATATGGGTAACCACTAAACTCTAAGAGAAGGGCTGGCATCCTAGCACAGGTGCCAGTAGGTGGATCAACAGGCACTTCCAGCAAGACTTCAGTTACTTTTATTGTTTGTGCTTTGTATTACCGTAGCACCTTGGACCCTAGACATGGACCAGGATCTCATTGTGCCAGGCACTGTACAAACATAGAACAAAAGCACTAGTAGACTTGCAAATGCAAGTGGAAGGCTGGTAAATGAAACAAGCCTTTTAGTATGACAGGAATTGAAAACCATTGCTCAGATCGACATCAGGACACCAATGCAGCTGGAAACAGACAAGTTACTACTAGTATCGGAGTGGCTATGATGTTGCCTGTATCAAACTTCTGAGAACACCCCAGGTAAATTAGGGACCTGATTCAGGATCTAGTGAAGTCAGTGGAAAGACTCCCTTTGACTATACTGGCCTTTGGATCATGACCTACTGGTTCCAGAAGCCTGGGCAGACTCAGAATGAGCTGAGTGCTCAGGCAGTGAATAAAAAGTGGCTTTGCTTTCTCACCTGACAAATCCTGAGTGAATGTTGTACTTGCCATTTGATGTAATCTGGTGCACTTCCTTGTGGGAATGAGCGGTGATTGCTCAGTAGTGTAGGGGAAGGGGTAGGAAGGTGATCGCTGCCAAAGGTAAGGAATATTTCCTCCCCTCCCTCCCTGGGCTTGGGCAAAGAGAAATTAAATGTAATGCAAAATGATTTTTGACTGACTATATCCAAATTTAGAACATAAGAACGGCCATACTGGGTCAGACCAAGGGTCCATTTAGCCCAGTATCCTGTCTTCCGAATCCCTTCAGCCTTTTCTACAGAAGCTAAATCAGCAGCTCTTACATAAATCAGTAAATCCTTTTCTGTATTTCATTACACATGAAGGCAATTTGAAAGGCAATATCTAAACTTTCTATCAACGGGGAAGGAAGAAGGAAAAATGGTCTTTGGTGTTAACTCAGGCAAATTTGAAATTTTTGATGGGAAAAAATTGTCCAGTGATGAACTCATATTAAAATTTATATATTAAGAGAACCTGAAATTGTGTTCCTAATGGTCTTGCTGCAAGGTCAATAAAAAGCCTGTGTGATGCAGTGAGCCATGATAAAATGTGCATTGAAAGTGTGCTCTTGATGGAGGGACAGAAATAAGTCTGTTTAAAATGTTTCCTTGCTAGGAAGCATCTTTGATTGATAGACATCCATTATAAAAGAAATAGGGTTAGTCGTCATCATCATCAGTCCTTGCTTTCAAGTGGCTTTGCATTCCATTTGTGGCAATGAGCTCTCTAGTAGAACTTCACACTCTTGTGGCAGAAATGTGATCCTAAGGATGTCTGAGCTAGTTATGATATCAGACACTTAAACTAGATAAATCTTTAAGATCAACACAGTTTTAAAGGAAACAAAACTAATTGCTTTCGTATGGACTACACTGACAGATGAAACCATGCTGATGGCAGAAAGAAAGAAGACATCCCTCAGCTCATAAATTTTTTATGGGACGATTTGCAAAGCAAAGAAACTTTATGGTGTTGTATAGAAATGAGGTAGGACTCTAGCAAATATATCAGCCAAAACCAGTATTAGAATAAGAAAATAACGATGTGAAAAAGATGGATATGAGCACATACAGCTGTCAAACTCTGGAAGAAGTATATAGCGATGAGCTCTCTGTTTCTTCCTTTAGGGTTGAAGGAGTGGGAAGCAAGTGATTATGGGCCAGCTTGTGAACCCCTTGGAGAGCAGTTATTCACTGAGATAGTGAGACTCCTCATGGAGTGACAGGATTACTCCCTGAGTAAGTGCTCACCAGCTTGAGTAAGGGGTTCACAATCTGGCACTGAATGGCAACAGTGGGTCCAAGTGGTCCCATTGATTTGGATGCCAGCACTTACATGAGGATAGAGTTTACAGGATCTGGCTTGGTATGAGTCCCTACTTAAGAAAAAAATTATAGTAGGAAAAATGAATCTTAAATCATTTATTTTGATGATTATCTTGCCCTAAATTAAAGGTGGGGGAAGGCTATCAGAGAGGGCAATGGATGAAGTAATGAGTCCATCAGCTTTTTATGGTTTTGGGAAACCCTAGGTATTGTACAGAAATTAAACCAAGCCTGTGGGTTTTTTTGTGGTTTCTTTTCCCCCCTAATGTCCACAGGTGCCTTCTTTTGTTTTTGCTGGTCAGTGCTCCTCTCCCCCCCACCTCCCTGTGTGAGCAGCAGGCGGGACCTCAGGAGGAAGAGGCTGAGGAGGGGCGAGGCTTCACGACAGAGCGTGGGTGGAGCAGGGGACAGGGCCATGGTCCAGGTGCCGGGGCTCACAAAAGATTAATTCAGCCTTCCGGGTGCTGCGCACCCCCTTTTTTCTTTTTTCTTTTGGTGGGTGCTTGAGCCCCAGAGCACCCACAGAGTCAGCGCCTATGCTCACATCATTAAGTGTTTTCTGGCTTAAAGGTTTTCTTTTCCTCCTATTGTTTAGAATTAGACTAAAACTAATTTTTTCCCCAGATAAAAATGGAGGGCATTGGTTTTATCGTTATGGGAGGGCTAATCAAAATCTCACAATTTTAAATAATGAGTGAGACAGTCTGCAATAAGTAAAATGAGCCCATATCCTATTCAGTCTGGCACAGGTAACTTGGAAGACAAGGCAACATGTTCACAACATTCACAACAATATGACAGTTTCATGCATCATTGGATGAGAATGTAATACCAATGTTTGTTCCTGAAACCTCCGAGTCTATGGATGAGGAAATTTTCTTTTCCTCAAAATAGGTGAAGAGGTCATTTTTTAAAACTTGGTTTTGTTAGAAATTGATATATGGTTCAGTGAAAAACTGAAAAAAAGATTTGCCCTTGTCCCATGCAATGTTAACCTTTCAGCAGCCTATCATTTCTGAAAGTTCTCTGACTGATTTATGTGCCTTTGAGCATGAGTGGCCCAAGGAAGTAAACCAGAACTTTTTCCTGCTTCAAAGGGTGTACGGATTTAACTAGGACTACAGCAGTTTATTAATAGAATCTGCTGCATTTCCTTCGTACAAAAATACGAAGAGCGCTTTGCTGAGAGAAATTTTTGCTGCGCCTCTCTGTCTTTATGGCTCGCTCATCACCCAGCTAAAATTAAAAAGTGAAGTAAGGCTGCTCTTGCACTCTATTTTTAAATTGCTTTAGCATATGAATGTGAGTGTGAAATCTTTCTTTAGGCCTCCGTTAACTCAATTACCCACTTATTCAAAACATTCTCTCCTCAAATTACTGGGTTATAACTGTGTTAACATATTCTGTGTACATGCTAGACAGTGTGGCTCTCAAGGTAACATGCTTTTCTTTAGCTACCTGTATTTATTTCATTTTTTGTATGGTCAGTTTGTAGTTATATAATCACTAACCAGTGATGATAAGAGACACCATAGAAGGCCAGCCAGTGTCTTTAAAATCTGCCTTGATCTTCAAGAATCCGAGTGAATAGAAATAAAAAAGATTATCTATACAATTCCTTCCCTCCTAGGAAGCATTACAGCTAAGGCTGGATGAAAACTCCTCTTCTCCCACCCCCAATTCTTTTTCAAGTGGCAAATTTTCATTTGAAATTATTCATGGGAAATTTTCAGATGGGAACGAAATTTTCATTTCATTTAATTAGAATTGAAATTTTTATTTTGATTTGAATTAAAATGTTTGTTCCATTTTGGTTTACAAAAACATTTTACATTTTTGGATCTTTGTTTTTCACCTTTGTACCTTTTTCTTTTTGCCACTCTGTTGAATAGAATGAAAAATGTCTAGGCTTTATTTTTTCATCTTTTTGCTTTATTTCACTCTAACTTTTCAACTTTGGAAAAGTCGCAAGTGACAAAAGGAAAAATGAAACACGGTAACTTTCCCGCCCTGTAACTTTACATTTTGTTCTTAACCTTTTGAAAAGTTAGAGAGTAGCAAAATTAGTGTTGTTTTTCCTTTTGTCATTCTTCAGAGCTTTTCCAGCTTTAGAAAAGTTGCAAAATTAGAGAGTAGAAAAGAGAAAAAAAAAAAAAAAGGGGGGGGGAACCCAACAACCCTCCCTCCCCATCCTGTCTCTGGACTTTTTGCAATCAATGGTGAAGAGGAGGAAAACAAATATTCAAAATTTTGAATTATTTTGAAAAATAAAATGAAAATCACAAATAATAACTAAATGAAAATGTGTTTTGTTTAGAAACATTCATAGAAAAACTGAAAGAAAAATGCCAAACAACATTTCCCTCTAATATATATAAATTAGCAAGACATTTCTTCATTCAAGACATTTTGTCATGTTGAGAGACCTGCTATTTCTTGGAACACAGGGATTTCTGATCCCTGAGATATTGTAATCCCATGAGGAGTTTCTAGTGGCCACCATGAAAACGAATAGGAAAGCATTGTGTTCACACAGGGAGAAATCATTGCTCCCAGATTCTTGATGTGTGTTACCTTAGTTTCAGACAATCACATTAACGAGGGAATACAGGGCCTGATCCAACTCCTGCTGAACTCAGTGGGAATCTTTCCAGTGACTTCAGTGGAAGTTGGATCAATCTCATAGTGAGTGGACTTTCCTCCTTCAAATCTCTTCTCTGCCACGATGCCTGTCAGACATTAGCCAGTTAATGATGGGTTAAAGATCAGCCATGGAAATCAGTGGCACTTATATAATATATTTAGCATTATCAGGGGGAAAATTGCATCTCTATATAAAGATTGTATATCTTTCCTCTGCACAGGCCTCCTTAACTTGTAAGATCTTTGGAGTGTGGACCGTGTTATGTGTTTGTGTAGCAGTGTGGAATCTTAATCCTGATTAGGGCCTCTGGACACTACCGTAAAATAAATGGTAAACTTAAAAGGAAACTCTTGAGGGCATATATTATTTCTGTGATTCTGTTCCATTGATTCTTTTGGGATGTGGAAGCAGACCCTTGGTGATGAGCATGGTATAAAATTTAGATGGCCACACATTCTTAAGACTTCCCCAATTTCTTACCTTTTGAAGTTCAGAGCTGGCTGAGGTTTTGAGAATCTTAGCAAAGAGTCTTAGACCATGGCTCATCCTCGGGACCAAACTACTACACTGAATAAATTATTTAATCAGAAGAGCTTTCAAAAGTAAGGGATCTGAGAGGTTTCATCTTGAACTCATGCATCAGAGAAGAAGCCACCACCTTTCTTGGTTGTTTTCCATGTTCACTCTGTCGAGTTCCTTTGTCTCCAACAGGAAACAGAAGTGCTTCTCCTGATCAAGGTTTGGTCTAGGGGTAAGCGAGGCATAATGTCTTTGGTCCCCTCTTACCTCTCTTTCCTCTGCCACCACATATTGGAGTCAAGGCTTTAGGGTTTGCATCAGTGCCCTGCTAGGATTCCTTTGTTGATTATTCTTGTTCAAGTGGTGGTCAGGCCTCCCTCTGTCGTTTTGCTGTAGTTAGGTAGTGATACTGACGTTGGAGGAGGAGGAAAGTTTAGAAAGGCGTTTCCTGTAGTGTCCAAAGCCTCCTGGAATGGTGTAGAGTGGGAATGTGTAGCAGGGTCAAATGCCCCCTATGTGCCCATGCCCCCTTGTGGCCTAGGGTCATGTTACAGACAGCCTGCCTCAGTGTTCCCTCTTGGAGTGTTCAAATAAAACTTCACCCAGGCTTCTTCTTGGTAAAAATAGACCACCTTGGGAACTGGGTGAAAATAAACTGCAAATAAAACTAAAAATCCCAAACAAAGTCTATTCCTAAATCCACACAACACAAGGTTTCTCTTCCTCCTCCTAGGCTGTCCTACCTGGGGCCTTTGCAGTCTCTTCACTGCTTGGACAAGGTCTCTCCAAGGCCTCCTTGCGTGAGCAACTACCTTGGTCTCAGGGTCACCCCTGAAGTACCCTGTCCTCACTCTGTGCAGACTCTGCCACAATTTCTTGAACTGCTGCCCCTTGTTGCTCTTTATAGGGAATTACCTGATCCAACCCAGGTGTGCCTCATTCTGTAATCAAGATTGGCTAGTGTCAGCCCTTTAGTGGCAAGCCACCCTGTTACAGAATGTTTAAGTCTACCTTGGGCCTAATAAAATAGTAAACGCGTTCTGAGAGTGCCATCTTTTGGGCTGGTAATGCAAGTGATCCTGGGCCCCTGTCTAAGTCCTGCATGCTATCCATCTGCACGGCATCTTTCTGCTTATCTCTGTCTCTCCTGCCCACCAGAAATACCTGAGATTCCATGTACTTGGGTGTTAGCTGATAACACATTTCTGTTGCTGGATAGAGTATCATGTTGCTCTTCATGGTGATAGACAGTAGTATGGCCAGATAGCTAGACAGTGATGCCAAGTAACACAAACCTGGAGCCACAATGTCATATCCTTCCATGCCAACCTTTATGCTTAAAATAGTCTGCCTACTAATATGTGCCCCATCCCCCATTCCTTCTTCGGAACACCCTTGGAAAACCATCTGTTCTGTTAAATGTTCTAGCTGTATTTATTCAAAGACTCTATAATTCTTAGATTGCTGTTTATTCAGGAAGTGTAACTTGAGTGTGCATGGAATCTACTTTCCTTTTCAATATACAGAGTTACAGCTGATGGCACCAAACTGTCTGCATTTTAAAGTGTCTATAAGTATTGTTAAACTATTGACTGTGTTAATTTTTGTGAATTAAAATACCCACAGTGCTAATTCAGAGGCCCCAGTAAGGAAACAAAGTTTCAGGAATTCATGAAAATGCTTAAACATTCATTAAAGTCTTAAAGAAAAGCACAAACACAGGTGGCTTGCTGAACTGGGGCTTGGAATATCTGCTTGTCTAGGTGCTTGCACTGTGCTCAACACCATGGTATCTGAGCACCTTACAAGTGTTAAAGGTACTCTCCGGCATGCATGCTTTGCGTGTGTGTGTGTACACTGTAAAACGAATGCAGAACCAAACGCACGAGTCTACACATGGATCCTTATTTTCACTTTGGAAAATAAACCCTTTTACAAATTAACCATTTATTTGTATTTCTTTCCTTAGTTTTACTGCAATCTTCATATTTAGCCACAAATTTCATAGCCACTGAAAAGAACAGGAAATATCTTGATAGATCATCAAAGCACTTCCCTCTTATAAGGCCGATTTTGCAAGAAGTAGAGAGTGCAGTTCTGAAGTGTCGAGTGCCCTCTGCTCATACTCACTTCACTGAGAGTCAAGGGTACTCAGCATCTTTCAGAATTGAACCTTTGGTGCACAGCAGTTGTGAGACGAAGTTTTCAAATACATACAAAAGAATGTAGGTTTTCTGAGTTCTATTTCTCCATCTTACTGTAATTATGAAAAAAGTGGTCCATTGTGATCACAGCTGTTGTCCATGCTATCTCGGCCTTTCTAAAACAAGATTGTGCTCAGCTCCAATGCAGGTGTGGAAGGAGGAAGATTTGCGCTAGGAACAATGGAACACAAGTGTTCTGTGGGCTCACAGAGCTCAAGGACTGGGCATTTATGTCCAGAACTGACGAGACCATATGCTACACGCTTTCCAAGGAAGGTCAGATAGCAGAGCATCAGTGCTTCCACAATTCTAGGACGCCTGGAGCCTGAGTGAGGCACAGTGCCTTTGGGAGCATCCCATTGGTCCATGGACTTCGGCAGCATCACCAGGGCAGGGTGGTAGCTCTGTACCAGGTTCCCATCCATGGAGTTTCCCTGTTACTGACCGTGACTAATTGTGTTTAATATAGAGACACCGCCGCATTCTCACGAGCAGGTAATCTGAAGCCATAAATTGTGTCTTTAAAGCTATAACAGGATTCAAAAAGGAACTCGATCAGTTCATGGCAGACAGGCCCATCAGTGGCTGTTAGCCGGGATGGGCAGGGAATGGGTGACAGGGATAGGAAGCTAAGAATGGGTGACAGGAATGGATGACTTGATGCTTACCTGTTCTGTTCATTCCTTCTGGGGCACCTGTCATTGGCCACTGTCGGAAGACAGGATACTGGGCTAGATGGATCTTTGGTCTGACCCAGTATGGCCGTTCTTATGTATTCTAAACAATCATATGAAACTCAGGCAACTTTACTTTTGCTAATGCAAGGTTTATACTCCTCTATTAAGGATAAATAGATTAGCATAGCAATTGCTATTTAAAATTAATCTGCTGACACTGACATTGCTTATAACCAATAAGCTCTCTCAGAAAGCGGAAAGAAAATTTTATGGGCTGGAGCGATTATGGTAGAGAGGTTAATGGGCATTTATAAAGAATAAATTAAAGGAGTTTCTTTAGATAGCTGAACTGTTTAGCAGTCACCACCGTCGGTTTAAAAAATCTTACTGGCTTTAGCATGTATGCAGCAGACACTTTAAATGCTGCACTGTGCCTTTCAATAGAATATTGAATTAAGTGAGGAGTGGATTAGAAACTGTAGCTAGTATTTAACAGCTTGAAAATGTTACCCATTTATTTGGTTGCTATACGTTTTTACATGAACAGATTTACTAGCCAAATAAAACATTTTATTTTCAATCTAAGACTATTAAAAATCCTAATGACGTTTTCTTCATATAGGGGCATTGAAAGTAGTTGTTATTATGAGCCATTAGTGTTTTACGTACCAATCGCTCTGAATTAAAGCTGTATATGTGGCATATTTAATTTGCTGTGGTTGTATCTTGGAATTTTAGCATCATACAGTCAGTTTGGTATTTAACATGGACCTTGAGTCTGAGAACCCTCTCACTTGACAACAGATTTTATGGTGCAATGCTGAGGCAAATCAAGGTTAAGCTTTTATTCTACAGCTGCCTTCAGTGACCGATGGGAAGAGGCAGCACAGGTTAGGGATTAGGATATAGAACTAACACTCCACAAGTCAGGAACCATTGATTCTATTTTGGGCTCTGCTAATGTTTTGCTATGTGACCTCTGGCAAGTCACTTTATCACCTCTTTGTCTCAGTTTCCCTAACTGTAAAATGGGGCTAATGCTGCTTACCTGCTTCCGAAAAGCACTTAGAGAGCTACAGATCAATGCTAATGCTAATAATAATAATAATTAACAATTTTCCTCTGGTTTAGCAGAATTTCACATCTCAGCATGTTGTGTAGTTGTTACTTTTCATACTTGCAAATGGTGCTTTTATTTAATCAGCAAGAGCATAACAGAATATTTTTATACTGCACAATGTGTTCACTATTATTATTTTTTAAAAGTGCTTATGCTCTCGCCCCTTGAAGGGAATGGTATCTCTCATTCCCATTCATTTGCACTGGAGTTTTCTTTTTAAGAAATACTTGCTGTGTGCTCCTAGTGGCTACTTTAATTTAAACATCTTAGTTGTGCAATTTTTGTTTCTTAAGAGTGTCATGAGACCACATGGAACTCATTACAGGACTGGGATCTTAGATTTCACTTCAGAGACCAATTGTAAAATTTAATTTGTTATAATTTAAAGGTAGACAAAAAAAGAAATAACCCATAAAACAATAAAAGGTGCATACTTTCTTGAAGCTGTAAAACTAAACCAGCATGTAGCATCTGCTCCCAATGAAGTCAGTGGGAAAGTTATTAACTTAAATGGTTCAAGCCTTTAGAGACTTGAAGTTTGACTTAACACAGCACAGATGCCCCTCCCCCTGATTCTGAAGTGCAGATTATCCCCTTGCGAAATTTTAAAAATGTGTCAGAAATTATCAAATTACACTCAATTTAAACAGCTCTGACTTTATTTTAGGAAACCATCTATTTTTTCTTTTAGCAAAAATGATGATACTTGTTACCATGAACAGTTCATTACTTTGCAGAATCAAATAAAACTTGCAATTTGTAACAAAACAAAACAGCCATCCACAAGTGCTCTTATTTACTGGGATTTATAAGAACAATATAAAGGTGTTTCTTCCATGAACTAGTATAATAGTCAAAGAACCAGCAGCAATTCAGTGAAATATAGCAATGATTAAATGAAGTATATAGGACCCATAAAATAAAAAAGAAAATCCCATTATATTAAGCAAAGGAAGATGTATACCCAGTTTACTTTATTTATTCAACTCAATTTATATATATATGTATTTATTTTACTCAGATTATTTTAGAAAAGATGTTTTACAGTTATTAATATTAATAACTCTTCCAAGGTGTGAAAACTCCCTTGTTATCACCAAAATAATCCTTCCAAAGTAATCTGCACTGATTTAAACAGAAGTTTGTGTTAGGCTGGAAAATTGAATGTAAAGCAGAATTATTTTGTATAATATATATTATTATATATTGACAGGAAGGATTTTTAGTTATTCAGTCTGATGCAAAGCCTGGGGTTTATGGTGAGATTAGAATCAACCCTTCTATTCTTTGGTTGCAATCCTAAAAAATAATGTTCTGTCCCAAGTTATGTGCTATGCATTGGCTCACCTGTCAGTTTAGTGTTAGGATTATAGCAAGTATTTTGAACAGTTGAATGAGTGTGCAGATGTGTAATTTTTTAGCAATGAGTATGTGAAACATACCAGCTGGTGGCTACAGATAATTTGGATTGTGCTACAAGGTTACCTTAAATTCACTGATTTTCATTCATTGCATTTAAAATAAATTAGTGATCCACTTTTGGGACAAATCCTATGAAAAGCATTTTTAACATTAACAGACCTTAAAAGAGGGCATCACAGAACACATGGTTTTATTTATTTTAATGTTAAAATTAGGTCACTCCCCCCCCCAACCATTTTAATTGCACTTATTATAAAGAGGAAAATCTGTTCAGATTTTTCACTTTCATTCAACATTTTTCTAAATTTGTGCACTTACATGGTTCATGTTCTTTTGATCTTAAGTTCTACCCCACTGTGCTTAAGGGTAAAGAAGGTCTTCAATGATTGTACCTTCCTGAGGAGTCAATGGGAGTCTTTCCACTGACTCGGGCCTGGTCTACGCTACCACGGTAAGTCGACCTAAATTACGCTACTCCAGCTACATGAATAAAGTAGCTGGAGTCAATGTAGCTTCGGTTGACTCACTGCGGTGTCTACACCACGCTGCACTGATGAGAGATGCTCTCCCATCGAGTTATCTTACTCGTTCCTGTGGAGTTCTGGAGTTGACCAGAGAGTGCTCTGCCAAATCAGAGCCAAATAAGACACATGACTATCCAGACTGGAAAGCAGACAATTCCATCGATGAAAATTACTTTACCAGTCAACACTCTTAGCTGCTATGTTGTACACTAGTGCATTCTTCAGCTGTATCTTCACTGACAAATGGGATGTTCAGTTCACTCCCAGTGTAGCTTCACTAGTGACAGTGGAAACTGTAATATACGCAGGCCTGTGTTTTCACCACCATATGGTCATTAATTTAGATGATAAACTCTTGGGAGCAGGGACCATGTCTTTCTGTGTTTGCTGTGAAGAGCCTATCATGCTTGTGAATGCCATAAAATATTAAATAAAAGTCACTACCAACCCAGGGAAACTTCAGATCAGCTTCCGGTTAATGAAAAATCCTGCATCTCACTACCATACTCCTGAGCTAGCCAATCCACTTCTAGACCACATCAGTGAGTTCAGATATAAAAGAGGATTGCTTGAATATATCTATATCTATATAATCTAATAAGGGTGCAGCCTGGAATTTAAATTCACACCGATATGTTACTTTTGTTCAAAAACAATAGTCTGCTTAGTAAATCAGTAGCATATTCAAAAAATCTCTCTTCATGTGTTTATGCTGGAGCTCAAATGAATTATGTTGTAAGTGAGGAAAAGATTTAGATTACTTCACAGTATTTGTGGTTTTCTCGTAACATTTTCCAGATGGCAGAATGTGATATGACCTATACTGTGTCATTTGCTTCATTCAGTGAAAGCTCAGCCATACCTAACAAGTAACTAAGAACCTTGTAGAAGTTCATCATGCTAATACAACCATATCTGATTAATCCAAACAGTCTTTATTACGGGGTCTGCACAGATTAACAAGTCAGTGGTCAGTGAAAGCTGGAAGACTGATTACCATTTAAATCTCTCAGATAACTAGAGATCCAACGAGGGTGAACTAGTTCAAACTGTACTCGAGTTGATGAATTCCATTTTTCTAAGGACCATTAAGTAGTTCACAGCCACTGCATTGTGTGTTTTGTTAACAATCAGATTTTAACAATATTTGTGGTTTTGGTATTTTTCCTTGAAAAGACTACTATTAGGCAAACTGTATTTTGCATTGGCTTGAAATAAAATGCACCAGAAGTAGAGTGGGTATAATGTCTGAGATCAGGCTAACCGAAACGTGCTGTTGCTCATCATTCTGCTGGTGTCATTGCAGGCATGTTGTTTACTAATTGGTGCTTTTATTAGGCTGACAAATAAGACTTACACGTTTTTCAAAATGGACCACAATTTGAATGTTAAAAACCCCATCAAATTTTAACAGGCTCTTATGGGTAAATCCTGCATCTTCTCAGCAATGATGGTAGACCTCAGATGTGCTGTGGTGGGACAGATATGAGTCCCTGTGCAGGGGCAGAATTTGGGGAGCACACGTGGAATGAAGTTCCCTTGCATAGCATGGAGCCCAGCTGTTTGGGGCTCCGTATCCGAGTCCCCATAGAGCAGAGCTGTAGGGGCACAGAGTCTGCAGACCCACTGATCATCATCTCCAATGGAGCAGGAGTGCAGAAATTCTGTTCAAAGAGTCCTTCTCTCTCTTCCACTTGGCCCATCTATTCAGGTTAGGTACAGGAGGGATGAAAGTGGGGGGGGGAGTTTGGAAGAGGTACAAACTTTCATAGGACATTAGCCAACCTCTGAGGAGTTAGGAAGAAACTTCCCCTATAGTCACGTTATTTCATAATTGCCCACTTCAGGATTTCTTGCACCTTCCTCTGAAGCAGCAGGTACTGGCCACAACTGCAGACGGGATATTGGGCTAGCTGAACTGGGCTGATCTAACAGGGCAATTCCTCTGTTATTGAAATGTGTTCCCTAACCAAAAAAAAGGAGGTTTGCAATCAGAGTGGATTTTCTGGAGCACTGCTTAAAAAATGAAGCAATTGCTACCATAATTTATATTTTAAAATATCTTTTGTGCTGTATCTAATTGTAACGATTGTACCCTATGGATTTTTCATATGGTTTTTATTATATGTGGCATTACCCGGCTGTAAAATATTATTATCCCTTTTACCACGTTCCTAGGGAATTCTAAAACTCAGTATGGAAATGTCTCTTTGGTGGGAAAAAGATGATTTATATGATATACATGTCTTATGGTATTGCTCTGTGATTATCTTTCCTCATCTTTACTCATTGTAACAAGCTTTTTGTTGTTCTGAGACATTCAATCCCGGCTCGTTTATTGAATCAAGCTGTCTCTGCCCAGTTCAGCACTGCTGCTGCTGAATATTCTTTGGAGTTTGATTTGTATTGCTTGTCCTGTGAAGCAAAACACATGCCAGGAGATTTCAGAAATTAAAGAACAACTTCAGAAATTAATTTAAATTATTAGCTAAGTGTTTACTTGACTCATGACCAAACATTGAGCAGTGTGAGCAAATACTGGACTTACCTATATCGTTAGAAGTAGTTACCTACGAGGAAGTAACTAAGGCCATAAGCCAGCTGAAGAGTGGCAAAGCATCAGGCTGTGATAAGATAGATGCCATAATATCAAAAGCTGGAAAGATGGTGAATTACATGTGCTGAATGGTTTGGGAAAAGCAGATCTGTCTTAAAGTCTAGAGAAGAGGTGTCATCTATAAAATCTCTGAAAAGGGAGACCAGCTTACTTGTGACAACTGTAGAGGGTGACACTTCTGTCTGTACCTGGAAAAGTGTTTTGCATTATTATTGTGATTAGGAGAAAAACTGTTGCTGACAAAGTATTCAGGGAAGAACAGGTTGGTTTTTGACCCAATAGGTTGTGTTCAGATCACATTTCCACCTTGAGAAGAATTATTGAGAAAGACTTTTCATACCAGCAGAAGATGGTTTATAACATCATTGATTTTACAAAAAGGTTTGACAGTGCCCACGGAGAAGCCCTCTGGAAGCTCCTGAGACCCTATGGAATTCCAACAAAAATTGTTAATTTGATAAAAGCGTTGTATGATGGGTCTGCGTGCTATGTCAGGACGGAGAATGGAGATACAGAATGGCTTAAACTCCTTACTGATGTAAGGCAATGTTGAATACTCTCCCTACTTCTCTTCTGCATTGTCACAGACTTTGCAGTGAGAAGACTGATGCTTGCTGCCATGGACACGGGTATGGTCTGGGCAAGAAATAAGCTGTGAAACCTTGATTTTGCAAATGTTATAGTCATATTAGAGACCAGCTTAGACAGAATGAAAAGAGTTTTTATGAGCATAAAAGCAGAAGTGCCAAAATGGGACACGCAGAAGACCAAGATGATTGAGATAGGGGAGAAAATGCTGCCAACTCTGGCAGATGTATGCGTGGTGGAGAAGAATACGAAAGAGTTGATGACTTCATCTACCTTGGAAGAACAATATCTGCTAATGCCCAGCTAACAAAGCAAAGGCAAGAATCGGTAATGCCAAGTGGATTGTTCTCCCATCTGTCAAACATCTGGAAGAATAAGAAGACACATCTCTGCACTAAAATGAAATTGTACAATACTGTTAAAAGAAAAGGAGTACTTGTGGCACCTTAGAGACGAACCAATTTATTTGAGCATAAGCTTTCGTGAGCTACAGCTCACTTCATCGGATGCATACTGTGGAAAGAGTAGAAGATCTTTTTATACACACAAAGCATAAAAAAATACCTCCTCCCACCCCACTCTCCTGCTGGTAATAGCTTATCTAAAGTGATCACTCTCCTTACAATGTGTATGGTAATCAAGTTGGGCCATTTCCAGCACAAATTCAGGTTTTCTGCCCCCCACCCCCGCTCCAAACCCACTCTCCTGTTGGTAATAGCTTATCTAAAGTGACCACTCTCCTTACAATGTGTATGATAATCAAGGTGGGCCATTTCCAGCACAAATCCAGGGTTTAACAAGAACGTCTGTGGGGGGGGGGAGCGGTAGGAAAAAACAAGGGGAAATAGGTTACCTTGCATAATGACTTAGCCACTCCCAGTCTATATTTAAGCCTAAATTAATTGTATCCAATTTGCAAATGAATTCCAATTCAACAGTCTCTCACTGGAGTCTGGATTTGAAGTTTTTTTGTTGTAATATCGCAACTTTCATGTCTGTAATCGCATGACCAGAGAGATTGAAGTGTTCTCCGACTGGTTTATGAATGTTATAATTCTTGACGTCTGATTTGTGTCCATTTATTCTTTTACGCAGAGACTGCCAGTTTGACCAATGTACATGGCAGAGGGGCATTGCTGGCACATGATGGCATATATCACATTGGTGGATGTGCAGGTGAACGAGCCTCTGATAGTGTGGCTGATGTTATTAGGCCCTGTGGTGGTGTCCCCTGAATAGATATGTGTGCACAGTTGGCAACGGGCTTTGTTGCAAGGATAGGTTCCTGGGTTACAGAGTAACAGCCGTGTTAGTCTGTATTCGCAAAAAGAAAAGGAGGACTTGTGGCACCTTAGAGACTAACCAATTTATTAGAGCATAAGCTTTCGTGTGAGCTGTAGCTCACGAAAGCTTATGCTCTAATAAATTGGTTAGTCTCTAAGGTGCCACAAGTCCTCCTTTTCTTTGTTCCTGGGTTAGTGGTTCTGTTGTGTGGTATGTGGTTGCTGGTGAGTATTGGCTTCAGGTTGCGGGGCTGTCTGTAGGCAAGGACTGGCCTGTCTCCCAAGATTTGTGAGAGTGTTGGGTCATGCTTCAGGATAGGTTGTAGATCCTTAATAATGTGTTGGAGGGGTTTTAGTTGGAGGCTGAAGGTGATGGCTAGTGGCGTTCTGTTATTTTCTTTGTTAGGCCTGTCCTGTAGTAGGTGACTTCTGGGAACTCTTCTGGCTCTATCAATCTGTTTCTTCACTTCCACAGGTGGGTATTGTAGCTCTAAGAATGCTTGATAGAGATCTTGTAGGTGTTTGTCTCTGTCTGAGGGGTTGGAGCAAATGCGGTTGTATCGCAGAGCTTGGCTGTAGACAATGGATCGTGTGGTGTGGTCAGGGTGAAAGCTGGAGGCATGTAGGTAGGAATAACAGTCAATAGGTTTCCGGTATAGGGTGGTGTTTATGTGACCATCGTTTATTAGCATTGTAGTGTCCAGGAAGTGGATGTCTTGTGTGGACTGGACCAGGCTGAGGTTGACGGTGGGATGGAAATTGTTGAAATCATGGTGGAATTCCTCAAGGGCTTCTTTTCCATGGGTCCAGATGATGAAGATGTCATCAATATAGCGCAAGTAGAGTAGAGGCGTTAGGGGACGAGAGCTGAGGAAGCGTTGTTCTAAGTCAGCCATAAAAATGTTGGCATACTGTGGGGCCATGCGGGTACCCATAGCAGTGCCGCTGATCTGAAGGTATACATTGTCCCCAAATGTAAAATAGTTATGGGTAAGGACAAAGTCACAAAGTTCAGCCACCAGGTTAGCCGTGACATTATCAGGGATAGTGTTCTTGACGGCTTGTAGTCCATCTTTGTGTGGAATGTTGGTGTAGAGGGCTTCTACATCCATAGTGGCCAGGATGGTGTTTTCAGGAAGATCACCGATGGATTGTAGTTTCCTCAGGAAGTCAGTGGTGTCTCGAAGGTAGCTGGGAGTGCTTGTAGCGTAGGGCCTGAGGAGGGAGTCTACATAGCCAGACAATCCTGCTGTCAGGGTGCCAATGCCTGAGATGATGGGGCGCCCAGGATTTCCAGGTTTATGCATCTTGGGTAGTAGATAGAATATCCCAGGTCGGGGTTCCAGGGGTGTGTCTGTGCGGATTTGATCTTGTGCTTTTTCAGGGAGTTTCTTGAGCAAATGCTATAGTTTCTTTTGGTAACTCTCAGTGGGATTAGAAGGTAATGGCTTTTAGAAAGTGGTGTTGGAGAGCTGCCGAGCAGCCTCTTGTTCATATTCCGACCTATTCATGATGACAACAGCACTTTGTCAGCCTTTTTGATTATGATGTCAGAGTTGTTTCTGAGGCTGTGGATGGCATTGGGCTGAAATTGTGGAAAAGCAGCATCACTTGCCCCATAACCTCAGCCGTGCGGAACACTTGCCCCCTCCTCAGACGTTCTTGTTAAACCCTGGATTTGTGCTGGAAATGGCCCACCTTGATTATCATACACATTGTAAGGAGAGTGGTCACTTTAGATAAGCTATTACCAGCAGGAGAGTGGGGTGTGGGGAGGTATTTTTTCATGCTTTGTGTGTATAAAAAGATCTTCTACACTTTCCATAGTATGCATCCGATGAAGTGAGCCATAGCTCACGAAAGCTTATGCTCAAATAAATTGGTTAGTCTCTAAGGTGCCACAAGTACTCCTTTTCTTTTTGCGAATACAGACTAACACGGCTGTTACTCTGAAACCTACGATACTGTTGTCTTCCTAACACTACTGTTCATGTTGGAAACATGGCACATAGTGGGAGCACTCAACGGGAAGCCGAATGCATGTCACCAGCATTGTTTAAAAAGAATCTTGGAAATTCATTGGAGAGATCATGTAACCAATGTGGAACTGTTGTGCCATGTGGGTCAGCCAACTGTGGACTCAATAATTAGACAGAGATAGCTACAGTGGTTCACCCATGTCATCCGGCTACCCTGTGGCAGAAGCACAAGGTACGGCTGAGACTGGCTTGCACTTGGAGGGAAGAGACGGCATGGAGGACAAAGAATGACCTATCGCAGGATAGTTGAAAAGGGTGCTGCCATCATGGAGACAACTTATAACAGACTCAGACACCTTGCTCTGGACAGAAAGCAATAGGAAGAATGGGTTGCTCAGGTGCTAGTAGGCACAGGTGATTCTATGTCTAAGTCAGTAGACTTCACATTCAAAATGGGCTTGTACCAAAATTCACTGTACCGTGATCTGTGTACTTGTAACTGGGGACGGTGCTGGTGTTTCTCAGTGAGTGGCCATAATTCTGATGTTCAGTCCTGTCAGATGTAACACATTTTGTGTGACACTAGCGCATCAAGCTTCTCTGTCATGCCTGCGGGCTTTCCAGATGAGAGATCTCACGCACTCAGCTGGGCTGTGGACAAGCAGCTGCAGTTATTCCTTCCAGCTGCCGGGGAATGCTGTGGCACTCAGTTTCAGGCAGCCTCTCTTCCTTCCCTCTCTCTGCACCCTCTGCTTTCACCTGTGGAATATAGACCCCCCCCTCCACCCTCGGAAGGCAGGGGCAGGAGCTGGGGAAGAGAAAAATCCCACTTTCAAATTCTTTTCCACAGCAACCCCTTCCAGAAGCCATTCACTCCCTCCAATACCCTGGTCCCCACTAGCTCCTCCCCACGTGCCTCCTTACTTCTCAGGTGTGCATGGAGGAACAGGCTCCTGCCTCCTCAGGAAGTGCTCCCCTTGAGTGGAGGGACATCAACAACTTTTGCTCGCTGGCAAGAAATGTATCGCCTGACGCTGCCAAGGATTTTGCAGCTATGGATGTTTCTGAGCTGGAAACCTAGTCCTTTGGCTTAGTTCGAGACACAGGAAATGCAGCTCAGAATTTGCTTGTGTGTGAGAGGCTGATGTAAATGCGGAACGGTTCTTCTAGAAAAATAACATTCATATGAAAACTTAGTATTCGCCTAGTAACCGTTTATCATCTACTTTTTGGCACTAAGTTGTCTCTGCTTTTAAATAACCAAATTTGTTGACATGGAGGGGGCAGAGGGCATAAAAAATAACATAAACCTTAATTTGGGACTATTGAGTTAATGTCATATAGAGTAACCTTCCCTGCACTGTCCAGATACCATATAGAGGAGGTCAAAATACTGGCTGAAGGGAGCAGACTGGCATGTCAGAGCACTAACGTAAGGAGCAGATGCTGTGCTAGCCAGACATGCATACCACAGCTTTCCAAGCTAGACAGTCCTTGAGCAGAAAAGGTCACAATTAAGGTTACTGTGTGTGATATAATAATATTTTTAGAAATTGGAAATCACAGAAATTGGAGAGATCTGTTAGGACACTCTGTTCCTGCTTCTGCTAATGTAGGATTGTTACATACTTGAGTCCTTTTTTAAAAAAAAAATAAAACAAACAAAAAAACTCCATACCAGTTTTAAAGGTCTATTTGATTTAAAACATGTTTAAAAGTCGTTTCAGGTGTAAATATGTCTTTCAGCCCCCTGGCCAATTTGATGGTTTTACAGCCTCATTATCTTTTCCTCTTTTTTTTTTAATCGGAAAAATCCACTCCAATAACGGAGCGAACTGTCTATACAGAAAGCACAGTCAAATGCACAGTATATTTTCAGCAATCTTTTAGTGATAGCCATTGAGTGTGTTGTTTTTAACAGCAGTAGGTTGAAAAAAAACCAGGCACAAGTATGATTGTTTTTTAATGTTGGCATTGTCCCTTAACAATTTAAATCATTACACTTCCCCTCCTCTCCCCAGTTTCCAGTTCGTCCTAATACTGTCAGTGTTTTGTAAACCAGGTAATCACATATTTTAATCCAGACATTTATTTAAGCACAGGAATTCTTGAGGACTAATAAAGCAACAGTCCTGCACTCAGCAGTTGTTTCCTGGGGAAAACTGTATTTATTCCAAACCAGCTGTGTCCAAACAATTCTTACAAAAAACACGTCCGAAAAAGCATGAAAACTGGTTTCTTGTATGAATCGCTTGTTTCAGTCATTCGCTGAACTTCTCTCCTCTCCTCCAGATGCCACTTTTTACCCTTTTCCACCATATGGGTCAAGACTGCTTTTTAAAAAGCAGTCAGCCCACGAAGTGCTGTGGTGTATTTTTGTGTGGGTGTCTATAAATCCTCTTCCTTCCTGCAGATAAAAAAAAATAAATAACCTTAAATAAATAAATAAAATAAAAAATAAAATAAAATAAAAAAAAAGTAAATAACCTTAAAAACATCATGAAAACAGTGTGTGGTAAACTTTAATATTGACTCTCGCTACTTTTTTACATCCTGCCTTCACTTGCATATTGTCTATATTTTGTTCTAAGCTTTTTGGATAGAGACCTTGTCTTCCTACATGTCTGTAAAGTGCCTAGTGCACTCTTGGTACTATATAAACATTTATTAAAAAAAGTTTTAATAAGTAAAGCTTGCCAAACTATTTTAATCTTCTGTGCTATGTATAGAAAAAATAAAATAATAAATCTCGATAATAACTAGCATTTCATGTGATATTTACTTATCACGGGAACTACTGTGCAGAATAGAGAAATGCATCACTTGCCAGCAAGTTAAAGAAGTATGAGCTGGATGAATGGACTATAGGGTGGATAGAAAGCTGGCTAGATTGTCAGGCTCAATGGGTAGTGATCAATGGCTCCATGTCTAGTTGGCAGCCGGTATCAAGTGGAGTGCCCCAAGGGTCGGTCCTGGGGCCGGTTTTGTTTAATATCTTCATAAATGATCTGGAGGATGGTGTGGATTGCACCCTCAGCAAGTTTGCAGATGACACTAAACTGGGAGGAGAGGTAGAAACGCTGGAGGGTAGGGATAGGATACAGAGGGACCTAGACAAATTGAAGGATTGGGCCAAAAGAAATCTGATGAGGTTCAACAAGGACAAGTGCAGAGTCCTGCATGTAGGACGGAAGAATCCCATGCACCGCTACAGACTAGGGACCGAATGGCTCGGCAGCAGTTCTGCAGAAAAGGACCTAGGGGTGACAGTGGACGAGAAGCTGGATCTGAGTCAACAGTATGCCCAAGAAGGCCAATGGCATTTTGGGATGTATAAGTAGGGGCATTGCCAGCAGATCGAGGGACGTGATCGTATCCCTAAGGAAGGAGATCCCACCACCTCCCTACGTAACTCATTCCAGTGTTTCACCACCCTCGATCGTTTCACCACCCTTTGATCGTATCCCTCCCTATTGTAGGGGGAGGGATAGCTCAGTGGTTTGAGCGTTGGCCTGCTAAACCCAGGGTTGTGAGTTCAATCCTTGAGGGGGCCATTTAGGGATCTGGGGCAAAAATTGGGGATTGGTCCTGCTTTGAGCGGGGGGTTGGACTAGATGACCTCCTGAGGTCCCCTCCAACCCTGATATTCTATGATTCTATTCGACATTGGTGAGGCCTCATCTGGAGTATTGTGTCCAGTTTTGGGTCCCACACTACAAGAAGGATGTGGAAAAATTGGAAAGAGTCCAGCGGAGGGCAACAAAAATGATTAAGGGACTGGAACACATGACTTATGAGGAGAGGCTGAAGGAACTGGCAATGTTAAGTCTACAGAAGAGAAGAATGAGGGAGGATTTGATAGCTGCTTTCAACTACCTAAAAGGGGGTTCCAAAGAGGATGGCTCTAGACTGTTCTCAGTGGTAGCAAATGACAGAACAAGGAGTAATGGTCTCAAGTTGCAGTGGGGGAGATTTAGGTTGGATATTAGGAAAAACTTTTTCACTAAGAGGGTGGTGAAACACTGGAATGAGTTACGTAGGGAGGTGGTGGGATCTCCTTCCTTAGAAGTTTTTAAGGTCAGGCTTGACAAAGCCCTGGCTGGGATGATTTAATTGGGGATTGGTCCTGCTTTGAGCAGGGGGTTGAACTATATGACCTCCTGAGGTCCCTTCCAACCCTGATATTCTATGATTCTATGATCACTTTTTTTCCAGAGGCGATAGATAAGATCAGGAATACTGGGGCTATTTACTTAAATCAAATTATGATCTATACAAATACCCACTTCATTCGTTAGTTTAGGGACATCTGCATAGCAAAGACAATAAACAAAACAGTGTATCGTGGTGAAAGCTTAATGGAAAGTCAACCATATAATCGTATTTCTCCATTTTAGATAATTTTATTGTAGTTGAGCATTTTCTCTGAGGAGACACTGATACGTGCTAAACAAGATGATGTATTACAGGTATGCATATAACTTACCCTTTTCCCCTCTTGTATTATTTTAACCTAGGATTTTTCTGTGTAATTGTGCTTTAAAAAGTAACTGCAAAAATGTTCCAGTCTTACTCAGTAGATCTGCTCCATATGTGTGCACTACTGTAACACAAATAATTAATAACAATATTTGAAGTTATAGCTGCTTACTTGTTATGAAATTAGCTTACTTCTATTGCACTAGTTCTGCGTAGATAGTACAGCAAAGAGAGAGAACTCGATTGTGTTCTAGCTTTCTCATCATCAAAAGGTTTGCATATGATCAAAAGAACTATTCAACTGTCTTCAAAATGTAAGCTTTTTGACGTGTGATCCCAAAAGAACCTAAGTTGGCTTTGAAACCCCAGACTCTAAAACCTAAGTTGGCTTTGAAACCCCAGACTGAGGGCTGACAATTTAGATTTTTTTTTACTTGCAAGTTAAACATTTGTAATATGAAAGTCATTTAGACAAGTATGAAACTCCACAATGCCAGTTTGAATAGCTTTTCAGAGTGTATCTGCACTGAGAAAATTTTAAAGCCTGCTTTACGATTACATTTTAAAGTTGAACTGCTCTGGTTTCTGAGTATGTGTTCACTGCTGACTTTATTATTCACATATTTCCTAACTGCTCTGAAGGCAAGTCTCTGTTCAATGGGAGAGATGCAGATGCAGGACCAGATTCAATGGAACTATGCCAGTTCACACCCTATAAGGAACTGACCCCTCATTTACATCCTCAGATTTATCTCACCTGATTAACTGGTTATCTTGTTCTGAATTATTGCCAAATAATACCTATGCTCAGTGATGAGCTGCCAAAATCTTAACAACGGGTTCCCTCCTCACCCCACGAGGGGGTTGTTGCCCACCCCTGCCCGCCGGGACTCCTGCCCCATCCACCCCCCCCGCGTTCCTTGACGCCCCCCCCAGAACCCCGCCCCATCCACCCCCCTCCCCTGTCCCCTGACTGCCCCCCGAACTGGGCAGGAGGGTCTTGTGGGCCACCGTAGTGGGTGCCCACCCAACCCCTAAGAGCCAGAGGCACCTGCCGGGGGGCGAGGTGGGGAGTCCCGGCGGTGCTTACCTAGGGCAGCTCCCAGGAAGCATCCGGCAGGTCCCTCTGGCTCCTAGGGGCGGGGGAGTGTAGCTGGAGGGGAGCAGGGGGAGTGACCGCTCCCCCCACTGATCACATCAAAAGTGGCGCCTTAGGTGCTGACTCCCCAGGTGCTCCGGGGCTGGAGCCCCCACGGGGAAAATTGGTGGGTGCAGAGCACCCACTGGCACCTCCCCGCCCCACCCCCGGCCCCAGCTCACCTCACCTCTGCTCTGCCTCCTCCGCTGAACGCACTGCCCCGCTCTGCTTCTCCGCCCCCCACCCCCCGCCAGCTTCCCGCGAATCACCTGTTTGGCAGGAAGCCTGTGGGGGCAGAGAAGCAGGCGGCGGCTTCACTCTCAGGCCGAGGGTGGCGGAGGTGAGCTGGGGCGGGGAGCGGTTCCCCTGTGCGTGCCCCCCTCCCCTGGGTTACCTGCTGTGACGCGGGCGCCCTCCTCGCGCCCCACCCCCACCCCCACCCCAGCTCGCCTCCGCCTCCCTGGGCCTGAGCGGGAAGCCGCCACCTGCTTCTCAGCCTGCCCCGGCTTCCCGCGCGAACAGCTGATTCGCGGGAAGCCTGGGGGGGTGGGGTGGGCGGAGAAGCAGAGCGGGGCGGCGCATGCAGGCGAGGAGGCGGAGGCTGAGCGGAGGTGAGCTGGGGCCGGGGGTGGGGTGGGGAGCTGCCGGTGGGTGCTCTGCACCCACCAGATTTTCCCCTTGGGTGCTCCTGGTCCGTGGAGTCGGCGCCTGAGACGCCACTTTTGGCCAGTTAAATTTAGAAGCCCTTTTAGAACCGGTTCTCCCTCGCGGAACAACCGGTTCTAAAAGGACTTCTAAATTTAACAACCGGTTCTAGCGAACCGGTGCGAACCGGCTCCAGCTCACCACTGCCTATGCTTCAAATGACTGATTCCAGAGTATTGCTTTTTTCTTGACATCATGATTTTCTACTCTCGCTATAAAGTTTCTAATATCTTCAGACAGATAGTGTGCATTACATTATAGCATCTGAGAGTATCTCTGCGCTGGAGTCAGAGGGGTGATTGCAGCTCATGTAGGCGTCACTGCCTTTAATCTAGTTTGTGCAGCTAAAAATAGTGGTGAAGACACAATAGCATGGACCTGGTGAATTTATACAGACCACACCGAAGCCTGAGTTGCCATGTTCTTCACTGCAATTTTTAAGTTGCACTAACTACATGAAAGCTAGCCAGATATGATTAAATGAGCTGCTGTCACATCTCTGATTGCAGTGTAGACATACCCTGAGAACCAAGCATTTAATTCTCTGTTAAATTTTCTTGTTAAATGTCAAAGTTTTTGGCAGAATTTTACAGATAGCAAAAGTGTTAACTAAAGCTTGACTAAAGCGTTAATCCATTTTTTCCTTTACTTTGGGAAATTTTTTAAAATTATTTCATCCTGATACACTGTACTTGATGGTGGTAACATCTTTATAGAATGGTATATTTCTAGTTGCAGTGAACATAGCATTTCAGTTTCACATTTTCAGAGATTTTTTTCTTTCTCATATACGATATGGGTAAGATTTCCTAAAGCTGCCTCAAATTTAGAGGCTCTTTAAAAAATTGATCCCTAATCTCTTGTTTCTTTTAAAAAAGTAATTGCATACCTGATGGTTGTGAGTAGTTTTATCTTGCATTTGCTAACCCTGGATATTCCCAGGATTTGCAGTTTTTAAATAAAAGCAAATATAAAATAGCCTCTTACATAGGAGTCACTCAGCACTCTTAAACAGGGTGAAATCAGGGTTTGCATGGTTATTATTTTGCAAAGAACTCTGTCCACATTGAACAGGATAAACAATTCTTATTAATATGTTAAAATTTGAAGAAATCAGATGCCTAAATGTATTAATATGTTTTCAGGAAAAAAATCACTTAAAAGCAGGTACAGTAGAGAATATGAGTTTTCTAAAATCAAGCTTTTAAAAACCAGCACGTCTGCCTCCAGTAAGATTCATCAATGAATCATAGCATCTAGTGGAAACACAACAAACTAGAATTTGTCTAAATATATTAAGTCAACAATTCAAAATGCTCTTCTGTAGCTCATTAAAAATTTAAGATGACTTTAAACTATGCCACCAAAATGATTTACTGTGACCTCAAATTCTGTTTCAGGCCCCTGGTTACATTTCACAAGATAAACCAATAAAGGCCAACACTTGTTATCTGACTTGTTTCCTGACTGCCAAAGACTTAGCCATATTGACTTCTGAAAAATGCATGCAGTAGAGCCTTGCTAACTTGTGTGAATGTTCAGGAGGATCGTGGAGAATTACTGAATTTTTGTGAGCAAGAGAACAAACTCAATTTAAAAAGCCAAAGATTATGCATCACAAAAGGTATCGTGTTCATTTAGTTAGACAATTTTAGTTTAGTTTTAATTCATTAGAATAATATGTCATAGTTCTATAAATCAGTGAACTCTTAATAATAGGATACTTTACTACTGCATCTGCCTATTAAATCTCTCTTCAGAAGGAGGAAGAAATTATTTTATATGTGTATATCTGGTATATTACAAAGCTTATAGATTAGCAAAATGCAGATAAATTAGGGTCTGTTTTTTTTAGTCTTCGTTGTAAAGTATGTGGTAGTAACTGTAAAGGGTGAGGTTTCTTCATATACTTTTTACTTTTCTATTTTTGAAAGACTCTTGAAAGTGCACTAGTGAAATCACTTTAATTACTGTAGAAATAGGTGGTTTTTTAATTGTTTCTTATTGCCCTTGGCCATCCTGGGTTTTCAAGGGCATGTCTGGGAAAAAGCTATTTTCAAATAGATTGCATCAACTCCAGATGCCATTATATCTAGTGCTTAATGGATTTCACAAAACAACTCACTGTGAGATAACTGTGGAAATGTGCACTGCTGCATTCAGAGTGAGATGGTCTATTTCTGACAGTGAGACCATTAACAAGCCCTGGCTTTTGTCAGGTCAACTGGTGGCAACTGAAGGCCTTATCACTTTTTATTTTGTTGACAGCCTGTCGTTATCGGTGATGGGTCACAGGGTGATGGGTCGATACCTTTGGTATTTAAACACCTAGATAAGAAATGCAGCAGAATTTATTTTTCTATTTTTAATTATACGAGCAAGACCCAAGTAATTTGCAGAGGCAGAGAAATGAGTTGGGGGAGTGTGTGAAAATATCAATAGCAACTTTGGGAGGTCACAGAAAAAAAAATCCTAACTACTTTTCTGAAACGAAAGGTATCGATAGCATAGCTTAATGTTGGATAAACTTGGACACTCTGCACAGATTAAACTTTTATCCTCTCTTCCACGTATTTAATTAATAATCAATTTAGTTTAATAGAGATGCTTGCAGCAGAAGCAAATTTTATGGACTATCATTCTGGGGGTTTCTGATCAGATTTTCTTCTTCATTTTTTAACTGTTGAAGAGGCCCACTGACATTGCATGGTACTCAGGTTAAGAAAAAAGGTTATTTAAATGTATGTTTCATAGTCTTTACAACTAAATAAGCCAGTACAAACTTGTTAAACAATCTTACATAACTAAGCCATGGAAAAAAGCTTCTGAGTTTTGCATAAATAAAATGGATCCTGTTCTGTGAGGTCTTACACCCTGTGAAACCCACTAGAACTCACAAAGGAGAATTTGGATAAGCAGAACCGATTTAACGTGTTAGAGAGTGGTAATAGCCAAAATTTGGTGGCAATGCATATCCACTTTTTACTGTTAACCGTTAATTGTTTCGAATGATAGGAATTAAAATCCTCAGACTTTACAGAAATGAAATAACCCAGTAATTAAGTGTGACGTTTTAAATAGTGACTAATGGATTTATGGATTAATAACAATTTAACTAGATAACCATCAAAATGTATACATTGAATCAGGTTTACTATAGTTGGAATTTTAAAAACTTCATTTCAGTAAAATGCAACTAATGTTTTAAAATCTTTGCAGTGATAAAATATACAGGCTTGATGATGAAGAATTTAAAGGACACCACCAACTCTAAAATCTTGTCGAAAATGTAGCATAGTTTACTGAAATTACAAATAACATTTAAGATTACTGTAACTGAAAAAAGCTAGGAAAATAGCTATTTTTCCGTGCATTCAATTTGTTTACTTTGTGCATTAGACAACATTTGTGTGTGGTCACTGATTCCTCAGTATAGGTAATTAGCTGGTCAATTTCTGCCTTATTGAAAATACCCTTACAAATGAAATATCAGAATAGGAAAACCCTTAATTTTTAAAAAGGTAATATGATATGAAACCTTCCCCACAAAATCCAGGGCATGCTATTTAAAGGGTGTGCTGTCAGAAATATGGGTCTTTAATTGGTAGTCTGTTTCAATAACAATTTAAAAATCTTCCACTGGCAATGGTCAATAAAACATGCTGAAAAATGTTATATGAACACTTTTTCCTGATACGGCAATAAGAAATTTCTTTTCAGTTCTGCAATTGCAGATTTTTTTTTCTGACACTCAGTTGTACTTATTATGCTTATCTAAATATAATCATCACCATATTATGACTGTTAACTGGTTGAATCATGCCAGAAAAAAACAGAAAATAAGGTACCAAATTATGCATATTTTTATCTTGCATATATGAAGTCCAGCAGGAGCTAATATTTAATACTTTGGGTAAATTTGATCTTACAGTTAATGGATAACTTTTTCTATGAGGAGCAAATACTAGGTTGAGCAAAGAAAAATTATTGAATCTCTTTCTTCTCTTAAGATAATTTGTTAGTGAGATGAAGCATGGTCTCCTAGTTAAAGCATTGGACTAGGAGTTACATCTTCCATAGCTTATGTTACCTACTTGTTGTCTCACCTTGGAAAAGTCACTTAACAGTCATATGCCTGAGTTTTCCTAATTTGTAAATGTATGTTAAGCTCTTTAAGTCTGTCAGATGGCAGGTGCTGAAGTTGCACAATTAATAGATTATGGCTATTTATTAATCATCCAAAATATTTCTGTAACAAATATGAATAAGCTTAGCTACATTAGGTAAAACTGGATACCCGTGGATGTAGTTCTTCACATTTATCTTAGACTAGATCATACTTAAGTGTTATAAACTGGTTATTGATGAAAAGCCACAGAGCAGCACTAAACCTGATGCTCTGTCAATTGATCCCAGGATGGCAAAAGTCACTACAGCTTAAAAAAATATTTCTTGACATTGCTTCTATTGCAGTAGCACCTGTGGACCTCAGAGCCTGATTAGACACTCATTTATATTAGGTACTGTACAAAAAACCTGAACAACTCAGATGTCACTGCCCTAGAGAGTTCACCATGTTTAAGTGATCATGTACAGAGGCATGACATTATAAATCATTGGAGAGAAGGATACAAATTAGGGAAGAATGTCCGAGAGAAGACAGTTGCCCCAAGGCAATCTCTAATTCCCTGGCATGTAAGGACAGTTTTATTCCTCATGACTCATAGATAGCTAGATCTATGATAACTAGATAGCTATGAAAATGTTCCCCTGCCAGCAGTGTAATCTACCTGTCATGCAACCGTCCCAAAAAACATGGGTTTGCCCCATGAGTGCGTGCACTGCTCAAATCCAAATATTTGTACCTCTGTCAACACAGAGCCCTTTGCATTACTACAGTTAATGTGTTGGTATTTCTCCTTTCAGCCACTGATCTTCAGGGTTTAAACAGCTGAAAAAAAATCCCTTTGGGTCATCACACATGGGTTGGCCTCTGGAACACTTTTCTGTTGACTACATTTTTAAGAAGCCTTGTGGCTGACTTTTCAAATTAATGGTTTCCTCCAAATATAGCTTGTAGTTTTATCCTTTGCTGTGGGTGGTGTTCATCAGGGTTCTTTAGCTTAGAAACCACTTTCATTTCTAGTACTTAGTTTTCTAGCTAAAAGTCCATAACCAAGCCCTGTGTAATATGTATTTCGGTATTGTTGGAGGGGGGATGGTGGGGTGTATTGGGGTTTTGGTTTGGGTTTTTCAATGTTGTCTAGTGGCTATGTCAGAAAACTAGGGCTGCTAACTGCAGGGTTCTATCCCAGTTCTGGCCCTGACTTGCTCAGTGATTGTATGGAAGCCACTAAACCTGTTTGTGCTTCAGTCCCCATCTGCCTCCCTCACAGGAGTCTGGTGACGTTTGCTTAATGTTTGCAAAACACGTTAAGATCCTTTAATGAAAGGTCCAATATTTACTGATTGTATCCTTTAGGGAGTGTGACAGGGTTCCCAAGGTGCAACCTGGACTGTGGGACCACTGAGCCATTTCCCACCAACCTAGGGTATCCTTTTCACACTGTGATGCTTTTGTTAAGCCACAAACCTCTGGTAGGTTCTGCACTTACACAGACATTTACAGGCAGGGACTCACCCTTTGCCAGCCACTCATGAATCAACAATAGAGAGGCTCCAGCCAATTCCCCCCAACTCCCCAGCCTTGCATCCCAGAACTGTACTGTCCTGCACTGGTCAGAAGCCTGACCAGTGTAAATTCCTTACCCAGTCCACCCCTCCCTCGATGTGGAGAGGACACACACTAGACTTTGTAAACTGAGCTGAGATTTCCCAAGCACTTCAAGCAAAAGACACTCTTTTAGGTAAAATATAAAATAGATTTATTAACTACAGAATGATCTCTCTGCTTGCTATTTATAATAACTTAAAATCAATCTAAGTTGGTTACCTAAGAAACAAATACATTTGCAGAGTTCTACAAACTAAACAGGGTTTGAATCAAGCTGTCTCTCACCCTGACAGATGGTACAAACAGGTTACAGTTCTTCAATACACAGGCTGGGAGTCTTTTCCAGCCTGAGACCACCCATCCCAGTTCAAAGTCTTTGTCCTCCAGATGCTTATTGCAGGTGTTGAGTGCGGGGCGGGGCAGCAGCTTGCTGGAAAGATCTATGCTTGTGACATGGGGGTCCGTTCCCATTGGTCAAGCAGTGTCCATTGTCTACATGCTCTTTCTGAGAAGTCTTCTGGGATGGCTGCTGGGAGAGTGGTTCCCTTTAATGGGCCATCAGCACATCTGGCTACTCCATTGTTGTACCTGAAAGGCTGGTTGTGGGTGTTCCCAATCTCACAGCATATTTCAGTAATATCTACAGCAGTACTTTAACCTCACATACAATGATAGCACATACAATCCAACAGGATATTAATGTTCAACAGATCAAGACTTTTACAAAGATATATCACAAAGCATACTTTGTACAAAACGTACCATAATTATATGACAGTGGTGAATATGGGGGTTCCAGGGTGCTTCTTTGATGTACATTGTGTCACACCTTCCCCCTTAGTTTACCGCAGGAATATTAGTCATTGACTAATGCGGAGGCAGTGTGCCCAAGGTCCTATTTAAGTTTTGACCGTACAACTCCCAAGCGTTCCTAAACATTGTAGTGTTATTCACACGTGCTCTTGCAAAGTTCTGTATACCTTTTAACACTTTGTAGATCAGTCTGGTGATCTCAAAAGTTAGCAAGTGTGCCTTCTCTGGGTTGCTAGAAAACCTCTTTGTATCTGTGCAGCATTGTTAACCTTTCTGCTTTTCCAACTGGTGTTAACTCAATGCAGATATTAATGTTTTCTAGAGTGTAGGTATCTTGGCATTTAGCCATGCATGCCATGAGGTGGTGTGCCTCAGTTTCCCCTTCCATACAGCGAGAACAGTTTTATTATGGTTTCTCTGCTGTGCCAAGCTTCAAGCCTTTTACAGGTATTAGCTGAGAAACAGCATTACCATAGGACCTCTTAACACAGGTTGTGTTCTTATTTACCACCCCTATCATGTTCCAAAGCTTTTTCCCAAAAATCACCTTTTCATAGGATTTGCCGTCAGTACCAAATTCTTCATCATGAGGTTTACCATTAAAGCCAAACTTTTTATCATGAGATTTAACAAGAACAGAACATCTTTCATCATGGGTAGACGTTTACAAGTATTTTAGTCATATGACACTGTCTGTTTAGACGATCTGGTTTGTTCAGTACCCATTGTCTCTTTCAACTCTTTCCTGAACCTTCTCATGTGTTCAATTACTGGTTTTTCTTTCCATTCAGTGTTCCCTTCAGTGTTAGTCTGCAATCCTTTTGGGTCTTTTATCTTTGGTACTCCGGGGTCTGGTGAGGTAAGGATGTAAGGGGATTCTGCATGTTGGCTAACCCTCTGTGGAGCTGTTTCACAACTCCAGGGTTACACCCATGCAAAAAAATCTGTGTCCCCTCTTAGGGTTACCCTGTGATCCCTGCTTCCATAGAGGGTTGTGATCTGTGCTCTCTGGACTAAGAGTGTTGACTCTTTGGACACATGCACCTTTTCCCAGCAGCTCTCCGTTACCTGTTTTCTGAGTCTTACCAGCCCGGGGGGAAGACACCTTCCCTCTGCCAGTTGGGTTATCTGCATTCTCACAGACAACCATTCCTTCAGTAGAATCTTAAAGAGACACTGTTAATTTCCACAAGCATATCAGGAACAGCATCCTGAAAAACTGGGACCTGGATTGGGGTACCCTTCATCACCTCTTTTTCTGTCCCCAAGGGGTCAGTTGTGTGACTGCTCCCCTCTGAAAGGTCAGTTGCACAGTTCTCTGTCCAAACCTGAGTCACAGGCTGAGTGCTTCAGTGCACAGATGTTGAATCAGCCACTCTGTCGTGGGCATCCTCTCCCAAGTGACCAGTGAGGAGATATTCCTGAATTCCCACTATTCTTTCACCAGTTCCTCTCTCTCTGCGGCCCCCTCTAAGACACATCTCTCTATGCTCTCTAGAGCGGGATCTCTCCCCTGTTCAGCTGTAAAGGGCTCACAGTTAACAGCCTGGACAGTTAGTCAAAACTAAGCCACACAGTCAGAATTCCCATTATTAATCATTGGTGATTGAGCCATAGAACAAATATGTATGTATTTGCCAGAGAGACAATAAACGTGTGGAAACTGTGATTTACTTATGATTGTTCCCTGAGCAGAATAGGCTGAGTTTGTCCAACCAGTTATTAATATGGGTCTATTTGAAATAGTTGTTCTGGTACAATTAAGCCAGACCATCCTTAATTAATTGTCATTGAGCTGACACATGTGGACCCCAGGTCTTACAACCATTATACCTCAGGGGGTTTACTCAAGTTGTTAGCCTGCCATCAGAGAGAAACTTAAAAAGAAAAAAATCTTCCCAGTATAGACTGGCGTTTGTTACCTTGTTAAATCTGTTAGACAAGTGGCCTCTAAAGAGCTAGAAGAGTTTAGTAATTTTCGCATTATGGTTCACAGGATTAAGACTTAGAAAAAACATCCTCCCTGGCTGAATGTTTGGAATTCCTCCAGTCATGCTTGGACAAAGAGTTGTCTGTCAGTACCCTACAGACCCAAGCACCTGCTCTTAGAGACAGGATGTGGGGAGGATACCCACTATCTACATCTATGTACTAGGGCAGTTTTGAGAATACCTATTAATATCAGACCCAAGGTTGGAAGTTTGTCTCCTTTCTTGGGAGCTTAAATTTAAATATTTAAACTGTGAGAGCTACCCTTGTAGGGTCAGAGCCTCAGCTATGTGAATTGTCAGAGCTCAACTGAAGTCAACAGAGCTATGGTAACTTATACCAGCTGAGCTCCTGGCTCCTAGGGTCCAAGCCCATTCCTGCTCCTGTAGAAATCAGTAATACAATTCCACTTTATTTTTTGGGGAGAGGGACTGTGCACTATCTTTGTTACATCTTTGTAACTTTATATGGTTTTTTAAAGATCCACTGGAAAGGCACAATTTGTATCGTCTAGATGGTCACTAGAGCAGGATGAATAGCGCAAATAGTCCTTCAAAATTTCATGAACTAATACACATCAGTTCTTTCTACATGCTCTTTGTGTTTGTTTTCTGCTTATTTTAGTTTAATGAGTTTACTAGCAGTAATGTTCACATATATAATGAGTTTACTAGCAGTAATTTTCAAATATCTAGCAAATATTGCAGATTTATGGAAAGTGAATTCTGAATTTTAAAGACAGGTTTCAGAGTAGAAGCCGTGTTAGTCTGTATCTGCAAAAAGAAAAGGAGTACTTGTGGCACCTTAGACACTAAAGTGCCACAAGTACTCGTTGAATTTTAAAGAGTTATCCATACAAAAAATTTGATTCTAAGAATTATGCACATGCAGTAGAACCTGAAACTCATACCATGTGACCCAGTGCATCCAATCACAGCATCAAATTTTGAATATCTAATACTTGCATCAAATTGCTTGTGAACAAATTGCAGATCAAGAATTATCCAGAGAAGTTGATTAGCATGTAATTTTTGAATAACTAATACATTTTAGAATAAAAATCTTAGCGGTCAGTTTCTGAATGAAAAAATAGGCAATTTTTAATAATTTAGTTGATATAGATTATTCACCCAGCTCTGATATAATCACTGTGGTCTAGTGAATTGTATGTTTCAAACACTTGGCATGCTGTAGGTTTTTTAGAATTTCCTCAAATCTCTGTTTACGGTGCCAAACAGTTCATTAGGTTTCTAACATTTATATACCTTTTTAAAAAATCAATATTTATTGAACACATATGAAGTTTTTTGTTCAAGAAGCAAAACATTATTTAATTTTATTGCTTTTGCTATATGTGCTGTATTTTTACTTGTATTTCTTAATTGTCATTCTATTAGTCTGTAGCTAATCTACTACCTATAAATTCCATGTACGGTAACAAGAGACTGTCTAGGTAATGTGTAAAATATCTGCTTCATATTTTAAAGATGGTTAGTTTAAATCCAGTTAGAAGGCTGCTTCTGTAGATTTTCTGTATTAGTACCATTATATATTACTTCTTTCCACTTATTAAAGCAATGAAAGATCTGGTTCAAAACATTTTACATGTTTAAAAAAAAAGTGTTTAAAATCTAACCATATTAGAAAAGGGTGAACTCTTAGACAGCACAATAAGGGACTCTGAAATGGGAAGTGTGATAGGGCATAATTACGATTGTGTGTTTGTGATCATTAAATGGCTGTCTTCGACATGGATGTTTAATACAGATACTTCTCATAAATATGTATGTATTTAATATTATTTACACAACTTCATATATATTATTATGTTTATATGGTTCAACTATTTTTTTAACTTGAAATTTAGAAGGTTTTTGACACTTCTGGTATTAGAGTAAAAAACAGAGGGCACTTCTCTCTTATTGTTACTGATTTGCATGCCAAAAAAAGGGGGCATTTTCTGTGCTGGAAATTTGCCATTGGGTTTGGTAGGACTCTCGGATGCTTTCTGTGTTTTGAAATCAAGGCTTGGTTGCTGACTGGGCTAGGTTGCCACGAAGCGAGGTGAGTTAGTTTCTGCTTTCTAGCAGGGCTCTTTGAATTGAAAGCCGTGCAGGGTTTGATTGAATTTGGCCAGTGACAGCTGAGTGAGAGGGGTTGAGTCACCCATTCCAGCTGTGTGTGCGGCCCAGACTTTAAAAAGTACACAGGCTCCTACAGATGAAGGCAGCTGGCAGACTAAGGCAGTTAGCCAGTGGAGGAAGGTAGGGAAGTTTTTTTCCTCCTCCTTAACTTGAAGGTTCTCTACAAGGAAGAACCCGCAAAGGGAGGAAAATGGCATGTTGCCAACACCACTGTTAGCTCTTCCTCTGCCTGTACCTGTGGGGCCCCCTCCAGACACACATCTTCCAGATGTTTGCAGATTGATTGCTTAATTATTTGCTCTATTATCTTTCTGCGTACAGAGGTTAAGTAGACTCGTCTGTAATTCCCTGGGCTGTCCTTATTTCCCTTTTTACAGATGGGCACTATATTTGCCCTTTTCCAGTCTTCTGGAATGTCTACCATCTTCCATGACTTCTCAGAGATAATCGCTAATGGCTCAGATATCTCCTCAGTTCGCTCCTTGAGTATTCTAGGATGCATTTCATCAGGCCCTGGTGACTTGAAGACATCTAATTTATCCAAGTAATTTATAACTTGTTCTTTCCCTATTTTAGCCTCTTCTGATCCTACCTCATTTTCAGTGGCATTCACTACATTTGGCATCCAATCGTCACCAACCTTCTTGGTGACAACCGAAACAAAGAAGTCATTAAGCGCCTCTGCCATTTTCATATTTTCTGTTGTTATTCTTCCCCCCACCCCCCCTCACTGAGTAACAAGCCTACCCTGTCCTTGGTCTTCCTCTTGCTTCTAATGTATTTGTAGAATATTTTCTTGTTACCCTTTATGTCTCTAGCTAGTTTTATCTCATTTTGTGCCTTTCTAATTTTGTCCCTACATACTTGTGTTGTTTGTTTATATTCATCCTTTGTAATTTGACCTAGTTTCCACTTTTTGTAGGACTCTTTTTTTTTTATTTTTAGATCACGGAAGATCTCCTGGTTAAGCCAGGGTGGTCTCTTGCCATACTTCCTATCTTTCCTAGATGATGTCCCGAGAGGTGTGCTGCCTGCCTAGAGCCCTCATCCAAAAGGTTACAGAAAGGTTGCCGAGGTGCATCCATCCCTCTGACCATTACTCCATGCTGCTTATACACAGAGGCAGTAATGATACTACTAGGTATGAGCACATCAGCCGTGGCTACAGGGCTTTGGGAGCAAGCATGAAGGAGTTGGGGATGTGGGTTGTTTTCTTATCTGTCTTTCTGGTTGAGGATAAGGGCCCAGGCACACACATGCATGTCCTGGAGATGAATGCCTGGCTACACAGATGGTGTCAACAGGAGGGCTTCAGCTTCCTCAACCATGGGATGCTGTTCCAGGAAAAAGGACTGCTGGGAAGAGGTGGAGACTACCTGACCAAGAAGGGGAAGAGCATTTTTGCTCACCAACTTGCCAGCTTAGTAAGGAGGCTTTAAACTAGGTTTAAAGGGGCAGGTGATGAAAGTCCACAGTTAGGTGTAAAACAAGGTGACCTTAACATAGGGCTAAATGTTGCAGGGGGGCAAGAAAAATTACAAGAGAGTCACAGGAGCAACAAGAGAGGAAATCAGTGTGGGAATCTACTCAACATCTCAACTATCTGTACAGACATTCAAGGAGCCTGGGGAATAAACAGAAGGAACTGGATGTATTAGTACATAAGCTGCATTATGATTTCACTGGCATCACAGAGACTTGGTGGGATAAATCTCATGACTGGAAGGCTGGTGTAGAGGGGTTTAGCTTGTTCAGGAAGGACATGCAGGGCGGGGAGAGTGGGAAAGAAGGAGGCGGAGTTGCGTTGTACAACAAAGATGCATACGCTTGATCCGAGGTCCAGAAGGAGATTAGAGACAGGCCAGTTGAAAGTCTCTGGGTAAAGATAAAAGGGTGAATAGGGGCCATGTCATGGTAGGGGTAGGATTACCACCTTTGAAATGAAAAAAAAAAGCCCCCTCTCCTCCCCTCCCAAGGCAAGGCCACTCCACTCCACAATCCCCACCATTAACAGTCACTTGTAGTATCTAGAGAGAGAACACAGATAAGATTGATAACATCACACATCTCCTCACTCTCACATGACTCAAACCCTCTCTCTCACACACACGCAGGGTGCTCATGCGTGTGGGTGGGCAGAGAGCTGCTGTATTTCCAACAGTTTTGATCTGTTATAACTTAAACTGTGGAAGTGGGATCACTGCAGCATCTTTAGCTGGACACAGAAACTTTAAATATTTAGCTATCCCCATGTATTGTGGTAATAATGCAAATCTTTAGACCGGGGTGGGCAAACTTTTTGGGCTGAGGGCCACATCTGGGTGGGGAAATTGCATGCAGGGGCATGAATGTAGGACTGGGGCAGGGGCTTGGGGTGTGGGAGGGAGTGCGGGGTGTGGGAGGGTGTGTGGTGTGCAGGAAGGGGCTCAGGGCAGGGGTGCAGGAGGGGTGCAGAGTGTATGAGGGGGCTTGGCAGGGAGTTAGGGTGCAGGGTACGTCAGGGAGTTGGGGTGCAGCAGGGGGCTCAGGGCAGGGGGTTGGGGTGTGCGGTGCAGAAGGGGTTTGGGGTGTGGGCTTCGGCCCAGTGCCACTTACCTGGAGCGGCTCTGGGGTGGCAGCGGTGTGCAGCAGGGCCAAGACAGGCTCCCCGCCTGACTGCCCTGGCCCCGCACCGCGCAGCTCCCGGAAACGGCTGGCACCACGTCCCTGCGGCCCCTGGAGGATGGGCAGGGGGGAGCAGAGGGCTCTTCACGCTGCCCTCCCCCGCGGGTACCTCCCCTGAAGCTCCCATTGGCCACGGTTCCCTGTTCCTGGCTAATGGGAGCTGCGGGGGGCGGAGCCTGGAGGCGAGGGCAGCGGTTGGAGCCCTCTGCCCCCCCTTCCCCAGGGGCCACAGGGACGTGGTGCCAGCCACTTCCAGCAGTGGCACCATGGGGGTGCCAATCCCGCGGGCCAGATCCAGGCCGTAGTTTGCCCTCCCCTGCTTTAGACCCACATTAAAAAGCCCAACAACCTGGCAGATTAACTTATTTTTCCGGCAACTGGCAAATCCATAAAAAAACCTGGTCAGGCCAGTCAAATATTGGCCAGGTGGTAATCTAGGTAGGAGACTACTACAGACTATCAAATCAGGAGGCGTGGGTGAGGCATTTCTTGAACAAATAACAGAAATATCCAGAACTCGAGACTGGGTAGTAATGGGGGACATTAACTACCCAGACATCTGTTGGAAAAGTAATATTGCAAAACATAAAATGTCCAATAAGTTCTTGAAATGTACTGGGGACAACTTTTTGCGTTAGCAAACATTGCTGTATGGTTTTTTCAGACAATGGGAGGTTTCTATTGTACTTCAATAAAATTCAGGTGTTAAGTATATTTTCATCACGTTGTTTGATCATTTTGAAAGTTCTCAAACACTGTTAAAAATAAAGGTTCAGATCTATCTCTTGTATAAGTCCCTTCCCTTCAAAGTTGTTTAGAGGATGAATTTCTCCAAATCATCGACTAAAATGGAAATATTGCCCCAGCCTGATTTGATTGTATCCTTGTAAACACCAAACTGATTGGAATTGTAGCCCTAACTATTGTAATTATTGCAACTTAGTAGATGCAAATTAAAATAAGGACAAGCCTTTGAATGGCCATTCCTTCAAGGAATGTTTTCATATGTGTGTTTTTATCTGAGAAATAAATAAACTGGAAGAGAAAAACCAGGAACAAAAAGACCCCCATGTACAATATGAAACACTTCTAGTTACTTAGGGGATAATGTCAACTTAAAATATTTTTTAAACAAATGTTCTTATTAGCAATATATTATTAAAGTTTACTGGAGCTGAAAAAATGTACAAATCCATTTAATATATGCTGTTTCTTTACTTACATTTTCCTGACTAGAAGAAGGAAAATTACTAAAATCAGCTTCCCTTTTGCATATAATCAATTTTATTTCCAGATTCTCTGTGCTGGGACATTTGGGTTACAGACATCCCTGGAGAATGTTTATCTGTAGAAAAGTCTGTTATAGATAACAATTGTCACCACTGGTATAAAAAAATGAATTAAAATATTTCTCTTGGTCTCGGCTCTGAGGGACAAGGGGCTACTGTTTGAGAGGTGCCTCACACATTGTGCAGGCGAGCGTACCCCAGGAAGTAAAAAATTAAAACAAATAGGCTATGTTAAAAGTTTGCTTTTTTGAAAAAAATTCCTAAATTTTGGGCCAAACTTTAATTGGCAGCTTCCCTTTAATCATTTTCAATTAAATATTTTGAAAGTAAAAATTAAGATTTTTCTATTTGTTGTTTTAATAACTTTTAATATATATTTCTGTCCTTTAAGAGAGGTAGAGTAGAGACAAGCTCTAGTATAGCTGCAGAGGAATCATGGTAGGTAAACCAGGAAGGTCAGGAATGATGGTGAG